>NC_091619.1:116784112-118183774 GCF_027580195.1 Bos mutus | reverse complement strand
GCATGGCATTCAGGTGAACATCAGAAACTCGTGGGCATCTTCCTGCTGGTGTCTGTGGAAGCCCGCCAGCAGGTCCTTGCGGGGCCGGATCACCTCTCCCGCGTGAAGGAGGGCTCGGGTCACGTGAGCTCGCATGGCACAGAGCGTGCAGGCGCTGCGGGCCGGACAGAGGGTGGCGTGCTGCTAGGACACCATCCAGCTGGCCAGGGGCGGCGTGTGGCTCAGACACTGCAGCGCCGCATTCACGTAGCAGGTGTTCCCCAGATTCTGAAGCCCAGCCCCCACCCCCCACGGCCCCTAACAACTCAGGGCGACTTTCTGGCCAGGCGCCAGCCCTGCTGACCCAGGAGCCAAGTCACCGCGCTGGGGTCGCCCAAGCGCCAGCGACGGCCCCTCAGGGACAGAGGGTCCCCAAAGGGCATCCGCACCAGCGGCGCTGGGCCCACAACCTTGCCCTCCGGGGAAGACGTCAAAGGGAGACGGACACACACCTCCCCCGTGCTCAGAAGTAACCCCCGGGGCTCTGCACACAAGGCCCACGAGGCTTTCCATCTCCTACCTGCAGCTGCACGTGGACACTTCCTTCCCTCAGACATCCGGCTCCAAAATATGGGCCTGGGCCCCGCCCCCTCGGGCCTCTGGGGGCTTTCCCACAGCCCCGCCCCCGCACGTGCAAGCTCCTCATTGGCTGAGGCGGCTGAGGGCCTGCCCACTCCCACTCCCGCCATCCAACAGCCCACACTTTGCTAGGGGAATTCCCCTTGAGGAACCCCCCCCACACACACACACACACACACGCACTTCCAACCTGGCCCCCTGGAGCAAAGGGCTCAGGATGCAAATGATTTGGGGGCATTGGGCCTTCCAGCCTTGCACGCTAGAGATTCACTGCTGGGCTTCCAAGTTTAGCACACAAATGTGGGCTGGAGAGCAGTTCCGTGGGCTCACCATTCACATCTTAACACACTTGTGAAAACATATGTCTGCCCACCTATCCGCTCCGCTTTAGGGGTCTCCCCACCCCAGACCCCTGCCTAAGGACAACCCCTCCCCAGACAACAATAAACCCTTGCCTCAACATTGCTCTCCAGTGAGGTCCTCCCCAATTTCTATGCGTTCTCACTGGACACTCTTCTAGCGTTCAGGGTCCTAGCACCGAATGATGCCGGCAGAGAGGCACATACGCTTTTCTCCCTTCAGGGCCATTGATCAAGGCCCAAAACAAGCTCATTTAGAAAGGCATAGGCGTGCTCACTTCGGCAGCACATATACTAAAATTGGAACGATACAGAGAAGATTAGCATGGCCCCTGCGCAAGGATGACACGCAAATTCGTGAAGCGTTCCATATTTTTAAGAAAGCTGTGGTACATATACACAATGGAGTATTACTCAGCCATTAAAAAGAATACATTTGAATCAGTTCTAATGAGGTGGATGAAACTGGAGCCTATTATACAGAGTGAAGTAAGCCAGAAGGAAAAACATAAATACAGTATACTAACGCATATATATGGAATTTAGAAAGAGGGTAACAATAACCCGGTGTACGAGACAGCAAAAGAGACACTGATGTATAGAACAGTCTTATGGACTCTGTGGGAGAGGGAGAGGGTGGGAAGATTTGGGAGAATGGCAATGAAACATGTAAAATATCATGTAGGAAACGAGTTGCCAGTCCAGGTTCGATGCACGATGCTGGATGCTTGGGGCTGGTGCACTGGGACGACCCAGAGGGATGGTATGGGGAGGGAGGAGGGAGGACGGTTCGGGATGGGGAACACATGTATACCTGTGGCGGATTCATTTTGATATTTGGCAAAACTAATACAAATATGTAAAGTTTAAAAATAAAATAAAAAAAAAAACAAAGACACACACTGAGATATACATATATCCAAATAGATACAAGAGATCCTATAGCTTTGTTTTCCAAACTTAGTTATGAATAAAAAATGGTTGGAATAAGAAAAAAAAAAAAAAAGCAGAGACATCACTCTGCCAACAAAGGTCCATCTAGTCAAAGCTATGGTTTTTCCACTAGTCATGTATGGATGTGAGAGTTGGACTATAAAGAAAGCTGAGCACTGAAGAATGGATGCTTTAGAACTGTGGTGTTGGAGAAGATTCTTGAGAGTCCGTTGGACTGCAAGGAGATCCAACCAGTCAATCCTAAAGGAAATCAGTCCTGAATATTCATTGGAAGGACTGATACTGAAGCTGAAACTCAACTCTGGCCACCTGATGCAAAGAATCAACTCATTGGAAAAACCTTGATGCTGGGAAAGATTGAAGGTGGGAGGAGAAAGGGACGACAGAGGATGAGATAGTTGGATGGCATCACTGACTAGATGGACATGAGTTTGAGTAGGCTCTGGGAGTTGGTGATGGACAGGGAAGCCTGACGTACTGCAGTCCATGGGGTTGCAAAGAGTTGGACACGACTGAGTGACTGAAGTGAATAGATTTATAGTATAAATTCAACTGTAATATCTTGACTTGAAATACAGTCATAGCAATGTGCTTTTCACCTGCATTTTTACTTAACGTGAATTCCTGATCTTAGTGAGTAGAAGAAAAATAGCTACCAAATTTATAAAAGGAAAAATTTATATCATATCCTAACCTGTTAAAGATAGCTTGTCAAATGTTTTAATTCATTATATTTATTAAAACTTTCTGTGTAAATGGGCAAAAAAAAAAAAAAAATAGAAAGGCATAGGCTTCCTGCAACTTTGGATTCATTTCTTCAGCTCTTTTTCTCTGTCCCTGTCTTCCTCGCCCCCACCCCCAACCCGCCTTTTTTTTTTACTTTTTTTTTGTTTTTTCCCTTTTACTCTGTTGTTTTTATCATGCTTATATATTATTTTCTTTTTTTGTTTTTGTTGTTTGTCTTTTTAAGATAACTTAAGTAGGCTTATACATTCATCTTCCAAAATTCTCGTACAGATCACCTAGTCCAAAAGTTACAATATTTTCCTTCCTGTTGGTTCAGCCTTCTTCCTGTTGTGTGGGGTCTCTTTCTAGTTGTTATGTTTGTTTTTGCATTTTAAGTTCACCATTTGTTTATGTACAACTTCACACTCCATGTTTCAAGCATTCTGTTTTACCATTTTGTTCAGCCTTCTTAAATTGCACTAGTATCTTTCATTTCACTTCATCACTTTAGTTTAGTTCTTTTCTCCTAGTCCCATTAGACTTTTGTGAATGTTCCATTTCACCAAGTCCCACGTTTAACTTAATTTTAATGAAGATATGTATTTCTGCCCTAAGAAAATATCCATACTTTCTCCACGTCCCTCTCTACCCGACCACCTGCTCCATCCAGGTGTTAATTATAGCCCCACTTTGAGTCCACAGACATCCCAGGCTTTTCTTTATACATAGTCATTATTTTCCTGCTATTTTTCTCTTTCCCATCCTCCTGTCTCCCCCCGCCCCATTCTATGTAGCCTTTTTTTATTATTTTCCCTTGTACTAACTGTAAATGTTTCTTTATCATGTTCTAGATTCCCGTTGTCTTTTCCTTTCCTCATTTACGTCCTGTGACATAATTGTTCATCCACATTCACTGCAAGTGACCCAGATGAGTTCTTTTATAGCTTATCCTTTTTGTATGTTCCACAGTATCATCAATGTCTTTTTCCTTCCTATTTCCTTGGCTAATAAACAGTGCTTCCTGTATATTTACTAGTATATTGTGGATTCGTGCCTGTTTCAATTATGGTTTCATTATGATATGCCAGTGTGGGTTAGCCATTTACTTCCAGTTTGTTTTGTTTTGTTTTGTTTTTTGAGGAATATCCATGGCCTTTCTCTAGTGTTCTTTAATTCCACCACAGTGAACACTCTCCCTTTTCCCCACACTGTCCACACATTATTGTGAATTTCTGATGATTTCCGTTGTCTCATGTAGTTTTGCTAAAAGGAGACCTTTATTTTAGCTTCTTCATATTTTCTTAGCATCCATATACTTGAAGAGTGTTTTGGTTGCGCCCATTTTTATTAGGCTGTGTGTTCTTACTGAGTTATTTAGCCTCCGAATAGTTTGGAAGTAATCGCCTTTGGCAGTTGCTGCTGTTGTTGCTGCTGTTGTTTCCGTTTTGTTCCTTCTTCTCCTGTTCTGAGGTCTTTTTTCAACCTGGTTTATCTTTACAAAGTTTTTAACTTTAATTTATAGGTCTTGTTTTTATTTTCATTTTGTGAGGTAGGATCACAGAGGGTTCTTGCTGTAATAATTAAATAAGATTGCTTGTTATATTTATGTTTCATAAATAAGTTTTTTAAAGTTACGTTATGGTCTTTACAGGGACCTTTGTAATCATTTTGTGTTTTATTTTGTGTGTAGGCACGTGGCTCAGTTTTTTTACATACTGGCCAGTTTTCCCAGCACCACTTAAAAGATGGTCATTAATATCCACTGCTATCCTCTGGCCTCCATCCATTCTTTAATCTGCTTAGCTGTCTTTGAGTGAGCACTCATATTCTTTGACTGGGGAAGATTAAATCTTGTGAAAAATTGCCCATGACAATTGTTTGAGGTTACATATAATCTTTTCCACAATATTTTATTCTCCCACCCTGGAGCATGGAATTTTCCTCTCTCCCTCACAGATCCTTTGTCCCTAGCTGTATTATTTTGTTATGATTGGTAATGTGATTTGATTCTTAATTGTTTCTCTTCATTAAGGGAAATTTGGAAAGGAACTTCTGCTGTATTTCTATCCCGGGACATTTTGCTTCATTAACTTAGACATAAATCTGATGGCATCTCAAGGCTTTCTTGCCCCACTGTTTCCTTTTCCAACCTGCATTCATTCTTTTCTTCTGGTTCTTGCTGTAGTTGACTCCAGAAAGGGTGTTGAGATTGTTTGAAGGATCTGTGGCCTCTCTTAAGACTTGATGAGTATGTGTATTTGTGGCTTTGTTCTATATTCCTGTTGAATTTGATCTATTTTCATCCGTGTATTGCCTGTAATATTCTAAATGTTTGGCCACTGGCCAGGACAGACTGTGCCTTGTTTTAGGAGATGTTTCTACCCATGCAGTCTAAAAGCTTTCAAAGTGACCTAAAGAGTTCACCTGTGAAGACTAGCCTTTTTCTTTCAGGAGACTTTCACCACAGTTGTGGGTCTCAGAGCTTGGTAATTTTTGTTACAGTTTCTGAATGTCTTTCATTCTTTGAGGTTGAACTTATTAAACTCATATCCTTTTCTCCTGAAGTTGTCATTTATGTCAAAATAGTCCTTATTCATTGTGATCTTATTGTTTCTGTAATCTTCAACTATAGTTTTGTTTATTTACTTTCTTCATTATTGTCTTTATTTTTTATTACCTTTAACTTTAAATCCTTTTCATTTCTTTCTTTGCTCTGAGCTTTTTTCTGGTTATTGAGATTGCTTTATCTGTTGTTAGGGGCTTTTAGTTTTCCTTTAGTCTGTCTATCATGTATGAATTTCTTTATTCCCCTTTTTTTTCCAGTAATCTTCATCATTGTTTTTGGTGCTTCTTTTCTATACTTGATACCTTTGCTCACATGTTGGTCAAAAAGATCTTGATACACAATTTTATTAAATTTACTAAGTGACCCCCAAATTGACTTCTGGCAAAGTATGCACCTAATAATTATTCCCATTTGGATGCAATGTACTGAAGACACAATTTACATCCCAGTTTGTGTGAAGGGTTTTTCTGTTTTGATCTTTATTGGTGTAGGTGTTTCTTTTTGAGTTACTCCAGTTTCTCCTTTCTGTCTCTGTAGGTATATGCTTTTGAGTGCATATGTTAAGAATTTTCTTCTTCAACTGAAATGTCATTTCACTTTCAGCATCTTTTGTTATTTTAAATTTAATGTAACAATTTGCCACTCCACCTCTTTTGATTTTCATTGTGTGGGGAAATCTTTCCCTCCTCACTTTTTAATCTTTATATGTTTAGGTCTATACTGGTTTTTATGTAGCAAATAGGGCTTGTGCTTCTTCAGCCAGTCCTACAAAGCTATTTCAAATCCTAAAAGATGATACTGTAAAAGTCCAGCACTCAATATGTCAGCAAATTTGGAAAACTCAGCAGTGGCCACAGGACTGGAAAAGATCAGTTTTCATTCCAACCCCAAAGAAAGGCAATACCAAAGAATGCTCAAACTACCACAGAATTGCACTCATCTCACATGCTAGTAAAGTAATGCTCAAAATTCTCCAAGCTAGGCTTCAACAATATGTGAACCATGAACTTCCAGATATTCAAGCTGGTTTTAGAAAAGGCAGAGGAACCAGAGATCAAATTGCCAACATCCGCTGGATCATAGAAAAAGCAAGAGAGTTCAAAAAAAAACATCTATTTCTGCTTTATTGACTACGTCAACACCTTTGACTGTGTGGATCACAATAAACTGTGGAAAATTCTGAAAGAGATGAAACTACCAGACCACCTGACCTGCCTCTTGAGAAATCTGTATGCAGGTCAGGAAGCATCAGTTAGAAGTGGACATGGAACAACAGACTGGTTCCAAATAGGAAAAAGAGTACGTTAAGGCTGTATATTGTCACCCTGCTTATTTAACTTATATGCAGAGTACATCAGGAGAAACGCCATGCTGGATGAAGCACGAAGGTCTCCGTGTGACCTGGAGGGGCTCCCGGCTGAGGCCAAATGCCTCCTCGTGGCTGCGGCCCGTGGGGGGCCCACTCACCCCACCCTCAAGGGACCGCGGTGTCTTTGGGAGGTGGCCTGAGGGAGGTGGGAGGAGGGATGGAAGAAGGAGCAGGTTCAGAGTTTAGACACAGAATGGGCATCTGAATTGTGCCGGTGGGTGAGGGGGTGGGGTAGGGGTGGGAGTGGAGGTGGGATTAGACCCTGGTTGGGGCGGGGCCCCGCGGCCCCTTGTGTGCCCCCAGCTCCGCTCCGCGCCCCTCACCGGGTGCGCCAAGGGCAGGAGGGGCTCACGGTGCCCCAGGAACCTTGGTTCCTCGCGCTCCACCCTCAGTCTGCGGGTCTGCGGGGCCACCTGCGGCGGAGGGCCAGCCCCCTCCCTGAGGACGTCGACCTCCTTCCCAAAGGCCACACCCCCGCAGGTGGCTCTGTCTGCCGCCTGCCTGCTCAGGGCTCCTTGGTGCCAAGGGTGGTCACGGCGGCCAGAGTGGTCCTGGAGCCCTGGGTTTTCTGGCAGTGGACACACTGCGACCTCCCTCCTGAGCGCAGCACCACCATCAGCGCTGTGGCGCGGCTCAGCTCAGCTGGTCCTGCGGGGCCTGGGAGCTTTCCAACATCCCGGGAGCTGCATCCAACCTCGCCTGGCTCTCATTTGTCTGGAAGATGTAGCTTTAAACTTTCCCCAAACACAGAACTCCTGGGAAAAAATGTATAGCAAATAAGGGAAGGACCTGGCCCTGTGGAGACCTGCCTACCCTCGTGGAGACGCGCTTGCCCCAATGTAGACACGCCTGCCCTCCTATAGTCGCGTCTGACCTAGTGTAGACACACCTGCCCCCGTGGAGATAAGCCTGCCCCACTGTAGACACACTGGTTGGTTATCTCAGAGCTACACTCACATGGAGGCCGGCAGACTTGGCTCCAGTCTCCACAGGTACTTTCTTCCGCTTTGTAAAGAAAATTAATGTAGTATTTAGGACTAGGAGTAAATTTTTCTAAATTAAATGCAGAAGTCCTTACCCATGAGGGGTGCTATGAGTCCCCAAAGTTAACTTGGAGTGTTTAGTTTTAACACAGACCCTGGGAGGCTCACCCAGATGTCAGCACAGGCTCTCCGACCTCCCGAGGCCTCTGCTGCCTCCCAGGGGCCTCACCCTGGCCACACAGCTGAGGCCCCACAGCGTGGCATCAGAGGGCCTGCTTGTTTACCCTGAGACCCTGTTGGATGCTTTCTTTCCAAGGTTTTGATTTTCAAATATAAAATAGAACTTCATAAATAATAGAGCCTGTTCCAATTGAGAACGTATTTTCTGGCTCTGTCTAAGCATACTGGGCAATGCCAGGAGCCGCCTGGGAGGCAGATGGGCCTCTCCTGCAGGTGAGGAACAGACCCGGCTAGGTCTGGCTGTGCCTCTGGCCCTCCCTCACCAGGACCGTCGGCCGCTGTCTCCTGACTGAGTCTGCTGTGGGTGAGGGCAGGTGACCGGTGTGGACTCTGTCCATGGCAGGCTCCATGGTTGGGGGACCCTGGTGTCTGAGCGCAGGCCTCAGCCTGGACCTCCTGTCCCAGGGTTTCCAGAAGGCTGAGCTCTCACCCTCAGCTCGGTTTCCCATAGGAACTGCACACCCCGGAAAGAATGTGAGACTGACCCAAGGGAAGCAGACCTGATGCATCACAGAAGCTTGTCTGCAGAGGGGCCAGGCTCCCTGAGGTGCCTCAAGGCCTCCAGCTAGGGTGGCACCACCATCCCAGAGGGTAGGGGAGACTCTGGACAACATCCATCTCCCCTGCACTTTGGACACCTGGACTACCAACACCCTCAAGCATGTCAAGTCAAGGAGAGGTTGGGGCAGGGGTGGGGTGGGGGTATAACCGGCTGCAGAAAGCATCAGAGCAGAATTATCCAGAAGCCTCTGGCACAGTTATTAGAGCCGGTGGGTGTACAGAGGTGTCTGGTCAGGAGCGGAGGTGGGTAGGCAGGTGAGTTGGTGAATAGATTGTTAGATGGCAGATGGTGCATGATGAGTGAGAGATGGATGATAGACAATTTTCCTAAAACCCCCTTTCCTTTGCACTTTGATTTAGTAGCTAAATGTCATCATTGTGTTTCCCCCATGTGTGTCTGTGATCTTTTGAAGATCACTTTGAAGGCCTTAAAAGTCAAATACATATTTCAAGTGGACATTGTCAGAGAAAACACAAACCTCCTGAGTTTAGCTAGGAGCAAGGTGGGTGGCAGGTGGGTGAGTGGGTGTGTACACCAGAGAGCATCCATGAAGCTGTGAAGGTGGACACAGGCTGGCCATGGAGCCAGACTATGAACAGGACCTTAGGCACGGCCCTACACAGTGAGGCAAGGACCTGCAGTGTAGACCATCATATAGAACATTATCCCCCACGGAGGCAGGGGCTTGGGGACCAGAGCTGCTCAGGTTCTACCCGGAACCAGGGGCTGAGGGGCATGGACTGATGTGCTCCTGGCCTGGCTGTCAGCCAGAATGCCAGCCATGATGGTGGCTGGAGACATGGGTGGGAAGAAGTGTCCTGTGCAAAGGCCCACATTTACTGAGAAGTGCTGAGTAATAGCTGAGATAAAGGAGTGAAAGGCAAAGAGGAAAGGAAAGATACACCCATCTATATGCAGAGTTTCAAAGAATAGCAAGGAGAGAGAAAGCCTTCTTAAGTGAGCAATGCAAAGAAATAGAGGAAAACAATCAAATGGGAAAGACTAGAGATCTCTTCAAGAAAATTAGAGATACCAAGGGAACATTTCATGCAAAAATGGGCCCAAAAAAGGACAGAAATGATATGAATCTAACAGAAGCAGAAATTATTAAGAAAAGGTGGCAAAAATACACAGAAGAACTATACAAAAAAGGTCTTAATGACCCAAACAAACACGATGGTGTGGTCCCTCACCTAGAGCCAGACGTCCGGGAGTGTGAAGTCAAGTGGGCCTTAGGAAGCATCACTACAAACAAAGCTAGTGGAGGTGATGGAATTCCAGCTGAGCTACTTCAAATCCTAAAGGATGATGCCCCAAAAGTGCTGCACTCAACATGCCACAAATTTAGAAAACTCAGCAGTGGCCACAGGACTGGAAAAGGTCAGTTTTCATTCCAATCCCAAAGAAGGGCAATGCCAAAGAATGTTCAAACTACCACACAACTGTACTCATTTCACATGCTAGCAAAGTAATGCTCAAAATCCTCCAAGCTAGGCTTCAACAGTATGTGAACCAAAAGGTTTCAGATGTACAAGCTGGATTTAGAAAAGGCAGAGGAACCAGAGATCAAATTCCCAACATCCGTTGGACCATTCCCAGCAAGGGAATTCCAGAAAAATATCTGCTTTATTGACTACACTAAAGCCTTTGACTGTGTGGATCATAACAAACTGTGGGAAATCCTTAAAGACATGGGAATACCAGACCACCTTACCTGCCTTCTGAGAAACCTGTATGCAGGTCAAGAAGCAACAGTTAGGAGCTTTCAAGATGGAGGTAGTTGGGTGGTTGACCGAAAAGCAGAGGTGAAGGCCCCTACGAAGTCAAACGGGCCGAGAATCATCCCCTCCCCACTTCTCCCAGCCCCAGGAGCCCAGCAGGAGCCCAGCAGAAGCGTGAGTATTTTAGGCTTTATTTTTTAAACAAGCAAGTAAATCAAACAACTTGTCAACGTGGGGCGGAGATCCACGTCATCCACCAAAAGTGGAAAATTTATGAACCCTACAGACCAAGCCAGAAAAGAAGCTCAGAAAAGAGAATTAAAGAAGAACAAAAAACAGCGCATGATGGTACGAGCTGCAGTTTTAAAGATGAAGGATCCCAAACCAATTATCCGGGTGCCGGGAGCCGGCGAGAGACACTCCACTCGTGACAAAGGTCATGAGGAAGGAGGCTCGGCATACGCAAAGGCGGGATCGAGCCTCAGGAGTCCCCCTGGATATTCTCGAGCATCTACCCCCAAAAAACCAGAGTCTGCCTACTTTATTGCTTTGTGCTCTCACCTCTGACTTTACTGGGGGCTGTCCCCCACCACCATCTCGCTCTCTCTGTCAAAGAGTTAACTTACAGCTTCAATTCATAAAGTTCCTGGGCAATTAGGAGTGTTTAAATCCAAACCCCTCAGATGGCTCTCTAACTCGCCTGACAAGTTTACCCGGACTCCTACAGCTATGCATACAATTGTTTATAGTCTCCCAGCCTCTAGAGGCACGGGAAGCTTAAGATATTCAAATAGCTTAGAGCCTCTCAGAGAGTTAGAAACTGTCAGAATAAAACTAGTAAAAGATTTCATTGATAAGCCAATGCTTGTTGCCAAGTTTTCACATCCCCTGAATTGTATCCTTGAATGTGTATTAATTAATATAGTTGGTATGTAGAAAAAATAAGTAGTGGCCTTGGTGTTAGTAACTTTAGACCCTTAAGGTAATAAATTCTTTCCTTTGTTGTAAACCCATTACACATCCGCCCTATAGGAATGCAATTTTATCTTCGGAAGATGGCGCCAAACCTTAAAATAATTACTCTTAGAGAAAATAAGTCTTTGTTGATAAGTCCTTGTCAAGAGTCATAAAATGTTAGTAGGCCTTCTGGCCAGAAGGTGATGTAAATCACCTAAACCATTTGTATACGATAAATTTGCAGGAAAGAAACCCTGGTTTTTGATAAGGATCAAAGACTGCTGACTTTGCATCCCCTATTATCCTCTATGTGTAACTTAGGGTATAAAAGCCCCTGTTAAAAATAAAGCTACGGGCCTTGCTCACCAACGCTTGGTCTCCCCATGTCATTCTTCCCCTCAATTTCCAGCTGAGTCTCCATCTGGAGCGTGGATATCCTCTGCGACCACTTATTTGCCTGGGCTTCTAAGACCCACTTGAGAAGGTGTCTAAGGTGGGGCACCTTCCGCTATTCGAGAGGGCGCCTGCGGCCTCCGTGGTCAGAGCTAACCTGGTGTCACGGGTTATATTGATTTTCCGTGTAAACCAAGCTACTCAGCTTCTTTTCTCCACTGAATTTTCCTACTGAGCTATCCTCATTCTATTATTCTTTATATCTTTGATGAATAAATAAATAAATAGTCGCCGACGCCGTCTCCCCTTCGAATACCCTGGATCAGCCGGCGCTGGACCTCGGCATCCAGGACATGGAAAAATTGGATGAAATGGAGTTTAACCCAGTGCAGCAGCCACAGTTAAATGAGAAAGTGCTGAAAGACAAGCGTAAAAAGCTACATGAAACATTTGAATGTATTCTATGACTCTATCAGAAAGAGAATCCAGATTTTTACAAAGAATTGAGAAAGCTAGAAGTAGAATATGAACAGAAGAGGGCTCAGCTTAGCCAATATTTTGATGCTGTCAAGAATGCCCAGCATGTGGAAGTGGAGAGTATTCCTGTGCCAGATATGCCGCATGCTCCTTCCAACATCTTGATCCAGGACATTCCACTTTCCTGGGGCCCAGCCACCCTCCATCCTTAAGAAGACCTCAACCTATGGACCTCCAACTCAGGCAGTTTCTATACTTCCTCTTCTTGGACATGGTGTTCCACGTTTGCCCCCTGGCAGGAAACCTTCAGGTCCTCCCCCAGGCCCACCTCCTCCTCAAGTCTTATAAATGTATGGCCGCAAAGTGGGCTTTGCCCTAGATCTTCCCACTCATAGGCGAGATGAAGACAGGTTATATAGTCCTGAACGTGCTCAGCGGGGTCGTGACGATGATGTTTCCTGCACCAGTGAAGATGATGGCTATCCTGAAGACATGGGCCAGGATGAGCATGACGACAGTACTGATGACAGCGACAGTGACAGATCAGGTGGAGAAAGTGAAGGGGATGAACTTGTGCACCGTGACGACACTGAGAGAGACAACAATGAAGAAAAAATCAGGTCTGAGTGTACGATTTGCAGATATGCCTGGAAAATCTAGGAAGAAGAAGAAGAACATGAAGGAGCTGACTCCTCTCCAAGCCATGATGCTTCTAATGGCAGGTCAGGAAATCCCTGAGGAGGGACGAGAAGTTGAGGAATTTTCAGAGGATGATGATGAAGATTCAGATGATTCCGAAGCAGAAAAGCAATCACAGAAACAGCATAAGGAGGAATCTCTCATGGCACGTCTGCAGCTTCCCAGCAGCAAGCCCCTCCATAGTCTGTTCCTCCATCTCAGATACAAGCACCCCCCATGCCAGGACCACCTCCACTTGGACCGCCACCTGCTCCACCTTTACAGCCACCTGGACCACCTCCAGGAGCTCCTCCGTTCCTGAGACCGCCTTGAATGCCAGGACTCCGAGGGCCTCTGCCCCGCCTTTTACCTGCAAGTCCGCCCCCAGGTCTGCCTCCTGGCCCTCCTCCTCGGGGACCCCCACAACGGCTACCTCCCACTGCACCTCCAGGTATCCCTCCACCCCGTCCTGGCATGATGCGCCCATCTCTGGTGCCTCCTCTTGGACTTGCCCCACCAGAGCTCTTCCCACCAGCTCCCTTACCCAACCCGGGGGTTCTAAGTGCTCCGCCCGACTTGATCCAGTTACCCAAGGCAGATGACACAAGCGCAGCCACCATCAAGAAGAAAGCCACAGCAGCCATCAGTGCCAAGCCACAGATCACTCACCCCAAGGCAGAGATCACACGATTCATGCCAACCGCACTACGGGTGCGTCAGGAGAATAACGGGATTGCTGCTGCTCCTCAGAGAAAGTCAGAGGATGATTCTGCTGTGCCTCTTGCCAGAACAGCACCCAAATCTGGCCCATCTGTTCCCGTGTCGGTGCAGACTAAGGACGACATCTTTGAGGCTTTCATGAAAGAGATGGAAGGGCTGCTGTGACAGCTTTGGATGCTAGATCAGGCTTCTGTTCACATCAGTGGTTCATGGAGAAAGAGGCTCTTACTCAGCTTAGGTGCAAGAGTTGCTTTCACTGTCAGGGCATTTTTAATTTTATTTCAAGGACTATTTCAAAGTTTAGCCTTGTTCAGAATTTACTACATATAAAGGAGAGGATATTTCACACAAAATAAATTGGTTATTGAAGCAGTGCTGCTAATAACACCCATCCCCTTTCATACCACCGTTTTCATGAGATTTCTTCCCCCACTCTAGTTCCTTGGAAACTTGTGATCAAGGGGAACTTTGTTATTTGTTTTGGCTCTCTTATTGTGTGCTGTGGGCACTGGAGTAGAGATTTCTGGAAAAGCCAGTTTATTTCACCCCCATCTTGCCTTTCCTGTTTGAGTTATTTTTAATATTTTCTTGTAAATATTTTGTAATATTGTAGTGAAATGGATCACAATGTCATTTCCTAATACAAAGCGATATATGTAGGAAGAAAATGTACAATTCTTTGATTAAAATTCCCACTGATCTAAACTTCGAGTGTTCCATGGAATAAATAAATAAATGTTCTACACCAAAAAAAAAAAAGAAGCAACAGTTAGAACCAGACATGGAACATCAAACTGGTTCCAAATTGGAAAAGAGTACGTCAAGGCTGTATATTGTCATCTTGTTTATTTAACTTATACGCAGAGTGCATCATGTGAAATGCCGGACTAGATGAAGCACAAGCTGAAATCAAGATTTCTGGTAGAAATATCAATAATCTTAGATATGCAGATGACCACCACAATAATGGCAGAAATTGAAGAGGAGCTGAAGAGCCTCTTGATGAAAGTGAAAGAGGAGAGTGAAAAAGTTGGCTTGAAACTCAACATTCAGAAAACTAAGATCATGGCATCTGGTCCCATCACTTCATGGCAAATAGGTGGGGAAACGATGAAAACAGTGACAGACTTTATTTTCTTGGGCTCCAAAATCACTGCAGATGGTGACTGCAGCCATGAAATTAAAAGACCCTTGCTCCTTAGAAGAAAAGCTATGACCAACCTAGATAGCATATTAAAAAGCAGAGACATCACTTTGCTGACTAAAGTCCATATAGTCAAAGCTATGGTTTTTCCAGTAGTCATGTATGGATGTGAAAGCTAGACCATAAATAAGGCTTAGCACTGAAGAATCGATGTTTTCGATTCTTCAGTCCTGGAAAAGACTCTTGAGAGTCCCTTGGACAGCAAGGAGATCCAACCAGTCAATTCTAAAGAAATCAACCCTGAATATTCATTGGAAGGACTGATGTTGAAGCTGAAACTTCAGTACTTTTGCCCCCTGATGCAAAGAGCTGACTCATTGGGAAAGACCCTGATGCTGGGAAAGATTGAGGGCAGGAGGAGAAGGGGACGACAGAGGAGGAGATGGTTGGATGGCATCACCCACTCAGTGAACATGAGTTTGAGCAAACTCCAGGATCAGTGAAGGACAGGGAAGTCTGGTGTGCTGCAGTCCACGGGGTGGCAAAGAGTTGAACACGACTCAGCGACCGAACAACTGGAAAGTGCAATTAGAGACAGAATGTGAATCAGCCATGGTAGAAGCATGGGGGGAAGGTGGGCAAGGATGTGGGACAGGTATCCTTGAGAAGGAGACAGAAACGCCCTCGCATGCCAGGGACGAAAAGCTTGCAGGCTTTTGGAGGCTGAGGAATGGAGCCAGTGGGTCAGACGGTTGCCTTTGTGAGAGGAGAGACTGGCTTCTGCGCTGCCTGAGTCAGGAGTAGACCTGGGAGTGGGGCAGCCTGGCCACGTGGAGTAGTTGCTGGAGAAGCAGAAAGGAATTCCGCCCGAAGGGCCTTGTGATGTCCCTTTGCAGACTCAGTTAGAGAAGCACCAGCTGCCAAGGTGCGGGATTTTCCCTACGATTCTCCACAGGCCTAGGAAGTGACCAGTGTGCCTTTACACACTAGCATGAGCCCCCAACAAGTAAGGACCCAGGCCGCTCTGCACTCTGCTCCTCCCCATCCCTTCCACACCAGCGGTCTCACCCAGAGCGCCCACCTGTGGGCCCAGCCTGGGGGGACCCAGCATCCGTGGTCAGGCTCCAGGTGAGTCCAGGAGCACAACGGAGATCCCAGGCCAGGCCACAGCCTCCGAGTCTGGGAGAGTCTTGACAGAACTGAAGTGACAAGGTGGCTGCATGGTCCAGCCGGGGTCCTCCCTTCCCCACACCCCTGTCCTGGGTGGGAGCAGTCCCAGCCCACCTGGGGGCTTTGGAGAAGCCAGCCGGCTGGTCCCTACCAGGTGAAGGCCTGTCCCGGGAGGAGGCGGCCATGCGCAGTGGACCCCCGCCTCGTCCCCAGGGGGACAGCCCGGCCGTGGGGGCGGGGCCGGGAGAGGGTGGCGGCCATGCACACGCAGGGAAGGCAGCCCCCCAGCTTCCTCGGGGTTGAACGCAGGGTGTGAGGCCGGGCAGGAGCCCCGGTGACCCCCCTCGGGGCCGCTGCCCGGAGCCCCTCCTGAGGGGGAGCTGCCTGCCTCCCCTGCTTTGAGTCCTGGGCCCCCGCTCCCAAGCTGGTCGCCTCTCAAGTGACTCGATTCTTGTCCTGTCTCCGGGAGTCAGGGTCTCTGTCCCAGTGGTGAGGCCGACCTACCGGCCTGCCCCCACAGCCCCCACAGCCCCTGCAGCCCCTGCAGGCCCGTTCTCCAGCCTGGGCTGCCCGGGCCACACCACTGCGCTAGGCAGAGCCGGACCGCAGGCAGGGCCACCCCACACACAGAAGCAGACACCAGCGCCTGGCCCCTAATAGAACAAAGTGTGAAGAGAAGATTCCCTTAATCCTTTTCAGAGTGCTTTTACTTCCCTGTGGGCAAAATTTCAATTTTTATCTCTTGTTTAATTCTTTGTTTAAAGTGACAGCTTTAATAATCAAGAAAAACTGAGGTCTCAAAAGAGATCTTACAGATGTGAATTCAGGCATGTTTTGACACCTCACATTTTTTACCCTGAAAACAAAAGATAGTTTCATTTAAGTCAGATATATCTTTGCATATATTTTTCCTTTGAGAGACCCTCACCCTCAACTGTGTAATAAAGGTGAAATCTTGGTGTGGTGGGGTGGTGGTTCAGTTTTATTCGACTCTTGCGGCCCCACGGACTGTATCCTCACGGATTCCTCTGTCCATGGAACTCAGGCAAGAACACTGGAGTGGGTTGCCATTCCCTTCTCCAGGGGATCTTCCTGACCCAGGGATTGAACCTGGGTCTCCTGCATTGCAGCCAGATTCTTTACCATCTGAGCCGCGGGGGAAGCCCTTGACATCTCCGTGTATACCATCTGCTTTTCTGCTTTTAATTACATGATCTCAGATTCCAAACTGAGCAAACTGAGATGAGACATGGTCCTCGCTTCCCTGGGGACACAGGCAGACGTGCGTGAGCTTGGGGACAGGGCTGTGCCTTCCTCTGCCTTGGCTCCCTCTCCACCTGGGCTCTAACCATGCCTTGGCCAAGGGCAGCGGGAGTCACCGGACACGCAGCCGTGCTGTGCTGGACAGGGTTGTCCGGAATCCCCAGTGCCATGCTGTCAGGAGGTGGGGCCTTGGGGAGGTGGTGAGGTCGTGTGGGTGGAGCCCCACAAGTGGGATCACTCTCCTGGTTACAGAGCCTCCAGGAGTCCCTCTCCCTGTCTCTGTCTCATTCTCTCTGTCTCTGTGCTTCTGTGCCTCTTGGCTTAAGAGCCAGGGCCGCAAGGATCTACTCTGAGCTCCCAGGCTCCCAGCCTTGTCCATGGCAGTGGAACCAGAGCCTCAGGAAACCTTCCCACCAGAACCCCTGTCTGCATGTGGCCGTCCCAGGCGCCAGCCACGACTCCCCACCCTTCAGGAGGTCCTGTCCCTCCTGCCGAACTGCTTCAGTGAGCAGAGCTGGGTGCCAAACACATCCTATGAGCTTGTTTTTAAAATGATATTCAATCAGCATACTTTCTGGTCCATTTCCTAATACCATAATGCAAGACACAGGGTAATTACTCCAAATGCAAGGAGATAAGAAGTCTTTCCTTTGGTTGCAAAGACAATTTATTCAGTATTTCTTCACAGATGAATCCTCAGATAAAATAAAAAACTGGAAAGGTTTTAATAATTTCCTATTTTATTTCTTGGCAAAAAAAAGGAGAACAGATAATCATCAACAATAAAGCATCTTCTCTTTGTGAGCACAAGCTAAATGCCTCCTACTTTCTAAATGTCACTGCTACAAAATACGTCTATAACTTCTGGGATCTGCACTGTTCCACATGGGCTGCAGAGGCACCACTGGGGTGAGATGTTCTGAACAGGACAGTGTGGCCCAGCTACACACCTCCAGGCCCCCTTCCACCCCATGCAGGCAGGTGGGCCTGTGCTCGGGCTGTCCCCTCCCCTCGCCCTGTGCTGGCCATAGGTGGTGGCCAAGAGCTCAGAGGTCAGCCCTGGAAGAGAGCATCACCATGAAGAACCGTGGCTGCAGGGCTGGACCGCCCACCCCCGCCTGTCACTCACACTCACACTTCACTGATGTGTCCCCGCCAAGGCACCAACCTCAGGCTGAAGAACAAATCTAGCCCAAAGAAAACTCTTGATCAGTTGGGAAAATGTAAAAATCAGGTGGCAATTAAGTCCATACCTGATGGTTCATTTTATGTCACCTTGGCTAGGCTGTGTGTCTTTCTATGGGAAGTTATATACGCTAGATATTTATAAACAGCAGTTAATTCTCACAATCTGGAGGCTGGATGTCTGAGATTAAAGTGCTGACCTGGTTGGGTTCCTGCGAAGGCTGGCCTCACAGTTGCAGATGCTGACCTCTCCCAGTAACCTCCCTGGGGTCTCTTTTCTAAGGGCACTAACCCCATTCACTGGGCCCCACCCTCATGACCCATCACCTCCCCAAGTCCTCACCTCCTGACACTATTACTCTGGGGATTAGGAGTCCAACATATGAATTTGGGTGGACATGAACATTCAGACCATAGCTCCACAGTACTATTTGGCGTCAAACACCACCTAGATGTCACCATGAAGATGTTTTTAGATAGAATTGAAAATTAAGTCTGCAGACTTTGAGTAGAGCAGGTCATCCTCCATAACGTGGTGGCCTCCTCGAGTCAGCTGAAGGCCTTATGAGGAAACACTGAGCTTCCCCAAGGAAGAGGGGTCTGTGCCCAATCACAGCCTCAGACTCCAACTACAGCATCAGCTTGTTCCTGGGTCTCCAGCTGCTGGTCTTCCCTGCAGATTTCTTACTTGCCAGCCCTACAGTTGTGTGGGCTATTTCCTTAACATAAATCAGTCTCTAGACAGATAATAGATAATTGATAGATAATAGACAGTAGAGCCTATTGGTTCTGATACACCCTATTTCCTGCTGCCTCTGACAACGGGGTCAGCCCTGGGTCTGTATTTCTGCAGTACACGTGCCCACAGGGACTGCACAGAGGCTGACCTCAGAGGGGTAGGCTCCGGCCACTCCAGTCTGACCCCAGACACCACCCAGGCCGTGATGGGCCAGCACCAGCCTCTGGGTCTCTGCCACCTCCTCAGCCCCTTCGCCCACCACCGACGTGCATGGCCCTGTGCCAGGGCCATGTGGGGTGGATGTGGGCAGCTCATGTGGGAGGACCTGGTTGGCACTAGGGGATAGATGGGTGGGTGGGTGGGTGGGTGGAGGGTGGATGGATGGATGAGTGTAGATGGATGGTGGGTGGGTAGATGGAAGTATGGTGGGTGGGTGGTGGTGAAAGTATGAACAGCTGGATGGGTGGATGGGTAGACAGAGGGTGGTTGGTGGGTGGGTTCATGGATTCGTAGATGGGTATGTGGATGATGAAAGGATGGAGGGAGGCGTGAGTAGAAAGAGTCATCCTCTCTCTGCAGCTCCATGCCTGCTGATAGTCCGGGGTATGATGTCCTCCTGCCTGGACTACTGCAGTAGAAAATGACCCACCCGCATCAGCTCTCATGAACTGCCATTCACTCTTCTCACTGCAGCTGGGAGTAAGGCTTCAAAGTGATGCTCTATCACATCAGGCCTGCACCTAAACACCTTCCACGACTTCCTTTTGGTCTGAATAATGTCTTCCCCCTGATCAGCGGGCTCTGTGGGACTGAGCCGCAGCCTTTACCAGCTCTGTCCTGCCCTGTGTGCGGCTGTCTCCAGGCCCTTCCACTCCTCGAGTGCCCCAGGGTCTCTCCTGTCCCCAGAGCTGCAGACACTAGGGCATCCTGCTCCAGCGAGTGTCGTCTTCTGGAGAGCACCTGCTCATCCTGCAACTAAGCAGAGGTGCCCCCAGCCCCCCCTAGCCCGCCAGCGCTCTGTGCCATCCAGGCCCCTCGGCTCCTCATGCTCACCACCGCTGCGCTCAGCCCCATGTAGGAGGGGCCTGACCGTGTCTCTCAGGGCCTGAGGGAGCCCGTGAGGGGCTTTCCCTCACCTTGGTATTTCCAGTGCTAGACCAGGGTAAGTGCTGGAAAATCCTAGATTAGCCATGAAAGGTACATGATGAAGCTGTGGCAGTGCGGTTTCTTGCAAAGGGCCAGACATAAACTCCTCCTTCTGCAGGTCCATTTGGTCTCGGTCGCAGCAGCCCAGGTCTTCCCTTCAAGCTCATAGTAGCACAGGCGATACGACCAACAAGCGTGGCTGAGTGCCAATAAAGCTTTATTTACACAAACACCGATGGACTCGTTCAGGCCAGGATTCATAGTTTACTGACCCTTGTTCAGTTGCTGAGTCATGTCTGACTCTGCAGCCCCATGAACTGCAGCATGTTAGGCTTCCCTGTCCTTCACCATCTTCCAGAGTTTGCTCAAGTTCATGTCCATTAAGTCAGTGATGCCATCCAACCATCTCCTCCTCTATGGTCCCCTTCTCCTGCCTTCAGTCTTTCACAGCATCAGGGTTTTTTCCAATGAGTCAGCTCTTCCCATCAGGTGGCCAAAGTATTGGAGCTTTAGCATCAGTCCTTCCAATGTATATTCAGGACTGATTTCCTTTAGGATTGACTGGTTTGATCTCCTTGCTGTACAAGAGTCTTCTCCAACACCACAGTTCAAAAGCATCAATTTTCAGTGTTCAACCTTCTTTAGGGGCCAAGTCTCACATCTCTACATGACTACTGGGAAAAACCATAGGGTTTGACCCCTGTGATAGTTAAACACAAAAAAGAGAAATTGCTTTAATTGGATAAACAAGAATATTCCTCTTTTCTTATCTGCTTTCATTATAAATTGTGATCTTTAAAATGTAAGCACACCAACAGATTATGGGTTCTTCAGAGCCATTAATAACACCCAAGGGTCTTGTCTCCTTACTTTCATTAACAATCAGGCATTTTTAGTTTAAAAAAAAAAAAAAAGGTGATAATTAACATACAATATGCAGCAACACAGGCCACGCATTCTCATTCTTAGTAAAAAAAAAAATTGCCAACCATTTGTGCAAGTATTCCTGTTAGAAGATCCTGATTTCAGCCTTTTCTACATAGTGTTGTAGTCTGCATTCTTTTGGAGCCCAAATAAGAATATTGTTGACTCAGCTAAATCTTTCTTAATGAATGTGGCTTAATTGTCCCAGGAGTTCTGCTCAGTGCTTCAAGCCAACATAATACAACCACAAATAAATAGAAACAAAATCACCCTTGAAGAACCAGTGTGCCTGCTCAGGTCAGATGAAGCCAGAGGGCTGCCAGAGGGCACAGCGAGCTGTGTTGCCTAGAAAAAGTTAAACACCAGAGAGCATGGTGGTTCTGATACTTTCTAGAAGGATTAAGATTACTTTCCCAGTCTTTAGGAGAATTAGGCTGAAGCTTAGTTGGTGCAACAAATTTAGAAATGAATGCACTTGCATTTGAAGATGATGTGTCTTTGCCTTGATAAATAAAAACTTTAGAACTAAACTGAACGTCAGCTGCGGGAACCTGCTTCTGGCATGGTTTTGATGTCAGCATCTTCTCACCCTCTCTAGTAATTTTCAGTATGCATTTCTATTTTCGTGTAGTTATTTATAGGAGCATTTTATCAAAAACCGGCTCAAATCTTTTTGGATGCAGGGGTAGTTCAAATGCACGAAGACACTCAGTATTCACTTGGCAATTGCCCCCAGAAACCCTGTTCTCCTTGAGTGACAAGATCAGCAGGGCAGCACGTGTGCTCCTGTCACCATCAACTTGAAATTTAAAGTTTAAAGAGTTTCACCATCAAATGCAGTGTCGTGGGCTGCCCTGAAGCAGGTGTTTATTATCACGTGCCCAAGTGTGAAGCAAACACAAATCCTCAGTGGAAAACGGGCAGAGGACATGAGCAGACAATTCTTTTTAAAAACTGCACAAATTCGCACACTAGGTGCGGATTAGCGTGCAGTATCGTGTTGCATGGAGGTGACAAACGCCAGCGCCTGGAGGAGGTGCAAAGCTCATAAACAGACGCGGGACCGGCCAGAAGAAGGGGAGACGGGGATGGGCCTTCCTCCCCTGAAGCCGGAGGACACGCCCCACAGACAGCCGCTCCATCCTCCGGGCATTTGTTGTAAGCACTTAATCATCATCGATCATTTGACATGTACTCACCAGTAAAAGGCAGCACTGTGTCCCCCATCTGCTGACCTTGGCTCTTGGGGGCTGAGATGAGCCCCTGATGAGCCTCATGAGCGGGGGAAGTAAGAACAGGCCCAGGTCCAGCCCTTTATCTAGGGGGGTGTGGGGGCATGACCGGGAAGTGGGCAAGGACAGGGTCTACAGCTCAGGGGTGCCAGGGATCCCCGCTCCCCCTTCCTTCAGGGCCCCGGGCTCACTTCCAGGGCAGTTAGCCTGACCACCGCGCACTGACGTCAGCAACTCTCCAAGTCCCTCCAACGCAGAGCCTCCTGCTGAGGGGTCAGAGGTCATGACGTCATCTTGTTGCTAGTCACCATGGCCGCTGAGCTGAGATGCGGGTACTGTGACTGTGGTAACCGGTGGCCTCACCCCCTCCCTGAGATGCTGCCTGGGCTTGGCTTGGCGCGCGCGGGGGGTGAGGGGTGGGGGGGGATGGGGTGGGCGGAGACAAGATTCATAAACAGGTAACAGAGGGAAGTGCCGAGAGGAGAAGCACGAGCCTAGGAGAATGACAGCGCCCAGCCTGCCCCTCCGAGGGACCCAGAGGCCTCCTTATCAGCAAGACGCAGGGTCCTGACCGCGGTGCTCCCCCGGCCTGGCCCGGGGCCCACGGCTGCAGCCTGTGGGGTCTCAGTGGGACCAGCAGACATTACAGCAGGGTCACGGGGCCTGAGCCGCCAGGTGCTTGGGTGGCGGGGAGGGGGTCCTGGCCGCACCCCGCCCCTGCCCACCGCCCTCCCGGGAGGTCCCGCCCCTCTCCTGTGATTGCAGCTTTCCTGGTCACAGGGTGAGCCTTTCCTCTTCTCCTCTGCTTCCTTTCTCACCACAAAGGGCGTTCATTTCACATCCCTGAAGCTGAGAGGCCTGAGGGGCGGGAACCAGTCAGCGAGGCCCCCAGAACCGGCGCGGGGAGCCGGCCCACCCCTGCGCTGGGAGGCCAGGCGCAGAGCCGGGGAGAGAGCCCAGACTCAAGCCGAGACCCCGAGGGAGGGGGAGAAACGCCCCTGGTCTCCCTACCCACCCCGAAGACGCCGGGCGGGGCCGGGGGCAGCGCAGAGGCGGGGCCAGCGCGGCGAACCGAGGAGAGGCAGCTACCGCAGACAGGGCCAAGGGCTCGTAGGAGGGAAGCGGAGTCGGGCACGGAGCCCTTACAGACCTTGAAGCTGCCCTCAGAGGCAGACGGACCCCAGAAACAGAGTTCCACAAAGCGGAAGTTTTGTGGGCGCATTCCTCCTGCCGGCGGGAGGGGGCGGGTGAGCTCAGCCCTATCTGTTGCAGAGACTCGGAGGTCAGGGGAGAGGGCGCCCGACCGACGGTCCTGTGACCGCTCGCACCCCTTCCCCGGCCGCGTCCCACCCTCCTGAACACCCTCCACCCGGCCCGTAACACGGTGAGTTGCCTCCGCCAACTGAATCCTCTACAGGAAAGTTCTCTCTGTACCCATCCATGCTGGGCGCGCACCTGGACCAGTGAAGGAACATTACAAGGCCCGGCAATCCCCAAGCCTGCTTCACCGGCTTACCTGATGCGCCCCTGAAATGCCTCACACACGGCCTGAAGGCAGGTATTTCTTGAGTAACTGAACCTTCCGGAAGGTAACCCTTACCTACTGTCAGAGTATTTTTCAAAGTAAAAGTCTTCCCCACTAAAGAGGAGCCTGTGTGTCTATGGGGTAGATGAGATCGAAGGGTTAGGCTTGGGGTCAGGGTCAGAGTCGGGGTCAAACTCAGGCACTTTCACCGTTCCGCAGTCAACATCTGTCCCTGGGATGACAGATCCAAGGCCACATCCGCGCCCCGCCACTGCTCTTGTCCAGGCTGGAATCTCAGAACCGCACTGCCTCTCAGGCTGATCAGAGGTAACAGCTCACCTGGGCAGACGCACCCCCTGGACGAGGGAGGCCGAGGTGTAAACAGGGAAGATCTAGTGATCCCAGGGCAAAGGGGGCAGACGTGGGAATAACACAGAAGTAGCGTGAACCGCAAAGGTTCTTTGCTGTTTGAGAAATTCAGGTGATCCCAAACACTCACAGCTGCGGCTGGCATGTCCAAAGCAATGGTGGAGCGTGTCCAGTAAATAAACACCAACGACCTCCAAGATACTCGGATCCAGGCATCGATGCCTGAAGGGACACTCGTGTACTGACCCGTGCACAGACGTGTCTGAGCGTGTCATCTCATCCCGCCCACGTCTGTGCTCAGTCCCCGAAAGTCTGCACCATGCCTCCAGCTCCAGCCATCACCATATGGATCACAAACCCTCCCCTTGACAGACATGCCCTAACAGGAACTTGGGAGAGGCTTCATTCTGGGAGCCCTGGCTTAGCACAGGATGCCAGGACACGGCCAGTTAGGAGAGGGTCTGCTCGGCCTGTGGGCACTACCTACACACTAAGCCAGGTCCCAACTCATGTTCCAAATGCATGTCCTTTCCCCAGGAGCTGTAGGTGCAAGTGTTCCAGTCCTCAGACAGGTCATGTTCTGCCCGGGAGCTCAGCCCCAGAACCGTGGAGGAAGCTCAGCCCCAGAACCGTGGAGGAAGCTCAGCCCCAGAACCGTGGAGGAAGCTCAGCCCCAGAACCGTGGGGGAAGCTCAGCCCCAGAACCGTGGGGGAAGCTCAGCCCCAGAACCGTGGAGGGAGCTCAGCCCCAGAACCGTGGAGGGAGCTCAGCCCCAGAACCGTGGGGGAAGCTCAGCCCCAGAACCGTGGGGGAAGCTCAACCCCAGAACCGTGGGGGTGCCAGTCTACCACTTTCACACAAAGGGCCGCATGCCTCTGGCTGGTGTGATGCTCAGAGTCTGCCCCTCAGACGTGTGTGTGGAAGCCCTGCCCCCGGCACCTCTGAGCAGGCCTGCCTTTGGAGGCAAGGTCTTTGAACAGGTGATTGAGTTAAATGAGGCCATTCGGGTGTGTCCTGATCCAATAGACCCAGTGTCCTTGTGGGAAGAGGGGATCAGGATATAGAGACCCACACACACAGGGTGGCCAAGCAAGGACACGGGCAGGAGACGGCCATCCACAGGCCAAGGGGAGAGGCCTCAGGGGGACAAGTCCTGCCCACACCTGGGTCTTGGATTCCAGCCTCCAGGACGGGAGACAATAAATGTCTGTTGTTCGCACTACATCCATAATACTCTGTTACAGCCGCCTGAGTGGGCAAATGCAACTGTAACCCCAGACTTAACCCCGGACATCAGGAGTGAGCTGCAAGCAGAGGCCACTGACCTGCCTGTGGGGTCGCTGAATTGCAAAGATGGTGATGGTCTCCAGCAGCTTCCCTCCGAATGCCAGCCTTGTGGTACCTCCAGTGTGGACACCAACTTCTCTGTCATTAAAAATCTCCATTGCTGCCTTCATACTCCTCAGGGTGATGGCTATGCTTGTCTCCATCTTGTCTTTCTTTTTCCAAAGTGGAGCTAGAAGCTCACCAGCTGAAAGCTGGGCTCCTTTCCTCTTGCTGCTGTTCTTGTTCAGTTGCTAAGTCATGTCGGACTCTCTGCGAGGACAGTTGAACCAACTCCACACATTCTAACGGGAAGGGGGCCCCAGGGACAGAGTGGGCTGCACCCCATGATGGGGCAGCTCCAAGTGTGAGTGACATCACTCTTAAACCCCAGTCAACGGGCGGCAGCACCTGACGGATGAGTGGAAACAAGCCAGGATCGTCTCAGCAGCCCAAACAGGCCCTGATTGACAGAAAACACCAGGCAGAGCGACCACAGGGCCACAGGCCTGCTCCAACCAGGACGGCAAGCCCTGACCTTCAGTGAGGTAAAGAATAAAGCCAGAGGGACTTTTCAGGACAGGAAGCAAAGCACACTCCCTCAGAGATGAATGTGGAGAGAACCTGAGAAAAAGTCAACCAGCAGGTGAGTGAAACAGAAGAGGCAAACCTCTCACATGAAAGGGAGAAGAAACGGTTAAAATACCAAAAAGTGGCACTGGAACATACATTTCACCCTCAGCTATCATCAGAACTTGTGTGGGGTCTCGTTACACACCGTCAGGCTGCGTGTCTGTGATTGAGAAACACCTCCCACTGGCTCATCCATTTCAGCATGAGGGTTGGTGACACCAAGGAGCTGGGGGTGGCAGGGTCATAGGGCAGCCGTCCCCAGATTTCAGAGTCACAGTCAGCAGGGGTGTGAGCAGGGGCTGGGCACCTAGGGGTAATGTGGGGTCCTCAGTGGGAGACACAGGAGCGGATGAGCTGCCCCCGAGGGAGACGGCAAGACAGTGATGGGTCAGGGCCATCTGGCGCCCCGCAGGGGATGCGGGTGAGGGAGGGAGCCGCCCGGGTCGGGGACCAGGCAGCCATGACATCCCCAGGCCCAGAGCTGTGCAGGGTGAAGGCCTGGCCCTGGGGTCTCGGCAGGTGGGCGGGCCCAGCAGGGAAGGCCGGGCGAGGGCGGCTGGATTAGAGGAAGGCAGGGTGGGGGCCGGCAGGCGCGGGGCAGGGGGTCCGGGGAGGCAGCCACAGGAAGGAGGGTGGCGGGGGCCCTGGGTTGAGGTGAGGAGGCCCCTCAGGTGCCCCCAAGCCCGGCGTCTGCAGAGTCTGTGGGGAAGACTGTTCCGAGGCCACTTTTCATCTCACCGCGGACAAAGCGGGCCTTCTCTCCACTGATGGACACCTCCTCTGTGACCCTCCAGTCGGTCAGCCGCTTAATTTGGAAAACTACACCACCAACCCACAGTGACCACTTTTTAACCCACGCTTGGAAATGGAGCATCGATTTCACATAGGTCACAGAGGGCCAACACCCACGGGCTCAGTCAGGAAGGGAGTGTCCTGACGCGAGAGGCAGAGGCCGGGACACATCTGCCTGGCTGGCGCCGTCCGGTGTGACGCACGTGCAGCCCCGTAACGAACCAGCCCTGCACGCGCACCTCTCCCAGGTCCTTCTTGATGCCAGTGTCCTTGACCTTCACTTACCGTCTTCCCATCTAGCAATGCTGATTGGTCCACTTCAGTGCTTTTAGGAGAAATACCACTGGAGATGATATTTTCGGTTTTGGTCACTCTCATGCCTATTTGGGCTTCCCTGGTGGCTCAGCTGGTAAAGAATCTGCCTGTAATGTGGGACACCTGGGTTCGATCCCCGGGTTGGGAAGATCCCCTGGAGAAGGAAAAGCAACCCACCCCAGTACTCTTGCCTGGAGAATTCCATGGAGCGGAACAGGCTGCAGTCCATGGAAACACAAAGAGTCGGACACGACTGTGGGACTTTCACGCCTATTTACCAGGGTGGGCAGAGATCTGAAGATTATTCTTTGTTCCTCAGTCTTGGACAAACCCTCAAAACCCCCTTACTAGGCTTCAGTACAGCTCTCCAGTAAAACTATGAAGATTTTATATGACTCATATGTGAAGCCATCATTCCTACAGAAACCTGGTGCCATTTAACAATTCCATACCCTGAAATTTCTAATCAAAACTCCAAGTAAAGTGTCAGACTTTTAACAGCTGGACCACTGCTTTGCTTGGAAGCTGAAAGGGGGAGGGAAACCTGATTGCATTAAAGTGAAGGCTCCCAAATGCAGACAACACTACTCTTTCAGTGGGTTGGCTGAGGCTGTTTGTCAACATAAACTGAAAACCATTCAACAGTCATCATTACACTGCCTACCACCAGGAATCAGGCAGGTATAGCCGACCACTCTCACATTCTATGGACTGTGAGCAGCCCAGACGCTGTTACAGGGGTGCCCAGAACACTTGGAAGAGACATTTGGCTGTTTGGAGGTCAGGGACCTGTCAGTCTAACTGGATTCCCCCATGGTGGGACCAGGAGCCACACCAGACAATTGGTGCCCAGACAGCACCACCTCCAGGAATTTCCAGGCTGCTGAAGACCCTGCATCACAGCATTCTTCCCCTCTGGCCAACCTTGTTGTGGTGACAAAGCAAAAGGCTGCACAGTGTGGGTTCAGGACATTGAGATGCAGCCCCTGGTTTTGCAGAAAAGTATCAACTGCATGTGATGCTCAGAGAAAAAGCTACAGCAGCTTAGAGTTCGTGTCAGTGTCCTGCCTGCAACATCTGTACTGAAAGAGCAGAGTGTGTGGTGGGTTTACACAGTGGGGGGCACAGTCACCACATTTCATGTGACACATACAGTAATCACGGAAGCACACGTGAACCATGTAAACGTGTGCATTAGGAACACACTCATATTACTTCTATTGATTCAGTTCAGTTCAGTCAGTCATGTTTGACTCTTTGCAACCCCATGGACTGCAGCACGCCAGGCTTCCCTGTCCATCGCCAACTCCCAGAGCTTAGTTAAACTCACATCCATTGATTTGGTGATGCCATCCAGCCATCTCATCCTCTGTCATCCCCTTCTCCTCCTGCCTTCAATTTTTCCCAGCATCAGGGTCTTTTCCTATGAGTCAGTTCTTCGCATCAGGTGGCCAAAGTATTGCAGCTTCAGCTTCAGCATCAGTCCTTCCAATGAATATTCAGGACTGATTTTCTTTAGGATGGACTGGTTTGATCTCCTTGCTGTTCAAGGGGCTCTCAAGAGTCTTCTCCAACACCACAGTTCAAAAGCATCAATTCTTCGGCGCTCAGCTTTCTTTATGGTCCAACTCTCACATCCATACATGACTACTGGAAAAATCATAGTTTTGACGATTAGACTTTATCAAAATTAAAATCTTTGCTCATCAAATCACTGCTCTGACTGCAGATGTATATAATTCTCAAAAACATATTTGGCAAAGGACTGACACCTAGAATGCTGCTGCTGCTGCTGCTGCTAAGTCACTTCAGTCATGTCTGACTCTGTGCGACCCCATAGACCGCAGCCCACCAGGCTCCCCCATCCCTGGGATTCTCCAGGCAAGAGTACTGGAGTGGGGTGCCATTGCCTTCTCCGGACACCTAGAATAAATAACATCAAAACTTCAGTACAAACCACTCAATAAAACAACGGTGAAAACACCTGAACAAACAGCAAGCCAAGCGCTGGGAAATAAGCCATGAGAAAACTCTCAGCAGACCAGCCACAGGGAGTCGAGTGTAAATGCCACACAATGGGAAGAATGGCAGAATTTACACAGCTGACGGCGCCGGTGGGGAGAGGGCTGCTGAGCACTCTGAACAGCGAAGACAGGCTGGGGGGGGTGCCCAGCAGCTCCATAAAACTAATCAGGTGCCACCCCTACAGCCTGGACCCCCAGGGCAATGGAAACAGACGTTTTCAGGAAGAGAAGGGCCAAAGCAGACGCTCAGCAGCCAGACGTCCCGCTGCAGAGGAGCCCGCAGGCAGGAGGGGTGGAGAACAGGGAGGGTTCGCAGAGGTCCCTCCTGTCCCCACCGCACAGGTGAGTCTCGACAGGTGAGCCTGGCACGTGTACTGTCCTGTGAGGCTACAGGCAGGCCAGCCCGTGGTGGAGACATGTAGGACCCACGACTGCATCAGGGAAATGGCAGGGGACCTGGAGAGACCCCGGGAACTTTGTCTCTGCAGGGGCCGTCCCACACTGTTCGGAGTAGCACGTGTCAAAGCTCCATGAGTGCTCCCACATTCACTGTGTGTAAACTCTGCTCCAGAAGGAGAAACGCTGTGAGTAGGCATCGACCTAGGATGAACGGGGAATAAAAGGCTGGAGAAGTGGGTGGCGAAGTGAAGACAGGCGTCTGGTGAGAGAGATCTAACTGGCAGTTCTTAGTGGGTCGGACAGGTGTTCGCTGAAAAATGCATTCTGTTTGCAATACATCTGGTGTTTTCTCCCCTTTTAATTCTTCCCCACATCTTCCCAACATTTCTCTGAAAAGTGCATGCGCCTTGTCACCTGAGAGCTGAAACAGGCATGAAGAGAAAGGCCCAGCATTCGTCTGGTGTTGTTTCTAAGGGGCCCTGTGTCAACAGAGGCATCCGGCTGTGGACTCATAGCTCAACCCAGGTCCCCGGCTGTATCGTCAACACCAGTGATGTCCCCTGCCTGCCGCGGTTGGGCGTGATGAAGCCACAGCACTTCATCCAACACATGACCAGCTCAGGGGTCGGCTCCTGTGGTGCAGTCGGAGAGGAGATACACCCCCATGGACCTAAGGCGGGAGTGGGGGAGGAGGAAGGGAAAGGAAGGATATTCAGAATTAAGATAGAGAAGCAGAAACAGGACTGAAAAAAGTAAACATTCAAACTTTTAAAAGGCTACACGTCAACCTGTAAAGAAACATCGTTTGGTCTGCACGTCTGTGGCACAGATCTGACTTGCCTGGGGCTCCGCTGGCCACAGAAATGGGGATGGTCTCCAGACTGAGTCTGTGTTTGACGTGGGAGGCTGCACCGTCTGCTCGAAACCCCAGAGAAGTGAGCTCTGATAGCCGATCTGCCTCGGACCCGATGAGTCTGAGGGTCGTGTCTCATCCCCTCCTGTGTCCTGGAATCTGTGTGGAGCTTCAGTTCTCTTCCGTTGTGGCTGAGACACATTTTAAATGTTTTTTAAGTTTTAGGACTCATTTTCCACCAGGTTGTCCTGTGCCTTCTGTTTTGCCCCAAGAGAGAATTATTTTGTTGGTATGTGTCTGATTTTGCCAAATCCTGACTATGTTCTAGCTGGACCAATCTAAGTGGAGGCTGGAGGACCAGAAGTCGGGGCTGGGGGGCCTGTCTGGAAAAGGAACCCTTCCTCACTGACCTGAAGCTGGAAAGACCTTGCTGCCAAGAAGTGTGCCCGAAGGTGAACTCATCACAGAGAAGGTGTCTGCTCCAGAACACAGAGCCAGGCTGCGAGCCTGGGAACAGGAGGGTGAGCCCTGGGGAGGGGGCTCTGCCAGGCTCAAGGGGTCTGCAGGTGCTGTTCATCCCAGCGCTGGAGGCCTGGGCACTCAATGGGCCACCCCCACAGGAGGGCCTCCCCAGTGCGCCCAACCCTCGCCCTCTGCATTCTGGTCCTTGCTATTAGGGTGGGCGGCCCCAGGCCCCAGAGCCACACCCCACCTGCACGCGTCCTTCCCAGGTGCCCAAGCTTCCCCACCTCAGGGTCATGCCCCTCCTCTGCCCAGCGCCATGGGCTCTGCTGGGAGGGCCACTGCACAGATGCTCAGGGCCACTCCTAACCTGTTCCTCAGTGAGGAGTGACCAATGGAGCCACTGCCGCTCCAGCTCTCTGCACCACCTGGTCGTGGGCAATCAGCCCCTCACCGTCTCAGACACCTTTGGAGATACTGGATGGCTCCTGACTGGACCAAACAGAACATGCCACCAAGTTCAAAACCAGAGCGACGAGACCTAGCATCACCCAGCCCAGCCTTCCCTCCCAGGGAGCGTCTCAGAATTATCCCTGCAAGGCTGGGCCCCCCGCCCTCTGATCACCTCGGACCACCCTTTCTCGTGTCTTCTGCAGCCTCCAAACACGAGGACATTTCCTCCCCTCCCTCGGCATTTCTCCCTGTGCCCTGGGGAGCCCCTCACCATGGCCACCCTTCTCTGAGTGGGCTTACGGTCTGCCTCCCTCCCCACCACCCCCAACAAAACAGGCTGAGCCGGTGGGAGTCTGGGGGTTGAAGTGACAGCAAATGACTCTGCTGCTGTTGTCCTTTGTGGTATCTCTTCTATCGAGTCAGGGATTACTCAGCTGTTAGAATTTAGGCCTCATCCTTATAAAGCATTACTCATCAGAATCAGGGTGCTGTCAGGAACCCTAACCCTTGAGGCACAGCCCATCTGTGACTGCAGACCACCCCGCAGCACTCCGAGTAGCAGAGACAAACAGCTCTGTGGTCCAGACGCAGATGCCGACCTTAAATGTGGAAGGAAAGGAACTGATGCTTTTAAGTGCCAAACAATCATAAACTAAACCAATTAATGGTGATTATTATTAAATATTCATAATTTGGATGCTTTAATATGACTCTAGAAGTTGTAGCTCTAGTAATTTAGACATGTTGGATACAATAAGCACATCAAGAAGTCTCCGAGAAAGAATTAGACATGCACACCCTCTGCCCATCCAACCACCCTCTTCCCTCTACCTGCCACCCACCCATCTGCCCACCTACCCACCCACCCAGTCAGCCACCCATCTGCCCACCCACCTACCCATCCCCTTACCTGGATTCCTACCCACCTGAAAGTGCCAGGTGCACAAGAATGATGACTCAAATGCAATAAAATGATAATATTTGGGGAATCTGGGTGAAGGGTTTATTGGAATTACTTGTACTATTTTGCAAACAATTTCTGTAACTCTAATTATTTTAAAGTCAAACGATTTTTAGCCCTAGAAGCTCACAGCCTCGAGCAGGGGGGTCCATGCCGCCCCTGGCCCCTGTCTGGACGCCACAGTCTGAACAGTGGTGGGGGGGCCGGACCAGAAGAGTCAGGGTGGCCACCGCGGTCAACACACCAGTCATCACCAGAATTTCCACCCCAGAGAGCGGCCTGCGGCTACTCCACCACCTGGCACCCAGGACAGCAGGTGATGGTCGGTGAGGGGCCGTGTGGACCCCAAGTGCTGAGGCCTGTCCTCTCAGAGCAGCTGTCAGAGGCCCACCTTCCGGGAGGAGGTGCCCACTTGGCCCCCAGTCCCCGAGGTCAGGGGGCTGCACCCTCCACCTCTGCCAGGCCTGGGCAGACCCCACCCGCTCCCTGCTCCTTGACCTTGACCTTGACCTCTCTGCTCCCCTGGTGTTTCTCCGCCTGTGTCACGGTGGGTCCTGGGCACCTCACATGGCTGTCCCCACACGCACACATTTGCTGCAAAAAGCACTTTCCTGGAGTAACAGGAACATGCTGGCTTTCAATCCCCCAGAAAAACCCCTGAGCTGAGGGCACTGTAGTAGATATAATGGCCATCTGAGTTAAATTCACCCATTCCGGTCCATTTCAGTTCACTGATTCTTCACTCTTGCCATGTCCTGTTCGACCACTTCCAATTTGCCTTGATTCATGGACCTGACATTTCAGGTTCCTATGCAATATTGCTCTTTACAGCATTGGACCTTGCTTCTATCACCAGTCACATCCACAACTGGGTATTGCTTTTGCTTCGGCTCCATCCCTTCATTCTTTCTGGAGTTATTTCTCCACTGATCTCCAGTAGCATGTTGGGCACCTACTGACCTGGGGAGTTCCTCTTTCAGTATCCTATCATTTTGCCTTTGCATACTGTTCATGGGGTTTTCGAGGCAAGAATACTGAAGTGGTTTGCCATTCCCTTCTCCAGTGGACCACAGTCTGTCAGACCTCTCCACCATGACCTGCCCATCTTGGGTGGCCCCACATGGCATGGCTTAGTTTCACTGAGTTACACAAGGCTGTGGTCCGTGTGATTAGATTGACTACTTTTCTGTGATTATGGTTTCAGTGTGTCTGCCCTCTGATGCCTTCTCGCAACACCTACCATCTTACTTGGGTTTCTCTTACCTTGGGGTATCTTTTCATGGCTGCTCCAGCAAAGCACAGCTGCTGCTCCTTACCTTGGATGAGGGGTATCTCCTTACTGCTGCCCCTCCTGACCTTGAACGTGGAGTAGCTCCTCTTGGCCCTCCTGCGCCTGCACAGCCACCACTCCTTGGACATGGGGTTGCTCCTCAAATGACCATTATATCTACTACTGCGGGCAGGAATCCCTTAGAAGAAATGGAATAGCCATGATGGTCAACAAAAGAGTCTGAAATGCAGTACTTGGATGCAATCTCAAAAATGACAGAATGATCTCTGTTCGTTTCCAAGGCGAACCATTCAGTATCACAGTAATCCAAGTCTATGCCCCAAACAGTAATGCTGAAGAAGCTGAAGTTGAATGGTTCTATGAAGACCTACAAGACCTTTTAGAACTAACACCCCCAAAAGATGTCCTTTCATTATAGGGGACTGGAATGCAAAAGTAGGAAGTCAAGAAACACCTGGAGTAACAGGCAAATTTGGCCTTGGAATACAGAATGAAGCAGGGCAAAGGCTAATAGAGTTTTGCCAAGAGAATGCACTGGTCATAGCAAACACCCTCTTCAAACAACACAAGAGAAGACTCTACACGTGGACATCACTAGATGGTCAACACCAAAATCAGATTGATTATATTCTTTGCAGCCAAAGATGGAGAAGCTCTATACAGTCAGCAAAAACAAGATCAGGAGCTGACTGTGGCTCAGATCATGAACTCCTTATTGCCAAATTCAGACTTAAATTGAAGAAAGTAGGGAAAACCACTAGACCATTCAGGTATGACCTAAATCAAATCCCTTATGATTATACAGTGGAAGTGAGAAATAGATTTAAGGGCCTAGATCTGATGGGTAGAGTGCCTGATGAACTATGGAATGAGGTTCGTGACATTGTACAGGAGACAGGGATCAAGACCATCCCCATGGAAAAGAAATGCAAAAAAGCAAAATGGCTGTCTGGGGAGGCCTTACAAATAGCTGTGAAAAGAAGAGAAGTGAAAAGCAAAGGAGAAAAGGAAAGATATAAACATCTGAATGCAGAGTTTCAAAGAATAGCAAGAAGAGATAAGAAAGCCTTCCTCAGCAATCAATGCAAAGAAATAGAGGAGAGCAACAGAATGGGAAAGACTAGAGATCTCTTCAAGAAAATCAGAGATACCAAAGGAACATTTCATGCAAAGATGGGCTCAATAAAGGACAGAAATGGTATGGACCTAACAGAAGCAGAAGATATTAAGAAGAGGTGGCAAGAATACACAGAAGAACTGTACAAAAAAGATCTTCACGACCAAGATAATCACGATGGTGTGATCACTCACCTAGAGCCAGACATCCTGGAATGTGAACTCAAGTGGGCCTTAGAAAGCATCACTACGAACAAAGCTAGTGGAGGTGATGAAATTCCAGTTGAGCTATTTCACATCCTGAAAGATGATGCTGTGAAAGTGCTGCACTCAATATGCCAGCAAATTTGGAAAACTCAGCAGTGGCCACAGGACTGGAAAAGGTCAGTTTTCATTCCAACCCCAAAGAAAGGCAGTGCCAAAGAATGCTCAAACTACCGCACAATTGCACTCATCTCACATGCTAGTAAAGTAATGCTCAAAATGCTCCAAGCCAGGCTTCAGCAATACGTGAACCGTGAACTTCCAGATGTTCAAGCTGGTTTTAGAAAAGGCAGGGGAACCAGAGATAAAATTGCCAACATCTGCTGAATCATGGAAAAAGCAAGAGAGTTCCAGAAAAATATCTATTTCTGCTTTATTGACTATGCCAAAGCCTTTGACTGTGTGGATCACAATAAACTGTGGAAAATTCTGAAAGAGATGGCAATACCAGACCACCTGACCAGCCTTTTGAGAAACCTATTTGCAAGTCAGGAAGCAACAGTTAGAACTGGACATGGAACAACAGACTGGTTCCAAATAGGAAAAGGAGTATGTCAAGGCTGTATATTGTCACCCTGCTTATTTAACTTATATGCAGAGTACATCATGAGAAACGCTGGGCTGGAAGAAGCACAAGCTGGAATCAAGATTGCTGGGAGAAATATCAATAACCTCAGATATGCAGATGACACCACCCTTATGGCAGAACGTGAAGAGGAACTAAAAACCCTCTTGATGAAAGTGAGAGAGGAGAGTGAAAAAGTTGGCTTAAAGCTCAACATTCAGAAAACTAAGATCATTTCATCTGGTCCCATCACTTCATGGGAAATAGATGGGGAAACAGTGGAAACAGTGTCAGACTTTATTTTGGGGGGCTCCAAAATCACTGCAGATGGTGATTGCAGCCATGAAATTAAAAGACGCTTACTCCTTGAAAGGAGGGTTATGACCAACCTCGATAGCATATTAAAAAGCAGAGACATTGCTTTGCCAACAAAGGTCCATCTAGTCAAGGCTATGGTTTTTCCAGTGGTCATGTATGGATGTGAGATTTGGACTGTGAAGAAAGCTGAGCGCCGAAGAATTGATGTTTTTGAACTGTGGTGTTGGAGAAGACTCTTGAGACTCCCTTGGACTGCAAGGAGGTCCAACCAGTCCACTCTAAAGGAGATCAGTCCTGGGTGTTCTTTGGAAGGAATGATGCTAAAGCTGAAACTCCAGTACTTTGGCCACCTCATGCGAAGAGTTGACTCATTGGAAAAGACTCTGATGCTGGGAGGGATTGGGGACAAGAGGAGAAGGGGACGACAGAGGATGAGATGTCTGGATGGCATCACTGACATGATGGACGTGAGTCTGAGTGAACTCCAGGAGTTGGTGATGGACAGGGAGGCCTGGCGTGCTGCGATTCATGGGGTCATATAGAGTGGGACACGACTGAGCGACTGAACTGACTGACTGAGGGCACGGTGTCTGGGCCGGGCAGGTTGTCCTGGGGAGATCCACAGACGGCCGCTGTGATGCTCCCAGGGCTCCGGGGACCCTGCACATGGCTCCCACAGACCGTCCATCCCCAGGACACGAGCACAGGGTCCCAGACAGAGATCTGGCTGCATAAGGCACAGAAAACAGAATAAGGGAGCCTTCCCCCAGACGCAGGGCGGTGGGCCCCTGGACCACCACCCACAAACAGGGGCCTCCTCCTCCTGTGGGACTCTCGCTGCCCCCCCACTCCCGGAATGATGCAGCATCCCTGGAGCAAGGATTCCCAAACACCAGCTCAAGGTCAGGTCGGCCACCCCAGCACACGGGCGCATCCAGAATTCCGGAGTTGCCTGCGGCAAGGGAGCAGGAGCAGAGGAAGACGGGCGTCTGAAGGGCAGAGTCGGCTTTCGCGTGTTGCAGTTCGACGTTTGAATCTCAGCTCTTCAAGGCACGTGCACAGGACTGCAATCCGCAGAATTCAACGTGCAGTTCCACAAAGTTAAGCCTGGAGCTCATAATAGATTGCTAATCTCCTCTGTCAGTGTTTCCTCTAATTCGATTCCTTTTTCTGTTACTATTGTTATTTATCCCAGGGCTTGTTTTTCTTGTTGCCTGTGACTGCAGTGGTCAGCTTTATCGTTTCTATTAACTTCTGTGTCTCCCCAAAGCTTTATTTCTATGCATCATTTCATTTTCTGTTAAAAGCAAGCCCTATTACAAGTGATACATCTCACACACGGATGTAACCCAGCCTCACCGCTGTCTCAGGTGCCCTTAGGGAGACCCGAGGGCCTCCCAGGGGCCGGACCGGGCTGCAGGCCCTGAGGGTCTCCAGCCAGCGTCTCGGACCCCCGGCGACCCGGACCCCCGACGCCCTGCCTCTCACTGTCCCCTCGCCAGCCCGGCTCCTCAGCAGCCCCTGTGTTGCTCTGACCGGAACCAACGCTCCTGGGAGGTGGCGAAGGTCAGGCCCCAATCTACAGCCCCGCAACCCTGCAGGGAATACACTGGGCCCTCCTGGAGCCAACACGCACGTGTGTGTGCGTGTGTGTGTGCACAAGCTCACTGCAGTACACAGGCACGGAAACAAAGGCCGGCCTCCCGCAGTTGTGAGAGCTGCTGAATTGGACAAGGAGGAGGCGCCCTTTCAGAGGGCCCTAGGGACGCCCCTGGGGGGCTACGCTGTTTCGGAGCAGACGGTGGGCGGGCCCCCGGCAAGCACCGCCCACAGCAGCTGGTGGAGTCACCAGACAGCTAGAATGACAGCTACCGACCCTCGCTGCTGCTGCTGCTAAGTCACGTCAGTCGTGTCCGACTCTGTGCGACCCCATAGATGGCGGCCCACCAGGCTCCCATCCCTGGGATTCTCCGGGCAAGCATACTGGAGTGGGTTGCCATTTCCTTCTCACGTGCATGAAAGTGAAAAGTAAACGTGAAGTCGCTCAGTCGTGTCAGACTCTTAAATCCCGCTAAAGCAAGGCCCGGCTCTCGGCTGCCTCTACTCCAGTTAAGGGTTTTTCAGAAAAGTGTTTTCATTACCAGCAGCTTCTCCCCATGCACAGGGCTGTGGGGCTGCCGCTCCCTGCTGGGAACTTCGAGGGAGACTCGAACCCCGGGGCTCGTCCGTCCTCCTGTCTATCCAAGCTTCTGGAACAGCCCCAGCTTCAACCTGGTGACGCCAAATCCCTCACGAACTGGAAGTGGAAAGTGCCGTCAGAGTGAATGTTCCAGAACCCCAGGGTCCAGTTGGCCATTTCCCAGACTTTCTGTCTTGAAATTCGTTTGTCTCTATTATTTCGATAAAGCAGTTCACCATTGTTGTGAATCACCGAGTCTAATATTGCCAAAATATTGTTCAATATAAAAGACAAAATTTAATGCCCTCCATTACTATCTGGTCCATAGTTTCAAAGAAATCAGATACTTTATTTTAAAGTAAACAGGTATCTCAGTTATGACTTTGCTGGCATTGGGACTTAATATGGGGAAATACCCAAAAACTGTAATAAAATGTGATTTTTCCCTGATTGAAATTGAATAAAGTTTGAAATCTTACAACCAAATCACCATACAAGGGCCACACAGGCATTTAGGCTCAGTTCTTTACAAGCCAGATCGAAGAGGGAAAACTATTAAATCAAAGGATAAAATAATGCCCCTCAGATTTGCTGCAGGTTTGATTATGTTGATCCGCATGATGCTTCCTGCCGAAACAACTTCAGGTTAGTAAACCAACAATGAATGTAACTGGTCTGATGCTATGGGCAACATCTGCCTTCTGGGGAACTAGTGACCAGCAGACGACTGCCCGCACCTCCCGCCTTCACACGACACTGTCTGGAAACCAGCCCACTTTCCAGCCTCTGTGGCTCCAGGGCTGCTGTTCAATAATGCTTAAACGGTTCCTGGCTGTGTCACAGATTTGCACAGTGACTTCCTTCTGGAGCGTCTGTCATCTCAGTACGAGTTCCCCCTCAGGAGCCAATCCGCTGGGCTCTTTCTGTTACATCCCCGGGAGCTCTTTCCCCTTGGACGCTGTCACTGAGCCTGGACCTGCCTCCGGCTGCCTGCTCTGGCAACAGGTCAAGTGCATGCATCCGTGGGGCCGTGGGGACTCTGAGCCAGGGAGGCACAGGGCTGCGGGCTCAGAACACACGTGGCTTTTGTCTCCCCTCCAGCGTGGTGGCTGCACTCATGCCATGCCAGCCACAAGTCAGCACGTGAGTTCTTTTCAGCCATTTGGTGAGTGTACCATGGTGAGTGTGCCATGGTGAGTGTGCCATGGTGAGTGTGCCATGGTGTCACGCTGGGGTTTTATGCCTTACTCCCTAACGAGTAACACTTTAGCCCTTTTTGCTATTTACATGCTGTCTGAATATTTTTCTTTTCTGAAGGGCCTGTGTAAATACTTTATTTGCTGTGCGTGTATTTGAGCGATTTGTAGTTCTTCGTTGGATGAGATACTTTGACGCGTGTAAGTATATAGAGATAAACAGATACAGACAAAGCCTCCTGTTCTGTGACCTGCATTTTCACTTTCTTCGCTGTGTCTGTTGATGAGCAGATGTTCTTAATCACAGCGTCGCACAGGTAGCAAGCCTGTTCCTCATGTTTATCAAGTGTGTGCTTCCTGCTTAAGACGCCTTTACCTCCCAGAAGAAGGAAGGCATTCTCTTTGTTTTCTCCTTAAATCTTAACTGCTTCCTCGTCCACGTGTGGACATGCAGTACACCTAGAATGTGAATTTGTTTTTGCATAAAATGTGGAAAGAGCCAGAACTTCACTCTTTCCCACCTTGAACCAATTAGCACACACATTTTATTTTTAAAACGTCCTTTCCGCACAGCGAGGCGCCACCGTGGCCTGGATCAGGGGGCGGTTTCTGTGCCATCTGTCTGGTCCTGTGGTTCCATTTGTCTGCTTTTACATCAGCATCGTGGTGCTGTGTGCTTAGTCACTCAGTCGTGCCCAACTCTTCGCAACCCCGTGGACTGTAGCCCGCCAGACTCCTCTGTCCATGGGATTCTCCAGGCAAGAATACTGGAGGGGGTTGCCATGCCCTCCTCCAGGGAATCTTCCCCATCCAGGGATTGAACCCACACCTCCTGTGGCTCCTGCATGGCAGGCTGATTCTTTGCCGCTGAGCCACCAGGAAAGCACACATCAGCATCACACAGTCTCAGTCACTGTTGCTTTGCAGGAAGTCCTGCAGCTGTGTTCTCACACGCGCTCTGGCTCTTCTAGGCCCTTTGCATTTCTGTGTTGTATTAGTTATTTGTTGCTGGGAAACAAACCACCCAAAACTCAGCAGTGTAAACACCCTCACTTATTATCTCTGAGCGTAAATCAGGAATCCAGGAGTGGCTTCCTTAAGTGAAGCTAACCTCAGCGCTTCAGAAGTGACACTGTGCCCTCACTGGAGAGGGTCCCTGTGCCAGCCCACCTTGGTGAGGGCAGGGGACGGGGGTGGCTACAGGGGGGGAGTTGGGGGTCCCTGGGTCATCTCAGAGGCTGATGACCACACACATTGAGTTCAAAGTAAGCGTGTTCATTTCCAGAAAAGGAATCAGCTAGAATGTTGATTAGAATCGCACTGAATTTATAGTCAGTTTGAGGAAGATTGACATTCAAAAACCGTGTGGCCTCTCGCCCCACTCACCTTTCATTTCCTTCAGCTGAGATTGGTTCTCAGTGCACATGGCATCCACATACCGCTGGATACTGTTTGCACGACTGGAAAGGCTGCTATCTTAGGATTCTGTTGTCTGTAGCTGGTATTGAGAACTACAAGTGATTTCTTAATATTGATCTGTATCCATATTTATTTGGGGAGTTTTTAAATGTATTCTTTCCTTCTCTGTACACAATCACATTATGAATTTTATTTCTTCCTTTCAAATCCTCAGGCATGTTTTTCTTGCCCAGGGAACTGTTGAACAGACATGGTGGCAGTGTTACTAACTCACAAGTGCTGTTCGTGGCTGGACAGCTATCTACTCTCTTTATTGGACTGAGGAGGTTCCCTTTGGTCCCTAGTGTCGGTTAAAAGATTTCACAATGAATGGAGTTTGCATTTTATCAATACTTTTCCTGCGTCCATTGAGATGGGGTTTTCTCTTTCATCTGATAGTGTTGAATTACATTGACTTTTTAGCTTTAAACCACCCTTGTTTTCCTGGAATAAACCCACTGCATCATGATATATTGGCGTTTCTATGTAATTTGGCCAATTTTTGCTTAGGATTTCTTTGTTTGCTATTGTGAAAGAGACGTTTCCATAATTTTCCTTTATTTAAAGTCTTTGTCAGGTTTTGACATCAAGGGTAATGAGGCACCTCAAGTTTCACCTCCCCATATGGAGATTCGAAGCACAGTTTTTCAAAAGCTGAACACTCAATTCTGGTTTCTCAGTATTTCTTACTATCTCCCATATGTTCTGAACAGCTGCTTTTCCAATAAGCAGCTTTCCATTTTTAAAAAAGGTCACATGACATGCACTGCCTAAGAGAATTTAAAGAATGAACTTAAACCTGACAGCAATACAAAAAGATCTTCATGACCCAGATGACCACGACAGTGTGATCACTCACCGAGAGCCAGACATCCTGGAATGCGAACTCAAGTGGGTCTTAGGAAGCATCACAATGAACAAAGCTAGTGGAGGTGATGGAATTCCAGATGAGCTATTTCAAACCCTAAAAGATAACGCTGTTAAAGTGCTGCACTCAATATACCACCAAATTTAGAAAACTCAGCAGTGGCCACAGGACTGGAAAAGGACAGTTTTCACTCCAATCCCCAAAAAAGGCAATGCCAAAGAATGCTCAGACTACCATACAGTTGCACTCATCTCACACGCTAGCAAGACAATGCTCAAAATTCTCAAAGCTAGGCTTCAACAGTACGTGAACCAGAACACATAGATGTTCAAGCTGGATTTAGAAAATGCAGAGGAACCAGAGATCAAATTGCCTATACTCATTGGATCATAGAAAAAGCAAGAGCATTCCAGAAAAATATCTACTTCTGCTTCATCAACTACACTAAAGCCTTTGACTCTGTGGATCACAACAAACAGTGGAAAACTCTTAAAGAGATGGAAACACCAGACCACCTTACCTGCATCCTGAGAAACCTGTATGCAGGTCAAGAAGCAACAGTTAGAACTGGACGTGGAACAACAAACTGGTTCCAAATTGGAAAGGAGTACATCAAGGCTGTATATCGTCACCGTGCTTATTTAACTTATATGCAGAATATATCATGTGAAATGCTGGGCTAAATGAAGTACAAGCTGGAATCAAGATTGCCGGGAGAAATATCAATAACCTCAGATATGCAGATGACACCACCCTTATGGCAGAAAGTGAAGAGGAACTCAAAAGCCTCTTGATGAAAGTGAAAGTGGAGAGTGAAAAAGTTGGCTTAAAGCTCAACATTCAGAAAACGAAGATCATGGCATCCAGTCCCATCACTTCATGGGAAACAGATGGAGAAACAGTGGAAACAGTGACAGATTTTATTTTGGGGGGCTCCAAAATCACTGCAGGTGGTGACTGCAGTGATGAAATTAAAAGACGCATGCTCCTTGAAAGAAAAGCTACGGCCAACCTAGACAGCATATTATAAAGCAGAGACATTGTTTTGCCAACAAAGGTCTGTCTAGTCAAGGCTATGGTTTTTCCAGTGGTCATGTATGGATGTGAGAGTTGGACCAGCAAGAAAGCTGAGCACCAAAGTATTGATGCTTTTGAACTGTGGTGTTGCAGAAGACTCTTCAGAGACCCTTGGACTGCAAGGAGATCAAACCAGTGAATCCTGAAGGAAATCAGTCCTGAATATTCATTGGAGGTACTGTTGCTGAAGCTCATACTCCATGTAGGGAGATTCCGTGTAGGGAGACAAGCCCTCCACCCTGTGCACTTATTACACCTCGTGTGCAGTAAGTCGGGGGCAGACAGTGACACAGAGCCCCCACATCCCAGAGGGGCTCCACAACCCATCCGTGGGTCCACCGTGGGGGACACTGACAGACAGCCCAGGGGCGGGATGAACTGTCATGTGGTCCCCTGTCCCCTCCTGATGGGAGGGGGACTGATGGAGCCATGGTCAGTCTCCACAGGCCAGTCTCCACCAACCAGCCCCCACCCCCAAGAGACAGATCTTAGAATGATTTGGCCAAGTTAACAGAACAGCTGAGTGAACTAAACTAAGTCCACGACATCTCCACGGGCCAAGTGGTTTACAGGACAGGGGTAGGGGTTGGGGGAACGTTGTCGAAACCCACTGTCGTGCGCATCCGAGCGTGAAGAAGGGCAGGTGTCGCACAAATATTAGAAAGCATGAATAACACGTATTTTATTACCCAGCTTCTTTTGAAACTAAACACTATTTGCCAAGTAGTCTCCCAGGAAGGGGAGAAACGAATCACTGTTTCCAAACTGTTGGGCCATTTTTGAAGTACATTTGACTTACAGAGCTGTATCAGCTTCAGGTGTACAAGAGAGAGGGTAGACCCTCGTGGACATTATCACGTGACTAACGCGGCACGGCGAGTTGCCGTCTGCCTTCACACGGGGTTGTTCCGAGGCTGGTGCCTGCACGCGGCTCGGTTGCTTTATGCCTGGAGGGCTGAGCCTCTGGTCTGTGACCCGCGCCACTCGTTGCCGCAGCTTCTCCCCTCGGGCGACCCCCTGCACCTTCTCTGAATCTGTGGGTCTGTTTCCATTTCTGTTTGCTTGCTGTGTTTTTAGATTCCACATATAAGTGAAATCATAGACTATTTGTCTTTCTCTGTCTAATACTTCACTTAGCATAACACCCTCCAGGTCCATCCACGTTGTCACAGGTGGTAAGCTCTGATTCTTTTCATGGTTGGTAATGTTCTACCGTGTTCGTGTGCGACAGCTTCTTTATCCTTCCACCTGTCAGTGGGCACTCAGGTCACTCCTTATCTTCACTCTTGTGAACAGCGCTACAGTGAGTATAAGAAAGCATGTGTCTTTTCAAGTTAGTGTTTTTGTTTTCCTCAGAAAAATACCCAGAAGTGAAGTTGCTGGATCCTAAGGTCATCCTGTTTTTAACATTTTGAGGGACCACCATAATTTTTTCCATAGTGGTTGCATCAATTTACATTCCCACCAACACACGCTCTTTACCATTTAAATTTAGGATAGCTTTATTTTTACAACATAAAAGTGTTTCTTTCATGTAATCTACAGTGGAAATAGTTCTTGATATACCTTATATCAGCCATGTCCAACTCTTGGACCCCAGAGACTATACAGTCCATGGGATTCTCCAGGCCAGAATACTGGAGTGGGTAGCCTTTCCCTTCTCCAGGGGACCTCCCCAACCCAGGGATCAAACCCAGGTCTCCTGCATTGCAGGTGGATTCTTTACCAGCAAAGCCACAAGGGAAGCCCAAGAATACTGAAATGGGTAGCCTACCCCTTCTCCAGTGGATCTTCCTGACCCAGGAATCAAACTGGGGTCTCCTGCATTGCAGGCGGATTCTTTACCAGCCGATGGGAGGGACTGCGTCACCCACTGAGGCGTGTGGGACCCCGGCAGAAGAAGGAGCGCCCCCAGAGGACCGCCAGGGAAGAGCCTGTCAGGGCAGCACTCCTCGGTGCCGCCCTCGGGTCTGGAGGGTGAGGGGCATCGGATCCAACCATGTTCCTCACTCATCCTTTGCTTGGATGAGGCTCTGGGTCCAGGGGTCGACGTCCATGCCTGAGGGTTCCATGCAGGGAGCCAGGGTTACTATGGAAACCTGAAGGCACTGACATCAGCCCTCACCATGTGCTTCAGAGGTTCCATAAGCAAGCGCTGCACCGCCTGGAGCAAGCCTCACCCCATCCCCGAAGGAGAGCCTCTGGGGCCCTCGAGGTGCACACAACAGGCATTTTCAGGGGCTCCCGGCCACACAGAGAAGTGATTGAAATGTTCAGCCTGCAGATGAATAAAACGTTAAATTGGAACAATTTCTGCCACTTAAACTTTTAAATCATACATTGTTAGAAAATTGGATGCAAAGTCATACTGTTAATAAAATAGTGAGACTAAAAATATGTTGTAACAAAATATATTATTCCTAAAATACGTGACCATTTCAAATGCTCAGTACTTTAAATACCTACCTCTTAACGTCCACTTTGCAGGACTTGGCAGAGAATGAAGACTAAGGTGCTGTCTGGGGGTCCAGGAGAACCACAGTGAACAACAGAAGAAGACTCAGATCTATGGACCGTTGCGATGCCAGCGTGCCATCTGGTAAAACCTGTATGTTTGTCTCCAGGCCTTCCGACTCAGCACAACGTTTACCAAGCTCGTGTTCAAAGTCTGAGTTAACTGTTAACACGAGGCTGTCATCCTGGACAGCAGGCATCCTCGCTGGGCGCACGGGGCTGTGGGCACCACAGGGAGCATCCACTGGCTGCACGGCCTCCTGCCCGGCAGGGCTCTGCTGGAGTCTCCATGGGGCTAAGGCCACTCACAGGCCAGGGCCGCCCGGGCCTTCTCAGGAAGACGTCATCCCAATGGTCCACGTGCCTGGGGCAGAAATCCCCTGTGACGGCTGGGGCACATCGCCTAGATGGCCTCACAGAAGAGGCTGCCAGAGGCTGAAGGTTGAGGCCATCCTGCTGGGTCTGGCAGGAGTGAGAACAGGAGAGGAGGCTGGGAAACTCCTGGATCCATCATCTCGGAATATTCCAAATGGCTGACTTTCAAAGGTGATAAACATTAGGTTCTATAATAAGGTCATAAAATACAGGAATTGAGCACGGAGCTCCTGGCCATCAGGGTCTGCACAGGAAGGAAGTTCACACCACATCTAGGACCCAGAGCATCTCCTGCACTTAGCTGGAGACTCTTGAAAACCTGACTTTCTTCAGCAATCAGGCACCAACCTCGGTGGTCCCGAAACAGTCACCCTCCCAACCTCGTGGATGAGGCTGCCCCAGGGCACAATGAGGTAGGGAGCAGCCCTGCCCTCTAGGACACCTGGTCAACCCTGGCCTGGGACATTCCCCTCACAAAAGCAGGTACAGAGCTGTGGCTCAAGCCCTCCCTCCCCAACTGGGTAGCTGCCCCTGGAAAGGGAAGGGGCAGGAAGCAGCTGCGGTCAGCATGGCATCACCCACAGCACCCAGCGGGATCCCAAGGACACAGCGAGGCATCAGGATTCCTGCTCTAACAGAAGCTCCAAGGTCAGAGGCCTGGGCTTCAGAAGCCGGCTCCTGAAGTTTGTTCATCCTCGGATTTTTATCAGCATCTCACAACTCTGCTAAGATGGGCTACAGGGATCAGTGTATATAAAACTCAGGTGCAACCAGAGCAGAAGGAAGCAAGGGTGCTTGCTGGACCTGGCCCCCTTTGCCTCCCTGCCCAAGTAGACAGATGGGGTCTCTGGTCCTGTCCCGTCTGCCTCTGTGAGAAGACTTGTGCACACACCCTTTGTCATGTGGCATGCGTGTGCTCCCCGAGCTGCACGATTCCAATGTGTTTTCTGCCCCATCAATGAGATTTCCATCAGCCAATCAAATGTTGTCAGATGTCCCAAGAACAGATGCATTAACACATGCGCATGTGGCTTTGTCTCTTATGCTCCATCACAGGGGAGGGGCAAGGCCAGGTGGCCATAGGACAAGGAGGGTGAGACACACGCGGTAAATTCATTGCACGAGTGTGAGAATAAGTGCCTCTTGTGAGCCAGAGTATCCGGGCAGCTTGTCACATGGTGTTGCTTCCTCAGCGCTGACTGATACACCTGCCTAATGCCGCCTGTAAACTGTGACTCAATCAGCTGACAGGCATCCGTGGAACTCCAGATGCTCCCTTGGTCCTGTGAGAGCATCTGAGATGATGGGGCACAATGCTCACTCTCAGAGCTTCCATCCCAACCTGGGAGGACCTGGGTGTGATGGGCCCACCTGGAGAGGCACTAACATTGAAGTCCGTGGCCTAGATCATAAGGCCAGCAAGGGTTTAGTCAAGTATAAGAGAGGCTTCACAAAGCATCCAAAGGCCACATCCTTAGGCAGGGCAGGCGGCTCCCAGGCAGCCTGGGTCTGCCAGGCAGTAACAGGCAGGAGGATGGGCCTTCGGTCACTGCTCCCCTCTCCCCATCAGGCCACCGAGGCCCCCAGACACTGGCTGCTCCCCCACTCTCACAAGCAGACGGCTTCCCACCATTCAGACCAGGGAGACTCCATCTCCCACCAGACAGGGACCACCAGCCCAAGACCCGCACCCTGTGGGGACAGGCAGCCCCACACCCAGAACTTTCTGCGTCCAGAGTGTCTAAGATGAGCGAGCAACAAGCAAGCACTCCAAGAATCTCATTGCCCCTGGGAGGTCAGGGCTCATTCTGTTTCCCCACCGCCCGTCCTGTTTGTTTGACAACAACAGCTCCTGAGAAGGGCTTTGTCCCAAAACCTTGAAAACCCTGCCATTGGTGGCTCCTCATTCTCCAAAACCTGACTGACTTCACTTAAGACTTTTAGGCTAAAAATCCGGAGGGAGAGAGAATGAAATCTAGATGCAGGAAGGCATGCACTGCACAAAGTGGACCCATTTATTCAGCCAAGGATAATTACCAGTCACTGTTCTACAAAACCTGACACGGATTGGCTCTTATTTCGCGAAATGGCTGGAAGATGGTGGACTAAGGTTTATGTTCAATCACAGTGAAGTGAATTCTGTTTTCCGCTGACATCCATGGAAGTCAGAGTGGCTTCTGATAGAGCCAGAGCCCACAGTAAACTTTACCCAGAAGACCGAAGCCCAGACTCTAACTCCTGATCCTGAAGGGGCAACAGTTTAGCCAGTTCAGCCAGTTGGCGGAGATCTTAGCACCATGTAATAGACATAAGCTTAAAAACCCTGCGTCACCGCCACAGACGTTAAGGACCCAGCAGAACAAGCTCCTGCCCACATCGCCCAAGCCTTCCGCTTAGCCAAGAGGCCTGTGTCCTCCCCAGGTCCGCATCCCTCTCCACCCCTGAAGAGCGGCTGAGCCCCCCGAGGGATGAAGGGCCAAGCCTCCAGGAGCCCCCGGTCCTGGCACGAACAAGCCGTCCTTTCCGGCTCGTTACCTGGTCTGTAGGTGGAACCAGCCACCTGCAGGTGACCGGCGAGCTGCTCTGTTTTCTCCCCAGATGCTCTCGGTGGCTGTGCGTTGGATTCCCTGGATGTTGCCCTGTTTATGGGCTTCCGGTCCGCCGACAGGCCCACTCCACGTCCCAATCCCTGGACCTGTGGATATGTCCCCTCTCAGGGCCAAAGGACGCTGAGGAAGTGACTAAGACCAGAGACCTGAGGTTGGGACTGTGTCCCAGACGGTCCAGAGGGTCTGACCTGTGACACGGACCCCAGCAGACAAGGAGCACTGTTTTCTCTGCCCTCTGAAAGGGGTCAGAGACGCTGGGTGGTGAGAAGGACTCTGCCCACCATCGCTGGTTTGAAGGGACAGAGGCTGGACAGCCAGGAAGCCACCTCAGTCCCATGACGGTGAGGAGCTGAGCTGTGCCCATGCTGGGGGAGCCTGCAGACAGAGGGGACTCGCCCCAGACCTCGGATCAGAGCCCACCCCTCCCTGTCACCCACGCAAGGCCCTGGCCAGAGGGCCTGACCACCCTTGACCTGTGACTCACAGGAAGAGCTCACAGATGTGGGCCTTGACCTACTGTCTGCAGGGCGCCTGTGAGTGGCCTCCAGAGACTGTGCAGGGACACTGGCACATTTGACCCAGAAAAGTGCTGCCCATGGCCGCCCAGCCCACGGCCACCCCAGCCCACGGCTGCCCAGCCCACGGCCCCCAGCCCACAGCCACCCCAGCCCACGGGGCCAAGAATCAGATGCCCTGTTGCCGCCACTCCCTGACCCTCCAGATCCACCCCTGGAACCAAAGTGACAAACAGGGAGTGATAGAAACAGCCAGCTTTCCAAAATGACAAGGCAAGCCAGAGAGAGTAGACAGAGATCTTTTTTCAAAAAAATGAGAGCGCAGTGGCACAAAAGTCCGAGACCTGAAGTGAACGTGTGTTAGAAAGAAAGAGAAAAGAAAGTGAAGTCACTCAGTCGTGTCCGACTCTTTGCGAACCTGCAGACTATATAGTCCATGGGATTCTCCAGGCCAGCATACTGGAGTAGGTTGCCATTTCCTTCTCCAGAGCATCTTCCGAACCCAGGGATCAAACCCAGGTCTCCTGCATTGCAGGCAAATGCTTTACCCTCTGAACCACCAGGGAAGCTTGTGTTAGAAATTCCCAAAAGGGGAGCCATGGGCCCCGAGACACCATCCAGTCTGCCTCCTTGAGCCACAAGCCCCCCAAGAACCCCCAAGTCTGCCACCTTTAGCCACATCCGGGTGACCTTTGGGGAGGACCGGGTGTGGTCTGGGATGAGGTCGGCTGGGGTCCCTCACAGAGCTCAGCATGGAGCAGACAGCACAGTCCACGCACCCACCCAGGAGGGAGCAGGCCGAGGGGGAGCGGGGCACTGACTGCTGCCCCCCAGGCCTGCAGTGAGGAGCCCCTTCCCTCCTGGTTCCTCCTGTCGCTCCAGACGACTGAGCAGCCCAGACCTCTCCTACCCCAGGCCTCCCTGCCCACCCTCCAGCATCTGCTCTCAGACACTCCCTACCGCTCGCCTCCTTCCTCTGCCCTGGGCTCAGCAGGCACTCCTGTCTGAGCAGTGAAGGGCCCTGACTCGGCTTCTCCAGGCCCAGCCTGGCAGCCCCCAACCATGCTGACCAAAACCCGGGCTGAAGCCCCCAGAGAGCAGCACAGAAGCAGGACAGGCCCTGGCCTGGTGTCAGGGGCAGGTTGGGCACAGGCTCACATGAAGAAGGGGTCAGGCGCCACACCCCGCGTGTCCACACAACCTGGAGTCCTCTGGACGCAGCCGCTCAGGCCTGGAGGAGGCTGGAGCTGGGGCCGCGGGAGGAGGGCCCGGGTCACACCAGGTTGGCTTCTGACTTAAGCTTCACGTGGCCGCTAGGGAAGCACTGGCCATGCAGCTCTGGGCTGGATGCCGCAAGGAGCCAGTGCTCGGGTCCAGCGCTGTGCAGATGACCACGGAGAGGCCACAGAGGGCTGGGGCACAGCCAGAAATGACGGGAAATCTCCACAGGACGGCTAGCTGCCCTCCAGGAGGGCACGTGATGCTAGGTGCCAGAGCAGCAGGCCTCCCTGCAGCCCCAGCCCCGCTTTGGTTTGTCGCCGTGATGGCAGGGTCGTCCTGATCGCGTCTTTGCTTTGCACTCACAAACTAGGCGTGAGCACTGCAGGACGACAGCAGGTGATGGGTCAGCTCAGTCACAGGTGCTCGTAATTCAGCCCCAGGTTCCGGGCAGGCGGCAAGCTTGTGAGGGGCCCAGATTCAGTGGCTGACTTACACCGGCACCACCAGCCTCTGTCTGTCCTCTGCTTCTCATATTTGCCGTGGGAAACGCAAGTTTTAACGATTGTGAGTCAAATTATCGAGGACTCTTGAAGAAAACAAGTTAACAGTTCTGTGGAAGACAGACTAAGAAACAGTTATGGTAGCATCAGACACCAAGGAGGGAAATCAGCAGCTCTCACCGAGGACACAGTGAAGGCAGACGGTGTCCATCGCCGCCCCAAAGAGCATTTCTCCTCCTCGAACGCTCTGATGCCACGAGGCCAGACCTTTGAGCAGAGTCCATGTCCCTCCAGAAACAGAAAGCTACCTTCATCTCGGAAACTCCTGGAAGTCTCTTCTCTTCCAAACCCTTCTGTCACCCTGGGCTCACCCCACCGTGCGCCTGCCCTGAAGCTTCACAGGTTCCAGGTGGCGCTGCTGGTAAAGAACCCACCTGCAAATGCAAGAGACATAAGAGATGCAGGCTTGAGCCCTGGGTCAGGAAGACCCCTGGAGGAGGGCATGCAGCCACTGCAGTGTCCTTGCCTGGAGAACCCCATGGACGGAGGAGTCTGGCGGGCTACAGTCCACGGAGTCACACAGAGCCAGACACCACTGAGCGACTTAGCACGCACGTGTTTGTACCTGAGACATTCCCACCATGGGATGGAAACACGTAGTACAGCCCTCAGGGGAAGATGGAATTTTTGCATCTCTGATATCCGCCCACAAGTAATGAGTAATACCAGCCCAACGTCAACCAAAATAGCTTTCCAGAATTGTGATTCATGACTCCTTCCTCTTTGATAAGAGTTTTCAGGATGTAGTCCGTGTTTATGCTAGGTTGACGTGGCATGACATGTTAACATGCTACCATGACATGCTAACTTCCTGTCAACAGGAGGGTCTGACTGTTTAAGGGCCACGTCCGGGAGCACGTGGTCTGTCTCTGCCCCTGGCTGCAGGGGGACAAGACCAGCACAAGACAGGAAACCAGCCCATGTGCATCTGACGGGCGCCCAGGCCCTGCGACCAAGTTCACGTCACCCAGAAAACCTTGGGGAACAACCGAGAAAAAGCAAGCACCCCTGCTTCAGCTAGGGCACCCAGGCGGGGAGCAGGCTGGGACCGTGGGGAACAGCGTGTCAGCCCGCACACGCGACAAGCTGATGCATCCGATTCACAAGTCAGGGAGATCCGTTGCTCACACAGAGCAAGCAACCCCGCAGGGTTTCACTGGCCATTCAGCTTTGGCATCTTTACCCACGATGCGGTTATGAAATATCACCTCTCTGTTCCTGAAGAAGGGGCTGCAGCCGCGACCCCCATCGTGGACAGCTCTCCGCGTGCTCCAAAGCCGAGGCGCTGACCTGTTCTCCTGTGTCAGTCATCTTCAGAATCTAGCTGTGTCTGTGGCCTTTGAGAAGAAGGGCTTGTTCGACCTCGTGCTGATGTTTTGCTGTTTCTGTTTCTATGCAAGGAAACATTTATCTGCCAAGAGCACGTGCTTGGGACACGTGAACTGATAAGGAAACACAATCCCAGCCTGCAGCGTTTGTGCTTGCACACCTGATTCCATCCAGGAGCTTGTGTAAGAACAAAGCCGTGATGCTCTGTAAGTAAAACACCACTAATTTCCACATTAAGAAGGTGAAACTGTTGTTTAACTTCACAGACTAAGCACTCTATACACTGCCGGCTTATTTTTTCTCATTATAAATTTTAAAAGACATTCAAAAAGTGAATAGGAACTTCCATGTTTAGCTAAGATGCCTTAACAAGAGTGAGACTTAGTCTCTCACTACAGACAATCATAAAACCAAACAAACTATGAGGGGAAGTGCTTCCCAGCGCTGAGCGGCCCTAGGCACAGGTGTGCGACCCCTCGGAAAGGAGACAAGCCCACAAAGCCCCTGAGCCTCACAGCGCAGAGGCTTCCCCACAGAACCCACGAGGAGGCGGAGATCGGGGCGCACCACAGACAGACGTGGCCCGAGGTTCTGGGAAAGAAGCCAGATGTTTACAGCATAGAGAGAAAACCGCTGCCAGTCTGCCCATCGACAATAAGATGAGGACTTCCCTGGAGGTCCAGCAGTTAAGAATTCATCTGCCAGGGCGGGGACACAGGGCTTCATCCTTGGTCCTGGAAGATCCACAGAGCAGTGAAGCCCGTGCACCGCAGCTACTGAGCCTGGGCTCTCGAGCCTGGGGGCACAGCTACCGCAGCCCACACGCCTGAGGGCCGTGTTCTGAAACAAGAGAGGCCACCGCAACAAGAAGCCCACCTCGAACGCAGAGTGCAGCCAAGACGACAGAAATAGTTTTTAATGTTTTTTAACTCAAATGAAATAGTAACTTCTCAGGCCAAAAAAAATCATCACCAGCAGATTCTCATTACAAAACAAAAAGGTGAAAGATGCTCTTCCAGAAAAAAGAAAGTACACCAGATGGAGATTTGGAACTCATCCTAAAAAAATGAGAGTCGTGTAACAGCTAGTCAGGGAAAGCTAACCCCTTGCTCACAGCCGAGTGAAGGACAAAGTGGCGCTTGAACTCAGTGCAAGAAGAGCAAGAGGTTTTGGAGAAATGCCAATGAGAAGCCTGGCCGGCCGCTGAAGCAAAATCAGACCAGGGCCACCCTCAGACCGCAGAGTAAAGCAGCCAGAGTGCCCGTGGCATGAGTGTCCAGACAAAGCCATAAGGTCCCAGAAGAAAAGGCAAGGAGCCGTGGTTGCTCCTGGGAGGAGAAGGGCTCCTCCAGCTGTGGTCAGACTCAGTGGGCACTCAGGGAAAGGCAGAAGCACCCGACCACGTGAAACCGGCCAAGCCTGACGACAAACCATCGGCAACAGAGAGACTGGGGGGCGCACTGGGGAGACAAGCCACAGAGACCACAGGAGACCCTCTCCAGCCGGGCCGGCCCCGGGCCAAGAAGGGCGTGGGCAGGTCCGGACGGGCGCAGGGGACAGCAGCCTCCTGGGAACCACCGCCCTGGGAGGGAGGTTCAGACTGATGATATGGACACCTGGACCCTTCATTTATCTTTGGATGTCATCACTGGAGAGTCGCCTGCACAGTTGGGGCACAGGGGTCCCAGCCCGAGGCTACCAGAAGCTCCCAGCATGCGGGACCACGTTTCCTGGGGCAATCCCAGGATCTTCCTGCTGTAGGATCGGCTCACTCCAGGCTGGCCTCCCGCCAGGCGCATATTACGCTGTGATCCCTCATATGTGTGTCAGTCTACAGCAGCTTTTTAAAAAGCACCAGCACTGCTGCTGGGCTGGTGATGAGACATCTTCCCAACTTCCTGTGGATTTTTATGTGCTTCACAGTTTCCTGCAGCAACCAATAGAAAAGAAAAAATTTATATACGCTTGGAAATTCCAGACTGCCTTTGACCTTGGTTTTCTTAATTCTTTTACTTTTTGTTTCTGTAGCTTCACTTTGTTCATCCTAGACTGTCGTGTGTTTTCATTCATGACTAATAAGGTGGAAAAGCCAAGGGCGCGTTCTGAGGACAGGAGTGTGTGTAAAAGGCAGCCTTCCGCTGCTGTTTATGACACTGGTGGAGGCTTTCTTGAAAGGACCACCTCCAGCCACACAGAGGCCCCTTCCTCACCGAGAGGCACCGCCCTTGAGGGCTGGGCTTTGAACAGAGATGAACATAGCCTCGGTACTCGTGGAGGCTCAGCTGCAAGTCCACCGCATGGACGGGACTGGTCCCAGGGCAGGGGCCGGCCTGGGCACTAACTCGCCAGAACTGCATAGAAATGCAGTGGTGAGACTGAGTAGACACAAACCTGAGCAAAGTCCAGGAGACAGTGAAGGACAGAGGAGCCTGAGTGTGTGCTGCGGTCGTGGGGCCACAGAGTCCGACACGACTTAGTGACGGAACAGCAGCAGAGCCGCCTCCCAGGCTCGAGCCTGCTGTGAGGCGCTGAGACTCGCCGCACTGCGCATTTCCTTTTACCTGCGATGCTGCTTTGAATACCTTCTTTAGTTCTTTTTGATGGGGGCAGGGTATGAACACAAGTGCTTAATTTTAATGCAGTGCATTTGTCAATACTTTCCATAGTGGTCTGTACTCCCTAGAGTAAAAATACAAGTCGCCTTGGAAAATTAAAAGGAAAAAAAAAAAAGAAGTGCAAGGGTGAGGCGAGAAGCTGCAGCCTCCTCCAGGAGGAGGTGTTTTCCACTCTAATCGTATTTTCCACCTCATCTGTGCAGTACTCCGTGCTGGCACTGGCCCTCGGCAGGGGGTCTAATTTCCCCCAAAATCAGCACATTTGTCTGTTATCTTTGGCCAAACTGCTGAGGTGATTTTGTTTTTAAGAAGTTTTCAATGTGCTCTTTGAGGGGAATTACCCATAGTAAGCGTGTTAGATCAATCATCCATTCTATCACCCAGCACTTAACCGAGAAAGACAGTCACTTATGACCAAAAAGGGCATGTAAATAATCATAATTGCTAGATAGAGAGATGGATGGATCCACAAATGGGATGATGGATGGATGGATGGAAGGAAGGATGGATGGATGGAAGGAAGGAAGGATGGATGGATGGATGGATGGAGAGATGGATGGAGAGACAGATGGATGGAAGGAAGGATGGAAGGAAGGATGGAAGGATGGATGGGTGGAGAGACAGATGGAAGGACGGGTAGATGAGGGCAGCACCCATGGGAGGGGCCTGGGGGCAGCACCTGAGGGAGAGGAGGATTCTGAAGGTGGCCTTCGTGCTGACAACAAGCTACCATCATGTGAGGAAGGTAAATCAGGCCAAGGACACGCAGGTCCTTCAGGACAGAGTGACTGCAGAGAACCCTCACGTCTGTCTGTGGCAGCAGGAGAGCCTTCCTGCAGCGGCAGCTGAGTCCAGTTTCCATCGTGCCCTTCAGAGACACCGCAGTCCCCCAGGGCCCCCTCTTCACAGCAAGTTTGGGAGAATGGAGCCAAGACAGTGATACAGAAGGATGTGAGCTCACTGCCTCCGTGAAAGCAGCAAAATCACAACTACCTGCTGAGCAGCCATTGACAAAAATCACTGAAACCCACCAGAAAAGATACCCCACAGCCACAGACAAAGAAGCCACAAGAAGGCAGGAAGTTCGCAGTTGGGGTAAAATCAACAGGCTCTGCCTTGGTTATTCCACTGCAAGTGCAGCGACTTGTGTGACTTTTTCAAACAACCAGCATTTGTGATCATTGATTTTTTTAATTCTTTGTCTATCTCTGATTTTACCGTTTACTTGTTTTCTAAATATAATCAATATATTGGCTTTATTATTTTCTTCCTTCTACTCAGTTCAAGATAAATGTACTCAATTTTTCCAGCCTCTTCTGGTTGAAGTTGCGTCATTGATTCTGATTTTTCTCTTTTCAAACATAAAAATGTGGTACAGAAATTTCCCTCTAAAACTACTTTAACTTCATCCTGTACTTGTTGAAATGTTGCATTTCATTTCTATTCACTTCACTTTGTTTTCCAATTTTCCTGTGATTTCTCGTTTGATCCAGTGGATTATTCAGAAAGTCAGACACCCACGAAGATGTGACAATGACTGAGATTTTTTCTTTCTTTTGAAAATGGAAGCATGGACTGCAGCTGTTCAGACCATGCCACCCACAGGAGACCCACGGGTGGGATCCCAGGGGGCTGAGTGGGGCTGCTGGGGGCAGTCAAAGCCCCTGGGGGGCCTGTAATCAGAGTCCAAGGCTGTTAGAGAGCCTCCCTCCCAGGACGGCCACCCCACTCGTCCCAGGGCTGAGGTGGACCACGTGGAGCTGGGGTTAAACTGTCTGCACGACACCTGCCACCACAGCCCCCAGCCCCGCCTGGGTGCTGCTGCCCCAGGAGGACCTGGAAGGACTGCCTGTGCTGTCTCACACACACGTGTACACAGGCGAGGACCAGGACACAGCGTCCGTGTTGTCTCACACACACGTGTACACAGGCGAGGACCGGGACGGACTGCCCATGCTGTCTCACACACACACATACACATTGCCGAGGACCTGGAGGGACGGCCCGTGCTGTCTCACACACACATGTACACAGGCGAGGACCGGGAGGGACCGCCCATGCTGTCTCACACACACATGTACACAGGTGAGGACTGGGACGGACCAGCTGTGTTGTCTCACACACACGTGTACACAGACGAGGACTGGGAGGAGCCAGCTGTGTTGTCTCACACACACATGTACACAGGCGAGGACCGGGATGGACCGCCCGTGCTGTCTCACACACACATGTACACATTGCCGAGGACCTGGAGGGACGGCCCGTGCTGTCTCACACACACCTGTACACAGGCGAGGACTGGGAGGGACCGCCTGTGTTGTCTCACACACATGTACACATGGGGGTGGGTGTCGTGCTGTGTGTGATGAAATGCTTCACTCTCACTTGAGGCTCGGATACCGCGATACCTGGTTTCCCCCAAGTCGTCATTTCCTGCTTCTAAACAAGTTGAAAATTTTCAGCAAAACTGCTCTCTCAACTCTGCTTTCCTTCCGACTACCGGCCCCATCCATACACCATGAAGAGGGAGCCGCCAGCCTCCCGTCGGAGCGGGGAGTGCACCTCCCCATCCCTGGGTGCACATTCGGGGTCTGAACAGTCTGAGGGCAGCAACACCAGACCCCGGGTGCAGGTGACAGGAACGAGGCTGAAGGACGCAGGGGGCATGCTCACATCACGTGCACGCGCACACACGCAGCTCCCAGAGCCCACACCAGCACCAGTCCATACCTCCCAGGCCCCCCGCCTCCCAGCCCAGTGAGCCGGCCACACGGGTGATATGGGCCCTGAGGGTCCAGACGGGCTCTCCTCTTCTCAGGCTCCCAGGGGCCGGACCAGGTCAGCCCTCAAGGGCTGCCCCCTCAGCAAGCGGCTGCAGCTCTGTGCCCCAGCACCTGGCCGTCTGGGCCGTCAGCCCGTGGAGACGCCTGTGGGGCGAGGGAAGGACCTAGGTGCACTTTAGCAATTTCCCATTGTTTTCCCTCATTTGGATTTTTGCTCTGAGTCTAATAGTAGCATAAACACAAGCACACTCACGCACAGACACACACACACACAGTTCAATCAAGAGCCAGGGGATCTAATCCACCAAGGCACCTGCCTCAGCCTTGCTCTGGTGCCCTGAAGGCAGAGCCTGGAGGAGCCACTGGGCTGGGGGCCCCTCGGGCTTCTTGATTGCCTTGACTTCATGATCTGACACAATAACTTGAGACCAAGGGAGCCCCCCACCTTCTAGACCAGGAACGTGGCCAGGGGGCTGAGAACCCCTCCAGAGAGCGTCCCTCGGCCTCTGAGTCTGATGTGGGGCTGTTTTTCTCATCCCACTGGAGAGTCTGTAGCCACCTTGGGGCCGAGGGCCACAGGCCTGGTTCTCATTTCAGGCCCAGAGCCCCTGCAGGAACCAGATCCTCTCCAGAGAAATATACATCCAGTTTGGAGATCCAGACACTGCACACGCAGCACTCGGGGAACAAGCTCGTGTCCCTGAGGAGCCAAGTGGGAAGTCTGCAGATTCTGGGTGCGGGGGCTGGGCAGCAGGCAAGACTCTCACGGGAGGCCCTGGAGGAGTCACCTCTCCTTGGAGACAAGCTGGGAATCTCATTAACCAAAATAGCTTCTGACGTCACAAGAAAACTTACAGCATTCCAGGGACAAGTAACATGTTACTCCTTCAGTTCATGGTGTTCTTTTGAGCAGAAAAGCAATAAAAACCTAAAATAAACAGCATTTTGTTAATGTCTATGGCGTTCCCTCTCTGCTCACATAAAACAGTTGTCAGCACAAACTCTAAAAATAACATGAATGCATTTTTTGAAGTGGTTTCAGCACTCGCTTGGGAATGTTTCCATGAGCCGTGTTTTCCTCCAAACGTCCCTCGGTGTGGGTGGCTTTCTGCAGCATGACTTCAAGATGAATTTCTCTGCCTCACTCTGAGCTTCAACCAAAATATTTGCTTCTGCCATTAAACCAGGCACTGGGTGAGAAAAAGCTAGCTAATCACAGCGTCTCACACGGCGGCCAGGGTCCTACCCCGTGCCCAGGCGCAGACCTGGGGCTGACCATCCGCTTGGCGGGGTGGAGGCTGAATGTCCCACAGTGGCCGGTACCATCCACCTGCTGGAGTCGGAGGCTGTGGGATGCGCCCACTGCAAACCCACTCTGGAGTCAGCAGCTCCTCAGACTGGGCAGCCTGTGCCACCCTGTCCCCCACCAGGGGCAAATGTGGCTGTCCTGAGTCACAGAGTGGCCTGCGCGTGACTCCAGACATTCCCAGATGAAGCCAGCTGGCCTGGTCAAGGCACGGCCCTCATGGGGGACCCGCCAGAGGAGAGGCTGCCAGGGCCCCAGGCTGAGAGCCTAACGCAGCTGCTGCTATCACGGGGCCACCATGCTCCCAAGGGGGACACCTGGTCACCCCTGCTGCCAGGGGCCCACATGCTCCTGAGGGGGACGCCTGGTCACTCCTGCTGCCGGGGGGGTCCACGTGCTCCCGAGGGGGACGCCTGGTCACCATTGCTGCCGGAGGGGCCACCATGCTCCAGAGAGGGACGCCTGGTCACCACTGCTTCCGCGGGCCCACCGTGCTCCAGAGAGGGACGCCTGGTCACCACTGCTTCCACGGGCCACTGTGCTCCTAAGAGGGACGCCTGGTCACCACTGCTTCCGCAGGCCACTGTGCTCCTGAGAGGGACGCCTGGTCACCACTGCTGCCGGGGGGGTCCACGTGCTCCCGAGGGGGGCGCCTGGTCACCACTGCTTCCGCGGGCCACCGTGCTCCAGAGAGGGAGGCCTGGTCACCACTGCTTCCGCGGGCCACTGTGCTCCCGAGGGGGATGCCTGGTCACCACTGCTTCCACGGGCCACTGTGCTCCCGAGGGGGATGCCTGGTCACCACTGCTTCCACGGGCCACTGTGCTCCTGAGTAGGATGTCTGGTCCACTGCCAATGGGCCCCCACCTCCAAAGCCTGGGGTTTTCTGAGAAACCTCCATTCTGGACATCAAAGCCCAGGGACCCGGGGCCTCACTCGGCTCAGGGTCCAGGAGAGGTGGGCCTAGACGGTCTCTGAGGGCTCCCAGCACACTCCGCCATGGCCGCAGGGCATCCGGAAGGGTCAGGGGCCCCCCAGACCCTCTCCCTGGCCCCAGTGCTCTGGCCCCAACATGGAGGCCATGGTGTTGGCCCAGGAGCAGCTGAGAGGAGACAACAGACCACTCCCGCCCACCTGCCCTGCTGAACTGAGTGGGAAACATCAGACCAGGGTGCGCAGGGAGGCCGAGTAGGGCCGGCGCTAACCTGACCCCTGGCCCAGAAGTGCAGGTCCTAGCCAGGCGCCCAGAGCCAGGAGTGTGGCGACAGCCCACCCGGGCCTGCAGGCAGCCCTGTCCCCAGAGCCCACCACACACACAGGCTGGGACTCCGGGACCTGCCACCCAGGGCCAGAAGTGTCGTGACAGCCCACCCGGGCCTGCAGGCAGCCCTGTCCCCAGAGCCCACCACACACACAGGCTGGGACTCCGGGACCTGCCACCCAGGGCCAGAAGTGTCGTGACAGCCCACCTGGGCCTGCGGGCAGCCCCGTCCCCAGAGTCCACCATGCACCATTTCTGTAAGGATGCAGTTTCCTCCCCTACCCAGGGTCACGGCGCAAAGCCAGGGTGTGGGGGGCGGGGGCCAGAGCCCCCTCCCAACCAGCCCTCAGTGGGAGATCTGACACTGCCTGAGAAATGGGAACTGAGATCAGAGAGCCACTTCCCGGGAGAAGGCCAGGCCAAGGGGTGGGGGGATGTGGTCCGGGGGGGGCCGCAGGGGTGGAAGGTTGCAGGGCCAGGGGTCTGGGGGGGCCCAGCGGGGCCGGGAGCGCAAGGTGAGCTTCTGAAGGAAAACTTGACTCCCAGGAAGCACCACAGATGGCACACCTGCTACGCAGGTTGAAAAGCGAGGTGGGCGGCTGGGAGAGGGTGATGGGGCCCCTCACACCTTGCAGACACGGGGTCTCCACTGTCACCCCAGCACGGGGCCTCAGTGCAGGCAGCAGATCGGAGCCGAGACTGTGAGGCCAGCGACAAGAGGTCACTGAACGCCTGCTGTCTGTCCACACGCAGTCATGGCACCCATGGCAGGGTGGCATGGATGGGCACTGCATGGTACAAGATTGGCATCTTGGGAGCCAGGGCCTGGCCTAGCTGCCATCCCAGCAGAAACAGGGTGTGCCCAGCCCACAGCCACCCCGTGGTCTGTGACCAGACAGTAGGCGGGAACAGCTGGGCCCGGGTCCCTTCCCCGAGCCCACAAGAGTGCCATGCTTTCCCCTACTGCATACCTGGGCTGGAAGCAAGTCCAGGTGCCCAGTAGAGGAGCACACGGCAGCCCACTCCAGTGTTCTTGCCTGAGAATCTCGTGGACAGAGGAGCCTGGCGGGCTACAGTCCAAAGGGTGGCAAAGAGTCAGACACGACTGAGCAACTAAACACACACACACACACACACCAGATGCCCGTGGCCTCCAGGCAACCAGGTCTTAGCTCCCACAGTGCTCCCTAGAGGGGCAGGATGTGGGGGAGGACTCACCCGGGGCACCTGGGCTGCTCCCGCCTGACACTCCGCTCACAGAAGGGACCCCTTTTCCAGTCCCCTCGCCCTCCTGCCGGGGCTCATCAGCTTCTGCTGGAAGTCAGAACCTGGACAGAAGCTAAGTGTGTTCACTTGTGTGCGTGCACATGCCAAGTCACTCAGTCACGTCCAGCTCTTGGCGACTCCATGGACTGCAGCACGCCAGGCTCCCCTGTCTGATCCCCATGTCCTAGACTTTACTCAAAAGCGTGTCCATTGAGTTGGTGATGCCATCCAACCAGCTCATCCTCCGTCGTCCCCTTCTCCTCCTGCCTTCAATCTTTCCCAGCATCAGATGCACTTGTACTTTTGCTTAAACACAAACAAAAGCAAAAATATCCCAGCTCACCTCAGCCGCAGGGAAGCCAGTTTGCACATGAGGAGAATCTACATGGCCCCAAACCCAGGTCAGTACACTAGAATATTCCAAGGACCAGGTCTGAGATAAACCAACTCTCAGCTGAGAGCTGAGCAAGCAGGGGAGGCACTGGGTCTGAATCACAGCCTGCGGTGGGGTGGCGGGGTGCTGCCCTGCTCTCGCCTCACACTCACATGAAATCACACGGTCACAACCACACACTCAGTCTACAGGAAATGAAATCAACCCACCAAGCCATCAAGGAGGGTTACACGTGAGCAAGACACCTCGTCCATGTTTGTGTCGTTCAAGGATTTTGCCCGTTTCGTCCAAGCTGTAGAATCTCCGTTGATCGTAACATTTCTTTCCTATCTGTAGCGTCTGTAGTGATGTCTGTCTCTCTGATACTCTTTCCTCTTTCCTCTCTTTCAGTTAAGTTCGGTTCAGTCGCCCAGTCATGTCCGACTCTTTGCAACCCCATGGACTGCATCCCTGTCCATCACCAACTCTCAGAGTTCACTCAAACTCATGTCCATTGAGTCAGTGATGCCATCCAACCATTTCATCCTCGGTCGTCCCCTTCTCCTCCCGCCTTCAATCTTTCCCAGCATCAGGGTCTTTTCAAATGCGCCAGCTCTTTGTATCAGGAGGCCAAAGTATCAGAGCTTCAGCTTCAGCATCAGTCCTTCTAATGAATATTCAGGACTGATTTCCTTTAGGATGGACTGGTTGGATCTCCTTGCAGTCCAAGGGACTCTGAAGAGTCTTCTCCAACACCACAGTTCAAAGGCATCAATTCTTCGGTGCTCAGCTTTCTTTATGGACCAACTCTCACATCCATACCCTGACTACTGGAAAAGCCATAGCCTTGACTAGATGGACCTTTGTTGACAAAGTATTTATCAACTGCATTGATCTCAAAGAACCTGATTTTCATTAATTTTTCTCTATTGTTTTCTATTTTCTACTTCATTGATTTTCCCTATAGGTCTTTGTTATTCCTTTTTTCTGCTTACTTTGTATTTAATATGCCTTTTCCTTTTTCTAAGGTGGAAGCCAAGGTCATTGATTTGAGAGTTTCCTTAGTTCCAAACTGGTGTTTAGTGCTGTAAATCCCACTAAGTACTGCATTAGTGGCATTCCACAGACTTTGATGTGTTGATTTCCAATTTTGTTTAGCTCGGAATACTTTCTAATTTTCCTTATGATTTTTCCTTGGACTCACGTGTTGTTATAAATGTGTTATTGGTCTCCAAGTAATTTTGGAATTTTTCCAATAAGTTTGTGATATTGATTTCTAATTTAGTTCCATCGTGGTCATGGAACATACTTTGTGTGATTTGATCTTTTTTCTACTTATTTAGACTTGTTTTATGAATCAAGAGAGAATCTGTCTTTGTAAATGTCACATGTGCACTTGGAAATGAGTTTTCTGCTGTTGATAGGTGAGTATTCAGTGACTGTCATGGTCTCTACTGGGGAGTCTGATGTCAACAGAGCAAGTCCAGGTTTTGTTTGGTTAGTGTCAGCCCAGTGTATCTTTCCCCATGTTTTACTTTTCACCAGCTCATGTCTTCATTTATAGTTTCTCATAAGCTGCTGATTCTTTATCCAATATGATCCTGGCCAGTGACAGTGGGAAACATGCTCAGGCCAGGTGAGTCTCAGGCAAGGCGAGTCTCAGAGTCGTTTGCACTCATCCTTCTGACACTTCTTTCCTCACCTGCACATGTCAGTCAACATTCCACTAGAGACTCCAGAGGAACCTCTGCAGGTGTCTGAGCATCTCGGCTCCCCCAGGTGAGTGTTAGTACCCCCTCCTCCAGGGCCTGCAGTCTCTTGGGGGGCAAAGAGAAGAGCTGTGCCAACTGTAGGTCTCACCTCGTTTTTCTCCATCTCCCAGAGGCCACTGCCTCTCACTACTTGGTGCCCAGTGTATAAAACTAGTTTCACACTTTTCCCTTATTTGTGGTTGTTTTCAGTGTGAGAGTGAACTGGTTGCTTTTACTCCATCTTGGAAGGACGTGCAAGGCCTAAAATCCCTTCACTCTTTCCCTGAGTCAGGACGCAGCCAACACAGGCAGCAGTCTGGGGGGTCTTCATGCACTTGAAGGGCTCATGGGACATGCTGGCCAATTCAGGTGGTCAGGACGGCCGGGCCAGGCATCGGCTGGCGCTAATGGCTGTGCTTGCCCATGACTGGACACCAGCCGGTCAGCTCCCAGGGCTGCCTGTGTCTCCCCCCAAGGAAAAACAATGGTGAGCGTGAACCCCACTTACACAAGAGAGTGGAGGGCAGTGTCAGCCTCTGACTTTTTCATGTTCCTTTAAAGTAAAACCAGGCACTGAGGCTCATCAGCCAGTGGCACCCCAAGCAGGGACTGACCCCACCGCCCTCCCAGGGGGACACAGGGCAGACAGACCCCAGACCCAGCCTCCTGCTGGTCCTCTCCAGCCCCCAAGAGGCAGCAGAGGGTCCAAGTCCCCTCAGATCAGAAGACGCTGCAACGGTAAAGGACACTGGTCTCCCCTGAGGAACAGGGCCAGCCCTTCTGGTCCAAAGGAGACAACTGTCTTGAGCCTGGCCCCGCACTTGAATCTGTGCTCCTGTAACTGACCTGTCAGCCCCTCCCCACCACTAAAGGCTGTACCAACCTTAGACAGGTGCACATTCATGGTCAGCTTGCTGGGCACCCAAGGACAGGCACGAGCTGCCCAGTGATAAAAGAGGGGAGCTGACAGGTGGCAACCATTCGCAGTAGTGGCCAGGCTGTGAAGGACTTAGCGGTGAACAGGCTGTGTGCTCATAAGAAGCAGAGGGGTCTGGGCCAGGGTGGGACCAGGAGGCCGGCCGGGCACTCAGAGCGGGGACATCACACCCAGGGATGCCCCTCGCATGGGGCCATGGGCCCTGCCTTTCCCAGATTGAAAGGGTGGCGCCCGATCAGAACAGGACACAATGATTGTTAACTATGAGCCCTGAGTTCAGCATAAGAGCCAACAGCCAGACCCACATGGGTTCAGAACCAAAACCCAGCCACCTTCCCATCTTCCCGTCCCTCTAAATGAGGCAACCCATGTGTTCATTTACTCTACTGTTTAAATCATCAGGTGGATGGAAGACGGCAACCAACATCTCAACAATTTACCCCAAAGGTCCCGATTCTCTCCTCTCAGCTGCTTGGTTTCAGCCTTACTTCCTGCCATGGCTGCACCAAGACCCCAGCTCTCCTCCCCTGGTGGTGTCTGCTGGGGTCTCTCCTGAGGCGTCTGGTCCCAAAACATCTTCATCCCCACAAGACCAAGTCCATCTGAAGGACTCTGCCAAAAACTAAAATAGCCGGGAGGCAAGAGGAGAGTTGAGAACACACACTGGCAGGGCAACAACGAGGGGCGGAAGACTGAAATCACCCAAACACCCAACAATGCCAGGTGAATTCTGAAGCGGGAGCCCGTCAAACACCACGTGGGTCTTGGCGTGTGTAAGAGCTTGGAGCGGCAAGGGAGGACGTGCCCTGTCACGTGAGGACACAAGGGGCAAAGTGATAGATTTTTCCTCCTCAGCCAGACAGAATGAAGAAGAGAGACGGGGGAGAGAGACCAGGGGGGAGGAGGAAACACGGGTCACCTGCCAAGGTCACACTTCACGGTGTCTTCCAAGACATTTGCAGCATATTCCAAAGTGTGGGATTTTGTTCTAGAATTCCCACTTCTTAGGTAGTTTTTATCTCAGGAAAGTAACACGCATGCCTGTTAAGCAATTTTGTGACCAAAAGTTTACGATGAAAATGGACTCACCCTCCTCCATCTCTGAGGTCCACACCCAGAGGTGTCTGCCATCCACAGGGTCGTCCCGGGCCAGGAAGGACGCAGCTGGCTGTGTGCCTGGGAGAGCGCTGCTATCGCCTGGGGCTCACCCAGCGAAGCCTGTGACATGGGAGGCCGCCCCCCACCCCTACTCCTCCTCCGAGTCGACACGCACGAGTCTCCTTTTCTCTCATCAGGAGGGACATTCTGGAAGGGAGATGCGCGTCTTATGTGTGTGAGTCCTGGGGATGGGCAGAGCTAAACGCCCAGAACCAGACCTCAGGGTAACACCCATGACCAGCTGGTTGGATCTTCAATCTCTTTTTGGACAAAATCCAGATCCCCTAGAAATGCACGTGACAAGCTCTGAAAGCCCCCCTGCTCCAGTCCCCACGTCACAAACCTGATAAAAGTAAATCCTTAAATTTGCTTCAGCCATCCCAGCAGGGCAGAGGCCTGGAGCTCAGAGCCAAAAACGCTCTTGGAAATCACAGCAGAAAACACTCCCACAAACCAGATCAGTCTGGTCCCAACACAGCTCAGCCTCAAAGGAAACTGAAAAGGAGCAAATGGGGGGACTGAGCTGCTTGGGGCGACATGAGATGCGGGCTCAGGGGTCCAGGTGGAGGAAGTGGGGAAGGAAGTTGGGAGGTGGCCCTGTCTGCAAGCCTGCGGAAGTGGGGAGTGGTTGTCACACAGCAGTAGCTGACGGATGTGTGTCTAGTGAACACGTGGAGCAGAGCGCAGTGGCACTCAGGCAGGAGCTTTGCTGTCATTGACAAGTTCATCTGAGCGCATGGGAGCTGGACGTCCACCTGGATGAGTGCCCCACTTCCTGCTCAGCTTCCTGACCTTGGTGATATATCCCCAACCCGGCGCCAAACAGCAGCACCCAGCACCTGGGGCAGTCCTCCCGGCTCTCACCCCACCTTGCTCACTCCAGGACGGCCTGAGAAGGGGCCTTCTAGCCTGGAGTAGCAGCATTCCCCATAAACACACCCGGTTGAGAACTGGTAAGACAGGTGGGTCAGGAAGGAACCAGCGTCATGGGTCTCAGAGCAGTAAACAGGACAGCAAAGTCTCCTTGGAGCGGATGTCTTCACCCTTCAGCGCAGAATCTGGGGTGCATCACTCGGCTGACTGCCCCACGAGTAGGATGTATCCACTGGTAAAATGAACAAGCTATTAAAAATGGTAAATAGCACTGATGATAATGAGACAGACTTGAATGATGATTTGTGTATCTGAAATCATAATATCCAGGCAGACACAATAAGACATAAAGAAGCCAGAAGACACACTGGTGATTAAACTCAACATCAGAATTTAGTTTCAGCAGAACATCATCCATGCCTTTAAAGTAGGGCTGTTAGTTTGAAACGGGTTGATTTTGAGGGTCTGATCAGCACTGGTTTCCATCGTTCAGCACCCCTCTAGTTTGTCTGTACTCGGTGTTCAGTGCAGTTCAGTCACTCAGTTGTGTCCGAGTCTTTGTGACCCCACGGACTGCAGCACGCCAGGCCTCCCTGTCCATCACCAACTCTCAGAGTTTACCCAAACTCATGTCCATTGAGTTGGTGATGCCATCCAACCATCTCATCCTCTGTCATCCCCTTCTCCTCCTGTCCTCAATCTTTCCCAGCATCAGGGTCTTTTCCAATGAGTCAGGTCTTCACATCAGGTGGCTAAAGTATTGGAGCTTCAGCATCAGTCCTTCCAATGAATATTCAGGACGATCTCCTTTAGGATGGACAGGTTGGATCTCCTTGCAGTCCAAGGGACTCTCAAGAGTCTTCTCCAACACCACAGTTCAAAAGCATCCATTCTTCAGCACTCAGCTTTCTTTATAGTCCAACTCTCACATCCATACATGACTACTGGGAAAACCATAGCCATGACTAGATGGACCTTTGTTGGCAAAGTAATTTCCCTGCTTTTGAATATGCTATCTAGGTTGGTCATAACTTTTCTTCCAAGGAGTGAGCGTCTTTTAATTTCACGGCTGCAGCCACCACCTGTGGTGATTGTGGAGCCCAGTGCTCAGTGTAGCAACATGATAACGAGCCTGTTGATCCTCTCCATCTGCAGAGACTGCCCATGTGCCACTCAGGGTCCTGGTCCTTGGGAGCTGCAGTAATGAAAGCACCACAGACCAAGTCCAAGACCAAGTGCCAGCCCACCTCCTGCTTGAGGACCGTCAGCCGCCACGGGTTCCTCACGTGAGGGAGGGGGGAGCTCCCTGGAGGGGTCTCTGCTACCACCTCCTGCTTGAGGACCGTCAGCCTCCATTGGTTCCTCACGTGAGGGAGGAGGGAGCTCCCTGGAGGGGTCTCTGCTACCACCTCCTGGTTGAGGACCGTCAGCCTCCACTGGTTCCTCACGTAAGGGAGGAGGGAGCTCCCTGGAGGGGTCTCTGCTATGGGGCTACTGCTGCTAAGTCGCTTCAGTCATGTCTGACTCTGTGCGACCCCAGAGATGGCAGCCCACCAGGCTCCCCCGTCCCTGGGATTCTGCAGGCAAGAACACTGGAGTGGGTTTCCATTTCCTTCTCCAATGCATGAAAGTGAAAAGTGAAAGTGAGGTCGCTCAGTCGTGTCCGACCCTCAGCAACCCCATGGACTGCAGCCCTCCAGGCTCCTCCGTCCATGGGATTTTCCAGGCAAGAGTCCTGGAGTGGGGTGCCATTGCCTTCTCACTGATCCCAATATGAGGCTCCACCTAAGATCCCACCTCCTCCTGGAGGGCCCTCCTCCTGACACTGTTGCCCTTGGGGTAAGGATTTCAACACAGGAATCTGGGGGCCACAGACATCTGGACCATGGACCCGGGTTCAGACATGATGACAATTTTGCCGGCAGGACCCTGAGCTTGAAAAGTGGGAGAGCGCCCTTGTCACAGAGGCCACTGGGGCTGGATGGTGGCCAACCCCTACCACCCATGCAGGTGCTTCTACCACAGAAGGGAGGGGCTGGACTGACTCCAGCCCCACGGGATGGGCTGCCCAGCCTGTCCACCTCTGCCCAGGTGAACCCAGGAGCCCACGATTCCTCGTGAGAGCCCCTTGCCCACGAGTGCTCTGCCTTTGTGAAAGCCCGTACCAGCATGGAGGAGTCAGTTACAGTCTCCATCCTCAAACTGTGACCCCAGCAGCAGCACCCCCAGGGCCTCAGAAATGCAGACCCTCAGGCCCAAATCAGATCCACGCTGTAAGAAGGCTCGTGAAAACCTTGGTGAGTGAGGGCGCTCTGGTCCTACAAGCCCTTCTAGTCCCAAAAGCCTGTGACGAGGGCCCCCTTCAAGTGTACACGTGTGTCTGTGTCTGTTTTCAGGACCACTGAACACAAATCAGGGAGAGAGGGTAACATTCTGTCACTTAGCTAACGCAGCTTCTAAACTGGTGTGGTCACTATGGAAACGGTATGGAGGTTCCTCAGAAAAGTAAAAGTAGAGCTGCCGTATGACCCAGCAGTGCCACCCCCGGGCGCATACCCAGACAAAACCATGATTCAGAAAGACACACGCACCCCAATGCTCACTGCAGGGCTGCTTACAGCAGCCAGGACATGGACGTCAAGGCTGCGTATCGCCACCCTGCTTATTTAACTTACATGGAGAGTACATCACGCGAAATGCCAGGCTTCATGAAGCCCACGCTGGAATCAAGACTGCTGGGAGAAATATATATAACCTCAGATATGAAGATGACACTACCCTTGTGGCAGAAAGTGAAGAGGAACTAAAGAGCCTCTTGATGAAAGTGAAAGAGGAGAGTGAAAACACTGGCTTAAAACTCAACATTCAAAAAAGCTAAGATCATGGCATCTGGTCCCATCATTTCATGGCAAATAGATGGTGAAGCAATGCAAACAGTGGGAGACTATTTTCTTGGGGTCCGAAATCACTGAAGATGGTGACTGCAGCCATGAAATTAAAAGACGCTTGCTCCTTGGAAGAAAAGCTATGACAAACCTAGACAGCATATTGAAAAGTAGAGACATTACTTTCCAACAAAGGTCCATATAATCAAATCTACGGTTTTTCTAGTAGTCACGTATGGATGTGAGAGTTGGACCATAAAGAAGGCTGAGCATTGAAGAATTGATGCTTTTGAACTGTGGTGTTGGAGAAGACTCTTGAGAGTCCCTTGGACTGCAAGGAGATCCAACCAGTCCATCCTAAAGGAGATCAGTCCTGAATATTCATTGGAAGGGCTGATGCCGAAGCTGAAGCTCCAATATTTTGGCTAACTGATGCAAAGAACTGACTCATTGGAAAAGACCCTGATGCTGGGAGGGATCGGGGGCAGGAGGAGAAGGGGACGACAGAGGATGAGATGGCTGGATGGCATCACCAACTCAATGGACGTGAGTCTGAGTGAACTCCAGGAGTTGCTGATGGACAGGGAGGCCTGGTGTGCTGCCGTCCATGGTGCTGCAAAGAGTCGGACATGACTGAGCGCCTGAACTGGACTGAACTGAGCTGATGGTGGAATCTAAGACATGACACAGATGAACTGGTCTGTGAAATGGACACGGACTGTTGGACATGAAGAGCAGACTCGCAGCCGCCCATGGTGGTGCTGCGGAGGGACGCAGTGGGAGTGTGGAATTAGTAGATGCAATTATATACATAATGAATGAGTTGGCAACCAGGTCCTACTGTGTAGCATAGGGAATGACATTCAACATCCTGTGATTAAACCATAATGGAAAAGAATATGAAAAAGAATGTTTATGTATACAACTGAGTCACTGCTGTACAGCAGAAATTAATACAACATTATAAATCAACTATACTTCAATAAAGTACATTTTAAAAAATGAAATTTCACCTGAAAAACAAAACTAGTGCAGCTCCGCGTGGCTGGTGAAAAACAAGGCCAGGTGTGCGCCCCCGCCCCGCCCCGTTAACCGGCTCCTGGGGAGCCCATGCAGTTTGAGCAGTCGGCTCACCTGCTCTAACAGGTGAAATGCAGGTCCACGGTGAAGTGGTTCCCGGCTCCCGTCCTTTCACTGCTGGGCCCTGTGAGCTGGCAGGAAAGCACCTGCCTCCCCAGTGTGCCACCGTAAGTCACCCCCGTGACCCCCTGTCGTCAGGACGCTTGCTGGACATCACCAGCGTCCAGCAAGCTGAGGCAGGGGCAGGCCCTCTCCAGGGACCTGGAGCAGTGGTACCCTGTGGTCTGGGCCCTGCTCGTCCTCAAATAGCAACCCAGGTGAGTGGAGACCTGGCTCCCCTGCCCGGGGACGCTCAGCAGGTAAGCTCTGCCCCCAGCCCCTCTCCCCTCAGTCTGTGACCCAGGCCCTCCCTTCGCCTTCGGCTTGTAGACCAGGCTGGGATGCTGAGGTCCCTGCCCCAGGGTCAGACCATTGGGGTCCTTGCTCCAGCGTGGACAGCGGCTACTCGGGGAGGCTGGCTCGGGAGAAGGTGGTTGCAGTCCAGTCACCTCTGGAGAAGCCGGACCCAGGCCCTGGGCGCCCGCAGTGGACCCACAAACCCGAGCGCCCCGCGCCTGCCCGCCCTCTCATAAGTGTGGGTTGCGGCCAGCTTAGAGAAAGGACTCCCGTCTGAACACAGTCCTGCCTCAAGTCTGATTCAGCCTGGGGAGCTGGGGTTTCCCAGCCTTTTATCACGTAACGCCTTTTAATGAAGTGGAATGGAAAATTACAAAACCAGTAGACTTCGAAAGTGAAATAATAATAAAGACAGTAATCTTGTTCATTTTCCAGGGGAACTGGGTTTGGTCATTAGAGTGTGTGAAAGTCCCTGTGCGTGAGCCGTCTGTCTGCCTGCCTCTCTCTCTTTCTGCCCCTCTCTCTCTTCCCTATGAACTCAGAAGCCCCCGCCGTGCCCATCGATGCTGGGCTCAGGCTTCCACTCATCCACTTACCTCTTGGATCCGCTCCCATGGACGTTTTCTGTTGTTTTCTAACAGGTTTCTTGGGATACTGTTGACATAAGTAGCCCACGTTTAAAGTGTACAGCTTGTTAGCTTTTGACACACGTGCGCCAGGAAACTTCCCAACTAAGACAGTGAACGCCCTGCCCCCACCGTCGCCAAGGCAGTGTGCGTGGAGGGTTAGGGTCAGCTGCTGGCTCAGGGGTGGGCCGTGGCTGCCAGGACCCAGGAGGAAGCAGAGCCTTAGCGACCGGTACTGAGTCTTGTTGAAAACTCAGGTGAAGATGTGGCCTTAGGACAGACGTGTTTTAGGACATGGCCAAGCCCCTGCTCCACCACGAATTCCTTGTCACCCTGGCCAGGAGCAGACAGGTCTCATCAGCATGTGCAGGTTGAAATGATCTCATCTTACAAAGAAATATTTGGGGTCTAGCTTGGAATTACAAGCAGAAAAAAAGCAATCACCCAGAGAATTTAAGCAGCAGGTAAGGCTTTGTTTTTTGAATTCCACTTTTTTAAGAAGGGATGGGATTTTTCCACTCCAGGTTTTGGGGAGAGGTAGAAAGAAGGGGACTTGGAACCCTGTCCATCCCCAGGACGGGTTTGCTGCCACATTCCTGCTGTGGGGGAATGTGCTGTGGGGCATTTCTGCCTCTGGGGCATTCAGACACGGGCGAGGGTCCAGATGCCAAAGGACCACGCAGAACACTCCGGCTACCTTTGTGCAGGAATCTGCACTGTACCCCAGCGGCTGGCAACCATGACGTCCACAGGTGAGGCTCCTGTGACTCAGCCACGAATGCGTGGGGTCACAGTGACCCTCAGGGACACAGGGTGAAGCCGCTCCAGAGTGCTCAGGTCTCACCCTCGCCAGCAAGTCCTGAGTCCAGGGCTTCCTCCCGCCCTGGATTAGATGGTTCTTCCTTCAGATTTTCAAAGGCACCACGGGGAATCTGTAGGAAAACAGGTGCTTAGTATTGCATCTCTCTTTGCAATCTTGCTTAACAGAGGAAGCTTCCCCTTCCACGGAGGCTCCTTCCATGGCTAACACTGACTGTGGAACAGCAGGCTTCGGAAATGCGGCAGCGGCGATCTCTGAAGAACAGCCTGTGCCCTTCAGAGCAGGCAGACACACCCGTCAGAGGACGGGCCAGTTTCGGGTGGAAAATGAGGAGGAGGAGATGTCTGCTTGCCCAGGATGCAGACTCTGTTCTGCGCATCCGCGACGCTTCCACCGCCACCTGGAAAAGCTCCCTGTGTTACATTAATTCAAACCACATGACACGGCTGACTGCAGTCATTTTCTACCTTCAAACAGGGTCCTTTCAAAACAGAAAACATATACAGGTCTGGGGGGCCCTCCGCCACTGCCACCTCCGCCCAGACCCGGGCTTTGGAGAAGTGTCCATTCAGGTTCTCCGCCCATTTGTTGTGGGTTGTTCGGTTTTTTGATGTTGCGCTTGCCTGAGCTGCTGTGTGCTTTGGAGACTAATCCCTTTTCAGTCGCATCATTTGCAAATACTTTCTCCCATCCTGCTGTTTCATTCTGTTTATGGTTTCCTTTGCTGTGCAGAAGCTTTTAAGTATAATTGGTCCCATTTATTTGTTTTTGTTTTTATTTTCATTACTCTAGAAAGTGGATCCAAAGAGAATGAAATAATGCCATTCGCAGCAACATCATGGACCTAGAGATTATCACCTTAAATGAAGGAAGTCAAATACAGAAAGACGAATATGGTATCACTTATATGTGGAATCTTTTAAAGTGATCCAAACGAATTTATTTACAAAACAGCAACAGATTGACAGACATAGAAAACAAACTTATGTTTATCAAAGGGGAGAGCTGGGGGAAGGGAGGATAAATTAGAAATTGTGGATTAGCAGATACACTCCGTTAGACACAACCTACCGTAAAGCACAGGGAACTCTACTCAATATTCTGATCTAACCTACATGGGAAAAAAATCTGAGAAAGAATGGATATATGTATGTGTATAACTGAATCACTTTGCTATACAGCAGAAACTACAAATAACTATCACAGCTATAAATCAACTATATTCCAATATAAAACAAAAGTGTTTTAAAAAAGAAAAATGCTACTTACGCCTGGCTGCTTTACTAAGAGCTAATCCTGTACTGTTTGGAGACTTTCGCTCACACATCTTAGGATAAAGGGGGTTTGATGACAGCTGTTTCTTTTAAACCTCAGCCTCCAGGGGTCCCAGGAGCAGGCCACCAGAGGAGAAAGCGGTGCTGACTCGATCCCTGCAGGAGCCAGTGCGGGCACACTCCCCACTGCCCTCGGGGCCCATCGCGCCTCCAGGGGCCACCGGACGGAAGGCAGCTCGTCTTTCCCAGTGCTGAGCGAGCGCCAGGCCCCGGGTCACCGCGCCGGTATAAAGGGGAGGGGCAGACTCAGCCCGGGCGCTGGGGACACAGGAGGACGCCCGCCCGCAGGAGTAGCCTGAGCAGCCGGGAAGGACCGCAGAGGAAGCCCCGGCTGATGCGGGTGAGCCCGCCGTGGGCACGTGTGGGAGCTGGGTCACATGTGCGTCTGCTGGGGTCTATTTACCTTCGTCCGCAGCCTTTCCCACTCAGAATTCCGGACACCCCGTCCCCGGCCTCCCTAACCCTGCTTCCCACCCCAGGGCCGACTGCGGTGGGTCTGTGTCCACCACCCGCTGCTTTCTGGTGGCCTCTTCTTTCTGTCTGTCTGTCTGTCCGTCTGCTTGCATTCCTGCTCTGTGAGAACTTGGAGGGCTGCCCTGCTGAGCTGGGCTTCCCTGGGGTGAGAGCTCTGAGACCCCATGTCTCTGGGAAGCCCCAGAGAGAGGAGCAGCCGAGCTCCCCTTAAAGTGCCAGGTTCCCCCCGGGTCTGAATGAGCGCAGCGCCCAGCCCCGTCCTCCCGGAGGAGAGGCCATCTGTGGAGTGGATGCCCCCGCGCTCAGCACCCCCAGCCCTCCCATGTCGTCAGCCCAAGCTTTTGCCACGTAATCACTGGCTGCCCTGACTCTGGAGGACTCGGCCCTTGGGGACAAACTGCTGCCTCTCTAAGCCTCTTTGGTCTACAGGGCCCCCACAAAGTGGTCACCCGCCCGCCCCCTCAGATCCCACCTCTACGGCCCTCACAGGCTGGCCTCGCTCCTGCCTCCCGAGCGGCAGCAATACCCCTGTGACGTCACAAGAAGCACTTGGAAGATGCTCCTGGTCCCTGTCCTTGGCTGCCTGGGCCTGGTTCCAGAACCTTCTGGAGCCCCCAGCAGGGTGATGCATCTTTGAGGGGGGCTAGGCAAAGGCTCACAGGCTAAACTTCAAGAGTGGAGGGCTGTCCCGGGAGGGGAGACAGCCCCGTTGTTTGCTCCCTGAGCCCCAAGACGGCCGGCATTCCCAGGGCAGCGCAGGGCTCGGGGAGATGCACACCAGGCGTGCCCACATCCAGAGACCAAGGGCCTTCACAATGGAAGGCGGCCCCCTCCTCCTGCAGCCTGCTGGAGCCCAGGCCAGCCTTCACAAGGAGCGGTTCCTCCACCAAGCCCACTCCCTCTGGACTCAGGTCAGCAGGCCGGCGAAAGGAAAAGGCCAGGCTGATGAAGTGGCCCTGCATCCAGGCAGGCCGAGGCTCTGCTTACCCTGGACGTGAACGTGTGGAAGTCACTCCTGCAGAGGCCCAGGGCCACGCTCGTGTGTGCAGCTGGGCTGCGACCAGGAGAGACTGAGGCCCCAGGGCAGTGGCGGGCAGGCTGGCCATGGGCCATGCTCTCCTCGGAGTCCTCACCATTCCCAGAGGGGATATTGACCCATTTCTTTTGTGTGGGGTCTGTTTAGTATCAGGGTGAGGCTGACTTCATCATATTATGAATTAAGAAGCATTCTTGCCTCTTTAATCTTCTGGACTAGTTTGAGACATACAGGTGTCAACTCTTCAATGTTTTGTAGAATTTATCTGTAAAGCCATCTGGCCCTGGACTTTCATTTGTCAGCAGTTTTTGTGGTTGGTTTGTTTGTTATTGCTGCTGATTCCATTTCATTACCGGTAGTCAGCCTGATCTAATTCTTCCTGATTCAGTCTTGGGAGATTGTATGTTATTAACACTATGAATTTACCCATTTCTTCTAAGCTATCCATTTTATTGGTGCACAGAGTCGGACACGACTGAAGCAACTTAGCAGCAGCAACAGCATGTTGGGTGCAAACATATTTACAATTGTTATAACTTCTTACTGGATTGGCCCCTTCATCATGTAATATACTTTTTTTATGTTTTGTTGCTGCTGCTGCTAAGTCGCTTCCGTTGTGTCCAACTCTGTGGGACCCTATAGACGGCAGCCCACCAGGCTCCCCCGACCCTGGGATTCTCCAGGCAAGAACACTGGAGTGGGTTGCCATTTCCTTCTCCAATGCATGAAAGTGAAAAGTGAAAAGTGAAAGTGAAGTCGCTCAGTCGTGTCCGACTGTTCACGACCCCATGGACTTCAGCCTACCAGGCTCCTCCGTCCATGGGATTCTCCGGGCAAGAACACTGGAGTGGGGTGCCATTGCCTTCTCCATGCCTTGTTGCAGTTTTTGCTTTAAGGTCTGTTTTGTCTGATATAATAGATTTCCTTTCATTTCCGTCTGCACGCAATACCTTTCCCCATCCCCTCACCTTTAGTCTGTGTGTGTCTTTATAGCGCAAGTGAGCATCTGGCAGGCGGCATACGTGGGTCTTATTTTTCCATCCATTCAGCCACTCTATGTCTGGAGCATTTAGTTCACTGACATTTAAAGTGACTATTGATAGGTATGTGCTTATTGCCATTTTGTTAGTTGTTTTCCGATAGCTTTTGCAGTTCTTTTTGCTGCTGCTTCTTTTGCTTCCTTCCCTTGTGACCTCATGACTATTTAATGTCATGTTTGAATTCCTTTCTCTTCTTTGTGTGTCTGTTACAGGCTTTTGATGTGTGGTTATCATGAGGTTCATATATAACAACCGGTAGAAATACGTGACTACTTAATTTGATGACCTCAAGTTCAAATGCATTCTAACCACCCTACGTTATTACCCCCCACACGTTTAGCTTGCTGACATCTCATTTTACACCATAACCACTTATGATGGACATAGATGACATTAACACTTTTGTCTTTAAACTTCCTACTAGATTTATAAGTTGCTGTTCCATTACTCTCACTCGATGTTTGCCTTTACCACTGAGTCTTTTTTCTTTTTCTTTCATACTTAAAGGGAGAAGTCCCTTTAACATTTCTTGTAAGGCCAGTTTAGTGGTGCTGAAATCTTTCGGCTTTTGTTCGTCTGTAAAGCTTTTTCTCTGCCCTTCAGATCTGAGCGATGGCCTCGCCGGCTCGAGTAATCTTGGTTTAGGCTCCCTTTCATCACTTAGTATATATAGCGTCACTTCTTCATCACTTAGTATGTGCAGCATCACTTCTTCATCACTTAGTATGTGCAGCATCACTTCTTCATCACTTAGTATGTGCAGCATCACTTCTTCATCACTTAGTATGTGCAGCATCACTTCTTCATCACTTAGTATGTGCAGCATCACTTCTTCATCACTTAGTATGTGCAGCATCACTTCTTCATCACTTAGTATGTGCAGCATCACTTCTTCATCACTTAGTATGTGCAGCATCACTTCTTCATCACTTAGTATGTACAGCATCACTTCTTCATCACTTAGTATGTACAGCATCACTTCTTCATCACTTAGTATGTATAGCATCACTTCTCCATCACTTAGTATGTACAGCATCACTTCTCCATCATGTGCAGCATCACTATATATCAGCGTCACTTCTCCATCACTTAGTATGTGCAGCGTCACTTCTCCATCACTTAGTATGTATAGCGTCACTTCTCCATCACTTAGTATGTATAGCGTCACACTCTCCATCACTTAGTATGTATAGCGTCACTTCTCCATCACTTAGTATGTATAGCGTCACTTCTCCATCACTTAGTATGTATAGCGTCACTTCTCCATCACTTAGTATGTATAGCGTCACTTCTCCATCACTTAGTATGTATAGCGTCACTTCTCCATCACTTAGTATGTATAGCGTCACTTCTCCATCACTTAGTATGTATAGCGTCACTTCTCCATCACTTAGTATGTATAGCGTCACTTCTTCATCACTTAGTATATATAGCGTCACTTCTCCATCACTTAGTATATATAGTGTCACTTCTTCATCACTTAATATATATAGCATCACTTCTTCATCACTTAGTATATATAGCATCACTTCTTTCTGGCAAAGTTTCTGCTGAAAGGTCAGCTAATGGTCTTATGGGCATTTCCTTGTAGGTAACTAGCTGGTTTTCTCTTGCCGCTTTTAAGATTCTATCTTTATCTTTAGTTTGGCCACTTTAATTATAATGTGCTGATGCCAGCCTCTTTGAGTTGTCCTTGTTTAGGGCTCTCTGTGCTTCCTGGACCTGGCTGTCCTTTTCCTTCCCCAAGTCAGGGAAGTTTTCAGCAACTATTTCTTCAAAGAAGTTTTCTGCTCCTTTTCCCCTCTTTTCTCATTCTGGGACCCCTGTATGTGATGTTGTTATAGAAGTCTCTTAAACTAGCCTCATTTTTTACTCTTTTTTTCCTTTTTCTGTTCAGCTCCAATGATTCCACCACTCCGTCTTCCAGATCACAGACCCCTTCCTCTGCTGTTGGAATGATCGAATCGGTTGATTCCTTCTCGTGTTGGTGGTTTTTTCAGCAACTGTTTTCTTCAGCTCTGTTTGGTTCCTCTTTACATCATCTCCCTGTTGAAGTTCTCACTGTTTATCCTTCTTCTGCGTCCATGAGCATCTTTGTGAGCGTAACCATGAGCTCCTTACTAGGTAGACAGCTGACCCTTACCTTGTTTAGTTCTTTCCCTGAGGTCCTCTGCGCCCTGCTTTTGCCTAACTCTCTGTGTTCGTTTCTATGTGTTGGGCTATTTGGTTACTCTTCCCAGTCTTGGATGAGAGGCCTTAGGTGAGAGATGTCCTTGGGGGCCCACGGCATGCCCCATCCAGTCCCCAGAGCTCCATGCTGCTGGAGGGCCCCTCTGTGGGCTGCAAGGACCCTCCTGTCATGGGGGGCTGACTGCGGCAGACTCCCTGAAGGGCAGGGCAGGCCTCCTGAGCAGTGAGCTGTGTGGCCCCAGTGGGGCATGGGACAGTGGCCGGCCCACTGGCGGCCAAGGCCAGCCCCCCACGTGCTGACCTGGGGGCACTCAGGATGGACCGAGAGCAGCCACATGTGGGGGCAGAGGAGCCCCCAGGGCTGGCGCTGGCCCCTGGACTTGCTGTGGGCAGGGCTAGCTCCCCAAGCGCATGGTGCCCAGCCAGTGGTGGGCAGGAGAGGACGGGTGCGGACAGCTCGTGCTGGCTAAGCCGCTGGCATCGGAGGCCAGGAGAGGGCTCCAACGCGGTGCCGGCCAGCGCTGGTGCCCACTTGGCAGCACAAGCCTCCCACAGGGGCTGCTGCCAGCATCTGTGCCCCAGGGCTGTCCACGGGGCCCCGCCTCCCCAGAGGCACCCCAGGATCAGCCGGGGGTCTGACCCTGGCTCCTGCAGACTGCCACCCGACCCCGGGTCTCCCCAGCCTGGCAAGCAGAGTCTGTTCCCGCAGCCCTCCAGCTCTCCTGAAAGGAAGCCAGACATTCTGGGAGCTCGCCTTCCTGCTGCAGGAACCCCAAGCTGAGGAGCTCGACGAGGGGCTCAGACCAACCTGCTCCTTGGGGGAACCTCTGCGACTGTGAACTCCAGCCCACTGGTGAGTTGCTGGCCTCAGGCTGCAGCTCTCCATACGCTGTGTCCCCCCCACGGCTGCCTGTCTGGCTGTGGGTCTGTTATGTCTTCAGTCCTGGGTCCCCCTTTCTGCTAGTTTTCTGGCCACTCTCACTGATGTTGCTCTGAGTGTCTGTGGGAGGAGGTGAGCTCAGGGTCCTCCTGCTCCACCATCTGGGCCCCCAGCACTGCTGGTTTCGGAGCTGTTACTGCCGCCTCCCACACAGCTCACACGTGCGCAGCCTCCAACCTCCTGCAGGGACACCGGCCCTGCTGGGCGGTCAGAAGGGGTGGGGTCCTCACGGTGCAGACCTGACTGCGGAGCAGGGCTCATCCCTGGGGGCTCGGAAGGGGCTGCCCCCAGGCCGAGGGGGGTGGCCACACGGAGTCCGTGAGTGAGGAGGGGTCTCCCCTGGGGCCCAGGGCATCCTGCAGTTTCACCGTCACAGTGGAGCCTGGCCCCGGCTGGGCTGCTCTTGCCCCCAAATCTAGCCTGTCCCCCACCCCGTCCCCCGCGGGTCGGGACGGCCGCCCTCCCAGCCCTCGACCCTGCCGGCTCCGCCCCCTGCCCTTCTCGCCTGCGAATGTCTCCCTGCTCCTCCATCACACCCCAGCAGGTGCAGGCTTGGGCTCGGGGCACTGGGGTTAGTCACACGGCCTTGCAAACGCCGATCCAGCAAGCAGGCAGCTCCAGAGCCTTAGAGCTGTTTCTAACGGGTCTGCGGCCAGCCTGCAGCTTCTCCTTTAGTTCTCATAAGCCCCCTGTGCCTGAGTGCAGAGGGCTGGTCTCCCGAGCGCTCTTGGACCCCGAAGCGGGTGGCGGGTCGTTTCCCTCTCTTCTCCTGGTTCCCGCGCCGGCACCCCTGCTCCTGCCCTGCGCCCCGGCCCCCAGGTCACAGGGAACTCGGCCCCTACCTGCTTCCACAGGAAGATCTTCAGGCATTGAGCCAGCCTCCCCTGGCTCCCGCTGTGCACACGTGGGCCTGGGCTGGTCTTCCTCCAGGGCTCGTGGCCTTCAGATTCCCGGCTCTGGCTGCAGCTGCCCACAGCTGTGCCCACAGCCAGCCCTGTGTCCCAAGGGTCAGCCAGTGTGCAGGCCCCAGAGGTGGCTCCCCGGCCCTCACACCCACACACACACATGCAGCGTGCAACACACACGGGAGCTCCTTTCGCACCTCAGGCTGCCCGGGCATGGTGCTGAAACCCGACCCTGTACTCTGAGGCTACTGGGGGCTCAGGGAGGCTCTTCTGCACAGGGGCTCCACTAGTCTCCACACCCGTGGCCTCAGTCCCACACGTGGCCTGGCCCTTGGCCTCGAGGAGCCGAGCACTTACACAGCTCTGCTCAGCCGACCCCTCACCCGGACGCAGACAAATGACCTGCCTGCCTGGAGGACCAGAGGCCAGGCATCCTGTACCCACAGCTTCTAACAAAGGTCCCAGATTGTGCATCTCACCATCTTCCCACCAAACGCAGATGCAGACTTTCTCTAACCAAAGTCGTCTCTCCATCCTTTCAGACAAGAGCATCTGGCATGTGGGCCTGAGCCCAGGGTGACAGTTTCCTTCTGGCCCCTCGAGAAACCCCGTGACAAACGGCAGCCGGTTCAGCAGGGTCAGGGTCCTGCTGGGGGCGGATTCTCCCAGCCACGCCAACCACGGGAACCATACAACCCACACCACGAACGCCAGCTCAGGACAAACACCTGTGCTTGAGACTGAATTCTCAAGGTCAAGTCTGACCAGCTTCGGGGGTTTGAAAGCCCACACGTGCCTTAAGAGTTGAGCTGCAGAGGCAGGCCGCACTGGGCCCCTTCTTCATGGCGTGGTTAGAAGCACGGAGTAGCAGAGAAGCCACCATTGGGTGGGGGGGCTTCATCCACTGCTGCCCCCGACCTGCTCCTCCTCTGCTGGGAGGGAGCCTGGTTGGTCCTGCAGTCCCCACGGTCGGAGGTTTTAACAACAGCCAGTTCCAGATGAAAAACCTCGCTTTCTGTCCCCGGGATCTTACCTGGATCTCAGTTCCTAATTATGCCAGGGGTGCCTTTGGAATGACCTTGCCTGGTCTCAGGGGTCCACAGGGGGTCTGGAATCTCCCGTGAGGCTTCTTTGGACCAGTGTCCACCTTGCATCCTGGAATGAGGGGCCTTGATAGGAAGCACGTGATGCAGCAAGTCCAGCACATGAGGCTGTGACTCGTCGGACAGTCTGTCCCTCACCGTCCCCAGGGGAGGGCGGCAGGGCAGAGGGAGCGTGGTTTCCGTGGGAAGGCCCAGGGGAGGCAGGCGGAGGGTGGGCAGGCCTGTGGGATTCCAGGGGTCCCGAGGTGCAGGGCCGTCCCTGGCTGTCTGGCACCCCGTCCTGGGTGAGGAGGGCAGGTGGATTGTGGCCCAGAGCGTGGGTTCCCCAAGGAGAGGGTGAGGGTCCCGCATTGTTCAGTGTGTATTTCAAAAGTGCACCAGGAGGCCCAGACCCAGCACCAGGGCGTCAGAACAAGGCATGTAGGGGTGGGTGTGCAGGGCGGACGTCAGGACGCTGGAGACACGGTGAGCACAGTGACGAGCTGGGAGGCACCACAGACTTGGAACAGAAGGTGACGTGTGCCATCCTGGAGGCGAAACTCAAGACCCGGTGTGGGCAGGGCGGCTTCCCTTGAGGCCTCACCCGTTGGCGGGTCCCAGGTCCTCGCGGGGTGTCCCTCTGTGGTCTGTGTCCCGACCACCCCCCTGTAGGGACACCGGTCCTCCGGGTCAGGGCCCCTGGTGACCTCACTTAGCCTTAGTCACTTCCGTCGTGCTTTGCCGTCCTGGGGTCAGACGCACAGAGCAGCCACTCGGGGCTCAGGCAGGGCCGCTGCTGTGTGGGCACCACACACCCCCCAGCCATCTCCACCTGGGATCACCCACATGAGAAGCAGAGAAGAGTTGCTGTCACTTAAGTTTCCAAATGCCCAAAGGCCCCAAATGGGATTTACCATCAACTGCTACTTCCCCTAATCTAGGAAACCAGTCCAGAAGGCGGCAAGCCCACTGGTCTGAATGCTCTGTGAGCCCCCTGACAGTCTGACCCCCAGGAAGGTGCAAGGGGGTGAGGGAAACGTCTGGGGTGGAGCCGCCTTCTTATCGGTAAGCTCTCAAACCAGCACAGCACAGCATGACAGATCTGCACATTCTCCTTTATCCAGAACATGAGCAAAAGCTACACCATGAAGTACCACGGAAGGGTAACCTATGATGCCGACGTGCTAAAGATGTTTTGGGAGAAAAAAATCAAGCTTCACACGGAACAACTGCAAAAGGAGGACATGAGGATCCGCAGGAGCGCCCTGGACAGGTGAGCTCGGTGCCAGCAACCTGAGGGCACAGAGACACACCTGTACCGGGGCTGCCAGCCTTCAGGATGCAGTCTAGAGACCCCGCCACCACCCACTTCCCACCCTCAGATCAGTGTCACCTGAGGAGTGGGTATGAACCACTGAACATCAGCCATGCCAACTCAGCTTCAGCATCACATCACTGTTCAGTAGTGGTAGAGAAGAACACCCCATCCATCCCTCGCCCATCCCTCCATCACCTTATCCCTCCATCACCCCATCCGTCCGTCACCTTATCCCTCCATCACCCCTTCCCTCCATCACCCCATCCCTCCATCAACATATCCTTCCATCACCCCTTCCCTCCATCATCCCTTCCCTCCATCAACCCTTCCCTCCATCATCCCTTCCCTCCATCACCCCTTCCCTCCATCACCCCATCCCTCCATCAACATATCCTTCCATCACCCCTTCCCTCCATCATCCCTTCCCTCCATCACCCCTTCCCTCCATCATCCCTTCCCTCCATCACCCCTTCCCTCCGTCCCCTTATCCCTCCATCACCCCTTCCCTCCATTACCCCTTCCCTCCATCACCTTATCCCTCCGTCACCTTATCCCTCCATCACCCCTTCCTTCCATCACCCCCTCCCTCTATCACCCATCCCTCCATCACCCCATCCCTTCATTCCCAATCTCCTGAGGGCCCTGTAGGAAGTTGCCCTGCAGAGTTCATCTGATTTCATCTGTTTTCTGACATTTGCTCCCGCTGGATGCAACCAATCAGCAAGTCCATCCTGCTCCTTGTCACACACGTGCTTGACTTACAGACTCAAAGCCAACCCCACCTTCTTCCTGAGTGGACGCAGGGGCCCGTGGGTGCTAAGGGGAGTGTCCTGGGTGACCCTGCGAAGTGGACAGTTAAGAGGGAATGTTAGCACATAATTTGCACCAAGACAAAGTCTCAGATGGCCAGAAACCTCCAAAGTGGCCCCAACCTTAGTCCCCAAATAGCACCAGCAGCTGCTGCCCTGCGAGCTAGGCTAGAAAGGCGGATTCTTGGCTACTGTGGAGGGCTCAGCCTGGGTACTGACCCTGCCAGGGGCCAGAGGTCTGGTTGCCATGCTGCCCCCCCATCCAGTGCTTCTGGCCACTCGGCACAGATGTGCGGCTGCGGCGCCTCCTGTCCACACCGTGTGGCCCCCAGAGCTGGCCACTGTCCTCCCCTGGCCTCCTGGGGGGGAGGTCCTGGCACAGAACCCTCATTTGAAGGGCTCCTGGCCCAGGATCCCTGCTGGGTCTCCGTGGCCTCCTCCCTGTCCTTCATGTGCCATCAGGCCCAGGACATTCTGGGTCTCAGCCCATGAGGGAAGGTCCCAGGAGCAGGCTGCGGGTCAGCACTGCCTCGCCGGTCACTGAGGCCCTGGGCGGGGCTGACAGCCTCACCTGTCAGGGGAGACGTGCTGGTGACATGGCCTCAGCCCACCCCCAGCCCCGCCCCTGGGCAGCAGCAGCTCCGCCCTCATCCCCAGGCGGTCAGGGCTGTCCTGGCCTCTCCACTGGCTCGGGGGAGGCGCCCTCCTCCCTGTGTGGGTGCTTCCCACCAGTTTGCCCCGCAGTCCCGGAGGCGGGTCCAGGCCAGGCTCCCATCCCAGCCCGCTCCCTCCAACCCAAACCCCTTGCTCACATGGGGCCCAAGGGCATGTTCAGTCTACGGGGGCCTGACCCCTCGGCGGGCCTGTCTCCCCCGGGTCACCACTGGGAGTCGTGCTGTGGTCCCAACCACAGACCCCTGACCTGGGAAGCGAGCTCCTGAGGGCCCACCTGTGGTGCTGGGTGGGGCAGGCCAGTCAGGGCACTGCGTCCTGGCCTCTGGTCCTGCAGGGGCCTGCCTGCCCCCGGCTGCACTTTCCCTTCTGGGAGGAGCCTACGGGGCCCTTCCTGGTGGGCAGGCGTGGCCCTAGGAGATGAGACGGGGCCGGCACCGGGCACGGGCCTCGGGCAGCCCGGTGTGCTGGGTCCTCACTGAGCCCAAACGGCCTCCCCCAGGCTCCGCGACGAGTGGGCTCGGCAGCTGGAGAGAAGGAACCAGATGCTGCAGAGCTCCCAGGAGGCGCCCCCGCGGCCAGCCCCGCTGGGCACCCCCGCCCTGCGCACCGGGGACCAGCTGGCGGCCTGAGAGCACAGCTCCCTGCGGCCCCGCACCGCCCTTGTGGCCGCCCAGCCCCCACGTGGTTTTGTGTCTCTAGCATGATGTAAGTGCCCAATAAAATCTCAGATGAGTGGATGTTTTGTGACCATTTTTATTCATACCTGTAAAATGTACACACACTAAAAGTGAACATGATGCTACTAACTTCCAGTAAGTTAGAAAGAAATCTCCGGACTGTGGGGACTTCGGCAAATTTGAACACAATTTAATTCATCTTTGATCAAAATGTCTGCAAAAGCTCAGCCTAAGGACAGTGCCCGATGTGAAGCTGTGTAAAGCCGTGTGCTCCCCAAGTCCCTTCAAAGTCCTCACTCACCACCACATCATCTCAGGAAGCGACACAGCCTCTTCCTCACTTGGGTTTGGAGGCACAGTCTCCGGAGGCCGCAGAGGCCGGTAGGGCTGGGACTCAGTGTTTCAGTGTCACCCCTGCCTGTCCCCCCAGCGGGGGCTGTGACTTCCCCGGAACCCCGGATGAGAAGGGGGCTTGAGCCCGCAGCAGAGGCCAGGCTGAGACAGGAGGACCGGGAGCCAACCGGATGCCCACAGTGGGAGCCACCAGGGCACCTCGCTGGCAGGGCAGGACTCCCGGGAGGGGGCTGGGGCCCGGCTGTGCTGTCTCTGCAGATAATATAACGGGGAGGACAGATCCGACTCCACCTCAGGTCTTTAACCTTTGTGTTCCGGCGCCTTCGCTATGAGTTAGCAATGTTGGCCACAGCTTGAAATACACAGGTCAGCCCACTCTCAAGCCTCCGACCTTTACAGGCATAATACTTTCTCATTCATACAGAGATAAAGAGTTGCAGAACAGAGGATAACATCTTCCTGTTGGAGGTTTACAAGAACATCGTGACCTGACCTATGTGGGCAGCTGCGAGAACAAAGGAGTCCCATAGCAAGAAGCCCACCACAAGCAGCCAAATGCCCTCCCCTTTCAGAATAAAAGGGTCCTGAATTCTAAGTCCGCCGAGACGCTCTTGGGGACTCTGGTCCACCTTGTCTCCGTCTGCTGGCTTTCTGAGTAAAGTCTCTGTTCTGTGCCACAACTCATCTCCCCAATTATTGGGCTGTTGTGTAGTGAACAGTACAGATTTGGACTCTACAACAGTTGGGTTTGGGTTCTGTTTTGTTCTGACCCCCGATCCAGTTGGCAAGGACAGGGAGGGGTTGTCGGAGCTTCTCCAGAGACTTAACCAAAGGAAAAAACGCCAACACAAATGGCCACGTGACATCCACGGCATTTCCAGAGCTGTCCTCAGTAGACTGGACCACAAGTGGATATCCAGCAGAAAAGGTCCGGAATCGGACACAAATACAGGTGCGTGACTCAGCCAAATGGCCGTGGAGAGGGCCCACAGAAGGCCCGGCGCAACACCAACCTGCAGACGCACGTTCCTGGGCCACTCTGCAAGCTGTCCATCAGAGCTCGTGACTCAGGACATTCCACTGATGAACACGCGGGGAATGTGGTGATTAATGGCCCTAAAAATAGCTGGAGAATAGAAGCCCGTCACTAAGACGTGAAAAGCCCCAAGCTGCTCCAGGGTAATTTCATCTGATGATGTGCTTAGAGCTCCGCGCTGTCAACACGGATAAACAGAGACGTCTGCTTGGACCGTCTGGGGGACCGGCGTGTTGGCGCGGAACCCCGTCCTCAGGGCCCGCCCCGCTGCAGTGACCCGCTGACCTTCCTCCTCGTGGCAGAAGCCAGGGTGGCATGGAGACAAGGCTCTTCACCAGCCGCAGCCTCTCCGCCACTGATCTTTGTCCCCAAAGCTGAGCTACACCCGAGACCAGACGGTGCTTCATGCAGGGGACGGAAGAAGGGGGCGGCGACGGAGGAAGGGGGCGGCGACGGAGGAAGGGGGCGGCGACCGAGGAAGGGGGCGGGGCCGCACCTGGGCGCTCTGGACCGAGCCCTCCTCTCGCCCTGCCCTTTTGCAATTTTCCATGTGTGCTGAGCATATTTAGGGGCTGGATTTCAAACACCTACTCTTTTTTTTCTGGAGGAGATTTTGAGACACAGAAAAATGGGAGCAGAGCCTGGAGGAGACACAGAGAGTCTCTTCCGTCCACAAGGCCTCTCCCTCCCCCAGGACCTGGAGCAGCTGAGGAAGGCCATGCGGCCCAAGGGCTGGGGGTCCCCTGGGCTGCCTGGACTGCGGGGGTGGCCCGGAGTGAGGGCTCGTCTGCCATCGTGTGGGGGCCGACGCCCGCTGCAGGGGTTCTGTGCAGTTCCTGCCACCCTCAGAGAGCCGGGCCCCTGCACTGGGCGGTCAGCTCTCCAAAGCAGCATGGCTGCTCGGCTCTGACTTATCTGAACACAACGGGACAAGGCCCTCTAGCTAACTGAGCTTTGGTCTGCTAAACCATGGAAGGGTTTGCCGGATTCAACTACGTTGAGCAGAACCACACACTCTGAATAGTCACTGTGGCCCTGAGTCCACGGCTGCTCGTCCTCCAGAGCTGAGTTGGGTCCAGGAGCTGAGGGACTGCCAGGCACAGCTCCGGGGCTGGGGCCTCCCTCCGCTGGGCTGGTCCTCGTCCCTGGGTTTGGCCCTCGTCCCTGGGCTCCTTGCCTGGCCTGGGGGGGGACTCGGAGCATACCCTGTTCTGGCAGGACCACAACCCTCAGCCCAGAAACCCCCTGATAACATGGTCATCTTTCTACCACTTCCTCTCAGTAGAACATGACAGGGTCTTGCTGCCATGTGAGTTACAAAGAAAACTTGTGCTTTTCAGAGCTGTTGGGACCCGGGAATGCGGGTGAGGGTTTGAGGGGCTGTCGACTTGGGAAGAGAAGCACTCACACGGGGCTGGTCTTTGACTTTTAGATCCCTGGGTGGCACCCTGGGGGCTTCCTGGAGGAGGGTCCCCTGGATGGGGCGGTGATGCTGGGACCTGGCAAACCAAGAGCAGGGCCAATTACAGGAGGAAGGCCTCCCAGAGGTGGCCGGTGCTTACCATGCCTCTTTCCTCAGCATTCATCTTTAAAAATAAGAGCATTTCCCAGACTAGCCAAAATTAAGTTACTGTACTTAACAGAAAAGTATAAAGACTCTTGAACACCAGCTAATGCCAAGTCCCTTTTCGACTGTCCCCGGTTCCTGTAAGAGCAGGTTTGTGTGACCGAGACTCACATCAAATAGGTCCCCTCCCGCAGCTCTCGGGAAAACCAGCCCTGGGGACAGTACCCTGGCCGAGTGCACTCACTGCTCTGCTCGCCCGTCCTGTCTCATTCCTCAAAGACAGAAACTGTCTCTAAGGGAGCAAGGGGCTTGACCTAAACACAGAGGCTGGATGGCCTGCCACCAAAACCAGCACCTGGGCGCCCTCTGAGTGAGACTGAGCCTACACCCGCCAGCGTCCAGGAGACACACCCCTCACAATGCCTGGAGCGCAGGTCCCCAGTACTCACCCCTCTGAGGGTCCGATCACAAACCCCTACCTTGTCCCAGGGCTCACTTCCAGCACCTGACACTGGGGACTTGCTAATCTGTCCCCCTTCCATGTTCATTAGACAGCGTCCCTTTTCCAAGTGGGCCTTCCTCATGACTGGAGTGATTTACTTAGACTGACTCTAGTGGGAGCAGAAAGCAGGGCAGTGTTACATTGTCCCTTATGACACCAGTAATCAAAAGAAAGAGTTGGCTTCACTTCTGCACTATATGCCTTCTCACGCTTTCTCTCGTTTGAGTATCACCACAGATTCGTGGATTTACATAAACTGCGTGCAGTCAATCAACCCTGAGCATCCCTCTTCCGGATGCTCAAATTCTCACAGATTTGACCAGTGAGATCCTTTTCAAACCAGCTTCTTTTTGATGGAACTCCATTAATCTTTGAAATGTCCCTGGCTTTCTGGAACAACAAAAGGTCCTGAACTGGTATCACCAGAGCTGCCCCAGAACAGAAGATGGATAAACAAGTCGTGGTACATCCGATAGTAAAATAGTAGAGATAACAAAGACCAAGCTGTTCATATGTGTATCAATGCAGGTGAGCCTCGAAACCAGCAGGTGTGGTGAAAGGAGGCAGGGAGGTGACGAAGACGTGCCCATCCTGAAGGTGCCATTGGTGACATCCCAGAAGGGGCACAGCCATTCCTGGCGGAAGTGGGACCCTGGTCCCCTCTGGGCAGGGACCCAGCACCAAGAAGCCTGGGGGCCACATGGGGTGGGGACACTCCAGGTCTTGTTTGGGTGGAGGTTACACGACACACGGTCCTCAGCTGGGCCCTGGGGGTGCGCACTTTACTGAACATGAATTTCATCCCAATAGAAAAGGCTTAGGGCAGGGAGGCTGCCCGTCTGAAGGGACACGCTGCCCCCAGGGAGGTGCATGCTGGGTCCTGGTGGGGGCAACAGACTTCTCCCACCCAAGGTTCTGGGGTCCCCAGTCTCGAGTGTTGTCCACTGGGGTCTGCTGTCCCTCTCCTCCCTGGGGGACCCTGACCCACGCTTGGCACAGTTGAGCGGTCCGTGGGCCCCTCCGCCCAGGCCGGAGGAGGGAGGTCGGCCTCTGACTGATGGGCTCCATCCAGCCACCCCGAACCCACAGCAGCCACCAACCCACGTGGCCCTCCCCCGCCAGCACTCCCTCTTGGATCCCAGTCCAGGGGGAGCCCTTGTGGGGCCCCCACTCCTGGGAGGGAATGGGTCCCAGGGCCTTGGCAGCAGGCCCCAGGGGCAGACGGGGGGCCATCAGAGTGGGGTCCAGGGTGCTTGCCATGGGGCCCTAGAAGGCAAGAGGTTGGCAGGACTGGGCAGGGGAGACGTGGGAGGGGGGTTACGGATTGGCCAGGCCCCGAGGGGCATCTGTGGACACGTCCGGGTGAGGAAGACGCAGGCCCCACCCTTGTGCAGAGGACGAGAGTCTGCGGGGTCGGGGCGGGGAGTCAGCCCCCCCCTGGCCCCACTCAGGGAGCAGTGAGTGACAAGACTGGGCTGCAGCCGAGTGGTCCCCGCAGAGAGCAGGCCGTGGTCTAGGATGCAACCCAGCACTGTAAGCAGACTTTTCTCCTCCCGGGGAGACAGAGACTTTGTGCAGAGTGCTCGGGGCCACCTGACCCGTACCGTGGTCAGCGAGACGCTGCCCTCCTCAGTGTCCACCTCCTGATCCCAGAACGTGTGAGCCTGTGACCTTCATACCCAGTGACTTCTCAGAGGGAGTTAAGTTAGGGGTCTTGAGACGGGGCATCATTCCGGAAGGACCAGCGTCAGCAGCCAGGTCCTTGTAGGAGGAGGCAGCTGACTGGTTCAGAGGGACGCCGGTGCCTGTGTGCACCGCAGCATCATCACAAAACAGCGAAGGGTCTGCAGACGGATGGATGGGCAGCAAGGACGCGGCATATATACGTACAAACTCGTCAGCCGTGAGCAGGAAACCCTGCCGTTTGTGATGACAGGGCTGGGCCTTGACAACATCAAACTGAAACAAGCCAGACAGAGGGAGAGATGATTGGACAGCACCACCGACGCAGTGCACACGAGTCTCAGCAAACTCCAGGAGACGGTGAGGGACAGGGAGGCCTGCAGTGCTGCCGTCCATGGGGTCGCAAAGAGTCGGACGCAACTGAGTGACTGCACAACTACAACAAAGCCAGCTAGAGAAAGACGGAAGCCCTGTGGCCTCACTGACACGTGGGCAGGGTGGGAAAGGGTGCAGAGACTTGATGGTTACCCGCTGCTGGGGGCGGGGGAGCAGGGACATGCTGGTCAAGGACAAATTCTGGCTCTAAGTTCAGAACCTGGGGGCTCTAGTTACAGGACGGCACCATGTGCTTGGAAGCTGTGGAGAGAGTGGGTCTTAAATGTTATCCCCACAAAAAAAAAAAAAAAAAGGTACCTATGTGAGGTGATGGAGATGGTCGCTAACCTTATTGTGGAATCATTTCATGACATGTGCATGCATCAAATCACCACCGCAAGCTTACACAACCTGTTATATTAATTATATCTCAATAAAGCTCATTGGAAAAGACTCTGATGCTGGGAGGGATTGGGGGCAGGAGGAGAAGGGGACGAAAGAGGATGAGATGGCTGGATGGCATCACTGACTCGATGGACGTGAGTCTGAGTGAACTCTGGGAGTTGGTGATGGACAGGGAAGCCTGGCGTGCTGCGATTCATGGGGTTGCAAAGAGTCCGACACGACTGAGCGACTGAACTGAACTGAACTGAAAGCTGGGAAAAAGTGGGAGGTGAAAGGTTGCGGCCACGAGCCATGAGCTGAGCCAGGACTGGTGACCTCCAGAGAAGACGGTTTGGATCTGGGGCCAGAGACAAGGTTTCATAACTCGGAGCTTTTGTGTAGCAAAGTTTTGTTGAAGTATAAAAGAGACAGCTTCTGAGATAGTCATCAGAAGGGGACAGAAAGAGTGCCCCCTTGCTAGTTTTTAGCAAGGCATGGCAACCCACTCCAGTGTTCTTGTCTGGAGAATCCCAGGGACGGGGAAGCCTGGTGGGCTGCCGTCTATGGGGTTGCAGAGAGTCGGCCACGACTGAAGCGACTTAGCAGCAGCAACAGCAGCAAGCTGCTAGTCAGATACATGAAACAGCTCAATACTGAAACAGTTGCCCCGGGTCCGTCTCCCACAACGTGCATTTTGAGATAGAACGGCACAAGCAGAGTCACCTTCAGCCATAAGACAACTGACATGTGTCTTGAAGAAAGGCGGATTTCCAAGCAAATACTTAGTTCCATTAACATCGTTTAACATTTCCATGAGTAACACGCATTGGTTTGCTGAGCCACTATCAACTCAAGGCTTGAGAAAAAGGTTAGTCTTAGGCAGAATCGATTTGATTAAAGGCAGATTCCAAAGCAAATACATAGTCTCACTAACATAGCTTAGGCGCAGAAGGTAAAGCATCTGCCTGCAATGCAGGAGAGCCGGGTTCAATTCCTGGGTCAGGAAGATCCCCTGGAGAAGGAAATGACAATCCACTCCACTATTCTTGCCTGGGAAATTCCATAGACAGGACCCTGGCGGGCAAAAAGTCAAACACGATTGAGCAACTAACAGACATATACAAGAAAAATGCATTGGTTTACTGAGGCATTAGCAGCTCAAGGCTAAGTTCCGGCAGAATCAACTGTTGTCATGACAACACAGAATTAAAAGAAGCCTTCTTTAATTCTGTATAGAGGAGGGAAAGAAAAGAGTCTTCCCCTTGCAGTTTATTTCCTCCTGCTGCTTGGGACCTCTGGCCTTCCTACCTGACTGCTAACCCCCTCTCAGACGTGGGAAGGTCAGAGTCAGAGAAGATGAGAGTTGGAAACAGACCAGAGGGACCACAGCAAAGGGTTCATGGCCCCTGGAATCTGGAAACGGCCCTGAGGACACCTCAATTTCAGCTGCAGACCCACTCCAGAGCTGGAAGGAAGTTCACCTGAGCTCTTTAAAGTCTTTAAGTATGTGCTGATTGTTACAGAAACAGCTGTACCAACTAGCCGTATCCTCTGTAGCCTCAGGTGGGGAAACCCGTTAGAACACAGGGTGGAAATGACTGGGACAGAATTTCCTGAATGTGGCTGCAGAGGCCCCGAGGAGCAGGGGAGGCCCGGGCGTGAGGCCAGGAGGGTGGGCGGGCTGGGATCGCCCACCTGGGCGGTCACCGAGGGCGGCTGAGCAGGGCCGTGGGGCCGCCCGCAGGTGCGCATGCCTGCCCAGGACACAGGGGAGGCAGTGCCAGTCTGATTCAGCTCCTGGACACCCCTCCCGGAGGCCACAGGGCTGCGGGCACAGTGGTGGCAGGGCCTGTGTCACCACACTTCACCCTTCACGGGCAATCGATTAGAAGCACGTCTCAGAAAACCCCTGGGCTTCCCTGGTGGCTCAGCTGGTAAAGAATCCGCCTGCAATGAGGGAGACCTGGGTTCCATTCCTGGGTCGGGAAGATGCCCTGGAGAAGGGAGAGACTACCCACTCCAGTATTCTGACCTGGAGAATTCCATGGACTAGTCCATGGGGTTGCAAAGAGTCAGACACGACTGAGCAACTTTCACTTCACTTCATAAAATCCATAAACAACAGTGATTATTCCTACACACAAACGGGAGAGGATACAACGGGCCAGAGACCCTCAGGCAGGCGGGCAAGCCCCCCGCACCCACCCCTCGGGTTCAGCCCAGCCCCCTCCCGCAGCACGAGCACAGGGGACCCCTCTCCACCTGCACAGACCCCTCCTCCCCTGTCTCGAGGGCCTGCCTGCCCCCCACCCGCCAAGAGATGCAACAGAGCCCTTCACGGGGGACCTGAGGACCGGAGACAGGGAAGAGCAGAGAGGCTGGAACTTGATCAAACAGGGCTGAGACTCCGAACACCAGGTGTGGGGATGTCTGTGTAAAGACACAGCCCACCTCCCTGCTCACGGACCCCAGAACAAAGCCCTGCCCTCCCCGCCAGGACTCTCTCAGGTTAGTTTCGACTAGGGTGGGGGAACCGGGGTGCTACACGGTGGGGAGCTCAGGGGCCTCTAGCAAAGGAGCCCCACTCGGTGCAGCACCGTCTGTGACAAGAAGGCAGAGAGCAGAGTGGCCGGGATGAGGGGCAGCGGCCCGGTCAGGACCCCCGGCTGCCATGGGACGGACAGGCCTTCACAGACCCCATGGGAGGGGCTGACTCTGCTTCTCAGGCCCACGTGGGTGCATCGCCCTCGCCCTCAGAGGATCTAGTCGGCCAACGCCAGCGTGTGTGAATCCAGCACTGCAATTTGCCCCAGGCCCAGCCCTGCACTAAGGTCCCCACTGTGCTGAGGCTCCCCCTGCGCTGAGGCTCTCCCTGCGCTGAGGCCCCCCCTGCGCTGAGGCTTCAGCCCGGCCCCCCCCCAAGTCCCCCACCAGCAGCCATGTCTTCTCCAATCCCTCCCAGCCAATGTGTGCAGGCTGGGCTTCTCACGGCAGCAGCTTTGAAAGACACTCGCAGAATGATGCCTTAAAAAGCAGGGCATCGCTGGAGAGGCCCCCAGAGCCGGCCCAGGTCATCCTGAGGCCGCAGGCGCTGTCGCAGGGTCCCCACCAAGGGTGTCTCGTGCCTCCCCGGGTTCTGTTAGCAGAGCCTCATCCTGACGGGAGGGGCCTTACGCCTCTGCGCCCCCAAGAAGACAGTGGACGGAGGCAACCTCCAAAGGCCCCAGCAGAGCCAGACACAAGGAAGGTCGCCGCGGAAACAGCACACCGTCTGAAATAAAAACTTCAGTGATGGGCTTAACTTCAGATAAAGGCAAGAGAGCCAGAAGGGAGAGGAATTGGAATCATCCCACCGTGGAACAGAGGGCAGAATAACGGAAGAGAACGCCTAAGCCCCGGCTACCACCTGGAAAAACCCTGAGGGGCTTGTCCGACAAGGCGCCGCGAGGCGGAGGGCAGTGAGCACGCGGGCAGAGACGAGCCCGTGGCTCTGGAGCGAGAGGTGCCTTTCCGAGGCAGCCCCAGGGCCCCCCTCCTGCCCAACTCTGCTGTCTCGAGCCCTCTCCAGGTGTGTCCCCAACAAATCCTGAGCCTCCCCTCCCCCGAGCCCCCCAAACTCCTCCCAGCATCTGCTTCCGGGAGGGCCTTGTGCTGCCGGGACACACACTGGGAGTCAGGCTGCCGCGAGGCTCTGACCTTTGTGAGACGGCAACTGACAGAGGCTTAAGACACGCCGTGAATAACTGCCTACAGAATCACCCGGCGAGGAACAGCCAGAAGGCCAACAGAGATAAATGACAAGGCGAGGGGTCCAGGGCCCCCGGGCCGCGCAATCAAGACAGTGCAACGGCTTCCGGTGGTTAAGCGGCGCCCTGTTTTGGTTGGACGAGACTCCTTTCAAAAACTAAAGGAAAATTAGCAGAAATAAAGAGCCTGGCACTGCCCAAACCTGGGAAGTTCTGGCAGCCGCCGTGAGTGATTCCTGCCGGGCTGGGGCGGGGAGCCCGGGTCCACAGCAAGGAGCTGGAAGCCGGGCGGGGTGGGCGGGGCCTGCGGCCGCCAGTCGCTGCCCAGTCTCCCCGCCGACCCCCGACCCCCGTGAGGTGCGCCCGGGGCGGCCGAGGGCCCGGCAGTCAGAGACCCCAGCCTCTCAGGAGTGGGCCCGCCCCGCGCCCCGAGCGGGAGCAGCCCACACCCCCGGCCCAGGGACACACTGAGGGGAGGGGGCGTCGCCGAGCCCCGCCCCGGCGGCTCAACGCAGGCCGAGGCCGCCCCCTGGTGGCCCTCCCCGAGTCCACCCCACGGGGGCAGCAGCTGCGTCTGCTCCTGACCCCCAGGGGCTCGGCCGCGGCTCTCCCCGCCCCCGCCCTCCTACCCCGAGCAGGGGCCTGCGGCCGGCAAGGGCGAGGCCAGGGCTGCCGGGGCCTCTGCAGGCGACGCCCTGGGAGTGGGGGGGCCAGGGCGCCTCTGGGGGCTGCGGCCACAGCGCAGAGATCACAGGATCTCCCCGCCTGCCACCTGCCCCCTTCTCCAGCTCCAGCTCCTGCCCCGGGCCCCCAGGACCCCTCCACAGGCTCAGCTGTGGCCTCAGGCTAGGTTGGCAGTCTGCCCACCTGGACCCCAGGAGGCGGGCAGCGCCAGTGGACCCTCCACTGAGGTCAGGGGACGGAGCTGCAGCAGCCAGATGTGTGGTGTGCGGGCCCCAAGCCCCCCACCAACCCCCACAGGGGGCCTGAGGGCAGGCAGAGCCCCAGGAACGTCAGGCCCCCACGTCCCGTGTGGAGGGAGCTCCCACCCTACACACCCGGCAAGGAGAGGGACCTAGCCCAGCAGAGCCTCCCTGGGTCCCGCGGGCCATGTGCACAGGCTCCCCAGGGCTCACATGTCCTTGAGTCCCGGGGGACCCTCAAGAGGGTGGTCTGCTCCCTGGAGCATTGCCCAGGGTGGGCACGGGAGGAGAAAGGGAGGAGGCGCTGAAGTACCGGGGCTGTGGCGGCGCCAGGGGTCCCGGCGCCAGCTTCCCTCCGTGTGCTCCCTGCTCTCCTCCTCTCCTAAAGTAAGCATCTCGGGGGTCTCGCTCCTGGTTTACTTGGGCTTGAAGGACACACATGCCCTCCTCCTCTATGTCCCCTGCAGCCAGCCGGGCTCCAGGTGGGGCTCGTGCTGGGATGGGAGTGAAAAACCCCAGGAGACCAGGCAGGCAGACTCGGCTACTTGGTGAACAGACGTGTCCTCTTGAGAGTAAGTGGCAGAGTTCACTTTCTGTGCTTCACAGGTGTTGCAGTTTTTACAGAGTGAGGGTTTGTGGGGACCCTGCACCCAGCAAGTCTGTCGGGGCCATTTGCCAGCAGCATGGGCTCACTCTGTGTGCGTCGCATTTCGGTCATCCTTGCGAGTGTGCCTGCTTCGTCCCTGTTACACCAGTCATGGTGGTCTGGGACCGGGATCCTTCCTATCAGTATTTTAGTTGTTTGTAATAGTAACATAATTCCGTTACAAACTGCATCCGTATCAGAGGCGACCTCAGTCCACAAACTGCGTATGCTCTGACTCCCCAACCCGGCCATCCCCCGCTCTCTCCCCCTCCCTGGGATTCCCTTTCCCCTGAGACCAAACAATATTGAAACCAGGCCAATCAACCAGCCCGAAAAACCTCCACGTGCTTAACTGAAAGGGAGTCACAATTCTCCACTTCACATCGGAACTTGGACACGGAGAGGCTCAGTGAGGAAGGCACATGGAAACCCGAGACATGGTGAGAATGAGGCGTCCTGCACCAGAGGGGTGGCCGTGCTGTGAGCACAGAGGCAACCGAAAGCGCTGCTGCGCGAGCAGGCGAGCGTCTGGAGGAAGGTGCGGCGGTCTGGACAGGTCGGACCAGCCACAGCGTTCGCTCTGTTGCTGTTCGGTCGCCAAGTCTTTGCACCCTCCTGGACGGCAGCACCCTTGACCAAAGCCTAATCTCGAGAAGGCCCCAGCTCTCCTCGAGTCTGCGAGAGCTGAGAGACGCGAGGAAGCTGCAGGAGGGAAGTGTGAAGCAGCAGAAGCTGGTTCACGAGGTGAAAGGAAAGAAGCGTCTCCATGACAGAGAAGGGAAAGGCAAGCAGCGAGCGCAGCCGTAGGGACTGCAGCGTGTTCTCCGGAAGCTCCAGCTGAGACTTCGGGAGGGCGGCACGTGAACGACAGATTTTTAATGTGGCGGCAACAGCCTTCCACTGGACGAAGACACCATCTAGGACTCTCACAGTGAGGAGAAGACGAGGCCTGGCTTCAGCCTTCAAAGGACAGGCGGCCTCTCGTTAGGGGCTAATACAGCTCGTGACGGGAAGTTGAAGCCAGTGCTCATTTGCCACCTGGAAATCCTAGGGCCTCAAGGATTACGGAAAATCTGCTGTGCCTGTGCTCTGCAGACAGAACAGCAGGGATTGGAGAGGATGGACTCCAGTCATGGAAGAAGTTCTCCTGCGGGTCAGCGGTTACAACGGTTTCTCTTTCTACAGAGGAAGCATTGGTGTCAGGGAGGCAATGCTGACTGCCGTCCAGTTCTAAAGCCCAGGCTTCAGCAAGCACCACCCTGATCAGTCGGCAGCCAGCAACATCAAGGCCAGACCCTCCACCAGGCTCAGACGCTGGTTAGCATTTTTTAGCAAAAAAGTGCTTTTTAATTAAGGTATGTACATTTTTTTAGGCACAATGTTATTGCACACTTACTAGACAACACTATGGTGTACACACACTTTTTATTTGCACTAGCAAACCACAAAATTCATGTGATCCACTTTATCGCAGTGTCTGGAACTGCACCCCCAATATCTCCAAGACTACGCCCCAAATCCCATTTTGTTTTATCTAGAGGTAAGCATACTGCATGATAACCCAGAGAAGAGACTGAGGATAAAAACGGCAGATGCCCCAGCGGCGCCCGGGAGTGCACGGCGGAAGCGGTTCTGAGCCCTCCTTCCTGGGAGTTAGGGTCATTCATGTTACTTTCGTAGTGAAAAGGGACGGATCAGTTCAAATCGCGTGCACCGAGCGTGCGGTTCTTGTGAGGGCCCCGGGAGCAAGCCCAGCCCTCAGAGGCTAGAAAATTTCTCTTATTTCCTGGGAAAGGCCATCTGTCCCGCCCAGTCCACTCAAGGCCGCGTGGCAGGGGACCCCACGCTCACCAGCTCAGTTCTGACCAGAGCTGTTAGACTTTCTAGAAAGCAGTGCCAGACTGCCTGGCTGATGAGAACGTGTGGACGATGAAACAGACGTGTTCCTAACTGTCGATGAAAATTAATCCATAGTTAATCCAAGAAAGAAAGAGAAAAAGTCATTCTAGCCAAGCTCAGGATTATAACCCCAGAGACAGACCTTCCAGAAGCTCTGAGGACGGTTACGATATTAGAAGTCAAAGCTCATGCACAAATGTTTTTGAGACAGAGCGGCGCATCCTATCACACGTTGGTGAGTTTACACATCCAGGTCCGCACACGTGAAGTGAGTCAGGGTCCTCGTGGCCCATCGGCCCAGGAAGGAAGGCTCTCCTGAGGAGGGCGAGCTCATGCAGCTGCTCTGCACACGCTAAGGGGGTGGGGCCCAGACACAAAGTCTGTCTAATCTTCCAGCGGCCAGTGGGGCCCAGCCACCCACCGGGTACCTGCAGGGCAGGTCCTGAGACAGGAGATCTCCCAGATCACCCTCCCCAGCCCTCATCTATGGGAGGATCTCCCACACTCTCCACCCAATCCCGTCCTCGGGAGGGGCACAGACACTCCTGGTCACCAGCTAACCAGGGCCGGCCGGGTCAAGCCCCCTGCCTGGGTGTGGCCTCCAAACCTGCCCACACAGCCTGAGGAGAGGAGGGCTCTGTGTGCCCTTGCTGTGTCCTGTGACCTCTCCCTGCTGCTGCTGAGTCGCTTCAGTCGTGTCCGACTCTGTGGGACCCCAGAGACGGCAGCCCACCAGGCTCCGCCATCCCTGGGATTCTCCAGGCAAGAACACTGGAATGGGTTGCCATTTCCTTCTCCAGTGCATGAAAGTGAAAAGTGAAAGGGAAGTCGCTCAGTCGTGCCCGACCCTCAGCAACCCCATGGACTGCAGCCCACCAGGCTCCTCCGTCCATGGGATTTTCCAGGCAAGAGTAGTGGAGTGAATTCTGAATGAATTATTAAATACTTAACTGAAATTTAATTATTCATGAGGGCTTACCTGTTTGTTCAGTGGTAAAAAATCCCCCTGCCAGGCAGGAGACACGGGTTCAATCCCTGGGTCGGGAAGATCCCCTGGAGGAGGAAACGGCGACCCACTCCAGTATTCTTGCTGAGAGCCTGCAGGTTTCAATCCACAGGGTCACAAGAGTCAGATGTAACTAAAAAACAATATTATTCATGAAAATTAATGCTGGTGATACCAACAATGGGTGGAGTTTGTTGGGTTTTAAGGAACCTGCTGACTGAACAGTGAACAGTCAAGTACCAGCAGTGCCTTCTGGAATTCCAGTTGAGTTACTCCAAATCCTAAAAGTTGATGCTGTTAAAATGCTGCACTCAATATGCCAGCAAATTTGGAAAACTCAGCAGTGGCCACAGGACTGGAAAAGGTCAGTTTTCATCACATTCCCAAAGGAGGTCAACCCCAAAGAATGTTCAAGCTACCTTACAATTGCACTCATTTCACATGCTAGCAAGGTAATGCTTAAAATCCTTCAATCTAGGCTTCAGCAGTATGTGAACCAAGAACTTCGAGATGTACAAGCTGGGTTTAGAAAAGGCAGAGGAAACAGAGATCATATTGCCAACATCCACTGGATCACAGAGAAAGCAAGGGAATTCCAGAAAAAGATCTATTTCTGCGTCATTGACTACACTAAAGCCTTTCACTGTGGATCACAGCAAACTGTGAAAAGTCTTAAAGAGACGGGAATACCAGGCCATCTTGCCTGCCTCCTGAGAAACCTGTGTGTGGGTCACAAAGCAACAGTTAGAATCAGACGTGGAACAACACACTGCTTCCAAATAGGAAAAGGAGCGCATCAAGGCTGTGTATTGTCACTCTGCTTATTTAATGTATATGCAGAGGACATCATGTGAAATTCCAAGCTGGATGAAGCACAAGCTGGAATCAAGACTGCTTGGAGAAATATCAATAACCTCAGTTATGCAGATGAAACCACCTTTATGGCAGAAAGTAAAGAGGAATAGTGGAACTCACCTTGATGAGGTTGAAAGAAGAGAATGAAAAAGCTGGCTTAAAACTCAACATTCAAAAAACTAAGATGATGGCATCCGGTCCCATCATTCATGGGAAATAGAAGGGGGGGAGGTGGAAACAGTGACAGACTATTTTTCTGGGCTCCAAAATCACTGCAGATGATAACTGCAGCCATGAAATTAAAAGACACTTGCTCCTTGGAAAAAAGCTATGACCAGCCTAGACAGCATACTAAAAACCAGAGACATTACTTTGCCAACAAAGGTCCATCTTGTCAAGGCTATGATTTTTCCAGTTGTCATGTATGGATGTGAGAGTTGGACTATAAAGAAAGTTGGGCGCCAAGGAATGGATGCTTTTGAACTGTGGTGTTGGAGAGGACTCTTGAGAGTTCCTTGGACTGTAAGGAGATCTAACCAGTCCATCCTATAGGAAATCAACCCTGAATATTCATTGGAAGGACTGATGTTGAAGCTGAAGCTCCAATACTTTGGCCACCTGTTGCGAAGAACTGACTCATTGGAAAAGACCCTGATGCTGGGAAAGATTGAGGACAGGAGGAGAAGGGGACGACAGAAGATGAGATGGTTGGATGGCATCACCGACTCAAGGGACATGGGTTTGGGTGGACTCCGGGAGGTGGCGATGGACAGGGAGGCCTGGCGTGCTGCAGTCCGTGGGATCGCAGAGTCAGACACGACTGAACAAGTACCTTCCCGGCATCACAGGGCTGCGCTTCCCGCCAGCGGCCACACGAGGGCGCGCAGGACCGCGCGGCGGCCGGGCTTGCGGGGCGGCTGACCTGGGAGAGGGCCCGGCGCTGGGGGAGGGGCTGGCGCTGGGGGCAGAAGGCGGGGGTGGGGCGCCCGGGCTTGGGGAGGGGCCGGAGCGCTGCAGAGAGCCCGCGGATGCGGAGGACCTCGGCGCGGGCTGGGTCCCCGCCTTCCGTGATGCTGCGTCCCCCCAACCCCGCTGGAGGGCCCTGGGGTCCCCGCGCTCTCGGCTCCGGTCCTCCTGAGCGGTCACGCCCGAGGGGACACCCCTCTTGGCTGGTTCCCAGGGCGAGAGGCGCTGAAGGCCCAGGGGCTGTAAGGGGACCACACCCCCTTCTCTGCACCCCCCTGGGCGGCAGCCGCGGGAAGGGCAGAGCGGAGGTCCCCGTGCGGCCGCAGGGCGGGGGGGCACACGCGTCACTGTGGGTCCAGCAGGCCCAGGACCGTGAGGACAGCGCGGGCCAGTGGTGTCGGGGTGGGCAGGTCCCTGCTGGCCTGGGGGCCTGGATGACCATCGGGAGACCCCAGAAAACGGGCGCCGGTGTGAGCCCCCTGCTCTGGAGGGGGTGGTCCAGAGGCAGCGGCCACAGACCCTCAGGACCAAGGCTGACTGGGCCTCGAGCCTCTAAGTCAGGCGCCCAGAGGGAAGCTTGTTGAGTCCGCAGGGACGGTGGCCAGCCCTGAAGTTCTCTACTGCGGCCCTGTCTGGTCGGTCTGAGCCATCCAGGGACAGCTTTGCATCTCAGAAGCAATTTCTATTTATCTAGAAGCTGGAAATCATGCGGTGACCAGCACTTCAATGGGGGCTGCCCCAAGGGAGACCACAGGTCTGAAGACAGAGGGTACCGCTATGGGCACCACAGCCCCCCAACAGCTGCTTCCCAGGGAGGAGGGCGGTGCATCCTGCCCTAGGAGAGGGGTCTCACCAGTGTAGACAGAACACTCAAGGTGGGAGGGCGGGTCATATCCTAGGAGTGAGATCTCACCCAGTGTAGACATAACACCCAGAGTGGGAGGGCAGGTACTGCCCTAAGAGTGAGGTCTCACCTGGTGTAGACAGAACACTCAGGGTGGAAGGGCGGGCCCTGCCCTAGGAGTGAGGTCTCACCCGGTGTAGACAGAACTCTGGAGTTGTGTCCTGATCCAGTGGTTAGTGTATCAGAAAAGGGGGAGCCTGGCCGCAGTGCTCTGGCTGGCTCTGCTCGGCTGTGTGTCAAGCCTCGAGGCCCAGAGCCTTCTGCGCCCTGGTGTCATGTGGGGTTCCGTTGGGCAGGATGCTGACGTCAAAGCCCACCCCTGTCCCTCCATCCAGGCAGCCCCTCTGTGGGGACCCCTCCCCATCCTTCTTCCTCACCTGGAGTCAGCCTGAGGTCTAATCTCCCAGATCCACCCTGGCCCTGTGGACAGAGGGCCCTGCAGCAAAGAGTCTGGCCACCTACCCCTCCCCATGAGGCAAGTCTTCCCAAACCTCCCATCCGACCGGGGACCCAAGTCTCGGACCCCAGGGCCCTGGGGCCAATCTGTGTGAGGGGAGGGACAGGGTGACCCCGCCCAGCTGCCCGTGGTCATCCCCTGATGCCTGGGACCCACATGGCCCAACACCCCTGCCCCTTAGAACTGGATCCTGGGCTATGAAGATGGGAATCCAGGGTGTAGACACAGGGAACCTCAAGCAGATGGCGCTTCTTGAAAAGCGCTGTGGATGAAAATGTTCCAGGAACCATGAACAAAATCTGGTAAAATGCTAGGTGGTCCTCTGCCCCTCCCTCGGGGAAGGTGCCTCCTCAGCTCCTGGGGCCCTGGGGAGCGGGTGGTCTCCAACCACACCCAGAGGGGCTTTCATCTTCCCGAGGAGGTGGTGTTGGTCTCCCACCCTCCGCAGCTTGTGCTGAACCAGCCCGAGCGTCACGTCCAGAGATCTAATGGCACCGCAGGAAAGGGTCACTGGGGGGACCAGGACCCCAGGGGTCGGCTGGCCCCTGTGCTCCACCACCCTCCCCTGCACACCCTCAGCTCAGCGGGACACTATGTGGCTGCTGCCTCTTAACTCTTGTTTTATTGAAGTGTAACACACATACAGAGTGCCTGGGACACACGCGGTCAGCTCGGGGGGTGGCCATGGCATGAGTTTCCATGACACCAGGACTCACTGCGGAGATGCAGCATGGAAGCAGTACTGTCGGGGTGGCCGGGGGCAGGGGTCTCTGCTCACCAGGCGCCCGGGCAGCCCCCCTGGAGGGGGTCCCCAGGGGAGAGACGGGAGGCACCGCCCTTCATACCCACGGGGAGCGGTCGGGGCTGAACTTGCACAGGTACATTATCCAGAGGACGCAGACGGCCAGCGAGACCCAGATCCAGACCTCTTCGTAAGGGTCAAAGCAGAAGCCCTCAGCCCAGCAGAAGCCCTCGTCCCCGGGGGGCGGGGGGCGGAACCTGGACGCACGGGGTCCTGGCTGCTTCCGCTTCTTGGACGAGCCCCGGGGCGCCAGGCCATCGCCTTGAGGGCCCCTGGCCTTGCGCCCGGAGCTCTTGCTTTGGATGATGCTGAAGACAGAGAAGGGGACGGTGACGGAGCCCTCGCCGAGGGGCACCCAGCCGCCCACGTCGGTCCCCGGGAGGCGCTCACGGCCCTCGGCAGGGGGGCCGCCGCCGCCAGCCACCTGCCCTTTGCCTTCGGGGCCACCGGCAGAGGAGGCCGCCACTCTGCCCTCGTAGGCGAACATGAAAGGGAAGGTGAGGGAGCCGTACACCAGGTCGAACGCGTCGGCGTCTTCCAGGAGCACGTCGGTCAAGGAGGAGGGGAAGGTGACCGAGCCCTCCCCGTTGTCCATGAGGCCGACGATGTAGGTCATGGGCCGCGGGCTGCCTCCAACCGGGACAAGCCTGGTGCTGCTGGACGGGGCGCCCCAGTCGGCACCCTCGTCCTCGCCCTCGCCCTCATCCCCGTCCTCGTCGGGTTCAGAGACACAGCCGAGCCCTTGGTAGATGAAGCCTGTGGTTGCCTTCGCGCCGCTGAGCAGGAGCCCCTTGCCGTGGAAGACGGGGGCTTTGATGTTCACCGGGAAGCGTCTACCCTTGGACGTGGCCTTGGAGTTGGCGGGCAGGTAGAGGGAGCCCCTGCCGATGATGTGCTGCCGGCCTGCTGACTCACCCGCCAGCCCCTGGGCCCTGTGCCCGAGGGAGAAGGGGATGGTGACGACCTCCTCGGCCTGGCCGCAGAAGTCCCTGCCCTCGGCGATGGGGCTCCTGATGAAGTCGGCTGCGTACAAGGGGACGGCGATGGCGTCAGGGGTGCAGCCCCGTGGGCGGTCGACCAGCAGCCCGCGGCCCAGCGTACGCAGCTGCCTGCTGGTGGCGGGGGCAGCCTCGTCGCCGCTGGAGTACAGGGTGAACCTGCCCTTGATGCTGCCGGAGCTCCTGCCCTCGGGCCCCCAGGCGGGGTCAGGCGGCTGCTGGAAGAAGCAGACTCCCAGGTCGCAGGCCTCACAGCGTTCGCCGAAGCAGACCTCGGGGCCCTGGTCGGAGCCGGGACCCTCCGCGTAGCACTTGCGCTCGATGAACCGCACCAGCTTGCCCAGGAAGAGCCGCACGCTCAGCAGGCTGACGCGGCACTCGGCCCCGCCGGGCGGGCACAGCCGGCACCGCTGGCCCCAGACCCGCATCTTGACCAGCCCGCGCCGGCCTGCCTCGTCCCACCACAGGTGGGAGAGCACGTGCACGTGGGCCGAGGCCCAGCCCCCCGGGCAGCGACCGCACTGGAGCCTGCGGAGGAGAGGCGGCGGGCGGGCTCGGCGAGCCTGCCCTGCCCCCGGCAGCGCCGCCGCACTGGCGCCCCTGAAGCCCCACAGGAGGCCCCGAGACCCCACAGCTCGCCGACCCCACAGCTCGTGTGCGCCCCCGAGACCCCACAGCTCGTGTGCGCCCCTGAGACCCCACAGCTCGTGTGCGCCCCTGAGACCCCACAGCCCGTGCGCGCCCTCGAGGCCCCCGCCCGTGAGCACCCCTGAAGCCCCACAGCCCGTGCGTGCCCCCGAGACCCCACAGCCCGGCTGCCCCGAGCCCCCCGTGGCGTGCCCGAGACCCCACAGCTCGTGCCCCCGAGACCCCACAGCCCGGCGCCCCTGAGACCCCACAGCTCGTGGCGCTGAGACCCCCACAGCCCGTGCTGCAGACCCCACAGCCCGTCTGCCGCGCCCGCCCTGAGCCCGTGGCGCATCCGACCCCACAGCTCGCCCGTCCCGTGCTCGTGTGCCCGAGACCCCACAGCTCGTGTGCGCCCCTGAGACCCCACTCACGCCCCGAGGCCCACAGCCCGCGCACCCTGAGGCCCCGCCCGTGAGCACCCCTGAAGCCCCACAGCCCGTGCGTGCCCCCGAGACCCCACAGCTCGTGCGCCCCAAGACCCCCAGACCCCACCTGTGGCTCCTGAGACCCCACACCCCCACAGACGCCCTTGAGGCTCCAGCCCGCGCGTACCCCCCACGTGTGTGCGCCCCCGCGGCCTCCCAGCCTGAGGAGCCCAAGCAGACGCCTTCCATCCTTTGGCCCCAGCATGCCCCGGGTGGCCAAGCACGCTGCCTGGGCCCCTCTGGGCTCAGCGCTACATCTGCTGCTGCTCTGTCCCGGCGGCGTGGGTCTCAGCGCCCCTAGGAGACACCACCAGGACCCCGCGGGAGGGAGGGCCATCTGTGGTGCCCAGGGGATAGGGCAGGGGGCTGCACAAAGGGCCTGGGGAGCCCGTCCCCCGGGAGAGGGGCCATGAGGGGTGCAGGGAGAACTGGGCGTGGGGGGTGGCTGGGAGGCTGGGTGGCCCTGTGGCCCTGGGCCAGCGCACCGGGACTGCGTGCCCACCCCTCACGTGCAACGGCGCTGCTCCGGGGGCCAAGGCCCTGTGTCCCCGTCTCTCCGGCTGAGTAACCCTCGGGCTGATCCACCGGGCCTTCCCCTGATGGTGGGCTTTCCACCCCCCACACCCCCACCTGCAGCCTCCTGCCACGCATGGCTGGGGAGCACCTGGACACATGTGGTGTCCTTGGTACTGAACTTCCTCCTTTATTTGTTAATTACGTGGCACGTCATGGCTGGACGTGGAGACGTGGGTCTGCACTAGTGACCGTCCCACCAGCTGGCGCGTCTGTGCCTGTGAAAACCACACACCGACCAGTGCTCAGGCTGCTTGTCCAGCCCGTGAGCAGCGGCTCCTCCCGGGACAGTCACGGGTGGGAAGGAGCCTCCGATGCTGTCACTTCCTGACACCTGGGAAAGCCAGCCTCTCACCGCACTCCTGACTCCCGGCGCTTCAGACACGGAGGAGCGGGGGCATCCGTGTCAAAGGACAGCTGCCCACGGGGTCCACACAGCCCCCTCTCCCGCCAGCGCCCTCCCAGCTGGCCCCTGGGAGACCCTCGGCCGGTCGCCTGTGGCTGCTTGTCTGACGCTGGGAGGGCACGGCTCACGTGGGGACCCACGGTCCCCGGGGCTCCCGACGTGGCCCCTGCTCGGCCACAGCCCAGGCCAGGACTGCCTCTTCCTTCTTGGGCCCAAGCCCTCCATGAGGGTCCATCCGCTCAGGCCCTCTGCAGGGCAGGGCAGAGACCCACCCTGCTCCAGCTGTTAGCGCTGCCATGGAAACGAGGAGATGCTGCGGTGAACAAAGTCTGCCACAGGCGGGCAGCCATCCCCCCTCCCACCAGCTGCCCCTGGGCTGGGCCCCCAGACTGGCCTGGAGGTGCCCAGCAGGCAGGGACTCAGCTCGCCTGCGCTGCAGGTAACGGACACACAGCTCCCCCAACACCCCCACTGCCCAGAAGGGACGGGGAGCTCCCGGCCCGCCCACCCACCTGTTGGGTGCCAAGGCCAGGCAGACACACGCTGCTCCTGCCTCCCTCAAGGCCCAGGCCACATCCAGCACTGGCTGGTGGCGAGGCAAACTCGCCCCCCCCCACCCCACCTCCAGGGACCCCACAGGAGGCCCCCCAGCCGCACCTCGAGAGCCCCCGAAGCTGGTACTGGAAACCGCTGCTGTCCAGGTGCCCTGAGGCCAGGTTCTCCTGGGGGACCAGCTCCCAGATGTCCTTGGGCTTCGTCTGGGCCATCAGCTGCACCAAAGTCTTGGCCCACACGTCCGCCCCGTCCATGCTGTTCGGGTCCGCAGTGCGGTCTGAGGGCTGCACCGGCTTGGGCTCCAGGCGAGCACCCACCCGCCTCCAGCACTGGCCAATCGCTGCCTTGACAACCACCGGGTCTCCATGGCAACCGGGTTTGTCTCAGGGAAATGAGCAATGGGACTCTTTTTCTGATCCCTTTGAGTATTTTTTATTACGCAAGCAGTGGATTTTCGTTTTAGGAAAAATTGGAAACAGGTAAATAAACAGGACGACACACACGATGATAAAGGTCGCCCGTCGTCCCCACTGTGGGGCCAACGTCCACGCGTCTCCGGTGCCTGAAGGGAATCGCGGGCCTGCTCCTCTCCCACAGCACGCCGCGGGACCCGTGCTTCTGAACGTCTGGCGTCGCCCGGCCCGCAGCTGGGGTGCAGTCTGCCTACCCGGCCTCGATCCCTGAACTCGATGCCAAGTCTGCTGTCACGAGCAAAGCTGTGAGGAACTTTACTGAACATGTATCGTTGTGAATTGTCCCATTACTTTTCTCCGAACTCTTTATTTGCTAGAAAATCACCTTCGTGTTAAAATACCTTAAACACAGTCAATGCACAGCTTCACAAATGCCTCTAAGCTCTTAGCTCAGCACTGAAGGAGCCAGGGCCCCATAAGTGTCCGCGTGCCCCCAGTCCCCAGAGCCCGCCCTTTCCCGCCAGGGCAGCCCATCGGGGACACCAGGGAACCTCCTGGAAGAGGAGCCCACGGCCCGTGAGCTGTGTCCCTGTCCTGTGTGCAGACCTCATCACAGCAGGTCAGGGCTTGGTGACGGTGCAACAGTGGCCAGGCTCAAGGACAGAACCACCGCTGGTCAGGCAGGGTGGGGAGGGGCCTGCACCCAGAAAGCCAAGGGAGCAGCCTCCTCCGCGGGCCCAAGGCCCTGACACAGGAGCTCGTGTTGACAAGATGAAAAGGCTCCGGCCAAGCGAGGGAGACAGGGTCGTCGGCTGGGAGGGCCCATGCTCAGCAGCCAGTGAGCCCCCAGTGCCCACAGGCAACAGGAAGAGACACTCCCCCAGGCTGTGGCAGCTCCTGGCACAGAGCTGGCCTCCTCCACAGGCCCCTCCCGGAATGAGGTCCTGGGCTCTGCGCCTGGGCCGCTGGCCCCCTCCGCCCTGGGCCTGTCCACACAGACAGGCCTCCTGCTCTGTGCCGCCCTGCCCTGAGGGCCACGTCACCTGCCTGACAGCTGTCTCCAGGCTCCGGAGTCTCTGCACCCCCTCTGCTGGGAGCGAGCCTCATGGGCTGGCCATTTCTGTCCACTCCCCGAGCCACCCAGAAATTCCAGCGTGCAAACCTGATGTGCCCTTTGGGGAGTGCTCTGCATGAGGCCCGCTCAGCTCCACGGGGGCAAACCTGATGTGCCCTTTGACCGGGGAGTGCTCTGCGTGAGGCCCGCTCAGCTCCACGGGGCCTCCCGCCCGCAACTTGGCCTCTACCCCGCGTGCAGAGCAGTTGCTTCCCATTGTTCTCCCTCATCTGTGTCCAGCCCACAGCTGACCCTGTCAAGTGGCTTGTTTCTCAACAAACTCTTTCAATTGGGTGACCTCTGTCTGCCTCTCAGCTAAGTGTGAGAGTGAGATAGAGCAGGAAAGTATTGGGAGGTGCCTCAGGGAAGGTTCCATAATACTGGACCAGGTAACCAGGAAGAGTCCTACTTCTCCCATTCCACTTTCACCTTCTCCGCTCACCAAAGCAGAGATGATGACATGAGATGGTGGCTGGCACTCCTGCAGCCACCTTAGACGACAAGGTGACCTTGCAGATAGAAGCCACTGCTGAGGAAGAAGCAAGGAGACACCCTGATCCTTGAGGGCAGCTGGAGTCCTGATACCACTTCAGGGTCACGTAACCCTGGGTTTCTTCTTTAAGAGAGAAATGAACTTCTTGTAGTCACTGTTATCTTTGTTGTCGTTCAGTCACTAACTCATGTCCAACTCTTTGTGACCCCAGGGACTGCAGCACTCCAGGCTTCCCTGTCCTTCTCGATCTCCCAGAGCTTGCTCAAACTCACGTCCATCAAGTTGGTGATGCCATCCAACCATCTGATCCTCTCCCGTCCCCTTCTCCTGCCTTCAATCTTTCCCAGCTTCAGGGGCTTTGCTAATGAGTTGGTTCTTTGCATCAGGTGACCAAAGTGTTGGGGCTTCAGCTTCAGCATCAGCCCTTCTAATGAACACTCAGGACTGATGTCCTTTAAGATGGACTGGTTGGATTTCCTTGCAGTCCAAGGGACTCTCGAGTGTCTTCTCCAATACCATAGTTAAAAAGCATCAATCCTTCAGTGCACAGCTTTCTTTATAGTCCAACTCTCACATCCATACAAGACTACTCGAAAAACCATAGCTTTAATTATACAGACATTTGTCTGCAAAGTTTTATGTCTGCTTTTTAATATGGGGTATAGGTTTGTCGTAGCTTTTCTTCCAAGGAGAAAGCATCTTCTAATTTCCTGGCTGCAGTCACCGTCCACAGTGATTTTGAAGCCCAAGAAAACAAAATCTGTCACTGTTTCCACTTTTTCCCCATCTATTTGCCGTGAAGTGATGGGAATGGATGCCATGATCTTAGTTTTTTGAATATTGAGTTTTAAGCCAGCTTCTTCACTCTCTTCTTTCACCCTCATCAAGAGACTCTTTAGTTCCTCTTCGCTCTCTGCCATTAGGGTGGTGTCATCTGTATATGTTACCTTCAGATGACATCAGATCAGTCGCTCAGTCGTGTCCGACTCTTTGTGACCCCATGAATCGTAGCACACCAGGCCTCCCTGTCCATCACCAACTCCCGGAGTTCACTCAGACTCATGTCCATCGAGTCAGTGACGCCATCCAGCCATCTCATCCTCTGTCGTCCCCTTCTCCTCCTGCCCCCAATCCCTACCAGCATCAGAGTCTTTTCCAATGAGTCAACTCTTCGCATGAGGTGGCCAAAATACTGGAGTTTCAGCTTTACCATCCTTCCTTCCAAAGAAATCCCAGGGCTGATCTCCTTCAGAATGGACTGGTTGGATCTCCTTGCAGTCCAAGGGACTCTCAAGAGTCTTCTCCAACACCACAGTTCAAAAGCATCAATTCTTTGGCACTCAGCCTTCTTCACTGTCCAACTCTCACATCCATACATGACCACAGGAAAAACCATAGCCTTGACTAGACGGACCTTTGTTGGCAAAGTAATGTCTCTGCTTTTCAATATGCTATCTAGGTTGGTCATAACTTTCCTTCCAAGGAGTAAGCGTCTTTTAATTTCATGACTGCAATCACCATCTGCAGTGATTTTGGAGCCCAGAAAAATAAAGTCTGACACTGTGTCCACTGGTTCCCCATCTATTTCCCATGAAGTGATGGGACCGGATGCCATGATCTTCATTTTCTGAATGTGGAGCTTTAAGCCCACTTTTTCACTCTCCTCTTTCACTTTCATCAAGAGGCTCTTGAGTTCCTCTTCACTTTCTGCCATAAGGGTGGTGTCATCTGCATATCTGAGGTTATTGATATTTCTCCCAGCAATCTTGATTCCAGCTTGTGTTTCTTCCAGTCCAGCGTTTCTCATGATGTACTCTGCATATAAGTTAAATAAACAGGGTGACAATATACAACCTTGACAAACTCCTTTTCCTATTTGGAACCAGTCTGTTGTCCCATGTCCAGTTCTAACTGTTGCTTCCTGACCTGCATACAGATTTCTCAAGAGGCAGATCAGGTGTTCTGGTATTCCCATCTCTTTCAGAATTTTCCAGTTTATTGTGATCCACACAGTCAAAGTCTTTGGCATAGTCAATAAAGCAGAAATAGATGTTTTTCTGGAACTCTCTTGCTTTTTCCATGATCCAGCGGATGTTGGCAATTTGATCTCTGGTTCCTCTGCCTTTTCTAAAACCAGCTTGAACATCTGGAAGTTCATGGTTCACATATTGCTGAAGCCTGGCTTGGAGCATTTTGAGCATTACTTTACTAGCGTGTGAGATGAGTGCAATTGTGTGGTAGTTTGAGCATTCTCTGGCATTGCCTTTCTTTGGGATTAGAATGAAAACTGACCTTTTCCAGTCCTGTGGCCACTGCTGAGTTTTCCAAATTTGCTGGCATATTGAGTGCAGCACTTTCACAGCATCATCTTTCAGGATTTGAAATAGCTCAACTGGAATTCCATCACCTCCACTAGCTTTGTTCGTAGTGATGCTTTCTAAGGCCCACTTGACTTCACATTCCAGGATGTCTGGCTCTAGGTCAGTGATCACACCATCGTGATTAGCTGGGTCATGAAGATCTTTTTTGTACAGTTCTTCTGTGTATTCTTGCCATGTCTTCTTAATATCTTCTGCTTCTGTTAGGTCCATACCATTTCTGTCCTTTATCGAGCTCATCTATGCATGAAATGTTCCTTTAGTATCTCTGATTTTCTTGAAGAGATCCCTAGTCTTTCCCATTCTGTTGTTTTCCTCTATTTCTTTGCATTGATTGCTAAAGAAAGCTTTCTTATCTCTTCTTGCTATTCTTTGGAACTCTGCATTCAGATGTTTATATCTTTCCTTTTCTCCTTTGCTTTTCGCTTCTCTTCTTTTCACAGCTATTTGTAAGGCCTCCCCAGACAGCCATTTGGCTTTTTTGCATTTCTTTTCCATGGGGATGGTCTTGATCCCTGTCTCCTGTACAATGTCACGAACCTCATTCCATAGTTCATCAGGTACTCTATCTATCAGATCTAGGCCCTTAAATCTATTTCTCACTTCCACTGTATAATCATAAGGGATTTGATTTAGGTCATACCTGAATGGTCTAGTGGTTTTCCCTACTTTCTTCAATTTAAGTCTGAATTTGGCAATAAGGAGTTCATGGTCTGAGCCACAGTCAGCTCCTAGTCTTGTTTTTGCTGACTGTATAGAGCTTCTCCATCTTTGGCTGCAAAGAATATAATCAATCTGATTTCGGTGTTGACCATCTGGTGATGTCCATGTATAGAGTCTTCTCTTGTGTTGTTGGAAGCGGTTGTTTGTTATGACCAGTGCATTTTCTTGGCAAAACTCTATCAGTTACCTTAGGGCAGCTTTTCCTGGGAAATTTTTGGTTATCACGCAGCCAATCATTGCAATTCTAAGATTCTTCGTTTTGCTGGTCAGTCTGGGCTGTGCTGTGCACAAGCTCTCCCCCTCCCGGTGGCCCCTCCAGGCACAGTGGCCCCGGCTGTGCCTGCCCTGTGCTGGGCGTGGGCCCCTCACGCTGCCAAGACCAGACCACCCCAGGCCACCCACAGGCCCCTCCTCTCCAGAGACCGCCAGCTGTCTCTGACTCTGGGGGAGAGTCTAGCAATCGTGACTCACCATATTGTCCCGGAAAATAACCTTTGGGTGGTGATGCAAGGAGCCAGTCACCTCCGACCTTTCACTCAGGACCCCCTCAGCCTATCCCAGAGGTGCAGAAGGTGGGGAGGTCAGCCTTCACACCCTTTTATCTGGCTGCCCATTTATCTTCCCCCCAAACCCACGAGCCCAGCCCCCCACGAAAGCTGCTTACAGGGTCTGCTAACAGATCCATCAGCCATAAACACCTCCTCCTCTTGGCAGAGAAATGAGAGGCGAGGCAGAAGGCAGCACCACCCCGCATGGGAGGCGTGTTCTGGAGCCGGGGTCTGTGTGAGTCCAGCCTGGAGGAGGGGTCAGAGAGGCCCTTCCGCTGAAGGACAGGCTCCCACAGCAGGGTCAGCGGCCACTCCCTCTGCCCTCCGCCCTCCGCCCTCCACCCTCCACCCTCTGCCCTAGGACCAGCCTCCCTGAGGCACTGATGACTCCAGATCAGCTCGGATGGGGGATGGAGAGAAGTGCCAAGAAACCAGGTCCCGTTTCCACACGATCACCCCCCAAGGGAAGCAGCAAGGGCTGCTCTCCCGGTGGACACGCTCTGGCCTCCTCCTCAGCTACACTCGCCCCCCAGCCAGGGCGCGGGGCAGCCCCCACGCGGGGCCTCCGGTGGAGCGTAGGAACGTAGACCTCCTGCAGGCCAGGTGAGCCCCCGTCTGCCCCCACCTGGACCCGGCTGGGTCCCGGAAGCCCCCACCCCGAGCCTGGGCCAGACAGCAGCCCACTTTGGGCAGGGGTGGGAGTGGAGGCGGCAAGACAGCCCAGCAGGGAGGCAACAGACCTGGCCACCAGCTCAGGGTCGGGGGTTACAGGGTCCGCCCGAGGCCACCCAGCTGATGCTTTGCTCCACCAACCTCGGGCGTGGGCAGCAGACAAGTTAGGACAGACAGACAACCAAGAAGAGAGCTGGGGGCAGAGTCTGTCTCAGACTCTCAGAGGGGTGCACCCCCGAATCCTGGGCCCTACGGCCCACCCGAGGGCCCGAGCCCCGCATGCAGCCAAGCTGCACACACGGGGCTGCAGGCGGCAGGCGGGGTCCAGCCGGCAGCAGGCACCACAGCCCCATCCAGCTGTTCCATCCCTACGGTGTTTCCCAACGTCCAAGTCTCAGCATCCAGCCCAGCTGCTGCCAAGCAAGGGGCTGGCACCTCCCCCAGACCCCACAGGAGCCAGGACATTGAGCAGCAGAGGAGACGGACAAGGGACCCGGGGCAGCAGGCGGGGCACCTCTGACAGCACCCCGGCCCTCGGAGGCAAGGTCGGCCCATCCAGGGGGTGGCGCCTCCTCCTCCTCCGCCCTGGCCGGTCTGCCTCCAGAACCTGGCGGGCTGCCCCTCAGCTGCCTGGGCAGCTGGCCAGTGAGAGAGGCCAGAAGTGCACACACAGGCACACACACGCATGTGAGCACTGCACACACACACCCATAAACACGCAACACACACATACCTGTACTCTGCACACATACACGCAAACACACCACATGCACCTGCACATCCTGACCCACATATGAACACGAGCCTGCACACAAACACACCACACACACACATTCGTGTGAACACATGTGCACACGCAAACACGCACCACACACAAACACATTCGTGTGAACACCTGTGCACACACAAGCACACACCACACACACATTCGTGTGAACACCTGTGCACACGCAAGCACACACCACACACAAACACATTCGTGTGAACACCTGCACACATGCAAACACGCACCACACACAAACACATTCGTGTGAACACCTGCACACACGCAAACATGCACCACACACAAACACATTCGTGTGAACACCTGTGCACACGCAAGCACACACCACACACAAACACATTCGTGTGAACACCTGCGCACATGCAAACACGCACCACACACAAACACATTCGTGTGAACACCTGCGCACACGCAAACACGCACCACACACAAACACATTCGTGTGAACACCTGTGCACACGCAAGCACACACCACACACAAACACATTCGTGTGAACACCTGTGCACACACAAACACACACCACACACACATTCGTGTGAACACCTGCACACACGCAAACAGACACCACACACACCTGCCTGTGAACACATGCATGCCCACACACGTACGAAAACATGAACACATACACGCAAATACACGTCCTGGGAAATTTTAAATATAAATCTGCATTTAAACTCCTAACAGCATTCTGGCAATTTCAGAAATGAGGGGCCCCACCGCATGAGCAAACAACCAGCTGTCTTTACTCTTGTGCGTAATAAATGATGAAAATATTTCATCTTCATTTTTTAATTTGGTTCTTAAATTGGGCAGATAAATTCGGTATTCTTTTTTAACTTCTGGGAAATGCTTCAAAAACAGGATAGAGCAGAAAGTTTTTATTTGCAAACACTATTAACCATTTCCTGTTCCAACCTCAGACTGGCTGTGAACTCACCACCCTCCCGGTTTGGGGCATCATTTCGCCCTCCAAGTGTGGGTCAGGGGTCGCTGACATCACCATCTTCTGGCCCCTCAGAAGCAGTTTCGGGTGACCCCCCGCTTCCTGTGCTTCCCCCCACCACAATGGAAACGTCCCTCCAACGCCAGCGGCCTCTCAGGAGCTCGGGGATCCCCTCTTCCCCACTTTCTCTCCACCCCTGTCCTCCTCCAGGGTCACCTCAGCCAGGCCAGGTGCACCTTGGAAACCCTAGGTCCCCTCTCAAGGCTGAAAGATGGGAGCCCAGTGCCCGCCTAGCTGAGAACCCTGCGGGCCCTTTCACTTCCTTCACTGCTGGCCCCTGGGCTTCTGCGGTCGGTCCCGCAGGAAGCAGCCGGCAGCCAGACAGACCTGCCAACGCAGCACACACCCCACGGCACCAGAGGCTGCGGGGACCAGGGCTGCTCAGTAGGCCCTGCCCACCGGCTCCTCCCTGCCAGACCCCCAGCTGGATCCGCCCAGGTGGGCCTCAGCAGAGAAGAGCCAAGTGTGCCCACCACCACGGGGCACAGTGAGGAGCTCAGAGGGGACACGTGGGCGCGTGGACCACCGTGCATGGGGTCCTGCCGCAGGGGCCGCCCCACTGTGTACCTTGTGGAGACACAGCAGACGCTGCAGGGTGGACGCTTGGGTGCAGGGTGAGAGGGCAGGGAGCTGGCAGTGGCCTCAGAGGTGCAGGGGGCCGAGGGATGAGAGCTGGCGGCACCTCGGGGGCAGGGGGCAGGCCGTCACGGGCACGCCATACAGCACCAAACGCATGCGCCGCACCCCTCGGTGGGCCGCAGCCACGGCAGCCCCGGTGTGCCAGCAGGCGGCCGTGCGGGATGCCGGCCCGCCACCGTCACGCCTGGAGCGCTCCGCAGTGACCGCCTCCCCGGAGGCCCCGCTGCACTGGGGGCCCCGTGTGGCCTGACGGTCCCAGCCCCACGCCTGGGCTTGTGAGAGGGTCACATGTGGGGTCAGACGGTCAGCCCCGCAGTGAGCCCGACTGAAATGTCCCAAACCTGAAGGGTTGAGACCAGGTCACAGGGCCCAGAGGACAGCCCAGCCGGCAGGATGCAGGGAGGGGCAGATGGGGCCTGACCGTCACTCCCTCCACCCAGGGAGCCTGACCTGTCCCAGTGAAGGGTGGGGACAGGGGGGAGGCTGTGTGAGGGACCGTGTGCGGGGACGGTGTGTGTGGGGACAGTGTGTGTGGGGACGGTGTGTGTGTGGGGATGGTGTGTGTGGGGACAGTGTGTGGGGGGATGGTGCGTGTGGGGACGCTGTGTAAGGAAGGTGTGTGTGAGGACAGTGTGTGTGGGGACAGTGTGTGTGGGGACAGTGTGTGTGTGGGGACGGTGTGTATGGGGACAGTGTGTGGGGGGACGCTGTGTGGGGACGCTGTGTGGGGAGGGTGTGTGTAGGGACAGTGTGTGGGGGGACGCTGTGTGGGGATGGTGTGTGGGGACGCTGTGTCAGGGGACACTGTGCGGGGGGACAGTCTGTGGGGACGCTGTGTGGGGGGACAGTCTGTGGGGATGGTGTGTCGGGGGACACTGTTGGGGACAGGATGGTGCGGGGAGCCCTACAGGTGGACGGTGGGGGAAATGGTGGGGGACGGGGTGTGTGTGGGGACAGCTTGTTGATACGCAGCGGGAGCTGGCCTGTGGGGACGGCACCCAGAGGCCCTGGGATTCCCACCCCTTCCCTCACTTCCCAGGGCCCCTCCCCAGGCTCTGGCCCAGTTGTCCTGCTGGTCTTGCCCTCCCCAGGCTCCAGGTACCCTCTCTCTGCCTCCAGTGTCTGTGTCCCCTTCCTCCCTCGGTGCCCTCCCACCCCAACCCTCCTGCAGTCAAGGGCCCCTTTCAGCCTGCCGAGTCTGGGCCACCCGCCCAGCCCACCGCCCTGGGGCATCAGTGAGAGTGGGGGTCAAGAGGCTGGGAGGGAAGGACCACCAGGAGGGGGTAGGAAGGGAAGGGGGGCGACAGGGAAGGAGGCACTGTCCGGGCTCTCACAGGTGGAACGGAGGCGAGGGTGGTGAGGAGGCCCCAGGGTCTGACAGCACCCCACTCCTTGCACACCCCACTGCAGCCCGGTCCTCAGGGGACAGAGTGCTCCCCGCACAGCCCACTGCAGCCCGGTCCTCAGGGGACAGAGTGCTCCCCGCACACCCCACTGCAGCCTGGTCCTCAGGGGACACAGCACCCCACACACAGAGCTTCGGGCCTCTGTGAGCGCCCACGTGCCCCCCAGGGCCAGGGTCAGCAGGGACCCCTCCCGCCCTCCACGCTGCCCCTGCAGCCTCCTCGGGGGCTGGCGCCTGGGAGTGGCCCCCTATTCACCACGGAGCCTCCTCCGCCCAGTGCCTTGCTTCGCCGGAGATAGTGTCTTTGATGCTCTTTTTCCACCGTTTCAGTTTTCTTTAATGTTTTCCCTTCACAGCAAACCCCGGTGTCAGAGCCGGGGCTGAGCGCCAGCTGTCAGGCAGTTTCTGTCTCTGTCATCTTAGCTGACGAGACCTACGCACCGCACGGCTAATATCAGCAGTTTCGTTTTTCCTGTTTTCCATTCATTAGAACAACATGCTTAGAGCGAAATGTGGTGAATGACCCAGTGACTTAACAAACGTCGGGGCTGGGCGGCCAGGCCGGGCTCCTGGAAACCCCAGGACCACCCCCAGCACCGATGGGCTTGGGAAGCTTCTGCAGGAGGAAAGAGGTGGAAGTGAGGCTGCCCCCCCGCCACTGCCAGGGTCCTCCTGAGAGCCGGCCCCCAGAAGCCCCCCATCCACTTAAGGCCAGAGGGACCACCGAGGGCGTGGGGAGGGGCCCAGCGCCCTGGGTAGGACAGGAGGCACGGGTCGCAGGAGGGCCTGGAGGAAAGAGCCCAGAGCCTCGCCGCCCACCTCCATTGGGGAGGTTGCCCACCGCCATGAGGGAGGTCTGGCAAGGCAGGGGTCCGCCCAGCACTCGCTGCCCCCAGCAGAGCGGGCTCCGGCAGTCCATGGTTCAAGCACAGTGGCGCTGGGACCTGGGCCCAGAGAGGGCAGGACTGGCCGGGGGAGGGGGACAGAAGACCCTCCTCCCGCCCAGGGGGGTCCTGGCTTCAGGAAGGGGCAGCAACACAGAAGGAGCCGAGAGCCTCCCCGGGCCAGGGGGGCAGACCCACCTCCTCCTCCTCCGGCCCGTGTCTCGCTCCTCTCCCCCTCTGTCTGTCTCGGTGCAGGGTGTCTCTCCCACCAGGAAGAGGGGGTGGGCTGGGGGCGGGGCCCTCCGCCCGCCCGGGACAGCTTCCTCTCCTCTCCTGCGGCAGTGGAGGCTGTGAGCGGCATGCCGGCGGGCAGGCGCCCTGGGCATGGGGACCCCGCGGGCGCTGTGGCCACTCGTCTGGGCCGTGCTGCAGCTGGGCTGCTGGCCAGGATGGCTCCTAGGTAGGTGGGCCGGGGCTGGGTGGCGCGGGGTCAGGGCAGAGCCTCCCCTTCGCAGTCTCCGGCCGGTGCGACCGGGCCCCCGAGGCCCAGCACGGCCCCCGGCAGGGTGCTACGTGGCCTTGGACCGGTGAGGGGCCCTCTCTGGGCTCCGACTGCTCACCTGCCGTCCTTGCCTGGGGTGGGCCCTGTCCTCGCCGAGGGGTGGGCCCCATCCCCCTGGGGAGCAGGCAGGAGGGCCCCGCTCTTGCCGGGAGGCCTGAGGGACGGGCGGACTCGCGCCCTCCCTGTAGGATGACAGCGCTGGTCTGCCAGAGTCCAGACCCCGGGCCCACCAGTGTTTTCCTGCGGGAAAACGGACTGGCCGTTTCCTTGAGGGCACAGGCTGGACGGCCTGATGGTGTTTCTGCAATTATGTCAGCGGGGTCCCAGCTCCAGTAACACCCATTCAGCCCCCATCCCCTCGTGGGCCTGGGCCGTGCCCCACTGGGTCTGTGACAGGCGCCCTGGGGCACAGGGCCAGGAGCGTCTGCAGGGCTTCCAGAAGGGGCCTGGCCCCAGCGCCCTGTACAGGCTGTTCCCCAGGAGGCCCTGCAGGCCCACAGCCAGAGCCTCGTGGTCAGGGAGGCGCCCCTCCTGGCTCCCCTTGCCCTCAGCCGCTGTGCCAAGCCCTGCCGGAGGGGACACCAGGGAAGGGGGCTCCCAGTCGGCCTAGGGCTGTTCCTCTGGACCTCACTGGGCTCCGGGGCCAGGGCCTTGGAAAGGTCACAGGGAGGGGTGGCAGCCCTGACCCCCTGGCCACCTGTCCTGGACTCCAGTGCCCAGAGCCCTTCAGGTGTCTGTGCCAGGCCTGGGCCTGGCCAACAGAGTGGGACAGCTGGACCTCCCTGCTCTCCTTCCTCCCCTGGACTTGCTCACCGTGGACAGAGCAAAACTCAAGGCTGTGGTCAGTGGTCCAGAAGCCTGTGGTCACAAGGTGCCCCGTGGGGAGCCCTGGGGGTCCAGGCACGGCGTGGGGAGGGGTGGAGACTGGGTGCGTGTCGCCCAGGAAGAAGGGCCGAGGCTCGGGTAGGGGTGACTTGCCTCCCGTGACTTGCTCCCCTCCAGGGTCCCTTCCCAAAGAAAGGAAGGATCAGAATGTTAAAGGGGTCGGCACTGGGGAGCTTGGGACAGATCCCTTAACTGCTTTGAGCAGAAATTTTCCCACCGCAGCTTGGGGATAAAATGCCACTGTACAGTGTCATGAGAACTCCGTCTTGTAAGAGCTGTCTGGCTCTGCCTGTGACATACTTTTTCTAAGTCAGATTCTTTATTTTTTTCAACTTACAATCTTGAAAACTATTTGAAAGATACAAAAAAGTACAGAAACACAGCGATGAACACCCTGCACCCAGCGGCCAACCACCGACCCTGGGTCAGTGTGCTGGGGCTGCCGTGGCGACCCCCACCCCAGGCTGGCCACGTGGACCTCAGAAGCCTGTGGGCTGGTGGCTCTGGAGGTGGGAAGTCAGAGGGGCCTCAGGGTCTCAGGGCTCTCTCTGCCCGAGGCCCCTCCCAGCCCCGGGCAGCGGTAGGGATCCCGGGTGTCTCTGGGCCTGTGGACACATCACCCCAGCTCTGCTCCGTGTCACACGGCGTGCTCCGTGTGCAGGTCTGTCCATGTCTTCTCCCCAGGAAGGACACAGGAGCGGCGCGTCAGGGGCCGCAGACCAACTCCTCATCTCACCCGATCCTGCCAGCAAAGACCCCGTTTCCCATAGGGCCGCAATCTGGGGGCTGCTAAACGCCTGGGTCTGGGGCCGCACAGCCCACAGCCCTCTTGGTGCACACACAGCAGTCACAGAGTCCCTAGGGCCCAGGGCGGAGGCCTCGCGGCAGGCCCACCGTTCAGACGCCCCTGCGTCGCGAGCCTGCCCTCTGCCTGGCCCCTTCCCGGATGAGCTGAGTCAAGGACCCCGCCTCCTCGGACCTCAGCAGGCGTCCCTCTCCCTGGCTCTGTTGGGCCCAGCATTCTTCTCTTCTTTTTGTAATCAAATCTCTATTTCATTTCCGATATGGAAATCCTTAGAATTAGGATGTTTTGAGGTAAAACTGGCATGCCTCATCATATTCATTTCAGGTATACCATGTAATGATTTCACACTTGTATATATTCCAAAACGATCATCAGAGTGGGTCTGGCTAATATCATCACCATATACAGGTACCAGTTTTCTCTTATAAGGAGGACTTTCAAGATCTACTCTCCTAGGTACTTTCAAATATGCAGCACATGTTATTAACCCTAGCCCCCATGCTGCAGATCACACCCCAAGGACTTATTTATACCTGGAAGTGGGTACATTTTGGCCGCCTTCACCCATTCGCCCACCTCAACCTCCAGCAATGATCGTCCCTGGTGGCTCGGTGGTAAAGGACCCACCTACCAACACAGGAGACACAGGAGACGCTGGTTCCATCCCTGGGTGGGGAAAATCCTCTGGAGGAGGAAATGGCAACCCACTCCAGTATTCCTGCCTGGGAAATCCCACGGACAGAGGAGCCTGGCGGGCTACAGTCCGTGGGGCGCATGGAGTCAGACATGCCTGAAGCAACTGAGTATGCACCTCTGGCAAATTTCAGTCTGTTCTTCGTACCCACGAGCTTCGATTTTTATCTTGCTTTGTTTTGGGTTTTTTTTGTTTCTTAGTTTTTTAGATTCCACATATAAGTAAAATCAAACAGCATTTGTCTTTCTCTGTGCAACTTACTTCACTAAGTATAATATTCTCCAGCTCCATCCATGTTGTCGCAAGTGACAAGATTTCATCCTTTTTTGTGGCTGAGTAACCCACTCCAGTGTTCTTGCCTGGAGAATCCCAGGGACGGGGGAGCCTGGTGGGCTGCCGTCTATGGGGTCGCAGAGTCGGACACGACTGAAGCGACTTGGCAGCACCAGCAGCGGTGCTCCACTGTATAAATGGACCATATCTTCTTTATCCGTTCCTCTGTCCATGGGCACTCGGCTTGTGTCCACATCTTGGCTGTTGTAAACCATGCTGCTATGAACATGGAGGTGTGTGTATCTTCCAAGTGAGTGCTTCGGTTTCCTTCACATGAAAACCGAGTGAAATTGGTGGATCGTGTGGTAGTTCTATTTTTAGTTTTTCAGGAACCTTCATACCTCGCACCAGTTTCCAGTTTTCTCCACATCCTCTCCGCCACTTGTTACCTCTAGTCTCTTGGATGACGGCCGTTCGGCAGCTGCGAGGGGCCGGCTCGCTGTGGTTTCTGTGTGCGTCCCGACTCCTGCTCGCCACCGATGCTGAGCGCCTTCCATGTCCCTGTGGCCCACCTGCACATCTTCTTGGGGAAAATGTCTCCTCAGGTCCTCTGCCCATTTTTTAATCAGATTGTTTGACTTTTTGCTATTGTTTTCAGAATTTTTTATATGCTCTGGGTATTAACCCCTTAGCAGATGTATGATTTGCAAGTACGTTCTCCCATTCGCTCGGCTGCCTCTTCAGCTTTTGATGGTGTCCTTTGCTGAGCAGGCGCCCTTTGGTCCTATTTTGACGGTGTCCTTTGCTGAGCGGGCGCCCTTTGGTCCTATTTTGACGGTGTCCTTTGCTGAGCGGGCGCCCTTTGGTCCGATTTTGACCCTTTGGTCCGATTTTGACGGTGTCCTTTGCTGAGCGGGCGCCCTTTGGTCCGATTTTGACAGTGTCCTTTGCTGAGCGGGTGCCCTTTGGTCCGATTTTGAAGGTGTCCTTTGCTGAGCGGGCGCCCTTTGCTCCGATTTTGACCCTTTGGTCTGATTTTGATGGTGTCCTTTGCTGAGCGGGTGCTCTTTGGTCTGATTTTGACGGTGTCCTTTGCTGAGCGGGTGCCCTTCAGTCCAATTTTGACGGTGTCCTTTGCTGAGCGGGCGCCCTTCGGTCCGATTTTGACGGTGTCCTTTGCTGAGCGGGCGCCCTTCGGTCCGATTTTGACAGTGTCCTTTGCTGAGCGGGCGCCTTTGGTCCGATTTTGACGGTGTCCTTTGCTGAGCGGGCGCCCTTTGGTCCGATTTTGACCCTTTGGTCCAATTTTGACGGTGTCCTTTGCTGAGCGGGCGCCCTTTGGTCCGATTTTGACCCTTTGGTCCGATTTTGACGGTGTCCTTTGCTGAGCAGGCGCCCTTTGGTCCGATTTTGACAGTGTCCTTTGCTGAGCGGGTGCCCTTTGGTCCGATTTTGAAGGTGTCCTTTGCTGAGCGGGCGCCCTTTGCTCCGATTTTGACCCTTTGGTCTGATTTTGATGGTGTCCTTTGCTGAGCGGGTGCTCTTTGGTCTGATTTTGATGGTGTCCTTTGCTGAGCGGGTGCTCTTTGGTCTGATTTTGACGGTGTCGGTGTGCTGAGCGCTGGTGGGTGCCCTTCAGTCCACCGATTTGACGGTGTCCTTTGCTGAGCGGGTGCCCTTCAGTCCAATTTGACGGTGTCCTTTGCTGAGCGGGCGCCCGGTCCGTCCGATTTTGACGGGCCCGTCCTTTTGCTGGTGTCCGGGGGCGCCCTTTGGTCCGATTTTGACCCTTTGGTCCAATTTTGACGGTGTCCTTTGCTGAGCAGGCGCCCTTTGGTCCGATTTTGACGGTGTCCTTTGCTGAGCAGGCGCCCTTTGGTCCGATTTTGATGGTGTCCTTTGCTGAGCGGGCACTCTGTCTGACGCAGCCCTGCGCGCCTATCTTGGGTTGTGCTGCAGGTATGGGCATTTCTGAAGGACCCAGGTAGGGCGTGACTGTCATTCACTTGTAGGAGGTCACAGACATGCTGGCCCTTCTTGGGGCACCTGTTGGGGACCCCATGATGGGGTCACTCCCTCCGGGTCCACTGCAAAGGAGAGGAAGGCGCACCTTTCCCTTTGGGATGAATTGGAGACCCAAGGCAGGGACCTCACAATCCATGAGCAGTGCTTTCAGCACCGCAGGTGGGTGTTGCCCACATCAAGCATCAGACAGCAGCTGTGAGATGCGGTCTCTGAGGGCACGCTGAGCCCTCCTCAAGGCTCACAGCCCATCACACCCAGTCCTCCCCCAGGCTCTCTCCCCGCTGACCCTGCTAGGGCTCAGCTTTCTCCTCAACCCTCTTCTCAAAGAGGAAAAAAGGCCTGGGGGCCCATCGTTGACATTCTACTGTTACAGAAATAGCCAACATTTAAACGCTCAATTCATAAATGATAAGAGCCGACTTCATAGGTGTTCCTACCGCAGAGATAAAGTGAGGCCCCGCCCCGGACTCGGGAAGAAGCTCGGCACCGCCTCCCACGCCAAGGCTGAACAGGGGGACACGTGCATCACGGGACCCAGGGCCCCCAGCTGTCCGCCGCCCCGGGCTCCCGCCCCGTCCTCCGTCTGCTCTGCGCTTTTTCTGGACTCTTGCTCAGAGGAGCCCATTTTTCTCCCTCTGGGGGCCGCCAGGTACCCCATGAGGGTCCGCTCTGTGACCCCACACCCCAGCCCGGCCCCCGGGGCCCCTGACAGCCAAGGCCCTGGGAGGCGAGTGCCCCGTCGGAGCTGGGTCCTGAGCACCCAGAGGGGACGGGCCGCCCACAATCACTGCCCCGCAGGCACCACCCTTGACTGGGCCTCAGGCCCGGCGGCCTCCAGCCCCGGCCTCCAGCCACAGGGTGAGGCCCGGTAGGGGTGGGGTGGGCATCTGGGAGGAGGCAGCGCTGTGCTGGAGGAGGGGCTGAGAGGCAGCGGGGGTTCGCAGGGTCCGGACGGAGCAGGGCCTTGTCGGCCACCAGCAGGGACCTGCCGTCCCAGGGCCTGAGCAGGCCGAGGGCAGCTGTGTAGAGACAAGGCTGGCAGCCCAGGGTCCAGCTCATCCAGTTCCGACTCCATGAGGCCCCACAAAACGTCACAGATGGTCACCGATTCCGGCCGGGGGGACTGCTGAGGGCCTGACCTGAAGGCGGGCAGGCCCCCCTCCCCAGACACGCGGCCCGCCAGCAAATGTCCACGCAGGGGTTCAGAGCAGGGGCCCTGCTGGGGGTGCCACGCAAGAGTGGGCTCACTCAAGGCCTCGGCAGGTGGGACAAGAGGTGGCGTGGGTGTGGCGGGTGGGGGCACAGTCTGGGAGGGCCAGTCTAGGGTGTCTGTGAAGCCCCAGACTCAGGCTCGCCGCAGGTGGGAGTCAGGGAGCACCGACCAAGGGCCATGTGCACAGCAGGGCTGGGCTGGGTCAGTGGAACCAGAGCCAGTGTTCTCAGCTCGGTACACCACCACCACCGCACAGCTTTGACCGAATCTGTGCTCAGCTTGCACGTAAAGCAGCAGGGCAGGGTTGGGAGGTCCTCCACAGAAGCCAGGAGCCGCCCTCCACAGGGGCTGGGAGACCCCAGGCCTGGAGGAGCATTGTGGGGGAGGGGCGCTGGGGCAGCTGTCCGCAGACCAAGAGCTGGGTCCAGACCGGGCAGCCACAGGCCTGCCACTCCCTGCCATGGTTCTCAGGGTCCCATGTACAAATCAGGAGCCACCCTGCACCCTCCAGCCACAGGGCGCCTCCTTGCGAAGGGGGCACCACATCGGCCTCGACTCCGAGGGGGATGTGACGGACATCTCCTAGGAGGGGTGTCATCCCCCCACCCAGCCAGCGGGTGGGTGAGGGCGTGTACACCCACGCGGGCGTGTGGGAACGTGCATGTGTGCGTGTGTCAGCGAGCAGGTCCCTGAACGTGATGGGGCGGCCCCCGGTGGGCCTTGGCAGGCCGTGGCAGGCCTGGTTGGGGGCGTGCAGGCAGAGCTCAGACCCACCCTCAGATGAGCGATGGCCCCGCTGGCCTCTGAGCGCCAGTCTCCGAGTTGTGGCAGTACATACAGAGGGTCTCTCGCTCACCGCCTGGTCAGCAGTGCCCGCCGTGAGGTGGGGGGTTCCAACAATGACCCTGTCCTGAGATGGAGCTTGTCCCCCTCCACGGGACGCCCCCAGGGGTTACCCACCCCCTCCCCCGCTCAGAGCAGGCAGGACCCAGGGTGCTGGAGCTGGGACCGTGGGGCTCGGACCTGCAGGGACTGGCAACTAGGATTCAGCAAGGGAGAGGGTGGAGGCCCTTACCACCTGGGGCAGGGGGCAGAAATGAGGGCCTGGAGATCAGAGCAGGCCCCAGGTCAGTACAGTCAGAGGACAGAGTCCCACCATGGAGCTGTCTGTGAGAGGTGAGCGTCCTGTCCCGGGACCGAGCGTCCTGTTCCCCGGGCTGAGCGTCCTGTCCCCGGGGACGAGCACGCTGTCCCCGGAGGCTAGCACGCTGTCCCTGGGGCGAGCACGCTGTCCCAGGGGGCAAGCGACCTGTCCCCGGGGGCGAGTGCGCTGTCCGCGGGGGCGAGCACCCTTGTCCCTGGGGCGAGCACCCTGTCCCTAGGGGCGAGCACGCTGTCCCCGGGGGCGAGCACCCTGTCCCTGGGGGTGAGCGTCCTGTCCCGGGGCCGAGCGTCCTGTCCCGGGGCCGAGTGTCCCGTCCCCCGGGGCTAGCGTCCTGTCCCTAGGGGCGAGCACGCTGTCCCCGGGGGCGAGCACCCTGTCCCTGGGGGTGAGCGTCCTGTCCCGGGGCCGAGTGTCCCGTCCCCCGGGGCTAGCGTCCTGTCCACGGGGGCGAGCACGCTGTCCGCGGGGGCAAGCACGCTGTCCGCGGGGGCGAGCACGCTGTCCCCGGGGCCGAGCATCCTGCCCCGGGGCCGAGCGTCCTCTCCCTTGGGGCAAGCGTCCTGTCCCCGGGGACGAGCACGCTGTCCCTGGGGAGAGCACGCTGTCCCAGGGGGGAAGTGATCTGTCCGCAGGGGCGAGCGTCCTGCCCCGGGGGGAGCGTCCAGTGATTGGGGCGAGCGTCCTGTTCCCAGGGGCGATCGCGCTGTCCGCGGGGGGGGGGGGGGCGAGCGCCCTGTCCCCGGGGGTGAGCGTCCTGCCCCGGGGGCGAGCAGGGCTCGGGGGCAGAAGCACGCGGCAGAACCTCCTCATTGGTGGGGCTGAGGGAAGGTGAGGGGCCGGGGCCGGGGGCTGTCCCTGCCCACCTCACGCCCGCTCTCCCCACAGAGGCCTCCAGCAGGCCCTGGAGCGCCCTCACCTTCTCTCCCCCCCGGCTGGTCGTGCCCGAGGGAGCGAATGCCACCTTCACCTGCAGCTTCTCCAGTAAGCCGGAGCGCCGTTCTCAACTGGTACCGCAAGAGCCCCAGCAACCAGATGGACAAACTGGCCGCCTTCCCTGAGGACCGCAGCCAGCCCAGCCGAGACCGGCGCTTCCGCGTCACGCCGCTGCCCGATGGGCAGCAGTTTAACATGAGCATCGTGGCGGCCCAGCGCAATGACAGCGGCGTCTACTTCTGCGGGGCCATCTACCTGCCACCCCGGACGCAGATCAACGAGAGCCACAGCGCAGAGCTCACGGTGACAGGTGTGGGCGCCAGAGACCCTAGCGCGGTGCAGGCCCCAGGGCTGGGGTGGGAGCCGCCAGGGCAGGGTGGTCTTGGGGTCTCCAGGCTTCGTGCAGGGCCTGCATCCCACTCCCAAGACCGCAGTGACCCCCGTCCTCGCTCTCCACGGCTGGAAGCACCCCCCAGATCCACTGTCCTTGAGGAAGGGGGCTGGCAGGGAGGCCTCTGAGAGTGACCTTGTGCTTGGAAGCCCTGCCCAAGGCCAGGCTTGGAGACCGCATGTGTGGGCCTAGGACTTGGAGGAGAGGACCGCTGGGTGCCCAGCTCTGATCCCTGTCCTCCGGCCCTGCAGAGGCGGTCCTGGAGCCGCCAACGGAGCCCCCCAGCCCCCAGCCCAGGCCTGAGGGCCAGATGCAGAGCCTGGTCATCGGCGTCACAAGCGTCCTTCTGGGGGTCCTGCTGCTGCCGCCGCTGATCTGGGTCCTGGCCGCGGTCTTCCTCAGGGCCACTCGAGGTGACGGGTCCCCAAAGGCACTGCTCCCCGCCTCTGCCCCCTGCCCCCTCCCTCGCCTCCTGCCCCAATCCTATCCCCTCTGTGTTCCCCATCAGGGAGAGGCTGGACTGGGCCTCCAGGGCCGGGGATCCCTTCGGAAACCCCTCCGCTGGGCCTACTGGATGCTGGCCCTCCCCGGGGCCTGCTCTTGGGAAGGAGGGGAGGGAAGGCAGCCCCCACCACGGCCGTCACCCTGGCTGGACCTCAGCCAAGGCACTGAGCTCTTCTAACTGCCGGGCACCCGAGGTGACAGCCGCAGTGACACGCCCGCGTGGGTGTCGTCTCGCCAGGGGACCGCGCCTCCCTCCCTCAGATGTGTGAGGGGACGTGCATGGACCACTGACGGTGCACAGCCGCGGCGGCTGGTGGAGGGCCGCTGGGCTGGGCCGCACAGGACGCCCAGGAGCCCGCCGGGCCCTGGGGCTCAGACAGCTCAGGTCCCAAGAGGGCTCTGGGGGCTGGTGGGGAGGCCAGAAGACCTGGCGCCTTTCTGGGGCCCAGGGACTCCCGAAGCCCCAGCTCACGACTGCAGGGCCTTGGGGCTCCCTGACTCGAGTACTTCCCTGCAGGGGGCTGCGCCCGCAGGAGCCAAGACCAGCCTCCGGTGAGTGTCCTTCCCTTCCCACCACAGTCAACCGGTCAACCGGGCGGAGCCGCCTCAGAACAGCCACGCCCCTCGCCCAGCATCACTGCCTGTTCCAGGAGGGGTGTGTGTGTGTGCGCTCGCAGGCACGCGCGGAGACCGGTGACCATCCCTCCCTCTCTCCCCTAGAAGGAGGGCTGCCCCTCTGTGCCAGCTGTCACAGTGGACTACGGGGAGCTGGACTTCCAGTGGCGGGAGAAGACCCCCGAGCCCGCGGCTCCCTGCGTCCCGGAGCAGACAGAGTACGCCACCATCGTCTTCCCAGGCCGCAGGGCGTCCGCCGACAGCCCGCAGGGGCCCTGGCCACTGAGGACCGAGGATGGACACTGCTCCTGGCCCCTCTGACTGGCTTCACAGGCTGGGCAGAGTCCTTCAGACCCTCCGCCCAGAGCCAGGGCTGACCGCGTTCCCTGGAGAGGCACGCGGTGGAGAGATGGGTGGGCCACCGAGGGCTTGAGGCCGGCCCACAGGGGACCTCCCGGTACCTGCCAGCACCTGCCAGCCGTGCCTGGCTCCCGTTTCAAGGCTTGCAGCAATCCGGGGGCAGGAAGCGTCATTGTCCCTAGGGGCAAGGGAGGGAGCCTCGCCCAGGACCCCGGGCCCAGCCCTGGACTGAGCTGCCTGGAGCCACCCTTATACACACCCACTGCCTCCCAAGGGAGCCTGGGACCTGGAGACTGTGCCGTGGCGCAGGCCGGTAGACCCAGCACTCGGGTTCCTCGAGGGGCGCATGGGGACGTGCACGAGGTCAGGGTTCCCCATGGCCTCTGGCCCCCTCAGGCCCGGAGAGAGCCAGGACAGCGGTGGGCCCTCTGCCTGCAAACACACCAGGCCTTCGTGCAGCCCAGGAAACAGGCAAAGGAGGGAGCTGGCAGAGCTGCAGTCAGCCGCTGAAACCCTCCTGGGGGCGCGGGGTCTCCATGCATCTGCACGTCTCCTGGACTCCCATTCACGGTGCTACTCAGAGGGGTCTCAGCCAGGCTCCCCCCAGGGTGCTGGGCAGGTCCCCTCCCGAGGCCTGCACACGCACTCCGACCGTGTGGCTAGGGTCAGCTCGGCCTGGGTGGGGGGCATGTATCCCATGCAGGGGTCCACATGCCCTGCCCTACTCTGTTACACTGTAATTAAAGAGTGAGAACACTCCAGGAAAGGCCCGGAGTTTCCCTGCTCGCTGTTGGGGGAGGAGCAGGGAGGGGCTGGGCAGGGCTGCAGACAGTGGAGGACACAGCACCGCCCCCTCGCTACCCAGGAGCACACTGGCCTCCCAGGCCCGACCCCCACACTCACACCGCGCAGGAGCTGAAAGCCCTTCCCCAGGACCCCGTCCAGCCTCCAGTGCCCTACCCCGACCTTATGCCATCAGCCTGCCCCCTGCACGCCCCCAACCAAGCTGCCGGGCCTGAATGTGCTGCTGCAGCCCCACAGGCCCCGCGTGAAGCCAGCAGCAGGTTCCAGTCTGTTCCATATGGCGGGGGATGCCCCTGACCAACAGGACAGACACCCCAACCCTGGGCCCGGAGCACAGAGGCCCCTCGAGCCCACACCTGTGCCTGCCACCCCCGGACTGCCCCGGGCCAGGGGAAAGAAACCGGGCCGGGATCCCAGCGGGAACACTGCCTGGGAAGCTTTGCCTGGAAAACCCGGCAGGTTCTGTGGGGAAACAGCTCCGGCAACAGTAGAACCCAGTCCGTGGCAACTGTGACGTTAACATCCAGAAATAAACGGCTTTCATACACCCAGCAAGAACCACTCTGAAGAAAAAGTGATAGAGAATATTCCGCCGACGACAGCACCCAGGCGTAGCTCTCAGGAGAACAGCGAGAAGCCGCAAGGGCAGCGCGGAGCACAGGCGTGGCACTGTCCGAGACGTCAGTTCCTCTGAATTTAACACGATCCCAGTAAAACCCACATTTCTGCAACTGTAAGGTTCACTTGGAAAAACAAACAGGCGAGTAACAGCCAAGAAAACCAGGAAAGGAAAGTGAAAGAAAAGCAGCGTCATCAGATCTGAAACTCGGGGTCCTTAAAGCAGTGGCGTTAGCACATGAAAAGCCAGGAACAGGGCCCGCGGGGAGCTCTTTCAGGTGGTTTAGGAAGTTTTAAGGGGGACCGGTCTTGCTCGCCCTGGCTTCCATCAGTCCCAGCCCCGTTGGACGCAGGAGGAAAACCGGCCAGAGCCTCACAGGGAGGATGGAGATGGCTTCCCAAGGTGCCGGGAAGAGAGGATGGGGAAATTCAAGTGTGAATTGGGGGAAACCCTGCAGCGTGGGAGAAAAATCCTCACCAGCACACTGGGGACAGTATTTAAATATCACGCAGGAGGCTGATACTCCAGTTACAGGAGACAGCAAGGTCACAGATACAGGGGGGAAGTAGGGGAGCAAATGACACGCACACGCCAGCCACGTGTCGCATGTACACATGTGCACACAGGGAAAGGATGCTGGTGTTCACTCAAAATCAGAAAACTGCAGGTCACAGCCACACCTGTGAACCAGCCAACGCGGAGAGCTTGCTCACACCCCAGGCGACTATGCCGGGAAGAGGCCCTGGTGTCACGGGTGAAGAACCTCGACACCAGAAGGGGCAGGGGGTGGGCTGACAGGGACGGAAGTCCCAGGGGTTCACCGTGCTGAGGGCAGACAGTGGGGCGGCCCGGGGAGGCAGAGGCCCCCAGGCCTGGACTCTGGGCGAACTGGCTCTGGGCCACCGTGTGCAGGGGTACCCAGCCCACGGTGCATTGCAGGCTGGAGCCCGGTCAGGAGCCGTGGGGGCCGCTCGAGCGTCAGAGACGCCACAGTGAACACTGAACATCTCCCTGATTCACACACTCTGAGCAGGATTAAAGACCTCGCGTTCATACTGATACTAGAAAGATTTCAAAGACAAAAGAGCGGGCAGCAGGGGGCCGGAAGTGGCCCGGCCGCGGGCGGGCAGAGCCGGCGCCTGGCAGCCTCGCCCAGCTCAGCGAGACCGAGAGCGGCGCTCAGCGCTGAGCATCCGCCTTCCCGTAACGCGGCCCCGCGCCCCACTCACTTTTTCCGTCCCCGCTCGCCCCGGCGCCCGGCACCGCGCCCACCCCCACCCACGCGGCCCATCGGGCCTGTCCCTGCAGCAGCGTCTGCGCGGCTCCAGAGCCGCCGGGTGGGGGAAGGGGGGCGGGGGCCTCGGGGCTCCCCGCCCCTCGCTGGAGACCTCCCGGCGCGGCCAGCCGAGCCCACCCTGGAGCCCCTCTGCCCAGCAGGACATCCCCCACCTCGCCCCCCGCTGGAGAACTCCCGGCAGGACACCCACCCCCCCGCCCCTCCTCAGCACCCCCCCCCCGACCTGCGCCCTCCTGACCCAGTCTGCTGGGCTGTGGGGGCCGCCAGATACCTCGGCAGAGGGGCCCCAGGTCCCCCGGGACTGCTGGCGGAGGGTGGGGCTGTGGCCGAGGGTCTCCAAGGGAACCCAGCTTAGGCCACTGAGGCGGGGCTGCCGTAGGGGCGGGGCCTGGGCCCTCAGCCCTCGTGGACGACGGCCTCTAGGGCCTGCGGTCCTGTGTGGACTGAGGGAGGCCCCTGCGGTCTGCGGTCCCCTGTGGATGGAGGGAGGTGCCTGCGGTCTGGGTGAGGTACCTACGTGTTTGGAGGCTTCAGAATGTGGGGACCCTCCTGAAGGCAGACACAGAGGTCGGGGGAGCCTCCCTGCGGCCCTGTACCTCCACCCAGATGGTCTGCCCCATTGCTGACGGGGGGCCCATGTCGGTAATCCCTGAGCCCCCCACTGTGGTCTGGGGCACACTGCGCCCACCACAGGTCAAGGCCGCCTCTGACGTGTCACCCCCTCAGCCCCGCACCTCAGGCCCGGTCATCTGAGCATCAGGAGGCTCTCAGCCGCCTGCTCCTCGGGCAGGAAGAGGCCCCAGTGGCTCTGAGCACACATCCAGGCAGGTGGCCCCAGCCTCCCAACTGCCCTGGAGATGCCAGCCCCTGGTGGCCTGGCCACTGGCCACGGGAGCCACACACCAGCCTCCCCAGGTCCCTTAACTCAACCCAGCCAGGGTCCCAGCTCCCCTAGACTCAGCTCCTACTGTTCCTTCGGGCAAAGCGTGGCTGACCTGAGGGCGTGATCTGGGAGCGGGAGGGGGTCCCCTTTGGGGTCCCTGCCTTAGGTGCAGCTGGACTACTGTTCCCCCAACCCACAGTGGCAAAATCCACAATCGTCTTCTGTTTTTATGCTTTTATATCAGTCCGAATTCCAAAAACCAACTATCAAATTCTATTATTTAGTCACTTAAAACCTAAATTAATTTTAAATTCTGTCCACCCACATTCACAGCAGCATTGTTTGCAGTAGCCACAGGATGGAAGCCACCCGGGTGTCCCGACTGACGAGGGATAAACAGAGTGCGGCCCGTCCACACGACAGAGAAAACAGGGAGGAAGTTCTGAGCCGTGCTAACTGTGGATGGACCTTGAGGACACAGTGCTCAGTGACATGGGCCAGACAGAAGGGGATGGACACCTGCCGCCTGCTTACCTGCAGTGCTCAGAGCAGCCAACCGTAAAGACCGAAAGCAGACTGGCAGGTGCCAACAGGTGGGGACGAAGCGGGGGAGTTAGTGTCCAGGGGGGACGGTCTCGGTTTAGAAAGATGCAAAGGCTGGGGGCCCTGGCAGAGACTGCTTCCCCGCCTCCACCAGGCTTGGTGGAGGGGGGCCTGCAGAGGACACGGAAGGGAAGGCACACGCTCCCCTCCCCCATGGATCCACGCAGGGACAAGGGCACGCGCAAGGTCACGGTCGCCTGGGAAGGGCAGGGTGGGCCACTGTGTGCCCACCAAACGGGAACAAGGAAAAGAGTGTGCCAGACAGCAGCCTTCTCATTTGCAGGCACAGCATGTGAACTACCGCTCCTTTTAAGAAAATAGTCTGCTATCATCTATTAAAATAAAAAACTACGGAGATTTTTGCTCAATCACCCCCACAGTTGAGAACCCATCCTGCAGAAAGGAGAGTCTCGGTTTGTAAAGATAGACGTTCAGAGGGGCGCACTGCAGCTTTGTCTGCAGCAGCAATAATAATCACAACAACATGTGATTGTCCCCCTCTGCATGTGCCCAGCAGGAAACAGGCTGGCCCAGGGCACGGCCCTGCTCTTGAACCTGTAGAGCCAGCAATGAGAAGGCAGAAGCCAGGATGTGAGTCTGTGCTGCTGTCTGGGCTCCACAGGAAACGGACGCAGGATGGAGGTCTAGTGAGGGAAGTGGCCCCGCGCTAGCCCCAGACCGCAGGGGCAGGCCCAGCCCAGCACGTCCTCGCGAGGGCCGCCAGCTACCGGGCCACAGACACGCAACCGCTCCAGTCGGGCACAAAGAGAAGCACCTCTGTGATCTTCCAGGCTACTCCCTCCTTTGCGAGCCCCAGGAGGGGAGCGGGCCGCTGTCATCTTAAGGGCAGAAAGGGGTGGGGAGAGACTCTGAGTTGACTGATTAAAACAAGCACTTGTGGCCATTGAAATTGCTTTAATCACACGCAGTGGAAAACATTCAAAAAAGAACCATGTGGGAACCACCAAATGGATGGCAAGCTGGTTTCTACCCCAACCTGTGAGGTCATCACAAGCCGCTGAGCTTCAATTTCCACATCTGGAAAATGGAAATAATACCCACTTCACAGGGGGGTTAATTTTATTAAGTGGAACGGAACATACAAAGCATGTAACACACGGGAAACCTTGCAGATCTTTTCTCCTTTCCCCTCTGTGCACATACGGAAAAGGAGCACAGCACTGGAGTCCAGGAAGACAGAGGGAGAGAGAGAGAGGAGAGAGGAGACAGAGAAGGAGAGAGAGACAGACGGGGGGGGGGAGGGAGGAGAGAAGACAGACACACGGCTGTTAGTCGTTCTGCTGGGCCCGACTCTGCGACCCGCCAGGCTCCTCTGTCCGTGGCAAGAATACAGGAGTGGGTAGCCTTTCCCTTCTCCAGAGAATCTTCCCAAGCCAGCGATCGAACCTGGGTCTCCTGCACGGCAGGCGGATTCATTATCATCTGAGCCACCAGGGAAGCCCAACCAAAGGGGCAGGAGGCAGTAGCTTCCAGCCAGTTAATCCCAGCAGAGACACAACTAGTGAGCTGGAAGAAAAGTTAAGAGAAACTAACCAGAATGAAGCACAGAGACAGTAAATGATGGAAACACACACAGGAGAGAGTCAGACGCGTCCGCGAGCAGGGCAGCATTCAGGCCCGTGGGCCCCAGAAGCGCTGCAACGGAACCAGGCACCCAGCCAGTGACTGTCCTGGTTTCCTGTGGCTGCTGGGAGGAAGTCACAACGGCACAGCTCTGGGCCCCGCTGGGCAGAGACGGAGCGTCCTCCGTCCATCCTTCCTGAGGCCCCAGGAGGAAATCTGCTCGTGGCTTTTCCCAGGTCCCAGGGGCCACTGCAGCCCTGGCTTCACAGCCAGCCTCCTTCTGCAGACCCAGCGCCACAGACCTGCTGCCCCTCTGACCCCCACCCTGCTTCTCAGAGCCCTGGGGTAACAGCCAGCCCGCCCATCAACCCAGGGTAATCCCCATCTCAAGGCCCTTAGTCTCGGTCGTGGGGTCCCTTTGTCACAGAGCTCACAGATTCCGGGATGAGGACACTGACGGCTGGGGGAGCCCGGATCCTGTCTACTGGACCTTATGCCTATTTCAGGATGGAGGTCCTGCTGGTCCATTGAGATCAGGAAGGGAAACGGAAGGAATAACACCGGGAGAAAATGACAAAACAGACAGTCTGCACCAGAAGCCCAGGGAGGCCCGACCCACCTGGGGGCCACACTGCGGCCATGACGGAGCTGGGGATGGCCCAAGGGCTGGTCCGTAGAGTCCGGTAGAGGAAGGAGGCGGCCAGCAGAGCGCAGGGCCATCCTGAGAGGCCTGGGTCAGAGCAGCCTGGGGGTGCAGGGAAGCGGGCAGGTGCCGGGAGCTGGTGAGGCATTCCACTCGTGACAAAGGTCATGAGGAAGGAGGCTCGGCATACACAAAGGCGGGATCGAGCCTCAGGAGTCCCCCGGATATTCTCGAGCATCTACCCCCCAAAAAACCAGAGTCTGCCTACTTTATTGCTTTGTGCTCTCACCTCTGACTTTACTGGGGGCTGTCCCCCACCACCATCTCGCTCTCTCTGTCAAAGAGTTAACTTACAGCTCCAATTCATAAAGTTCCTGGGCAAGTAGGAGTGTTTAAATCCAAACCCCTCAGATGGCTCTCTAACTCGCCTGACAAGTTTACCTGGACTCCTACAGCTATGCATACGATTGTTTACAGTCTCCCAGCCTCCAGAGGCACGGGAAGCTTAAGATATTCAAATAGCTTAGAGCCTCTCAGAGAGTTAGAAACTGTCAGAATAAGACTAGTAAAGGATTTCATTGATGAACCAATGCTTGTTGCCAAGTTTTCACATCCCCTGAATTGTATCCTTGAATGTGTATTAATTAATATAGTTGGTATGTAGAAAAAATAAGTAGTGGCCTTGGTGTTAGTAACTTTAGACCCTTAAGGTAATGAATTCTTTCCTTTGTTGTAAACCCATTACACATCCACCCTATAGGAATGCAATTTTATCTTTGGAAGATGGCGCCAAACCTTAAAATAATTACTCTTAGAGAAAATAAGTCTTTGTTGATAAGTCCTTGTCAAGAGTCATAAAATGTTAGTAGGCCTTCTGGCCAGAAGATGATGTAAATCACCTAAACCATTTGTATACGATAAATTTGCAGGAAAGAAACCCTGGTTTTTGATAAGAATCAAAGACTGCTGACTTTGCATCCCCTATTATCCTCTATGTGTAACTTAGGGTATAAAAGCCCCTGTTGAAAATAAAGCTACGGGCCTTGCTCACCAACGCTTGGTCTCCCCATGTCATTCTTCTCCTTAACTTCCGGCTGAGTCTCCATGTGGAGCGTGGATATCCTCTGAGACCACTTATTTGCCTGGGCTTCTAAGACCCACTCGAGAAGGTGTCTAAGGTGGGGCACCTTCCGCTATTTGAGAGGGTGCCTGCGGCCTCCGTGGTCAGAGCTAACCTGGTGTCACGGGTTATATTGATTTTCCGCGTAAACCAAGCTACTCAGCTTCTTTTCTCCACTGAATTTTCCTACTGAGCTATCCTCATTCTATTACTCTTTATATCTCTAATTACCATTTGAATAGGTCGCCGACGCCGTCTCCCCTTCGAATACCCTGGATCAGCCGGGGCTGGACCTCGGCAGGCAGGGAGCAAAGGGGCAACTCCTGAGGACTGGGGGCCCTGGGGAACGGGGAGCGGGGCACTCACCCAGGACAGTCACCTGGATCCGCGAGCAGGGCCAAGGCCCCACGTGACCCCCTGCAAGCCAACAGCGGGACCCAGGCCCAGAGATCAGGGCGAGCCTGGCCCAGATGAGCCCCCTGACAACAGGGGCCTTGAGCCCCCGGCACCAGACAGACCGGGCTCAGGCGGTGCAGCCTCAGTGCAGAGAAAGCTTTGGGGGGCCCGGCCGTCCTGAGCCCAGGGACGCTCCCCATGGCCTGTCTCCCTGCCCGAGGGTGTCATTCCCTAACCCAGGCCCGCAGCAACAGCTTGGACAGCAGAGAGCCAGGACGGGGCCAGCAAAGGGAGCCACAGCTCCAGGACGGCCGGGTCAGTAGGGCCAGCTCTGCCGGCTTGAGAGGACTCTTGCTCTGGCTGGCCTGCGTAGGTGGAGGGCTCACCCAGAAGAAGGCTGGCCATGTGCCTGCGGGACCAGCTGGGACACTGGGCCAGGACTCAGAGGCATGATGGTCGGGGCTGGCCCAGAGCACCCTGGCGGGATAGCAGCAGTTTCACACGAGCAGCAGGTATCAGTCACCCCAGTTCTGGAGCCGGAAGCCCCCCGTCAGGTGGCCCAGAGATGTGCTCCTTCTTGAGGCTCCAGGGAAGGTCCCCCTGCCGCCCACCACTGGGGGCTCTGGGCATCCAAGCGCCGTGCACCAGGCTGCTTCAGTCCCGGTCTCATCCACACAGGGCTCCCCCAACCGTCCTCTCCCCCATGAGGGTGCTCCCCCGACCATCCTCTCCCGCCCTGAGGGTGCTCCCCCGACTGTCCTCTGCCCCCCTGAGGGTGCTCCCCCGACCGTACTCTCCCTCCGTGAGGGTGTTCCCCTGAACGTCCTCTCCCCCCCAAGGGTGCTCCCCAACCATCCTCCCCCACGTGAGGGTGCTCCTTCGACCATCCTCCCCACCATGAGGGTGCTCTCCTGACCGTCCCCTCCCCCTCCATGAGGAAGATCCCCTGACCGTCCTCTCCCCCTCCTCGAGGGTGCTCCCCAACCGTCCTCTCCCCCTGTGAGGAGGCTCCCCTGACCATCTTCTCCCTCCGTGAGGGTGCTCCCCAACCATCCTCTCCCCCGAGGGTGCTCCCCCGACCGTCCTCTCCCGCTGGGAGGAGGCTCCCCTGACCATCCTCTCCCCCGTGAGTGTGCTCCCCCAACCGTCCTCTCCCCACCGAGGGTGCTCCTCCGACCATCCTCTCCCCTGTGAGGAGGCTACCCCAACCGTACTCTCCCTCTGTGACGGTGCTCCCCGACCGTCCTCTCCCCCAAGGGTGCTCCCCCGACCATCCTCTCCCCTTCTGAGGGTGCTCCCCAACCGTCCTCTCCCTCTGTGAGGATGCTCCCCAACTGTCCTCTCCCCCCATGACGGTGTTCCCCCGACTGTCCTCTCCCCCCGTGAGGATGTTCGCCTGACTGTCCTCTCCTCCTCTGAGGGTGCTCCCCGACCATCCTCTCACCACGTGAGGGTGCTCCCCTGACTGTCCTCTCCCCCCGTGAAGGTGCTCTCCCGATTGTCCTCCCTCCCGTGAGGGTGCTCCCCGACCGTCCTCTCCCACTGTGAGGGTGCTCCCCCGACTGTCGTCTCCCTCCGTGAAGACGCTCGCTCCTGCTGGCCCCCTCTCAGTCCTGATCTCAGCTGCGTCTGCACACACCCACCCCTGCTGCCAAACAAGTCACAAGCTGAGGTTCTGGGGGCTGCGGGGGCATGAATCAGTGCAGGACACCAGCCACATGCACCTGTGACCTCTGGGCCTCCGGAGAGCCCCACCTGCCCTCCATGCTGGTTTCTGGGGCTTAAACCTGAAAACGGAAAAGTGGCCTCAAGCCACTGCCCCAAGGCAGCAGGTAGAAGGGGTGTTCTTCCAGGGGGCTGAGGCTGCTCGGGGGTGGGGGGTCACTGGGTGCACACGCTCAGGGCTCTGAGGGGCCCCAGACCCCCATCCCACCGCTGCCTGGAGCCTAGGGGTGACCCCAGAAAGGGGGCGGCCCCTGCAGGGGGCTGACAGTGAAGGCAGCAATGGGGGGGGGGGCGCCTCCTGGCTCCCAAGAGACTGGCTGTCCTGAGTTCCTTGGGGACCCTTGGGCCCTCTGCTGCTCCGAGGTCTCCTGGACACCCCCAGTGTTGGGAAGAGAGTGCAAGACATTCATGCTGCCCAGAAGCCAGCCTAAGGAGGTAAAGGACGCCCCAGAGGTGCTCACCGTGTGCGACTGGCCACCAGGGAAACCGAGCAGCCCAGAAGGTCCCTGCAGGGCCCTCCACACGGGGCGTCGGGGCCCGAAACGCGGCCAACGGGGAGGGCAGTGAACGGCAAGCTAAAGTGAAGTCACGCTTTGCAAAAAGAATTTCTTCAAGAAAGAAATGCCAAAGAGATAATCATAGTTGTGGGGTGAGCAAGGGAATCTGTGTGCATCACTTTTTTGTTTCCCAAGTTTTCTAGGAGTGTATTTTATTTCTATAACCGGAAAGGCAGATGTTACAAAGAAGCGCAAACAGAAAGGTGCTGGGCGGGGACCCAGCCAGGGTGGGCAGCTGCCCCCGCCCCTCCCCCGCCCCCGCCCCTGCAGGCAGCTCTGGGGCGGGGACCCAGCCAGGGCGGGCAGCTGCCCCCGCCCCTCCCCCGCCCCCGCCCCTGCAGGCGGCTCTGGGGCGTTTCCTCCTCTGGCCTCACGGAGTTTGGCGAAGGCGGGCAGACTTTGCAAATGGGATCCGGGGTGTCTAGAGCCCTGGGGACTCTCCCCAGGCTTCGAAGTAGAAAGAACTGAGGAGAGACGCCCCTGGACAGACACGGAGGACCCCTTTATTTCTCGTCCATAAGCCAGAAAGTCGTGAGCCAAGCAAGGTTAAAGAGGAAGGCCGCACTGACAACTGAGCCCCGTGTGCTCCACTAAGAGTCCCCGTGCCCCCTCCCACCCCAGGCCCCCAGCCCGCGGTCAGCCTTGGGAAGAGGCTGGCGCGGGCCACCTGGGGGCAGCCCCCTGCCCACTGGACCTCTACTCCCGCCTCCCAGCGCCCACCACCCCGTCCCCCGCCCTGCCCCTGCTGGGCACCAGGGCCGGGCCCAGACAGGGACCCATCAGGAGGGCTGGCAGCGCCCCGCAGGCTTGTCTCCAGGGCCGGGGTGCAGTCCCCCTAGCCTCACGTTCTCCAGGACCTCCTGCAGGGCAAACATGCAGAAGGAGGTGTCCTCACAGGAGACCCTGGCCCCACTCTCGAGCAGACAGGCGAAGGTCGGGACGCCCCCAGGGGCAGGCCCGATGGATGCCAGGTCCGAGTAGCCACTGGGGCCCTGGTGGATGACCCAGGGCTCCATCCAGCTGTGGGGGTCCAGCGGGGACCGGCTCAGGCGGACACCCATGTGGAGCCGAGCCCTGCGCCCCACTGGGTGGGAGTACAGCAACCACGTGGGGCTCTGCGACAAGGCTGCAAGAGGTCCCGGGAGCACTGAGGCCCAGGAGCCCCAGTTCTCACCAGGCTCCCTGGGGCCGTTGCCACAGCCCTCCATCCCACCCAGCCCCCCGCCCCCACGGGTGTCTCCAGTGCCCTCCTCTGGGGCCTCCCTGGCCCCAGGACAGAGGTGCGGAAGGCGGAGGGGGTTGCTGGTGCCCGCGGACCACCCCTCATCCTTCCACCCGCTGGCGGGCGGGGCCGGGAAGCCCACGATGCTGCCCTGGCAGCCCCGGGCGGTCTCAGCCAGGGCAGGCACCAGCTCCCCGGGCAGGAAGGAGGTGCCCTCGTCCACGCTGAGGGCCTGCACGCGGCTGCCCAGGGGGCTCCGAGCATTGCAGTAGAGGACGCCACCGGCCCGCCCGCCGTCCACCGCGGCCAGCTGGCACTCGCCCGAGCGCAGGCTGGGCACGAGGCCCCCGCGCTGCCAGGTGCGGCCGTGGTCATCACTGTAGAACGCGAAGGACTGGGGGCGGGTCCTGCAGATCCGGCCGAAGCACTCCCGCCGGACCACGTGGTAGGTGTAGGCCGGCACCAGCAGGCGGCCAGAGCGCAACTGCACGCCGTGGCCAGGCCCCACGGCAAACGTGGCCCAGTCTGCAGGAAGGAGGGGCCCAGTCACCCCAGGAGGGGGCGGCTGTGGCCGCAGGCAGGCAGCACCACCACCCCGGGGGATGGGGAGGATGGGGGGCCAGGGCCTCTCATTAGGGGACAGCTCGGGAGGAAGCCCCCACCCTCCGCTCCTCTGGGCCCCTCCCCCAGGCTGGATAAGCCTCTCGGGTCATCAGCAGGAGCTGCGAGCCTAGACGGCCCTGGGCTGGGCTCTCAGAGGGTCAGCAGGTGGCCGGTCCCCAAGCATGGATGTATGGCCACTGGTGGTGCCCGGTGACCCAGTGTGCCCAGGCAGAGGGGCAGCTGAGGGTTGAAAGGTCTAGGCAGCCCCTCCTAGCAATGAGATCGAGTCCCCTGGGGTGGGGTCCACACCAGCAGAGAGCTCCCACCTGCCAGAGTGTGAGTGACCCCTGGGTCATCACCCACAAGCCAGGGGCAGGGTGGCCCTAGAGGGCAATGGGTGGTCAGCCCTCAGGGAACCGACAGCAAGAAAACAGGAAAGCTCTGGGGTCAAGCCAACCTGCCCAGCTGCAACCCTAGGCGGGCGGGGTGGGGGGCGAGGCCGAGGAGGAAGGGGTAAAAGAGTGGCTGTCCGAGGCTTGGGGCCAGCAGGCTGGCGCAGAGGCTCAGGAATGCGACGAGCCCGCTGGGCTGAGGGTCCCAGGCACAGGGCCAGACGGCGGGGCAGGTGGTGTGGGCGGCGCTGGGGCTGGGAGCTGGGCGAGGCGGATCCTCCAGCCCGACACCCCCACCAGCCCCGGGTGCACACCCCGCCCCTCGCCCCTTCGCAGGCCCGGCCGCGCCCACCTACCCTGCTCAGCGCTGCCCACCGCCTCCGCCGTGAGGTCCCGCGCGCCGCCCCAGCTGCGCCCCGCGTCCCGGCTGGTAACGCAGCAGAGGCGCGCGGCGTTCCTGCCCGAGGCGATCTGCGCGGCCTCGGAGGTGCGGCCACGCACGGCGATGAAGAAGAGGAAGACCGTGGCCGTGCGCTCATCGTGCACGGGGCAGGGGTTCATGGAGCGGTGCTCGTCCAGGGCCGCCGTCCCCAGCACGCGCGGGGCGCCCCACTGCGGGGAGGGGCCGAGCCTCAGTCCCGCGTCTCACATCCGTCCGCGCGGTTCCCGAACCCGCCCCCCAGCGCGCTCACCCGCACGGAGCCCCCGGCTAGCGTGCCGGTCCTCTGCACCAGACGGTGGGCGTGGGCGTCGTCGGGGCTGAGCCTCTGCTCCGCGAAGGCCAGCAGGATGGGCCCCGGGGGCGCGAAGAGCAGCGCGGGCACGCGGTAGGTCAGGCCCGTCCGCTCGCGCTGGAAAAGGACGGTCCGCGCGGGGACACGCGGGGTCCCCATGCTCTGCGGGTGGGGCGAGGACCCTGGGTCAGCGGGTCAGCGGCGGGGCAGTCCTCCAGGCTCCCTGCTGGTCCCTCCAGATGGGCAAGGGTTTTCTGCTGGTGCCGGTGTCCCACCCACCTTCCCGTGCCCACCCCAGAGACCACCCTGTCCCAGGCCCCTCACGTGCCCCCCTCCGGTCCAGGACAACCACTCCCTGACGACACTGCAGCTCAAATGTCTTCCTCTCCTCAGCATCACCCAGGGAGAGGGAGCTGGTTGGTGTCAGAGCCCCTGGACCCTGCCCACCCACGTGCTTGCCTCCATGACAGCGCCCGCCCAGCAGGAGGCTGCTAAGGGGACAGTCAGGCCCCAGGCTTTGGGATAAAGAGGGGCTCAGCGTCCCCAGACAGAGGTCCCTTGACCACAGGAGCCCTGCAGACACCACATGCAGAAGAGGCTGCGGAGGGACATGAAGCTCGCTCATCTGCCCCACACACCTGCTTTCTGGAGGCTTTCTGGAGGAAGACAGCCAGGCTGCTGCTCTCAGACTGGGTTCCGCAGGGCCAGGGGACTCGGGGGAGTGGCCAAGAGAGGTAGGGGCAGCCTGCTGACCCAAGAAGGGGCCCTAGCTGGTCTCCTGCACATGAAGTTCCCGCACTCCAGGCCCCAGCAGGGGAGGGGACCCGCCACCCTGCCCCTAAGGCTCCTGAGCAAGGCTGGGGGTGCGGGAGGCCCAGCAGAGATGCCCCTACCAATAGGCACCCCCAAATAGCTCACACGTTTATCCGCAAGAGAGCCAGGGGCGGTACAGGCTAGCGGGGTAGTGAGAGGGACCCCAAGGAGGCCAGAGAGGTCACCACGCTGCGGCCCTGCCCTGCCCGCTCCATGCAGAAAGGAATCGAGGTGGGGTTGATGGTCTGCTCTCAGGGGCAGGGCTTTGAACTTGAAGAGCCGCGGCTCCCACACAAGGATGGAGGAAGATCCGTGCCCTCCTTGACGGGTCCCCAGAAAAGGGAGCACACTCAGGGGAGAAGCCAGGCTAGGGGTGCGGTGAAGAAAGGGGGGCCTCTGAAGCCCAGAGGGGAGGCACAGGGGAGACTGCTGCCCCAGGCATTGGCCACCCCCAACAGGAGGGAGCATCTCTGGGTTCAGCCACCATGCAGAGGGCCCCTTCCGCAAGGCTGTCTGACCGCAGCCCAGGCCCCACCGGCCCCTGCCCTGGGCCCCTAGCCCCACGAAGCCTGAATCCCTAAACCTTGGCTGGTCTCCCAGCCCCGCTCGCCCACAGGCCAGGCTCCTGCAGGAGTGACAGCGTGGCCTGGGCAGCCTTTGCGGGGGCTGCCCCGCTCCCAGGAGGATGCACCTGAAGGAGGCTCGCGAGGGCGGGGCCTCGGGTGGGCTGCCCTGCGCCACATGGGATCTGGCTTCCTGCACAGAGTTGGGGGGCCCCGGCTGCATCCAGGAACAGGACTGAGTCCGCTCCCCTCCCCGCAGCACAGAGGGGTCCCGGGTCGGCGACGGGAGCGAGGGGTGTCTGAGCAGTGGAGGCCTGAGGGCCAGACACGCAGCGGTGACCAGACCGGGTGCTGAGGCGAGGTAGTCCCGGCACAGCGAGGCCGGCGCATCCAAGGACACAGTCGGGATGGAGAATGGGGCGACCAGGACGAACGCACACACTTTCATGCCTGAGGTCCCCCAGGCAGATATACACTTCCACTCCGTTCCACCTCTGCCCAGGACCGCCTGCCCCTGGGAGGCTCACGGGCAGCCGGCCCCGCCCCGCCCCCACTGAGCCCTGCAGACCCCGCCCCCACTGAGCCCTGCAGGCCCCGCCTCACTGAGCCCTGCAGACTCCGCCCCCACTCAGCCCTGTGGACCCCGCCTCACTCCAGGCCTGCCCACCCCCCGCCTGGGGGCGGTGCCAGAGGATCGGCTTCCTGCGTCCTGGAAGCCACGGGCCACCCCGTTCTGCATCCAAAGGGCGATTGTGCCCCAGCAGGAAGCAGGTGCCGGTGCCGCGTGCCCCGCAGGCTGCATGGACACAAGGGGACATTCTCTCCCCTGGGGACCCCGCGGAGCCGATGCCAGCAGAAGCAGGAGGCGCGGGCCCCGCCCCCGCTGCGGGCCCAGGCAGCGGGAATGGAGGGTCCAAAGGCCCGCTGGCCAGTGCGCCCCCTGCACAGAGCAGGAGGTGCTGCAGGGCACCCAGGGCCCCAGCGTCCGGGCCAGGCCCTGGGTCCCTGCAGAGCCCGAGTCTTGGGGGGCCCCTCAATCTAGGCAGAGGATCAGGCCCGCCAGCTCACGGCCCAGCCCGGTTGGGCCAGTGCAGCAGGCTCCAGGCATTTGGCTCCACCAGGATTGCTGCGCCCCAGCGTTCAGGGGAAACAGCGCCCATCCACCCTCCCCAGCGTGGACCTCCCCAGGGGGGATGCATCACAGAGCGGGAGACAAGGCCTGGGGAGGAGAAGCGACCTCCAAGACAGTCTGGGAGCCCCTGGGGGTCACTGTGTCCAGGCAGGACCCGCCCTGCAGTCCCGCAGCCAGTCCTGCCTGGGCCCCACCCTGGAGCTCGAGCCAGCCCGGACCCCTGCCCACACCCTCCAGGCCAGCACACTGGTCCTGTGGCCTGCCTGCAATGACACACTCACAGGAGAAGGTCACAGGCCCTTTGCACTCAAGACAGGCAGACCTGGCTGCCCCTCAGGATGGGTCTCCGGCCTAACCCAGGTGTCCCGTGCCCTGTCCAGGGCGAGGCCTCAATTACAGACACTCCTGCCTGCTGGAGTGTCGCCTCCAGGCCATGTGAGCAGCAGTGCTCGCTGGGCCCCAACAGGCAGGTAACACCCATCCCATCCTCTAAACCTACCCGGGGGCCCTTCAGGAAGTCGTCCCATGGAGGAGGGGACCCTTGTCCACAAGCCCATCGCCCCCACCCCAAAGAGGGGCAGGTCCCGAGCCCCAGGCCCGGGGTATAGGTGAGCGGAGAGGGACTCACCAGGACAGCAGACCAGCTGTGGGGTGGCCGCAGGAGCGCCTGCCTCTCCGACCCGCTCCCAGGGAGACAGAGCCCACTGTGTGGCCAGGAGCCGGGTGCTGGCCGCGGCCCAGGGCTGCGTCAGGGCCCAGAACCGTCCCACCAGCTGCGTGGCTTTGGCACGGCAGAGACAGGGTGGGGGGCGAAAGGCCCGCGGGAGGGGACGCGTCAGGACAAGGACGCCCGGGGCTCCCCTCTGCTGACTGACCAGCCTCCCCCCGGGTGCTCATCCTCCAACAAGGCCGTGCGGGGCCATGGCTGACCTCCCTGGGGGGCTCGGTGTGACGGCCCAGAGACGCCTCCCACGAGGAGGCGAGTGAGTGCTCTGTGGTCCTTCACCCCCGCCCCCGGCCCCCAGGGTGCCCGGCCCTTTGGCCCTCACTGGGCTGCAGCCCCCCGTCCTGCCGCACGTCTGGGCTGCTTTCTCCCCCCCACGGCCACAGCGGCGCACCAGAGCCGGGCCCCTGCGGCCCGAGGAGGGGCCCCTCCACAGAGCAGGCTGAGACCTGGCCCACATCGCTCTGCCTGCTCCGGGGGCCCCGGGATGTCCCCAGCGGGCAGCCGGCGCCCACATAAAAGCCCAAGGGTCTGCGGTGAGCGGAAAGGGGAAGACAGGTGTGAAGGAAGGGTTAGCACGGCCAGGAGTCTCTCGAGCCCATCTGAACTAGAAGGGAGGGCCCAGCTCTGTCCCTGTCCGCCAGCCCCACCAGTCGTGGCTCACCAGCTCCCTCAGAGAACCCAGGCTCAGGGACACGGGCCTCCAAGCCTCTGCGATGCCCATCGGGCAGCCCCACGGGGCAGGGCACCTGGGGGCCATGAAAGGAGGCCCCCCCACATACACACACACGCGCGCGCGCACACACACACACACCCTGGTCCCTCTCTCAGACACTGTAATGTTTTAGTTAGATGCCCGCTTTTTTAAAACATGGAGATCTTGCATAAGAACCTGCTTCCCTTGAAAAACCACTTTCTCTCCCCAGCTTCCCCTGCACACCCACCCCAGTCAGCCGCAGCCCCGCCTACCAACCCCACCTCCAACAACACGCGGCTAGAGCCCCTCAGGAAAGGAGACCCACAGAGTCCGGGCCTCCAGCTTTATTGGCCGCATCGGACTCCGCACGTTAAACTCTCTTCTGGACGGACAAGCAGATGGATTGTTTTCAAAGTTGTCTGTTACGAACCACATGCACTTTACCTTGTGATAAATATCCCCAATTTTCCCTCCAAAAAGACAGTGCCGGTTGACGCTCCTGCCAACCTCAAAGACCAGAGTAACCGCCACTGAATCTCCATGGCAGTTTCGCGCTCTTGGTTACCATGCAGCTGAGAACAGCCCACTTGCACGGTCCCAGCCCTGTGGGCAGCAGTGACGGTCTGACACCGGCTCGCAGAGACAGCCCGCTCACTCGGTATAAAGAGGCCTCCACGCTTCCTGCTCATCCTGGATCCACTCGCTTCCTCACATCAGCTGAGCAGGCATCGTGTTTTCTCTGGCGGTTGGCAGATTCGCCTGAGGCTCAGGGCAGTGATGGGATTTGAGTCTTTATTTTTATTTTCGTTTATGTAATTTTGGCTGCACTGGATCTTTTTTAATGTCTATTTTTATTTATTATTTATTTATGTTTGTCTGTGCTGGGTCTTCACTGCCGCACGAGCTACTCTCTAATTGCAGTGCACGGGTTTCCCATCGCAGTGGCTCTGCTGGTTGCAGAGCACAGGTGTGGGGACCTGCAGGCTTTAGTGGCCGGGGCTCGGAAGCTCTGTCGTTGCAGCCTCAGGCTCTAGAGCACAGGCTTGGTAGTTGCAGTGCCCGGGTTTAGTTGTCCTGTGGCACGCGGGACCCTCCTGGGTCAGGGATCGAAGCCGCATCTCCTAAATCGGCAGGTTTCACCAGTGGAGTACCAGGGAAGCTCGAGGCTTTCTTTAGATCCGGCTCATCCCCCACTCTTCGTTTGGCTATCGACTCTCGTCCATGGCTCATACACCCCTCCCGGACTCCTGTCAGGTTGGCTCATCTGGGACCTGATTCCCTGTCTCCTCTCTCCCTTGCAATTTCCCTCTTTGCATTTTCCTCTGGATGGAGGATGCAGGAACCTCCCAGGGGGCGGGGGAGGGTGGGGGGCGTCTCCTGCCAACCTGGATCTCCGTCCATCCTGCATGGACTCTGTTCGTTTTTTTCTGTTTCTAAATATTGTCATTTATTCTCAAATTTGCTGCAGTATATCCCATATTCTTACTGAAAATTCATTCTTCATAAAGTCTCTCCATTAAATTGTGTCCAAGTGAGCTGCTGCCTGTTCTGAGGGTGAGTGTTCCCCTTCTCTTTGAAGTGCTGATTCCCCTGAAAAGTGTGGACATGTCTGGACCCAGGAGCACCTGAGCAGGTGCCGGGGTCCTCAAGGCTGAGGGCCCCACGTGGAAGGAAGGGGACCCCAGAGCCAGACAGACAGGCCAGGCTGAGCATCTCAGCTGAGTGTGAAAGAGCAGCTCTGTTTCTTGGGTGCTCCAGGTAGCCCACTTTTCTCAGGCAGAGGGCACATGGTTCTGGGTGTGTGCACCCCACTAACCACTGGGCCCCCAAGCAGCCAGGGATCATGTTCTGCCAGGCAGGCATCCTCACTCCCTCCACACAAACCACAAGAAGGGGGGCCTGGAAGCCACCCTCCTCGGGCTTTATCCAGTGCCGTCTCCACGGCAACCAAGGGTAGAGCAGTCCCCTCCCAGCTCTCCGGCAGGTCTCCTCCTCCACTCATCTTTTGGGGGCGGTCTGTTGCAGCTCAGAGCTGCAGTACAGGCCTTCAACCTGTGCTCCGGCTAAACCATTTGCCTTGTAAGCAGTTGTAACATTTCTCAATCCAAAACTGTTCTTCAGTTGGAAATAAGGCTCATACAGCCAAAGATGGGAAACTGAGCATTCCAGACCCTTCCAAACCCAGGTCCCCAAGCCCACCTCCAGAGTGTGGGGTGCTGACAGTGTGGGTGTCTCAGTGACCAGGGCCATGTCCCCATGGCTGGCAAAGTAGGGGAGCCGCTCTGAGTTCCAGGTTCCTTTCTTCTGATGTAAGATCCCTCACTTTCGCACCTCATAAGACGCTTCATCTGATGAATCTGATGAGCAGGCTCACATCCTCAGTCCAGGTGCGCGGGTGTCCTATATTTCGGGTCCTCAGTGGAGAGGTCACCTCCGAGAGGATGGATCACGGGTGGTCTCTTCACTGGTGTCTTCACCCTGAGGACTGGTGGTCTGGCAGGGCCTGGGTACCCCAGGTGCCCCCAGAAGACCCCTCAGAGCCTGAGACAGCACCTAGGGCTTTCCAAGGACAACAGGAGAGGGCCCAGCCAGAGTCCCCGGTGCCATCCCTCTAGGCCCCCAGGAAGGCAATGTTCTTGGGGGGTTTGTCGGGGAACTGCAGGGTGTACAGGTGGGCCATGTACTGGAGCTCAGGCATAACCATCCGCTGACACATCTGCAGCGTCTGGTTGTCCAGGCCCGGCCTGAGGTTGTAGCCCAGGATGTTGGCCCTGCCCGACTGGTAGGGGCGCAGTCGGAAATCGGTGATCTGCTACTGGTTCTTGGGCTCGCTGTCCTGCAGACACATGGCGGCCAGCTCGCGCCGCCGCCCGCGCAGCCGAGCCACCTCGGAGCGCAAACGCCGCGGGCTCAGCTCTGCGCGCAGCCGGGCCCAGAGGTGCGGTTGAAATGCTGGTACAGGCGCCAGTCCAGGGCACACCAGTGCTTGGCGCGCTCCTGGCATGCGGGCGACAAGGGGGTGACACTGTGCTGGCTGCGCGAGTTGAGCCTGAAGGCCACCACGTCGTCCAGCCGCCAGCGCAGCAGGCGCCGGAGCAGCACCATGGACTCGTTGAAATGTTCGGTAATGAGCAGCAGCTGAAAGCGCTGCTCCACGTCGAGCAGGCGCGCGCGCACGTAGCCCTCCTCGGGCGGCGCGCCATTGTCGAAACCCAGGTCGAACCACATGCTGTTCCGGGCGTGGGCGTTGCTCAGGCCCAGGCTCTGGTTGTAGTAGGTCCACGGCGAGGCCAAGAAGGCATCCAGGCTGGAGACGTTCCTGAAGGCGGGGACGTGGCTCTTGTAGTAGACGAAGGAGGACTCCAGCTGGAAAACAGGGTTTCTGAGGATGGAAAAGTAGAAGGTGTCGCTGTGCATGACTTTCTGCACCTGTCGGGAGACAGCACGGGAAGGGCTGGTGACCCTCTGGCTCCCCGGGGCGTGGTCCCGGGGCCAGGTGGTGCCTCTTCCCTTGCCCCCACCCCGCAACACACCTGAGCCTGCCCCCGGTCCCCTGCCCCCGAAACCCAGTCTCCTGCCTCCAGTCCAGGCCACCTGGCTCCTCTGCCTGCCACCCTGCACCAGCATCCAGAACAACCCTGGCCACGTCCCGGCCCCCATTACCCTTCGCCGTCACCCCCGCTGAGCCTTTGGGGAGGAGGTCAGAGAAGCCCCGGGAGGAGATGCCCTCTAAGCTAAGACCCGAATGACCCAGAGAAGGAGCTGTGAACACGTGAAAAGGGCCTGCGGAGGGACGAGCTGGTGGGTCTGGACCCAGAAGGAGGCGAAGAAGAGGGAGAGGGCCGCAGACGCCGGGTGCCAGCTGCCGACTGGGAGAGCAACGCCCCCGGGAGCCCCGGGACCCCGCCCGGGAGCCCCGCCCCCTGGAGCCCCGCCCTCCATGGGCCCCGCCCCCGGAAGACTCTGCCCTCTGGGAAGCCCCGCCCTCCAAGGAGCCCCGCCCCGGGGCCCCGCAAGCCCCGCCCCAGATCCCCGCCCCCATGGAGCCCAGCCCCGGGAGACCCGCCTCCAGGAGCTCGCCCCCGGAAGCCCCGCCCCACGCACCTCTGGCGGGTTGAACCTCAGGTGGTTGCACATGATGTTGAAGCGCCGCCCGGGCCCGCCCTGCTCTGCGCCCTCCACGTAGCGCGCCAAGAAGAGCCAGGGGTAGCCGAGGTGGAAGCGGCCGCCGGCGGGCAGCGCCGCCGACAGGTTGTGCGTCTCGGCGAAGCGGTAGAGGATGTTGAGCACCGTGCTGCTGGCCGTCTTGTGCGTCTTAAGAAACATGACGTTGGTGACGGGAGGCCCATCAGCCTGGTCCCCGAGTTGGCTGGGGGAAGAGCGCAGCGCCGTGGGCCGGGAATCCTCGCGCTTGCCCAGCCGGAGAGATTCCAGCCCCGCGAGCCCTGAACCTGGAGGCCCGCAAAGCCTCTGCCCCGTGCACGCTTCCCCGACCCACACTCCCTGAGCTGGCAACACCCCAGCCCAGCCCCGCTACTGTGCCCCTCACCTGAGACCCCGCCCTGGCTGCCCTCTTCCAGTGGCGCAACCGCCTGCCCCATGAACTGCAGGCCCTGCACCCCTCTGCTTCCCAACCTCCCGCCTGGCTCTGAGGGCGCCCAGCATCGCTCTGCCCTGTGACCCAGGCCATATGGCCAGCGGTGCTTGGTTGGCCCCTCATGCTGAGATGGGCTGACTCACTGCCGGGCAAGACTGGACGCTGGTGCTCACTCCTGTGATCTCAGGGTGGCACCCACCCAGTTGTGGACACCAGCCTGGAGCTACAGGTGCCCACCCTGCCCCAACACAAGATCCCAAAACAGGGCTGGTGAGAGTGACCCAGGATGGTGGGGACAGGGTCCAGAGGCTAGTGCCAGGCCTGGGGGGTAGGCAGGGATACCCAGGAGCTTTAGCACTCCCCCTCTCCAGTGGAGATCAGCCAGGCCCGGGGCTGGAGGGCCCTCCCACCAGCCAGGCTAAACCACTGGGGCAGGGTAGCCATCGGGAGGACCCTGAGCTTCACAGAGGCCATACCACCAACAAGCAGGGGAGCAGGGGTCCTGACATCCAGACCACTAGGGGGTTCTAACCACCCCAGCCCTGCCTCCCAGTCACCCTCTGCACACAGCAACTCTGCCCAGGGCACCCCCAACCTGGCCCAGATTCAACCCTCCCGTATCCCTGCCTGGAGTTCTGGGCAGCTTACTGCCCATGGGAGATACTGGGAGGCCCCCAGGCTGGGTGACCACAGGAAGAGCCCCTCCTCCATTGCAGAGGGGAGGCTGAGGCCTGGCAGGGAGGCGTGGCCTACCACAGTCACAGGCAGGGCTGGGTGCCACCCGGAGTGGGGCACGCTGGGGTCCCAGTACTGCTCGGGGAGGGGGCAGTGCCCAGACCTCAGGCCACCCAGTGGAGGACTCACGGCATTAGCAGCCCGATGTCCACGTGCATGATGCAGCCCAGCAGGAGCACAGCCAGGGCCAGGAGGAGGAGCACGGCCCAGAAGCACCTGTGGGCAGAGGACCTCTTCCGCACTGAGTCCGGGGCCCAGGAGGAGCCTCTGCTGCCCACCCCCTTCCCTACCTCCTCCACCTCCCCGGCATCCATGTGACAACTTGTGTCCAGCACCTACTGTGTGCTGGCCCATGGGGGCCCTAGGGTGGGGGCAAAGCCCAGGATGGGCCTGAGTCATCAGACACCACCCCCACGTGGCCCCCCTGCACTGCCCACTACTCAGAAGCTGGGAGAAGCCAAGAGGGGGATCCACTCCCTGGGGGGGCAATCAGAGGTGAAAACATGTCTGTGGACCCTCAACCCTGAGCAGGGCCCCCTAGAGATGGGCCTGACTGAGACCCCTGAGTTCCAGCCCAGGGCCCATGAGGGCAGGGGGGCCCGCCCGGGTGCAGGAGCTGAAGGTGGTGTGGGCAGGGCTCCTGGGCCAGAACACACAAGGGAAAGGCAGTGAGCAGATCAGGAGAGACAGGCAGGGGCTCCCTGTCCCGCCATCCCTGGACAAAGAAGCTGCAGCAGCTCAGCCATGAAGGGCTCCCTGCGCTTCGCCACCTGGAGGGCCACTTTGTACTGAGAAGGGGGAGGAGGCCCAGCCAGTCTCAGCTCTGGTCACCGTCTGCAGGCCGCCCCAGACTTACACCCCAGCCTGGGCTGGCCCCGAACCCCCACTGGGGTGTCCACAGGGATCGCAGCCTCCAAGGTCCAGACTGGCTCCAACGCTGCCCTCCAAACCCAGCCCACCCCCAGGGACAGTGGCTTCTTCACCTGCTCTGGTCCCGTTTCCGTCCCCCCACCTTCTGTCCTGATCCGCGCTGCTCCCGAACCCTGGTGGCCTGGTTACCCCCTCCTGTGTCCCTGCCCCGTGGTTCATTCCACCCTAGCAGCCCAAAATACCCTTTTATTAAAAAATCCAATGTGCTCAAAGTCTTCCTTGGTGTCTCAGAAGGTAAAGAATCCACCTGCAATGAAGGTTCGATCCCCGGGTCAGGAAGATCCCCTGGAGGAGGGCATGGCAAACCACTCCAGTGTTCCCTGGAGAAGCCCATGGACAGAGGAGCCTACAGTCCACGGAGTCACAAAGAGTTGGACACAACTGGGCGACTAACACTTTCATTTTCTTTCAACAAGCTCAAACCCTTGATTAAATCCCATAATTGAAGAGCCTCCTGTGCTAAACCCTTCAGGAAAATGCAGGTCTTCCCAGCCAGTCCCCAGGCCCCCACTCCACCCCTACCCTCCAGCCATTCCACTTCCTCCTGTTCCTCAAACACCCAGCCCCAGGACCTCTTCACTCAGAGGCTCCAGCAGCAGACTGTCTTTCTGCAAGAGCCGCCTCGCGCTTCTCCGGGCTGTGGGCAGGGGGTCTCCCGACCTCCCTGCAGCTCACCCCCGCCACCTGAGGGCGTCGCGGTTGCAGCAGTCCCTTTGTAGTCTGTACTGCCCACTGGGCTTCTCTGGTGGCTGAGACGGTCAAGAATCCTCCTACATTACGGGAGACCTGGGTTTGATCCCTGGGTTGGGAAGATCCCCTGGAGGTGATAGTCTCTCCTTTGTCCATGGAATTCTCCAGGCAAGAATACTGGAGTGACTTGCCATTTCCTCAACCCACTCCAGTGTTCTTGCCTGGAGGATACCCATGGACAGAGGAGCCTGGCGGGCTACACTCCATGGGGTCTCGAAGAGTTGGACAGGACTGAGCAAGTAAGCACACAGCACAGCTCTGCCCACCATCGGGTAAGCTCCTCGGTTTCTGGAAAGGCAGCTGGCACGTGCACGGTGCTCGGCGCATGTGTGCTGAGTGAGTGAGTGAAGCCAAGCACACATCCCACCCGCCACCGCAGACCTCCTGCTTTGTGTCAGCATGGGGTGCGGAGGGAGGAGAAACAACGGGGTGGGAGCGAGATCGGAAGCAAATCTGTTGAGTGTGAAACGTCCTGAGACACCAAGAGCAGGTGCCCAGCAGTGGCTGAAGGAGTCCGGGGCTCAAGGCGTTGCCAGGGCCAGGACATGCACTCGCACATCAGCATAAAAAGGCCTGGCATGCTGCAGTCCACAGGGTCACAAAGAGTCAGACACAACTGGGCAACTGCACAGCAGCAACAGTAAAAACCCATGTCACTTGGAACCTCAGCTGCAGGAATCAGAAAACAATGGCAGACTCCCCTCACCAACCTAGAGGCTTGGGAGGGAAGCTGCTGGCTCCGGCAGACTCGGCCCCGTCACACTGCAAAAACCGACATCTCTCTCCCCATGCTCGTGGCCTGGTAGTCACAATATGGCTGCTAAGCTCCAGACATCACATAAACATTTGCATCAGCAAGAAAGTAGAAGGGACAGGACCAGCCATAATAAGGAAGCAAAAGCCTTTTAGAAGCCTCTAACAAACCTCCTTGTCCATCTTCTCGGCCGAAATGCGGTCACAAGGTCCCCCTTCCCCCAACTGCGAGGGAATGCTGAGAAAGCTTCATTTAGTGTTTACAGCCTCTGACCTGGGGGGGCACAAGAAGGTGGTGGCTGTCAGCCTCAGCTGCGTTTGTGTGAATCCATGGGAACGGTGGGCTGCAACCTGGGCCTAGCTAGGTCTGCCCATGGAGGCAGGCACATCTCTGAAACACAAGTGAGCTTCTCCCCTGCAGCCCAGCCGTGGCCCTGGATCCAGGGGGCCCAGCCTGCAGCAAGAACAGCCCCCCAGTCAGGCCCCTGTTTAGTCCTAATGCTCCGGCTGCAGGCTCTTCCTAGACGAATAAATGGAATTCACAGCCAGGCGGCCCTGGCCCTGCCTGCCTCCTGTGGCCTCAGCAGGGTGTTGGCAAAGCCACCGCCTCCGGGGCCTGGGCTGTTTCCAGGTGTTCGCTGCAGTGTGTGTAGAGTGTGGGCACCCGCTTGCATCCAGGTGCTTTGGCCCTGATTTTCCAGCGGGCAGGCCCCTGTGTGCTGCCAGGCAGGGGACCACTGGGACCCCTTACTCGGCTGGAACACCACCCCCTACACGTCACCCATACCTTTCTTTCTTGCAGACAGGAGCAAGTCGGGGAGGTGGGGTTCTGTGGCCTCTGCTGAGACCCCTGCCCCCAGGACACCCGGCGCACGGCCCGACCAGCCCAGCACGGGAGGGACACTGATGGCTCAGCATCCTGACCTCTCCGGGGAGCAAGGCGCCCAGGCAGGCCTGTGTGTGCTCCCCTCGGCCTTACTCTGAGCTCCTGGGAGGAGCCGCCCAGCCAGACACCGTCCCCAGGACAGACCAGGCCGACCACCTGCCCCCAGGCACCGGGAGGCTTCACGACTGACCTTCAGTTCCGAGGCTCATGGCCCTTCCCCCTTCCCCCGCCCCGACACCCTCCTCACCACCCGCCCCCTGCTGGTGTCAGGGCCGGCTCCGAGGCCTCCCCTCGGGCAAATCTGAGGTGGGGGGTGAGTTCCAGGTGTCCCTGCATCCGAAGGAGGAGAAGGTCCCTCCTGGGACCTCTGGGCCCTGCGTCTCCACACAGCCTGTGCCCCCAGGGCAGCTGGTTCCTCGGGCTCCAGCGACGTGGAGTGGCAGTGGCTGGGACCAGGAAGGCCTCCCGGGGGGAGCGGAGGGCCGGACGGGGCTGGAGGGGACGAGGGGCCGCTCAGTGCGGCGGTCAGTCCCAGGTGAGAGGGGCCGGATGGCGCACCTGCACTCGGAGCCTGGCACAGGGAGCAGAGCCGGGAGGGAGCTTCCTGAATGGCCTGCGGCCTCTCCACAGGGCTCGCAGGGACGGGGAGTGTGACGAGCAGGGGGCACGCAGGGGAGGAGCCCGGGAGGAAAGGGCAGAGCACGGCTGCTCCATCGGGGCGGGTGATGCCCGACAGCAGGGAGGCCAGACCCCGGCCTCGCAGGAACCTCTCGACGCCCCCCCAGGCAGAAACTCAGAAGTGGACTCACACTGGCTGCAGGGCCGCCCCGTGAGACCCCTCTGGCCCCCTGGCCGCAAGCAGGGTGCAGGTCCACACCCCCAACTCTGCTCTGGGGCAAGGAGACGGCCGGACCCCACACCAAATAGTCTTGAAGCTTCACATCTTCCCCCAAAGAGAGTTTCTAACTCAGAATTTAGTTCTCAACTCCCCATGGAAGCACGTCATATGGTAATAACAGGACAATTCTAAACGGTGTCAGGCAGCAGGGGCCTGCCGGGCGCTAGGAAGGGAGGGGACCCGAGGACAGGGAGGGCGCCTGATGCCCTCCGTCCGGGGCAGCGGGCGGCCGGCCACCCACGGACAGGCCGCTGCATGGGACTCCTAGCCAGCTCCGTCCATCGGAGGAAACTGCTCAGAGCCGTGGACACCAGCAGCCCCTCGCAGGGAGGGGCGGGGGCAGCCGGGGCTGCTCCAGGAGGGGGCGCTGGGTGGGCCTGGGCCAGCGTCGCCTTCCCCGGGGAAGTGCCGGACCCGTGCGCCCAGGGCTGTTTTCTCTCCAGGCTCTCAACAGCATCTTGTCGTTTTCATTACCTTGGTCCTGTGACCCTTGTGTTGATTTCAATCTCTAGATTTTATTGCCATTGTAAACGAACTCACATTTCATTTCTTGGTCCTTATCACTAGAGTAGAAAAAGCTTTGTTTAAAAAAAATGTGCCTTGTATCCAGTCCTTCAGCCACTGTACATGCCTCTTGTAGCCGAACACTAGCATTCTGCCGTCTGGTGTGACGGGGCACTGCCCCGCTCGCCCTGTATGCCTGCCCGCTGGCCTGTGACCAGCCTCATCGCCAAGACGCTCCGGGTCTCGTTGGAAAGAAATGGGCTTAAAAAAAAAGTAAAGAAAAGAAATGGTCTTTAGGGACCACAGCCTGGGGGCTGGGGGTGCTCACTGCTCTGGGACGTTGTCAGTTGCTGGGTCCTCTCAGTGGACACAGCTGGGAACTCCCCGAGTTCACACCCACACGGCCAACTCTGACGCCACACTTTGGGGGTGTTCAGTCGCTCGGTCATGTCCAACTCTGCGAAGCAATTGACCGCAGCATGCCAGGCTTCCCTGTCCTTCACTGTCTCCCGGAGTTTGCTGAAACTCATATCCGTTGAGTTGGTGGCTCCATCCAGCCATCTCATCCTCTGTCGTCCCCTTCTCCTCCTGCCCTCAATCTTTCCCAGCATCAGGGTCTTTTCTATTCAATAGACTCTTCTCATCAGGTGACCAAAGTATTAGAGCTTCAGCTTCAGCATGAGTCCTTCCAATGAATATTCAGGACTGATTTCCTTTAGGATGGACTGGTTTTATCTCCTTGCAGTCCAAGGGACTCTCCAGCACCACAAGTTGAAAGCATGAATTCTGTGCTCAGCCTCCTTTATGGTCCAACTTTCACATCCGTACATGACTACTGGAAAAACCATAGCTTTGACTATACACACTTTTGTTGGCAAAGTGATGTCCCTGCTTTTTAATATGGTGCCTAGGTTTGTCATAGATTTTCTTCCAAGGAGCAAGCATCTTTTAATTTTATGGCACAGCCACTCTCCACAGGATGTTGGAGCCCAAGAAAATAAAGTCTGTCACTGTTTCCTGCGGGAGCGAGCTCCGCCTGTGGCAAAGGTCATGAGGAAGGAGGCTCAGCATACGCAAAGGCGGGATCAAGCCTCAGGAGTCCCCCTGGAAATTCTCGAGCATCTACCCCCAAAACCAGAGTCTGCCTACTTTCTGCTTTGTGCTCTCACCTACACCTCTGACTTTACGGGGGGCTGTCCCCCACTACCTCTCTCTGAAAAAAGAGTTAGCTTACAGCTCCAGTTAATAATTCCTGGGTGTGACAGTGTTTCAACCTACAAACTCCTTTGGAAGTCCTCTAGCCTGCCTGAATAGGTTTTTTCGGCCACATGTGATTGTTCAGAGCCTCCCAACTGTGAGAGGGAGGAGATGTTCTAAACTGTCTAAACACAGATTCCTTTGAGTAGTTAAAAGATTGATTAGAAATTGTATTGAGAAGCGTGTTTCACTTATTGGGCCAATGTTTGCTGCTAAGTCTCCATACTCCTTACCTACTGTGTCCTTGGCAGTGTATTGACTGATATAATGGGTGTATAGAAATGTAAGTAGTAGCCTCAATGTTTGTAACCTTGGACCCTTGAGTTAATTCTTTTCTTGATTGAGCCCACCTCACCTTTGCCCTATAGGAATGCAGCTTTGTCCAATGCTTTTTTGGAGGCTGGTGCCTGACTTTGGAATAATCACCTTTAGAGAAAGGTAAGTTTCTTAAAATGTTAACAGGCCCCCTGGCCAGAAGATGATGTAATTCACCCGAACTTTTGCATATGATTAGTTTGAAAGCCTGGCTTCGATTAGGACCAGGAACTGCTGTCCTTGCATGACTCCACCCCTTCCCCCATTATCCTCTATGCACAACTTAAGGTATAAAAACTACTTGGAAAATAAAGTCTGGGCCTTGTTCACGAAACTTGGTCTCCCCATGTTGCTCTCTCTCCCAAATTCTGGCTGAGTCTCCATCTGGAGCGCAGAACCCGCCATGCTTGCTAATTATGCCTGGGCTTCTAAGATCAGACCAGGGAGGCCTCAGTGTCTCCTCTCCTTCGGGAGAATGGAAGGACGCCTGCGGCCTACGTAAGTGGTGCAAGCTTCTTGTCTTGAAGTTTTATTGGTCTCCCGTAAACCAAGCTACTCAGCCTCTTTTCTCCACTGAATTTTCCTACTGAGCTATCCTCATCCTATTACTCTTTATATCTTTGATAAAATCTTTAAATAAATAGGTCGCCGACGCCGTCCCCGCTTCGAATACCCTGGATCAGCCGGGGCTGGTCCCCGGCAGTTTCCATTGTTTCCCCATCTATTTGCCATGAAGTGATGGGACCAGATGCCATGATCTTAGTTTTTTGAATATGAGTATTAAGCCAGCTTTTTCACTCTCCTCTCTCACCTTCATCAAGAGGCTGTTTAGATCCTCTTCACTTTCTGCCATTAGAATGGTATCATCTGCATATCTGAGGTTATTGATATTTCTCCTAACAATCTTGATTCCAGCTTGTGCTTCATCCAGTTCAACGTTTTGCATGATGTACCCTGCATATAAATTAAATAAACACAGTGACAATATACAGCCTTGACGCACTCCTTTCCCAGTTTTGAGCAGGTTTCTCTGGAGGCGGGTAAGGTGGTCTAGTATTCTCATCTCTTGAAGAATTTTCCACAGTTTGTTGTGATTCACATAGTCAAAGGCTTTGACATAGTCAATAAAGCAGAAGTAGACATTTCTCTGGAATTCTCTTGCTTTTTCTATTATCCAACAGATGTTGGCAAATTGATCTCTGGTGCCTCTGCCTTTTCCAAATACAGCTTGAACATCTGTAAGTTCATGGGTCACATATGGTTGAAGCCTGGCTTGGAGAATTTTGAGCATTAGTTGCTAGCGTATGAGATGAGTGCAATTGTGCGGTAGTTTGAACATTCTTTGGCATTGCCCTTCTTTGGGATTGGAATGAAAACTGACTTTTTCCAGTCCTGTGGCCACTGCTGAGTTGTCCAAATTTGCTGGCATGTTGAGTGCAGCACTTTAACGGCATCATCTTTTAGGATTTGAAATAGCTCAGCTGGAATTCCATCACCTACACAAGCTTTGTTTGTAGTGATACTTCCTAAGGCCCTCTTAACTTTGCATTCTAGGATGTCTGGCTCTAGGTGAGTGATCACAGCTTCTCAGTGACCCTCTTCCTACTGCTTCCTATCTCAGACAGAAGCCTAGTCTCAGACACAGCTGGGAGAATTTGAGCCCCTGCCATCACTTTCTGCTCTCCACACACACCGCCTTAAGGTCAAGCCACTGTGGCACATGACCTGCCTTCCGCCCACCCCTTTTTATATTTACTTGTCTGGCCTCATGTACTTATATGCAGAGTACATCATGAGAAATGCTGGACTGGAAGAAACACAAGCTGGAATCAAGATTGCCGGGAGAAATATCAATAACCTCAGACATGCAGATGACACCACCCTTATGGCAGAAAGTGAAGAGGAACTAAAAAGCCTCTTGATGACAGTGAAAGTGGAGAGTGAAAAAGTTGGCTTAAAGCTCAACATTCAGAAAACGAAGATCATGGCATCCGGTCCCATCACTTCATGGGAAATAGATGGGGAAACAGTGGAACAGTGTCAGACTTTATTTTTCTGGGCTCCAAAATCACTGCTGATGGTGACTGCAGCCATGAAATTAAAAGACGCTTACTCCTTGGAAGGAAACTGATGACCAACCTAGATAGCATATTGAAAAGCGGAGACATTACTTTGCCAACAAAGGTTCGTCCAGTCAAGGCTATGGTTTTTCCAGTGGTCATGTATGGATGTGAGAGTTGGACGGTGAAGAAGGCTGAGCACGGAAGAATTGATGCTTTTGAACTGTGGTGTTGGAGAAGACTCTTGAGAGTCCCTTGGACTGCAAGGAGATCCAACCAGTCCATTCTGAAGGAGATCAGCCCTGGGATTTCTTTGGAAGGAATGATGCTAAAGCTGAAACTGCAATACTTTGGCCACCTCATGTGAAGAGTTGACTCACTGGAAAAGACCCTGATGCTGGGAGGGATTGGAGGTAGGAGGAGAAGGGGAGGACAGAGGATGAGATGGCTGGATGGCATCACTGACTCAATGGATGTGAGTCTCAGTGAACTCTGGGAGTTGGTGATGGACAGGGAGGCCTGGCGTGCTGCGATTCATGGGGTCGCAAAGAGTCAGACACGACTGAGTGACTGATCTAATCTGATCTGATTTGGCCTCATCAGGTCTTAGTTGTGGATGTGGGATCTTATGTTACAGAGCACATGGGCTCCAGAGCGCACGGCTCAGCAGCTGTGTTGCACAAGATCTTTAGTCATGGTGTATGGGATTCTTAGTTCCCCATCCAGGGATCAAACCCACGTCCCCTGCTTTGGAAGGTGGATTCTTTACCACTGGACCATCAGGGGAGTCCCTTGCTCCACCATTTGTATCTGCTACCATACCTGGGTTTTCAAACATGATGTGAGCTTCTCCAACCCCCAGCTGCCTAACGCTCCCTCAAGTCCTCCTGACGAAGGACTTGAGATCCACCTGAGAGAGACTCCCAGGAACCAGCAGGTGGACAGGCTGAGTCTCTGTAAGCTCAGGACTACAGTGGACCAAGTGTAGAATGCTCACACACAGGGCAGGGCTGCTGGGAAAGGATGCCCGTGTCAGCCCGCAGTCACGGCCTGTGGGCCCCAGGAGGGCGGCCGCAGATGCAGCGGGGGACGGTGCAGCAGCCCAGGGGCCGGGCCCCGGGGTCTGCTCACTGCACACTTTCCCCAAGCCCCAAAGGGGTGCACTTCTGGAAGGCCACGCTGTGGTCACGGGGTTCCCACACTGCAGTGGAGTCACATCTGCAGAGCTCACGAGACCCTCCAGGGAAGGCAGCTTGTCACTGGAGCCTGAGCAGTTGGTTCCTTTTTCTTAATTGGAGGATAATTGCTTTACAATGTTGGTTTTGCCATACAGCAACATGAATCAACCACAGGGATACACACGTCCCCTCCCTCGTGAACCTCCCTGCCACCCCCTTCCCCATCCCACCCCTCCGGGTCATCATGGAGCACTGGCTTTAGGCTCCCTGTGTCACATGGCAAGTTCCCACTGGCTATCTACTTTACACAGAGTTTTATCATCCCATATAGTTATAGTCTGGGCCCATATAGAGGGCCCAGATGAGGCCCTCTGGGGATGTTAATGGGCCTGGCTTTTCCCCTCAGTCTGCCCCCGGCCTGACTTTGTTCTGACACATAAAACTCCCTTCACCAAACACTGGGTGTTTGATGGCCCCTTCAGAGGAGCCGCACTGAGTACTTCTTGGAAATTTCTGCTGTCACATTTACAACAACCCCTTTGGCCTTAAGGGAACAAGTTCTCCACAGAATTGCAGTGTAAAGGAGAAAAGAGGAATGAGTTCTTCTTTCCTTCCCTGAGAACAAAGATACAGAGAATAGTGAGCAGGGCTGATCACGCCGAGTTTTTACTTCGTTCCTAATCTGCAGGCAACATTCAGAGAACTAAGACCATGGCACCCGGTCCCATCACTTCATGGCAAACAGACGGGAAAACAATGGCAACAGGGAGAGACTTCATTTTCTTGGGCTCTAAATTCACTGTGGATAGTGATGAAATTAAAGATTTTTGTTCCTTGGAAGAAAAGCTATGACAAACCTAGACGGTATATTAAAAAGCAGAGTCATTACTTTACCAACAAAGGTCCTTATAGTCAAACCTATGGTTTGTCCATTAGTTGTGTGTGGATGTGAGAGTTGGACCATAAAGAAAGCTGAGCATCAAAGAATTGATGCTTTTGAACTGTGGTGTTGGAGAAGACTCTTGAGAGTCCCTTGGACTGCAAGGAGATCCAACCAGTCCATCCTAAAGGAAATCAGTCCTGAATATTCACCGGAAGGACTAATACTGAAGCTGGAGCTCCAATACTTTGGCCACCTGATGCGAAGAGCTGACTTGCTGGAAAAGACCCTGATCCTGGGAAAGATTGAAAGGGACGACAGAGGATGAGATGGCTGGATGGCCATCTCGTGTGACTCAATGCACATGAGTTTGAGTAAACTCTGGGAGTTGGTAAAGGACAGGGAGGCCTGGCGTGGTACAGTCCATGGGGTCGCAAAGAGTCAGACACGGCTGAGTGACTGAACAGCAACAATCTGTAGTCGGTAACTAAGTTTGCTTTTCACCCTCTGACTCTGCATGAGCTAGTTCTGCACCTATTATCTTTTAACTCTATGTGACACATCCTATCGGAGAAGGCAATGGCACCCCACTCCAGTGTTCTTGCCTGGAGAATCCCAGGGACGGGGGAGCCTGGTGGGCTGCCGTCTATGGGGTCGCACAGAGTTGGACACGACTGAAGCGACTTAGCAGCAGCAGCAGCAGCACATCCTATACCTGGTGCTCACCTTTACTGCACTCTCCCTCTGCAGACCACCCCTTGTAGGTTTTCTCCTCTTTCCCATTCAGAAAGAAGGCCACAGTACAGCACACAAAAGGCAATGGACCCGACTACCCAACACCAGCCTATGACTGCTTCCGAAACAATGCGGGAGGAAGAAGAATACAAGGTCCTGATGTCCTTGTCCCTCATCAGCTCTCCAGCTGCGAGCCCTCATCTATAGGATCCCCCGACTCCTCATGGAAGAAGGCACAGTCCTCGAGGCACAAGCCTGTTCTGTTCTGTCTCCCCTCGCCGGTTGAGGATTAAAGCCACCTTTCTATTTCCTCCAAACTGTCTCCATATTTTTTTTATTTGGCTTCACTGGGCAGAGAATCTAAGGTTTTTGGTGGCAACAACAGCTGCCCAAGAAAAATAATGTCTTCAGAGAAACCCCTCATTTCTAAGGAGAGGCTCTTCCTTTGCAGAACACCGTCTGGTCCCATCACCTGGGGGGTCAGCAGGGTGTGCGTGTGGGATGGGCCAGGCGGTCCGCCCAGCAGGACCGGTGCTCAGGGAGCCACTACTGGGGCTGTCAACAGGAGGGATGTCCTGCCCGGCAGGGAGACAGGGTCCTGGGCATTTGCCATCTGTCTTCGGGAATGGAATCTTGTATAGCTGCAGCTGTTGACCTTTGACACTCCCTGAAATGAAACAGTCTGTGCTCCAGGAAAACTGGTGGAATAGGTCTTTACATAGATATTTTCAGAAACTGATTTTATGAGCCCAAGCCTTGCATCTCCTCATCTTGAGAAATCACTAAATCCCTTCATGGTGACATCAGCTCCTCATGACTAGCAGAAAACCTTTTGTAAGATAAGCGCTTATCTCCCTTAGCTGATCCCAGGGCCCAATCCAGGGCTCCTGAGTAGGATCCAAAGTGGCCAGGTAAACACACCCACAGCGGTCACCTCTGGTCTGTCCATCCATCACTCCTTCAACTGGCTCTTGTTTAGCCCCAAATGCCCTATTGGGTGTGGGGCCAAGCCAAGGGGGTGTGTACAGTGGCAGCATTTAATGAGCAGCAGCCAAGGACAAGACTGAACAGTTACTCAGGGCTCCCTCCTCACAGATAAGCCCTTGGCCAGGAAGGCTGCATCCTCGGGAACCAGGCCCTGCCCCCCTGCCCTGGCTCGGCTATTTGAGAAGAACAAGGAGGTGCTGGCCCCCGGTCCCCACCCCCACCCCCAGATGCACCAGCAGGGGGCCGGGCACAGGGCTGCCGGAGGTCTCCTTGGCCTGGGGACCCTGTGATCAGGGTGGGTGAGGCCGTCGTCCAGTGAGTCCAGGGCACACAGCCATCCGTACAAACCAAGAAGAAGCAGGGACAGGGCCCAGATGCCCAAACTCAACATCCCCTAAATAGAGGGAAAGAGTGGGACACCCTCCACCCAGGGGATCCTGCCAAAACAGAAAGGAAAGTCACTCTGTTGCTGCCTGCAGGGTGCAACAGAGAAGAAACATGGCCAAGACGCTTCCCCCCCTGTCCCCACCTGTCACCACCCACCGAATTGGGAGTGATGCGGCCTTGCTTTGGCTGGGATCTGAGGCCGGCAGGAAGAACCTTGCAACTTCTGCTTCTACTTCCCTCCACACTGTCCTGAGATGGCACCCCCAGGAAGGTGCTGTGCCACTTTCCAGGAGGGGAACCGAGATGCTGCAGCTGAGACCCGGGAGCAAGAGGCAGCCAGGGCCTTCCAGCCCTGCAGCTGTCCAGCTAGGCGCAGCCCCTGGTGGGGCGGGGTGTCGCCGGGGGGACACTGAGCCCGAGAGATAGGTCAGCATGGCCTGGTGCAGCCAGGTCTCTGGGGCTGCTTACAAGATTGCTGATATGAGGAGAGCCCAGGGTGGCGCATGTCCCCACCGACCCCAACGGGGCCCTCTGAGTCCTTCCCCCAAAGGGGACTGCTTCGTGCTCTACAACCTGGGGTGTTTCCTCCCATCCGGGTGGCACCACATTTGCCCTGAAGTCAGTTCAGTGGGTCACACTCTGAGGGCTGGAGGTTGCAGCCAGCACTCCTAGAGAATAGTGTGAAATAGAAACAAATAGAACAGAAAGAAAAGCACAGGCACAGAATAGAATCGATGTAGATACAGTCAATAAACTTAGACTTGTTTACTCACTAAGTCGTGTCCGACTCTCTTTGTGACCCCATGGACGGTCGCCCACCAGGCTCCTCTGTCCTTGGGATTTCCCAGGCAAGAACACTGGAGTGGGTTGCCATTTCCTCCTCCAGGGGATCTTCCCAACCCAGGGATCAAACCCAGGTTTCTTGACCCCCCTGCACTGGAGTCGGATTCTTTACCACTGCGCCACCTGATACAGACGGGCAAAGAATAAACGCAGACTAGACAGTATCTGAGCACGTGGGAGGCAGTGTGGCTGCGGGGAGACGTGTTTCAGACAGACACAGCACAGAGATTCCAGTGTGTCCCAGACAGCGATGCTGCGTGCTGTCTTCCCCCAGAGCACCATGGAAACAGGTCTACTCTTCCTCATTCAGTTGCCATCCTGCCTCCGTCACCTCATGCTCAGGCCAAAGCGTCCCCTTGTCCGCTGAAAAGCAGACTGCAAGTGTCCTGGCTGGCCCCCGTCTGGACTCTTTCCGGCCCCCATCCAGCCCACACGTGGCCACCACAGCTGTGCACCGGTAGAATGTTGCCAGACGCCCTGCCCTGTCCCCTCCCCGCCTGCACTCCCGCGTGTACTCTTTACCCACCCTAAGAGCTCACCTGAGGCTGGGAGAGTCACACAGCCCCCCACAGGGTCCACACAGTCCCCCACAGATCACACAGCCCCCACATGGGGTCACACAGCCCCCACGGGGTCACACTGCCCCCACAGGGTCACACAGCCCCCACATGGGGTCACACAGCCCCTACAGGGTCACACAGCCCCCACATGGGGTCACACTGCCCCCACAGGGTCACACAGCCCCCACATGGGGTCACACTGTCCCCACAGGGTCACACAGCCCCCACATGGGGTCACACTGCCCCCACAGGGTGTCACACAGCCCCCACGAGGTCACACAGCCCCCATGAGGCTACACGGTTCCCATGGGGTCACACAGCCCCCACGGGGTCACACTGTCCCCATGGGGTCACACAGCCCCTGTGAGGTCACACTGCCCCCACAGATCACACAGTCCCCATGGGGTCACACTGTCCCCACGGGGTCACACAGCCCCCACATGGGGTCACACAGCCCCCATGGGGTCACAGCCTTCTATGGGGTCACACAGCCCCCATGGGGTCACACAGCTCCCATGGGGTCACAGGCTTCTATGGGGTCACACAGCCCCACAGTGTCACACTGTCCCCACGGGGTCACAGAGCCTCCCATGGGATCACACAGTCCCCATGGAGTCACACAGCCCCCACGGGGTCACAATGTCCCCACGGGGTCACACAACCCCCAAGGAATCACAGCCTTCTATGGGTCACACAGCCCTCGCAGGGTCACCCAGCCCCCATGGGGTGACACAGCCCCCACTGGGTCACAGCCTTCTATGAGTCACACAGCCCCCTGGGATCACATGGCTCCCCACAGCCACTCCCTGGTCCCAGCACCCCAGGAGATTTTTGTCCTGAGAAGCTGACCTCAAATAACCAGAAACACAAGTTTCCAAAGACCTGAAGCCAAGGCGTAGAGTTGAGGGACCATCCAATAGCTCCCATACGGTCAGGGGGATTGATGCCGCAGCATCTCAGGCCAGCAGCCTCACCCAGACCCCTCACCCTGTCCAGCAGAAGAGGTCTGGTCTCTGCTCCAGGCGGCCCGTATAACCAAACAAGCCACTGGGTTCCCCCGGACCACGCCCGTCCCCTCCTCCCTGTCCCCGCTGTCCCCATGGACCCCTGGCTTCTCTGGCCCACGCCCATCCCCTCTCGTCTCCATGGAACCCTGGGCTCCCCGGCCCATGCCCGTCCCCGCCTCCCCGTGGATCCCTGGGTGCCCCTGGCCCATGCCCATCCCCACTGTCCCCGTGGACCCCTGGCTCCCCCAGCCCACGCCTGTCCCCTCTCGTCCCCGTGGACCCCTGGCTCCCTGGCCCATGCCCATCCCCTCCTCCCTGTGGACCCCTGGGCACCCCTGGCCCATGCCCACCCCTCCTCCCCGTGGACCCCTGGATGCCCCCAGCCCACACTTGTCCCCTCGGTTCCCGTGGTGCCCAGACGTGCTGCAAGGCCGAGCCTGCCGGTGCCCTGTCCTGGGCAGCAGCTGGCCTGTCTGCCCACAGGCCCAGGGCACTGACCTAGCAACATGGGCCCCAGGCGTTCCCACAAGTCAGAGAAAACCGACCCGAGGCTCTGGGCCTTCAGGGCCACCGAGTGTGAGCCCGCACACTGCCCTTCTCCCCACCGAGTGTGAGCCCACACACTGCCCTTCTCCCCGAGGTCTGTGCTGCACCCGCAAGCCTGGGACACACACAGCGGCCAGCCGGGCCGTGTGTCCCAACAGCCCCCACGGGACCCACCCTTCCGCCAGAGCTGGCACAGCCCGCAGGACCCGGGCTGGACCCCAGATAGCAGGGCGACACCCCCCAGCCGGCCCTCCAGGGAGGCCCCGGGAAGAGATTGGTCATGTTTCCCCGCCCTCGGGGAGCGGTGGCAGAGGCACAGCACCCCCCACGGGCCAGGAAAGGACGGGGGTGCTTGCAAACGCCACGCCCCTCCCCTCTTGACCTCCACTGCACGGGCAGGCTCTAGGGCTCAGGGCCCGGCCAGCACCCTAACCTGCAAAAGACGGGTGATTGGGCTGAAGTGCCGGAGCTGGGCGGGGGACACGGCCAGCCCCTCAGAAGGTGACCACAGGACTGAGGCCAGCATAGCCGGACCCCCAGCAGCCGCCCACCTAGGCCTCCAGCCCAGACGCCAGATCCCTGTCTCCTCTGCCCACATCCCTCTTGCCCGAACCGCCCACCAGGCCCAGGACAAGGCTGCCCAGGCAGGAGAGGGGGGCTCCCCACTGCCTGAAATGAGGCCCACAAGGGTGAACTCAGAGCGAATGCCTGGTCCAGGGCGATGCCGCAGGAGAACTTGGTCCATCAGGCGCTCAGGCCCCCAGGACTGAAGAAGGAATTTGGCCCCTGTGGTGGCACAGCCCCCGCTTACCTCTGCAAGCCCCCCAGAGAGGACGGCATGCTGGCAGGTGGCGATCTGGCCTGGCCCTTGCCTGACTTGAGCGGGCGGGCGCAGGGCACAGGCACTGGCGGGGCGTGACACTGGGCAGAGCAGGAACTGGAGGAGCACACCTGCCAGCCCCGGCTGGGGCCGCGCCCTCTGCGCCCACACCTGAGTGCTGGCACCTGGCACATGCCCGTGAGCCTGCGCCCGCTCACCCTGCCCCGGTGCGGGGTAGGTCAGCCCAGGGGGCCTGCAGGGAGCTGTGGGCAGTGACAAGGCCTCTGGGTCCAGAACTCAGGGCAAGATGCAGATCTTGCTGAGGGTCAGTGGGTGGCTCTGAGGACAAGGAAGAGAGCAGGAGCCAAAGTCAGCAGCTTTTCTCCTTTTCCTCCTCCTCCTCAAAAGCTTCACCCCGGGAGGAAACTCAGCTGTTATCTACACCTTGGGCTGGAAAAGAACTTTCAAAAGAGGACATTGCGGTAGAAAATTTTAAATTTACTAGATTTTACTCCATGTAAGTACACTTCTTTCTTTTGGAAATAAATAAATACAATTCAAAGACAGTAGACCGAGAGAAATACTTGCAGCATTTTAACCAAATGTTAGGTCCATAAGGGAAGACAAAATTCCTCACTCCGCCGTGAAGCACCCCAGCTGCCGAGGTCCAGCCCCGGCTGATCCAGGGTATTCGAAGGAGAGACGGCTTTGGCGACCTATTCATTTATTTATCAAAGATATAAAGAGTAATAGAACGAGGATAGCTCAGTAGGAAAATTCAGTGGAGAAAAGAAGCTGAGTAGCTTGGTTTACGCGGAAAATCAGTATAACCCGTGACACCACGTTAGCTCTGACCACGGAGGCCGCAGGCGCCCTCTCGAATAGCAGAAGGTGCCCCACCTTAGACACCTTCTCGAGTGGGTCTTAGAAGCCCAGGCAAATAAGTGGTCGCAGAGGATATCCACGCTCCAGATGGAGACTCAGCTGGAAATTGAGGGGAAGAATGACATGGGGAGACCAAGCGCTGGTGAACAAGGCCCGTAGCTTTATTTTTAACAGGGGCTTATATACCCTAAGTTACACACAGAGGATAATAGGGGATGCAAAGTCAGCAGTCTTTGATCCTTATCAAAAACCAGGGTTTCTTTCCTGCAAATGTATCGTATACAAATGGTTTAGGTGATTTACATCATCTTCTGGCCAGAAGGCCTATTAACATTTTATGACTCTTGACAAAGACTTATCAACCATAAGACTTATTTTCTCTAAGCGTAATTAAGGTTTGGCGCCATCTTCCGAAGATAAAATTGCATTCCTATAGGGCGGATGTGTAATGGGTTTACAACACAGGAAAGAATTTATTACCTTAAGGGTCTAAAGTTACTAACACCAAGGCCACTACTTATTTTTTCTACATACCAACTATTAATTAATACATATTCAAGGATACAATACAGGGGATGTGAAACTTGGCAACAAGCATTGGCTCATCAATGAAATCTTTTACTAGTTTTATTCTGACAGTTTCTAACTCTCTGAGAGGCTCTAAGCTATTTGAATATCTTAAGCTTCCCGTGCCTCTCGAGGCTGGGAGACTATAAACAATCGTACGCATAGCTGCAGGAGTCCGGGTAAACTTGTCAGGCGAGTTAGAGAGCCATCTGAGGGGTTTGGATTTAAACACTCCTAATTGCCCAGGAACTTTATGAATTGGAGCTGTAAGTTAACTCTTTGACAGAGAGAGCGAGATGGTGGTGGGGGACAGCCCCCAGTAAAGTCAGAGGTGAGAGCACAAAGCAATAAAGTAGGCAGACTCTGGTTTTTGGGGGGTAGATGCTCCAGAATATCCAGGGGGATTCCTGAGGCTCGATCCCGCCTTTGTGTATGCCGAGCCTCCTTCCTCACGACCTTTGTCACGAGTGGAATGTCTCTCGCCGGCTCCCGGCACCAAGCCCCAGCCAGCCCAGGGTCTTTGGCCATGTGGGTGCCAGGGGTGCCACAGTGGCCAGGCACTTTGGGGCTGCCTGTCCACAGGCCCTTCCCCAGCCTGGTCTGACCCATCATGGTGGATGGGCAGAAGGGCAGACGTGCAGACGTGCGCTCAGAACCCTCCCAGGACTTTCTGGCGAGCTGCTGGAGAGGCCTCGCTGGCACACTCACTTTCTCTCCCATGGTGCTTCGGACACAGCAGGGCTTGGGGGGCAGGGGCGGAGTTCAGGGAGCCCGCACCTGAGGAAAAGAGATGCTCAGCTGGAAGGGTGGCGAGAAGGCTGGGGCCCTGCTCCCTGCCCAGCCGGGGTTCCAGGAGGGCCTTCCTTGGGGGAGCTGGGGCCCACACCATGTACCTCGTATCTGCGGGGGGAGGGCGGTGGAGGATGAAAAGAGACAGAAGCACTGTGCTCCCAGCCCCGACCTCACCGGTGAGCCCCACCTGCAGCACCCAGACAAACCACCTGAAGGCTCCAGGGCGTGGCTGCCAGGACTCACGGGGTCAGGTATGGGCTCGTCTCACCTGACAGACCGCCGCCCCTCATACCTCACTGCCAACGGAGCCACACAGCCCAGCCCAAGGTCAGGAGGCAGGGCATCGTCCGCCTGCAGCCACCCTCTGTCCCCGGGGCCCTGGGGCAGTGCCCTCCTGGCACAGGAGGCCCCAGTTTGCTGGGCGGCTGGTCTTCCCCATGGTGCGGGCCTGCGGGGCTCCTTGACTTTCTCAGGGCCCTCGCTGGGCCAAAAGGAGCCCCGAGGAGGGTCGGAGCAGGAGGGGCCTCCGGGAGGGGAGATGCCTGCGAGTAGCCTGGATGGGGAGCCGAATGGGGCAGGGAGAGGACACTGCCACACACAAGTCTGACCCAGCCACTGTGGGGGGAGGGCTGGGGGCTGGGGGATGGGTGGACAGCCCTGGGGGGCTGGGGGATGGGGGACAGCCTTGAGGGGCTGGGGGTGGGTGATGACCTTGGGGAGTTCGGGCTGGTTGATGACCTTGGGGGCTGGGGGCTGGGGAACTGGGGGCTGGGTGCTTGCTTTGCAGGGCAGTGGGGACTTGGGCCTCCTTCTCCGGAGCAAACCGAGCCCCCACAGCGACGGGTGGGGAGTGGCCTGTCTGCGCCAGAGAGACCCTCCATCACCCCAACCCACCCGCTCGCAGCTTCTGCGGACTCCCCCCAGGCCTTCACTGAGTGCCCCACCCCCATCACAGCCCCTCAGGGTCGGGGTCCCAGAGGACAGCTAGGAGCCCCGTGTCCCCCTTCCTGGCCTCCTGTCATCAGGAGCCCATCTTGGGCCTTGTGAACCTCCTGCCCGTGACTGGGCTCTCAGTCTCCTGAGACTGCCTGTCTCTGACCTCCAGGGCCCGGATGGGGGTCCCCGGGCAGCACAGCCCTGGGCTGCCCTGTGGACTTGGGAGCTCTGGTTCGGGGGCTACAGGGGCCCCTGCAGAGGCGGGCATCTCCGCGTGCTGTCTGCCCTGTGCCGGAGACCCTGCGGGCGGAACCGGAGGTCACCCTGCAGACAGAGCTGTTGCCCAGGCCCCAGTGCCCACTCTGCAAGGCCTGGATGGGGGACAGTCGTGCCACCCTGGGTCCCCATGGCCTGGCCTTGCCGGCGTCAGAGGCCTTGGCCCGGCGGCCACAGCCCTCATCACCCGGAGTGTCCAGCGGCCCCGGAGGCCCCCCTCTGTCCTGCTCACCTCCTCCCGCGTTCCAAGGCCACGGTGCTGCTGGCGGGGGGGTCTCCCACTCAAACGCCAGCAGCCTCAGCATTCCTCGCCTGAAGGCTCAGGCCGGCCCCACCTTTCAGGGGAATGCTCTCTCCCCACCCACTCCCTCTCCTGCCCCTACACCCACAGACCGGGGGCGGGGAGGCTGCCTTGCACCCCAGCTGGGGTCCCAGCACCCAGATCCGAGTAAGAGGAGCAGGTCAAGGTGGGCAGCCCAGGGGCCATTGCTGCAGCCCCAGCTCAGATCTGGGCTGGCACCCAGAACAGGACATAGAGCCCAGGGGGGCTGGGGACACAGGCAGGGGCTGCCTGGGCTCGGGAGTCACGACGGAAGCCCCTGTGAGGCCAGGGTCTAGGGGCTCCTGCTCACCCCGGCAGGGCCCCAGGGGTCGATGGGACTCCAAGAAGATTCCAGCAAAGCGTGGGAGCAGGTGCGGTGGTGCAGCCGGCAGAGCTGCCTCCGAGGGCCAGTGGTTGTCTCTGGGCTGAGGGCTGAGGCCGTGCCCCGGCCCCGGGGTCCGCTTCCCTCCTGCGAGGGGCAGTTTAACCCTACAGGGCTCTGCCCACCAGGGCTGCCCGCACTCTCACTGGGCGGCAGGCACAGGGCCTGCGGGATGGGCGGCACCGGGGACCGGGCAAGAGGGCAGCCTGAGAGCGCAGCTCCGCCCCTGGGCTCCACCCTAAACGGGGGCTGGGGGCCGGCAGAAGGGGGCCTCCCATTTAGAGGCCACGGATGCACCCCCCTCGCCAGCCCAGGGCCGGGCAGCTGACCGCCTGCGGCCCCTCTGGGCTCGGGCTGGTGAACCCCGGGAGCGGGTCACACGCAGGGCGGCCCCCTCACCCCTGCCCCGCCCTCTGGCTCTGAGTCCAGGGCCCGCGGAGGGCCCGGCAGCCGCCAGCCAGCTACCCTGGGTCCACCTGCCCTGCTCCCTCACTGCCCCGATGCCTCGGCTGTGGAGCCGGCTGCTGCTTACCCTGCCCAGAAACAAAGGGACACAGCTGACCATGGCGGCTGCCCCACGGGACGCCCAGACCACCTCGGGGGAGAGGAGAGGGGAAGGGGCCCAGGGAGACAGGCCTGCCAGGGATGCCCACAGCCGCTTTCTCACACGCCCCTGCAGGAACCACTCTGGAAGCCTGCCAGGATGGACCGGCCCGTGGCGAGGAGGGCTGAGGCTCCCTGGAGGAGCAGGAGCCAGCAAGGGCCGTCCCGAGTGCATTCACCAGGGTGACTGTCCCAGAAGGGGCCATGTCCCCACCGCCGGTGAACGGGAAGAAACTCAGCCCATCCTCTTGGCCCGCGGGGTCTGAGGTGCCTGGAGCCTGGGACGGCAGGCTGTGGGATGCCGGGAGCCAGCGTGAGGAACTCCGCCCATGGCAAAGGTCATGAGGAAGGAGGCTCGGCATATGCAAAGGCAGGATCGAGCCTCAGGAGTCCCCCTGGAAATTCTCGAGCACCTACCCCCAAAACCAGAGTCTGCCTACTTTACTGCTTTGTGCTCTCACCTACACCTCTGACTTTACGGGGGGCTGTCCCCCACCACCTCTCTCTGAAAAAGAGTTAACTTACAGCTCCAGTTAATAAAGTTCCTGGGCATGACAAGAGTGTTTCAACCTACAAACTCCTTTGGAAGTCCTCTAGCCTGCCTGAACAGGTCCTTCCGGCCACATGTGATTGTTCAGAGCCTCCCAACTGTGAGAGGCATGAGATGTTCTTAACTGTCTAAATACAGATTCCTTTGAGCAGTTATAAGATTGATTAGAAATTGTATTGGTGAAGGATTTTTCACTTGTTGAGCCAATGTTTGCTGCTAAGTTTCCATATCCCTTACCTACTGTGTCCCTGGGAGTATATTGATTAATATAACTGGTGTATAGGAATGTGAGTAGTAGCTTTAATGTTTGTAACCTTGGACCCCTGAGTTAATTCTTTTCTTGTTATAGCCCACCACACCTTTGCCCTATAGGAATGCAATTTTAATGTTTTTGGAGGGTGGCGCCTGACTTTAGAATCATCACCTTTAGAGAAAAATAAGTTTTCTGAAGAAAGGGTCATAAAATGTTAACAGGCCTCCTGGCCAGAAGATGATGTAAATCACCTAAACTTTTGCATATGGTAAGTTTGCAGGAAGAAAACCTGGCTTCGATAGGGATCAAGGACTGCTGACCTCCCCCCATTATCCTCTATGCACAACTTAAGGTATAAAAACTACTTTGGAAAATAAAGTGCAGGCCTTGTTCACCGGAGCTTGGTCTCCGCATGTCGTTCTTTCTCTCACCTTCTGGCTGAATTCCCATCTGGATAGTGGAGGCTCGTCAAGCCTACTAATTATGGCTGGGCTTCTAAGATCTGACTGGGGAGGCCTTAGTGTCTCCTCTCCTTCGGGAGAACGGGAGGACGCCTGCGGCCTATGTAGGTGACGCAAATTCCTTGCCTTGGAATTTCATTAGCTTTCCACGTAAACCAAGTTATTCAGCCTCTTTTCTCCACTGAATTTTCCTGCTGAGCATTCCTCATTCTATTACTCTTTATATCTCTAATTAATATTTAATTAAAGCTATTGTATCCAGTTCGCCGAAGCCGTCCCCGCTTCGAATCCCCTGGATCCACCGGGGCTGGACCCCGGCAGTGGGCCAGGCAGCAGTGGGGCTGGTGGGGCCACCACCCCTGGTCCTGGCGGAGGTCAGGGAAGAGACGGGGGGCGGGGGCAGGCTGGGGCCAGCATCTAGCGTGAGTGAGGTCAGGGGTCAGGGCCACCTGCACCCTTCTGGGGTCAGCGTCCTGATGGACATGCTCAGGTCGCCCACCTGCAGGGCCACGAGGCCACCAGTCTCCCCCCAAGCCTCTGGGCTCCAGAACTCAAGTCCAGCTTACAGGATGGGGACTCTGCCCCACTGCAGGCCTGGGCAGGGTGCCTCCCACCCAGGCGCACCCCATCCCAGGGGCTGAGCAATGGGACGTTCTCGCACCCCCAGGCTCTCCAGCAGCTCTCACCCCACCTGCAGCTTCCTCCCGCCCGGGGGCCACTTGCAGCCCCTTCCTCGACACCCCAGGCCCCTCCAGCACTCTTACATAACCTCTTCTCAGGTTGCAGCTTAGATGTTTTAAGGTGAAAATCAGCTTTTTCTAATCCAAACACAATACGCTCTCAAGCCCTCCCAGGAACCTCAGGGGATTATCCCGGGGAAATCACAGGTGTTGGGGGTCTCTCCTGCTCCCTGCTCCAGACACAGGGCTCCTGTCTGGTCTGGAAGGAGGGTCTCTTGCAGTCCAGCCTGCCTGGCACCCCCTCTCTTGTTTCACTGACTCCAAGACACTGTCCACTGAGACACTCCAAAGCACAGAGGAGTCGGGGGCTCAGAGGCAGATGTGAACCGTCACCAGCCAGTGGGGGGTGGGCAGAGAGGACGGCAGCCCCCACCCCAGCAGCTGTGAGCCCAGGAGCAAGACCCCCACCCTTGCCACCCCCACCCTCGGGGTCACCCCCACCTTCATCATGCCCCCCACCCTCGGGATCACACCCCACTTTCATCATACCCAACTTTGGGGTCACCCCCACCTTCATCATGCCTCCCACCCTCGGGGTCACCCCCCCATCCTCAGGGTCACCCCACCCTCAAGGTCACCGCTCCTCACCCTAGGGGTCACCCCCACTCTCAGGGTTGCCCCAGCAGGAAACGCCTGATGCGAGCCTGCTTCCCAGGGCGCAGCCTCTGCCACCTCCTTCGCTAGGGGGGTCAGCTGCCCGCTCCCCACCACCATCCCAACCCTGAAACAGGTGGGAAACACCAGCCTGCAGCCTGGCTTCCAGAGTCAGAGGCCAAGCTGCAGGGGCCACCCACAGGCCTCGGAGGCTTGGAACCAGAGACCAGCCACAAGGCGCTCAGGCAGCCCCACAGGACCACGTGCCGAGCCCAGGATGGCGGGAAGGGGACGGAGCCCACCACCAGGGCCAGCGAGGCAGGAGGGCCCCAGAGCCCCCGGACGGCCCAGAGTCCCCAGTCCAGGAAGGCTCTCACAGGTGACCTGACACCCTCCCGGGCCGGCATGGGGCCTGGAGACGGGCCCCTGGCCTGTGCCTTGAAGTCCTGCTGAGCCAAGACCCCCCCAAGGAGAACACCCATCTCCCCAAGGACGCACCCCTTCCACAGCCAGGGGGCCCTGGCCAAGCAGGGGGCCTCCAGCCAGCCGTGGCACTGGGGGCAGGGCTCGTAGCCCTTGGAGCCAGCTGAGGGCAGGCTGCAGCCCAGGGCTGACTCAGCCATCCAGCCCAGTGGAGCTGCGGGACCCGAGTTAGCCTGTGCCTGGGACATCCAGGTTTGATACGACTGCACCTGCTCCTAGCAGAAAAAGAAGGCAAAGCCTCTCGAAGTATAGACAACGACATCTCCCCCACTCCGGACCCCACCTCCAGAGCCTCTGCAAAGTGAGGCCCCGCCACGGTCTCCACGCAGGAAGGTTCTGTTGGAACTGGCGTCCAAGGGTCTGCGTCCTTCTTGGAAGCAGCAGTGAGCTGCCCTCCGTCCCCTCCTCTCCCCAAGGGCCTCAAGGGCCACGCTCGCCTCCTCCTCAACAGGCGCACGGCCAGCGACCAGCCGCTGACTAACCCCAGCTGCACTCGGCGCTTCGTGCATGGCCTGGGGGCACAGCCCACCGCCACGTGTGCCCGTGAGCCGAGTGCGTGCTCGTGTGTCGCGTGCGCTCATGTGCCGTGTGTACGTACACAGGTCAACGCTGCAGGGTGAGTCCCAGCGGCAAACTGCAGGGCCAGAGGTTGCCGCTTCACTTTCTGACATTCAAGTGGGCCAGCTTTGTCCTGCAAGGAAGCAGGGGTTTCCCCTGCCATTTGCTGCCTCCCACCCCCAGTCACTAAGCCACCTTCTCAAAGCCCTGCTGTTACTGTAGCAGAAAATGCCTCCAAGTGTTAAGCCTTCTAATAATTCATGCATTTTACTTTAATTCTCTAAAATAAACTTGCTGAGTCCTAACACTTCTTATGGGAGGTCTCTGCACAACGGCCCCCACTGCACACTGCAAACAGGACCTGACCGCCTCTGGCAACGTTAGGAAGCCACGAGAGGCCACACCTCAGGGGCCGATGAGGCGGGCCTCCCAGTCACACAGTGGGGGACGGCGGACATGGCATGGGGCCAGGCGCCGGTGCAGGGACGCCCCCACACACGGGTGGTCAGGCCCCAGGGCCCTGAATTTCCAGCGCTCAAGAACGCAGTACACGGGCCCTTCACCCAGTTTGTGAGGCCACTTTCCTAGGAACAAAAGGGAGGAGAGGATGCTGGTTAATTACATTTTTATTGGAAGCTCACGGCACCAGAAAGAAGGCGACTGCAGCCTCTCAGACCGTCTCCAAGCCCCAGCAGCTGCCCCGGGGGAGCGCCCGCTCGGGGTGGCAGGATGCCTGTGGCTGGCGGGGCTTCTCACCTGGCACTACTGACTTTTGTGGTCAGAGCAGAACCGGAAAGACATCTCCATGGACGCGTCACAGCAAGTGCGAGAAACGGGTGGCTGGCCTCTGAACCGCCGGGCCTTCTAGCAAACAGGGACGCGACGTACCCAGGGCGGGCACGCCTGTTCCTCCGGCTCAAAGGGGACCAGCTGTCATCCAGAAAGTGCCCGATGTCTCAGCTCTGCTGGTCAGAGCGCAAATGGACCCGCCTCGGTGCCCCGTTACCCATATGGAGTTCATCCCCCTGCCCAGGGCCCCTCAGAGGCTTGTACCAAGTGGGGGGCCAGTGGGATGACCGCCCTCTCAGGGACATACCCCACAAGGCAGGATCCCACAGGCCACAGGCAAGCAGGGGTGACCTGGTCGACCCTGAGTGGGCAGAACCGTGCGCCCACCTGGCCTATCCAGGACCTGAGGAGGGGTGGAGTGTCTGTCCAGTGGGCAGTCATAGTGGACGGACAGCTCTCTGTCCACCCAATAGAACAGCAGGGCTCCAGAAGACTCCTGCCAAGAGAGCCACGTGCCCTGGGCTTCACGGGGCCAGCTCCAGCCCCCTGGACCAAGCGGTCAGTCATCCAGCCTGCTGCAGGCTCTGCAGGTTGGAGGCTCTGTGGGCCCACCCCATGGGCAACACCAAAACCGGATGGAGGCCCCCAGTCTGGCTGCAGGGGGCCATCAGGCGTGGGTGGGCAGCATCTTGTAGGGGTTCAGGATGCCCTTGGGGTCCAGGAGGGCCTTGAGCTGCCTCATGAGCTGCAGCGCCTCAGGGGGCTTGCTGTAGCCAAGGACGTCCTTCTTCTTGAAGCCCAGGCCGTGCTCGGCGCTGACGCTACCCCGCTGCCCCGCTGTCCACTCGTACACGTAGGGCTCCAGGGCGCCCAGCAGGGACGCGCTGAAGGCCTCAGACGTCACGTTGAGATGCAGGTTCCCGTCCCCTGGAGGGACAGGGATGCGCAGGTCAGCAGGGCCTCCTCTGCCCCTTGAGGCCCTCTCCTCCCCGAGGCCCCCACTCCCAAGAGCCCCCAGCCCCACCCCGCCGCCCTTCACACCACTGGCCGCTGACCTGGCAGTGTTCACTCCCCTCCTCCGGGGGTCGCAGCGCCCCTGGCCACACACACGTTTCTCTCCGAGTTCTCCCCAGCCCCCCACCCCACCCGCACAGACCCCCCTCCCCGAGGGCCCCCGCCTGAGACGGACAAACATCCGCCCAACCTGCGCGAGCCCAGCTGGACCACTGAGGCCGCCGCAGACCCGGGTCCCCCAGCACCCAGGACGCCTCTGACCGGGTGACCTGCAGCCTCTGACCCAGTGACCTTGGACCACTGAACCTATGACCTGGGACTTCTTATGCCCCCTCCCCCATGCACATCTGTCAAACGTAGGGAGCAAACCAGGGACCCCTCTCCCACCAAATGTGGTTCCCACAGCACACCTGGGGTGAAGGCTCTGAAAACAAGCGAAGCACTACAGAGAGAGAAGCTGGGCTCCTTTGATACTCACCTACACCCCCTGCAGGGGCCTGGGGGATCCACATGGCCCCAGGGCCCTCCCCACTCCTTGTGCAAGCAAATTACCTCCAACTCAGCCTCCAATAATCCCCACAGATAAAAGCCTAAGACACACACACACACCACACAAAGTCTAAGACAAAAATTACAAACACACAGAAGAGAAACCATGATGACCAAGACCCACGAAGACCTGCGATCCAGTGATTTCCAAAAAGAGAAAATAAATGGTTCATGTGTTTAAAAAAACATGAGCAAAAAATATAAAACACAGACCAGAGAAAGCTTTTAAATATCCAGTTCAATCTTCTAGAAACGAAAAAGATGGTCACTGAAATGTCAACGAGCAGAGAGAGATGTAGCAGAATGGAAAGCAGACAAGCACGCAGAGATCTGGGCCCGCGGATGGGAGAGACAGGCCGCGCCGTAAGCCTGCGGGGGATGCTTGGGGGGCAGGGAGATGGTATCCACAGGGACAGCAGGGGAGCAGTGTCCGAAAGCAGAGCCCACGGACTCCAGCTGACAGACACTGACCCACCCAGACAACGCTGAGAGAAGCCAAGGAACTCCAGGACAAAGGACAGATCTTAAAGCGCACTTCTCTCCGTGGAGCCCCGCTGGTCCCCGGCCACCTGCCGACAGCAGTTAGTGACGCCTGCACTCTGCAGAGAACAGGGCTGTCAGACCAGAGTCTCAGAGTTCACTGCGGAGAAACCACTGAAGAGCAGGCTCATAAAACCCATGGCATGCGGCCACCTGCCTTCCCAGACCACAGGACTCTCTAAAGGCAGGGCTGTGACACCAGGCCAAAGACGGGCCCGCAGTGTGGGTGAGTCTGCTCAGACACGGGCTCACACGGCAGTAACAACAGCACCGCCACCAGGGCTGGGATGTCACGGCACTGGGGCACGCTCCAGACACAGCGACCCGGCGCGGGTGACGGCGCCCAAGGGACAGGGCCCCAGGCTCCCTGCTCCGAGGACTGGCCAGGCTCTCAGGGGAGCAGTGGTGTCCAGGGGTGGGGGACAGAGAGCTGACTGTAAGGAACTGGCCCAGATGACTGTGGGGACATGGTTAGCCCAGCATCCACAGGGCCAACCAGCAGGTGGACACCCAGAGACGAGCTGAGACTGCAGCTCCAGTCCAAAGGCCTCTTCCGTGGGGGATGTCCATGTCCCATGGCCCGGGCCTTCAGCTGATCAGGCGAGACCCTCCCACATGGGAGGGTGACCTGCTTTACTCAAGGTCTGTGGATAAATGCTAATCTCATCTTAAAACTATCTTCACAACAATATCCAGACTGACGTCTGACCAAGCATCTGGGCACACAGCCCAGCCAGGCTGACACACAGGTTGCCACACTGTTTGGGAAGAGTGACCCTCTTGATACTGATTATCAAGAGTGATACTGATTAATCTCCAACTCTTTTAAGGTAGGACCACCCTGATAACTTTGCCAGAAGAAATATCAACAACCTCAGATATATAGATGATACCATTCTGATGGCAGAAAGTGAAGAGGAACTAAAGAGCCTCTTGATGAGGGTCAAAGAGGAGACTGAAAAAGTGGCTTGAAACTCAATAAGATCATGGCGTCCAGTCCCATCACTTCATGGCCAATAGAGGGGAAAACGTAGAAACAGTGACAGATTTTATTTTGGGGGGCTCCAAAATCACTGCAGATGGTGACTGCAGCCATGAAATTAAAAGATGCTTGCTCCTTGGAGGAAAGTTATGACAAATACAGTGTATTAGAGATCAGAGATCACTTTGCTGACAAATGTCCCTATAGTCAAAGCTCTGGTTTTTCCCGTCGTCATGTACACATGGCAGAGCTGGCCCATAAGGAAAACAGAGCACTGAAGAATTGACGCTTTCACGCTGTGCTGCTGGAAAAGACTCTTACGAGTCCCTGGGACTGCAAGGAGATCCAACCAGTCCATCCTAAAGGAGATCAGTCCTGAATATTCATTGGAAGGACTGATGCTGAAGCTGAAACTCCAATACTTTGGCCACCTAATGAGAAGAGTTGACTCACTGGAAAAGACTATGATGCTGGGAAAGACTGAGGAGGAGAGGGGGCGACAGAGGATGAGGTGGTTAGATAGCATCACCAACTCAAACGACATGAATTTGTGCTGGAGTCCAGCTCCAGCAGCCAGGGATTCAACCTGAAGGAGTGAGTGGTGTTGGTGAGAAATGAGACAGCCTCTCGGTTTTCTTGGACTGCCTGTTTATTTCAAGTTTAAGATTCTCTTTTGTACTTTTACAAAAACATTAGGTCAGAGGTTTGACATTTTCAGTTCTCTCTCACCCAGATTTATTATCTCCATAAATCATTGTTGCCCTTCAAACAGAGTTCCTGCTTCAGTGATTCTCTAGGAATCAGCTTTACCATCTATTATCTACATCCTCTAATGTGTCCTATAGTTAACTTGTGATTACATTGTAACTCATACTACATTCCTCAGTTTATTTCTTATCTTTCTAAATCCTGTTTGCCCCTAACATCCCGAGCTCACTATCTCTTAAAAAGGCTTCTAGCTATAGTATCTCTAAAATTCCTAACCTCTATAAGCTATAGTAAAATATGCTAACATTCCAACATTCCTTAAATCTTTAACTTCTAACTATTGTAATTATTTCTAAGCCCTAAATTCAGTAAACTCCTTTACCATAAACATTCTCCTCACAAGTAGGCTTCAGATAGCAATCCCTCCCGTGGCCTCAAGCTGCGGCCTACGTGCTCACCCTGGAACACTCTTTTGTAAAAGTCCTCAAACAAATGTCAATGACTAACTTAATGAATTATTTTCTGAGCACAGCTGCAGAAGGCGGTGTGCGCCTTCTCATGCTCCTCTCAAGAACAATAAGCACCTTAGTACTTCTTTTCAGTCAACTCAGCCGAGGAGAGGAAAAGACAAGTCAGAATCACAAGGCCTAACTCCTTCATCCCGGGTCCGTGCCTGCGGGACAAAGAGAGGGGGTGGGGCCGTGCCTCCATTTTGTCAGTAACGCCTAACGCGGCTCCCGACAAATCTGAGCAAACTCCAGAAAACAGTGGAGGACAGAGAAGTCTGGCATGCTACAGTCCAGGGGGTCACAAAGAGCCGGACACCACTAAGCAACAACAGCACCACCACCTCCCTGATAAAGACACAGTTCTAGGGATACTGCTGGGAGATCAGAGGGGCACAGTTTCCTGTTAGTAAATGGAAACAAACTCTATGAGATAAAACACCAACCAAAAGAAGGTAAAGCAGTTCAGTTCAGTCGCTCAGTCGTGTCCGACTCTTTGCGATCCCATGGACTGCAGAACTCTAGGCCTCCCTGTCCTTCACCAACTCCCAGAGTTTACTCAAACTCATGTCCATTGAGTCGGTGATACCATCGAACCATCTCATCCTCTGTCGTCCCCTTCTCCTCCTGCCCTCAGTCTTTCCCAGCATCAGAGTCTTTTCCAATGAGTCAACTCTTTGCATGAGGTGGCCAAAGTACTGGAGTTTCAGCTTTAGCATCATTCCTTCCAAAGAACACCCAGGACTGGTCTCCTTTAGGATGGACTGGTTGGATCTCCTTGCAGTCCAAGGGACTTGTAAGAGTCTTCTCCAGCATCACAGTTCAAAAGCATCAATTCTTTGGTGCTCAGCTTTCTTTATACTCCAAGTTTCACATCCATACATGACTACTGGAAAAACCATAGCTTTAATTAAATGGACCTTTGTTGGCAAAGAAGGTAACAAATCAGAGTAAAAAAAAATAGAAGAAATGGGGACAAATAGAAGGCCCAAAGTGAGACCAACCAGGTCACTGTACAGTCTCCATAAATGAAGGGCAGCAAAACGTGCCACCTCAAAACAGGCCACTTTGGCATAAGGATTATTTTGAGCTGAAGGCAACTGAGAAGAAAGAGACACAGAATAGCCCCCTGCCCTCCATCCACCTGGAAGCAGGACGAGAGCGTGTAAAGGTGCCCCAGGCAAGGGCAGGGTCGCCACCCGGGACAGCTCCAGGCTTTGCCCCTGAACGTCCATCCTCTTCCTTCATCCATGCTGTCTCCAAAGAGGTACTGTTCTTTGCTAAAATGCCCTACAAGTCTAACTACCTGAAACTGAGCAGGACCCTGTGGGGTCTCTCTGTTCAGCCTCCATGACCTTCCCTGAGCTCCAAAGGGAAGACTGGAACAGTTGCTAACCAGGGAGGGGAGGGGTGCAGAGACAGGGAGGAGCAGGCAAGAACAATAGAGCGGCAGGGGCAGGGCGCGGGCACGACCTTTAACAGAATGAGATGGCCTGGAACGATCAGAGCCAGATGGGCCCAAAATGACTACGCGTCAGCCTCCACCTGACCTTGGGCCTCAGTACACGTCATCGCAACACGTCAGCACTGGCCCACCAGCACAACAGGTCCAAGGGCGACCCACAGAGACCAACAGGTCAGCCGTGATCCAGTTCCTGGAAACCCGCCTCTCCCGCAAAACAGCTGGAATAATCCTCCCACTCGTTAGCTTATGAAATTACTCACCTAAAACACACTGGCTCTCCCCTTCTGAGGTGGCCCACACTGCAGCGTGTCCCTCTCTAAATGAACCCGCTTCTTACCGACCGTTTTGTCTCCCACTGAATCCTTTCTGCAACGAGGCATCAAGAACCTGAGCGTCATTAAGTCCTGAGACCAGGTGTGCGATCTTAATTAAAAGACCACAGGTGGACTTCCCGGTGCTCCAGCGATTAAGACTCTGCCTGCCAACGCAGGGGACGTGGGCTTGGTCCCCGGTCCCAGAGGACTCCGCACACCGCAGGGCAACTAAGGGCCGCAGCTCCTGAGCCTGTACGCGCCAGAGGCAGCCTTGGAGCTGTGCTCTGCAACAAGGAAGCCACTGCAGTGAGCAGCCCACTCCCCACACCTGGCGAAAGCCCACACGGCAGTGAAGACCTAGCACAGCCCAAAGTAAATCAATAGCTTTTAAACATCACACGCATGTTGCACGCTTAGCTGCTCACTCAGGTCCGACTCTTTGTGACTCCATGGACTATATTTAGTTTGCTCCTCTGTCCCTGGGATTCTCCAGGCAAGAATACTGGAGTGGGTTGCCAGGCCATCCTCCAGGGGCTCTTCCCGACCCAGAGATCGAACCTGTGGCTCCTGCCGCTCCTGCACTACAGGTGGGCTCTTTACCGCTGAGCCAATGGGGAAACCCAAAAGTCACACAGCACACGTGAAAACAACTTGAAAAAACAAGACAGAAAAGACCATGGATTTTGACTGGGTTCGAGTCCCTGCCCCCACTACATGGGTTCACGTCCCAATCTGAGGTACGTGGTTTCAGCTGCACCTCAAGGGACGCATATGACAGTATCTTTGAGCTTTACAGAACTAAGCGCCCCTATAAGTGGAAGCTGTCAGGTTCTTCCTTCCACAGAGGATCCCAGTTTGCTAATCTGGAGAAGCTCAGGAGACACCTGACGCCAGGCTAAAGGAATGCAGGCCCGGCTCACACCCTGGTCCTTATCAATCATCAACCCTGCCCTGCACCGTCCCCATAAACTCCTCAGCAGACCCTCCCAGCGTGGGACACAGTCTGGGGGCAGGAGCCCACTGTGTCAGCCCTGCCTGGCAAAGCAATAAATCTACTTTTTATTCCTTCACCCCAAACTCTGCCTCTGAGATTTGATCTGGCATTGGCGCACAGAGACCGAGCTCTAGGCATCAAACGGACAACCCAGGTGTCCACCTTCAGAAGCAGCCAAGGCACCAGGAGAAGGGGGCCCACCCTTACTGCAGGGGTGGGGGCTCGCTCGGCAGCTGACAGTTAAGCGGACTCGGGCCGCCGGCAGCACAGAGGGCAGACGGGATCCAGAGGGTCTGCTCTCAGCACCTGGCAAACAGCTAGGGAGACTGGCGGCGCCCCAGGCAGGGACCACACTTCCACCAGCGGCGTGCTCCACTCAGTCCTCCATCCACCGCATGGTCAACAGCAAGCCCACGGCCTTCAAGTGGATGGAAAAGTCCTGCATGTTTAGAAGTTAAAATACACAGTTCTGCCCACCTCGCGGGTCAAAGAAGCAATGATGAGGGAAATCAGAAAGCATTCAGAACTTAAAGATGACGAGAGCACCCTCAGACACGGGAAGCACCCGGGCAGTGGCAGAGACGGGACAGAGGGAGGCACCCGGCCGTCCCCGACCCAGTCCTCTGTAGAGGGGTGGCATCGAGCGCCCAGGGCAGCAGACGCCCAGAGCGAGCTGAAGTACCGGGCGTGCAGGGCCAGCGCCTCGGTCACAGGACACAAGGGCCTGGAGCCGGGTCTGGCCCTCGTGAGTCCTGTGGGCGCTCCTGGATGCTGCCAAGTCTGAGGAGGCAAGAAACAGGTACTTTCTAAAACCAGCAAACACCACCTGTGTGCTTACACGGAGGGAAACTTAAATACACAGAAGAGCAGAAAGGCTGAAAATCAGTGAGCTACGTACTTCATTATAAAGTCAGAAGAGCAGCGGTGATGCCGGAAGGTGGAGACGAAATAGCGAGAAAAGCGCCCAACGGAAAACCCACACGGAGAAGCCCAGCAAGCCCAGCGCTGACTCTCTGGAGAGGCTGCGGAATCGATAAACGCCTGAACAAGAGAGACGGAGGTGTGGACGGGGCCGTCCCCTCCCTTCCAGTTACGAGGACCCGGCCGTCAGCCCCTGCGCCCACCGCCCTGCGCGGAAACCAGGACGCACGCTGGCCCAGGACCGGCAAGAGCCACGCGGAACGAATGATCTCCAGCCCAGGTGCCCGCGTCTCCCCGCGCACAGAAAGCACTGAGGTCACCGCCTTGGCACGCCCGGCTTTGTGAGGAGCAGCAACACTGTGATGTTTGACCACACGGGCTTTTCTGGCCCCAGCACGACACTCCGACGTATCCTGGCTGCTCCCCTGCCCCCTCCCCTCCTCTGCACCGTCCGAGAGCCCGCTCCCCACCTAGAGCTCTCGGTACAGTCCCAAATAAAACTGAATTCACAACCTTCGGGTTGTACAGATAAGAAACAATCCGAATCCGGACTTAGACAGTCCCCCTCCGCAAGTGCTGGACACGGCACGAAGGATAAGAACAGCGCAACGCCAGAACACTCAGGATCTTAGGAGAGACAGACAAAGGCCAGAAAAAGATGAGCAGTCAATTCTGAAGAAAAGGCAAGCCGGAGAGTCCTGTAGTTACGAAAGAAAGTGCGTTGTAGTCAATCTCCTCAAAAAAATCACCCACGAAAACTTCAGGCCCAAGCACCTTCATCTGCAAGCTACTAAACGTTCAAAGAGGAGGTGATTCCAACCTGCCAGACGCTTCTAGAGATGACCCCCAGGTCGCTTTATGACTCTGAGACCAACCTCCAGCCTGCACAGACAAAGGGAACCAGACAGGGCGGGACAGAGGAGCTCCTCCGCGGGGTCAGTAAATGGGGTCAGACAAGACACAGAAGGGTCCCCGTCATGCTGGGCTGACCCGGACACACAGACCCACTCGCCCCCAGGTCAGAGAGATGAGCCCCAGGGGTCAACGGGAAACCGGAGCCCGGCACCCGAGCAGACGCAAAAAGAGCATTCAGAAATCAGCAATCACGCTCAATTTCCAGAGTGGAATTCCACCACGTGACGCGTTCAGGGCCCCCCCACACAGTCCCGGGAGGTGGAACTGAGCCCACCTTATGAAAAGGACAGTGGAGGCCCCAGGCAGAGGTCACCCCCACACCTGTGAACAGACGGGGCTTTGAGACACCCGGTCCCAAAGGCTGCTGAAAATCAAGGGGATGAAATTGCTCCTTCATGTGAGTCAATAACTTATAAGCGTGACTCTTCTGCACACAATAATGACGGGAACTGGTTTTAAGACCCTTTCATCTGGAGGGAGGGCAGGGTCAGAGCTCATCCTCAAACATGAGACCCCCGTGATCAGGCCGGCCCCCGCCCCTGCCAAGCCCCGAGCCCGCGCTCCCAGGGCGGGCCTTCCCGGGACACCCCAGGCACGCCCCCCACCCCGCGGGCTGTGCTCACCCAGGTGGCCGTAGCCCACCACGTGCTTGGCGCTTGGGCCGAGCCGGGCACGCAGGTCGCCCACGAGGTCGTAGAGCCGGTCCAGGGGCAGCGAGAGGTCGTACTTGTACACGTAGCCGTCACGGCTCAGGGCCTCAGTGATCCTCTCCCTGAGTGCCCACAGCATCTGGAGGGGGGACGGGCACCGTTACCCAGAGCAGGCAGGGCTGCAGGATGACCCCGGGGTCAGGAGGAAACCCCCGGGTGACAAAAACGTCCCACGCCATGACAAGGGCGGGGCTTCCGTCTGAGAACGCACACTGGACGGGGGCCCCAGATGTAGCCAGGCGGGCCCCTGAGGGCAGACACCCAGGGCCCCTCGGAGACAATCAGCGCTGACCCTGTGACCCTGGGACTGGCCGGGCGGGGGAGCTCGGGGACACAGGCGGGGACCTCAGCATGGTTGCGCACCCTTCCCAGCACCCCATGACGTCCTGTCCTGTCACAGACAACCCGGGAGGGCGTCCCTAGGCTTGTCCCGTCTGGTCCCCCCCATCCTCCATCCCCCCCTCCACATCGCAGGAAACCTCGAGGCGAGGCAGCTTTCTGGGTAAGGGAAAACATCCTTTTCTTCATTTCTTTTTAAACAAGCCCACGGTGCAATAATCCCCCCTGAGTTCCTCGCCAGCATGGGACGCCCAGCGGGTGTGTGCATTTCCCCAGTCACTCAGCACTGTGGGTCGCGCCATTCCCGCGCCTGGGCTCCCTGACCATCACCCCGGCCTGATGCTCCTCCCGTACCCGGGGCCTGGCCACATGCCTGGCCTGAGCCCGGCAGCCCTGCCTGCCCCGTGCGGCCTCCTCAAGCCCTCACGTCCCGGCGCGGCCACAGAGCTGCGGGCCCCTTATCCACTCACCTTGCCCACTGCTCCAAACCCAGCCTCTCTAGAACGTTCCGTCTGCAACCCCTCTGTGCACCTGCACAGCTGACGCTGCTCCCCAACCCGTCCAGGCCCAAGCGCCCCCGACCCTCACCCCGCGCCACCGCCAGGCCCCTGGACGCCAATGCTTGAGAACAGGGCACTGAGGCAGGCAGCGTGGCCCCTGGCTGGGACCCCTCCCCCGGCAGATGGCCCAGGAGCCCCGCTCTGGCCGTGCCCGCCCCGCACAGCAGCCTGGAGCTCGGTGCACCCAGACGGAGCCCGGGCCGCTGGAGCCGGGCCCTCCATCAGAAGACGCGGGCCGTGTGCCCGGAGTGGGCAGGGCCCGGCTCTCAGGCCCGAGGCCCAACGATTCCTCATTCCCAGGCAACTGACAGAGTGCGTTTAGGGGCAACAAGGAAAGCGTGGGAGGCAAGCCCCAGTACTGGGCCCTGATGGAGAGAGGACGCAGCCCAGGTCTCAGCCCCATCCCCCCAGGACACAGGCCCCATCCCCCCAGGTCTCAGCCCCCATCCCCCCAGGACACAGGCCCCATCCCCCCGGGACTCAGGCCCCATCTCCCCATCCCCCCAGGACTCAGCCCAGCAAGCCCAGCCTCAGGAAGGAGTGGACAGAGTGGCTGACAGGAAGGTGGTGGACGGGGAGCAGGACTGAAATCCTGGGTCAGGAGGTGAGGGCCTCCCAGGAACCCAGACCAGAGGGCCAGGTGGGAACAGGATGGGTTGCAGCCTCTAAGGTCCCATGTCCCTGGATGGTGACCGTGGCTACCCAGCTCCCAGGCCCGCACGGTGACAGCGGCCTCCTCCATGCCAGGCCCACTCTCCTCACCCTCTGGTGAAGCCCCTCCCAGGGAGCCCCCCACGCCCTGCCCAGCCGCCCCCCATCCACAGGCCCTGACACCAAGTGTGTTTTAGTGAGGCAGCCAGCAGGCAGGTCCCCGGCTGCAGCCCCTCTCACTTTAGCAGTGGGGGCGGGGCATCACCCACCTTGATCCTCCTCTCGTCGCTGCCCAGGGTCCCATCGGTCACCAGCCCCGAATCCAGCACCTGCTCCAGGAAGCAGCCCAGCTTTTCGGCATCGTGCCCCGGCCCAGAGCCCGCCGTCTCAATGAGGACGTAGAAGGGGCTTTCTGGAAGAGCAGAGGCAGGGTGAACAGGGGGCGGCGGTCAGGGGAAGGCCAGGGCGGGACAGCCGGGGCCAGGGGGCTCCAGCACCTCCCGATGCACTGGGGTCACCCACAGAGCAGCCGCTGGCTACTGTGGCTAAAAGACAGGTCCTTCACTTAAGAGAGACAGTGCCCCCCGGAGACACGGCAGAGCCGGAATGCTGGGGCTGGGATCGCGCAGTGGAGGACAGGGCTCCTCTCATCAAACCGCAGGGTGAGCGGAGGTGTGGTGCCTGCCGTGGTCAATGACTCCCAGGGGGCCCTCTGTGCATCCAGGGGCCCTCAACACCCCCAGGGACCCTCAATACCCTCAGGGACCCTCCATGCCCCCCAGGGGCCCTCCATGCCCCCTGGGGCCCTCTGTCCATCCAGGGACCCTCCACGCCCCCCAGGGGCCCTCCATACCCCCTAGGGGCCATCAATACCTCCAGGGACCCTCCATGCCCCACCAGGGCCCTCCACGCCCCCAGGGGCCTCCACACCCCCCAGGGGCCCTCCATCCCATTAGAGACTCCCCACCCACCCAGGGGCCTCCCCACCCCCACCCCAAGGGACCCTCCACTTTTCCAGACCCTCACACATAGAGAAGACACCACGTAGGGCCCTCACCAGCACCCAGCCCCCGTGGAGCCCTGGTCCTGGACTTGCAGCCTCCAGAAAGGGGAAAATCGGTGCCCTTGCCGAGGGCTGCGGCTCCGTGGGGGCGGCCTGGGGGGAGACCAGGCCCACTTCCTCTGGTCAGTCTCAGGAGCGAGAGCGCCAGCACCTGCAGCTGTGCGGGTTCACACAGATGCACACAGCGTGCGGGCCCAAGAACCAGGTGTGACGAGCTCGTCGGCTCAGTCGGAACAAGCTGGCTGAGCTCTGGTGGCTGGCACGTTGTAGGGGGACACTTCTCCCAGCTGAGGAGCCGGTGGAGGGTCCTGACTGCGTCTGGCTGTTCCAGAGACCCCGGGGCTCCAGCACAACTGTCAGCATCTGACCCAGCTCTGCAGGGGAAGGGCCCTCAGGGAGAACCCTGCCCTCAACAGCGACGGGGACACCAGAACCGCCGCACTCCCTGCCACCTCTACTCCACGGATGGGCTGGAGGCCTGGCACCTTCCATCAGCCCACACGCCAAACGGCGCCAAAGGTGAGGTGGGCGCTGCCCACAGGCAGGCAGGGACAGTACCTTGCACGGGGCAGGAGAGACCGAGGTGGAGCCTGACCAGCTTCATGCACTCAGCGTCCATGAACTCAAACGCAGACAGGATCTCGCCCAGCATTGCCCTGCAGGTGCGGAAGGTCTGCAGAACTTCAGCAAAGCCCGGACAGCCTGCAACGGGCGCGGTGAGAGGACAGGCAGACTGGCATGCAGGCACCAGGCCTCGCCACAGGCCACCCGAGCCCGCCCTTCAAGCAGCAAAACCAACCTGCCCAGCCAACGGCCACTTGGAAAGTCACAAACACGTGGCCAGAAACCGGCCCCTCGGGAAGCAACTTGGCCGTGTCTCTATGACACCCTGGGCCCCGCAAGCCATTCAGGGCATACTTCCCGGACCCCAGCTCTCCACGGTGCCCCAGCACCCGGGGCTGGCTGCCAGGCGCCTGAGGCGGAGCATGGACGTCGGTGTGCAGGCAGGCAGGGCAGGCCAAGAAGACCTGGTGGGCACGGGGTTGTGCTCGGCCCTTCCCGGCAGGGATGAGGAGGCACTGAGGGGTCCCGGGGAGGGCAGGGAGGAGGGTCATGGGGTGGGACCCACTCTGTGGGGCCAAGGAGTAGCCGGGGGTGGCCTGTGAACCCCAGCAAAGAGAGCTGAGCGAACTGGCGACAGATCGGAGGAAAGCTGCCAGAACACAACACAGAGCCGGACTGGAGGGAAACCCGCGCGGTTACGACACGTGGAGACCGACCACCTGAAAGGTCCTCTCGTGTGTCTGACCACCATGCTGGGGGGAGAGAGGGCTGGGCAGCTGCTGAGGACGGGGTGGAGGGAAGCTTCCGGAAGTGAGGGGTTTAGGAAGTTTCAGAAAGAAAAAGAAACGCACTCTCACAGGAGACACACCGGGACCCATAAAAGACCAAAGGAAAAGAGGAAATCTCTACGTCGGCCAAAGAAAGAGAAACACCCGCTCATGGCGGCTGCAGGGGACGCCAACCCGCCACCGGTGACCATGGAGCCGTGAGGAGCGCCGCTCCCACAGGATGGGAGACACCAGACACCGGGGCCAGCTTCCGGGAAAGGGGAGGAGGGAGACGTTCCAGACAGACTCGCATGGACTCACATGGACTCAACAGGGACTCACAGCCCCAGGCGTCCACGACAGAGCAACCAGGATGTGTTCACAGCGCGGGGCCGGGAAAGCCCAAAGCAGGAGGGCAAACGTGGAATTACAGTGATGACCAGCGCGACGGAAGGGACAGAAGGACGGAATCAGGACAAGGCTGCGGGGCCCAGAGCCTGGCGCGGGTGGACGGCGGCAGGGGAGGAGGGGCACAGGGAGCACGCATGCGGGCCTCGGGGCAGGGGAGTCAGCCGAGCGGCTGGAGGGAGGGGGCCCTGGGGCAGGGGAGTCGAGAAGCCACGCGGCTGGAGGGGTGGCCCTGGGGCAGGGGAGTCGAGAAGCCGCGCCGCTGGAGGGGGTGGCCCCGGGGCAGGGGAGTCGAGAAGCTGAGCGGCTGGAGGCGGGGTGCCCCGGGGCAGGGGAGCCGAGAAGCCACGCAGCTGGAGGGGACCCCGACGCACTTGCAGAGATGGTGGCGAGCCGCTGGCCCCACCAGGTGGACTAACGGCCCCAAGATGAACAGACACGGCCCTGGACCTGGCACCAAACACCGCTTCCCTGCGAACCTTACGGCATGAGTGAGTGAAAGGGAATGAAAGTCACTCAGTGTCTTTCACTGAAAGTCACACACATCCAACTCTGTGTGACCCCAGGGACTGCAGCCTGCCAGGCTCCTCTGTCCCTGGGATCCTCCAGGCAAGAACACTGGAGTGGGTTGCCATGCCCTCCTCCAACGGATCGTCCCAACCTAGGGATCAAACCCGGCTCTCCTAATTTATCTTCTTTTGGTTTTACTTCCTTTTGGTCTTTACCCTACAGCATAAGCTGTTATTTAAGAATAACAAACAGCGGGTGGATGAGACACAGGAAGCCCGGTCCTTTTACAGAATAAAGTGTGCCCAGCCCAGACCCCACCTTGGCACCAAGGCCAGGTCCCAGGCCATGGGGAGAGGGAGAGGCAGGAGGAACGGGAGGGGCTGCAGGCAGTGCCACCCAAGACTCCCCCGGAGGCTGGTGGAGGGCGCCTACCGAGGAAGGCCACGTTCACAGTGCTGGGCTTGGGCGGACACAGAATGGACACGGCCGTGATGACCCCCAGGGTGCCCTCTGACCCAATGAAGAGCTGCTTCAGGTCGTAGCCCGTGTTGTCCTTTCGCAGAGACGTGAGGCAGTTCAGGACGGTTCCGTCGGCCAGCACCTAGAGACGGCATCAGCACTGGCCCCACGCTGCCCTGGGGAGGCCAAACCACCCTGTGCACCCTGAGAGCGAGCCCCAGGGCGGAGGAGGGGGATGAGGGAGCACCCAGGGTGGAGTGGGGAGCACCCAGGGCAGAGCAGGGAGCACCCAGGACAGAGGGGGGAACACCTGGGTTGAGTGGGGAGCACCCGGGATGGAGCAGGGAGAACCTTGAGGAGCGGGGAGCACCTTGGGTGGAGCGGGGAGCACTTTGGGTTGAGTGGGGAACACCCAGATGGAGCGGGGAGCACCTCGGGTAGAGCCTGGAGCACCTGAGCAGAGCACAGAGCACCTCAGGTAGAGCAGGGAGCACCTGGGGTGGAGCCAGGAGCACCCAGGGTGGAACACAGAGCACTTGGGTGGAGCAGGGAGCACCCAGGGTGGAGCATGGAGCACATGGGCGGAACAGGGAGCACCCAGGCGGAGCACAGAGCACCTGGGTGGAGCAGGGAGCACCCAGGCGGAGCCCAGAGCACCTCAGGTGGAGCACAGAGCACCTGGGTGGAGCAGGGAGCACCCGGGGCGCAGGAAGGCAGGGAAAGGCAGTGCACCAGTGTCCCCATCCCTGCACTCCTCATCCCCAGGGAGCTCAGTCAAGCTCTCTAATCCCGTTTGACTCTTGTTTGGTGAATTAGTCAAAAGCTTAGTGAAACAACTTGCAAAAGCCTGCAAGATACTTGCAATAAAAAACAACCTGCAGCCAGAGAACAAAGCCACAGGAACCGTGCGATTCATCAGACAGAAGTGGCCCCTCCTTGGGTAAACATAGGGTCTGGGCCTTAGAGAACCCCTGGAGCCGTGACGGAGGCCTGACCGGGCTCCTCTGGGCACAAGCCCCAGGAAAGCTGGCAGGGGGAATGCCACAGTCCGGGAACCTGCTCAGGGCCACAGCTCCCACAGCAGCCTTTCATGGGGGCAGGAGGTGCGTCATCGCCTCGTGGAAAGCCGGAGAGTGGGGTGCTGCGTGTAACCCCCACGGCCCGGGTGGGGCCCAGTGGAGACCAGGCCGCACCCAGAGGTGGCCTCCTTGCCCACCTGAGGCCCAAGAGGGTGGCACCAGAGCTGGGCCTGCAGCACCCCGGGTGCCCGTGCATGGCAGCAAGGGTGCACCTGACCCCTGAGCCAGGGGGTCTCACCAGAGACCTTGCATGACGACCATTGGAAAGGACAGCCCCCTGGGACCAACCCAGGAACCGGAGCAGGTCCAGCCAGGTCCCCGGAAGCAGGGCCAGCGCCCGGCGGCAAGTGTCCCCAGCTCACCACTTCCAGGCCCAGGACCGTCCCCCGCAGGGAGCCGTATCGCAGGAGCCGCAGGCCGCCTGCGTTGGTGGCCACATTCCCCCCGATGTGGCAGCTGCCCTTCGCCCCGAGGTCCAAAGGCATGATGAAGCCCCGCTCCTCCACGTACCGGCTCAGCGCCTCCAAGACACACCCCGCCTGGCAGACCAGGACCCCTGCCGAGCAAGCAGAGCCCCCGCAGGGGCCCTCAGGCTCAGCCCAGGGGGCCCAGCAGGCCAAAAAGCCCGAGAGGGGCATCCGTCCGCCCAGGAACCAGGGCGAGGAGGAAAACGGGTGTGCCCCATCCCTCCCCCAGAAAATGCCTTTATGAGAAAAGAGGAAAGGCCAGTGAGGCCACGTCGGGGGAACAGGGCTCACACACACAGGCTCACTAAAGGGAGCGGTGAAGAGGGGCTCCTACAAGGCTAGGGCCCTCAAGTGCAGGTGGGATTCTGCCCCAGGGGACATGTGACAAGTCTGGAGACAATCTGGGTTGGAGATGCTGCTGGCATCAAGTGGGTGGAGCCTGGGGCTCTGCCCAGCCCCCCCAGTGTCCAGGCGCCCTGGCCAGAGAGCATGCTCGGCCCAGGGGTCCTGACCGAGAGGCACCTACACAGTTGTGGGGCCTGGAGCTTCAAAACCGTGGAGCCCCTTATATGCCCCGCAGGCCTCAGGAAGGGTCGGTGTGGCCAGGAGGGGCCACAGAACAGCTCAAGTCCAGGGTGTAAGTCACCCCAAGGGCCAAGGGGCCTGGGCGACTGGCTAAGGCAGAGGGGTGGCTGCTTGTCCCCCCACCCCGGACCCAGGCCCCCCTCACCCCAGCCCAGCCCAGCCCAGCGGCAGCCGGCCTTACCCGACACGTCATGAAAGCTGAGGACCTGGTTCATTAGGGCGGTGGACAGAATGATCTCGTCGAAGACGGGTGTGCTGCCGCCCACCATGCCTGTGTTGCCCCCCTGTGGGTTCACAGCCAGGTTCCGCTCGTGGCAGTACCTGGGACACACCGAGGACCAGGGTCAGGGCCCTCTCCGACTCCCACGCCAGCACCCTGGGGGGACGCCATCAGGGCCGTGAGACCCCAGCCTCTCCCGCCACTGAGCCAGGCCACTTCCTGCCACAGCCTCGAGGGGGTGTCCCCTCCATCCCCACACATGACGGGAGTCTGAGGGGCAAGTGACCCCACAAACCGCAGGGGGAGCAGGCGGCCATGGCCTTCCCAGGTCACGGACGAGGCCAAGGCCACCCCGAGGCTGCTCCTCCGAGCGCAGACAGAGCGCCCACTGCTGCCCTGCCTGTTCACCTCAACAGCTGCAGCCCTGGGCACTCAGGGCCCCTCCTGCCCCCCACCCCACGTCTCTGCTCCCCCTTATCCTGGGCTGCCCACCCCTCTCCTGCCCATTGCCCTTCAGAGCCAGGTCAGAGTCGCCAGCAGCACCTCATCCCCAGCCAGCCTCCTACCGAGCAAGGATCTGAAGGGACCGAGCCCTGATGGGTCAGGATCTGCACGCTGGGGCGCCCACCCCAAGGGGCAGGCTGCCCACCTGTGTCACGTGAGCCACCTGCCAGGCAGCCAGCCTCCAGCAAAGCTCAAACGGAGCAGCGCCAGGTTCCTGGGGCCCTGCACACACCTCCACAGGGCAGCGCGGACAGAGCACTCTCAGGCGCTCACCTTCCACGCATCGACAGTGGCGTGGAATAGGAATCAGACCGCGGGCATTGCCACGTGGAAGGGAAAGACCGTGACGCGGGAGGTATAATGTGATGATGCTTAACAACCCACACACATGCAGGAAAGCGCTGAGCTGACAAACCAAAATGTCATCAGCGGTTACACTTGGAGAGGAAAATTTTGCTTTTGCAATTTTTTCTTCTTTATGGCTTTCTATGTTTTCCAATTTTTCTATAGTAAACACGAGCGTGTAGGGATTGAAAACCTCAAAGCAAGCGTTTTTCAAGAAAAGGCCTGTGCCCGCCGCTGCCGTGGGCATCGAGGCTGCCCGGCGCCCCCTGGAGGCCGCGGCTCCGCTCAGCCTGCTCGGCCCCGCCCTCCCCTGCTCGGCCCGCCCTCCCGTCGCCCCGCCCTCCCCCGCTCGGCCCTCCCTCCCGTCGCCCCGCCCTCCCCTGCTCAGCCCGCCCTCCCGGGCCCTCCTGCGTGGCCGTGGGGTCCTCGTGCTCTCTGCCCCGCGCTGGTGACTAGGGAGTGGGGTGGGCAGGGCGCCTACCTGAGGATGTGTGCCACCTCCTGGGTCGTCCGCGGCCTCAGCAGCACCTTGCTGGAACCTGTGGGACAGAAGCCACGGTCACCCAGGAGGGGCGTCCCGTCTCCCGAGGAAGCTAGCCCGCCAGCCTCCAGGCCTAGAGCCCGATTCCCTGAGGAGGAGGGCCCGCCCGGGGCAGCCCGTGGGCTGGAGCTGGGCCCGGGGACCTCAGCGGCAGGGGCCTGGAGTCCTCTCCACTGCAAGTGACTGGGTTTCCCCGGGAAGGAACCTGTGTCGTGTGGGGACACCTGAGGACACGTGAACATCTGGCGCCCTGCGAGCCGACGACGCCCATGAGCTTCAGTGTCTGTGGATCATCCTCACCCGAGTCTGTTCTCTGGGCGGATGCTTCCAAATGCACGCATTCTCCCGCACTCATGAACCCATCTCCTGCTCCAGGAAGGGGCCTTCCCCACCTCGTGTATTTATCATCTTGGCCATCTGTCCACAGCAGTGCAGGCTGTGCACTCTCAGTTCTTGGTTATCACAAGTTATCTGATGCCCAGTCACAGCCTTATCTGTTGGCATTCCTGACCACTGCCTCGAAGACAATCAAGTTTCTCTCTACGCTCTCAGTTTTGCGGAAAGTGCTTTAAGCAGCTAAGAGGCTGCAGGAGGACAGGAGGCTGTCTCGCACATCTTCCTGCTGCGTCACTGACTTTTACGGTGCTCTGAGATCAGGCTGTAGTCTCTAGCTTATTTTCTTATTATGAAAGCCGTTTCTCACTTGCTTTTCATCAAATGAACTGTGTCTGCCAGGCGGTTGGCTGTCAGGCCTCCAGGCCCTTCAGGGCAGCACAGTCCCGGGACCCTGGTCGCCCGTGAGGCTCCTGTCGGTTTCATTCACTCGTGTTTCTCAGCACCTGAGCTCCCACCGTGTGTACAGGCACAGGCACAGAGAGAAAAACAAAGTTCTCCCGCCCCGCGGAGTCACCTTTCTAATGGGGAAAAGGGTAAGAAAATGGTCCAGTGTGTTAGTAAGGGGAGGCTACAAAGAGAGCAAAGCCCAGAGCAGAAGTCATCAGAGGCCAACTCTGGGGAAGCTCCCAGGACGGGAGGGAAGGAACGTCCAGCCTGGAGAGGCTGGCAAGGGGACAGGCAGAAGGGCCAGCCGCACAGGGTTGGGGTACCGCCGCCACCATCACCCCCCACTGCAGCCTCCCTCCCCCTCTGAACACCCTGCTGTGCTCACAGGCGGGCCACCCTTGATCCAGCCCTCCTCATCCTGCCCGCCACCTGCCAGGAGCATCCCCAGGGCTCCAAGGGCCTAACTTCAGTGGACCCTCCCCCTGCAGGCCCTCCCGAGGCTGTCTGCCCCCTGTCCTCTCTGTCAACCGTCTGCCCACTGTCCCTGGAACAGCTGCCCCCACTGCTGCTGAGCCTTCCTGCCTCTGCTCTGCTTCCCCTGCAGTCCCCTCTCTCACTCAAGGCGCCTCTGGCCTTGAGGAACGGGAGGCACCCTCCTCACCCCAGTGCCTCATCCAGGCACCCTCATCCCACACGCAAACACAGCAGTGCTCCCGGCTCTTGGTCCCCCAGTCAAGTCCATGTCCAGAGATCTCAAGGTCAGCACACACCACTCAGGGTCAGCGCACACTGCCTCGGGGTCAGTGCACACCGCCTGGGGGTCAGCACACACCACTCGGGGTCAGCGCACACACCTCAGGGTCAGCACACACGGCCTCGGGTCTGCTTTCACGGGACCTTGCAGAGCTGAAACCTCCTGCCCCGCCCTCGGCAGGAGCCTGCTGGTCAGGCCACAGAGACTTTCTGCTCCAGGACTCAGAGCCACCTCCTCGAGCCAAGTGGCCCGCAGAACAAGCTGTGCCCAGCATCCACGTTGCCCATGGGACTGTGGGCCCCCACGTTCCTCAGGGACCTCCCTCCTATCTCGGTATCAGAGACACCACATTGCCTTGCGCTCGGCAGGGAGCTCTGGGTGGGGCGGGGCTGCCTCTGAGGGCAGGACAGGCCTGGGCACCTTCCTCAAGGGCAACCTGGTAGAGACGCCCAGCAGAAGGGCGTCCACCGCCTCCACCCTCCCCACAGGTCAGGACCGGCCAGTTATCTGCGCCTACGCCCCAATTCCACTTGCTCCTGATGCTGCACTCTGATCTGGAGCCTCACTCAACTTTCCTACCACCAGCACGGCCCCCACCGTGTCTGAGCCAAGAGCCCAGCACACCCTCCAGGGCTCGCCTTCAGTCTGGACTGTGCTGGCTCCAGGCCCAGCCTGAGGACCTGGACACAGTGTGTCCGGCATTTCAGGCTTAAACATGTCATCATGTTGTAAACAGCTTGTCTTCCATATCTTCTTCAGTTCAGTTCAGTTCAGTTGCTCAGTCGTGTCTGACTCTTTGCAACCCCATGAATTGCAGCACGCCAGGCCTCCCTGTCCAGCACCAACTCCCAGAGTTCACTCAGACTCACGTCCATTGAGTCAGTGATGCCATCCAGCCATCTCATCCTCTGTCGTCCCCTTCTCCTCTTGCCCCCAATCCCTCCCAGCATCAGAGTCTTTTCCAATGAGTCAACTCTTCACATGAGGTGGCCAAAGTACTGGAGTTTCAGCTTCAGCATCATTCCTTCCAAAGAAATCCCAGGGCTGATCTCCTTCAGAATGGACTGGTTGGATCTCCTTGCAGTCCAAGGGACTCTCAAGAGTCTTCTCCAAAACCACAGTTCAAAAGCATCAATTCTTCGGTGCTCAGCCTTCTTCACAGTCCAACTCTCACATCCATACATGACCACAGGAAAAACCAGAGCTTTAATTAGACGGACCTTTGTTGGCAAAGTAATGTCTCTACTTTTGAATATGCTATCTAGGTTGGTCATAACTTTCCTTCCAAGGAGTAAGCGTCTTTTAATTTCATGGCTTCATTCACCATCAGCAGTGATTTTGGAGCCCAGAAAATAAAGTCTGACACTATTTCCACTGTTTCCCCATCTATTTCCCATGAAGTGATGGGACCGGATGCCATGATCTTCGTTTTCTGAATATTGAGCTTTAAGCCAACTTTTTCACTCTCCACTTGCACTTTCATCAAGAGGCTTTTTAGTTCCTCTTCACTTTCTGCCATAAGGGTGGTGTCATCTGCATGTCTGAGGTGATTGATATTTCTCCCGGAAATCTTGATTCCAGCTTGTGCTTCTTCCAGCCCAGTGTTTCTCATGATGTACTCAGCATATAAGTTAAATAAGCAGGGTGACAATATACAGCCTTGACATACTCCTTCTCCTATTTGGAACCAGTCTGCTGTTCCATGTTGCTTCCTGACCTGCATACAGGTTTCTCAAGAGGCAGGTCAGGTGGTCTGGTATTCCCATCTCTTTCAGAATTTTCCACAGTTTATTGTGATCCACACAGTCAAAGGCTTTGGCATAGTCAATAAAGCAGAAATAGATGTTTTTATGGAACTCTTTGCATATCTTCTTAATATGCAACAAAGACACTGTTGGTTTTTATAACTAAGTAGGTCATGTTACCTCTGAAATCACTTCAAGAGAAAACACAAAACTGAAAGTCTTAGCCACTCAGTCGTGTCCGACTCTTTCTGACCCCATGGACTGTAGCCCGCCAGGCTCCTCTGTCCATGATGGGCTTTTCCAGGCAAGAATACTGGAGTAGGTTGCCATTCCCTTCTCCAGGGGATCTTCCTGACCCAGGGATCGAACCTGGGTCTCCTGCATTGCAGGCAGATTCTTTACCATCTGAGCACCAGGAAGACTACACAGGGCCTCAGGAAACCTGCTCTCAGGAAGGCAAGCTGGGTCCAGAAGGAGAATCTCCAAGCTGCTGTGGGGGTGTGGGCAGCCAGGCCATCTTGCAGGGCCCACATCCTGCCCAAGCGAGCTGCAGAGGGGACAACAGGCCCCCCAAAAGACGTATAGACACCCCACCCTGCAGAACCCACGAACGTGACCTTCCTTGGAGAAAGGGTCCTTACAGATGTAATTAAGGATCTAAACTTGAGACCATCCTGATGAGGGTGGTACCCCAATCCAAGGACAGGTGACCTCATAAGAGAACAGAGAGGGAAACACAGGGAGAGACTGTGTGAGGAGGGACAAGGACTGGAAAATGTTGTCACAAGCCAAGATCACCTGGAGCCCCAGGAACTGGAAGAGGCAGGAGGGACCCTCCACTAGAGGGAGCCCTACCCACACCTGAGAACAGAGAGCAGACACTCCAGTCGATTGAGCCCAGTTTGCGGTTCTTTGTTATATATTAGCCCAGGCGTTGGGCTGCAGCCATGAAATTAAATGACGTTTGCTTCCTGTGAGAAAAGCTATGACCAACCTAGACAGCATATTAAAAAGCAAATATTACTTTGCCAACAAAGGTCCGTCTAGTCAAGGCTATGGTTTTTCCAGTGGTCATGTACGGATATGAAAGTTGGACTATAAAGAAAGCTGAGCACAGAAGAATTGATGCTTTTGAACTGTGGTGTTGGAGAAGACTCCTGACAGTCCCTTGAACTGCAAGGAGATCAACCAGTCCATCCTAAAGGAGATCAGTCCTGAATATTCATTGGAAGGACTGATGCTGAAGCTGAAACTCCGATACTCTGGCCACCTGATGCAAAGAACTGACTCATTGGAAACGACCCTGATGCTGGGAAAGATTGAAGGCGGGAAGAGAAGGGGACGACAGAGGATGAGATGGTTGGATGGCATCACCGACTCAACGGACATAAGTCTGAGTAAACTCTGGGAGTTGGTGATGGACAGGGAGGCAGGTGTGCTGCAGTCCATGGGGTCGCAAAGAGTCAGACATGACTGAACTGAACTGAACTGACGCCTTGCGAGGAAGTGAGTAGTAGTTAACACACACACAGCCCTCAGAGCAGCTGGGGGGTCAGGGGGTCGGTCAGCTGTTTTATCTTAATTTGCAGATGTCCTGCATCAGAAAAGCGTCTGTGACGCCGCCCAGAGCTCCTGCACCCAGTGCTCACCGCTGGCCACATGGAATCCCAGGCTGTTCCTCAACCCTGCCCACCCCAAGCATGAACTGTGAACAGACCCTCACTCACCTCGGACTGTCCTCAGCCAGTCCACGTTGGGAGGCTCAAGCTCCTCCGGGTCTGTGATGACCCTGCCAGGGACGACTCGCTCCAGGGCGGCCAGGTCGTCCTCAGACACCACGGAGAAGGGCAGCCGCCGCACAGGGTACCGCTCCGGGGTCAGCGTCACCTCAGGAGTGCGGGAGGAGGCTGAGCAGCTGCCTCGTGGAACCAGGGGGCTGGTGCCCCAGGCCCCTCGCGGGCCGCCCAGCCCAGGGATCTTGGACGGCCCTGCCCACATCTTCTGTCTCACAGAGGCTCCCTGAATGCAGGCTGCCCGCCAGCAGAAAAGCCACACAGGCCACCGGGGCACCAGACGGGGCATCATCATTCCTGCCCTACAAAGTAAGTGGTCGGACCTATGACTCTGGAACAGCATGGAGCTGATACAAAGGCAGCACCTGCAGGGTGGGGAGACAGGCCCACAGTGGCTTCCACGGCTGCGGTGGCAGTGAGGTTTGGACCACCCGGAAGAAGCGGGCTAGGTGGGCACGAGGGACACGAGGCCTTCAGCTGCCGCAGCACAGCCCCTGGCAGGAGTCACCCTGAGAAGTCACAAGACGCACACCCCTGGCGGAGGCCACCCCCACCCCCACCTGTGTTAGCTTTAACATCTGCAAGAACCATGTCTCCCTCTCAGCCCCTCTTCCTTCACAAGGAACGAGCAGTTAAGGTGCTGTGAGGGACAGATGCCATTCCCCTGGTGGCTCAGCTAGGAAAGAGCCCACCTGCAAATGCAGGAGATGCAAAAACGTGGGTTCAATCCCTGGGTCAGGAAGAGCCTTTGGAGAAGGAAATGGCAACTGGCTCCAGTATTCTTGCCTGGGGAATTCCTTGGACAGAAGAGCCCGGTGGGCTATACAGCTCATGGACTGGGGTCGCAGACTCGGACACGAGTGAGCGCGCGCGCGCGCGCGCGCGCGCGCACACACACACACACACACACACACGGTGGTTTAATCTCAGTGGCCCCGACCCTGCGACCCCATGACTGTACGTACACACACACACACACACACACACACACACACACACGGTGGTTTAATCTCTCAGCGGCGCCGACCCTGCGACCCCATGACTGTACACACACACAGACACACACACACACACACACACACACACACACACACACACACGGTGGTTTAATCTCTCAGCGGCGCCGACCCTGCGACCCCATGACTGTAGCCAGCCAGGCTCCTCTGTCCCTAGGATTGCCCAGGCAAGAACACTTCAGAGGGTTGCCATTTCCTTCTCCCTGGAATCTTCCTGACCCCCGGAGTGAACCAGTGTCTCCTGAATGTACAGGTGGAATCTTTAAGACAGAGCCACCAGGGAACAACTGGTTAAAATAATATGTCTTATGTTTGTGGATATGCTACAAGTTCACAAAAACCGGGGGACAGAGGGAAGCTCCTCTGGGCCCCCATCCTGGGGGTCCGGGACTGCGCAACTCGCCAGGCAACCCCCGGGGAGGGGAGCAGTGTCGCGCACCGGTGTTCTGGTTGCTTCCAGCTCACCTGGCGCTCAGACCACCTGGGGGCTCGAGGGGCAGCGCCCTCGGCGGGGTCACACCTCCGAATGACCTTGAGGACACGATCAGAGCCCCTGGGTGCCTGGAGGCAGCAGGCGCTGCACCAGTGGGGGTGAGGCTTAAAGGAGGCGCGGAGGCCAACCCCGCCTGTTCAGGGCAGCGCAGGACAGGTAAGCAGCGAGCTCGGGGCCGGACTCCCGCCGAGGGCCGGGCGCCTGGGGTCACGGCCGTCAGGGGACCACCGGGGGCCACGGGGAACCAGGAGCGGCCGCCCCAGCCAGGGGCCGACGACCAAGCGCCGGCGCCCCAGGCACGCAGAGTGACCCAGGCTCGCCCGGAGGGCCCGGGGCGCGCAGCCTGCGCGATCGCGTGACCGGATCGGCCCGGGCGGTGGGATCCGAGGGCCCCATGGGCGCCCGTGACCGCGCGCCTCCGCCGCCCCCAGCCCCTCCACCGAGACCCCGAGCGGCCGCGCGCACGCACTCACGTCCGCGTCCCCGCCGCAGGCTTCGCGCCGCCGCGGAAAGTGGGCGGGGCTGGCGGGACTGCGCTTGCGCCGGGAGCCCTCGGGGACCCCGCCCACCCAGGCCCGGCCCCTGTTGTTGGCTCCGTCCACCCCACTGCCCCGCCCTCTGCCCGACTCCGCCCATCAGCGGCCCCGCCCCTTTCCCCGTGATGTCCGGCTTCACCCAGCTTCCCCCGCAAGGACAGCTGGACTTGAGTCGCGTTGGCACCGTCTAGCGTGGCCCCTGCACACCCTCCCACCCCTTCCACGAGGACTGGCCCACGTGTACATCCCGCCTCACTCCAGAGCGTAATTCTGTCCTCCTAAGGGGTCCCCAGAGGACCGTGACTCACCCTCTCAGCTTCGGGGAACGCTGGCACCCAGAGCCCGGGTCCCCTGGCCCCAACTCTGGCAGAAGGGCAGACATCCCAGCGGGTCAGGAATGCACTGCAGGCAGAGCCCTAGGACGCCCCGAAGCACTTGAGAACCCCAGTGACTCAAGTGAGGGGGCCTAGGATCTGGGCTCGGTGGCGATCCCACTTCAGGAAGGCCCTGACCCGCCCCCCAGCACCGCCCCGCCCCGGAGGACACAGAGTCCGCCTCTCGGGACTGCCGCCTCCTCCAGCCCCTCCAGTTTGTGCCCGCTCGGTGCCAGTTTGCCACCCACGGCTCCAGGGTATCTGCTCTGTGGGCCCGTTGGGCTCTGCCATCCAGGGCACCAGGCTGGGGGGGCTCCCGGCCTGACAGGTGTTCCCCGCCCCAGCCACCCAGCGGCCAGCTCCCGGCCGCCTCCCCCTCCCCCGGGGGTGCCAGCGGAGGCTGAGCAGCAGGTCTCTGCAGACATCTGAGCCCCAGCTCCGTGGGGCTCCTCTTCCCAGGGCTCCTGGGACTGAGGTACCCAAGGTGACCATGCAGCCAGCTGGCCTCCTCTTCCTCTGAATCCCAGTCAGCCCACCTCCTCCAAGCTGTCAAATCCACAGACTCAACTTGCTTCCTCCAACTATTGCTACCTCAATGTCCCTTTTTGCTTCTTCAGCCCTTGCATCAGTCAGTTCAGTTGCTAAGTTGTGTCTGACTCTTTGCGACCCCATGAATCAGCACGCCAGGCTTCCCTGTCCATCACCAACTCCCAGAGTTCACCCAGAATCCACTCACGTCCATCGAGTCAGTGATGCATTCCAGCCATCTCATCCTCTGTCGTCCCCTTCTCCTCCTGCCCCAAATCCCTACCAGCATCAGTCTTTTCCAATGAGTCAACTCTTCGCATGAGGTGGCCAAAGTACTGCAGTTTCAGCTTTAGCATCATTCCTTCCAAAGAAATCCCAGGGTTGATCTCCTTCAGAATGGACTGGTTGGATCTCCTTGCAGTCCAAGGCACTCTCAAGAGTCTTCTCCAACACCACAGTTCAAAAGCATCAATTCTTCGGCGCTCAGCCTTCTTCACAGTCCAACTCTCACATCCATACCTGACCACAGGAAAAACCATAGCCTTGACTAGACGGACCTTTGTTGGCAAAGTAATGTCTCTGCTTTTCAATATGCTATCTAGGTTGGTCATAACTTTCCTTCCAAGGAATAAGTGTCTTTTAATTTCATGGCTGCAGTCACCATCTGCAGTGATTTTGGAGCCCAGAAAAATAAAGTCTGACACTGTTTCCACTGTTTCCCCATCTATTTCCCATGAAGTGATGGGACTGGATGCCATGATCTTCGTTTTCTGAATGTTGAGCTTCAAGCCAACTTTTTCACTCTCCACTTGCACTTTCATCAAGAGGCTTTTTAGTTCCTCTTCACTTTCTGCCATAGGGGTGGTGTCATCTGCATATCTGAGGTGATTGATATTTCTCCCGGAAATCTTGATTCCAGCTTGTGTTTCTTCCAGTCCAGCGTTTCTCATGATGTACTCTGCATAGAAGTTAAATAAGCAGGGTGACAATATACAGCCTTGACGTACTCCTTTTCCTATTTGGAACCAGTCTGTTGTTCCATGTCCAGTTCTAACTGTTGCTTCCTGACCTGCATACAGATTTCTCAAGAGGCAGGTCAGGTGGTCTGGTATTCCCATCTCTTTCAGAATTTTCCACAGTTTATTGTGATTCACACAAAGGCTTTGGCATAGTCAATAAAGCAGAAATAGATGTTTTTCTGGAACTCTCTTCCTTCTTCCATGATCCAGTGGATGTTGGCAATTTGATCTCTGGTTCCTCTGCCTTTTCTAAATCCAGCTTGAACATCAGGAGGTTCACAGTTCACATATTGCTGAAGCCTGGCTTGGAGAATTCTGAGCATTACTTTACTAGCGTGTGAGATGAGTGCAATTGTGCGGTAGTTTGAGCATTCTTTGGCATTGCCTTTCTTTGGGATTGGAATGAAAACTGACCTTTTCCAGTCCTGTGGCCACTGCTGAGTTTTCCAAATGTGCTGGCATATTGAGTGCAGCACTTTCACAGCATCATCTTTCAGGATTTGGAATAGCTCAACTGGAATGCCATCACCTCCACTAGCTTTGTTCGTAGTGATGCTTTCTAAGGCCCACTTGACTTCACATTCCAGGATGTCTGGCTCTAGGTCAGTGATCACACCATCGTGATTAGCTGGGTCATGAAGATCTTTTTTGTACAGTTCTTCTGTGTATTCTTGACATCTCTTCTTAATATCTTCTGCTTCTGTTAGGTCCATACCATTTCTGTCCTTTATCGAGCCCATCTTTGCATGAAAAGTTCCCTTGGTATCTCTAATTTTCTTGGAGAGATCTCTAGTCTTTCCCATTCTGTTGTTTTCCTCTATTTCTTTGCATTGATCGCTGAAGAAGGCTTTCTTATCTCTTCTTGCTATTCTTTGGAACTCTGCATTCAGATGCTTATATCTTTCCTTTTCTCCTTTGCTTTTCGCTTCTCTTCTGACAGAATGTGGTCCACTGGAGAAAGGAATGGCAAACCACTTCAGTATTCTTGCCTCGAGAACCCCATGAACAGTATGAAAAGGCAAAATGATAGGACACTGAAAGAGAACTCCACGGGTCAGTAGGTGCCCAATATGCTACTGGAGATCAGTGGAGAAATAACTCCAGAAAGAATGAAGGGATGGAGCCAAAGCAAAAAGAATACCCAGCTGTGGGTGTGACTGGTGATAGAAGCAAGGTCTGATGCTATAAAGAGCAATATTGCATAGGAACCTGGAATGTCAGGTCCATGAATCAAGGCAAATTGGAAGTGGTCAAACAAGAGATGGCAAGAGTGAATGTCGACATTCTAGGAATCAGCGAACTAAAATAGACTGGAATGGGTGAATTTAACTCAGATGACCATTATATCTACTACTGTGGGCAGGAATCCTTCAGAAGAAATGGAGTAGCCATCATGGTCAACAAAAGAGTCCGAAATGCAGTACTTGGATGCAATCTCAAAACTGACAGAATGATCTCTGTTCGTTTCCAAGGCATACCATTCAATATCACAGTAATCCAAGTCTATGCCCCAACCAGTAACACTGAAGAAGCTGAAGTTGAACGGTTCTATGAAGACCTACAAGACCTTCTAGAACCAACACCCAAAAAAGATGTCCTTTTCATTATAGGGGACTGGAATGCAAAAGTAGGAAGTCAAGAAACACCTGGAGTAACAGGCAAATTTGGCCTTGGAATACAGAATGAAGCAGGGCAAAGACTAATAGAGTTTTGCCAAGAGAACGCAGTGGTCATAACAAACACCCTCTTCCAACAACACAAGAGAAGACTCTATACATGGACATCACCAGATGGTCAACACCGAAATCAGATTGATTTTATTCTTTGCAGCCAAAGATGGAGAAGCTTTATACAGTCAGCAAAAACAAGACCAGGAGCTGAATGTGGCTCAGATCATGAACTCCTTATTGCCAAATTCAGACTTAAATTGAAGAAAGTAGGGAAAACCACTAGACCATTCAGGTATGACCTAAATCAAATCCCTTATGATTATACAGTGGAAGTGAGAAATAGATTTAAGGGCCTAGATCTGATAGATAGAGTGCCTGATGAACTATGGAATGAGGTTCGTGGCATTGTCCAGGAGACAGGGATCAAGACCATCCCCATGGAAAAGAAATGCAAAAAAGCCAAATAGCTGTCTGGGGAGGCCTTACAAATAGCTGTGAAAAAAGGAAAAGCCCTTGGATATCCTCCATTAAATGGTTCCAGTATTCAGACGTCTACCCTTTGCTGGCTGACATGGTCACTGGTACCCAGAGCAGAGTTCTATTCCCACCCTCTGGCCCCCGTGTCCTACCGAGGCGGCTCCAGGACATGTCTGGCTCACCAGCTCCAGAGTCCTCGGTGCAGCAGACAGGAGGGACGTTCTGTGGGACACTAAGATGATGACCCCTGGCCGAGGGCACGACAGACAGAGTGTGTACATGGCTCAAGGCTGGGTTGGGAAGGTGTGCTGCAGGTTCTGCCAAGTAGAACTGAGATCCAGGTGGTCCCTGCAGATTGGCAGAGAGTACAAGCAAGGACTGGATCAACAACCAGCACCTGCCGCCTGCCAAGAGCGTGTGTTCTGCTCCGGTAAGGATGCCTTGTCAGGAACAGCAGCTGCAGCGGGGGTCTCACCACCTCTAAACCTTCTTCCCTAAGACCTGCCTGCCTCTTCACAGTGAATCAGTGGGGGCACGCTAGGACACACCCTGCCTTTGGGTTATGCTCCGGCAGGGAGAGAACACTCTAGAGACTTCCCCCTGGCCCTTCCTACCATGACAGTCCTCACTCCACAGGTCGGCGTGGCCATCCTGCCAGTGGTCAAGTCCATCTATTTGAATGACACAGACACTGGGAAGGTAACCAGAGGGGCCTGGGCAGCCATCCAGAACAATGTCACCTTACCACCCGATCACCACAGACCTCACTCTGACCACAGACCAGTGGCATCCTGGCCCCTGGGAACCCGCAGCAATGCACCTGAGCTCCCCACCCCCGCAGCAAAGCGCCCAGCCTCCTCCTCCTCCCAGGCAGGCACCCCTGGGGCACGTGGGGGACAGTGAGGGCAGAGGCAGGTCACAGGCCCTCCTCCAGAGCCACAGCCTCCCTTCCAGCAAGGACCCAAGTCTGGGAACGGGGCGTCATCTGGAAATGGGTGCCCAGCCATGCTTTCACCGTGGTGACGGAGCTGGCTTTCTGGATGCGGACTGTTAGCACTCGTCAAGGAAATGTCCTCAGAGAGGTTTAGTTCCCACAGGGCCCTGGCACCCAAGCAGGTCTAGAAGGCGAAGCTTCTGTTCCAGAGGAGACACCTTATGCCCCTAGGAAGCGACCCCCAGTGCCCTGACTAAGAACACGTCTTTCTCATGAGCTTGGGACTGCCTTCGGACGCCATGAGACAGCTGAGGCCCAGGATCCCACCCAGGCCCCGGCGGGACTCACCCACTCTGCCCACTGCACGCCCCCTTCAAGAGTCCACACGGCATCCGGTCCCAGCTCTCGACACGATGCTGAAGTCTTATTTCCAGAAATGATGCATTCTCAAATGTTTGTTCCAAAAAATACTTTATTCGTTAAACAATATATCCATCATCTATAACATGATCCAAAAATACAGATATACATCTTTACATCATTTAATAAAAAGATTTACAATATTTCTTTCTTTTACAAAGAGAACATCAATAATAATTCCTTGAAAACACAACGTAACGTTCAGGTTAAAGCTGCACCATCTTTTGGATGAGATGTGGTAAGATGAACACCACAGATACATACCAGCGGGGAGGAAACTTCACAGAGCTCTCTCCTGAATGAGAACGCTTTTCTTAGACTTCCCACTTTAAAATTCCTCTCGGCACAGGTAATGAAGACCAACCACACTGTTCACAAAAAGCCGAGGAAAGCCTGAAACGCTAAGTGTCCCAGCCCCGCACAGGGCAGTCCCTGGCACGCGGGGAAGCTGCTCCTTGGACAGTGTTATTGCTCTAAGCAGTCCTGGCCGAGGGCTGCCGGCGACGGGTCAGGAGGCAGGACTGACAGGCAGCCGGCCAGTGCCCCACACGCCCCCGCAACTGCCCAGGAGCTGCATCCGGAAGGCTGCCGCCTTGGGGCAGACGGGGGCCGCCCGGCTCAGGTGGCCCTGCCAGCACCAGGATCGCGTCCGCCTGCTCAGGGGCCCAGCCCGCGGCAGGGACAGTCACAGGCCTTGTGTGCCAGCCGTGAGCCCCTCAAGCTCCGCCGCAGAGGCGGGGGCACGGCTTAACACCTGCTCCTACTACGCAGCGCATGCTCTCCTGCGGGAAAACCAGTGGATGTTTCAACCACTGCTGATGGGTACGAGCAGCACTGGAGACGGACGGCGCCACTTCTCTGCACGAGAAGTCTCTTCCCTCACAAGCAGACTCCGAGGACCCTGGGTGCCCGCGCCCTCGCTGGCTCAGGAATGCTGCGGCAGTGCCAGCCTGCCCCCGGCGCCAGCGCCCGAGACCAGCGAGCGTCTCGTCCTGACGGGGGCGGCAGGCGAGGGGCGAGCAGCGCGGGCCGGACGCTCCCGACCACAGGGCCTCCCCCGCATCTTCCGCCTCGCGGGCAGCGGCATGGTCAGGAGGCATTCGGCCGGGGCCCAAAAACGTCCCGGGACCCTCTCTCTCCTGCTCGTGTTTTCCATTTTCTCCAAAGCTACGTGCATGTTATTTCAGTGATATTACTGTAACCAGCAAAAGTAAACACTGGAAACATATAAGCACAGAAACTTTCCCAAAAAGGTGCACAGATGGCACATTACACGGTGACAAGCAGGGCAACACCAGCCAACTTTAAACGAAAGCTTCCAGCAGGGAAGTCAGTCACCCTCCTGGGGAACGGCCAGGGCGGCAGGCACCCCGCTGAGGCTCAGGACCGCCGTCCACCTGTGTCCACAAATCCCCCGTCCCGTGGGCACAGTGGTGTGAATGGGTGGAAGGTGAAATGAGCGTATGAGGAATCACCACAAGTGTACTGTACTTACCTATCTTCTCCACAAAAACTGGTAAAGGAGTGAAAAAAAACTTTTCCACAATTTACTCCCCTAATCTTTAAACATCCATGCTAACAAAAACCTAAGTTACTAAACACCAACTCCCCCAGGGTTTCCAGCCAAGGCAGAGGCTGAGGGTGCCAGCGGGCCCTTCCTCAGGAACGTTGCGTGGCCGGGACGAGCCCGGGGCCGAGGGGCAGCCGCGGCCAGACCCCGCACCGGCCCACGGGAGCCCCGGGGGCCACACGCTGCACAGACCGCCCGCCGCCTCCCAGCTCCCTCTGGCAAGGACTGGGTCAGACGCAGGGCGCTCGGATGCAGACCCAGGGTGGCCCCCGTCGCCTGCCGGATGGTAGCTGCCCCGCGGGCAGTGGCCCCACAGGACACGGCCTCTGCGGCTCCTGCCCGCTGTCTCCTCTCTCGGAAGCGCACAGGACGGGCGGCTGTCAGGGGGAAGCAGGTGGGTTCCTGTCGATGGCCCTCCTCACAGACAGGATGTGCTTTGTCCACGCCGGGAAGCTGGGCCTCCAGTCTGTCGCGGACCCCGGGCCTGAGGCAGAGCCACCATGCCCACCGTCTTCCAAACACACGCCTGGACGGCCTCAGGGGACAGGATGCCTGCAGAAGCCACGCAGGGCGTCCACGCCTGGACCACCCACACTGTGACCAGCAAGGCGGGTCCAAGACCACGTGCTGATTGGGGAGTAAAGACACGCGGGTTTCCTCACTTCGTGCAGAACTGCTCCTGCGGCACGGGAGGCTCAGAAATCACATCACATAATAGTCACCTCTCAGTCTAAGCGGCTGACCTGCTGTGCAAGTCAGCAGGCCTCAGGTCAGCTCCCGGCAGCCTGGGCTCACTTCATACTCACACAGACCACTATCTTCACGCTACCACGATAACTCATCTTCACAGCACAGAGTCAGAATTCCCGGAGAAACGGGCCATCGGCCTTCCGCTCGACCGTCTCTTATCCGTACCGGTCACGGCACCCACAGCCCGTTTGCTAGTGGTGAGTTGTTTACTCCGGAAAGAAAACCCCTCATGGAGGGAACAGGCAGTTCAAACGCAAAGGCAGTGCACAGCGAGGCGGAACCCCCGGGGAGAGCTGGCACTTCCGGGCGCACCCTGGGCTCCCAGCAAGGCTCAGAGGTGCCCGCGGTGGCACTGGGGCCTTGGCAAGCCGCCCCAGGAAGCCAGCCAGACGCCAGGGCTCATGGCTCCAAATGCGACGCGACGGCAGTGCACCAGCCACGCACCCCACGGAGTCCCGGGGCCACCAGGGGTGACCACCATGCTCAGGGCCTGGGGTCTGTACAAAAGTCACGAGATCTGAGTCACTGTGGCAAGTCCCCTAAGATTGCTTCTCTGTGCAACAGGGCTCAGGTGGCTTCTCGTCTGTTCAAGGAAACATCCAGAATGACAACTGGCCGTTGAGTTATTAAATATCGTTGGAAACAAGGTAGTTTTAAAATAAATGTAAAATATTGCAACATGAATGAGGGAACACGCTAACGCGCTCGTCTTGCCCAGCGTCCGCCCCGGCCTCACTTCTTCTTCCTCCTCTCCTGAACACAGCGGGGACAGAACCTGTGACGAGAAAGGCGCCGTCAGGGGCCCCGGAAGGCGGGAGGCCAGGCCCCATCTCCCGGTCTCCCGGGACAGCGGGACGCTGTGGCCACGGTGCCGGCACGGAGACCCAGACGCAGATGGCGCAACCCTGCCGTGGGGGGAGGTCTGCCCGACGTCCGTGCTGAGGCCAGGGAAGACCTGAGTCAGCGAGCGAGCGGCGTGCACACTCGAGCACTCCTGTCGCCCAAGCTCAGCAGCGCTCCCGGTGCGAGCACAGGGCCCATGGGACCACACAGGAAGCGAGCACTCGAGGGGGCACGCTGGAGGTGCCAGGCAGCCCCGCCAGGCAGGCGCAGACCCCTGCCCTGCCCCAGGGGGCTCAGCGGCCCCACGACCCTGTGCACACAGCTTCCCGAGGCCCCTCCTAGGGAACAGCTGACGCGCCTACGATGCGGCCTCCCGAACCCTGGCTCCCAGCACTTGGTCTGGGGCCTGACCGCAGCCCGCCCGCCCCAGGGTGGGGGGCCAGAAGCCTCACTGCACTGAGGGTCACAGAGCACAGGCTCGGATGCAGGCTCAGGACGCAGACCAGGTGGGAAGCCGCCTGTACTCTGCCCCCTCTGAAGGGAGACAGGGAGGCCAAGGGTCAAGCGGCTGGCGGGTGGGCCCCACCCCACCCGGCCCCGCCCCACGTCCGCCCAGCGTGTGCTGCTCCCTGAACCGCGCCCACACAGTAGGGAACAATCTTCTAGCACCTACCAGCAAAGTCCTGCAAACAACTCAAACCCACCACGTCCAAAATCAAACCCAAGTCGCCCTGCCTGCCTCCCGCCCCAGAGCTAGCCCACACTCCCCTTCTTCCCGGGGGGCTCAGCACAGGACCCCACCCCATCCCACACTGAGCCTGCTCCGGGCCACCAGATTCCGCTGGCTCTGCCTGCCAGGGCCTGGCCGGGTGGACACCACGCGTGGCTCTGAGATGTGCCTGCAGCCCCCGCCCAGCCGTCCACTGCAGGCAGATGACGCGGACGTCCCTCAAGCAGCCCATGCTCCGTGTCCACACACGGTGTCACTGGAGGGAGCCGGGAACAGGTGGAAGCACGGGGGGCAGCGTCCCCAGGCCTGTGCTCGGCCCAGCCAGTGGGACCAGGCTCTCACACACAGCAGAGCTGCGGCCGCCCACACCTCCCCCGGGACGGAGGCCCCGGCTCCAGGGGCGCCCAGCCCGAGCCTGGCCCTCAGCTGCCATCAGAGCTTCCCCAGGGAGAGTCCTTCCTGCCTTGTCTAGACCTACAGTCACCTCTGCCTCCCTCGAGAGCCAGAGCGGCTGCTGTCGGAGGGAGGCCCACCTTGCACAAGGCGGGGGTCAGGGCGCCAGCAGCCGTCCCCACCCACGGCTCCTCACACCCGGGTTCCGCATCCGCGGGTTCCGCCCACCAGGGAGCTCGCGGTACTGTGGTGTTTACCACTGAGAAACAGCCGCGTGGAAGTGGTTCAAACCCATGTGACTCGAGGTCACTGTCACACAGCGGTGATGACAGCCACAACCCTGGGTAAGGCAGGGAGCTGTGCCTCTGCAGCTCAGCCCCAGGCACCAGGACGGGCGCAGCAGGCAGGCCCCCCCGCCCAGCCCACAAACAAGGCTGGCGCCATACTGACCATTTTCCTTTGGGCTTCGTGGTCAGGTCCACACAGGCAAAGTGAAACCACTCGATGGGGCACTGCAGGGAGAGGGAGCAAGCGGTCAGTGCCGCCCGCCCGCCGCCCACCCACCTGGCCTGCGGCCCGCACTCTCGTACAGAGGCGGTGGTCAGTGCCGCCCTCCCGCCCGCTGCCCAGCCCGGCCCGGCCCGGCCCATGCTCACGTCTGGGTTGTCGCAGCCGATCATCTCCCCGTAGGACACCTGGTGGCAGAGGCAGTAGGTGGGCTCGTTCGGGTCCACGGGCATGTCCAGCACGTCAGAGGGGTGCACAGATAGGATGGTGTCGGTGAACTCTGACCTGCGGGGGCGACAGGCGGGGGGTTGGGGACAAACTGACCCCAAGGGCGCCCGGCAAGGGCGCGGCCAAGCAGCGCGGGCCAGTGTGGAGCAGGTGTTCACGTGTGCAGAGCAGTCGCCCAGCGAGCAGGCCTGCTCCAGCCCCACCCCTGCCCTAAGGCCGACGGCATGACCACCAGTGCGACACCCGAGAGCACCCCCGAGCCCACCCGGATACCCGGTGTCCGTGCAGCCCTGCAGCTCCGCCCACCGCCCGACTCCACTGGCACCTTCAGCCCAGAACTGCAGGCGACCTTGCCCCCAGCCTCCCCTGGGCTCTGCCTCTCGGGAACCAAGCGGCACCAGAGCCACCCCATCCTCGGGGCCACTTCACCTGCTGGCCCCAGGAAGCAGCCCACCACCCTGCACCCAGCGGCTGCCCGCACCACTCCCAAGCCCCCACAGCACCCAGGCCACCCCCAAGACCGCTGCCCATGGCACCACAGCTGCAGGGAGGGAAGGGGCTCGGGGGGAATCGACTCATGTGGGTTTCAGCCTTCTAAAAAAATCCCATGAGCTCAGTGAGTGAAACAGTACTTTCCCATCAGTACAGAAGGAAAACCCTCCCTCCCTTACCCCCAGGTAAAAAGTACAGGTGTGTTCAGATATTCATCTGCTAAAGAGATGGCGCATCACAGGAGGAACCAGCAAAGGGAAAGCTAAGAGGCAGCGGCCGACCAGGCGACGTGAAGGCACCGACCGGGTAAACGGAAAGGATCCAGGTCCCAGAGTGACTGACTGCTCGCCCCTTCCTCGGGCACCGCGCCCCAGTCAGCTGCACCCCGGCCCCCTGACACGGCCCACGTCGGCAGGGACGCTCTGAGGCCTCCTCTGTGAGGACTCTGTATCCATCTCTGAGAAGAGACTTCCTCTCTGTAAACATCAGAGAGACGTAGCTCGACCCGGGGCTTTCCAACTGCTTCAAGCACAGCCACAGACGGGCCCGCCGCCAGGGGCTCTCTCTCGGCCTGCGGGGTCCTGTGCTCGGCCAGGCGGCCGCGGGGATGATGCGGTTCAGGAGGGCCACTGGGCCCAGCCTCCTCACCGAGGGCTCCGGCCATGTCGCCCCCGACGGCCCCAGCTCACCCGCTGTGATACGGACAGCGGCCAAGGGAACGCTGCGGGCCCTCAGGGTGCTGGGACCACGGGGCTCACCCGGGCTCTGCGCGGCCAGGCACGTGCCCCCCGGGGAGGCGCCCCTGCACTCGGGAGCTGGAGTCTCATCCCTCCAAGGGGACTCGTGGAGACAAAGGGACACAAGAGGATGCCCGCCTGATCCCAGGTCCTGAGCAGGAAGGAGCAGGAAGCCCTGCCACCACGGGGAAAGGCAAGCCCGCACACCACCGTGTCATGGGTACAGACACGCGAGGGCTGTGGAGGGCAGGGGGCAGGCAGCACCTGCTGGGTGCAGCGGAGGCCTTGCTGCCCACGGGACCGCTCTGACACCGCAGGACCTGCCCACAGCCACACCCACGGTCCATCTACCGAACCCTGCCACACAGAGGCTGCAGAGCCCAGCCCCTGGACTCCAACCAGCCAGCTTCCCAGGCCCCGTGACCAACCCGGGGAGCAGCAGGAGAGCCTCGCCCGCAGGCGGCAGACAGGCGCTGTGGCTTCCCCGCCTCACCACCTTTCCACCATCCCCCACCCAGCTCCGTCCACCTGCGCCACACGAGGGCGAGCCCTCTGGGAAGCGCAGGCGCTGCCCTCTCCACGACCTGCGTACGCCCGCAAGGTCAGACGAGGAGAAAACCGTGTGCCCTAAGGAACCAAGAACACAGGAGTGGTCACCAGGAGGGCTTTTCTGCTGGGTCAGCAGTAAAGAAGCCGCCTGCCAATGCAGCAGACATGGGTTTGATCCCTAGTCGGCAGGTTCTTGCCTGGGAAATCCCATGGACAGAAAAGCCTGGTGGGCAGAGTCCACAGGGTTGTAGAGAGTCAGACATGATATAAGAGGCTAAACACCACCAACCAGGAGGTGCGTGTGCAAAAAGCATCAAATGTACAGCAGACTGGGTGTTTAGATGAACAAAGAAGGGCTTTAGATACATGTTACGGAAGAAGCGTAACTAAGACATTCATGTATGGAGACGTTTCAAAACAGAACTAAAATCTGTAAAACAAAAAAAAGGAGTCAAATGATGTTCTAGAACAAAAATCACAATATGTGAAATTAACAGCTGATCCTTGAGCAACATGGGTCTGAACTGGGTGATTCCACCTATGTGTAGATTTTTTTCAGTAAATACGTGCTACAGTATTATGTGACCCTTGGATGTGGAACCTCGGATTCAGAAGGATATCAGATCAGCACACCTAACACAGGTGAGGGGGGAGGGGCCACGGCACACCTGCTCAGGTGAGCACGTCTGCAGCCTCAGCAGTAACTGGTGGTATCATCCTGAGCAAACACCAACGTTCTCTGGGGAAAAAGAAAAAAAGCACCTCTCACCCTCCTTTATGCTTCTTCTTCTTTGGGGTGTCATCTTCTGAGGTCCTCCTACCACGACCCCTGGAGCCCCTCTTTTCTTTCTGACCTCGACCTTCTGAAACAAGAAAGACCCCAACTTTGTTCACAGAATTCCTGAGGCAGGACAAGGTTTACCCAAATAAAGTATTTACCATGATATCCCTAACACACTTATCAGACAAAACTCTTCAAAACTCCAAGGTTAATAGTAACAAAATGAAGAAAAATTAAGACTTGCTTTTTAGCCCCCGTCCTCCAGCACTCTCGAAGTCGCTGCCCTCCAGCTTGTCCTTCAGGTCCGCCTCAAAGCGAGCCAGGTCTGCATCCAGCCTCCGGATGTGCTTGTCCACCTGCACGGAAGGACACTCACACAATCCGCGTGGCTCTCAGGGCAAAACGCCCTGGGAATCACAAACGTTCCCAGCGTCAGCCAAAGAATGCTGTCTGCCCTAGGCTGAGTCCTGAATTAACGAAGCTCTGCTAGAACAAGGCCCACTACTTCCTAGTTGATGCAAAGGTCTTTTTTCCCCACATATGACCCATCAACAGAATAAAGCCTGCTGCTGCTGAGTCGCTTCAGTTGTGTCCAACTCTGTGCGACCTCATGGACTACAGCCCACCAGGCTCCCCTGTCCCTGGGATTTTCCAGGCAAGAGTACTGGAGTGGGGTGCCATTGCCTTCTCCGAGAATAAAGCCTACTGGGGAGAAAACCTTGAAGGGATGAGAAACAGCTGTGAGACGTGGAGTAAGGGCTAAGGACACTAGATACCGAAACTTAACGTAAAATGTGAAGTGTGCACAGGTCCTTAAGGAGAAAACGACTTAAGTTCTAGGTTCCGGATGGAGCTGGAAGGAAGGAGAAAGAGGTGGGACATCACCCGTCACCCATGACCACACAGGATAACAAGGGAGGGGACGCTCCTGCTGAGCAGCTGCAGGGTCATCACAAGAAAAGCGCCTGCCGGCAGTGACGGCCACCCATCGCCCCCTGTGGCAGCTTCCCAAGCGGGAACCACATGGCCCCGTCAGAGTGAACCAGAGTCCTCAGCTTCGTTACACAGCTGAGAAAATGGGAGTGCCTTAAGGATGCTGATCCCACCGAACTCTCAGGAAGACAGGCTGCTTACTCAAAGGACTTACTGCTTTACAGCATCAAAACCCCAAACATAAGCATTAAGCTCTCCTTCGAGAGGCTTCTTTCTCAAACACAACTGAATTCGGGCTTTGATAAATCACTATTTCTTGCTGTGGGAGGTGAGGATGGGGCACCTCAGACAGAACCCCATATGTGCCACTTCATGAGCCTCAAGTGAGGCAGACCTGAGAGGGAGGTCGCCAGAGCAAGCCCTAGGGCCTCACCTAAAGCTGATAAAAACAAACAGCAAAAATATATATATATACACACACATAACTGAACCAGCCGAAAGGCCACAGAGCACGAGACTACACCAACGCCCCCGGGAGGCAGGTCCCTCCACGGCGCACCTTCGCGAGCTGCATCGCTCGGCCCCAGCCTGGCCTCTGCCTGCCCTGCCGCTCTGGGCAGCGTTCCCCGCCGCGTGGGGCGCGGCGTGTGCCTGGGGCAGCCCGCACTCACCATCTCATAGGTCTGCATGGCCAGCTGCACCTTGTCGTCGCTGTACTCCTTGCACTTGTTGTAGGCACTCTGGATCTTCTGCAGGTGCTCCACTCGCTGGTCCGAGGAAAGAGTCTTCACGGTGGAGATGTACTCTGCAGCCAGGATGTCAATCTCAGCTTTCTTATCTGAGAGAGAAATGGTTGAAGAGCTATTTCCCGCGTGCGATCCAGGACAAGCTCACCAGACCGGCAACCAATAAAGCCTGACGATGGCAAGTTCCAGCCAAGAAGTAGTTGGCTCGAACTGGCTGCCTGTTGTGGCAAGGGGAACAGCCTTCCCAGACACTGTGGGTCAGGGCCGCGGGCAGACACCCTGACCGGGGCAGGGTGCCCAGGACAACCCAGTGTATGCTGCTGCCCAGCAAGGGCTCACTGTGCCTCCCTGGGCTCTCAAGAGTCCCTGTTTGAATAAATGATGTGCTCACCTCACCTGTGACCAGCATGCTACTGTCAGGGACATACCCTAAAGATTCGGAGGCCAGGATACACATGGGAAAATGGCCTTAACTACAGATAACAGGAAACAACTCAAACATCAAATCTAGGATAAAACAGATAAATAAGCTGCAGTCCATTCACAGAACAGAGCACTGCTGCTGCTGCTGCTGCTGCTAAGTCGCTTCAGTAGTGTCCGGCTCTGTGCAACCCCATAGATGGCAGCCACCAGGCTCCTCTGTCCCTGGGACTCTCCAGGCAAGAACACTGGAGTGGGTTGCCATTTCATTCTCCAATGCATGCAAGTGAAAAGTGAAAGTGAAAGCACTCAGTCGTGCCCGACTCTCAGCACTGCCCAGCAGTAAAAAGACACGACAACACCGGCCAATCCCACCAAGAAAAGCACGACGCAGGAAAACACACACAATGTGACGATTCCATGGTCATTAAGGGTGGAGACAGACGAAGGCGTTAATGCTTCAGTGTAGAGACGAAAAGACCATCCTTGCAGGTGATAACTCAGGGTGCACTCCTCAGGGGAAGAGGGCCTACTCAGGAGTCTCACAGGCCGTGGGCACCAGGGGCTCTATTTCTCCATCTGGGGAAAGGGTCTCTGGGTGTTATTTGCTAAGCAATTTATAAATGTTTAAACCACTTCAGTAATCTTGCCTTGAGAACCCCATGAACAGGAAAAGGCAAAAAGATAGGACACTGAAACAGGAACTCCCCAGGTTGGTAGGTGCCCAATATGCTACTGGAGATCAGTGGGAAAATAACTCCAGATAGAATGAAGGGATGGAGCCAAGGCAAAAATAACACCCAGTTGTGGATGTGACTGGTGATGGAAGCATGGTCCGATGCTGTAAAGAGCAATATAGCTTAGGAACCTGGAATGTTAGGTACATGAATCAAGGCAAACTGGAAGTGGTCAAGCAGGAGATGGCAAGGGTGAACATCGACATTCTAGGAATCAGAGAACTAAAATAGACTGGAATGGGTGAATTTAACTCAGATGACCATTATATCTACTACTACGGGCAGGAATCCCTCAGAAGAAATGGAGTAGCCCTCATAGTCAACAAAAGAGTCTGAAATCCAGTACTTGGGTACAATCTCAAGAACAAGAGAATGATCTCTGTTTGTTTCCAAGGCAAACCATTCAATATCATTATAATCCAAGTCTATGCCCCAACCAGTAACACTGAAGAAGCTGAAGTTGAATGGTTCTATGAAGACCTACAAGACCTTTTAGAACTAACACCCAAAAAAGATGTCCTTTTTATTACAGGGGACTGGAATGCAAAGTAGGAAGTCAAGAAACACCTGGAGTAACAGGCAAATTTGGCCTTGGAATACGGAATGAAGCAGGACAAAGGCTAATAGAGTTTTGCCAAGAGAATGCACTGGTCATAGCAAACACCCTCTTCCAACAACACAAGAGAAGACTCTACACATGGACATCACCAGATGGTCAACACCAAATCAGATTGATTATATTCTTTGCAGCCAAAGATGAAGAAGCTCTGTATAGTCAGCAAAAACAAGACCGGGAGTGGACTGTGGCCCAGATCATGAACTCCTTACTGCAAAATTCAGACTTAAATTGAAGAAAGTAGGGAAAACCACTAGACCATTCAGGTATGACCTAAATCAAATTGCTTATGATTATACAGTGGAAGTGAGAAATAGATTTAAGGGACTAGATCTGATAGAGTGCCTGATGAACTATGGACTGAGGTTTGTGACATTGTACAGGAGACAGGGAACAAGACAATCCCCATGCAAAAGAAATGCAAAAAAGCAAAATGGCTGTCTGAGGAGGTCTTACAAATAGCTGTGAAAAGAAAAGAAGCAAAAAATAAAGGAGAAAAGCAAAGATTTGAATGCAGAGTTCCTTTGAAAAGCAAGGAGAGATAAGAAAGCTTTCCTCAACGATCAATGAAAGAAATAGAGGAAAACAACAGGATGGGAAACACTAGAGATACCAAGGGAACACTTCATGCAAAGATGGGCTCGATAAAGGACAAAAATGGTATGGATCTAATAGAAGCAGAAGATATTAAGAGATGGCAAGAATACACAGAAGAACTGTACAAAAAAGATCTTCACAACCCAGATAATCATGATGCTGTGATCACCCACCTAGAGCCAGACATCCTGGAATGGGAAGTCAAGTGGGCCTTAGGAAGCATCACTACGAACAAAGCTAGTGGAGGTGATGGAATTCCAGTTGAGCTATTTCAAATCCTAAGATGCCATTAAACTGCTGCACTCAATATGCCAGCAAATTTGGAAAACTCAGCAGTAGCCACAGGACTGAAAAGTCCATTTTCATTCCAATCCCAAAGAAAGGCAATGCCAAAGAATGCTCAAACTACCGCACAATTGCACTCATCTCACATGCTAGTAAAGTCATGCTCAGAATTCTCCAAGCCAGGCTTCAGCAATATGTGAACCATGAACTTTCAGATGTTCAAGCTGGATTTAGAAAAGGCAGAGGAACCAGAGATCAAATTGCCAACATCTGCTGCATCATCGAAAAAGCAAGAGAGTTCCAGAAAAACATCTATTTCTGCTTTATTGACTATGCCAAAGCCTTTGACTATGTGGATCACAATAAACTGTGGAAAATTCTGAAAGAGATGGGAACACCAGACCACCTGATCTGCCTCTTGAGAAACCTATATGCAGGTCAGGAAACAACAGTTAGAACTGGACTTGGAACAACAGACTGGTTCCAAATAAGAAAAGGAGTATGTCAAGGCTATATATTGTCACCCTGCTTATTTAACTTCTATGCAGAGTACATCATGAGAAACGCTGGGCTGGATGAAGCACAAGCTTGAATCAAGATTGCCGGGAGAAATATCAATAACCTCAGATATGCAGATGACACCACCCTTATGGCAGAAAGTGAAGAGGAACTAAAGAGCCTCTTGATGAAAGTGAAAGAGGAGACTGAAGAGGTTGGCTTAAAGCTCAACATTCAGAAAACTAACATCATGGTGTCTGGTCCCATCACTTCATGGCAAATAGATGGAGAAACAGTGGCAGACTTTACTTCTTGGGGCTGCAAAATCATTGTGGATGGTGACTGCAGCCATGAAATTAAAAGACGCTTACTCCTTGGAAGGAAACTGATGACCAACCTAGACAGCATGTTAAAGAGCAGAGACATTACTTTGCCAACAAAGGTCCGTCTAGTCAAGGCTATGGTTTTTCCAGTGGTCATGTATGGATGTGAGAGTTGGACTATAAAGAAAGCTGAGCACAGAAGAACTGATGCTTCTGAACTGTGGTGTTGGAGAGGACTCTTGAGAGTCCCTTGGACTGCAAGGAGATCCAACCAGTCCACCCTAAAGGAGATCAGTCCTGAGTGTTCATTGGAAGGACTGATGTTGAAGCTGAAACTCCAATACTTTGGCCACCTGATGTGAAGAGCTGACTCACTGGAAAAGACCCTGATGTTGGGAAAGATTGAAGGTGGGAGAAGGGGACGACAGAGGATGAGATGGCTGGATGGCATCACTGACTTGATGGGCATGAGTCTGAGTGAACTCCGGCAGTTGGTGATGGACAGGGAGGCCTGGCGTGCTGCAGTCCATGGGGTCGCAAAGAGTCTTAACATGATTGAGTGACTGAGCTGAAATGAACGCTTATTTCTGAATGTAAGTGGTCTATCTCACAATAAAATACGTCTCTGTATTCACTACTCAGAAGGCTGTACCTCAGTCAAAAACCAGTTATTCCAATATCATAAAGTATATGCCCAACACGACGTGTGAAAAAAGTGTCCATGCCCAAGCACATCATCAAATGTCAAACGTCACAGATACAGAGAAAAGTGGAAATAAAGATCACATCTTCAAAGCATCAGGAATGCAAACGACAGTGGCCGTCTCAGTCGCCACCTGGAGACGACACAGCAGCACCTGCTGCGCTCTGGGGGAAATGCCCGTCAATCTGGGATTCTATACCCAGCCAACTACTCGCTGCTGCAGTTTCAGATACGCAACATTATTCACCTTCCTCTCTACCCTTTTCCCAGGAGCTCCCAGAGAAAAGGCTCCCCTGAAACAAAGGGGCAAATCAAGACGCAGCACGCTTAGCAACCTAGCAAACAGGGCTCCGCGTGGAGGAACAGCAGAGGGAGGAAGGCCTGGGGCAAGGCGTGCACAGCAGACCCGCCGGTGAGCTGCGGCGGCCCCGTGTGGGACACACAGAGGCCTGGCAGGTGCCTGGCGCAGCGCACCGGGAACGTGGGAGACCAGCCGAGCAGCAGAGCAGGGAGGGACGCCGAGAGAAAGTCAGGCCAGACAGGGCGCGTGCGCACAGCAGATGGTCCGCTACCAATACAGGGGCCCTGACGCACGCAGCGTCAGTACAACGTGAACCCCGGCCCACGACACCCAGGGGACGCACACAGCATCAGTACAGCGTGAACCCCGGCCCACGACACCCAGGGGACGCACACAGCGTCAGTACAGCGTGAACCCCGACCCACGACACCCAGGGACGCGACAGCGTGAACGTGAACCCGGCCCACGACACCCAGGGACGCACAGGTCAGTACAGCGTGAACCCGGCCCACGACACCCAGGGACGTCAGTACAGCGTGAACCCGTGAACCCGACCACGACACACCAGGGGACGCACACAGCGTCAGTACAGCGTGAACCCGGGCCCACGACACCCAGGGGACGCACACAGCGTCAGTACAGCGTGAACCCCGGCCCACGACACCCAGGGGACGCACACAGCGTCAGTACAGCGTGAACCCCGGCCCACGACACCCAGGGGACGCACACAGCGTCAGTACAGCGTGAACCCCGGCCCACGACACCCAGGAGATGGCGGGAAGGAGCTGTGTGCACATGAGCTGGCTGGGCGCAACCAGAGACGTCAATCTTCACTTTCTGTAATAATCGAACAGCTAAAGTCTAAAACCAAAAGGAAATAAAGTAAGAAATGCAGCAAAAATGAGCTGCTTAGAAATAAGGAGTTACATACCAAAAGATCCAAGAGCACTGTATAACTATATATATATATATATAACTATACACACAGAGAGTGAAAAGAGAAGTCTTTTAAAGAGAAGGTAACAAACACTTTAACTGCAAGGAGGGGACTAGGGTTATAACGAAGAAACGTAGGAGCACCAGGGACTCCATCTGATTGCACAGACCCGGCACTCTCTCTGAGACATGACCCCACGCCCGCAGCACCACCCCCAGGGCCCTGCACCCACCTTCCGTCCTCTGGTCCAGCTCTCGCATCAGCTGGAAGTTCCTCTGAAGCTCACAGGGAAGGTTCTCGATACCTGAAACACAGACACAGCAGGACAAACACTCACCTTCCAAGCTTCACACCTCAAGGCTACAAGGGATAAGCCCACTCCAGCTTCTGTTTCTTAGGGTTCGGAAACAAGAAGAATCAGGGTATCTTTTTCCAGGGACGTGCTCTGAACACTGAACACACCCTGGTACAGGCTGACGTGCTTGAGTGCCGGTCAGAAACTCAAGAAGTCAGAGTCAAAGAGGACAGAGGGCGCCCACGCGACCTTCCCACCCCAGACCCCAGGCCACTCCTCCCTTGCAGACACCCCCTCCCAGCGAATAAGCCCAAACCCCGGGGTCCTCCTCAAACTTGACTCTGAACTTGGGGCACCGGGAAGTGCCAACCGGGGCTGCGTGGGGGAACGTGATACAAAGATGGAGCTGCCCAACACAGAGGCACTGGCCACACGGGGCTCCTGAGCACCTGAAATGGGGCCAGTACCACAGATGGACTGAGTTTCCCATTTTACGAGAGTTTATTTAAAATCAAACAGACCAGGAGGGGCAGCACAGTGACAACCCTGCACCACACTGGTCTGCTGTCCCCACTGCCAGGCTCCTGGTCCAGGCCAAGCCCGCCCCCTGCCTGCAGCCAGGATGGGCCCCTCTCATCAAACAAAGTTGCTGCTTAAGCCCCCGGGCTCCCCGGCTCAGCAGACAGCAAGCGGACCCCTCAGAGCCTCTCTGTGGGACCCCCCAGGGTTCCCACAGCAGCAGTGCCCCTGCACCTCAGATGTGCTAGGCTCCTTCATGACCTTTAAACTCCAGTGAATGTTTAAAAACTCCACCTGCCCCATCTGAGAGCGTGTCCCAGGAAAATTCCTGGTCCACAGCAGGTGCTTAGGGAGTGAGCAGGGGCTTCTGTCCCCAAGCCTTCACACGGTGCCCCGCAAAGGCCAGGAATCATATTCCTCGGACTCTCCTCGTGGGACCCACCAGAAAGCACCAGGAAAGAGGAGGGTAAGCCGCAGTGCCCACCCCCAGGCACCTGGGTGCTCTCCCACCCAGGACCTGTGTTCAGGCTGGGCAAGGACTGGGTGATCCCTGTGGATCACCACAGTCTTCTCCAGAGAAGTTCAATCCCTACTCTCAACAACCTCACGTGGGGGTCTGGGGGCTGTGAAAATTCCCAGTACAGCACAGTGCTCTAGAGCCATGGGGCCCAACACCCACCAGCCTCCCCCTCCCCAGGCCATGCCCCAGCGGAGGCCAGAATGGAGTCAGAACGAAGGACTCCAATGCGGGATCGCCGCTATCAAGCAAGAGACCTTAACAAGCTACGTGGCTTCTGCAGGCAGCATCACATGCTCTGTGAAATGTGGAGGAAAAAAGCCACCTGCTCAGGAGTTCTCCAGAGAGGACATGTGCAACGCGTCGGGACATCTGGCCACGACGATGACCCCTGCCTTGAACACCTTAACCCAGGCCAGTAAGTAGCGCCCCCAGCCCCTGGGCACGGACCGGTACCCTCAGTGACCCTCTGCGCCTGCATGCCTTGCAGATAGATGCACGAACTGAGGCCTGGAAGTGAGGCACAAGCTAGGTCACAGCACAAGCAGGCACAGAACCCAGAACCCCGAGGCCCTGGGACCCCCAAACCCGACTCAGAGTCCCAGGCGATTGGGACTCAACCATTGGTGTGCCAGTCCCGCCCCCAAGGCGGGCTGGGCTCGGAGGGGCGGGGCCTGGCCAGAGGGGGCGGGCCCGACAGGGAGGTGAGCGGAGCCCAGCCGATAAGGGGAGGGGTCCCGCCCAGGAGGCTGGGTTCAAGGGCGGGGAGGGCGGGGCCTGCAAGAAGGTGGGCGTGGCCGTCGGCAAGGCGGGGCCGGGCCGCCCGAGCCCCGCCCCGCGGCTCCGGCCCCGCCCCGCCGTGACGCACCTGGAATTGGCGCGGCCGTGCCGGCGGTGCCCCGCGCCGCCCGCCCCGCGCCCCTCCCTCGCCGCCCCGCCCGCCCCGCGCGCCCCGCCGCCCCCGCCGCCTTCCGGCCGCCCCGCCGCCCCCGCGTGCCCCGGGCCCGCGCGCGGAGCCCGGCGCTCGGGGAAGCGCGGCAGGGGCGGCGGGGCGCGGGCGGCGGGCCGGGGAGGTGCGCGGGGCGCTTACTGTCCAGGTAGTGCTCCAAGTACATGGCGGTCGCCATCTTCGTCCGCGGCCGCGCTCCGGGTCTGCGCGGGCGGCGGCGCCGCGAGGGCCGGGGGCGGGGCCGTCTAGTCACTATTAATGAGCCACGCGCGCTGATTGGGCGCCGGCCGGGCGGGGCCCCCGCCTCGGCTTCCGGCCGGGCCGCGCGCGACCTCGCGCGGGGGCTGGGCGGGCTGGGCGGCCCTGGCGGGCGGGCGGGTCGGGTGCTCGGCCGAGGGCCCGGGAGCGCGCGTAGCGCCTGGAGGGGCGACTTCCGGGGCCCGCGGGCCCGGAGCCTGCGATTCCCCGGGCCGCCTGGCGGGGGCCGGCGTTCTAAACCCCAGGCGGACATGTAAAAGGGGGAACGCGTTCACTGTTTTGCCAGCTTTACCTGCATTATACAAAGTCAGGATGTAGGGAAATGTACAGCTTCCCCACTCCCGGAGGCGCGGGCCTGCGATCGTCTTGCTCACCCTTCGATCCAAGTGATACCAATGTTTGTGCAACGATCCCCGCTCCATTTAATGCTTGGTGTGAAAATTCACACGCACGCTCCCGTGCACTGTTGCACACCACCCCTATTTTATTGTTTCGAGTAGATAAGTGTTTTTATTAATAGAGTTTATTTTTAGAGCAGTTTTTGGGTCTCAGAAAATTTGACAAGAAAATACAAGAGTTCTTATACACCCCTTCCACGCATACACAGTTTTCCTTAAGAACATTTTCCATGGCTGGGGCACATTTATTACAGTTGATTAAATAGTATTGATACATTATTAAGGTTTCCCTGCTAGCTCTGGTAAAGAACCCACCTGCAAATGCAGAAGACCCCGCTTCGATCTCTGGGTCGAGAAGATCCACTGGAGAAGGAAATGGCAACCCACTCCAGTATTCTTGCCATGGGACGTCCGTCCCATGGACAGAGGAGCCTGGCTGGCTACACTACATAGGGTCAAAAAGGAGTCGGACGCAACTTAGCGACTAAACAGCAACAAAAAGAAGTCCGTGGTTTACATTAGGCTTCAGTCTGCGTTGGGCATTTATGTTAAGTGGCACCCATTACAGTGTCAAATGTAACAGTTGCTCTGCCCTAAAAATCAGCTGCTTCTCCGTTCTCCCTACTGGGGAACCCCTGGCAAACGCTAATCCTTTCACTGTCTCTAGTTCTGCCGTTCTCAGAATGTCATATAGTTGAAATCATAGAACGTGTAGCCCTTTCAGATTGGCTTCTTTCACCTAGTAACATGCATTTTAAGTTTCCTCCATTCCTTTTCATGACCGGACAGCTTCCTTTATTAAAAAAAAAAAATATATATATATATATTCATTTGACTAAATCACGTATTGCAGTACTTGGAATCTTCATTGCGGATCTTTCCTTGTGGTGCACAGACTCTAGTTGTGTCTCTTGGGCTCAGTACTTGCAGGAAGCAGACTTTGTCGTTCCACAGCAGGTGGGAATATTAGTTCTCTGACCAGGGATTGAACCCAGATCCCTTGTATTGCAAGGCAGATCGTCAACCGTTGGACCAAGAGGGAAGTCGTGCTCATCTCTTAACACTAGAAATCATCTCCTTGTCTGTACCACAGTTTATTCTTCACATATTGCTTGCGTCCAAGTTCTGTCAATTAGGAATAAAGCTCCTATAACCACGGTCAGGTTTTTGGGTGCACACACTTCAATTCCTTTGGATAAATACCAAAAACTGTAATTGCTGGATCAGACTGTAATGTTTAGCCTTGTAAGAAACTGCCAAACGGTCTTCCACAAAGAGCTGTACCATTTTGTATTTCTACCAACAATGGATGAGAGTTCCTGTGGCTGCACATCTTCACCAGCATTTTGTGTCATTAGTGTTTTGGTTTTGGGCCGTGAAAAAGACGTGTAGCGGTATCTCCTTTTATTTCCAATTCTGGAAAGCCTGGTGTGCTGCAGTCCATGGGGTCACAAAGAGCTGGACATGATTTAGCGACTGAACAATGACATGCGGTGTTGGGAACCTTTTCACATGCATATTGCCACCTGTATGTCTCTGGTGAGGCGTCTGTTCAGATTTTCTGCCCAGTTTTTAAAATTGAGCTGTTGGGCTTCTTAACTGGTGAGTCATACTATCCAGTTTTCTACCATTTACATTTTTAACTTAATATTCTTCGCAAATTCTGGACAGTTCAGTTCAGTCGCTCAGTTGTGTCTGACTCTTTGCGACCCCATGAACCACAGCCCGCCAGGCCTCCCTGTCCATCACCAACTCCCGGAGTCCACCCAGACTCATGTGCACTGAGTCGGCGATGCCATCCAGCCATCTCACGTCTTACTCAGTTTGATGTCATCCTGGTTACTAGCCGTGTTTCACTGGGTCACTATACCTACTTTAACAGACGCCTTACAGAGGAACACTGTTTTGATGGTTTCCCGTTTCTCATTACCATAAGTGTTCTGGTGAATATTTTTCATACAGTTGTTTGTATCTGTCCTGGTTACCTACTGCTACATAATATACCTGTAAACTTAGTCGTCTAAAAGAAACATTTTATTCGAGCTAACAGCTTTTATAGTCAGGCGTCCCAGCAAGGCTCGGTTGGGTTATTGTTTTGTTCTGTGCAATATGATAGAGATCTCCAGAGCGGCTAGAAGGTGGCGTTCAACTGGTACCTGCACCAGAGCACCTAGAGTGCGGCCTCTCCAGCCCAGAGCTTCTACAGAGTTCTGAGAGGCCCCGGTGGAAGCTGCCCGACTCTGTGACCTCACCTGGGTCATCCCAAGACGACACCTCACCACATTCTGTTGGTCAAGTGAGTCCCTGGGGCCAACCCAGACTCCGGGGGAGGGGACGGTAGACCCGTACCTCTCAAGGGAGGAGCAGCACTGTTGTGGCTGTATTAATCTTATAGTCTGTATTAATCTTATAGCACATTGTCTTATTAGTTCTTTAAGGTTAATGCTCAGAAATTGTATTGCTGGCTCAGAGGGCATGTTGTAAGTGCTGCTATTTCTAAACGCACTGGCCGAGGGGACAGTTAAACTGACACTCAACCGAGAATGTGTCTAGTACAGTGAGCCCTAGACTGCATCAGCTGTATTATCTTTGCTTAACATGATATGGGGGGCGGGGGGGAGAACCTCAGTGTTTGTGTCTCTTTGATTTTAAGCGTGGCTAAGCAGATTTTCACAATTTGTTGGCTGTTTGTAGTTATTCTCTCACGGTACGTTCTTCACCGTCATCTGTGGAGAAACAAAGGGTAGTGGCCTTCACGTATCAAAGACACAAACAATCTGTCTTCTTTCATTCACATAAGAAGACTTGATGAATTCTCTTACACGGACCATTTTGTTGCTTAGTCGCTAAGTCATGTCCGACTCCTTTGCGACCCCACGGACTATAGCCCGCCAGGCTCCTCTGCCCGTGAGATTTCCCAGGCAAGGATACTGGAGTGGGCTGCCATTTCGTTCTCCAGGGGATCCTCCCGACCCAGGAATTTAAACCCACATCTTCTGCACTGGCAGGCAGATTCTTTACCACTAAGCCACCAGGGAAGCCCAAAGACCATTTTAGAAACTGCAAAGATGAGCGATGACTCTCTCACTACTGTCAGCTGAAGAAAAAACTGTGCAACCTAAACATTAAGAATTAAGTTTCATGTGGAGGACTGAGAGACTGCTTCGAGGAGGCGAGGAAGGGACCAGGGTATGTGAGAGTTTTTGAGCAAAAACCGCGTAGTCAAAACATGAAAAGAGCACTGTTGATTAACCAGACATCGCGAGTCGATGTTGATTAACCAGACATCACGAGTCGGTTCAACGCTTTTCTGTGTATGGGAAGATGCGAGCGTGGGCTCCTTGGACTCACTCCTCTGGTGTGCGCCTTAATTCTCTGGGGCCAGGATCCTGCTTCTCAGGGGCAGCTGCAGCTGCTGCTGGCTTGACAGTTGCCACATCCTTTGTTGACTGATACGGCAGGCAGCATTTTTCATCCCTGCTTTTTATTTCTATGTGCTCTGGATAAATCTTTGATAACAGATTTCACACTTAGGACTACTGACATTCAGCCCAGTAGGCCTGTGCTGGGGGCGGGGGGGTGGCGGAGGTGCTCTCCTGTGCTTGTCGAGGGCGAGCAGCACCCTGGGCCTCTCACACTCGATACTGTCAGACCTGCACCCCAAGTCGTGATGGTCAGAATGTCCCCCAGCTGAGAGCCGGTGCTTGAGGGTAAGGCTAAGCTACTCTAGCAGAGAAACCCACCCAAACTCAGTAGCACAGAAAAGATGGAACTTTACTTCTTCTGGAACAGTCCAGGAGGCGGGCAGCCATGTTCCACGGGGTCACTCAGAGACCTGGACTCCTCCCAGCGTGGCATCTGCCCCCAAAGGGCCTTGCCATTGTCTCCCCAGTGAAGGCTGGAAACGTGAAGACAGGACTGGGGGCGAGGCAGAGGCACAGTCTGCCGTGTGAAGGAGACAACCATGGCTGCTCGCGGCTCCCGGGCAGGAACTTAGCCACCAGGCCATGTCTACATGCGGGCAAGGCTGGGAGGTGGCATCCCACAGGGCAGTGGTGTGCCCAGCGCATCTCGTTCTTCTGCAAGTACGCGAGTGCTGCAGACTGAATACCCCCCTCAGAATTCACAGGCTGAATCCCTGAACCCGCAGTGCGACTGTGTTTGAGCGATAATTGAGGAAGAGAAACCAGACCTGTCCACATTTGTGCAGCGGCAGGCTGTGTGAGGACTCAGTGAGAATGGTCATCCGCATGCAACCCAGAGGGACACATCAGGCAGGCTGTGTGAGGACTCAGTGAGAACGGTCATCCGCATGCAACCCAGAGGGACACATCAGGCAGGCTGTGTGAGGACTCAGTGAGAATGGTCATCCGCATGCAACCCAGAGGGACACATCAGCCCTCTTGGCACCTTGAACTTGGACCTCCAGAACTGTGAGGAAAATGTTCTGTTTAAGCTACCCAGTTTGTGGCATTTTGTTCTTGCAACCCAGCTGAGACAGGGAGAGGTTTTGATGGATAGCAGTAAAGACTGAACGATTCCTGGGATGGAAGGCCCATCACCAAGCAACAGGCACAGTCAGGGCTCTAGGGCCTCTGCTGCTGCTGCTGCTGCTGCTAAGTTGCTTCAGTCGTGTCCGACTCTGTGTGACCCCACAGACGGCAGCCCACCAGGCTCCCCCGTCCCTGGGATTCTCCAGGCAAGAACACTGGAGTGGGTTGCCATTTCCTTCTCCAGTGCATGAAAGTGAAAAGTGAAAGTGAAGTCGCTCAGTTGTGGCCCACTCTTAGCGACCCCATGGACTGCAGCCTACCAGGCTCCTCCGTCCATGGAATTTTCCAGGCAAGAGTACTGGCCTCTACTTAATGGAAAGTCTCAAACCCACAAAAGCAGAGAGAACCTAACAGACTCCATGTGCCCATGGGCCAGTTTCAGCAATCACCAACTTCCCTTCACCCACCTCCATGCACGTGCAGGCCCAGCACCCTAGCCAGGATCTCCTACACAAAGCAGATGCGCTCTGCCCACCTGTCAGGCCTCCCTGGTGGACTCGCACTGCTCAGGGGAGACTGTGCTAAAAATCTGCCACGAGACTTAACTGTCAGTGAAGCAGGGCAGAGGAACGGGACACACAGATGCCTAGGCTCTCCTACTCCTGTGTCAGGGGTGCGAGGTCAGGACCGGATGCGTGGAGGTGCTGCAGTCACCCTGTGGCTGAGGGATAAGCTAAGGGAACTGGTGAGTTGCCGACCCAGCATCCGAGATCACTAGCAGCAGAAAGAGTTCTTGGCTGCCTAACTCTGGACTCTGTGTTATGTGAGATAACTAGACATCCCAATGATTTAGGCCCATGAAGCTGGCATTCCAGTTGTTGGTGGTGTTCAGCCGCTGAGTGCTGCTTCTTTTAGCTAAGTAAGAAATTTCACTGTACGTTTGCTAGTATTTCCTGCTATTAAAAGGGCATCCACGGCTCCCCAGCATGCAGGGGCAGACCAGCCAGGCTGCCCCGCCCCCATTTCCATGGGTGACCAGGAAGGCTGAGCTCTCACAAGCTGAGGTACTGCGGGTGTTCTTGCCTGTCAGCCTGATGAGTTCATCCTGCTGATGTGGTATAAGGCTGTCCAACCTCAGGAGGGTGTCTAAGCCCATCATCCTTTTGAAGGCAAGATGTAAATTTCAAAACAAGTTAATCTAAGGCAATATTGTGCTGTTAGCGTATCAGCGACCTTTTGTAGATTGTACCGCAGTAACAAAAGACCCCAAAGTCGCGGAGGACTCGGCTCAAAATTCTTTATTTCTAGCTGGTGCTCCCTGTTTGCGGCACTGGTGTAGGTTGGCTGTGTTCATTCCAGAATCCAGGGTGAAAAAGCAGCCGTAATTGTGCAACTGCAGTTCTCAGACTGGGGACTGGAAAAGGGAGGTGGTGACCTGCACAACAACTTTCTTCCTGAAAGTCGGCTCTGGTTACTTTGCAAGTTCAATATGAAGGACGAAAGCCAATAATTGGGAATAACGGAATCTACCACCCTTCCAGGATCCACAACCCCATCAAACAAGGGCCCATCAGGAAAACGGAAAGCTACCTCAGGGGTCTTGGGTCACAGCGAAATCAGGGGCTTGTACAAGTGAGGTGGGGGTTGCCACGACCTCAGCCCCAACACTGAGGTGGACCATCTGTAGCTCGCGGGGGTCCGCGGCTGCCCCTAGTCCCCTCGGCCGCCTCTCGTCCGGGGAGCTGGCGCTTCCCGAGGACTCCCTGGAGAGCAGCCCTAAAGTCCACGGCCACATTTCTGGCCGTCTCCGGAGTTCTCCGCGGCCAACTCGAGCGTGCGAGTAAGTTCTGGGAAACGCCGCTCCCAGCACTTAACGGGCCTGACGCTGCTGTCCGCACCAAACTCCTAGGTTGAGGTCGGAACCCCCATGAGGGTGCCTGGGGACGAGCCGTCAGAGGCCACGAAGCCCGGAAGGCAGGACCCCTAGACGGGAAGGCAGTGTTCGCGCCCATAGGACGACAGCCGCCACCCTGACGGAGCGCTTCCGGGAGCCGAGCGGAGCCGCTCGCCCTCAAGATTCCCGCCGTCGAGGAGTGGGCAACAGGCAGGCCCCAAGGCTGCAGCCCCGTGCTTTCGCAGGAAGAGCGGACGCCCGCGCCAAAGACGGCGGCCTGCGCGGGACACTGCGCGCCGACATTCTGGCCCGGAAGAGGCGGTGCGACAGAGGCACTCCCAGACCAGTCGCCCCGCTTCCGCTGTGCTAGTCCCAGCCAATCCGGCCACGCCGGCCCGCGTGAGCCAATCCCCGTGCGCGACGCGAACGACCACAGCCAATGCGCAGTGCGGGCGGTCCGGGGCAGTGGTGGCGGGAAGGCGCGGCGATGGCGGGCCGGCGCGGCGCGCTCATCGTGCTGGAGGGCGTGGACCGCGCGGGGAAAAGCACCCAGAGCCGCAAGCTGGTGGACGCACTGTGCGCCGAGGGGCACCGCGCCGAGCTGCTGCGCTTCCCTGGTGGGCGCGGCGGGCCGGGCGAGCGCGGGGTTCCGGGGGGCCGGGGATGGGGACGCGACCCGGGGCCTTTCCAGGCCCCGAGGGTGGGAAGCGAATGCCTCGTGGGCCGGGCCCGCCCTCGTAGGTCCGCGGGTCGGGGCGCAGGGGCCGGGCCCTTGTGGCCCCTGAGCCTCAGCCGGACGCGTCTGTGGTCATTAACGCGCCGCTGACGTGCAGGCAATCAGGTCCTGTGTTTAGTCTCAACACGTGTACAGCCCAGAAGGCGTCTTCATAGAGTAATGACTGTCACCCCCAGAAGGTTCCTGGTGCTGCTCTGTAACCCAAGTCTCCGTTTTGTTTTGGGGTTCCTCCGCCCGCCCGCCCGCCCTTGAGCGTTTACCTTCTGAGTGGTTTTGTGTCATATTTTTAATGTAAAACGGTGGTCTTGAAAACGCTTGTAAGAATATCATCAATACTTAGGTATTCAAGAGAAGTTCAGGGTTTACAAACCAGAGGTGGCAGCAGTGGAGGGAAAATGCTTCCTTGAATATTTATCGTTTTAATCTTTAAGCGAGACAGTCTGCAAATCTTACACAGTTGACCCTTTGAATGACGTAGGTATGAGCCGCTCAGGTCCACACAGACACCTTTTTTCAATAAACACGCAGGACTCTGCAGTCCTGGGTTGGTGGACTGCAGGGACAGAAAACCTCGGAACTAAGAGCCAGCTGCAGCGCTTAAAGGTCCTTTTGGTGTCAAGGCAGATCCTGGAACCAGTGCCCCTTGGTTGGCTCTGCCTCTGATTGCTGCTTCCTACCTGAGCTCCTTCCTCCTAAAGCTTTGTTCAGCCCAGTGTCTGCACACTGCTGCGCTTCCTCGGGTAAAGGTGTGAGCCTGTCCAAAGTTGCAGTAAAATAAACTTCAAAGTTGGACAGGTCAGGGCCAGAAGTTCTGCACAAACTGTTCTTAATGTCCATGACGAGCCTGATCTCATTTTCTGTGTTTTTTCTCTCTTGTTTTAGAAAGATCAACTGAAATTGGCAAGCTGCTCAGCTCCTACTTGGAGAAGAAAAGCGAGGTGGAGGATCACTCGGTGCACCTTCTCTTCTCCGCGAACCGCTGGGAGCACGTGTAAACACCCTGGCCCCGCCACCCTCCCTGCTCTGTATTTCCCCCCTCGACTCAGTGGGCTCTTGTTTCTGAGTGGCTGAGAGTCAGGCTGGAGGCTGTACCTTTACACATTCTTTATTCACAGATCCCCAGAGCTCTAGTTAATACCCCCCACCCCACTCCTTTTGTGACGTTAGGTCGTTTCAGGCGCACAGAAAAGCTGATGGAGACGTACAGAGTGTCCCTAGCTCGTCCCCCCCACCCGGAGTCTCTCTTATTTGTCTTGGATGAACGGCTGACGGTTGATGCTGGGGTCTGCCCTCTCCCGCGCCCTCTGCCTTACATCGCCTTGGTGGGTCCCTCTGTACCCAGCACAGCTGATGACGGAGCGCCTGTGGGGCACGCTCCGGTGGTGCTGTTCCTGTCTGCACACGTGTGTGTCAGTAACACGTATGTCACGGGAGGTGTTCTAACGAATAAACGGGGTCCTTGCGGGCAGACCACCTCACGGCACGCTTCCTAACTGCCTCGCTGTCTGCGTTCCGCTCTCCTCTCAGCTCCTGCGGCCTGCTGTCCGGAAAGGCTGCTCCACTGTGGATGGAGCGAGTCCTTCGGGTGGGCACGCAAGGGGCTGTGCCTGGCGCCCTCCCACGAGCAGGCTGGCACCGCTCCCTCTGGCCTTGGCTGAGCCAGGGTCTTGTCTGGAAAGGCCTACCCCTTCCACGTGTTAGATGAAAAGGAGGCCAGGTTTATTTGTTTTTAATTTTCTTCTTGGTTGCACTCAGGCTTGTGGGATCTTAGTTCCCCAACCAGGGATTGAACCTGTGCCCTCTAGGTGGAATCGCAGAGTCTTAACCATCGCACTTCATTGGGATCACCAGGGAAGTCCCAGTGAGGCCATATTTATAATCTTAGCACATCTAGGGTTTCTTGATCTGGGTGTTCTGATTTTTGCTTTTTGTGCGTTAGTAGAAAATAACATCAGATCAGTTCAGAATGAGGAACAGGACCACTCCCCTCCTCAGCTCCAGCCTTGCCCAGGCGTGCCGGCCTGTGTACCCTGGCCCGTTTGTTCTGCCACAAGTCCCCTTCAGGTCACCCCAGCCACTCCCATCAGATCAGCTTTTCTGACCCATGGAAGCCCTTGGTTGACAGGTTGGATTCTGGGCCGCTGTGGCACTGTCGTCCGCCAGCTGCGTGACCTTGGTCTTGCTCGGCGTCTCAGCTGGAGCTTCCTGGGCAGTGTTGTAGGCAGAGCGCCCCTCGCCTGCGGTGCTGTGTTCTGGTACCGCCTCCACTTCCTCCCTGTCTGTCGGAACCTGCCGTTGTCCAGGGCCGTCCACGGGTTTCTTCCTAGCAGTAAGCGTCTGTCCGGCGTCTGTCCGGCCCTCTGCCGCGGCTCAGCAGCGCCTTCCCTAGCAGTAAGCGTCTGTCCCGCCCTCTGCCGAGGCTCAGCAGCGCCTCCCAAGCCTCAGCTTTCGCAGTGCGCTGTCACATTTGCTCTCCCCTTACTCTGTGTGAAGTTCGCCAGCTGTGAGTGAAATGCTGGGTTTATGGTTCTTCCTGAGTGGATTTGGGTTTGCATTTTTGGCGCAGTACCACAGAAGTGACGTGGGTCCTCTCGAGAGCAGGAAGTCCCCTGCGAGCCCACTGAGGCGTCCCTGGCGTCCCCCCGCTCTCCCACTCAGCGGCTTCCTCCTGTTGAGAATCCTGTGTAAACCCTCGTCAAGCTGACCGCTGGGCTGGCAGTGGCACTGGTGGTAAAGAATCCTTCCGCCACTGCAGGAGACGTGAGAGACTCAGGTTTGATCCCTGGGTCATGAGGATCCCCTTGAGAAGGAAATGGCAATGCACCGCAGTATTCTTGCTGGGAGAGCCCCATGAACAGAGGAGCCTGGTGGGCTGCAGTCCCTGGGGTCACAGAGTCGGCCACGACTGAAGTGACGCAGCAGCGCTGTCTGAGGTGGTTAGTGTTTCTCTGACGCCTTCGTTTCTCCTGCGTGGACCAGCTGGATTCCGTATAGAGCCTTCCTGCTCCTGCCTGTCCGTCTGCCATCAGCGAGGGCTCGGGGGCGGCCTCTGCTGCTCCTTGTTTGCTGCTCCGTTTGTTCAGACGCGGCCTGCAGGACCCCTTCAGGCCGGCTCCCCCGTCCCTCTGACGGTTCTGGTGCTCGCGTCTTCCGCGGTAGCTGAGACCCGCTGCCTTCCTCTTGGTGGGAGAGGTGTTTAGCAGCCGACCTCTGCTCAGGGGGGCACGCTCACGTCCTGCAGGACTGTCGGATGCCTGCTGTCCTGCCCGGCGCCTCAGGCTCTGCTGGGCTCTGCTGGCTTGCTGCGTCCAGGACGCCGTGGGGTGGTTTCAGAGCCACCGCCGCATCTGCATTCAGCCTGGTTGAGCTGGAGGGTGGCTGCCACTTAGTGGTTGGAGCAGGACACAGGGTCTGTGTGCATGCGTCCCAGACGCACTTTCCCTCTTGCTGTGTGTTCCCTTGGGATCCGGGTAGGTTCCTTTCACTTTGTGTATAGTTTGGGTTTTTGCTCCCTGTTGTTGATCTCAGTTTTTCATAAGACACAAAACGGCTCCAACAGTCAGATCCGCACAAAAAGCTCCCTGCTGCCCGCTTGCCGCTGTGGGTGCGCAACGCCCTTGGTTTCCGAGGTCAGCGGGCGCCTGTTGCCTCAGGCACCGTCTGCCAGCTGGAGGCCGCATCCGCACACTCTGCTCGGCCTGGCCGGCGACACGTCGGGGGCGCCCTGCCTGCGGGCTCTGGAGGCTGTGAGTGTCAGCAGTGTGCACTGAGGAGCGATGGGGCAGTGAGGAGCCCTTTCCCTGTTAGCGGCACCCCCAGCCCGTCTCCTCTGGCGCCGGTCATCAGCGGGCCGTGCTGCTGGCAAGGGTGCGGCCTTTGTACCTGTCTTCCTGAGACCCTGGGCCCCCTGTGGAGGGCCCCTCCCAGGAGGAAATGCAGGCATCTGTCGTCCCCTCCAGGCTGCGCCCACACTTCCCTCCCCTTGTTCCGGCTTCTCCCTTCTTGGCAGGGCCTGGACCCCTGTGCCCAGCGGCTGAGTTGCCCCTGGGCCTTTGCCAGTACCAGCTGTTCACGCCCCTGGTGGACTTGCCTTTCTGTGCCTGGTGTTGCTGGGCTGTCCACGTGGCCTCTTGGAGAGATCAGAGCTTTGGGGAGTGAAAGCCCGGCTACACGCTGCCTGGGTGCAGCCCTGTCCTCACGTTGCTTTCTGAGCTGCTCTGTGTCTGCAGGACACTTTGAGCCTGAAACTCAGGAGCTGTGAAGCTGGGACCAGGGCTCACGGGCATTCCCTCTCTCATAGGCCGTTAATGAAGGAGAAGTTGAGCCAGGGCGTCACCCTGGTTGTGGACAGATACGCCTTCTCCGGGGTGGCCTTCACCAGCGCCAAGGAGGTGAGTGCCACTTGGCCTGTGCATTGTTTGCGCCGTGTGGACTCGGCAGTCCCCGTGGGCTCCATGTCAGCACCCCAGGGCTCTGTGGTCCCCTGTTCTCCGGGTCACCTGGACAGGACGAGCAGCCTCTCTGTAGGTGCGGGTTGTCCCCGCAGACACGGCTGCAGTTCTGACTCGGCTGATACATTTCACATCAGTCACGCAGGGGTCGGTGGGCAGACCCATTTCGTCCAGCGCCTTGTCTTCAGGAGAGACGGTGAGAGTATGTGGGGTGCTGTTCTCCTGAGCCCCCGTTCCAGAGAGCTGCTGTTTCACAGGTACAATGGCCCGTGTGACCACACGGCCCTGTGTCTTGCCTTTTATTGAGGATGTTCAAACAGACCCCAGCAGAGAAAGGGTGCCTTCAGCGTCAGCACCCGCCTCAGCGTGCTCGTCTCCGTGACCCGCCAGACACGGCATCACCCCCGTGAGCGTCTTGGTGCGCGTCCCCAGGGGCGCTTTCCAGACCCTCGTCCCAACCCCGGCGAGTGGGCAGCCACCCCCCAAAGTCCTTCAGTCCGTGCTCAGGGGTCCTGGCGCCCAGATACTGTTTGTTCACCTTAGATTTTTACAATTAGGTTGAACCAGAGTTGGGCTAATTAAGGTCCATTCTTCAAATGTCCCTTGACGCTCTTAATACGTAGGTTTCTGCCTCTCTTTCCTTCTATTTAAACGTTCGTTGATGTTCGCAAGGCTCCTGTCCAGAGGCACACTGTGCCCGATTGTCTTATAACAGTCTTTGATCGTGGTTAATTCACATAAGGCTGTAGAATGCTGACCCTTTAATTCTGCCTGTCTTCCGGCACAAGCAGCTGGGTCCTCCTTTAGGAGAATCCTCCCGAGGTACCGGCCCCTCGGCTCTGTCTATGAACGTCACACGGGCTCGGGAAGGGTGGACAGGTGCCCTCATCCTGTGCTTGGGGATCTGAGCCCACAGATGGCTTCTAACCCTCAGGCTACGGTGTGGCCCCAAGTCACGCATCCTGGGTTTTCCTCCAGAATGGAAACACTGCTCCTAGAATTAGAAGGGTGAAGGAGAGCAGACGTGCCGCAGAGGGCATGTGGGACCCTGGCGAGGGTCTCCCCCTCTCCTCAGAACGGGAGCCACCCTGGCCTGGGCTGCCGCGTGGCTGGAGGGTGTAGGGTCCTGGGCCCTGGGCGCCCCATGGACGGAACCAAGAGAGAAACCATATGCAGCCTAAAGGGCGCCCGCTGTCACATGAGAATTCTCCTCACACATCCCAGCTCCCTCTCTCCCTTCTTGGTGAATCTGGAACCAGAAACGAGACCGCGTTACGCTGGCTCCCTCTCAGGGTGGTTCTTTGTCCCCAGAATTTCTCCCTGGATTGGTGTAAGCAGCCGGACGTGGGCCTCCCCAAGCCCGACCTGGTCGTCTTCCTGCAGCTGCAGCTCGCAGAGGCCGCAGCGCGGGGCGAGTTTGGCCGCGAGCGCTACGAGAGTGGCCCCTTCCAGCAGCGCGCCCTGCAGCGCTTCCAGCAGCTCCTGGCAGACCCGAGTCTGCCCTGGAAGGTGAGTGCTGCCTGGGCCCTGGAGCTGGTGCAGGAGGGGCCACTCCCAGGCCAGGGCAGGGGAGTTGGGGCCGCGCTGCGGCAGCTCACGCGTGCCTGGGTCCAACAAGGGACCTCCCAGACTCTCAGCATGGTTCCAGCCCTGGGCAGCGCGGGCCTGGGGCCTCCCCTGTCGCCCTAGCTGCCACCTCAGGCGTGGTCCCCATGGCCTCAGGGCACTTCCCGGCCCCGCCTATCTCCAGCCTCCCTGCAGCCAGTGTCCATGGCTGCAACGGGCTGCATACCTGCCAGTTGGGCTCACGCGTCTCCCTGCCCTGCTGAGTGTGTGGCCAGGGCTCCCCGTGCAGGTTTAAAGCACACCCCTGACCTTACCGTGTGTCTCGGGGTGCTCAGGGCTGGAGGGAAGGGCATAGTTTTCCCCAGGCAGAGGCTGCAGTGTGGGGCCTCAACTGCGATGGTTCTATCAGCTACCGAATGCCGGAGTTCTCTATTTTTCTGGTTTTCTTCATTTTCATTTTTTTTTTAATTTGTTCTCACAAATTTTTTATTTTTGCCATGCCCTGCGGCATGTGGGATCTTAGTTCCCCGAGCACGGGTGGAGCTCAGCCCCTTGGAACAGATGTGCAGAGCCTTAACCACCAGACCACCAGGGAACTCCCGCTCTGGTATTCTTTTTTAAGTAGTTGTACGTGGTGCAGATGATCCACGATTTATACTGCATTTCAGCGCCTGCTGAGACCCAGACAGGAAAGCACAGCATCAGGAGCAGGGGAGGGAGAGGTCAGTGGCTGCCTTTCTGCCAAGCTGTCCTCTCAGCTGGGCTCCCAGAGCTCTAGGAGCTTCGCTGATGCTCCTCGTAGGGCAGGTCCCCTCATCGAGTCTCAGCTTCTGTTGATCTGAAAGCTTACTTCGGTATTTTTTACACACATCTTTAAAGCAGTAACAGACTTAGAGAAAACTCTTCCAGGAACCGTTTGACGATAAGTTTCAGTACCTGACGCCATCCCGTGTGGGCCTGGGCTGTTCACACGGGTCCTCTCCCGTGGCCCGGACGCCGGGTCCTCCCACTGACCTGTGTGACCACATGCATGGTGCCCAGCTCGTCGCTGGTCTCCTGTCTCTGAGAGGCTCGGCTCGGTGTTTCTGAAGCCACGGGCTCCTCGTCGCTGAGCCTCGCTTGCTGCGTGGTTGGGCTCAGGTTGTCGCCTTTGCTGGGTGGTCGCTGCCGGGTCACGGGGCGTGCACCTTCAGCACCTCCGTTCCGGCCGTGCTCCCCCACCTCGGCCAGGTGGTTCACGGTGATGTCCCTCTGCGTTCCTCTGAGGAGGGGTTTTGAGTCCAGGTGAAACCACACGGCCCATAGGCTGGCGTGCAGGGCTCCCTCCCCAGCACGTGCCTTCCCAGCTGTCCGAGGCCCACATTGCCCGGGTCTGGCCTCCAGGAGGCCCCTTCATGTTGGGGCCCTTTCCGGTCCCGCGTGTTACGGTCTTGGGGCTCATCCTGGGCCTCCCCAGCCCAGTGTCTGCAGTGACCCCGGCTCCGCCCTGAGACAAGGCCATGGGGCGCCACACATGAGGTCACGCGGGAGCCGCGGGAGGCCTCTGAGGCCGGCGTGCAGTTGCAGTTGTCTGAGGGCCTCTGTTCCTGGGGCTCTAGCAGAGTGTGCTGCCCCGCGGCTGCCGAGAGGCTCTTGGCGCCCCCAGGGCTGAGCCTTGGCAAAGGAGGGGTCCTGGGCATGCCCGCCTTGTGTGCCCAGTACATGGCCCTCTCTCAGGCGGAGAGCGGTTCCTCACGGGCTGGCTTCCCGGTGACCGAGGGTCCCGCGCTGTTCACCTGGGCAAGGGGTCTCAGCAGCGGGGCTGCAGGTGGGGAGGAGCGGACGCGGACCTGCCTGGGGCTCCGGGCGGTCCAGTCGCAGCATGGAGGGTGTGGCTGCCCTCACCAAGTCCACCGCTGGCACCAGGGTGCCACGGGGTACCACGGAGCGCGGGGCAGCTTGGGCCCCTGGCGAGGCTGGGGGGTGAGGAGCCGAAGCCGTGCCCTCTGGCCTAGCCCGTGCACTGAGAACGTTAACACCTTGTGTCTCCTGCCCGCACAGATGGTCAACGCCTCCAGAAGCATCGAGGACGTCCACCGAGAGATCCGCGCGCTGTCTGAGGACGCCATCCGGGCTGCCGCACACAGGCCCCTGGGGCAGCTGTGGGCGTAGGAGGCTGGCCCCCTGTGCCCCAGAGACACTCGTAATCACTGTGCTTTCCTTGCCGAGGTCTCACAGCTGCGTCCAGAGGTCCTATCGGGGCTGCTGAAACCCTCAGCGTGTCCGCAGGCATCATCAATAAAGACAGATGGAGACAGCAGTGGCAGCTGGGGGCCCTGGTGCTGTCAGCCTGGCCTGGTCGCGCCTGGGCTGAGTGCCAGCCCCGTGCCTTGGCTTGCGGGGCCCGGCCTGGCTGTGTCAGAGCAGCATCTGTCTCATCTGAATGCATCTGGTACATGCTGGTCATTCTGTTGAGATGGGAGACCCAGCTGTATAACCCTCTGCATCCCATCCCGCAGTTACTCCAGGACGAGCCCTGCAGTGGGAGGCAGGCAGGGTCCCTGTCTACAGGGCGCCCCGGGGCTCAGCGCTTCCAGGGTGTGGGCTGGAGACTGGGTCCCAAGCAGAATGAGACCATGTGACAGATCCAGGGGCAGAGGTGCCCAGGCCCGGCTCCTGCACAACAGGGGCGCCCTCCGGCCCAGCTGCAGAGAGGAGGCTGCCCGCCCACGGGGTTGGGCAGGAGGGACAGCCCAGCCCTCGGGGGAGGACGGAGGGGCCTGGGTCCCTGCACCCGGATGGCCATGTGGCTGCCTCACAGGGCCCGCCACGGGCGTTGGGCCAGCCTCGGGTGCGTCCACCCAGCCAGCAGCACATGCTTGAGGTCAGGGCAGCAGCAGTTAGGAGCCACACGTGGAGCTGGACCACTGCGTTCAAGAGTCCTGAGGGCATCCACAGGGATGGTGGGCGACCCCTGACCTGCCTTCTGACCTTTCACACGACAGGCCACATGCTGGGGGAAGAAAACACAGCGTGGGCAGGGGTCCTGAGGTCTGGCTGACAGGGAGGCCACAGGCCTGGGCAGGAGGCCCCTGACGGGGAGCCCACTGGCCCAGGTTAGGACAGGGCCCCGCAGTCCCTGGAGGCAGAAGGGTCTGGTCAGGGGAGACGATGCTGTGTGTGCATGTGGGCTGTTGGGCCAGGGGTGTGGGAGCTGGACAAGGGACGTAGCCAGGGCCCTGGGGACAGCACTGCTGACCTCTGACCTCCAGGGTCCTAAGAGGAGCCTCAGCCGGAGTGTGGAGGCTCCAGAAGCCAAATGGGCTGCTTCTAGAAGCCAGGCCTCGGGCTCTGGCCACAGCACTTCCTCTCTGGCCCTGGTCCCCGTGAACCCACCACAGCAGGGAGTGGAACGGCTCAGCGTAGCTCCAGCACTCCCACCAGGACCTCCTGGGTGTGGCAAGTGGCCTTGCTCAGTCCTTCCTGGTGACTCACTTGGGGGTGACCAGCTGAGGCATTGGGCACCCAAAAGGGTGCTGTTTAGGGAGCTGCCAAACGCCCAGCACCATGGCCACTCCACACCCGTGAGGGAGCAACAGAGTCTGACCTCCCTGCATGTCTTGGTTTAAACACAAACCACATGAGGGAAAGGGTGCTCAGCCACTTCAGTTGTGTCCAACTCTGCGACCCTGTGGCCTGCAGCCCACCAGGCTCCTCTTTCCATGGGATTCTCCAGGCAAGAATGCTGCAGAGGCTTGCCATGCCCTCCAGGGGATCTTCCCGACCCAGGGATGGAACCTGTTTTTCCTGCATTGTAGGTGGATTCTTTACTCCTGAGCCACTGGGTGGTTTTTCCAGTAGTCGTGCATAGATGTGAGTTGGACCGTAAAGGCGGCTGACCGCTGAAGAATTAATGCTTTCAAATTGTGGTGTTGGACACTCTTGAGAGTCCCTTGGACCGCAAGCAGATCCAACCGGTTCTGAATACTCACTGGGAGGACCAATGCTGATGCTGCAGCTCCAGTACCTGGGCCACCAGATGCAAAGAGCCAACTGGAGCAAAGGCCTTGATGCTGAGAAAGACTGGAGACTAAAGAAGAGGGTGACGGAATGAGATGCTTGCATGGCATCAGTGACTCAACGGACATGAATCTGAGGAAACTGGGAGATGCTGAAGGGAGGGAAGCCTGGCGTGCTGCAGTCTACAGGGTCACAGTCAGACACAACTGAGCAACTGAACAACACAAGGTGAGAACCAGCACACCGCGCAGAGCAGGTCCATGCAGGGGGCACTGCCCGCCCAGGCCTGGGAACCACGAGCTCGCTCTGCGTGCCCACCAGGTCCTTCCCAGGGGCCCTTACAAAAAGAAAATACTGTCCTTGTTCTCACCACATCCAATTACAACTCCAGGAAAATCAAGACACAGACAAATTCTGTTTTCTATTGAAACTTATTATTTGCAGTAAAGAACCGCAAACTAGACGACTAAGAGTAGATACTCTTCAATAAGCCTTTTCCAACACACGAGACAGCCCCCTCTGGTCAGTGGTCCCCCGTCAGGCACCCCTGCTGCCGGCTGAGCAGAGACCCTGCGCGCCAGTGGCAGGGGGAACAGAGACCCCCAGCTCTGCCTGAGGGACAGAGAAGGGGAGAAAACATAAGGGACACGAAATAACTTAGGTGGACAACACCTGAGGGGCAGGGTGCCCGCTGCCCCGGGTGGCGGGCAGTTGGGGGCTCCTGGGAGGGAGGCCGCCCCCACCTGAGCTCCCAGCCGGGTCTGCACTCCTGGGTGGGACACAGGCTGAGAGGAGGCAGGCGGCCCCAGGTCAGTGTGAGCAGGTCTGGGTGTGCCCCTGCGATGAGGGGCGACACACCCACCTCACGCCACAAGCAGGCTTGACCCTCAGGCCCCAAACCATCTGAAGCTGTGCCGATCGGGAGGGAGGCCCTGACGAGGGGTGAGGTGGGGGGTGCTCCGGGGCGGCAAGCCCCCCACCCTGGGGGAAGCAGGCGGGACAAGCAGCAGCAGCACGGGCCGTGGCCTTCCCGGGCTCCGGCCGGGCCGCACTGCTGCTTGGCACGGCACGCAGCGACATCTTTGGACCTGACTGCCCGCCCCCATGCCTCTCCTCCCAGTGCGGGACGCCCGCCATGGTCCTTGGCCCCTTTTCCCACGGCACCCTGCAGACTGCGTCTTCAGAGCCTGTCTAGGAACACGCCCAGCGGCAGCCATGTCCTTCATGGAGCTTCAGACAGGGCTTTAATTTCAAGGTGAGCAGCCGGGCCAGGAGGGCACGGGGTGCCAGGCAGGGCTGGCAGTGCGGCGGGAGCGCGCGCCCAGGGCTTCCGTCACGTGGAGGCGGCTGGGCTGGGGCGCTGGGCGGCAGGCAGCGGGTGGACGAGACGCGGCGGCCAAGCGCCCCTGCAGGGCCAGTGAGACCATCCCCACCTGCAGGACTCTCAGAGGGACAGGATCTCAAAGTCTTCGTCTTCTGAGTCAAAGAATCTTTCCAGTCGCTCCGCGTCAGAAGAGTCTAGAAAAAAACGAGACAAAACCTTGGTAGACGCAGGCATGCGTCACTAAGTCTAGGGGGTGGGGCTGAGGGTCAAGTGCCTGAGGGTGCACAGGCCTCACCCCACGTCCCACCCGCATGTCCTGTGAGGAGCACGTCCTGCCCGGTGCCCGACTGTCAGGGAGGCCTGAATGCAGATGGGGGGCGGGGCACCCCAGACTGCCCAGCTGGGGCACCCTGCTCCTGGCAGGGTCCGAACAGGCAGCAGAGCCCAGCCCTCAGACTCAGGGACGAGGGCCCCCCACCGGAGGGCACCTAGCCACACCAGGCGGACCCCCTCTGCACAAGCTCCACTCATACTGGGAAGGTGCCCCCAGAACCCCGGGGCTGTAGGGACAGAGCCCCAGAGTCTGCTTCACTGCAGAAAGCCTAGCCTGTCCCGGCTCCCAGGAGCCCAGGGAGAAGGCATGAAGCGGACACGCATAGTGTGCCCCCTGGGGGCCCCTCACAAAACCCCAGGGAGTTGCACCTGGGGCTCAGGCCACAGGTCAGCAGAACAGGCCCTGGGGAGGCAGGGGAGGGCAGCATCAGGCAGACCGCACCCCAGCACGAGACCCTGGGGCCTCTGGACTCACCTAAGGACAAGTTGAGGACGTCGGGACAGGCCAGGTGGGAAGGCTGCTGCTCCACCAGCTCAAACATGGGCAGGGCGCCTCCCAGCAGGGACAGCTGTCGGCAGAGTGCGCGTCAGGCCACGGCGCAGGGAGGGCCAAGCGGAGGCAGGACCCACCTGGCCAGGCGGCCTTCCCAGGCGACCCCAGGGATGGGAATCCCAGGGGGTCTGCGACCACAGCAAGCATGACGGGGCGTCCAGGGGCAGGCAAGGCAAGCGCGGCCCCACACAGGGCGGGGCAGCTGAGGCGGGGGCTGGACCCCAGACCCTGACCAGCCTCCAGCCCACACCCCACGGGACGGGAGCCACCACCCACCTTTCTCACTTGCTGACACCAGTCGTTAAAGTCATCCTCGGTCTCACAGAAGAACCCCTGCAACCAACACGCGCCGTAAGTGGGGCCACCCGGCCCGCGGGCCCTCAGGTGCACCCTGGACATGCCGGGCCTGCCTTGCTGTCCGGCTGCGGTGCCCACCCCCCTCCGCCCAGACGGCCTCAGACCCAGCCTCATTCTGACGAGCTCACACGGGCTCCTGTGAGACCCCTGCCAACGCCCTCCCCGGGGCCACGGGCCTCTGGGAGTGACCCAGACCCACAGGCAGTGCGTCTGGGGTCGCCCCTTCTCAGGACCGAATGCCTCGTGTCCATGGCTTGGGTGACCGGTACGTTGTTCTGATTTCTAGGGGTCCCTGGCCTCCCGCAAATGTATTCTGAGCCGAACCAACCCTTCCCGCCTTGCCATCAGAAGAGCGTGAGCGAGGAGGTACATTCTTAAGGCCCACCCGGCAGACACAGCAGCTCAGAAACCGAGCACGAAGCGCGCGGGGTGGGGAGCCCGAGGAGGGGTGCGGTGAGGGGGTGGGGCCGGAGCCGCTCTGCGCGCTTCTGGGCTCTGAACTGCCTGACGTCACACTAAGCGCACGACGGTGAAATTACGGGAGCAGGGGGCCTCCCTCCTGCAGCAGCAGCAGGACAGCGCCGATGGCGGGACACGGGGGACGCACCACGGCGATAGACGGGTCGAGCTCCGCGATGCTCATCCTGCCCGGCGGGTGCTGGCAATGGAAGCTCTCGTCCGGGACCGGGCAGCGGTCAGCAGCCGCCACGGCTGGCTGCGTGGTGTGGGGATCCAGGTAGATGAGCTCCTCCCCTGGGTGGGCGGCGGGCGTCAGCAAGGGCAGGGCAGCCCCACCGCAGCCCCCAAAGCCACACCGGCCTGGCGGAGGCGGCTTCGTGTCCAGTGGAGGGGCGGGGGGGGCACCCTGAGGACCACCCACTTCCTTCAACCACAGCAGACCCCCACTCACCAACGTAGCCGATGAAGTAGTGGGCACTGTTGGGCTTCCCTCCGATCACGCCCAGGGACTGGGGCATCCGGAAGCAGTGCTGCAGGGAGCAGGGCTGTGAGCAGGGGCTCCCCGCGGGGCTGCGAGCACCGCCTCATAGAGCGCGGCTCCCGACCCTGAGGCGCAGGTCCTTCGCGGGAGCCCCAGGCAGGGCGAAGGGGACAGCAGGGCAGCAAGCAGCCGCACAAGGGGTTGGCCCAGCCGCTGTAGGGAGGAGCCGGCACGACCCAGGGGGCAGAGAGGGGACAGCAGGGGGCTCCGGGAAGCAGCGGCCCCGGCCGCAGGAGGGGAGATGCCGGCACAGACCCACCTTGAGTGTGCCCGCGTAGGCCGCGTTGACGTCTGCCAGCCCCAGGCGCAGCGGGATGAGCAGCACCAAGGGTCTCCAGGGTGCCGCGCGCCCGCCGCCCTCGGCCCCTGCCGGAAAGCCGTTGCAATGCCGCTCGGAGTCTGCGGGGAAGGCCTCGGCCCCGGCACAGGGAAGGCTGCTCCTGCATAACCTCCCTGCAAGAGGCAAACTGTTCTCAGGGGCTGCAAGGGAGGAGGTGCGAGTCCACCGCTAAAACACAGCTGTGAACAGTCCAGTGGGTCAAGAACAGCTCAGCCCTGGAAACTGAGCCTCAGATAAGCCTGCCGCTACAGGGACAGAGAGAGCGCATGCTTCCTACGTGTGCCCAACTGGAAACTTCTACTGTGAAATACAGCATACACACAGACTAGTGTGAGAGCACACTCACATGCGCCTGGGAAGCCACCAGCCAGGCGGATGCAGCGCTGACCGCAGGCCCGCGGCCCCCTCAGCAAGGGCAGCATCAAGCAGAAACGTTTCTTTCTTTTCCTTCTGTCTAAACACACCGCTAATCCCTCAGGGAACAGGCTTACTCCCGAGTTCAGTGTAGAAGACCCTCCAGCAGCCACAAGCGCCCAGGCACCCAGCCGTGGCTCCTGGACACCCTTCCCCACTAAGGGGCCAAAAGTACAGGGTGAGAGAACGCCAGGAGGGGGCCTACGACAGCACACACGCCTGGGCAGTCAAGGAGCCAGCCAAGTCTGGGACGGCGAGTCATGACCCAAAGGGAAAACACCTTAAATTAAAAAAAAGATCCATGAATCTACTTGCTCGCAGAGTGCCAACAGATACCCAAGGTAGGGATGTGTGCACTGGAGAGTCAGGCCCTACTGGGTACCTCCTCAGAGCCCATCAAACACCCTCTTGAGTCCCCTTGCTAATCAGAAGGGGTCAGGGGTGAGTCCTGAGCAGGTGCCTCCAAACCCTCAGACCTTCCTGAGTGAGGAGTGCCATGGAGCCATCCCCGGTTGTTACTGGGGGCTCTGGAGAGCTCTGAGGGAGGGGCTGGATGCAGGCGCCCCTCCACGCTGCTCCAGAGAAGGGAGTGTTCAGTCGCCAGTAGACGACAACCTGGACCCTCGGGCCTGTTAGTGCCGCCCCCATAAACGCTGAAAGGACTTCAGGTGTCTCTCCCGTTGGCTGCCTGAGTCCTATCCTTGGGTACGCCCGTGCTCTCGTGAGTAAAGTGCTCCTGAGTCTCCCAGCTGCTCCAGCAAAGTCACGGACCCGAGGACAGGGTCATGGAGCCTCCAGCCAGTCCGTCGGAAGCACAAGTCCACCACCTGGACTCGCCCTGGGGTCTTCAGTGGGGGTGTGTGTGTCAGGGGGGCCTGCAGACGGGCGTCGCGGAACTGCTGGGCTGGGAAAACCCACACACGGGTCGGCATCAGGCTCTCCCCTCCTGATTTCCAAACACAGATTTCTGGGCTTCTCCTTACCCCTGACACAGTTGCTGGTAACGTGCACACTGCTGCAGACAGCCAGCTCTAAAAGGTAGTCGTTCTACCGCACCTCCTTCTAAAGCATTCTCTCTACACTGCACTTCCGAAGGTCCTTCCATCACTGTTACCAGTCTTTTCCTAGGCTCCTGAACTACACTTCATTCCATCACCGTTCACTGTGCCATCACCAGCACTAAAGGTGTATACTCTTCCCTGAGTTTTGTACATGTCAACTTCTGACAGGTAACCTTTAAGCTTGACTTTTTCAACCCAAAAGCTGAGATAGAAAGCTTGACGTTTCTAGACAGTTCAGATCCTGTCCTTTTCCCCTGCCTGCTCCGCATTAGCTCACGCTACCGCCCCATGGACACAGCTGCCCTGCTGCGCCGTCTCTCAACTTTATCTGAGTTCTGCTTTGCCAACCAAGAGGCCCTTCTGTGAGGAGGACACCTTCCTGCTGGCGCGGGGTCCACCCACACCTGGCCCAAGACAGGAGCAGTTCGCGCACCCCACACGGCCCGCCCCGCACCCTGACAGGCCCCTGCCTGTGGGTCCCAGCCCCGTTCACACCGTCAGCGTCTGAACTCTGCTCTCCCTCAGCCCCGTTCACACTGTCAGCGTCTGAACCCTGCTCCTCCCTCAGTGACGACAGGCAGACCACAGCTCTGCCTCTAGACCTTGTGAGTCTGGGTGCTCCTCGGAATTCTAAACCTCTCACAGCATCTGGGGGCCAGGAAGATGCTGTGGCATTCCTCATGGGGCATCAGAGCGCACGCAGGCCCAGAACACGGGCACCGAAAACTCCACCCCAGACGCAGAAGCAGGGCGCCCAGCGCCCTCCTGCCCTGCCCGGAGCCCACTCACTCACTGATATCCGCCATCACCACTGTGTTGTCCATTGCCACATGCACAGCCAGGGCGCTCCAGGTGTCGAAGACAGCCAGCTTCCTACCGGGGAGGGGAGGACACCCCGATGAGCCTGCCCGGCTCGAGCCTCCTGGCCTCTGCCAGCCGCAGCTGTGCAGGGGAGGTCGCGCGAGGAGCCGTTCAGGGAGCCACTTCCCAATTAGGCCAGCACACGGGCAAGAGTCAAAAGCCCAGCCCAGGCCTTGCCAAGCCTGAGGCAGCCCGGCCACCCCAATCAGCCCAGCCTGCGCCCCCGACACGCCGAGCTGACAGCACAGTGGGAGGCGCCGTGCTGGGCGGGCGCCTGTGGCTGAGGAGTCACAGCCTGAGAGGAGGGGGCTCTGTCTAATCTGGGGGCTCTGCAGGGGCTCCCAGGACCCAGGTGGACACACCCTCACTAAAAACAGATTCCGTCTCCTAAGACCCCTCGGCACGGTGACCTCTGAGGACCCTTCTGAGGGTCCTGAAAAGGCCAAGAGAGCAAGAGAGCCCTCGTTTCCTTCGGCGGCAGAGGCCCGGGCGAGTGTGAGCAGCCTGGGCACGTACTTGAGGACTTGGGCGACGGTGTTGGGCCCGTACCACTGGCCGACGGACTTGCCCTCGCCGACTCCCATTTGTGCTGCAGGAAACAGAGGTTAGCGACCCTCACCCCCCTCCGCGTCCCGAAACCCCTCCTACTCCCCATCCCAGAGGCCGTGCGGGCCGTGTGGCCTGGGAACGCTGGCCAAGAAGCCTGCCTCACAGGAGCTCCTGCCTGGCGCCAGGATGCGCCACCGCCGCCCGCAGGGACACCCTTCTCTTCAAGGTGCACCCCCCTCGGACCCCAACCCTAGCCCAGTTGGGGGAGCGGACTGAGGCGGAGCTCAGGTCAGTGAGCACAGAGCTCCGCCCCGTCCACGTGGGTGGAGGCAGGACGAGACAAGCTGGCCAAGACTGCGGGGCGTCTGGACAGGCAGTGCTGCCATCGCGGGGCGCCAAGGAGCAGCCTGCGAGGCCTGCAAGCTGCTGTTCACCAACGCCAGGCTGACAGCACGTGAGCTCGGGCAGAGAGCCGCATGGAACCCCAGCTCTCACAACAGAGGCGCCCTCGAGGCCCACGCCCGACGTGCCGCGCCCCCCACCTATCTGATGAATGGAGTAGCAGCTGTCCTTCCTGTCCAGGAACGCCTGCAGGACGCTGCAGTAGCTGTCCGGCTGCCTCTTCCGCTGCGTCCACCTCCAGTCTATGGGGGATAGACACACGAGTTCAGTTTCCCCAAACACAGGCAAGCGGCCGCCGTTGTCATAAGGCTCTCACAACACAGGTGGTGCCCATACTTCCCGAGAGACTCCCTCAGCGGGAGAACTGCGTTCTTCAGGGTTTCAAACATACACACGCCAACGCGTCAAAGCAGACGCACACAGAAATGGAGACTGGCTCAGTGCTTTAGAGACGACTTCTGAAACACAAACGCTTACGAGCGTCGTCAGAGCCGCTTTCTTTAATCAACGGAAACTTCTCGGTCGTTACAAAGAAAACCCCGAAGCCCCGGAGTGCACGGCGATGCCCCCTGCCCCCCGAGAACGTGCCGACTCGCAGAGACTCACCGCGGCCCAGGTGCCGGCACACCAGGGCCTGGGCGAAGATCATCTGTCCGCACCTCAGCATGCAGCCCCAGCCCGTGTCCGAGGTGGGGCCGGTGCCCCCTGCCGTGGAGGGCGAGAGAGGCGCGCACGTCAGACCAAGGCCGGGCCCGCCAACGACCCGCTCCCGCTGAGGGAAATGCCCTCACTCCCCTCGTTAGGGGACAATGTGTGAAAAAGTCTCAGAGAAACAGAACACCTAGACACACGCAAAGAGACCTCAGCCTCACGAGTGATGCAGAGTGGGAGCGGCGTCCCCAGATGTGCGACAGGCCCCGCGGCTCGCAGACGCACAGCGGACACGGCCTGCCGCAGAGGGCAGGCTCAGAGCGGGCCGAGCGCCTGCAGCTGCAGCCTCGGCAGCACGCGGGTCGCCCCACCGCACGGTGGTCTCGTGCTGCGGTCAGTGGCACAGACCACGGCCGGGAGAGCCGCTGAGCTCCCCCGACGGCCACTCACGCAGGCTGCCGCCAGCTGCCCTTCCCTGGGGCTCAGACAGCGCCGCCCGCCCAGTGGCTCCAGCCCCATGGGGGCCCAGCAGGAGCGAGAGCGAGCCTGAGGTGTCTGATGAGCCTGCGGCAGGATGCAGCCCCGGGACAGGGAGGTGCCCCCGGCTCCCGAGCTCTGGGGACAGACAGCAGCCCCCTGAGGAGGGAGCTGATGGAGACTGGCCGCCAGGGACACAGCTAGGAGCCCCGCCTTGCCCTTCAGGGCCTACAACCAAGAGCGGACCCACCAGGGCAGCTGAGGGGCGCGACCAGGGCTTCCCAGCGCCCAACCCACAGCGCTGCCAGCTCCAACCCGGGCCCATCGCGGAGGCCCGGGGCCTCCAGGAGCAGAGGTGGCCTCAGCACCAAGAGGGGCCACGCGCTTCCGGCCGCGCTCCGCTCTGCACTGCCAACAGCAGGCGTGGCTCATCGCCAGGCCCCAGGCCCCGGGGAGCAAGCGTGGCCACTGTCGAAAGCATCCCCGGTGCGGCAGGACCGGGACCCCAGGCTGCGGCCGAGCTCTGCAGCCAGAAAGCTGCCTGAGGGCGACACCAGGGACAAGCCCTGGCGCTGAGCTCTGTGCTTCCTGCTCAAAGCACTCGCTGCAGCAGGCGGTACTCACCGATGGCCGGGAAGTTCTTTCTGTACGTAAACCAGAGTCTCGATGCCACATCGGCCAAGATCTCGTCCTTTTCTAGAGAATGAGAGAAGGGACATGCACACACGGCAGTAAGCGCCCAGGCCTGTGTCTCGGGAAGTCACAGACAACTGACCACCATGCCGCTTTCTGCAGGAGAGGAGGGCAGCTCGGCAGGGCCGTACCTGTGAGGACACTGTACTTCCTCCCGAGGATCCAGACAGGCTCCGAGGTCTCAGGGAAATCCTCAAACTCAGCAAATCGGAGCGTGTCGTAGGTCAGGGTAGCTATGGAAACCAAAGACACACTCTGATGGCCGTTTCCTGATTTTATAAACGAGGATCAGAGATCATGCACAGCGTCTCTGTACAGAGAGCCCACGTGGAGTTTGGGGCCTCTGCACAGCCACCACATGAAGAAGGGGGTGCTCGGTGCTAGGGAGCAGGGGCCAGGGCCAGGCCCAGGCACAGAGGGGCGGGAGGAGTGGCCCCCACAGCACAGGGGCCACCCGCAGTGCACGGGGCGCGGGTTTGATCCCCGGGCCAGGAAGATCCCCTGGAGAAGGCACGGCTACCCACTCCAGCGTTCCCACATGGAGAACTCCACAGACACAGGGAACCGGCACCTACAGTCCCCAAGGCCACAGAGAGTCGGACACGACCCAGCGACTAACACATCAAGCCCCTGTTTCAGACTCGAACCTAAAAGACAAATAGACGGGCCCAGACCTCCGTCTCTGCACGTGGGGCTGGTCTGGACGGCACGCGAGGCGGAGCAGCAGCAGTCTGGCTGGGCCACCTTACCCGGCAGGGCGCCACTCCAGACAGCAGCGTGGGGCCCCGGGGCTGCGGGCGCCCTGGAACCCAGGGTACAACCCCCGCTTCCCGCGGAGCTGCGTGTGCACTGTGTCCACCTGCGGCCCATGGCGCAGCTTCAGAGAAGCCGGAGGCCGGCGGACACCCTCCCTCTGCCCTGGGCTCCCAACGCAGCAGCTCATCCACCACCCACGGGGCGAGGCCCACGGGGCATCCCGGGCACCCTGCTCCCGGCTGCCACCTCACCAGCTCCAACAGCGCCCCCACCCCGTCCACATGCACCTCCACTCAGCTCTCCGGAAAATCAAAGACGTGGAATGAGCTTCTCCCACACTTGATTTTATTTTTCAATAACAGCCCTACCTTTTAGTAAACAACAATTTACTAAAACAAACAATCCAAAGCCCACAAAACGTAAAGCATCAGCTGCAGCCTCGTGCCTCCTTGCAGAAGCAGTCTGTGCCGACTCACCTGCGTTTCTTTGTCCGGAGTCCTGGCGCCTCACAGCGTCCTGCCGGCACCCCCAGCCCCAGGAAAGGCAGGCAGAGGGGCGCAGGTCCCTGTGGGGCCCCCACGGCTGGGGGTGCCCCGGCACACAGTCAGCCTCTGGGTGGGGAAAGCTCCTCACCCATCACCCAGAACATGTCCCGGCAGCACAGCCGGGATGCAGCCCTGAGCCCTTCCTGAGAAGGGTTCACGAGAGGCCGGCAGACAAAGGACTCCAAGATCGGCGTGCGTCACCAACGTCAAGGACAGAGGCACGTGCTCTGCTGGCCCTGAACGGCTGCACTGCTGCTCAGCCAACCTGCGCTCCCAGGGCTGCGGACAGCGCTCGCGACACCACACGCCGGCAGCAAGAGAGGCCGTGTGCTCAGCACGCACCAGGAACCCCCCAACGCTGGGAGCCAGCTCTGCCTCCTGCCCATCGCCCGAAACCCCACGGGCTCAGAGGGGCCCTGTACCTCCACAGCGGCTCCCAAGGGCCCGGGCGAGGCTGCCCTGCTCTGAGGGCCTGCCTTGTCCGTGCGTCCCCCATGTCCGCCAGGCTGGCTTGCAATCAAGGATTAATAATTTAACCTCCAAGGTTCTCTCTAGCCCTTTCCACATAGAGTTGTTTGTTTGTGCACATGATTATAAAAACCTAGCAGCAATGAGCCGCAGCTCTGTCTCCTCAGAGAACACATCTGCGTCTCTGCCTGTGGAAGCCGTCTCCACATCTTCAGAGGGCACGGCCGCCTCAGACCTCAAGGCTTACACACCTGTGGACTCACGCCTGCCACGATGACTCCAAGGGTGCAGCGCCAACAGGACCTGTCTGATCTCAGCCCGCAGCGCTGCGCGGCAGTGGCGCTCACCCTGCAGGCCCGCAGCCAGAACCCGAGGCGGCCCTGCCTACTAAGCCCTGGAGCACTCTGAGGACAGCGGGGCACGCACACATCAGAGGGCCCTGGGGTGCGCCGGAGACGCCAGCTTCCAGCGAGGTGAGCAAGAAAAGGGGGCGCAGCTGCTCTGAACACTGGTGATAGCAGCGCCCGCAGTGGGCGGGTTCTCACCCAAGAAGGGGCACACGAGGAAGCAGGCACGGCTCTCAGGGTAAGACGCCGACTTTATAGGCAACACAGCCAACTTCAGAGGGAAGGGGAAACACGTGTCCTCCCTGTTAACACGTCACCGAGTCCCCCGCTGTGACTCACAACATTACAGGCTGGGCAGCCTCGCAGTCTTCACTGCCCGAGGTTCCTGAAGGGACCACATGGGCAGGAAGCCGCCAGGGGTCCCGCAGCCCACACCTCCCGCTCCTCCTGGAGGCGGGACCCTTCTGGGCACAGGTCACGGCTCCTGTGACATCGGCCTAGGACACCCCAGGCCCAGCTCCCCTCTCTGCACCCTGCGGAGCGCCCGGTGGTCTCAGCCCACACCCTTCTCCCCTATGCCAGTTAACTCGCTGGCAAAGCAGGAGCTAAAGAGAGAATGGATCAGCACATGCAACGAGCCCTGGTCCTCCCAGGGGGGCGCAGGGAGGGCAGCACACCCATCTCCACAGTCCGAGCTGCGACACCCGGGCCAACGTCCTCCAGAATTAGCCCGGCCACCCAGGTGACCTGACAAGCCCTGGCCCCAAGAACAGGCCCGCCCCCGGCGCCAGCATGGAGTTCATGGACCTGCAGCTGTGGCCAGAGAGGCAGAGCCAAGGGCTTCTCAGCCTTGGGGGTACAGGCCAACCCTCCTGCCCCCGACACCCGCCACAAGCCCCTGGCAACCCCTGACCTGAGGCTCAGCCTCTGCAGTGAAGGAAGGACAGACCTCTCCGAATTCCAGTCACTTCTGCTGTTCGACTTTCTATTGAGATCAGACTCTGGAAACAGAGAACCCACCTGCTGGCCGACACACGACTCACAATTCTGAGCCTCCGTTTGTTCACTTAGGAACGAGGGCGAGTGGCCAACTCTGTCCGCGGGACCCCAGCCCGGTGCTTAGCACCTCCGGGTCCCTCCCCGTGAGCTCAGGCCGTGAGGCGTGTCCGAGGAAACTCAATCGCCCTCCGCGAGCTGAACACCACCGCTGCTCGTTTTCAGTACTGATTTAGCCCAAGTGTGTTCCATGCTTCTGGAGGGCAGAACACAAGGTCAGCAAAGACTGCGATGGAAACCCCGACACCTTCCATTTTTAAATGAACCTTCACAATCACTAAGCCTCATGCAGCCTGATCCACAAGAGGAGTCCATCCTCAGAAGTTCCTACCCTGACTCATCCTCAGACTGACCGGCTCCACCGGCTGAGGACCAGCAGCCTCCACACTCGGCCCGGAGGCAGCCTCGTCTCACAACACAGACCCGCAAGGGGAACCTGGGATCCTCATCTATGAAGCTCACACACCTCCTGAGCTAAAAGGAGCCCGACTTCCCAAAGAATGCCAGTCTCCAGACGCTCGGGCAGTGACTCTGATTTGAAGAAGACACAGGAGAAGCAAGACATGCACTGTCCTCTTTGAGAAAGGCTTTTAAAAGCATTTTTTTCCACCCAGTCACCTCTTCTTCCCAAGGGTGTCCCTGATCTCACCAGGAAGAGAAAGCAGAAAGTCCACTAATAGGATGGCAATTCTATTTTTAAATGTTTCAATTTAACGTTATTAACATGATTGAAAAATAGCAAACTGTACTCAGTAAACGTAACCAGATAACTTAGTCTCAATTACACGGTAACTCAACCAGGGAAAAGCACAAAAAATATGCACCATTAGAATTCTTTAGAGCTTAGTGTAATGTACCACACTTCAAAGATGTTTTTCCAAAACATGTATGTTTCTGAGATTATATCTTATAAACACGTGTTACACCTTATAAACACGTGTTACATATGCTTTTAGAATAAAACCAAAAGACGGGTCCTCCCTTCTTTTCTTCCACAAAGATGCTTATATTTAAAATAACGAGTTTGCAAGTAGTTAGTTTTTTTCAAATCCCAAATCGTTTATACGAAAATGCTGGCACTGGAAGGACTGATGCTGAAGCTTAAGTACTTTGGCCCCTGATGCAAAGAGCCAACTCATTAGAAAAGAGCCTGATGCTGGGAAAGATTGAAGGCAGGAGGAGAGGGGATGACAGAGGATGAGATGGTTGGATGGCATCACCGACTCGATGGACATGACTTTCAGCAAGCTCCGGGAGTTGCTGATGGACAGGGAAGCCTGGCTTGATGCAGTCCATGGGGCCACAAAGAGTGGGACACGACTGAGCAACTGAACAAAAGTTCTCAATGAAAAAAGGAAGCAAAGGAAGGAAATCAATGGAAGGAAAGAAAAGCTGGAACTTTAGGGGCACCAGGACACTGCCCAGGCCACTTTAGTGAACACACCAGAGAGAAGGGACTCCAGCCGGCCTTCAGTGAGCCTGACTGCCCTCCTCATCCCCTACACGTTACACCAACACGCGGATTTCCATTATACACAAACCCTGCAGCCCGGGAACACCTACAGGACAGGACCGTGTGCATCCCCAGCAACTCAAGTTCTGCTTCTTCCATCACCAACCACCTGTCAGACAAAGGCAAAGCCCAAAGATGAAGCACCAGACACCAACTCTGTCCTCAAGGAGCCGACAGCATGTTCAGTGCCAACCAGAGCGGGCTGTGAGGACAGGCCTGGGGTCTGCCTGCTGCCTGCAGCCCAGCAGCAGCCCTGGGCATCCAGCCCCGCCTCCCCTCCCACTCAGGCCCTTAGAGACCTTGCTCAGACCGGCCCCACACACTTCTACCTCCAGCCCAGGCCTCCGCCCTCAGCTCCAGGCCTGCAGACCCGAGGCCCTTTGGACGATTCGACACGGATGTCCAGCAGGCGCCTCACTCTTAGCCCCTGCAAGACCCCCTCCTAACACCTCCCTAGCACGTAGAGCTCCCCGGGCCTCCCTGCATCTCCCAGCTCAGGCCACAGACCGCGGTATTTCAAACCCCTCCCATCCCGCGGCTGGCCTGCACACTTCCCACCACCACAGTCCTCCTGCCCCAACCTGCAGAGGCACCAGATTTCAACCCCCTCTCCCCACGAGGACCCAGCCCTCCAGGTTCGCGCGTGGCTCACTGTTGCAGCCTCCTGACGGGCCTTCTGCTCCTCTGCAGCAGAGCAGCCAGTGCGAGTCACGTTACTCCTCCTTGAAAAAGCCCCCAAAGCAGCCCCGTCCCACTCACATGCCCACGAGCCAACAAGGCCCATGACCAGACCTTGTCGCTGCCCCGCCTTCAGTTCGCTCACTCCCACCCACTGCGCCCAGGCCACTGGTCGCTGCCAGAGCAGGCCACATGCCCTTCCCCCTGCACTGCTTTTGAGTCCCAGTCAAAACTGGCTGCCTCTGTGGTGAGATCTTTCCAGGCCATCCTGATGATTCCAACTCCCTCCTGCTGGGCCCACAGCACTCTCCCACGAGCCACACTGTGGGTGTCACGTCTAACATGTCAGTCAGGACACACTTTTTATCTATTTCGTTCACTTCTCTAGTCACAAGATGTAGAACAATGCCAGACACAAACCCACACTCACTAATAAACACAGCTATTGAACGGATGACTGTAAAAACCACCGGAACTGCATAACGTTTGGCCAGGAAGGCAGAACCTGTAAGGACTCCGGAAATCAGGGCAGGCTGGACATTAACGATCCCAAAGGACGCACAGCATCAGGTCAGAAAGAAAACTGACCCCCACACCCTAGAGTCACAGACATTTCTATCAGCATCAGCAGAGGCCTTCACATGCAAACATCTCTGCTTTGAAGCAGGGATCAGGGTTCCATGAAGCCTCCATCATGTGGCCGCTCTTAACTTGAACAGGAAGGCTTCCACGTTCAAGGTAAAACGACCACCATAAAACTGTGCTTTCCACCCTAACCGAGTCTCTCAAGGAATGGTCTTAGTAAGTAAATAATTCTATTCCTTCCCCCATCCAGGGGCGTAGTCCTTTTTGTTTTAAACAGCTTCACGACACATTTGGCTAACATCACATTTTGGGAATCATGCCTACCATCTCCTTCTACTACCTAACACGTTGAACTGACAAGATGCCACAAATCAGTGAAATATTGGCCATAAAGGTTTATGTCACAGCTTCCAAACTGAGAGTCCAGTAAATGCCCATTGCAGCTGCTGTTCAAGAAGAGAAAAATGAAGCAAAAACAATGTCATCCAGGATGACAGGGGGAATTCAGCCAGAGGAGAGTCTGTACCGTTGGGAGGGTTCTTAACACAGATCACTTCCTACACATTTTATAAAAGGAGTAACCCCGCTGTGGGATGGAAAAAGAAGGCCTTTCAAGGTGTAAGAATGCTTTCAAGGATACTGGACAAAGATCCCCAACAGCGTGCCAGCAAAAATTAAAGAAGTGTCCGCTCCGCAGCAGAAACACAATGAAAAGACACGGAAACAGCACACACACACAGATACACACAGACACACGGATGCGCGCACGCCCTCCCAACCCAGTCCCCACACACTCCGCATTGCTGTGAAGCTCCCAAGAACTTGAAACACGATGAGGCGGAGTCAGTCTGTCCTTTCAATCACGGGGAACGCTGGAATCATTTATTGGTTACTGAATTTGAAGAGGAAAACATGCGTGCGTTGTGAGTACTGAAGTATGCCGCTCGCCTGCAGCCTACCCACGGAACTTTGTGAGAGTTGAAGTTTCCCCTTCTTAACTCCCGGCGGGGGTGGGGGGGACAAAAGCTTCCCGTCGCCGCGTCAGAGACCGGCTTCGCCGGCCCCGCCGCACCACCCGGCGCCCCCGCCCGCGCCCCGCGCCGCCCCTGCTCGTCCCGGCCGCCCTCGGGCCCCCGGGAGCGGCCGCCGGGGCGCCAGATACGCCGACCCTGACCGGGCTGTCAGCCCCGCGCCGGCCGCCCAGGGACGACGCCCGCGCCTCGCGCCGCCTCAGGCCCGCGCCCCGCCCCGCGCCGCGCCGGCGAGGCCGCAGCCTAGGCGCCGGCGCGCAGCGGCTCGGCGAGGGCCTCCCCGGCGGACCCGCGCCCCGCCGGCCCTCACCTGCGTCCATCTTCGCTCCAGGGCCGCCGACTGAGCGCGGCGTCGCTCCGACGGCTGCGCAGCGCGACGCGACGGGCCGCCGCCCGGGCCAATCCGGGTCGCGCGGCGCGGGCGCGGGCGGGGCCGGAAGTGCGGGGTAGGAAGTGCGCGGCCGCGGCGCCGCCGCCATCTTGGCGTACGGCGCGCCCGGCGTGGCGGCCCGGGCCCGCGCGCTCGGCCTCCCGGCGGCCAGCGTCGCGCCCCCGGGGATCCCTGCGGCGACCCGCCGCGGCCGCGGAGGCCGGCGCTAGAGAGCCGCAGGGCGCCGGGGCGGGCGGCGGGCCGGCAGCGCGCGCGCGCGCCCGCCGGGGCGGCCATCTTGCCGTACGGACGCGCCCCGGGCGCCATGTCGCCGGCGGGCGCCGCAGGCCGGGGCGCCCCCGCCCACCCCAGCCCCGCGCGTCTCGGGCGGCGCACCTCCTGGCGCCGGGGCCCTCGGGCGCTCCGAGAGCCGGGCCGGGCGGCCGGGCGGCGGGCGGCCGGGCGCCGCCATCTTGCCGTACGGCGGGGGCCGCGGGGCCGGCTCCCACGTCCCGCAGCCGTGTCGCCGCGCGCCCTCCCCTCGGGGCGGTCCCGCTCGGGGCTCGGCGCGGCTAGACGAGGGCCGGAGCCTGGCGGCGGCCCGAGGCCCGAGATGGTGATCTGCTGCGCGGCCGCGAACTGCTCCAACCGGCAAGGCAAGGGGGAGAAGCGCGCCGTCTCTTTCCACAGGTAAGCGGGCTCCGCCCGCCGCCGCCGGCCCGCCGGCCACGCCCCCGCCCGGCCCGGCCCGGCCCGACCCGGCCCGGCCCGGCCCTGCGGGGCGAGCGATGCGGCGCGGCCCGGCCGGACGCTGGGGCGCTCGGGGCGCCGGCCCCGCGAGTGAGTCAGCGCGGCGCTGTGTGACCTTGGCCCGCCGGCGTCTCTGGGCCGGGCGCCTCGGGCCACCGCGGCCCCCGGAGCCCGCGACCCTCAGCCGGTCGTAGGCCGCCGGGTGCCCTGAGCCGCTGGGGCTCGGGCCGCCGCCGCCAGGCTCCGGAGACGGTGCGCGCGGGGGACGCGTTTCCTCTGCGCGGCCGTCTTCTCGCGCCCGCGGTCACTTTGCTGCCGTTTCCGTCGCGGGGAGCCCGCCTGGACCTCTGGATCGGGAAGAGGCCGAGCGAACGCACCCCGCGCCCCGGGGACTGACGCGCGCCCGGACTCTGTGTCCTGGGGGCCCTCCGGACGGCCCCGGGTCCCGGGGGGCGCCCGGCCGCGTGCTGCCGGCTCGGCCCGCACCCGCCGGGGCGCCGCTGCTAGTCGTGGCGCCGCGGAGGGTGGCCCGGGACGGGGTGGGGGTCGGCCTTGTCTCTGGCCTGGCTCGCTCCGGGAAGGCGCTGGGACTCAGCCCTTTTCAGCGAGTGGTTTTCTGCGACCTCCCCGCCTGCACTATCAGAACGTGAGCAGAAGAACCTCTGCCCGAACAGCCTCCCGCCGCAGACTTTTCTCTTTGCTGTTAAAGGGGGATGTTTAAGTTTCCAATACCTGCACGACGGTTCTTTAGAGTCTCACTGGAAGTTGAAGTTGGTTAGCGCTAAGTCTCAAATCGTCACAGTCTATTAAGATAGTAACAGGTTATTGCAGATGTCAGCTCCCTGCTTTCTCAAGTTCCCGAACTGGGGTTGGGGCGAGAGTCTTAGGGTAATGGACTCTCGAAGCAATGAGGATATTCAGAAGGTCGGAGTGGTTGGGACTTGCTGAGGAGTTGGTATTCCAGCAGCCCACCCCCCACTCGCCGCTGGGCCTGGTCCCGCGGCACTCAGGTGGGTTCGATGGCTTCAGGTGTGGCGAACAGCCGTCCAGAGAGGCCGCACCACCCCCACACTCGCATGTGCAGTTTCACTAGAGTTTTCTAAATAGAGATCTTGCCTGAATGAAGAAAAAGTTTATTAAGTATCTTATTCAGTATCTTCCGGGGGCAGGTTGCTTTTTAAAGGGAGTGGTATTACTCCTGGTGGTGGACGTGTGTTGGGAGCGCAGCGCCCCCTCTCAGAGCTGTCTCACATCCTCGGCTCCATGAGTGAGCCGCAGCTGGGGCACCCTGGGGTGGAGTGCTCTCCTGGCCTCTTGCCCCCATCTCTGTTGGCTGACACCGGACCTGGCTTCTAAATGGGGGGGGGGGCGGTGCCCATGGGCAGGCATCCTTTCTCCTCTTGGCATCCAGAGTCCGGCATCCCAGCTCACCGGCAGGGCTGGCCTGCTGCGAGCTTCTAGGAACTACTTCCTGGAGCCTTCCTGCTGTCACGATGCCGTCCGGCTCTGTCTCTCCCAGCACTCTGTCCCTGAAGGTTGTTTACCGCAGCCTAGGAGGAGGCATTCGCCTTCACCTCTGATTTGCCCCGTGGACTCTAGCTCCTTAAGGGTAGGCAGTGCGCGTCTCATCTTTCTGTTCCACTGATAAGTTGCAAGTACAGGGTGTTCCTTAGATCTTTTCTAAGTTTGTAAATGGGAAAGTCAGTACAGGTCTGGGTATTTGTAAAAACTGTTGTTCTCCTGTTATAGTTGATAGTATTAGGGGGAGGCATGTTAATTATTTTTTTTGTAATTTGTTGTTTGTCCTGCAGATTCCCCCTAAAGGACTCAAAGCGTCTGATGCAGTGGTTGAAGGCTGTTCAGAGGGATAACTGGACCCCCACTAAGTACTCTTTCCTCTGCAGTGAGCACTTCACCAAAGACAGCTTCTCCAAGAGACTGGAGGACCAGCACCGCCTGCTCAAGCCCACGGCCGTGCCGTCCATCTTCCACCTGGCGGAGAAGAAAAGGGGGGCTGGAGGCCATGGCCGCCCCCGGAGAAGGGACACCGGGAAGGCCTCGGCGGGTCTGAGGGCACAGGCGAGTGACCCTGTGGACGGGAAGGCAGCTGCAGGGTCACCGTCGTCGTCAAGTGCAAGCCCGATGGCCAAGCCGGAGCCCCGCAAGCTGAAGCGGGCCACTCCGCAGGGCCGAACCGCGGCCAGGGCCGCCCGGGAGACCGCTGGTCAGGAGCGGGGGCGGCAGCCTCTGGAAGGACGCGCAGAGGACGGTCCGGCCTCCGCCGCCACCTCCTGCAGCCAGGGAGAAGCTGGCACAGGGGCCGAGGATGCTGGCGAAGAGGGCGCCACCCCCGCCGACAGCGGCCTGGTGGACAGGAGCGGCGTTTCCGCGGACGACTTCACGCCCCCGGGCTCCGGGGCCTGCAAGTTCATCGGCTCGCTTCACTCCTACAGCTTCTCCTCCAAGCATGCCCGAGAGAGGCCGGCCGTCCCCCGGGAGCCCGTGGAGCGCAAGCGGCTGAGGAGAGACGCCGAGCCTGGCTGCAGCGGGAGCAGCCCCGGGCCGGAGAAGGGGCCGGCGCAGAGCCCTCCGCGCGCCTGCCCGTCGGCGAGCTCGTCGCTCACGGCCACGCCGCAGAAGCCAGCCCAGGGCGCCTCGGCGCCTCCCACCGACGTGACCCCGAAGCCGGCGGCCGAGGCCGTCCAGAGTGAGCACAGCGACGCCAGCCCCATGTCCATCAACGAGGTCATCCTGTCGGCATCGGGCGCCTGCAAGCTCATCGACTCTCTGCACTCCTACTGCTTCTCCTCCCGCCAGAGCAAGAGCCAAGTGTGCTGCCTGCGGGAGCAGGTGGAGAAGAAGAACGGCGAGCTGCGGACCCTGCGCCAGCGGGTCAGCCGCTCGGACAGCCAGGTGCGCGAGCTGCGCCAGAAGCTGGACCAGCTGCGGAGGCTGAGCCTCCCTCACCTGAGCAGCCTGCTGCCCCCTGGTCGCGGTCAGTACCCGAGCCCCACCCAGGGGCCCCCGTGCGCTGTCTCCAGGCCCCTCCGGAGGGACGGGAGCCGGGTGGCAGCTGTAGCTGAGGGCTTTAGGCAGCGCGGAAGGAGGCGCGGGAGACCCAGGACCGCTGGGAGGGGCCTGGCCAGGGAGGCCCTTCTGCGCACACCGCAGGCAGAGTCCTGGGGGATTGGGTCTGAGTGTAAGTTAAGACAGAACTTAGCCTGCTAGCGAGATGAGAAGAGCGTCTAAATCAGGGGGAGGTCCTTTCCGGTTGCCTTGTGATGACTATCCCAGCAGTTAGGTGCTTTTGAATGTTAATACTAGCCTTAAAATTTCGAACACCTATTGAAGTAGAGTACGTTCTAGTAAGAACAACACAGAAATTTGTAGCCCAAGAAACGGTGAAGACTCCACTTTCCCGTTTGGGCTTCCCAGGCGGCTAGACTAGTTTCTGTGCTTTTGTTTGTGTCTTTGCATCTATACAGATAGGCTGGAGGTGTATTTCATGTATTAGCGCTTAGTCTCTGGTTTCCCTCCTTGGTGTGCCCTTTGTTTCTTGGAGAACTTGCTCTGAGCGCAGCGTCTCTCGCCAGTTCAGTGCATGAAGGTGGGAACCATCTTCCTCCCACGTGGTGCATTTAGTCTGAATCCTGTTGGTCTCCCAGGTTGCCATTAACTGCAGGTGAGGAAAGGCTGGAGTGTGACACGGGCTCTTCACGGACTAACCCCTCCCCCTGCCGCCGCCCCCCACCCAGATCAACAACCAAAAATGAGTAAAACCCAAACCCATCCTGATGTACTGGTCAGAGTTGAACACTGCATTCTCTTCTAGTGTTTTAAAGCGGTTTTGTAGTTTCTCGTACCTAGTAACTACTTTCTGGTACTTTTTCTGTTCTTCTTGATCAAAGGGCCCTAAGTCTGTCACTGTAGACTGTCACAAGTCTTTCCAAGCCGCCTGCATTGATGAAGTCTCTGTTGTTTTTTCTTCTTCATTCTTCCTCATTTCTTTCTGCTCTCTTATGTTCATGGCTTTTCTGCTCAGGAGGGCAGTGCTGACTCCATGAGACAGTGCGTGTCTCCCATCCTGCAGGTGAGGCTGGCCCCTTCTGTCGTTGTGGCTCTGCGCCACACACCCACCCCCCGCTGCTTTCTGGGCGCTTGGTTTCTAAAGCATTTGTAACTTTAGCCTTGATTCCCTCTTTAACCTGCGTTATTCAGGAGGGTGCCATGGTTTTTCAGGTACATAGCTTGGGGGAAGGGAACTGATTTTTGTTTTATTGTTCAGGGCCAGTGCTTTGGCAACCTTAGAGAATCTTCTGAGGTTTCACGGAGGTCCAGTACAGTCTGCGTGTGACCGCCTCACTGAGCCTCCCCCGCAGGGAGAAGAACTTGTGCTCTCCCCAGGCTGGTTACATTGTTCTTGTCAGCACTGGATCTAGTTTATCTCATTGGTCAGCTGCTCTGTTTCCTAACTTATTGTATCCACTGCTCTGGGTTTCTGAGAAGGGAGGTAGGTCTCTTGCTGCTTCTTGAAAGTCTTTCCAGTTTCACCTGCATTTATTAGACATGTGAGTGTGCCTGCCTGTTACCAAACAGAAAAGCCAGTTTTGTCCCATTTAAAGTTTTATTTGTATATCTCCTTATTTTCAAACTTTTTCTATGCCTTTATTTTGTAGCTATATTTTAACTCAACCTGAGAACCATTTTATATAGTAACTTAATACACTTACAACTGGGGTGATTGGTAAATTGAAACTTGGGCCTGCTTCTTCACCCTTTAATCTGTTAGGCTTTCTGCGCTGGTGGGTGACTGCCCGCGTTCGTCCTGTCTTTCTGTAAATGCTTGAGTGAGTCGGCTCCCAGCCTCCCTTCCGCCCAGGTGCCAGCCTTGTCTGGTCTGAGCGCCGCATCTGCATATCCCCATCACACACCCATAGCTAGATGCGCGCATGCGTCACCACACACCCATAGCTAGATGCGCGCATGCGTTATCACACACCCATAGCTAGATGCGCGCATGCGTCACCACACACCCGTAGCTAGATGCACGCATGCGTTATCACACACCCATAGCTAGATGCACGCATCCGTCATCACACACCCGTAGCTAGGCCCTATGCGCGTGTCCCCATCACACACCCGCAGCTAGATGCATGTATGTGTCGTGCCGGTTACTGTACTCACCACTGATCCTCATCAGCGATTTTGCTCTTTTGGGGGGAAACAGTTAATGATCTGAGGGGACCCGCTCCTGTGACAGTGACATTTTGAGAGGAGTCGAGTTTGAGACGCCCCTTAGGTCTGGAGCCAGAGAGCCAGCACCCAGCCGCTTAAAGTGGCACCCGTGTGTCTGCAGTATCGGGTAGAAGGTGTTGCAGAAAGGGGGTGCTCAGCTGGGCTGCAGCAGCTCCAACCAGAGTGGAGGAACGATGGCTGCCTCGGCCACATGGGGTCACTGGTGACCAGTCTTCTTGGACTGGTGTGGACAGACCTGGGTGGGGACCTAGTGAAGGGAGGGGGCCACTGAGGGTGGCCAGGGACGAGGCTCTAAGAGGGTTAGCCGTGAGGGGCCTGGGGAAAGTGGGCAGCAGCTGGGAGGGAGCCTGGCTCCACAGGGAAGTTTTGAGGAAGAGCCTTGAGGACGGAAAAGAACAGGCTGGGCCTGGGGGAGGGACTCCAGGAGGCGCTGGGGGAGGGGGGCCTCGGGGGTGGGGCAAGCACCAGGGAGATGGGCCTGGGAAGGGGAGCACCGGGAGGGGGGCCCGAGGGGGAAGCACCAGGGAGGGGGGCCCGGGGAGGGGAACATCAGGGAGAGGGGCCTGGGGAGGGGAGCACCGGGGGGGGCCCGAGGGGGAAGCACCAGGGAGGGGAGGGGAGGGGAGTAGGTGCCCCGAGTCCCCACCTGCGAGCTCCCCCTGCCGTCCTCCAAACCGGCTGCTCTCCCGACTGTTGATCAGTTCAGGGTTCTTCAGTCGTTTTGCAGGAATTCTCTGTTGAAGGGACTGGACTGTGCACGTGGTTATTCAGTCCTTCATCTTCAGCCAGACCCCCTCTTTTGGGCAGAACACCCATGACAGCAGCCGGGCCACTGGGGCTGCAGTTTCTGGGTCTGGGAAGCTTGCCCCTGAGAAGCTGCTGTTGAGTGGCGTTCCCACAGAACGGGCTCTCTCGCCGAGCCCAGGCTTGCTCTAGGTGTGTGGCCGCACCAGGCACGTTGCAGGCGTTTCTGTGACCTAGCGAGGATGAGCGTTTTCCCCCGCTCATCCCGTCTCTGTCCGGCCCTGACTATGCTGCTCGCACCTTGCTTGCTCACTGACCTGTGAGTGTCCCCACAGACAAGGATGTCTGCTGTCGAGTGTGACTCAGCTGTGCCCTCAGGTCAGTAATTTAGTACTTGCCGCAAATATATCTGAGTTTTTTTCCTATTCTTTTGTTCCTTATACATACAATTCTTGAATTAATTTTGAGTTTTAAAAGCTTTTATTGTGGAAATCTTGAACATGGACAGATGAAACAGAAAAGTATAATAACCCCGCTGAACCAGCTTCCCACCCTAGCTTCTACGTTTATCAGTATTCTGATAATCTTATTTCATCTGTATTTCTACCTCCTCCCTGCCTTCCATTGATTATGTTCTAATGAGTGAAAGTCACTCAGTCATGTCTCTTTGCGACCCCGTGGAGTATACAGTCCATGGAATTCTCCAGGCCAGAGTACTGGAGTGGGCAGCCTTTACCTTCTCCAGGGGATTGTCCCAACCCAGGGATTGAACGCAGGTCTCCCGCGTTGCAGGCAGATTCTTTATCAGCTGAGACACCAGGGAAGCCCTATTTTCTAATAGTTTGGGTTTTTTCTTTTAAGGAAAGTTTTAGATTTACAGAAAAATTAACAGACAACACAGGAATCCCCCCCTCCCCGCCATTTCCCTACCGCTAACATCTCACGTTTCCACTTGTGCTAGAGGCTCACTCATTACTAGTAAGGAGCCCACACTCTGATATGTTGTTATCAACTAAGTCCCATAGGTTACGTTCGGAGAAGGCGATGGCAGCCCACTCCAGTACTCTTGCCTGGAAAATCCCATGGACGGAGGAGCCTGGGAGGCTGCAGTCCATGGGGTCGCTAAGAGTCGGACACGACTGAGCGACTTCACTTTCACTTTTCACTTCCATGCATTGGAGAAGGAAATGGCAACCAACTCCAAAGTTCTTGCCTGGAGAATCCCAGGGACCCGGGAGCCTGGTGGGCTGCCGTCTATGGGGTTGCACAGAGTCGGACACGACTGAAGTGACTTAGCATAGGTTACATTTAGGTTGACTGTCTTATATTTGAGGGGTTTTTTTTTAACACTGACAAACTTGTTAACAAAAAAGAATGTCTTTCAAAGATACAAATCTCAAGAGGATCTTACTTAAGACCAACTCTGTAGAAGAAAACAAAACATTGGACAGATAGAAATTTTGGAATTTCGGACCATTGAAGGTGAATCTGTGCTCCACAAAACACACAGTGGGGAAGAGACAGGAAGGCATCTTTTAAATGAGTACAAACGCAGGAGCGCCCAGCCTTGCCCCGGTGAGGGCCTGGCGGGAGGCGGGCACGGTAGGCCGCTTGGCCGGGGTCCAGGCACACCCCGGGGATGCTTGGGCAGGTCGGCCCGCGGGACGCCTTCTGCTTGGAGTTTGACAAGTGCATAAGCGCACGTGTCCTCAGGACAGCAGTACAGAGTCGTGTCCCTGTGCTGAAGCTCTGCCTGCCTGTTTATGCTGCCCCTCCCAACCCCTGCAGCCACTGATCTTAGGACTGTCTGTAGCTTTGCCTCTTCAGGAGGGTCCCGACTCTGGGAGGGATAGATGCTGTGAACTAGAGCACGCAGCCTCCTCAGGTCGGCTTCTTTCACTCAGCAGTATGTGTGGAGAGTTCCCCTGTGTCTTTTTATGGCCTGATAGCTCATTTCTTTTTTATCATTGTTGTGCCTTTTTTTGTACTGAGTTAAAATACAAACACCAAAACTTTACCGTAACAGCCTGTGAGCCTTTAGTGCGGTGGCGTTAAATCCATGCGCCCTGCCGCACAGCTGCCACGCGGCCGGGCTGCAACTCGGTGTGAATCTGAGACTCTGTCCTGTTGGTAACTCTCCTCCTCCCCTCGCCCAGACGTCAGCAGCCACCGTTGTGCTTTCTGTCTCCGTGACTGTGACTCGTGTACGTGGAATCACACAGTATGTCCATCTGTGATTGGCCTGATGTCCACAGAGAGTGTCCGTGCTGCAGCATACTGCAGAACTGCCTTCCTTTGAAGGCTGAGTAATATTCCACTGTATGGATGGACCACGTTTTGTTTATCCAGTCATCCTACAATGGATATTTGCGTTATATCACTTGATTTTGGACTGCTGAACCAGGCTTGCATACTGGAATAAACCCAAGTGATCATGGTATATATTTTCTTTTTACGCTGTTCGATGGTATTTGCTCATGTTGAGTTTTGCACCTATGTTGATGAAAGAGATCCATAGTTTTACTTTCTTTTAATAACTTTGTCTCATTCTGATAATAGTGATTCTGGCTTCATAGAATGATTTAGAAGGTATTCCCTCTGCTTCTTCCTTCCAGAATAGATTGTAAAGAATAGGTAAAATTTTCTTAAATGTTTGACAGAATTCACCGATATTCTAGAAGGCCGTCTAGGACTGATGCTTTCTGTTCTGGGGGTTATTGACTCAGATATAATAGATATAGGCCTATCCAGATTATGTCTCCTGTATAAGTTTTGGTAGTGTTGTTTTTCAAGAAATTGATCCATTTCACCTAAATCATCAAGTTTGTAGGCATAAAGTTGTTCACAGTGTCCTTTAGACAGTTCAGCATCTGCAGGGCTTTAGTGGATGTTCCTCTTTGATTTGTGATATTGGTAATTTCTGTCTTCTCTTTCCTCAGTTAACTAAGCTAGAGTGTTATAGTTTTATTGATCTTTTTGAAAAAGCCAACCTTTTGTTGATTTTATTTTCCTGTTTTCAGTTTCATTGGTTTCTGCTCTTATTTTTTTTTTTCCTTTTCTTCTGCTTGCTTTCAACTTAACTGCTTTTCCTTTTCTATTTTCCTAAGGTGAAAACTTAGATTATTAATTTCAGTTATTTCTCTTTTTCTAATATATGCATTCAGATTTTGACTTTCTTTATTTTCCTGTTTTCAATTTCATTGGTTTCTATTCTAATTCCCCCCTCCTTTTCTTCAGCTTAATTGCTTTTCCTTCTGTACTTTGAATTTCCAGTATTTCTTCTTTTCTAATGTATGCGTTCAGCACTATACATTTCTTTCTAACCACTGCTTTTACTGCATGCCACAAGTTTTGATAAGTTGTAGTTTTGTAGTTTCATTTCCATTTACTTGAAGTGTTCTTTTATTTCTCCTGAGACTTCCTCCTTGACCCACTGTATACTTGGAAGTGTCTTGTTTAATCTCCAGCTGTCTGGTGCTGTTTCAGCTCTCTTGCTGCTGCTGCTTTCCAGTCGAGCCCACTGTGCTCTGAGAGCGTCCTTTGTGTGAGCTGTGTTCTGTACACGTGTTAGGTCTGTTCTGCGGCCCCAGCATGTGACTGTCATGCTGAATGTTTCTTGTGAGCCTGAGCTTGAGCGTAACGTATGTTCTACTGATGTTGACTGAAGTAGTGGTTAGTCACGGTTCTTTTGAGAAATAGAGCCAGTAGGATGTGTGAGAGTACACGGAAACTTTTTACAGGAATTGGCTCCCACAATCACGGATGGCAAGCTGGAGAACCCGGAACGCTGGTGGGGTGATTCAGCCCTTGCTCCAAGGCCTGGGATGGGGTGGAGAAGTCCTGGTCCACCTGGAGGCCCTGGTGCAAGCAAAGCGAGTCTGCCCCCCTCCACCTCTCTGCTCTGTGAGGCCCTTAGTGCCCCCTGCGTGCGAGGGCCGCAGGTTTACGGCGCCCCGTTCAGACGCGGACTTGCTCCTGGAAGCCACAGACACCCCTGAAACAGTGTCCCACCAGCTGGTTCAGCAGCCCTGTGGCCCAGTCAAGCTGACGCCTAAAATGAGCCAGCATAGTGATCCGTGGTTGGAGAGCTCGTGTGCGCCCTGCTGGCCGGCTGTCTGCCAGATCTGCCCATCCCTGCCGTGTGTTGGGGTCTCCACTGCAACTGTGAGTTTGTGCGTCTCCCCTTGCAGTTGTGTTCGTCTTTGTCTTGTGCTTTGATGCTGTGTTGTTAGGTGTGTAAGCATTGAGGGTTATTACATCTTTTTGGAGAACTGACCCCTAGGTTATTATGTAACAGCGCTGTTGTGTATCCCCGCTGATCTTTCTTGCCCTGATGTCTGCTTCCCAGCCACTCCAGTTGTCTGTGATTCTTGCTAGCGTGGTATGGCTTTCTGTCTCCCTTTGCTTGTGGCCTGTCTGTAGGTAAGGTGGACCTCACAGGCAGTATACAGCCGGTCATGGTCTCCAGTCTGCTCCAGTGATCTCCATCTTCGGGTGGGTGGTTGTGGGCCACTCAAGTGTAAACTGGTCACTGCTCTCCCTGGATTCCTGTCTGTTCCGTTTGGAACTGCTTAGCGTTCGTCTTTTGTCTTGTCCCTCGTTTTCAGCCTTCTTTGGTTCCATTGGAGCATTTGCCTTGATCGCACGTTCTCTCCTTTCTTAGCGTATCAGTTGTACCTTTTTAGTGGTCCTCCACCAGTCCACACCGTGCACTTACAGCCAATCCGTGTCCACTCTCACATGGCTGTGCTGCTTCCTGGCTGTGCGGGAGCCGTAACAGAGACCCCCAGCGCCTCCTCCTGTCCCTCGGGGACGTGCTGCGTTCCGTCACTTACTGCTGTGCTCGCCCTGTTACTGCCAGAGACTTGAACAAACCTTTGTCCACTATGTCAGTTAAGAAGAAGCAGCATTTTATTGTTACCTTTATTTATTCCTTTTCCAGTGCTCTTTTCTTTATTTAGATTCAGATTTTTCTGGTTCAGATTTTCTGACCTGCATCATTTTCTTTCTCTGCAGAACTTTTAACATTTCATGCAGGGCATGTCTGCTGGCAGTAAATTTTCTCAGTTTTTGTTTGAAGTCTTTATTTCTCTTTACTTTTGAGGGATCGTTTCACTGAATGCAGGACTCTACCCCTATGCTGCTCGCATGTCTTCTAAGGAGAAGTTCCTGTAATTCTGAGCGTTTTGACTCGAGAGGTTTCTCCCCCTCTGGCCTCTTTCAGGGTTCTCCTTGTCTCTGGCTCTCTGCAGTTTGAGTGTGATACGCCTAGATGTAGATATTGTGATATTTGTTGTGGTTGGTGTTCTCAGAGTTCCCTGGATCTGCAGTTTGGTGCTTATTGTTAACTTGGAAAAGTTCTCAGCTGTTTTCCCTTCACATACTGTATTCTCATCATGTGCATGTATCACTTTTTATTGTCACAAATTTCCCTGATACTCTGTTCTCTTTTTTCTTTCTGCATTTTAGTAGGGGGTGTTCTTATGGACAGATGTGCCGCTCCCTCTTTCCTCAGCCCTGCCATCAGTGTTTTTCCGTCTTTGTCCACATTTCCTCTCTTCTTATATTACGTGTCTGTTCTTACACTTTATCTGCTTTTCCCATTAGAATCCTTAGCATATTAATCACAGTTACTTCAGATCCAAATCTGAGAATTCCAGAATTTCTGCTCTGTCTTTTCAGACTGTTCTTTCTTGCCTTCTAGCCTGCCCAGTAGTTTTTAGAAAGGCAGACACGGTGTCGTCATAAAGCTTGAGGTAGGCAGGTGCTGGGCTTGAAGCGTGGTGGTAGCCTGACTAGGGGTTGGTGCCCTGTTGCCTCCTGCAGCTGCTGCTCAGTGCTGCAGGCTCTTCTCTTGTCCTGATTTGCTGCCTTCTCCTTGACTCTAAAGACTTTTCATAGAGTCTGTACCTTGGGGCACTTTCCCCTGTAATCCTTTTATTATGCTAGAGCCCTGAGGAGTGGTCTGGGGAGGAGAAGCATTTATAGTCTTCTGATTGAGTTTCAGCCTTTTAGTGGCTGGTGTTCCTGGGTTGTGACCTTCACTAGTATTTCTTCCTTCCTTTCCCCTCCTTGGGTGAGACCAGACGACCAGGGGCCAGGGTGGGAAAGGGCTTCCCCACCCGAAAGATGATCTGGGAGGTCTTCTCACCACACCACAGGCTTTTGTTTTGGAGAAGCTCAGGGCTTGAGGCCAGGGACTCTGGTGATTTCTTTTCCTTTCTTTTCTTTTCTTTCTCTGGTGAGAACCAGGCGGTTCCTGGAAATGAACCCCAGGATACTGTGGGGCCCCTGGGACTGCAGCCCCGGGAGGTGCTCGCTCACACCTGTGTACACGTGGCCTGGAGTCCCGTGCAGGCTGCCTCTGGGGTTCCCGCTGGCCTGCCGTCCCCAGGAGCTTCTGCTCCAGGTGAGCGGACGTCAGTGGTCCTGTCCCCGGGTTTCTCAGGTCTGGGGGGACATCTGACCAGGTTTCTCTGATGAAGCCAAGGAAAGTCACTGACTGTCAGCACCGTGTGTTTCTTGCAGACCAGAGCTGTGACTTCTAAGCTCTTTGTAGAGTGGAAGGCGGGGCCCCTCCTCTGTGTAATTTGGTTCTTGCTGACGGGCAGGAAGACTGCTGGTTTTACTTACAGCCACCTTGACAGATTCTCTTATGAGTTCTAATAGTTTCTCAGTTGAGACTTGGATTAACTGGATAACCAACGATAACGTTTATCTGCAAGTAATAATACTTTGGCCCCTTTTTATTATGTCTTCTGTATTTTATGGAAGATATGCTCTATTTTCTGACATATCCGGTGTTCCCAGGTGTGCATGGGGGCCTTTGCACCTCCTGGGTGATGCAGTGAGGGCCTCGCCCTCATTCCAAAGCAGCGGCCTACCCTGGGTGCCTGTCTGGGGGAGCCAGCTAGACCACCCGTGTTGCATGGGGCCCTCCGCCTGGCACAGCCAGTGCTGCCAGGCTGCCGAGGCTCTCCACCCGGCCTGTGCCCTGGCAGAGAACACTGGTGTCTGTCAAGACAATAGTGGGGTGGGCAGTACCTCAACGGCGTCTATCCCTAGGTCCCAGTGGACAGGTCTGCTTGTTTCCTGCCCGGGGGGCCGTGGGCCTCTGCTGACACATGTGCCAGGAGACGCAGAAGGCAGCGTGCCAGGAGTTTCCAGAGTGTGTGTTGCAGAAGCAGCTTTCCTGCACACGGGCCGCATGAGCCAGCCTTGCTGCACGGGTCTGTCCCCGCTGGCCAGCAGTGCCGGTCAGAGGGCAGGTCCACTCCTCAGTCTGCCCAGGCGGTTGGCCCCTCTGGCCTGGCTGACGCTCTGAATGCGCCTCAGCCTCCACAGCTCCTCCCAGCTCTCAGGTTTGGTTGTCTCCGTCTCCCTTTGTTCCACTTTGTCCTGAGGAGGCCCCCGTGTTGTGGAACTACAGTTCCCAGAATGCCTCCCGCAGGCTTGGCAGTCACTTCCTGGGAGCTGTTAGCAGCCAGGTGCAGACACTTCCCGTGGTTGGCAGAAACCAACCTTGAAGAACCTTGGCGGCGTCTGGAGCGTAGAAAACTTAGGCATGGGTAAGCCTGCTTTCACTGTCCTAGGTCCAAAAATGAAGATTTAAATTTCTTGGAGAAAATTTAAATTTTTGTTTTTGCATATTGGTAAGTGAAACCAGGGAAACAGCGCATAGAAAGGCCTGATTCACTTGAAGAGGTTGAAAATGGCCAGTAGGCCAGATCCCTATTTATGATACTTTTCCTTTGTTTGACTTTTAAATTTATTTTTGTTTCTCTAATGAAGTGTAATTTACATAGAGTAGAATACACAGCTCTTAAGGGTGTCATTGGACGGGGCTGGCATGTGTGGGCTCGTGTCACACGACATTCGGCTTTTAGAAGCCTCATGTTGGTCCTGTCCAGCAACACTTGAGTGAAAACACGGAGCGGGACCGTGGCCAAGAGCCAACCACAATTCCAGCGAGGGCAGAGCGGGCGCGCCGCCCGCGGGACCTGCCCAGCCCCGGTGTTCTTGCCCGCATTAAATTCATTGCAGTTAAGAGCCCGTGATGGCAGGCTGAGAGGACTGGGTCTGAAGTGTCTCTCAGGGCAAGCTGGACGTGGGAGCCTGTGGTTTTAAGAATGCGCTCCAACCAAGAGTCCCCTAACTGCTAGCAGCGCGGTTCTGCCTTTCCGCTCCCACCGCACACGGCTCCTTCCGGCCCTGAAAGAAGCGCCGGCTTAGCCCCGTCTCCTCGCGCTCTGCCCAGAAGGCGCGAGCCTCCCTTTCCACCGCGCGCAGGGTGGTCCTCTGCTCGGCGGCCGCTGCCTGGGCGGGGGTCCTGTAGCCTCGTGTGTGCTCCTGCCTGCCGGCCCGTGCACAGCGCACGAGGTTGAGTCTCTTGGAGGCCGGGCTCCCGCCCTCAGCAGTCCCCCAGTCCACTCTTGGCCCGGAGCGCCCCCACCCCCGTCCAGGGTCCGGTGAGTGGCCGAGCCCCACTTCTAGTGCTTCTGGCCTGTCCTCGGGGGCTGTGTCCACCGTGGCTCCTGTGGCCACACCGTCCCTGTGTGGCGCCATCCCCAGGACGCCAGCTGTGCCCGGCTCACCGCCACCTCTAACCTGCGTCGTCTGCAGCTTTGCTTCCCGTGCTCTGATTTTGGCGACTCTTCAGGCTCCTGCCTCCACCTCCCTGGCCCCCACCCCCTGAGCCGGTCAGTCCCTCCTCTTGCCCTGGCTGTGGTTTGCACACCCAGCTCCTTCCCTGCCTGAGCCCCACCAAGTCTTGCGCCGGGTGGGTGCCTTTGTGCAGACCCAGCCCAGGGCCGAGGTCAGGGAGCAAGGTGGGGGGCAGGACCGGTGTTACTGGACCTCCAGACACCCATCACCTTATCCCACGACCCTGTGGTGTAAACAGCCCAGTCGAGGCTGGCCCCAGGCCCCCAGCCCAACTCTCCTGGGACCAGCTGGGCCCTCCCCTTGCGGACCGGCCGCCCCCATGTCTGACCTCCCCATTTGGGAGCAGCTGGGATCCTGTCCCTTTAGAGCAGGAGTCCTCAAGCCTCTCGGATCTAACGCCTGGGGATTCAGGTGGAGCTAACTTAATAATAGAGATCGAGTGCCCGATACACGGGATGCGCCGAGCCATCCTGAAGCCGCCGCCCCGCCCCGGTCTGTGGGAGACCTGTCTTCAGGGGACACACCGTGGGCACCTCTCCACCCGGCTCCTCCGGGCTTACCTCTGTCCCAGGACAGCCCCTGCACTCTGCTGGAGTCGCTTATGAAAACCTCTCTTGCCTCCAAGCAAAGGAGACTACAGTGGGGACCCCTCGGGGCATCTTTGATCCTCCTTTGCTCTATGTTCTCCACCGTCCAGGTGCTGGGTTCCAGTGAGTCCCTGGGCCCCCGGGGCGGTGGGGAATCTGAGCAGGCAGACCTCAGCGGCTCCGCAGCCCCGCGCTTCCGTGGACCTGCCTCAACCATTCTCTTACATGCGCCGCAGCAGGTCTCGTGGCTTGTTCCCGCTGCGCTTGGCAGGCAAGTGGGCTCACAGGGACGAGGGGCTGCCAGCCTGTTCTGCTTTGGGCGGGCAGCATGTCTGTGTCCGGAGCAGCTCCCTGTGCGTCTCCAACAACACTGAACCGTGCTCGCTTGAAAACCCAGCCAAGGCAGCTGCAGTCCCTCAACGCTCTAGGAGCCGTTGGTTCAGGGCTCAGGGGGTCTCTGGTGCCAGCAGCTCAGGCTCTGGCTGGAAGAGGGAGGGACTGAGAGGCAGAGAAGGCCCGCACACCGTGTCACGCACACTGTGTCACGGGCCAAGGCCGTGCGGCTCATGCCGGCACAGCTGGGGTGAGGGAGTGCGAGGCGCCGCGGGCCGCTCCTGTGGTGTTAGTGTGAGCACGTCTTTAGGAGTCAGGGTGTGTTGCCCCCCAAGTCAGCGTTTCTGTGTCCTTAAAACACCGGCTCTGCCTGCAGGGCAGCGGTCCCGGCAGGGACCCAGGTGGCCCTGTGCTGCTGTGACACGGGCAGAGGGCTGGGGAGCGCCATCTGCTCTGTCCTGAGGCTCGTCTGCTTCGTGGACGTCTCGCAGCGGTCACAGGGATGAGACGGCGCCGTGTGCGGGCGAGCCGGCAGCGGTGCTCTTGTGCTGCAGCTCCCCTGCTGGCCCCACGTGCCTGTTCCGGACGCTTCCACCCAGCGGAGGCGTGGGGCCTGTACGTTTGTGTCTGGCATCTCTCATGACTTGTTTTAAAGAACATCTGTACTGTTTTAATTTCTAGTCTTGTTGCATTGTGATTGGACGGGGAAGAGCACTCTTTTTAGTTTTTGGAAGTTACAAGTGCTCTCTGACCAGTTAAAAGTCAATCTTCATGGGTCTTTCAGAAGAACTTCAAGGAGTATTCTCTTGTTTCAAGCTACAAAAGTTCAGTGTATGTCCGTCAGACCCACCTCATTCATTATATCCTATGTATAATTGTTTCTGTTTCATTATTTGGATATTGTTGCTTGGACGTGAAGAGACACCTATAGAGATGTCCTCTAGACTCCTTCTGTCACCCTCTGAGCGTCTTCAGTAGTGTCTGCTTTATACATGCTGCTGCTGCGTCTGGGGCCTGAGTGTCCACAGACGCCTCCACGGCGACCGTGCCCTCGCGTGCTGCGGGGCTGCTCCACGTCCACTTGCATGCACTGGGCTTGGCCTGCCTTCTGCCTGATGTCGGGTCCTGACGCCTGATCCCGGCTGCCCATCTTGGCCCCACCTTCTGACGCCTTTCCAAATTACTTCAGCTGCATCTCTTGTTGACAGCAGGCGTTGAGGGTCTTGCTTTGAGATTCCGTCTAAGCAGCTGTTTCTGTAACGCGTGGCCCCGGGTGCGTGGTGCTGGCTCTGTCTCACCTTCTGTGGTGCGCCTGCTCCTCTGCTTTTAAAGCGAGTCTTCCCTGCGGGATCTGGAGGCCGTGGCTCGGGTCCGGCGTTCCCGCCCCGCTCCCTGGCAGATGCTCCTCGCACGCGTGCCGAGCCCGGCGCTCGCCCGTCTCCTGCAGCTGCTCTGCTGGTACCTCACGTCTTTCAGTGAAGACTCGTGATGACCTCTCTGCAGAATTCACTGCACAGCGTCCTCTGAGTGTTGAACGCTCCTTTCCAGTGCTATCAGTGGGAACATGGTGTGAGTTCCCACTTAATTTAAATTTTCTAAATATGTCAAAAAAGTAAAGGGAAACGAGTGAAGTTAGCCTTGATAAACTATTCAGTATTGTATGAAACGTTTGAACATGTAGCCACCAGTACTTCAAGATTGCTGGGGTGGGTGAAGTTCTGTATTTTAGGGTGAGGTTTTGAAATTCCACGGGGGGATCTTGTGCTGGGAATGCGTCTCAGGAGCAACCACGTTTCACGGGCTCGGTGTTGGGTGTTGCGGGAGGAAGGCCGTGGGGACCTGTGTGCCCCTGCCTCTGGGGAGCCGCCCCTTGCAGCTGGGCTGTGTCCTGTGTGGGTCTGCCCCCCTCTCCCAGGCGTGTTTTCCAGGCCTTCCTTGTGGAGCTTCTTGCTGGCGCTTCCCTCCTCTCTGAAGCCAAGTCACACCATGTCTGTGTGTTCTGTTGGCCTCCCCACACGGGAGGGCATTAGGGGTGTCCGGTCGAGCAGTGTGTTCAGGCCTTGGGGCCGCGTTTCCGCCTCTCTGGGGTGGGTTCCAAGGCAGGAGGGCTGCCGGCCTTGGTTTCCTGCCCTTCCCGCTGCTTCCGTCGCTGCCGCGGGTCCGAGTCCTCCTCCAGCTGCTTCCTGCAGCCGGGGGCCTCAGCCCTTCTGCCAGGCCTCAGGGCTCTGCTCAGATGGGAGGCCAGGGCCCTTCCGGGGGCTCGGCCAGCCTTTCCCCGCCCGCCCACCCGGCCCGCCAGCCACCTTCTGTCCCTGAGACGCCACCCTGTGAGCTCACTCCCGCATGTGCTCCTGGCACGTGTGCACATCTCCCATCAGCTCGCTGCTGGGTTCCCCTCCGTGGACGAGCGTCAGCCGCGTCATCCAGAGGAGCGAACGGAGCCATGTGTTGCCAGGAATCAGAGCAGTGGAGTCTGCTGGCCCCAAGACCGCCGAGTCCGAAGCTCCTGGTCTTTACTTCCACCAGAGGTTGTGACTGAAGTCCTGATTTTGGTTTTTCTTGCTGTGTAAACATGAGAGCGTTGTCAGTCAGCTCCAGGGTCACCATCCCCCGTTCTAACTTTCCACAGTCAATTTGGAAAGGGAGTCCTGGGAGAGAGGCCAGGCCGGAGGAGGAAGGAATGTGCACCCGCACCCCCAGGCCACCGGAGGGGCACAGCCCGTCCTCCACCTGCCGGTCCTTGAGCCCGGCCCCTCTGTGCACTGTCCCCAGCGTTCTCAGTTGAGGGAGTCGCTTCTCCACCGCCAGAGCCCTTTGATCTTCCCCCGGTCATTCTCCCAGACCTCATTCCAGCAGCAGTCGCAGGCCGTGTGATCATAGGAGCTGAGGTGCTTCCAGAGCACACGCATCCCCGAGGTGTGTACGCCTGAGAGGCGGGTTCCTTTGTGCTGGCGTCTGGGGCTTATCGACAGAAGCTGCCATTCAGTAGTGTAGCCTGGGGACTCCCTGGGGTCCGGGGGCTAGGACTCCGTGCTCCCACCACTGGGGCCCAGGTTCAACCCCTGATGGGGGGCTGAGATCCCACAGGCCACATGCTGAGCAGAGAAGAGGTGTGGTTCGTAACGAGCTTGGTGACGCCCGCCTCCCCTCCCCTTCCCTCTCCTCTGTCGTGTGCTGTCTGCCTGAAGACACTCGGTCTGAGGCGTGACCGGGTGTGGGAATCCGGCAGACAGGGAGTCAGACCGCCTGTCCCCATGCCCGGCGGCCCGTGCGGGCCCAGCCCCAGCTTCCCACTGTCTCAGGGAGTCCCACAGGCCAGAGGACCCCGCGAGCCGATTTCTGGAAAGCCGCTCAGCAGCACCTCCATCCTGACTGTGGGGCCGAGTGGGGCAGGGCGTGGGGCCTGGGCGCCGGGCAGAGTGGTCTGTGCACCCACCCTCATCTGCGCTCCCATTGCCTACCTGCCCCCTTCCCTCGAGGCCGGCCGTCACCCTCACCCTCAGTGGCAGAGCCCTTTGGTGCCCATGGGTAGCAGTCTCTGCCTGGTGCTGCCGCCGTGGGCCCCGCCTGGTGCGCACGGTGCACCCTCCCGTCCCAGGGCCCCTGTCGCGCTGCCCACGGTCTCCCCCTGCCTTCATCCGCAGCACCGGGCTGCCGTGCGGGGGCATGCTGCCCAGCCCGGGGGCTGCCGACACTGCCTTTCCAGCCTCCTCTGAGGCCCTGGGCCCCTGACCTCCCCTGCCACCTGGCCGTCCTCCGCGTCCTGGGAGCTGCAGGCTCCGGAGCTGGTCCAGCAGAACGGGGTCTGCCGCCTTGCTCTCCCCTCCAAGAGAGAACGTTGAGGGTCATCTTGGCCGCTGGTGAGGTCAGGCCCTGCGGGTTGAGCTGTGATGACCGGGGCCTGCAGGTACATGGTGTACGATCCACGCCAAGCTGCCCAGGACGGCCAGCAGCAGCCGCTGACGCCCCTCTCTGTCCACAGAGCCCCCCAAGATGAGCCCCGTGGTAGAGCCGCTGTCCTGGATGCTGGGCACCTGGCTGTCAGAGCCGCCGGGAGCCGGGACCTTCCCAACGCTGCAGCCCTTCCGGTACCTGGAGGAGGCACACATCTCGCACGTGGGCCAGCCCATGCTCAACTTCTCGTAAGTGCCCTCCCCGCCCAGCCCCGCAGGATGCGTGCCCGTCCCCGGGGATGGGCTGGAGACACTGAGCACAGTCTCAGCTTCTTACGCAGACGAGAAGCCCACATGGCGCCCGATACAGGCCAGCCGCCCAGGCCTGGAGATCGGGCCTGGCTTTCCTGTGGTCCTGCCCCGAGCCAGCCGGGGTCTCAGCTGCCCCAGGCCTGGAGATTGGGCCTGGCTCAGCCTGCCCTGAGCCGGCCGGCCTGGAGATTGGGCCTGGCTTTCCTGTGGTCTGCCCTGAGGGTCCGCCGCCCAGGACTGGAGGGTCTCAGTGCCCTGCCCTGCCTGGGCCTGGAGATTGGGCCTGGCTTTCCTGTGGTCCTGCCCTGAGCCAGCCGGGGTCTCAGAGAGCTTGGGGATCACGGGTCTCAGAGTCTGACCGGGCCTCCTGCCACTCTTGGGGCCAGGGGCAGCTCAGAGCAGGGCGCCTGGGTGGGGGGCACGGGGTGGGGGTAGCTGAGGGTGTACTATCTTATACCTTTTCATTTTATTCTCGGCTGCAAGGGTGAGAAGAAAGAATAGCCTGCGTATGAACCAGAAGGTGGAAATGCGGGGTCAAGTAAAACAGAACCACGAGTCACAGTCCTTTAGAGGAACATAGGCCTGGCATTCATTAATCTCCTCTTAACGCTGGTCACTCAGTGACTGCAATTACAGAAAAGTGGAGAGGGTAGAAAACAGGTGTTTCGGTCAGTGTGATAGTGTGTGCAGGCAGCAGATGTGTTTCTCGGGAGGGGTTACACTCGCAGGAGGGTGTGTGAGCTGGGCCCCCCGCCCGTCACACGCTGTCAGCACTGGGTTCCCACCCGGCGCTGCTGAGCCCGCGGGCTGTGAGTCGTGAGCAGTGCTCAGGTCGAGGCTCGGCGCTGCCCCCCCTGCCGTGGGCCTGCCGCGGAGGTGGGGTGACGAGACGTGGACCGCGCCCCATTTCTCACATGAACCGGTGCGCCCCGGAGCAGCATCCTAGCTCAGAGGCAGGAAGGTGGCGTTGGAGGGATGGACTTGGCGGTGTTGGTGGGGGCTTAGACTGAGGAGTCTGGGAGGTGCTGATGGGCCGGGGTGGGGCACGCCCTGCAGGAGAGCAGGGTCCCGGCAGGCCCCGCAGCGGGAGAGGAGACCGAGTGGGTGGGGGCCGTCCCTGTGCTCCCCCGTGTCTCCGCTGTGTCCTCTACGTGTCTGTTCCGTGTGGCGCCTCAGGTCCACTGGGTGAGGAGAGGGTGGTGTACCACGCCTGCACGTGCTCTGCTGGGCACCGGGCACCTGGGGCTCCACCTGTCGATTCCTGGTCCAGGTTCAACGCCTTCCACCCAGACACGCACAAGCCCATGCACAGGGAGTGCGGCTTCATCCGCCTGGAGCCTGACACCAACAAGGTGGCCTTCGTCAGCGCCCAGAACACAGGTACACGCCTCCCCAGGCTGCTTCCACTCGCGCCCTGCCGGGGGCCCTGTGGGCACCTTTGGAGTAGGGAGGCGGCAGGGGGTGCTGTGGGAGCCCCTCTGCAGGAGCAGGCTGGTTCCTGGCTCAGCGCTCCTGCTCATGTCTGTGCAAGCCTCATGTTTCCCATGCGGGTGGGCCTCCGGTGGGGGGACCTCGACTGGGAGTGAAAGTCCTGTGTGGAAGTTGGCTTTGCCCCCGGGGAGTTCATCCTAAAGTAGTTCACCAGGGCTGTGAGGTCAGACCCTGCCTGCATCACCCTCACCTGGCTCACTGGCTCAAGTGAGTGCTCGCCTCCTGAAGCTGGTGGAGCAGCGGGGCCAGCCACGCTGCCCCGGGTGTTGGCGGCCCAGAGAGTGTGGGCAGGCGGCCAGGGGGCCCCTCCTCTGGCCACACATCGCTCCTGTCAGATCTCTCCAGAGTGGGAGTGCAGGGTCACCCCAGAGGTCACCGGCCTCAGCGGTGAGAGGAGCAGTGTCTTCCCTCCTGATGCCTGGGGGTCCTCGCAGGCGAGGGGCCATGGCTGTCTCAGCGGCTGCAGCGTTCAGATGCGTTGAGCCCTGGGCCGCAGAGGCAGGCGGCTGGCGCGGGCCACGGGGCTGACGTGTTCCCTTGCAGGCATCGTGGAGGTGGAGGAAGGCGAGGTGAACGGGCAGGAGCTGTGCATCGCGTCCCACTCCATCGCCAGGATCTCCTTTGCCAAGGAGCCCCACGTGGAGCAGGTGAGCCGCTGGGCCCGTGGCTCAGACGGGAGCTGGCCTCCCCCTCGCCCGGGGCTGGGCCGTCTCCAGGCACCACTGTCCTCGCGCTCACACATACTATGAGGTGATCCCCTGGCCCCTGCTGTGTGCGGTCAGGTGTCTTGAACAGTTACACACCCACCAGCGTTGCTGGAGACCTGGTCTCCTGCTCCTCAGCCAACACAAGGTGTTTGCAGGATTTCCGGTCTTTTTAATCGGATAAATGAAAGATAGTGTCTTGTTTCTGTTTTAGACCATACTTTATGAACGAGGGGGCCTTCTCACGCAATCGTGCCCTTGTCCTGACGCTCAGTGTTCAGAGCCGTTGCCTCTTTCTCTGCGCGGTTCATCTCGTGTCGGTTTATGGGGGGTTTTGTGCCCCGTGGACGCCGCTCTGTTGTTTGCTCTGTGGGTCTCGCGTTAGCCCACTGTTTGCTGTGTCCTGCGCATGGGCTGCACACCTGCCTCTCTCTGTCGTGGCCCCTCAGGGTCTTTCCCTAACACTGTCTGAGTTTGGGTTCTTGCTCAGGAAGGTGTTTTCTGCTCCTAAGTGATAAAAGTTTCCCTTCCGTTTTTTGGTGCTTTTATAGCTTTCCTTTTCGCGTGCGGACTGCCCGTCTCTCTCAGATCTGTGGTTACGTCGTGGGCGCCAGAGACCCCCCGGGTGGCCGAGCACGCCAGCACGGGAATGCCAGCAGGGGGCTCGGACCTTGTTGCGTGTGTTCCAGTAGACCCTACAGCGTCCTTCACGGAGGCCTCCGCGGTCCCTGGGTGAATCCTGAGTGCCCTGTAGCTCGTCACCACGGGCGCTCAGGCCAGGCCGCAAGCGAAGGCTGCTGGCTGCCAAGTGGCCTTCCGTTCCCTTGTGGTGTTAATTACACTTCCTGGTGGCTGAGTGTGGCTCATTCAGTCCATGGGCTCCTTTGCCACTTGAATTTTTTGTTTCCTGACGCGAGCATTCAGATCCTTTTCCTTTTTCTCCAGTGAGTTGTTTATCTTATCTTCGAGGTGTAAGAGTTTGCTGTGTATTCTGGACACAAGTCCTTCATCAGGTAGATGCGTTAAGACTGTGTTCTCAACTTAAGGCTTGTCGTTTCGTTTCTTTAACAAATGTGCTACTTTTGATGGAGTTTTGTGCCCAGGCGTTCCTCTCACAGGTGGCGCTTCTCGTGGCCTAACACAGGCGCGGGCTTGCGCCGGCGTTTTCTCTAAGACTTTGTACAGTGCTCCCTTGTACGTTAAGGTTTTGATTTGAGAATTTATGTTTTTCTGTTGTAAGAGGTAGGGGTCAAGATGCTTTCATTTCTTTTTCCAGTTGTTCCAGCACCATTTTTAAAAGATTAGCCGTATCTCGTTGAAGCGTGTAGGTTTACTGAGGACCCCTCGCTGTGTGTGTGGCTCTCTGCCTGGCGCTGTGCTGCCCTGAGGGTGTGCGGTTATCTCTGCAAGACCCTGCCCGCCAGTTCTCCAGGGGTGTGCCTGGAAGCGGGATTGTGCGGGCATGTGGCTAATTCTGTCTGTGGTGTTTTGAGGACCCGCTTTACACTTTCCCACTTGGCCTGCACCATTTTACATTCCCGTCAACACTGCACAGGGGTTCCAGTTTCTCTACATCCTCGTCCGCGTTCGCTGTTTTCTGGGTTTTGGTATTGACCTTCCTGATGGGTGCGAGGTGGCATCTTGTTGGAGTTTTGATCTGCATCTGCCTGATGATACTGATTAATTTTCATGAATGACAGTTTGGTTTTTCTTCATTGGCTATAAATTGGTACCCAGGAAATCAGTGCCAAATCCAAGGCCGTTAAACCTGCCCTGTGGTTTCGTCTAAGAGTTCTACAGTTTTAGCTTTTCGAGGCTGTGGTTTATTTTGAGGGTGCTGTATCGCTGTTAGGTAAGGGTGGTTTCATCCTTTCGCGGGGACATCGAGTTTTCCAGCGCCCTTTGTTGAAAAGACAGTGCTTTTCCCATTGTATAGTCTTGGCAACCTGATTGGAAATCATTTGCCAGTATAGGCAAGGATTTATTTCTGGGCTGTTGAGACTCTCCCGTTGGTCTGTATGTCTGTCTGTATGCCAGTAAGGCCCTGTTTTGATCACTTTCCTTCCAGGGTTAAGTTCTGAAATCAGGAAGTGTGTGTCCTCCAGCTGTGCTCTTTGTCAGAATCACTTTTGTCTATTGAGAGTCACTTGAATTTACATATGAATTTTAGGATAGATCTTTCTACAAACTCATCATTTGCGTTTTGATTTGAATTTTGTGGACTCTGTAGGTCTCTTTGGGTAGTATTTATTATTAATGATATTAAATCCTGCAATTCATGAACACAGAATGTGTTTCCAATTATTTGTGTCTTCTTTAATTTCTCTCTGGAGTATTACTGTAGTTTCTTTACGCGCCTTTCACCTCCTTGGTTAATCCCTGTGTTTTCTTTTATGCTATTGGAAATAGAATTGTTTTCTTTTTTTTTTATTTTATTTTATTTTTAAACTTTACAAATTGTATTAGTTTTGCCAAATATCAAAATGAATCCGCCACAGGTATACCTGTGTTCCCCATCCTGAACCCTCCTCCCTCCTCCCTCCCCACACCATCCCTCTGGGTCGTCCCAGTGCACCAGCCCCAAGCATCCGGTATTGTGCATCGAACCTGGACTGGCAACTCGTTTCATACATGATATTATACATGTTCCAATGCTATTCTCCCAAATCTTCCCACCCTCTCCCTCTCCCACAGAGTCCATAAGACTGTTCTATACATCAGTGTCTCCTTTGCTGTCTCGTACACAGGGTTATTGTTACCATCTTTCTAAATTCCATATTTGAATCAGTTCTAATGAGGTGCATGAAACTGGAGCCTATTGTACAGAGTGAAGTAAGCCAGAAAGAAAAACACAGTACACTAACGAATTGTTTTCTTAATTTCCTTTTTGGGCTGTTCACTGTTAACCTGCAGAAATGCAGCTGATTTTTGTGTGTTGACTGTATCCTGTTATTTGCTGAATTCACTTACGAGCTAAAGGAAGCCTTAGGATGTCACGTATGACCATCTGCAGAAACAGTTGTGCCGCTTCCGTTCCCGTGTGGGTCCCTTTTGTGTCTTGCTGGCCGCTCTGGCTGGACTGCAGTGCTGTGCAGCCGCGCAGAGAAGGTGGCAGCCGGCGCGCTTCTGGGTCCTGGTCTGGGAGAAGCCGTCCGCCTTTGCAGGCAGCGCAGCGCTCCCTGTGGGCCTTTGACGGGCCGCCTTTTACCAGGAGGGTGTTCGGTTTTGTCAGATGCTTTTTCTGCGTCAGTTGGGATGATCGTGTGTTCTTTCTCCTTCACTCTGGGTGACATATCGTGTTGATCGAGTTTCACGTGTGGAAGCGTCCTTGCTTGCATCCCAGGAAGAGACCACACTTGGTCGTGGTGTGTAACGCTTTTACTACTCGGCTGAGTTTCATTTGCTTATTTTGTTGAGGACTTTTGTCTCTGTGTGCATGAGGGATGTTGGTTTGTAGTGTGCTTGTTGTCTGTGTCTGGCTTTGATGTTAGGGCAGTTCTGGCCTCCTAGAATGAGTTAGGAAGTAGTCCCCCCTCTGTTTTTTGTAAAAGGTTGAGAAAGGTGGATTTGGTTTTGCCTGTGCCAGGTCTCAGTTGTGGCACAGGGGGTCTCAGGTCTCGCTTGCAGCGTGCAGGGCCGCGTCGCTGACCAGGGCCCGAGCCTAGGCCCCTGCACTGGGAGTGCGGGGGCTTTAGCCTCTAGGCCGCCAGGGATGCCCTGGTGCCTGTCCTCCACACGTGTAGATCACTAACCTTTCCCCGCGAGGCCGTCAGACCTAGGGCTCTCCTTTGTTATCAGATTTTTATTGCTATTCCGTCTCCGTACAAGTTACAGGTCTGTTAAGGTTTTTCTCTTTCTTCATGACTCAGTCTTGGGAGGCTTTGTGTTTTTAGGAGTTTGTGCGTTTCCTTTAGGTCGCCCGCTTTGCTCACACTGCTCTCTTATAACCCTAGTTTCTGTCAACTTGGCAGCAGCATTCCCACTGTAATCTTTGAGTTTAGCAATTTGAGTCTTTCATCTGGTTTTCTTTGTCCACTGAGCTAAAGCTGTGTCGTTTTTGTTGATCTTTTTGAAGAACCAGCTTTTGCTCAGTTATTATTCTGTTCTCTAGTTACCTCTGCTCTTATCTTTATTATTTCCTTCCTTCTGTTAGCTGTGGGTGTTCGTGTCTTCTTATTTTTCTAGTCTATTAAGTTGTAAAGTGAGATTACTGACTGGAGATCTTTCTTCATTTTAAAAATGTAAGCACTTTACATATACATTTCCTGTTGGCGCTGCTTCTGCTGCATCCCTGAAGTACTGATATGTTCTGATCTCCCTTCTTTGATGTCTTCTTTGACCCGCTGGCTCTTTTGAGTGTTGTTTAGTCCCCACAGATTTGTCACTTTTCTAGTTTTCCCGCTTACTGATTTCTAATTCTACGCCATTGTAATTAGAGAAGACACTTTGTATGATGTCTGTTATTTCAAATGTGTCGAGTGTTTAGTTTTCGCTAAACACCTTGGTGTGTCCTGAAGCTTCCCTGGCGGCTCAAATGGTAACGGATCTGACTGCAAAGCAGGAGACGCAGCTTCGGTCCCGGGCCGGGAAGATCCCCTGGAGAAGGGCACGGCTGCCCACTCCAGTACGCTTGCCTGGACAGTCCCACGGTCAGAGGAGCCTGGCGGGCTACAGCCCGTGGCATCACAAGAGTCGGATGCGACTGAGCGAGCAGCGGCCTCCGCGTTTCGGGGTTGCCCTGGAGCAGTGCCCGCGTGCCGTGGGCTGCGCGTCGCGCAGTCGGCAGGGCCGCCGCCCGCCCGTGGCTCCTCCGTTCTGCACCGTGCTGCCGCCCCGTCTGTTTCTCCTGTGGTCCCGTCACGTTGCGCTCCGCACACCTTCCTGCTGTTTGAACCCGTTACTGACACGGGCTGTCCGTCTTTGTCTCTCGTAGCCCGTTTTGCCCAACGCTGGTATAGTCGCTCTTGCTATCTCTTCATGACTGTTGGCATGACATGTTTTTTCCATCATTTCACTTTAAGCCTCTTTGTGTCTTTGGATCTAATGCTGGTCTCCTGTAGACGGCATGCTTATATCTATTCTTCCAGTCTCTGTCTTTTGATTGGAGAGTTTAACCCATTTACATTTAGAATAACCACTGATAACAGAGGGACTTAGCTTTTGTCATTATGCCATGTTTTTCTAATACACCTTACGGCCTTTTCATCCTTCATTTCCCGCATACTGTCTTCTGTGTCCAGTTGATTTTCTGTGTTGAAATGTTTCGATTCCCTTCTCTTCTCCTTTCGTGTATATTCTGTGGATATCTCCTTTGTGGTTACAGTGGGGGTCGCATGTGACATGGTGTAACTGACCTGAAGTTGCTGCGGTAACTGAGCTTTTGCATCTCACCGCGTGTTTCCCTCGACTGACAGCTTTGTCCGTCTCTCCAGGTCGTGTCTGCTGTCCTTGCATTTCGCCTGCAGGACCACATGTGGCGTTTCTTGCAGGGCCATCTGCTGGGGGAGAAGCCCCAAAGCTCGTGGTCTGAGGATATCCCGATTGCTTCCTCCCTTCGAAGGACAGTTGTATTGAACACAGGGTTCTCGGGGGACAGCGTCCTCTTTCAGGACTTTGCCTGTATCAGCTCACTGCCTCTGGCCTCCAGGGTTTCTGACGAGAGCCTGCCGACAGTGTGAGGGAGGATGCCCTGTCTCTGACAAGTCGCTCTTCTCTTGCTTTTTTCGAGACTCTCTGGTTTGGGCCTTAAATTTGATTATAATGTGTGTCCGTGTGTGTCAGAGCTTGTCTTGGTAGGGTTCCCTGAGCTCTCTGCAAGTTTCTACTTATACGCCCAGCTTGGAGAGGTTGCAGTCCAGCCCCGACCGCCTCAGGAAAGTCCGTGTTGCGGTAAAGCGAGGCACACGGGATTTCTGCTTTCCCAGTGTGCATAGTCACTCTATTACGTGTGTGACAATATTGTGTCTAAATGTATATGTGTACCTTACTGCTAAAAATGCCACCATCTGACCCTTCAGCAAGTCATAGCCGTGACATCAGAGATCACTGATCACAGATTTCACAGCAAGTATCATAATAATGAAAAAATTTGAAGTGTGAGAAATACCGAAACGGAAAACATGGATCAAAGTGAGCAAATGTGTTGGGAAACAAATGTGTGAGGTCACCACAGGCCTTCACTCGGTCAGAGGTGCAGCACCTCCGAGACGGGCGGATCAGTCCACCACATCTTCCTCGGCCTGCCTTCCCTCTGCTCCTCCAGCCGCTCGTGTCCCGTCTTCCTGGGCCTGCCTTCCCTCTGCTCCTGCAGAGCAGCTCCCTGTCCCGTCTTCCTGGGCCTGCCTTCCCTCTGCTCCTCCAGCCGCTCCTGTCTGGCGTCGTGTCTGCTGCTGCGTCTGCCTGCTCAGCCACCTCCAAGCCCCTCGGGTGAACTTTTCATGTTATCGTGCTCTTCATCCTCAAAACTTTGTCTTGGTTTCGTTTTCCGTCTCTCTATCAATGTTTTGATTTTGTTCACGCACTACTTTCTTGAGCTTCTCCACGTCTTCCTTCAGTTCTTGGAGATCCTGGCGTGTATTTGTCGAGCAGGTTCTGTGGTTACTTTCCCTTCAGATGGGCCGTACCTCCCTGTTTCTTCATGTGCCCTGCGGCTGTGTTGTTTCTGAACTCTGGGCGTGTGGGTCTGCTTGTGTGGGGACTGGAGACGAGAGCCCCTCTTCGGGGGCCGCTGGGTGTGTTACTGGTCTTGCTGGCTCTCTGGGCCTCTCGTAAGCGTTGGCGTCTCTGAGCTGACGAGGTACCCACAGGGTGAACTTCAGGTCGGCCCGGGTCTCTCCTGAGCCTCCCACTGTGTGCAGCCACTGGCTGATTTCCCATTTGTGCCACTGTTTCTGAGCCAGCCTTTGCCGTCTGGCCCCTGACAGGGGCAGGAGGAAATACGAAGCAGGGTGAAGGGGCGTCGGCCTGTTAACCCCCCAGAAGCCACTGGAGAGGAGGCCTGACGGCCGCCCGCCTCTGTCTGCACGTCGGAGCCCAGGACTGTACCTGTGCCGTGTTCTCGCCAGGCGTGGGGTTTCTAGCTGCGGTTGCCTCAGTTTCCCGCGGCACTGTGACTGTCTTCCCTCCACAGCTCCCGTGAGACATGCACGGACTTCTCAGGACCGTTCCGCTCCTGTTCGTCTGTTTCCTCTCTGCCACTCAGTGGCCCGGGTTTCTTCTCTCTCCAGCTGGCTGCTTCTCACCTTTCTGGCTCTGGGCCTTCTTCCTGTTTGTTCCCACTGCCTCTTAGCACTCCTGTGCAGGGGTCACCTGTCCTGTCAGCCTTGGGGGAGGGGGTGGTTACAATCATGAGCTGTCTCCAAGGCTGTAAAACAGATTGTGCTCACCAAACCTGCTGGGGCAAGGCACACCTTCACCGGGTCGGGAGCCCACGTGATGCCAAGATGAGGAGACGCCTCTGCGTCCGCAGGCGAGTGTATGACACGGACGGTGCGTCCTCCACGCACCATAGAGGAGTGTGACGCAGCTGTGGACAAGGAGGTTCTGCCATGCGCAGCAGGACAGAGAAACCTTGAGGATGTCGTACTAAGTGAAACGTGAAGACCGGCGCTGCACGATTTCATTTAAAAATGAAATCTAAAAAAGGAAACTCACAGAAACAGACAAGAAGGTGGGATAAGTGGACAGACGTCACTCAGTGGATGTGAGCGTCCAGGCGGGAGATGAGTCGGCTCTGGGCGTACCGCGGACAGCACGGTGCGGCGGATGATACTCCTCCATTCCATTCATGAAGTTTGCTAAGAGCGTGGACCTTAAACGGCCTCACCACAGCCAGGAAAGATGTGTTAACTAACTGTATTGTGGTAAACATTGGGCCGTATACACATGTCGAGTGATCACGTTTAAACTGGAACCTGAACAGCGTTACGTGTCAGTTTCAGCTCAGTACAGCAGGGGCAGGGCGGGGGAAGGAGCAGGTGTTGGGGCTCACCAGGGAGAGAAACACTGGAGGCTCGCGGGAGTCCTCCGGCAGCTGGCCCCTGCATGTGCCAGCTGCTTTCTCCACGGCTCAGCCCCTCACTTACGCCTCACGTGTCTTGTGGGCTGGCCTCCTGGTTTACTTTAGGACCTAGAATAAGATCAAATACACCCTACTCTCTCCTGGCCTGTCGTCCTCCACGTTCTCCCTACTGGACAAGCCCCTGGTGTCATTCAGTCACGAAGTCATATCCAGCTCTTTGCAACCCCATGCACTGCAGCAGGGCAGTCTTCCCTATCCTGCACTGTCTCCCAGAGCGTGCTCAAACTCATGTCCACTGAGTCAGCAAGATTGTACCAACATCTCATCCTCTGTCATCCCCTTCTCCTCCTGCCTTCAGTCTTTCCCAGCATCAGGGTCTTTTCCAGTGAGTCTGCTCTTCCCATCAGGTGGCCAAAGAATCGGAGCTTCAGCTTCAGCATCAGTCCTTCCAATACATTCAGGGTTGATTTTCTTTAGGATGGACTGGTTGGATCTCCTTGGAGTCCAAGGGACTCTCAAGAGTCTTCTCCAGCACCACGGTTCAAAAGCCTCAGTTCTTTGGCGCTCAGCCTTCTTTATGGTCCAACGCTCAATTCTGTATACAACCCCTGGGAAAACCATAGCCTTGACTAGACGGACCTCTGTTGGCAAACTTATGTCTCTGCTTTTTAATGCACTGTTTGGGTTTGTCATAGCTATTCTTCCAAGGAGTAAGTGTCTTTTAATTTTATGGCTGCAGTCACCATCCACAGTGATTTTGAAGCCCAAGAAAATGAACTCTGTCACTGTCTCTACTTTTTCTCCATTGAATGTCAAGTTTAAGCCAGCTTTTTCACTCTCCTCTTTCACCCTCATCAAGACGCTCTTTAGTTCCTTTTCACTTTCTGCAATTAGGGTGGTATTGTCTGTGTATCTGAGGTTGTTATTTCTCCTGGCAATCTTGACTCCAGCTTGTGACTTATCCAGCCCAGCATTTTGCATGATGTTAAATAAGCACGATGACAATATACAGCCTTGTCATACCCCTTTTTGAACTGTTTCATGTCTGGTTTTAACTATTCTTTTTGACCTGCGTTACAAATAGCTGAGAAAAGAAGAGAAGCTAAAAGGAAAGGAGAAAGGGAAAGGTACACCCATCTGAATGCAGTTTCAAAAGGATAGCAAGGAGAGATAAGAAAGCCTTACGTGAACAATGCAAAGAAATAGAGGAAAACAATAGAATGGGAAAGACCAGAGATCTCTTCAAGAAAATTAGAGATACCAAAGGAACATTTCACGCAAAGATGGGCACAATAAAGGACAGAAATGATAAGGACCTAACAGAAGCAGAAGAGATTATGAAGAGGAGGCAAGAAGATAGAGAAGAACTGTACAAAAAAGATTTTCATGGCCCAGATAACCACAATGGTGTGATCACTCATCTAGAGCCAGACATCCTGGAATGCCAAGTCAAGTGGGCCTTAGGAAGCATCACTATTAACAAAGTTAGTGGAGGTGATGGAATTCCACCTGAGCTATTTCAAATAATAAAAGATGATGCTGTGAAAGTGCTGTACTCAATATGCCGGCAAATTTGGAAAACTCAGCAGTGGCCACAGGACTGGAAAAGGTCAATTTTCATTCTAGTCCCTAAGAAGGGCAATGCCAAAATGTATTCAAATTACCAGACAACTGTGCTCATTTCACATGCTAGCAAAGTAATGCTCAAAATCCTTGAAGCTAAGCTTCAACAATACATGAACCAAGAACTTCCAGATGTTCAAGCTGGATTTAGAAAAGGCAGAGGAACCAGTGCTCAAATTGCCAACATTTGCTGGATCAAAGAGAAAGCAAAGGAATTCCAGAAGAGTATCTACTTCTGCTTCATTGACTACGCTAAAGCCTTTGGCTGTGTGGACAGGACATAACAGGAAGAAGGGAAGCCCACTCTGAGAAAGCCTTAAACGCTGGGGAGTTCTGGTGCCAGGCTCGCCTTCGCAGTCGCGTCTCCGGGTCTGCCGTGGAGGCCGCGCTCGCTTGGCTAACATGGGCATGTGCGTCAGCGTCGCGGGGACTCTTCCTGCGCCTCTGAGGCTCCCGGGCATGCTGATCCGTCATCTGCCAGTGGAGTTGAGCTCCCATCTTCTCTGCAGAAGAAGGCCCGCACGGCTCCGAGCACCCTGGAGCCTGAACAAGCTCCGCTTTGAGGCTGTAGACGCAGACAGCTGCTTCCAGCCCTGCCTTGTTTGAAGGAGGTCAGTCTGTAGCCCAGAGGGATCCTTACTCTGAGCGGACACGTGGGGTGACGGCCCATCGCTGTTGGCGAGCCCAGCACTAGGGCGTGAGAGATGTCAGGTACAACTTGCCCCAACTGTAGATTCTCCTGAAGAACTTTCATTTGAAGAGGAAAACAGCACAAGAAATTTCATCCAAGGGGCCAAAAAGCCCAGAGGAGCCGAGCAGGTGATCCCTGCAGACCTGCTTGGTGGCGGGCCACGTGAGCAGAGCCCCGAGCGTGCTTCGGGTAGGCAGCCGTCCCTCAACCTCCTCGGCGGGGCCTGGGGGCCCCCCAGGACTGTCTCCTGCTTCCTGCTGCCCGGTGATGGGCTCTGGAGTGAGGTGGCTGCTACTGGGTGTTCACAGCTTTCAGCTGAAGGCCACAGGAGAGGCCACACTCAGGTCACCATCAGTGAAGCAGGCCGTGTCCACGTGGCGTGGCCATAAGCCGTTGCAGCAGCGTGGAGATAGGACCGCGGGTGCTGGGCGCCCCGCTCCTGCTGAGAAGCCAGACGCTGCCTCAGCCCGTTGGGCAGGCTCTGTGTGACACACGAGCAGACGTCTCCCCTTTGCCCTGGAATAGCCTGCAGCACGGGGGCCCACCTGCGTCCACCTGTGCCCTGGGGTGGCAGCGGGTGTCCAGCGGGAGGGCCAGGGGCATGTCCCACGGTGCCCGTGGGTGTCCAGGGCCCTGGGGCTGATGGATCTGGAACGGGGGCCGCTGTACTGGGTGCAGGGGGGTGATTCCGAGGCCGCAGGTGTGGGTCACGCCTGAGCCCCCGCGTCTGCAGCGGCCTGGAGGGGGCTGGGCCTGGACCCCCAAGCGTGTGGCCTCTGGCGCTGCCCCTGCTGCCCTCACGCAAACATGAGACCGCACACGGGTCTGACCATGTGTCACAGGGTTCCACGCATCTCTCTCTAAAACCTGAAGAACTTCCTCTAATGTTTTCTGTAAGGAAGATGGGGGTCCTCCCGGTGATGAATTCTCTGGATCTTTGTCTGAAAATGTCTGTTTTGCTGTCATCCTTGAAGGGTGTTTTGCAGCCAGAACACCAGGGGGTTGGTTGTTTCCATGGCTTTGAGGATGTCCCTCCGTTCTCCCCTGGTTCCATCCCTTCCGTGACTTCCCTGAATGGCAGACTCGTGTATGGGAACAGTGCATACCTGAGGCTTTGCTTGATGTTACCTCCTGCAGCCGGCAGACCCCTGCTTCTCGCTGTTGGGCCAGGAAGGGCAGCTCCTGCTCCCTAGAGACAGAGCTCTGGAAACTGGACCTGCCCGTGTGTTTCTGGGTAACTCTGACTCCGAGGTGCAGCCCTGTGGGGGTCCCAACCTGTGCTGTGCAGCCCCGGGACTAGGGTGCCCCTGCCTACTGCCCGGGCTCCAGGCGGCCTCCACGCAGGCCTCGAGGGCAGCTGCTGCGGGCTGTCTCCCCGCACGCCCTTCTGCCTGAGACCATGGCCTTGCAGCCCAGCTGGTTCTCTGAGGCCTTTAAATGGACTCTCTGAAATCTGGCTTTGCTCTTTTCTCTGTGGAGGGCTGGTGAGTGAAAAGCAGCTGCCTGGCCTGGCCAGCGCTCCTGTTCTGATGCTTGGGGGCCCCCAGCCCCACTCGGCACCAGGTAACAACAGCTGGAGGTGCTCTGCCTTTGTTAATGGTGTTTTCTGCCTCCTGCTTCGGCAGGCAGGTCTTCACCACTAGCGCCCCCTGGGAAGCCCGGTGTTAACAGACCTTGGCGGCAAATGGGTTCCCTTCCGGGGCTCGGTTGCCGCGGGTCTGTGTTCTTGTTGGCGTCTGGCGCTGGTGGAGCGGGTTCCCACCTCCGGCTTCCGCGCCAGCCGTGGAGAGAAGGCAGGAGGGGTTGAAAGGACATCCTCCGGTCAGCCTGTGGCCAGACAGCAGACAGTGTGGTGCTCGCCTCCAGTCTCCCGGGGCAGCAGAGGGCGCAGGCTGGGGGTCAGGACGCCCGTCGGGGCTGCCAGCCGAGGGTCTGTTGCCCCCTGGCAGGGCCACTGCCCGGCTCGCGGGCCCCTGACCGCCGAGGTGGGTGCTGCGGCCGCTGCAGGAGCACGTGGCCTGTGCTGGCCCAGAAACCCTTGTGGAATCTTTGGACGATAAAAACCAAAGTGTTTATTTTCTTCTGCCCAGATTACCCGAAAATTCAGGCTGAATTCCGAAGGCAAACTTGAACAGACAGTCTCCATGGCAACCACTACGCAGCCCTTGACTCAACATCTGCACGTCACATACAAGAAGGTGACCCCGTGACCCCGGGTGGAGCTGCCTGCCTGGGGAAGGTGTGGGTGTGGCCACAGGTGGGTCACTGTGGGTCTCGGTGTGGCCACGTCTCCTGTAACGGCATAGAGATACCAAATAAAAGGCCTTTATTTTTATGGGTGAGCATTGTCAGTGTCATCGCTTGCGTAGACTGCGTTTCTTTCATCTGCTGGTGATGGATGGCTTGCAGTCTTCCCTAAAGACTGAAAGGGGTGACATTCTCTCATTTTTTCCTGCAGTTTTGACAATATGCTTCAGTCATAGCTCAGTCAGTAAAGAATCTGCCTGCAATGCAGGAATCCTCCTGCGATGCAGGAGACCTGGGTTCAATTCCTGGGTCTGAAAGATCCCCTGGAAACGGAAATGGCAACTCACTCTAGTATTCTTGCCTGGAAAATCCCATGGACAGAGGAGCTGGTGGGCTACAGTCCATGGGATCGCAAGAGTCGGACACAGCTTAGCAGCTGAACCACCACCAAAACACTTAGGAGTCTTTGGTAGTTAGGAATAAGCTAAAGACACGGGTCATGTTTAGGAGCTGAGCACGTAAGATCCCCATTTCCTAGTGGACAGGGGGCATTCCCAGGGCATGAGGGTGGCTGTGAGCCTAAGCATGGTTAGTGGATGTGAGTGATTCTCAGTAATAACACACCTTCATTAATTCCTTTGTTCACAGTGGAACTTCACACACACACTGACCCTCAGCCCTCGCCCCGCGTCCGACAGCACGGGCCCCACATCCCTCCCTTCTCGTGGCTGAAGCATCTCACGGTGAATTCCACACAGTGCCATTTGTCTGAAACGCTCCAGCGTGTGTGCAAAAGCAAAAAAAGCCTTTTCCTTCTCGATGGCTCGGTCTCCGCCACGCCCTCCTCCCTGTTTCGCCCTCTTGGAGGGGACGGGGGCACAGCTAGCACAGCTGGTCTCACCAGGAACTAAGTAGACACGGGGCAAGGGCAGCTGTGCCGAGGGCAGGGGTCCGCGCTGCAGCCACATGGCTGTCACACACCCAGGGCACAGGCGTCGCGGGGGCTGGGGCTGCCAGTGCCTGGAGTGCGAGGAGGGGCCGCCTGAGTGAGGGCCTGGCCAGCACCCCCCGGGCCAGTCCAGGAACTCCAGGCTGCAGGGGGACCTCCGTGGCCCAGGCCTGTCCTCCAGGCCCCGCACTGGTCCTGCCCCATGGCTGGGCCAGAGCAGCTCCCCCTCCCTTCGCGGAGTCCTGTCCTCCCCGAGCCCCCCCATCGATGGGGCTCTGCCGAGGTCATGAATCTGAGGCTCCAGGAGGCCCCATCCTTCAGAGTCCAGGGAAGGTAGCCAGGCCGCCCGTGGGGTCGCAGAGTCAGACACAACAGAGTCAGACAGCAAGGCCCCAGGGCTGTTGCATCCTGCAGGCTGGCGGAGACAGACACCTCCAGGGGGCAGCCACCTCTGCCGTCCACAGGACTGGGGGCAGGCACAGCCTGATCCTCTGGGCCCCGTGGACGGACGCCCCACCACACACTCTGACATGCCTTGGGAACCAGTTCTCCATGGTCTGGACGTCAAGCCCTGACTTTGGTTTAGGTGGCTGTCACCCTGCCGTTTGGGGGACGTGCCTGTCGCTGACCAGTACCAACCTCCTTATCAAGTTGGGCCACACTGTGATCTGTCTGAATGAGCTTTCTTCCTACTCTCAGTGCCAGTAGGCTGAGGGTTTTCCACATTTCAGGTCTGGTTCTTCTTGGCTGACAGCTCTGTCTTCACATCTTCTTGGCTCTAACGGTCCGAGGGAAGCAAGGCACGAGCGCTTTGCTTGGAAATGCCCAGCCGGACACCCGGGCCACTGTCCACAGGCTCTTCCTTCCCGCAGCCTAGCACACACTGCAGCCAAGCTCTTGATAGAAGTCCCTGTTTCCATCTGAGATCTCATCAGACTGGCCTTTACACCGGTCCAAGTTAGTAAACGGAAGCCTTGCTAAAGTGGAGCCGGGAGGGAATTCCCTAATGGTCCAACGGTTAGGACTCCGCTGTCACTGCCCGGGTTCTGGGGCCGATCCCTGGGCAGGAAACGAAAATCCCACACGGTGCACAGCATGGCCAAAACACTGTTAATTAAAAAAATGTCCAATGGGCAGGCCCCCAGGGGGCGTCAGCCAGCCCCCTGGATGTCGCCACAAGGGGGACCACCTGGCCTCCAGCCAGAAGCCGGTCACCACCCGCAGCGGGAAGAGTTTCTCCCTGCCCGGCAACAGCCCAGCCAATGAGAAGCCTCCACGCTTCAGGCCCGGTGCCTCCCGGGGACTGTTTGCAGCAGCCCCTCCGACCTGCGTCTCCTGTGAACGAGCTTCCTCTCCTCTTTGCTTCACCACAGTTTCTGACCTGAAACACAATGCTGTGCCGTTCCTGAATAAACCCATTTTGTTGGTAAAAAGTTGGCTGTTTTCTTGTTTCAGGTCATCACATCCACGTTTCTCCCCACGTTCTGCTCAGGCCGCTCGGGTACTCTCTAAGAAGACTGAGGCTTCATGCACAGCTCTCCCCTCTTCGTGGGTCCCCGGCATCGCCCCAACCGTCCATTCACAGCACTGGGCGCTTTCTAGCGTCCACCTTCAAACTCTTCCAACCTCTTAAGTTCCAAAGCCGCCTCCACATGTTTAGATACTTGTTACATCTCAGTAACAACTTTCTGACTTGGTCCGTTCAGACTGGCTGGATTTTAAGCAACAGGAATTTACTTGTCAGCGTCCTAGAGGCCCAGGACCACGGTGCTGGTGACCGGCTGACAAAGGACTTTTCTCCTGGGTGGCTGCCCACTGGACCGCATGTGCAGAAGGGCTGGGCTGGCTCTCTGGGGGTCACCCAGGCAGGTACTCGTCTCAGTCACAAGGTGACTTTAGGACCTAGTCCCCTAGGTCCCCCCTTCTCCTCCCATGATGTTGAGGTTAGGACCTCAACATATGAATTCGGGAAGACAGACATTCAGACCACAGCTCCAAGGACAGACGAAGCTCAGCCTGGAGGCTAAGGCCAGAGCCATCTCTGTGGCTAGAATGATGCCAAGAGGACCTGGGAGCACTGAAGAAGCCCACTCCCTCCCTCCTACACTGCAGGCTTCTCCCTTCTCACGGCTGGGTGCGGGAGGGGTGGGCAGCCCCAGAGCAGAGCAGACAAGGTGGGGCATAAGAGACAGGCAGATAGCGTGCACAGCCCTCTGGTTGCCTTTCTCTCCGCACCCGACCCGTGCCGCTGGTAGGCTGGGGAACTGGAGGGCATTCCCAGCCCCCTCACTCCTCTGCCCTGCTTCCTGCAGCCTGAGAGTGGATCACCCTTCCCAAGGGTTTGCCCGGCGGTTTGCCCATGCAGTGTCCGCCCGCCTCAGGGTTGATGCTACAGCACAGACGTGGCAGCCTGCCCGCTTCATCCTGTTTCTCTCACCCTGCCCGCGTGGACCAGCCCCCCAGCAGAGCTGCCCAGGGGCCGTCTCCTAAGCCTGTCACACCTACGTTCCGTGGCAGAATCCTCTTAGAAAAATCTTCCCTCCATCCAGTTAGGCTCAGGTTCAGTTCCTCTGAAACAGTTCACGCCAGAGCCAGTCTTTCCTCTGATGTCCAGTGTTAGAGCAAGCGTGCAGGGACACCAGGGCCGGCCCGGGACCAGCCTCCTCACGCCACGCCTCCCTCCACCCCTCCTGCTTCTGCTACAAACCCAGCACTCCTGGTATGTTTGCTGCGATCTCGTCAAGTCCAGTCTTTCTGTGGCAGACGGAGGGGCCCACGTGACCCTACAGTTAGCCGGACGGAGACCCTGATGGCCTCTGTGCCCACTTCCTGCCCCAGCACCTCCCTTCTCTCCAGCAGGGGTGGGAGTGAGAGGCCTGGGCAGGATCGACTCCCTTTACAAAGTTTTCTCAGGCATTTCCACTGAACTATTTGCCATCACACTGCCCTTCACTCCCTAGCGCTTCAGCATGGGATACGTGTATTCTTTAAGAAAAAAAAAAACTGTGCATCCGCACTGATATTTCCCATTCTGATTCTTAGATTATACAATTTCTTACTTAAATTCTTCTCTCACCTCTTTTAAGAAAAAATCTTCTTTATCATTATTTGCTTTCTCCTACAGGATACTTAGGACTTCCTGATGGCTCAGTGGTCAAGAATCCACCAGCCAATGCAGGAGACACAGGAGATCCAGGTTAAATGCCGAGTTGGAAAGATCCCCCACAGAAAGAGAAGGCAACCAGCTCCAGTATTTTTGCTTCAAAAATTCTATGGACAGAAGAGCCTGGCAGGCTATACTCCATAATGTTGCAAAGAGTCAGACACGACTGAGCGACTACTGCCAAGGACTAGAGCCTGGGGCTGCAGTGCGTGGGTCACAGAGTCGGACAGGACTGAGCGACTAAACCACCGCGGGACACATATGATTAATTCAGAATAGTAATATTGTCAATAAGACTACTAATTGAAGTCAATTTTTTGCTATTGTTTTTACAGCTTTCACACTGAGTATATAATGTTAAAAAATATTATAGTTGGAATAACTAATTTCTCTGGCTGCTTATGTCACCAAATCAGCATACAAACTCATTTATTTCTAAAACTGTTTCTCTGAAGTTAGCTTTGCTTATGCAAAACACGGACGTGACCCTGTTGTCAATCGTGTGAAACAGGGACTTCCCGGGTGGCCAAGGGGCTGGGACTCTGCGCTCCCGGCGCGGAGGGCCTGGGTTCCGTCCCTGGTCAGGGAACTAGACCTCACATGCTGCGAGTGAGAATCTGAATGTTGGGACTAAAGATCCCACACGCCACAAGGAGGATCAAAGCGCAGCCACCGCGAGGGCCCAGCGCAGCCAGACAGAGAAGTAGGAACAGAGACCCTGTAAATCCAGGTTCGTCTCACTTCATGTGGGCGCAGAGCCCCCAAGGCCAGCCTGCCACGCTCTATCAGCAGACGCCCTGACGCTGGGCCTCTGGGCTGTTTCAGTCTTTTGCTAATCAGGTATTGTCACAATGTATGTGTCATTTTGGGCCTCTGCCAGTGTGTCTTCAGGACAGATGTCTCCGAGTAGGATTAGCAGTGCGAGGGCGAGCGCGCGCAGGGCTGGTCCAGGTGTTGCCTTTCCCGACGGGCACTGCGCGGTTTCGCCTCCCCCGGCAAGTGCGAGGTGCCCTGCCCCCAGCAAGTCTGTGGTCAGATCTGGACTCAGCCGACCTGGTAGGTGAGGACTGGGGTCCTGGGGTCCTGGGACAATTTGGGTCTGCATTTCAGCTGTCTTTCCTTCTTGACTTTTGAGGCTGAGTAAGTTCTTTTGAATTATAAATAATCTTCCTGATTTTCAACTACAGCTTTTCATGGAGGTGAAATGCACGGTTACAACACAAAGTTCACTGTTCCACAGCGTCCACACGAGTGTGCAGCTGAGCAGCACTTTGTACACTCGCGTGCGTGCAGCTGCCACCTCTGTCTGCTTCCAGGACAGCCTGTCACCCGGGAAGAAGCCCCATGGCCTCCAGTCACTCCCCCTCCCCACACACCACCCTCTGCTTCCTGCTTCAGGCTGCAACAGCTTTTGAAAATGTTAAACGTCATAAATACTTTTCCCATCAAGTGTATCGTCTTTTCTTGTTCCTGGATTTTATGTTTTGTTGTTTCTTAAACTCTCGTGTACTGTCTCACGGCGGCCCTTCGTCTCCTTGTTGCGGAGACTCTCTCCTCTACGGTGAGCGGGGGCTGCTCTTCCCTGCAGGGGCCGGGCTTCTCGTTACAGCAGCTTCTTGTCGCGGAGCCTGCGCTCAGCAGCTGCCCCACCGCGGCGTGTGGCATCCTCCCAGACGGGATCAAACCCCTGTCCCCTGCACTGGCAGGCAGATTCTCACCCGCTGTTACCACCAGGGACAGCCGCTTGTTCTCGGATTTTAAATCACACTTAGGAAGGTTTTGCCCACTCCCCAGTTACACAGAAATTCACACACTGCTCCCAGCACTTGCTTCATTTTTCACACTTGGCTCTTGGACCCGTTTGTGACTTGTCTTGCCTGGTGTGTTACCAGGTTTGAACTGGTCTTTTTCCGTGTGCTGACTGCTCGTCACGTCGCTTGCTGACGACCTCGTCTCCTTCACCTCATCGTGGACTTGGTTATCCAGGCTCCAGGGTCTGTCTCTGCAGGCCCCGTGTCCCTGTGCACACGTGTCTGCATGTGGCCGGGCCTGGGGGTTCAGGGGCAGACCCAGAGGCAGGGAGGTCCAGACCTTCCTCCTTTCTCTTCTTGGAAAGGTCTTCCTAGCTGTTTGTCCTTCCCCTCCTCGTGTGACCTTTATAATTAGCTTTAGATCCAGATGGGGAAACATACTCTAGTACTTTCTTAAGAGGAAGATGCTTTGCTCAATCACGTCTCACTCTTTTGTGACCACATGAACTTTAGCCCACCGGGCTCCCCTGTCCATGGATTCTCCAGGCAAGGATACTGGAGTGGTTGCCATTTCGTTCTCCAGGGGATCTTCCCGACCCAGGGATCCAGCCCGCGGCTCCCGCTTTGCAGGCAGAGTCCTTACCGTCTGAGCGAACAAGTAGTTTCATAATGATTATGTTAAATTTATAAACTTACTTACTTGTAGAGAAATGGCTTTACAAGACTGTTTTCTTCTAGAACAAGGGGTTTCCTCTGTCTGACCAAGTCTAAGGTGTCCTTGAGGAAGCTTCAGAGTTTGCCTCACATGGGTTCACATTTCTTCTCCATCTTTCCCTCGCAAAGTCACCTTCTGTGCTGCCAGAAAGGGCGTGTCCCCCCGTATCTTCTGCCCAGCACTCCCCCCACAGCCAGTCTCCCCGCGGGGCCTGATCAGAAACCTGCTTTTCTGATCCCAGTGACGGGAAGCAGGGTGCCAGGGGACCCTTCCTCTCCCCCACCCCACCACCCAGACTTCCCGCCTCGGGCGCCCAAGAGATGCTCTCTCCCCGCGGATAGAGCAGGCAGAGCTGGGAGGTGGTGCTGGCCCCCTGCCCGCTCCCCAGGAAAGGAGCTGAGGAGAGTGGTCCTGGGGGGCCTGGGGCCGGGAGGTGGGCCCTGAGGGGGGCGCAGGACTGCCCGTGTGCATAGGAGCTGGCCTCTGGCTCTTCCCACGGGAGGCGGGCCAGGCGGCTGGTGTGGCCGTCTGCGGCCCCCTGCCTGGTACGGAAAGGGAGCCAGGGCAGAGAGGCCACATCCAGCTGTGTGCCTGTGGCCGGGCCGCCCCCATCAGGGCCAGGGGCACTGCGGTGGGAGGTCGTGGGGAGGCGTGGACGGGGGGAGGCTGGCCACCGTGAAGGGCAGGGCTGCGTGCACGCGAGGGCCAGTGTGTGCACATGAGGGCCAGTGTGTGCATGCGCGTGTGCGCGTGGGCCTGGCAAGGTACAGGGCAGTGAGGCGGCCTCCCTGAGGGGCCCCAGGGCGGCATGCTGATCCATCATGGTGGGGCTGCCACCGTCCGTCGCGGGAGGGGGTGCAGGCAGCAGATGGGCACCCTCCACGGCCACTGCACTTTATTGGGGTCAGACACACACCATCGTCCTCATCCACGGGCTCTCGCGCCCAGGGCTCCCTGCCACATGGGGAACCCGACACACGCATGGGGCACACATTCCCCCAGAAGTAGATCAGGAGCCACCACAGCAGCCTCACACTCGGTATGCAGGGTCAGCCAGCCCCACGGCGCCTCCAGCTTCAGCCAAGCCAGAGGCGCCTTCAGGCTGAACGTGCACGGCCCCTCCCTCGAGGACCGAGACCAGCTCCAGTCCTGATGCGGTCCCGACATGGACGGGGCTCCCGCTTCCTGCTTTAGGGCCAGGACGCGGCGCAGCCTTCTGGCCCAGGAAGAAGGGGGCGGGCAGGGCTTCCAGGGCAGAAGGGTTGGCACTGAAGCCCAGCTCCAGGCCTGGGGGAGACCCTCACGCCTCCATCCAGAGGGCCTGGGCTTTGGAGGAGGGGCTCAGGGCAGGGTCTCCAGCGTCCACTCGGGGGCAGCTCCGAGGGTCTTCCCAGCTCGGGTGGGGCGGAGGGCCCCCTGGGCTCCTGCCTGAGCCGGCATCTCATCTCTCCGGCAACAGCATGAAGAAGGCTGCCTTCAGGAAGCGGCCAAAGCTGCAGAGCGCGGCCACCAGCCAGTGCGAGCGCAGGCCCGGGTCGGTGCTGACCACGCACTTGAGCACGTCCGTCTGGGAGGGGAGAGGGCACTGTCAGGGCGCGGGAGACGCAGTCCCGCCCCACCCAAGGCGGCTGTGCCGCTTGACGGGGTGCCTGCGGTCCAGCTGGACAAAGGCCCGAGGTCGGCCGTGAAGAGGCAGGACTCTCCTGAGCAGGGCACTTCCATGTCCCCTTGCAGACGCCGTGGGGGACAACCCCTTAGAACAGGAGCCCAGCGGGCAGCCACTCCTCACTTCCCTGTTTCTCCCTAGTCCTGCTAAGGAGCGCAGCCCCGGAGCCTGACCTCTGGCCGCACTGGCAGTCAGCATCCTGGCTGCCCCGGTGCCCAGCCCCGCCGGGCCCAAGGACAGGACGGGCAGGGGACAGAGCTGCCCATGTCCCGCCTGCCATGAGTCACCCTGGCAGTCAGACCTTTCCTGCCCGCGCCGCTCCGCCTCCACCGTGGCTCCAACCCCAGCCCAGGACTGACTGCTGTCCCCACAGCCGGTGGGCTGCACACACCTCTGCCGCCACCCACTCTACAAAGAAGGCACCGCTTCCAGCAGCCCCGGGCCGGGCCAGCGCTGGGCAGATGATGGGGGACCCAGAGACAGAGGTGGAACGTGGCTCTGACCCCCCAGTGGGCAGGGCAGCAGGCTTAGCTCTGGGGGGCGGGCATGCCCCGGGTCAGCCTTGGGGCAGGGATGCAGCCCCAGCCACAACCGCCTCCCCTCCAGCCCGTCACCCCGCTACCCCGCGGGCGCCCTCACCCATCCACCACGCCTCCGCAGCCAGGTTGCCAGCGTCTTCCGCACAAACTCCCCGAGACAGTCGACGAGGGCGTGCACCAGGGCGGGCTGGGCCTGCCGCACACAGTCCACGGCCAGCCCCGCGGCCACGGAGTACAGGGACACAACTTTGCCCCACGTGATACCTGCAGGGAGAGAGGGTGCTGGTCACCAAGGGCCACCAAGGCCCCGCTCAAGGCCAGCCCGCAGCGTCACGACAGGGCTGAGCCTCCTGGAGCCACGCGCCCACCACCCCGAAGGTGACCGGGTCAGCACCCAGGGCCAGCCTTGACCACCAGCTCCCAGTCAGACAGGGAGCTAGGTCACCTGGTCGGCGTGCAACTCCCGGCCACCATCTGCTCAAGTCAGCTCCGCCAGCCCCGTGGGCCATTCTTAGATGTCCTAAGCTTCTGTTCTGCACCTGCACACCAGGGCCAGAGCCCGGCGACGACCCAGCCCACCTCTGCTGGAGAAAGCGATGGAGTAGAAAAGCAGTTTGGCAAAGAGGGACCTGAGCGGGTCAAGGGGGCTCAGGGACCTGGCGCTGGAGGCACTGAACAGCAAGCAGCTTCAAGGTGAACCTGCCCCAGCCTGGCTGTCCCCGGAACAGAGCGGGGCGCTCGCCATGGAAAGAAGCTGAGGCCCGGCAGGAAGGGCCATCCCCAGGCACCAAGCTGCTGAGGGCAGAACTAAGACAGAGCCTCCCTGGGGGAAGGACAGACGTGTGACAACCTGGGGACGAATGCCTGTCAGTCATAAAAAGCTCCTTAACACATAAAGAGATTCTGTACGACAAGGGAAGAAAAGGACCCCCTGGAGGCGGGAATGGCTGCCCGCTCCAGGATTCTTGTCTGGGAAATCCGAGCAGAGGGGGCTGGCGGTCTACAGTCCATGGGTCCCACAGAGTCAGACACAACGGAGCAGCTAATACTTTCACTTTCAACAGTTTCTGAAGAAATGGGAACACAAATGAATAGTGGATTCACAAAGTAAAAAATACTAATAATACAATAGACGTACTCAATAAAGCAGACGGAGAAGACAATGGCACCCCACTCCAGTACTCTTGCCTGGAAAATCCCATGGATTGAGGAGCCTGGAAGGCTACAGTCCATGGGGTTGCTGAGGGTCAGACGTGACTGAGTGATGAGTGACTTCACTTTCACTTTTCACTTTCATGCATTGAAGAAGGAAAGGGCAACCCACTCCAGTGTTCTTGCCTGGAGCATCCCAGGGACGGGGGAGCCTGGTGGGCTGCCGTCTATGGGGTCACACAGAGTCGGACACGACTGAAGTGATTTAGCAGTAGCAGATGTTTTTCTGAAACTCTCTTGCTTTTTCGATGATCCAATAGATGTTGGCAATTTGATCTCTGGTTCCTCTGCCTTTTCTAAATCCAGCTTGAACATCTGGAAGTTCACGGTTCACATACTGTTGAAGCCTGGCTTGAAGAATTTTGAGCATTACTTTGCTAGCGTGTGAGATGAGTGTAATTGTTCGGTAGTTTGAACATCCTTTGGCATTGCCTTTCTTTGGGACTGGAATGAAAACTGACCTTTTCCAGTCCTGTGGCCACTGAGAAATCTGCAGGCAGGTCAAGAAGCAACAGTTAGAACTGTACATGGAACAACAGACTGGTTCCAAATTGGGAAAGAAGTACATCAAGGCTGCACATTGTCACCTTGCTTATTTAACTTACATGCAGAGTACATCATGTGAAATGCCAGGGTGGATGAAGAACAAGATTGCTGGGAGAAATATCAATAACCTCAGCTATGCAGTTGACACCACCCTTACAGCAGAAAGCAAAGAGCTAAAGCGACTTCTTGATGAAAGTGAAAGAGGAAAGTGAAAAAGTTGGCTTAAAATTCAGCTTTCAGAAAACTAAGATCATGGCATCTGGTCCCATCACTTCATGGCAAAGAGATGGGGAAACAGTGGCAACAGTGAGAGACTTTATTTTTTGGGGGGGGGCTCCAAAATCACCGCGGACGGTGACTGCAGCCATGAAATTAAAAGATGCTTGCTCCTTGGAAGAAAAGCTATGACCAGCCTAGAGAGCATATTAAAAAGCAGAGACATTACTTTGCCAACTAAGGTCCATCCAGTCAAAGCTATGGTTTTTCCAGCAGTCATGTATGGATGTGAAAGGTGGACTATAAAGAAAGCTGACTGCCAAAGAATTGATGCTTTTGAACTGTGGTGTTGGAGAAGACTCTTGAGAGTCCCTTGAACTGCAGGGAGATCAAACCAGTCAATCCTAAAGGAAATCAGTCCTGAATATTCATTGGAGGGACTGATGCTGAAGCTGAAGCTCCAATACTTTGGCAACCTAATGGAAAGAGCTGACTTATTGGAAAAGACCCTGATCCTGGGAAAGACTGAAGGTGGGAGAAGGAGACGACAGAGGATGAGATGGTTGGATGGCATCACCGGCTTAATGGACATGAGTTTGAGCAGGCTCCGGGAGTTGGTGATGGACTGGAAGGCCTGGCGTGCTGCAGTCCACGGGGTGGCAGAGAGCTGGACACAACTGAGCGACTGAACTGAACTGAATACACTAGACATGTGAAAAATGCTTACCCTCCCTGATAGTCAAAGAAGCGTCAATTAAAACAAGATGTAAAGGATAGTCTATGAGGTTGAAAATTCAAAGTGGCAATGTGTGGATCCAGGTAACTGTGCAGCCTGGTCCCTGTGACGGGAAAGGCATCTGAGGGCACCTGGCATCACCGGTGAGAGGACACCCCCTGGGGGCCGGGCCCTGGTCTGGCAGGAATAGCACAGGTGGGGAACGCAGGCCCCGGACCCCCATTCCCGGGGACGGTAGGTCACAGGAGCACAAGACAAGGCAAATGGATGCTTGTTCACAGTCACCAGGAGGTGGAAATGGCAAGACAGGAAGATTCGGGAGTGGGAGGGCGCGAAGTGGGCCATCTGCACAACAGAAGGTCATCTGGCCTCCCAAGGCAGGAGCTCTGACGGGGCCAGGACCACGCCTGCTGAAACGCAGACTCGAGTGGGAGTGCATTCCTGACGCGGCAGGGCCAGCGGGGCCGTGGAGACGGAGGCAGAGCGGTGGGCCCCGGGGCCGGCAGTGGCAGCTGCCGGATATCGAGGCAGCCGCTGGGTGTCGAGGGCTGCGTAGCCCTGCGGGTGGACAGATGCGCCGAATCGCACTCTAGACGCTTAACCGGGGCCTCCCTCAGGGTTCCGTGACCCAGACGCCGAGCTCCCAGCGCGGGCCCAGGTGTCGGGGAGCCCGACCACACGCACCCCAAGGTGACAGCAACGAATCAAATGGTTAATCAGATACCACGTGAATTTCACCTCAGTTAAACGCAAATGTAAAAACCCCATGAACCAGGCCCACCTGGTGCTTTGACTCCCACCCCTTCAAAGCAGGCCCACGTCTGAAGCCCCCGAGCCGGCCCTGGCCCCCGGGACCCCCTCCTGCCGCTGGCCTTGGGCCCACTCCGCCAGGCTCAGCGCCACCCACGAGACTGCCCACCCTCAGGGCTCTGCTCACGGGCCCTCTCCAAGGGGCACCCAGGCCACGAGGGCGCCATGTCCTGGGGATGGCGCCACCACACCGTGCTCCCCGTTCACCAGCTGCTCACAGCGCACCGGCCCTGGCGGGCCCCCTGGACTCGGCGCCCCAGGTGGACACGTGGGCTCCACGTGACTGCCACGTTGGACCTGGAGAGAAAAGCTCTGGTCTGGGAGCTGCCAGCAGGCTGGTCTCCCGCGTGGGTCTTGCGTATGCCCTATTTTCTCTGAGCTCTTAGCGTTATTTTTTATGGAGATACGATCTCACTACCGGGCTTCCCTGGTGGCTCAGGTGGTAAAGAACCAGCCAGCCACGTGGGAGACCTGGGTTGGATCCCTGGGTCGGGAAGATCCCCTGGAGGAGGGCATGGCAACTGCCTCCAGCATTCTTGCCTAAACAACCCCATGGACAGAGGAGCCTGGCGGGCTGCAGTCCACCGGGTCGAAAAGAGTTGGACACGACCGAGCAACTGAGCACACAGCAGTCTCACTGCCATCAGTCCATCCTTTTGAAGTGTGAGATCCAAAAATTTTAAAAAGAAGACCCAGATGGGACTTCCTTGGTGCTCCAATGGTCAGACTGCACTTTCAGCTCAAAAATAAAAAAAAAAGAGAGATCCAGTGTTCTTGGCGTGTTGACAGTGTTCACAACCACCTCCACTGCTGACTTCCGGGCGTGTTCACTCCAAGTCCCTGTCCCCATGAGAACGGCGTCCCCGTCACCCCAGCTCCTGGCAGCCTCTCCTCTCCTCGTCTCTGTGGATGCTCTGGACATTTCACGTGAATCAAATCACACAGTAGGTCCCCTCTTGTTTCCGACTCCTCAGGGAGCAAAACGTTTTCCAGGTTCCTCGCATCATCCTGCGCATCACCACCGCGTTCCTTGTCACGTTGGAGCAAGGCTCCATCGCGTGGGCCGACCACCAGTCAGGAGAACCTGGGTGGGGTCCCTCCGCTGCTGGCGGAGGGTCTGAAGGCTCACAGACAAGCCCTCGTGTGGACATGTGGCTTCCCTTCTCAGGGGCGAACCCCGGGGCATGGAGCTGCGGGCTCAGGTGGGGGACGCCATCAGGGTCACCCCACTGAAGACACAGACACGAGGTCCACCGTGGCGGCTCGCGCCTCGAGGCCTCCCGAGCTGGGTTCCGAAGGCCTGCCTCCACCCCCAGGGGGTGCGAGCTGGAGTCTCGTGGCTGGGCGTGCATTTCCCTGGTGACTGATGAAGGTCAGCGACTTCTCACAGACATCTCGGAAGAGACGACTATTTAGATTCCTTTGCTCATGTTTAAAGGAGGCTGCCTTTTTAGCACAGATTTCTGAGAGTACTTTATCTCATGTTTTTTATCTTTTCATGGTAAAATACTTTCTTCTTGTAATGAGAAGTAAAAAAATGAAAATACTTGCCAACTTCATGTTTTCCCACAAAAGGGAACAGAGAAGCCCCTTCAGCCAAGACGCAGCGTGAGCGTCACCCCGCCGCTGCGTGTGGGGGGCTCGGCAGCATCAGGGTGTCGGCACGTGGCGGGCACCCAAGCCCTACCCTGCAGTCCTGGAGCCGCCCACCCCACCGGCCACAGCCACAGAGAAGAGGGGCTGCCCAGGAGGGTGAAGGGGACGCGGGTCCAGCCCCGGGGTCAGCGGGCCAGGCCCCTATGCGGGGACAGGCCGTAGGAGTTCTGCGGTCCAGAGAGGTCGAGAAACGGCCTGCACACAGCGACGAGGGGGCAGGCGGGCATGGGGGCTGCCGCGAGGAGGGGGCGGAGCCGGCTGGGGGCGGAGCCCGGCCCGGGGAGGGTGGGCCGGCAGCCGGGGAACTTGGGCCCAGGTCGGTGGGGTACAGCCCCAGCGGTTTCAGACTGAGCTCCACGCACTCCATCCCCAGGACACACCTCCCTCCCGGCCTCCGGGGCCCTCCTGGAACCCACAGCCCTTCTGGGCCCATCTCTGGTCGCCAGCCCTAAGCGGGCTGGGCAGGCAGGGCTGGACGCTCCGGCCGGCCCCCCACCCTCCCGCCACCGCCCTGGGCCCCGGCCCCCGCCCGCCAGGCCGCATTCCCAGAAATGACCCTTCCTTTTAAAGCCAGGCCTCGGCTCATAAACCAGCTGCCCGCCCGACAGCTCGGAGACACACACAGGCGGCCACCCACACGCCGGCGTCAGGCCGGGACGGCCCGGGGGGTGGTGGGGGAGCCCAGCGTGGCAGACAGCTCCGGGTGCCCACCGTGCCCCTTCCTGCCTGGCCCCTCTAACTGCCTTCTCCACCAGGCCAGCCTGGATGCCCCCGAGCCCCACCCGGGGGAGGGCTGTCAGGCCCTCCAGGGCACCCTGATCTCTCCCCACCCCTCGGGGTCCTGCCCTTGGTGACCGCTGCACGGAGAGCCGCGCTGACCCTGTGGAGGCTGGCCCGCAGCTGGCGGTCCCGTGTCCTGCACCTTCAATGCCGGCCTGCCTGCCAGGGGTCGGGAGGCCTCCTCAGAGGGGGACACAAGGAGGCAACACCCCGAGGGTGGGGTCAGCAGACGGGGCCTCTGACGGGCCTGCAGCCCCTCCATCTGGCCCTCTGTCTTCAGTGGGTGAGTGGAGGGTCCCCCTCGGGGCAGGGATGGTGGTCCAGGCTCCTCTGCCCCGAAGCCCTCCAGTGCTAAGCACGCCTCGGCTGAGCAAAGGCGGGGCGAGCACCAGGTCACAGCACCAGTCAGCCAAGGGCTCGAGGCCTCCGGGCTGCCTGGGGCCCTCCTCTGCATCAGGTTGTGCCCCCAAAGCCCCAGGGGGAAGGGGGCCCTCCCCACTCCCAATGCTGCCTGGCCACTCACACCTGTCCTCCAGCTGGGATGCAGCCCCGAGCACTCAGCTGTGGGCCCGCGTGGACCCCTCCCCGAGGCCGGGACCACCATCCATGCCTCAGGGTCCCCGGCCAATGCAGCTCCGGGCGCCGGGGGGCATGCCGGGTCGGCCAAGGAGAAGGTGCTGTCCCTGGGAGGGGCTCTGCTCCAGGACGCCCAGCAACGCCTGGCGCCTGCCCCATACCAGAACCCAGGACCGAGGCGGGTGCACTGAGCTGGGCACCCGCTCACAGGTGGGCCACAGGGAGCCCACGGGCTCCCCAGGAGGGGACGTGGGGACGGGAGGGGCCTGGGGACGAGTCCGGGGGTCTCCTGTGAGCCTGGAGGCAGGTGTGTGGACAGGAGCAGCAGGAGGTGCCCTCAGGTGAGGAAGTGAGGGAAGGAGGTGACAGGGATACACACTGCCCGTCGCCGGGGCCCAGAGGGGCTCTAGGAACCCATGGGCTGTGGGCCAGCAAATGCCAGGTGAGGCACCCCCACTGCAGAGCACCGCTCCCGTGGGGGGCCGGCTGGCAACATGCCTCTGCCCAGCAGACTCCAGTGCAGCAACCCCGCAACTTTTCAGGTTCCAGGAGCCTGGCAGCGCCCACTCCAGCTGCCAGGGAGTGGGCACCGCACTGCGAGAAGCCCAAGCGAGCAGCAGCGCCAGCTGGTAGCCTGACACACACCACCAGCCAGGACTTCCGGCCAGGGCAGCCCCAGAACCCCACGAGGGGCCCATGCCCTCGGACCCAGGGAGGTTCCCGGACAAGCCCACCTGTGCTGCAGCCCCGGCCCTGACAACTCCCAGGCCCCAGGCCCCGCTGGCACCGTGGGTCCCCGGCCTAGACACGAAGCCTCACCTGCAGAAAAGATCTGGGTCGCCACAGCCAGGAAGGCGTCGGTCACCACGGTCTCCGACTGCAGGGAGAGGTTCAGCTGGCGGGCCACGTTGCGGTAGACACTGGGCCGGATCAGCTCCAGCTCGTCCGCTGCGCGGGACCAGGGGTGGGTCAGAGGGGTCCCACGGGCCAGGGGGCCAGCCCACAGCCGCAGAGGGGGCCCTGACCCCAGCCTGATCCCTGACCTCCGACCTGTCCCATGCCCACCCACTTGACACCACCCCCAGGGTCCCCAGGGACAAGGCCAGGGAGGTGCGGTAGTCACCCCAGACCTGCCTGTGGGCTGCCCCTCTGAGAAGTCAGCCACGCCCCCCCTCCCCAGGGCAGAGCCGGCTGGGCCGGTGCGGCGGGAATCCCGGGCGTGCCTGCTCGGTGACTCACAGCACACAGCAAGCTGCCCGGGCAGGCGGCCAGCCCCAACGTGGGCAGGGTGGGGGCCAGCGACCCCACACAGGTGGGGAGCCCGCGGCTGCCTCGGGGAGGGGCAGCCTCACCAGGCCCAGCGTCATTCAGGAAACCAGAGACCAAGCCGCTGCCCGGAGGCGGCAGGCCTGGGCTCCTGGTGCCCGGCGGGGATGCCCATCAGTGGAGGAACGCCCTCACAGGGCCCCGTCTACACCATGTCCGCAGGGGCGCGCCGGAGCCCCTCACGGCCCACGCACTAGGTGTCCCCCAGCCCGGCCGCTTCTCCAGCCAGAGCAAACAGGGAAATGCTTCCCATTGGAGGGCCCGGTGATAAGGGCAACGCGTCGGCCCTGGGGCCAGCTGCACTCCGTCCAGTTCAGGAAGATCTGAAGCCAGAGCGGGACTGAGGCTGGTGGAGCCATGGGGGCGGTGGCATGGAAACTCCCAGGGCGGGCCTGGCCAGCCATTCCCACGCACAGACCCGGGGGGCGACTGGGGACTGGCCCCAAGAGACCAGCTGTGGGGGCGCGCCCCCCGCCTCTTCCTGTTTGCTGCTGCTCCCAGAGCTGGGCGTCTGTGCCGGGGAGGGGCTGCGGGTGCTGGGGATGGGGACGGCTCCAGGCCGTGACAAGAGGCAGGGGGCTCACGTAGAGCAGCTCACAAGGGCCGCACACTGGGGGTCCAAGCTACCTCCCTCCAGGGTCCCCTCAGCCACCTGGCAGACGCTGAGCCCAGGGACTGGCCGTGAAAGCAGCCTGGGGAGGGCCCCGAGGCCTGGGCCTGCGGAGGGCCAGCGTGGGGCACTTGGCTGGACTCTGCTCCCCCAGTCCAGGCCGGAAGCATCCCAGGCTCCCTGGATCCGAGGTCACAGTTCGGGAAGGACAGTGATTAGCGGAGCCCACAGCAGGGCTTTCCAGACAAGTTCAAACAACAGGGACCCTGGCCTGAGGCCCTGTTCCAGGCAAGGCTGGGGAGCTGGGGGCCAGCAGGGCCACAGGGCAGGCCAGGACAAAGGAAGGACTTCCTCCTGGCCATTCCAGGGGCCTCTCAGCAGCCCGAGATACCGAATTCTCCAGGGCCCTCTGGAACGTTCAGCCCAGGCTTGTCCCTACAGCCCAGCTGGAAGAAACGGTTTGAGCCCTGGCCTCAGGGGAGCACAGGCACTCTGGACCTTTGGCTGAAACCTCAAATCCCACATGCTCCCCTCCCCCAAGGCCCAGGTGGGACACCACCCTCCTGCAGCTCTCAGCTGCACACCACGCCAACACTCCTGGGCAGACCAGGTCTACACAGCCTTGCCCCCAGGGTCCACAGAACACGAGGGCCAGCCTGAGAAGAGGCGGGCATCCCCTTCCACGGGGTGCTCCCTCCAACCCAGGGTCCTGGGCCAGTCTCTCAACCCACTCTGTCTGGAGAGCCACCCATTGGGGGCGTGTGCCCCCACGCCCCCCTGAGTGCACACTCCCCACGTGGAAGGTCACGCCGGGCGGTGTAGAACTGGGCAACCTTCGTCCCCATGGCGAGATGGGTTGAATGAGTCAGCTGAGAGGGTCCCTCCCTCTCTGCGGTCCTTGGAGAAGATGGAGACAGTTAAGCCCGATGACCCTGGAATCAACCCCCCACCAACGTCTACACAGCAAGCTGTGCAGGCGGGGTTCGCGGCTACCCAGCCTCACACAGTTTCTGGTCTCCTGGGCACTAATTTCCGCAGGAGCCCGGGGAGGCCTCCAAACCCAGAGAAAAGAGCAGCCCACACAGGACTGCAGCCAGTAACTGTGAGGACCTATTTTCCAAAACAAACATCAGGACACGTGGTCCGACAAAGGATTTTTGTGCCCAGCTGAGTACAAGGGTCACTCTGGAAATTTAGCCACGAAAACATCATTCCTCCTGGAGTTTTCTATTCTTTATGGCCAGGATGTGTGCAATCTGGGCTCAGCAGGCAGACAGTAGGTCTGGCGGGTGCACAGGCCAGCTGACGGGGGAGCTAGGAGAGGTGGGTGCTGGAGGGAACCCCGCCCGCCTTGCGCGATAGATCCCTCAGGGCACCAGGACCAGTCCCCTCCCTGCCCCGGAGGGAAGACAGAAGCCCGGCTACCCGGTGGGCTGCCAGTGCAAGGACAGCTGTACCCGAGCCGCTGCGTGTCCGCCCGACCGGCTGGAAGGGGCAGCCTGGGGACCCCGCCGGCCGGCCGGCCGGAGCCCGCACTCACCCAGGCGCAGCAGCACGGCGCACACCTCCGCCAGGCGGCCGCCGGGGACCGGCGCGGCGCGCTCGGGCGCGCTCCAGGAGAGGCCAGCGCGCAGCAGTCGCGCGTGCACGAACTCGCGGCCGAGAGCCTTGGCCTGGGCCACCAGCTCCTTGTCGGTGGGCGAGCGGTCAAAGGCGTCCATGATCTCGGCGGCGAAGACCGAGGAGCGCCGCAGCACCTCCATGGCGGGGACGAGGGCGGGGGGCGCCGCACCTGCGGGCAGACGGCGCTCAGACGGGCCCGCCCTGTCGCCCCGGCCGGGCTGCGAAGGGGAAGGCCGGCCGCGCGGAGGGCGGGCAGCGGGGCGCGGGGAGGGGGCGCGGCGCGCGCCGGGGCGCACCGGCAGGCCGGGCGGGGCTGGGCTCCGGGGCAGGGCTCCGGCCGGCCGGCTGCGGGTGAGCGCTCCGGTTGGTGCTCCAGATCTTTAAAAGCGCGGAGTCACATTCTTTCAGATGCCAAGCTCAACCACAAGGATCCTCGCGGCCGCCGAGGGTAGGAGGGACCGCGGCGAAATGGCGATTTGCTCCGGGGCCGCCGCACCCGCGCGCGCAGACTAGTGCGCGGGGCGACGGAGGCGTGGGCAGGGCCCGATCTGCGTCCTGCCGGCGGCCGCCGGGACCCCGGCCCGGCCCCGCGTCCTGGGCCGCCCGCCTCCGCGCCTCGCGATCCTCGGTGCCTGTCCCCGGCCTCGCCGTCCCCAAGGCTCCGCCCGCCCGCTCACCTCTCCCGCCGCATGTCTCGGGCGCGGGGGCCGGGGACTACTGCGGGCTTCAGGACCTGCGGGCCGCCGCCCCCGCCGCTCGAGATCCTTCCATTCAAACCGGCGAGGCCGCGCGCCCCGCCCCGGTGCCCGCCCAGTCTACGCCGAGCCGGCTGGAGCGCCGAGTGCGCGGGGCCTCGGGCCCTCCCGGGGCTCTGGCGGCGTCGTCGGGGGCGAGGGGAGCTCGGGCAGCACTGCGCGACTCTCCGCCGGCTGGAGGCGAGGCTTGGGGCTTTGCCTTCTAAGGGAAAGGCAACCCCGGGGCGGAGCCCCGGCCGGAGCTTCCCCGCCGCCTCCCCGCTTAAGGAGGACCGGGCTAGTTCCCAGGCGCGCTCTGGGAGGGCCTGGGGGCGGGAGCTGTCCCTGCCTGGCCCGGTGAGCAGGACCTAGCGCGGGCCCCAGCCGCGTGGGCTCACACCCGGCTTCATCAGCTTATTGATTTCTAGAGGTTCTCTGTATGTTCTGGGTGCTGTGTCCCTGGCCTTACACATGGCTGGACATTGTATCGATAGATGCATATTTGTGTGTGCTTTGTACTGAAGTTGTCGCCATTATCTTCTGCTATCTTTGGCGTTGCTGTGTTGAACAGTTTTCTCCATGACATCCCATTTATCACTTTTCTCACCTTCAGTGATTTTCCATTAGGACATTCTCCCCTGTTTTAGAAGCTTAATTGTTTCAGCGTTCACATTTACTTCTGTGAGGGATTGCAGGTTAATTCTTGTGAATATTGTGATGGGGTCAGAGCTCGTCTTTTGCATATGGGTGTCCAGTGGACCATCATTGTTTACTGCAAAGACCATGCTCTTCCCACTGATCTGGAGAACAGTCCGCATTATAAGCCAAGCGACCGCATATGTGAGGCTCTGTTCTGGGTGCTCTTCTGTCCCACTGTTCCATTTCTCTCTCTCTTGGTATGTGGGTTCTTATTTCCCAGGTCAGGGATCGAACCCACACTGTGGAAGAGTGGTTTTAGCCAGTGGGCAGCCAGGGACAGCCCTGTTTCTCTGTCCTTAAGTCAGCATCCCACAGTCAAACAACAAACAGGGTGCTCCCACCTGCCTGAATCCACGTGTATACAGCACTGCACCCGTATCTGGGAACGCCTATTCTTTCCCTGTGAGCATAGGATGTTAAACGAAATAGATCATGTCCTGGGGCAGGAAGTCTCAACAAATTTCAAAGGATTGAAATTATACAAGTGTGTCCTCTCTGAGATAAATGAAAACTCAAAAACAGGAAAACTACCAGAAAGCCTCCAAGGAGTTGGAATTGAATATCACACTTCTAAATCATCAATGAGCCAAATAGTAAATCACAGGAAAAGTTGTAGAATAATTTAAAATGAGCAGTAGTGAAAATATGGCACATTAAATGCTGTGGAAGGCAGATAAAGCAGTCCTTTGAGGAAAACGTATAGTTTTAGAAAAAAGTCGGAAAGTTAATGCTCTAAGCTGCAACTCAAGAAGCTAGAAAAAGAACAACAAATTAAACTCAAAAGCGAGAGGAAATAAAAATAAAAGCAGAAATTGGTGGGAAAAAAGCAAAACTCAGGGAAAATCAATCAAGCCAAAAGTTGGTACTTTGAAGAGAATGCAATGGATAAACCCCTGGAAATACTGGATTAAAAAAGGAACGCAAATTCCAATGTCAGGAATGAAAAAGAGGACATAGCCACAGATATAGCAAACATTAAAAAGGTAAGAGGCTTCCCTGAGGATCGGCTGGTTGAAACTCTGTGCTCCCAATGCGAGGTGCCGCAGCTCGATCGCTGGTCAAGAAACTGGATCCCACATGCTGCAACCAAGACCCGGCACAGCGAAATCATTTTTCAAAGGGAATGAGACGATAGTGTGAGCAACTTTATGAAAATAATTTGAAATGTAAATGAAATAATTTACCAAAACTGACACTAGAAGCAATAGAAAATTCTGGATAGTCCTATAACAATTAAATAAATTTAATTCACAATTTAAAACTCCCCACAAAGTAACTTCTAGGCTCAGATGGTTTCATTGAGGAATTTCTCTACAGTTGAAGAAATATCACTGACCTTGTGCAAACCTATATAAATAACAGAAAACGAGAGAACCTTTCCCATCTCATTTTGTGAGGCCATTGATACTGACACTTGCTTGGAAGGCACTGAACTTCTGTCTGCCTTGGCCTCCCCATCTGTAGAGTAGAGAAAATAATAATACCTACATTGTGTGGATGGAGTCAGTTAATCCACGTAGGAAAGAACTTGTCATATAGTGACGGCTCAGGAAAGCAGCCCTGAATATGCATGGGAAGGACTGTGCTGAAGCTGAAGCTCCAATCCTTTGGCTGCCGAGCTGACTCATTTGAAAAGACCCCGATGCTGGGAACTACTGAAGACAGGAGGAGAAGGGGACGACAGAGGATGAGATGGCTGGATGGCATTACTGACTCAATGGACATGAGTTTGAGTAAGCTCCGGGAGATAGTGGAAGACAGGGAAGCCTGGTGTGCTGAAGTCCATGGGGTCAAAGAGTCGGACATGACTGAGTGACTGAGTACATAGTGATATTTGGGATTACCTGTATTTTATAGATGAAAATACGGAAGCTCAGAGCAGGAAGGGGACTTGCCAAGGCACCAGTGCAGGACTGAGCGTAGCCGGACCGTGATCCCCGGGCCGATGGACTGGACCTTTGACTGGGAGGAACCAGTGCCTCCCCCAGCATGTGGCCTCGGGCAGCTTCCTGCTCTGCTCGAAGCCGTTTCCTCCTGCCAGAAATGGGATCCTGAGGAGGGACTCGGGCCCTGACCCGGGAGCCATGGGCATGCCTGTGCAGCACGGCCCCTTCAGGACGGGGCCACATGCCCGGGGATGGAGAAGCCCGACCCTGAGCCTGTTCATGCATCCTCGAACCCTGAGACTTAATCAATCACAGAAGTGGGAGGCGTCAGTCCCCCCGGCCTCTGACAGGGTCACCCCCACCCCACTGCCCCGCAGATCCAGCCCTCACCCGGGAGGCCTCTGAGAGCCTTGCAGGGGACATGCAGGGTTGCGGGTCAGAGTGGGCTGACTCTCAGGGGTCTCCTCTCGTGCCTCTGCGGCCCCCACCCACCCCAGGGACTAAAAGGTGGGAGCTGCAGCCTGGCTCCCATGCGGCTCCTAGTGTGCTGGGGGTCCCGCTGCTGATGCTGGGGGACCGGAACCCCCACTGTCCCCTCCTCAGAGCTGTGTGGGCACGGAGCGGGCCCTGCTCCTGAGGACGCTGCCTGGGGGGCGTCAGTCCCGCTCTCTGAGGGATTGGAAGGGCTGACAGCGATGGGGCTGCCCCTTGGGGCTGGGGCACAGGCAGCCCCTCTAGGCTTTGGGCTCGGGGGCAGGGGTTCCTGGGGGCATCAGCACCATCGGCTCAGAACCATCCAGGGCCAGCCCCACCCTGTCTGTTTTCTGCCGGAAGCTCACTCTTCACTGGGAATCAGCGCCCAGGCCAGAGGGTTTTGTATAAACTTGGAGGAGAGCGAGATAAACAGCGTGGGAGCCTGCAGCATACAGGGCAGAATGGCCAAGGGAGGGGTCCATGTGCCCGGCTTCCCAGTGCCCCCCGCCGTGCGCAGGGGGCGCTGGCAGGGTGGGCTCCAGGGCGGTGTGGACTCCTGCCCCGGGCCCCCTGAACCAGCCACGCCGTGCCTGCCCCGTTCGGCAGCACCCTGGGGTAGTTGTAAGGTGAAGCCGCTTGTCTGCAGTGTGACGGGCGTCCTGTTCTGTGATGTGCTTGCAGGCCCCCAGCAGCCGGTGGGGCCCAGCACCTTCCCCTCCATTGCCCTTCTGAGTCTCAGGACTGCTCCCAGGAGGGGTTTTTCTCGGTTTCTCCAGCCTGACCACTTTCTCTAGTTGGCTGGGCCCTGTCTTTTATTTTCTGGGTGTTAATCTCTTGCCTGCAAGTGTCCCCCACCCCCACCCCGCCTCCAGGGCTCCTAAGCCAGCCAGCCAGGCTTTGTTCCTGGCCTTCTGCTGTGCTTTTTAAAAATCCATTTTTGTGACTGTTAAAAAGACGCTTTTTCTTTTTCTTCCCCAAATCAGGCTGGCAGTTGGTCTTGCGTTTCCTGCTGGAGACGCCTGTGCTTTTCCAGGACTTAACCCCTGAGCTGAAGCGGTCTGTGTCCCAGACCTACCCGGCTTCAGGCCGCCACCCTTCCTATTATTTATCGTGTGAATCGACATCTGGCACAGGGATTTCAACTCCAGGCATTTCTGTGTGCATTTCTTGTGTCCATAATCGAAAGAATCCAGTGGTTGGGGGTGATTTTCCACGACCAGCAGGTGTCTGGAGACCACCTCCCAGGCGAGCACTTTGCAAATCAGGGCTCATCCAGGCACCTCCCGAGTGCCTCTGCTTCCACTGTCATTCCTCAGTGGGCGCCTTCGGGGCGGGGTGCAGGGTGGCGAAGGAACTAGCTCCCCCAGCCACACTCCTACTTCCTGGCCCCTAGCTTGAGTTCCCTGGTGGTCCAGTGGCTACGACTCCATGCTCCCCGTGCAGGGGCCCTGGGCTGAATCCCTGGGAACTAGACCCCACGGGCCACAACTAAGACCCATTGCAGCCAAATAGACGAAGAAATAGGTTTTAAGAACATTGGCGTAGAGCGGACGTGCAGTGTTCTCGTCTGCACTCTCTCCCATCGAGGTGCAGCACAGCGCAGCCGCATCGCTCCCTGTGCTTTACGGTGGGACGCGCTTCTCCGTTCGCCACGTGATAGTTGGCACCTGCGGGTCCCACACTCCCACTCCACCCTCCCACCCCTGCCAACAGCAGTTTTTCTCTGTGCCTGTGAGTGTGTCTGCTTCGCAGGGGAGACCTTTTGTGTCATATTTTAGAGTCCTCATGTGCGTGGTAGCGTAGGGTATTTCTTTCTTTGACTTACTTCACTTAGCTTGCGGCTACAGATGGCATTGCTTTTACGCTTTTTGAATGGATTAGTAATATTCCATTTTATATACATACATACATACATACAAACCGCATCTTGTTTATCCACCCATCTGTCGATGGACGTTTAAGTTGCACCTTTGTCTTGGCTGTTATAAATACTGCTGCTGTGAACACTGGGATGTATGTTTCCTTTTGAATTATAGTTTTGTCCAGATACATGCCAGGCTTTCCTGGTGGTTCAGTGTAAAGAATATGCCTCCAGTGCAGAAGACCCGGGTTTGATCCCTGGGTCAGGAAGATCCTCTGAAGAAGAAAATGGCAACCCACTCCAGTATTCTTGCCTGCAGGATTCCATGTACAGAGGAGCCTGGCGGGCTGCACTCCCTGGGGTCACAAAGAGCTGGACACGATGCAGTGACTAACAAACAACCAACACGCCCCGGAGTGGAGCTGCTAGATCATATGGAAACTCTAGTTTGAGTTTTTTTGAGGAACTGTGCTCCATAGTGGATGTCCCAGTTTATATTCCCACCAACAGTGATTCCCTATTCTCCACACCCTCTCCAGCTTTTACTGTTTATAGACTTTTTAATGATGGCCATTCTGACCAGTGTGAGGGGGTAGCTCATTGCAGTTTTGATTTGGATTTCTTTAATCATTACCAATGTTGAGCATCTTTTCATTGGCATCCTGTTGGCCACCTGGATCCCTTCTTTGGAGAAATTCTGGTCAGGTCTTCTGCCCATTTTTCAATTGGGTTGTTTGTTTTTCTGTCACTGAGTCACATGCGCTATTTGTATATTTTGGAAATTAAGCCTTTGTTGGTCACATCCTTTGCAGTCATTTTCTCCCAGTCTGTAGGCTCTCCCTTTCTTTTGTTTATGGTTTCCTTTCCTTGTGCAGAAAAGGCAGAGGAACTAGAGATCAAATTGCCAACATCCGCTGGATCATGGAAAAAGGAAGAGAGTTCCAGAAAAAGATTTATTTCTGCTTTATTGACTGTGCCAAAGCCTTTGACTGTGTGGATCACAATAAACTGTGGAAAATTCTGAAAGAGATAGGAATACCAGACCACCTGACCTGCCTCTTGAGAAATTTGTATGCAGGTCAGGAAGCAACAGTTAGAACTGGACATGGAACAACAGACTGGTTCCAAATAGGAAAAGGGAGTTCGTCAAGGCTGTATACTGTCACCCTGTTTATTTAACTTATATGCAGAGTACATCATGAGAAACTCTGGACTGGAAGAAGCACAAGCTGGAATCAAGATTGCCGGGAGAAATATCAATAACCTCAGATATGCAGATGACACCACCCTTATGGCAGAAAGTGAAGAGGAACTAAAAAGCATCTTGATGAAAGTGAAAGTGGAGAGTGAAAAAGTTGGCTTAAAGCTCAACATTCAGAAAATGAAGATCATGGCATCTGGTCCCATCACTTCATGAGAAATAGATGGGGAAACAGTGGAAACAGTGTCAGACTTTATTTTTCTGGGCTCCAAAATCACTGCAGATGGTGACTGCAGCCATGAAATTAAAAGACGCTTACTCCTTGGAAGGAAAGTTATGACCAACCTAGATAGCATATTCAAAAGCAGAGACATTACTTTGCCAACAAAGGTCCATCTAGTCAAGGCTATGGTTTTTCCAGTGTTCATGTATGGATGTGAGAGTTGGACTGTGAAGAAGACTGAGTACCAAAGAATTGATGCTTTTGAACTGTGGTGTTGGAGAAGACTCTTGGGAGTCCCTTGGACTGCAAGGAGATCCAACCAGTCCATTCTGAAGGAGATCAGCCCTGGGATTTCTTTGGAGGGAATGATGCTAAAGCTGAAACTCCGGTACTTTGGCCACCTCATGCGAAGAGTTGACTCATTGGAAAAGACTCTGATGCTGGGAGGGATTTGGGGCAGGAGGAGAAGGGGACGACAGAGGATGAGATGGCTGGATGGCACCACTGACTCGATGGACGTGAGTCTGAGTGAACTCCGGGAGTTGGTGATGGACAGGGAGGCCTGGCGTGCTGCGATTCATGGGGGCGTGAAGAGTCGGACACGACTGAGCGACTGATCTTTCTTGTGCAGAAGCCTGTGAGGCTGATTACTCTCAGTTGTTTGTTTGCTGCCTGTTTACTTTCGCTTTTATCTCTGCTGCCTTGGGCGCTCAACTCAGACGGATTTCAGCATTTGGTAGATTTGTGTCAGAGCATGTTTTGCCTGTGATCTCCTCTAGAGTTTTATGGTGTCTTATATTTAAGGGATTTCCCTGGTGGCTCAGACGGTAAAGCGTCTGTCTACAATGTGAGAGACCTGGGTTCGATCCCTGGGTCGGGAAGTTCCCTGGAGAAGGAAATGGCAACCCACTCCAGTACTACTACTACTACTACTAAGTCGCTTCAGTCGTGTCCGACTCTGTGCGACCCCACAGACGCCAGCCCACCAGGCTCCGCTGTCCCTGGGATTCTCCAGGCAAGAACACTGGAGTGGGTTGCCATTTCCTTCTCCAATGCATGAAAGTGAAAAGTGAAAGTGAAGTCCCTCAGTCATGTCCGACTCTTCTCAACCCCATGGACTGCAGCCTACCAGGCTCCTCTGTCCATGGGATTTTCCAGGCAAGAGTACTGGAGTGGGTTGCCATTGCCTTCTCCAACTCCAGTACTCTTGCCTAGAAAATCCCATGGACGGAGGAGCCTGGTGGGGTCGCAAAGAGTCAGACACGGCTAAGCGACTTCAGTTTCTTTCTTTCCTCTAGAGTTTTATGGTGTCCTGTCTTATATTTAAGCCTTTAACCCATTTTGAGTTTATTTTTGTGTATGGTGGGAGGGAATCACTCGTTCACATGCAGCTGTCCAGCTTTCCCAGCACCACTTGCTGAAGAGAAGGTCTTTTTCCTCTTGTATATTCTTGCCTGTTTGAGAAAGACTAGTTGTCTGTAGGTGTGTGGGTTTATTTCTGGTTGCTCTCTCTTTCTTTTTAAAATCTCCAGGTTCTTCTTTCCAGTAGGCTGCTGGAGGGTTCTGCTCTGTGTAATAGATTTGGAGTCATGCTCACAGTTCTAATTTTCTAGGGGCCTTCCACGCACCCCACAGTCCCCACAGGTGCATCCGAGCACCCAGGCTTCCCAGGACTCAGGTGCTCCCCCCACAGATGACAACACCCAGCGTTCATGGGCCTTCATCCCACGGCCCCCTCACTCTCCCAGGACTCCCTCAGGACCACAGTGTTGTAGGCTGCTGTTACCCCATCGTGCTTTTTCCCCTAAGATTTATTTATGTGTGAATTTCTTGGCTGTGGTGGGTCTTACCTGATGCACAGGCTTTGTCTCTCTGTGGGGAGGGGAGGGCTGCTCTTCCTTGTCCTGAGGAGGCTTCTCGTTGCAGGGGATTCTCCAGTGGAGCACGGGGCTTCTGGGCCTAGAGCACAGGCCTGTGGGGTCCTCCTGGAGCAGGGATCAGACTGGTAAGCCCGACTTGGAAGGCAAATGCTTAACCACTGGACCACCAGGGAAGCCCCTTATTCTGTCCGATGAAAGACAGGGAAACACGGAGCAAGCGTGTGCAATGGTGCTCTTTAATTATTCAGACTGAAGGTGTTCCTGGGACTGCAAGGGATCCAACCAGTCCATCCTAAAGGAGATCAGTCCTGAATATTCATTGGAAGGACTGATGCTGAAACTGAATCTCCAATACTTTGGCCACCTGATGCGAAGAACTGACTCATTGGAAAAGACCCGGATGCTGGGAAAGACTGAAGGCTGGAGGAGAAGGGACGACACAGGATGAGATGGTTGGATGGCATCACGGACTCGATGGACACGAGTCTGAGTAAACTCCAGGAGTTGGTGATGGACAGGGAGGCCCGGCGTGCTGCGATTCATGGGGTCGCAAAGAGTTGGACCCGACTGAGTGACTGATCTGAAGGTGACAGCCCCCACAGTGGGCGAGGATGGAGTCTCCCCACCCACCCCACGTCCCCTGTCCTCCCAGAGTGACCACGTCCCCGTGAGCCTTGGCTGCAGCCGTGTCTGTACTGTTCGCTGCTGAGCGGATTAGACGCTGAAGGGGTATAGTCGCTGTCTCCCCCTGCATCAGGCACATCACGGCCCTGCAGAAACATCTCAGCCGCTTTTCCAGATGGTCGGGCAGCGTCGCCTCCTGGAGGCCTCCCCTCGCACCTCCCCGCCGGTCCCCTGGCCTCTGACACCTCCTCCTACTCCTTGATTGCTGCCTCAGCAGAGGACCCTGGGCTCCCTTTGGGGGACTCCGGGGACTGTGGCTCCAGGGGCTTGGCGCAGCTGGTGTCCAGGTCTCCTGCTTGGTCCCCGTTTCTTCAGCTCTTCTGTGTGATTTGGTCCCTCCCTTTGGGGGCAGGGGTGGCATCCTTGGCTGTGTTTCCACGAGAACAAGAGGGTGCAGCAGGTCCCCGTGGGGTCTGAGCAGAGCCTGGCGACTGGTGGCCTCTTCCTTGGGGTCCCTGAAAGGGGGTCCTCTTCCTGGGCAGCTCAAAAGCTTGTGGTTAGAGAGGACTCCGGAGCGCCCTCCGCTGGCTTCACACTCCAGGTGTGCCCGCCAGCCTGACTTTTGTGCCCTCCCCGTCATGCCCACCCCCGCCCCGCCCTGCCCTTCACCCCTTCCTCAGCTTCACAGAGCTGACCCTGCTGGGCGAGAACAGCACACACCTGTCCTCCCCCAGGTCTGGAGACCAGACGTCCGAATAGCCAGGCAGGCCAGGGCCGTGCCCCTATGGGCGGTGGGGCGGGGGTGTGCTGTGCCCGCTGCCGCGTCCTGGCACCAAATCACTGCCCTGTCTGCCTGGCTCATCCCGTGGCCCCTTGGCGTCCTCCTCATGAGCACGCCGGTCACTGTATTTAGGACATCAGGGCGACCCCATCCTAACTCGGTCACATCCACAAAGTCTCCACTTCTGAATGAAGTCAGGCCCACTGGTGAGGGGGGGCTAGGGCTGCAGCTTCCTTGTCGGGGGTACAGCCTCCAATCCACAGCACCCATCTCCACTTTGTAAAGCGTTTCGGCCCAGCCGCCTGGCGCGTGGGATCTTAGTTCTCTGACCCCAGATCCAAGTCGTGCCGCTGTACTGGAAGGGCAGAGTCCCGACCCCTGGGCCTCCAGGGAAGCCCCCTCCTCCGTTTTGAGATTTGTCTGTATCTTTGGAGTTGTGACATTTTTCTATTGCACGTCAGGTCAAGAGTTTCTAACCTGAAGGCCCACATTTCCTTCAGTTTTGGGGCAGCTTCCCCCAGTGTGCTGGGGTGCTTCCCCGCCCCGTCCTTGCCCCTGGCCTCCTCCTGGAAGGACAGGCGCCTCCCCTCCGCAGCCCCTGACTGGGCTTCTCTGGGCTCTGCCTCCTGCAGCCCGGTGTGCTCACTGCAGAGCCACAGTCCCTTCCGCTGGGCTCTCCACCTCCCAGGGTCTCCCCTGGCTGCTCCTCAGTCGTGTTTCCCAGGCTTGGGGAGCTGGTGTTTTCTGCCATCCTGGCCTCACTCCAGGGCAGAATGACACCCTGAGGGTGGACTTGTGCCAGTTCCTGAGACGCAACACCTCCCCCCACGGCCCCGAGCAGGCGGGGTTGAATGAAGGTCTGGAGTGGGAGAGCATCCTGATGTTCAGGTGGGCCCAGGGCCGTCGGGAGGCTCCTGTGACAGGGAGGAGGGGTCGGCTCAGAGGGCGGGAGGATGGGTGACAGAGACCCTGTCACAGGCGGGGGGGGCGCAAACCAGGGCACGCTGGCACTTCCAGAAGCTGGAAGAGGCAGTGAGCAGTCTCTCCCCGAGTCTCCAGGAGGACTGACCCTGCTGACAGTTTTAAAGCCCCCAGGGCCCCCCCACCGCCCCCCGCCGTGGAAGGCTGTCTGATAAGCCTGGCTTGTCTTGGTCTGGAGCTGTTTGTGGTGATTTGCAGCCCCAGGACGTGCAGGAAACACGCGCCTGTGGTTTCATCTTGGTGTTTAGATGCTGCCGCTCTGCCGGTTCCTCAGCCTGCTGGGGGAGGGGGCTTAGAGCCCTGCACTGCAGCCTCCGACCCCAGGAGCTTAGTCATAAAACTCACACTGGTTCATTTGATACATTCTGGAAAATATAGAAAAAATGTTAAAACTTTGCACTGAAGACTCATGCTCTGGCTCAAGGGCAGCCACGGGAGGGGGAGGGGAGAGGCCTGCAGGGAGGGGAGAGGGGCCAGGGGGAGGGGAGAGGGCCTAAGGGGAGGGGAGAGGCCTGGGGGGAGGGGAGAGGGCCTGGGGGGAGGGGAGAGGGCCTAAGGGGAGGGGAGAGGGCCTAAGGGGAGGGGAGAGGCCTGGAGGGAGGGGAGGGGGGGGGCGGGGGAGGGGAGAGACCTGCGGGGAGGGGTTCTGTCTGTTGCCCCCACAGGCACTCAGCCTGAGCCTCTCTGCACCCTCCCAGCAGCAGCTTGGCTTCCGCACCGTGTTCCGCTGGATGAGCCTTTTACTCCCTTAGTCACTTCACTGGGTTTTGAAGTTCGCATGTTTTCACGGTTGAGCTAAATTGTGCGTCTCTGGTCATTTTCTTGGCCTTGATGCCCAGCATCCCTGCACCAGCAGGAAGGGGCAATTTGAAAGCTCCGCCTCTGGGCCATGCTGTGGGACCCCCTGGGAGGTCTGTACCAGGATCTGAACCCAAACAGGGCCAGCAGGTGGGGCTCTGTCCAGCGGGCGGGACAGTGGGCCCTCGGGCTGGAGCCGGACCATCTCTCTCCAGAGAGACAGTGCTGGCAGCGTTCAGGAGGCAGAGGCTGGTGCCAGTCAGGAGGCACCGCTTCACCAAACTGAGTTTGACCATGTCCAAATATCCTTCAATGATTTGGCCACCTGATGCGAAGAGCCGACTCACTGGAAAAGACCCTGATGTTGCGAAAGATTGAGGGCAGGAGGAGAAGGGGGCGACAGAGGATGAGATGGTTGGATGGTGTCACCGCCTTAATAGACATGAATCTGAGCAAACTCTGGGAGATGATGAAGGACAGGGAAGGGGCCGCAGAGAGTCAGACACGACTTAGCGACTGAACAACAACATTCTTCAGCGTTGGAAGGTGAAGCTGGCCGCCTGAGGCTGGAGAAGGCGGGCCAGGCCCCGGGGACACCTGTGGAAATGGCTGTCGGCGCCGCTTGCCCCTTGGCTGTCCTGGCCACTCGTCCTGACAGGTCTGCAGGCCGCCTGCCCGGGGCAGGACTCCCTGGGGTGCAGACTCAGGAGACACTGCGCACCCTCAGCGCTCCAGACACAGCGCCCACGTGAGCAGAAAGGAGCGAGGCTCAGTCCTGGTCGCCAGGAGGCCAGGTTGTCCCCCTGCACCCCATCCATCATCCAGCTTGTTCTGGGTGTCCACTCAGGGCCACCCTGGGCCCTGCAGGCTGGGTGCTGAGCTCCCACACGGCCTGGCTGACCTTTGGCCAGTGGACACTTGGTTGAACGGCTCCTAGGAGAGGCCAGCTGAGGCAGGTGGGGGAGGGAAGACCTGCCCCTGGGACCCCGCCCGGCCCCAGTCTCAGAACGAGGACTCCAGGCTGCTGCGAGGCTGGGCCCAGGCTGAGCTCCAGAGAGAGAAATGGGCTGGCAGCCCTCAGGGGTGTCCGAAGGGTCAGGTCCCAACTCTGCCCACCTGCCCAGGGACTGGCTAGGGTGAGGAAGGGCTCTGGGAGGTGGGCAGGGGGCATCTGGTGACCTCTGCACCTCCTCAGGGAGGGTCAGAGGTGGGAGGAAGTGGGGCACCTGCAGAGTGGGAGGGGGCCCAGGGGTGGGCAGGCAGGCCCCTGGGGCAGGGCTCTGCAGGGGGCAGGGACAGAGGCTGCCTCTCTCCCTTTCAAAGTTTCCACACTTGGGAGGATCCAGTGAAGAGGGGGCCCTGACCCCCCCACCCCCGGCTCCAGGGGCAGCAGGGCATGCTGGGGCCCCCCTCCTGCTGCCCAACCTCCTTGTGGAGCTGGAGACCAGGGCGCCCCCCTCCCCCACCCTGACCTTGACCCTGCAGCCAGCCTCACACCCGCTCCACCAAGGCCATAAACTGTGGATGATTTTCCTCTTGTCTGCGATAAACAAATTAACCACAGGTGTGGACCTGCCCGCCGGGCGCCAGCAGGGTGGACGGGTTGGGGGTAGCCCGCATGAGAAGCCCACCCCCGTGGGCCCAGGGGCAGCCAGGGGCCCCCGGCCCGCAGCCCACGCGGCGCAGAAAGCAGCAGGGTCCTCGGGCGGCCCCGGCGACAGGGGCAGGCGTCGAGGGTCAGACAACCACTGGGCCCTCTTCCTCCTCTCGGGACAATCCCTTTTCCCGACAGAAGTTCTTTTTCTTCCGTTTTCTCCCCCTTCCTGAGGTCTGGAGGCCCTCTTTATGCACAAATATGCTATTTTGAAGCTCTCTGCATTGTTCTGAGATTTCAAAGTCACGGCCAGCAGCCAAAGACAACATACTTTTCTGACTGTAACAGTGAATCCTGGTCAGTAAGTACACTTGGAAAACGAGGAAAGTGCAGAGAAAGAAAAGTTTCGCTTTATGCTGCTGTCAGAGACCAGGACTGATTTCGGCCCGCCCTCACTTCCAAGCAGCACACAGGCTCGCCAATGGCTCTGAAACCATGCTTTGCCCTCCGAGGGCCAGCTCCCCTGGCACCCCTTTAGTGCCTGGAGGCTGTGGGCTTCCCGTCCCATAACCAGAGGCTCCTGCCTCACCCAGCTCTGGGAGTTGGTGGGGGGGCATATCACACTTGGCAAGGCCAGGTCTGCCCGGGCTCTAGACTTGAACCTGCTGCAGGGACGGGGCACTTGGGCTCCAAAGAGAGCTTTCTGGTCCCGGGGACCCACCGGGGTGTGTGTGTGGCTGGGAGACCTCTTCTCTTGGCCAGGGGCCCGCTCACCGTCCCGGCTGGAGCGAGGGGAAGCTGAGGCTCAGCATGGGCGTGTGTGGGCAGCAGGGTCAGAGTCTGCAGGTGGGCAGCGACCCCAGGGCCCGCAGTGCCTGCGGGCCTGCGTGCTGGCCGGCTGGGGTCCCAGAAGCCCTCTGCCCCAAGGTGCCCGCTGCCTGGCTCCACCCTGCGCCCACCCGGTGCCACCCCAGGGTGGACAGCCCTGTGGACCCTGTGGCGCCGGCCATCGGCGCCACCGCTCCCCACTCACGCTGTGCTCTGCTCCTGCAGCACCCACTCCTGCATCCCTGCATCCACGGGTGGTGCTGGGCGGACCCCGGGCGTGGCCCAGCCCTCTGCACTCCCCTCCCAGGCCAGAGGGGTGGGTTCAGCCCGGGAGAGGAGGCCAGGCCAGCCCCGCCACTGCCCGCCCAGCACGGCCTCTGCAGCCTCGCTGCCCCTTCTCCACAGGGCCCACCTCCAGGCTCAGCCCTAGGCCTGGCGGTTCCCCTCAGGGACCCGCTCCTGGGTCTGGGAGGCCCCACTGGGCAACTGTCCCCACTCAGGATGCATTGCTCCGACACCCCGGGGTGAGCCGGGCAGACCCCAGTGTGTCTGGAAGAGGCCACCCTGTGGATCAGAGGCAGGGCACCGACCCCACCCGAGGCCCCAGACCCAGGGTCCCTGCAGAATTCTGACGCCAGCACCAGGCTCACCTGGCCGTTGGAGTCACGCAGGCCACAGCAGCCCAGACAGCCCAGGAAGGGGCGGCAGGAACAGGAAGTACGGGGCCTCCCGGGCACCTCCAGGCTGGGCCTCGCCAAGGACAACATGAGGTCTGGTGGCAGAGAAGCCCCCGCCAAGAGGGCCAGCACTGGCATCTGCCCTGGGACCCCTCCCTGATGAGTGTAGCCTTGTGCGGAGGCCCGGGTGCTGTCTCAGCCTTCCGTGGAGTTCAGGAAGACTCAGCAGCATTTTCCCACGCACAAGTTCGGAAGCTGCTAACTTCCAGATGCACAAGCTGGATTTAGAAAAGGCAGAGGAGCCAGAGATTAAATTGCCAGCATTCATTGAGTAAAAGCAAGAGAATTCCAGAAAAATACCTCCTTCTGTGTCACTGACTACGCTACAGCCTCTCACAGTGTGGATCACAGCAAACTGGAGAATCCTTCAAGAGGCGGGAATACCAGACCACCGGACCTGCCTCCTGAGAACTCTGTATGCAGGTCAAGAAGCAACAGTTAGAACCGGACATGGAACAACAGACTGTTTCCAAATAGGAAAAGGAGTTCGTCAAGGCTGTTTATTGTCACCCTGCTTATTTAACTTCTATGCAGAGTACATCATGAGAAACGCTGGGCTGGAAGAAGCACAAGCTGGAATCAAGATTGCTGGGAGAAATATCGACAAAGTTAGATATGCAGATGACACCACCTTAATGACAGAAAGTGAAGAGGAACTAAAGAGCCTCTTGATGAGGGTGAAAGAGGAGAGTGAAAAAGCTGACTTAAAAGCGAACATTGAAAAAACTAAGATCTTGGCATCCAGTCCCATCACTTCATGGCAAATAGATGTGGAAAAAATGAAAACAGTGACAGACTTTATTTTCTTGGGCTCCAAAATCACTGTGGTTGGTGACTGCAGCCATGAAATGAAAAGACGCTTGCTTCTTGGAAGGGAAGCTATGGCCAACCTAGGCAGCACATTAAAAAGCAGAGACGTCACTTTGCCGATAAAGATTCCCATGTAGTCAAGGCTGTGGTTTTTCCAGTACTCACATACAGGTACGAGAATTGGACTTTAAAGGAGGCTGAGTGCCGAAGAATTGATGCTTTCAAACTGTGGTGTTGGAGGAGACTCTTGAGAGTCCCTTGGACTGCAAGAAGGTCAAACCAGTGAATCCTAAAGGAAATCAACCCTGAATATTCACTGGAAGGACTGATGCTGAAGCTGAAACTCCAATACTTTGGCCACTTGATGTGAAGAGCTGACTCATTGGAAAAGACCCTGATACTGGGAAAGGTTGAAAGTGGGAGGAGAAGGGGACGATAGAGGATGAGATGGTTAGATGGCATCCTGACTCAATTGACATGAATTTGAGTAAACTCTGGGAGTTGGTGATGGACAGGGAGGCCTGGCGTGCTGCAGTCCATGGGGCTGCAAAGAGTCGGACAGGAATAAGCTACTGAAGAACAACAGCAATCATTCTGACTCAGGGTCCTCCTGGTGGCGCAAGCATCAGCCAGACGGGAGTCCAGGGGAGGATCATGGGAGCTTGGTGGTCCCCTCCCTCTCTGGCCCCTCCCAGATTCTCCTGGTGAGTCCTCACGGGTCTTCCTGTTGAGAGATGACTCAGGCCAGCAGGGCTGGCTGAAGCAGGTGGTTTCGGGTTTCAGCCAGTGGATCCCTACCAGTTCCCCATCGTGGGGCCTGGCAGTCTAGACGGCGGGGAGGAGACCCCACAGCACTTTCCCTGAGTGACCTCGCCGCGGGCTCAGGCCGTCCCCACGGGAGGCGCCCCTGCCCCTCCCCTGCCCTCCACGCCCGCCTGCCCGCCATTCCTCTAGAATCCTGTAGATGAAATTGTGCCCCCCAAGTTCATATGTTGAACCCCAACGTGGCGGTGTTTGGAGCTGGGCCCGTGGAGGTAATGAGGGTTAGTGATGTCCCCGAGATGGGATTGGCAACCTTGTAAGCAGAGACCCCAGAGGGCCCCAGCTCCATCTGTGCGCCTGTCCATCGCGAGAACACAGCAGAGACGGAGCCGCCTTCACCCTGAGAAGAGGGCTCTCCCGGGAAACGTCCTCCCAGCCTGGGCCTTGACCTGGCCGCCTAGCCGCCAGCTGTGGGACATACCCGTCCACCCTCTGAGCCACCCGGGCTGTGGGTCTGTCCTGTGAGCCTGGACTCTCCGTTTCCGCGTCACGGTCACCCAAGCGTGCCGTGTGCCCCAAACCAGAGGCTGAAGCCCGACCCCCAGGAGGGCCGGCTGGGCTCCAAGCTTCAGGTCCGCCCCTCCAAAATGTCGCCCCCGGGGGCCAGTGTGACAGCCCCGTGCTGACGCGCTCAGGACACAGACAACAGGAAAGTGGAGATGCGTTCTTGATGTACTCATTCTGAGTGTTTGCTTAGTTTTTCGTAACGACCGCATGTAATGCTCGGCTCAAAACTCCTGAAAATTGAAGGACAAGCTCTTGGGAGCTCCTCGGTATTTCCCAGCTTCCCCTGGAGGCTGGATCCCCAGCCTTGGGACGCACCTCCTCCACCCTCCCCCACCGTCCCCCGAGCTCTCGCCCTGGGGGTCTTCTAGCACCTTCTCCACCTCCCTCCGTGTGACTGCAGAGAAGTGAGGCACAGGGTCGGCGCTGCAGGGATGGCATGGGCCCTGGACCACGCCCGGGGCCAGCCCCTCTCCCGTTCTGGGCATGCACTGTTTATGGTTTATGTGTGAGTCTGCTCCTTGGACAGAAGTGCAGGCTGAAGGACCAGGTAGGACCGGGCGGCTCCCGAGGTCTGGCCTTCCCCAGCCTGGGGTCCTGATCTCTGAGCTCGCGAGCATCACGCTGCCTGCCCTGAGGTCTGGCCCTGGACAAAGGTCCATCGGGAGGCTGGTTGCCTCAGAGCCAAGTGAGCAGGCCCAGGAGGCCGCCGGTCTGCCCTGAGCTGTGGCTCTGCTGACCTGAGGTCTGGGCGCAGGTGGGAGGGTCGTCCAGGGTCCAGGGCCCTGCACCCTGGCTTTGGGGCAGCCTTGCTTCCTCTGTCTCCATATCATCTTCTCCTCTAGTCTCTCAGGGTCCCACACGAGGAGGCCCCGGGGGTACAGCCTCCCCAGCCACACTTCTGCACCCCTTGGGGTACTGCCACGTGGCTGTGGTGGGGCTGGCGTGGGCGGTGTGGCAGGGCTGGGCATCTGGGGGGCTCCTCAGCACCCCAGGCTCCAGGACTTCCCAGAGGGACATGCTGGGTCCCCTCCACTTTGCGGGGGGGGGGGTGGGTGTGCCATCTGATAAGGGTGACTCGCACCTGCTCACGGAAACCAGGGGCCTGGAGTCCCCCGTGAGGTCCCAGGAGGGGACAGTGGCAGGCAACGTCGGGGGGCAATCAGCAAAGTGCAGCCTGGGGGCCTCCATAGAACAAGGGGCCCCGGAACGGTGAAGGGAAAGGGAGACCAGAGACAGGGCATAAGGCAGGGGCCTCCCTGGAGCTTGATCTGAACAAACTGCGTGTGGTCACATACATGAAACCACATCATATGGTCACACACATGTCTGTGACATTTGAACATGGACTCTATATTTGATATTAAGGAGTCAGTGTAAAACATTTATCGGGGAAAACACACTAGCGCGGTCTTTCTAATGTAGAGTTCTCCGTTCTCTGAGCTTCTCTTACGGACATGAGTGTGGGTCTGGGTCCCCTCCAGCACAGGCAGGACGCCGAGCAGCCCGTGGCCCGGACCCGCCACTTGATGCTGCGCTGCCCAAAGGAGCCCTGCGCCTAACACTAACCCTAACCCTAATCCTAGCCCTCACCGGGCCTGCGGCCTTTCGCTGCCGGTCCCCTTCCCCCCCAGGATGCCCATCGCTCCCCACGGTGCTGAAGTACCAGGACTTCGTTCCTGCTTCTTGCCTGGATGCTCCACGGCGGGGATGGACCCCGGTCAACGCACTCACGCCATTGATCCATCTGGGTTGTTTCCAGTTTGGGCTGATTATGAACAGACATGCTGTAGACATTTACATACAAGTTTTTGCGTGGAAATAAGCTTTCATTTCTCCAAGATAAATACCCAGGAGTGGCAATCTGGATCATATGCAGAATCTCTGCTTGACTTTTTAAGAATTGCCACATGCTCTTTGGGGTGGCCGCACCATTTTGCATTCTCAGCATCGACGGCCTGAGTGACCGACCACCCTGCCTGCCCAGGACCTAGGAGTTTCCCGGGACAGGGGACTTTCAGTACTGGAACTGGGAAACCAAGGTGGTTGGCCACCCTATCTTTGTGAGCACTTGGTATTCTCAGTGATTTTTATTTTGTTGTTGCTGTTGTTGTTCAGTCAGTAAGTCATGTCCGACTCTTTGCGACCCCATGGACTGCAGCACGCCAGGCTTCCCTGTCCTTCACCATCTCTCGGAGTTCACTCAAACTCATGTCCATTGAGTCGCTGATGCCATCCAACCATCTCATCCTCTGTCACCCCCTTTTCCTTTTGCCTTCAGTCTTTCCCTTTCCCTTCATCAGGGCCTTTTCAAATGAGTCGGCTCTTTGAATCAGGTGGCCAAATTATTGGCGCTTCAGCTTCAGTTCTTTTGGGACTTCCCTGGTGGCTCAGATGGTAAAGCATCTGCCTACAATGCGGGAGACCTGAGTTCAACCCCTGGGTCAGGAAGATCCCCTGGAGAAGGAAATGGCAACCCGCTCCAATACGCTTGCCTGGAAAATCCCATGGATGGAGGATCCTGGTAGGCCCCAGTCCATGGGGTCGCAAAGAGTCCGACACAACTGAGAGACTTCACTTTCATTTTCAGCTTCAATACAGTCCTTCCAATGACTGCTCAGGGCTGATCTCCTTTAGGATGCACTGGTTGGATCTCTTTGCAGTCCAAGGGACTCTCAAGAATCTTCTCCAGCACCACCGTTCAAAAGCATCAATTCTTCAGTGCTCAGCCTTCTTTATGGTCCGGTTCTCACATCCATATATGACCACTGGAAAAACCGTAGCTTTGACTACATGGACCTTTGTCAGCAGAGTGATGTCTCTGCTTTTTAATATGCTGTCTAGGTTTGTCATACTTTTCCTTCCAAGGAGCAAGCGTCTTTTCGTTTTGTGGCTGCAGTCACCATCCAGAGTGATTTTGGAGCCCAGGAAAATAAAGTCTGTCAGTGTTTCCATTTCCCCGCTTCTATTTGCCATGAGGTGATGGGACAGGACGCCACAATCTTAGTTTTTTGAATGTTGAGTTTTAAAGCAGCTTTTTCACTCTTCTCTTTCACCCTCATCAAGAGGCTCTTTAGTTCCTCTTCACTTTCTGCCACTGAAGTGGTATCATCTGCATATCCAAGGTTGTTGATATTTCTCCCTGCAATCTTTTTTTTTTTTTAATCCCAGCAATCTTGACTGAAGCTTGTGCTTCATCCAGCCTTGCATTTCGCATGATGTACTTTGCATATAAGTTGAATAAGCCGAGGGACAACATACAGCCTTGCCTACTCCTTTCTCAGTTTTGAACCGTTCATTGTTTCTTGTCACGTTGGTTCTTGACCTGCATACAGCTTTCTCAGGAGGCAGGTAAGGTGGTTTGGTGTTCCCATCTCTTTAAGGATTTTCCACAGTATGTTGTGATCCACACAGTGAAAGACTTTAGTGTAGTCAATGAAACAGAAGAAGATGCTTTTGTGGAATTCCCTTGCTTTTTCTACGATTCAATGAATGTTGACAATTTGATCTCTGGTTCCTCTGCCTTTTCTGAATCCAGCTTGTACATCTGGCAGTTCTCAGTTCACGTACTGCTGAAGCCTAGTATTTGAAGGATTTTGAGCATTACCTTACTAGCATGTGAAACGAGCAAAACTGTTCAAATGGTGGCTTGAACATTCTTTGGCATTTCCCTTCTTGGGGATTAGAATGAAAACTGATCTTCTGCAGTCTTGTGGCCAGTACTGAGTTTTCCAAATTTGCTGACCTATTGTGTGCAGCACTTTAATAGCATCATCTTTTAGGATTTTAAACACCTCAGCTGGAATTCTATCACCTCCACTAGCTTTGCTCATAGTAACGCTTCTTAAGGCCCACTTGACTTCTTATTCTAGGACATCTGGTTCTAGGTGAATGACCATACTGTCATAGTTATTTGGGTCATTAAGACCTTTTTTTTTAAACAGTTCTTCTGTGCATTCTTGCCACCTCTTCTTTCTCTTCTGCTTCTGTTGAGTCCTTACCATTTCTGTCCTTTAGCATGCTCATCCTTGCATGAAATGTTCCCTTGATAGCTCTAATTTTTTTTTGAAGAGATCTCTAGTCTTTTCCATTATATTGTTTTCTCTCTTTGCTTTATTCATTTAAGAAGGTCTTCTTATCTCTCCTTGCTAGTCTCTGGAATTCTGCATTCAGTTGGGTATATCTTTTCCTTTCTCCTTGCCTTTCACTTCTCTTCTTTCCTCAGCTATTTGTAAAGCTTCCTCAGACAACCACCTAACCTTCTTGCATTTCTCCTTCTTTGGAATGATTTTGGTCATTGCTTCCTGGACAATGTTATAATCCTCCACACATAGTTCTTCAGGCACTCTGTCTACCAGATCTAATCCCTTGAATCTATTTGTCACCTCCGCTGGATAATCCCTATAGCTAAGATGGTAAAGAATCCGCCTGCAATGCAGGAGACCCAGGTTCAGTCCCTGGGTCGGGAAGATCCTCTGGAGAAGGGAATGCAATCCACTCCAGTATTCTTGCCTGGAGAATCCCACGGACAGAGGAGCCTGGTGGGCCACAGTCCACTGGGGTCGCACAGAGTCGCACACGACTGGGTGACTGACTACCACCACTGTAGTCGTAAGGCATTTGATTTAGGTCGTACCTGAATGGCTAATAGTTTCCCCTACTTTTTTCAATTTAAGCCTGCATTTTTCAATAAGGAGCTCATGATCTGAGCCATAGTCAGTTCCAGGTCTGTTAAGAACAATATTGCATAGGAACCTGGAATGTTAGGTCCGTGCTTACGCGTATGCATGCGTGCCCAGTCGTGTCAGACTCTGCAGCCCCGTGGGTTGTAGCCCACCAGGCTCCTCTGTCCATGGGATGCTCCAGATAAGGACACTGGAGTGGGTTGCCATTTCCTACTCTGGGGGATCTTCCTGCGTCTCTTGCATCCCCTGAACTGGCAGGCAGGCTCTTTACCACTAGTGCCACCTGGGAAGCCCTGATTAGGTCCACGAATGAAGGTAAATTGGACGTGGCCAAGTAGGAGATGGCGAGTGAACATCAGCATCTTAGGAATCAGTGAGCTAAAATGGATGGGAATGGACGAGTGTAACTCAGATGACCACTATATTTACTACTGTGGGCAAGAATCCCTTAAGAAATGGAGTACCCCTCATAGTCAACTAAAGGGTCCAAAATGCAGTACTTGGATGCAACCTCTAAAATGACAGAATGAACTCGGCAAATGATTTGCAAGGCTAATCATTCAACATCACAATACTCCAAGTTTATGCCCCAACCATTAATGTTGAATAACCTGAAGCTGAACAGTTCTATGAAGACTTACAACAACTTCTAGAACTGGCAATAACAACAAAAAATATGTGCTTTTCATCATAATGGATTGGGATGCAAAAGTTGAAGGCCAAGAGTTACCTGGAATAACAGGCAAGTTTGGTGTTGGAGTACAAAATGAAGCAGGGCAAAGGCTGATAGAGTTTTGCCAAGAGAACACACTGGTCATAGCAAACACCCTCTTCCAACAACACAAGAGATGACTCTACACATGGACATCACCAGATGGTCAGTACTGAAATCAGATTGATTTTTATTTTACCCCTTCTAATATGTGAGTTGGAGAAGGCAATGGCATCCTACTCCAGTACTCTTGCCTGGAAAATCCCATTGACGGAGGAGCTATCTCATTATGGACTTAACTGGCATCTCCCTGAGAGCTGTGATTTGAGCATCTGTTCATGTGCTATTTGCCATCCATGTATCTCCCTGGTGAAGTGTCTGCTCGACTACTCTCAATTTTTTCTTACTGGGTTTAAAAACGTGTGTACTGACTTGGCTGCCTTGGGTCCTAGCTTCGGCACGTGGAATGTCGCGGGGGCACGGCCTCTCGCTAGCTGTGGCGTGCAGGCTCAGGAGCTGAGCGGCACGGGCTTGGGTGCTCCGCAGCATGTGGAGTCTTAGTTCCCTGACCAGGGATCAAACCCTTTCCCCTGCACTGCACACTGGATTATTAACCACTGGACCGTGAGGGAAGTCCCATGGTTTTTTTAACTGTTGATTTTTGAGAGCTCTTTATATATTTTCAGTACATATAGTCGGATTTGATTTGCAAATTTTCTCTCACTCTATAGCTTGCCTTTACATTCTCTTAAAATGTTTTTCTGAAAGGAAAATTTAAGTTTTTGATGAAATCCAACTCATCATTGCTTTTTCAAAATTTGTGGTAAAATATAGATGACAAAAAATTTGTTGCTTTAACCGTTTTTAAGTGCACAATTCACTGACATTAAGTAAATTCACTGTGTTGTGTAACCATGATCATTATCTATTTCCAGAATTGCGTCATCACTCCAAACAGAAACTCCGTACCCACTGGGCAGTATCTCCCCACTTCTGCATCCCCCAGCCCCTGGAAACTCAACTCCACTTTCTGTATCTTGGTCTGTTCTCGATACCTCACCTAAGTGGATGGATTAGGAAATGGCAACACATTCCAGTATTCCTGCCGGAATAATCCCATGGATAGAGGAGGCTGGTGGGATACGACCCACGGGATTGCAAAAGAGTCGGGGACAACCGGGGGCACACGCCTGAACGGAGCCATGTGGCACTTGTCCCTTTGTAATGGGCTTGTTTCCTTTAGCATGACATTTTCAAGGTTCATCCATGTTGTAGCGTATGTTAGAACTTAATTTGTCTTTCATTTTTAGCTGTGGTAAAATGCAGATCAAATACCTCCTGAGAAATCTGTACACAGTTCAAGGAGCAAGTTAGAACTGGACATGGAACAACAGACTGGTTCCAAATTGGGAAAGGAGTACATCAGTGCTGTATATCGTCAACCTGCGTATTTAACTTATGTGCAGAGTACATCACACGAAATGCCAGGCTGGATGAAGCACAGCTGGAATCAAGATTGCTGGGAGAAATATCAATAACCTCAGATATGCAGATGACACCACACTTATGGCAGAAAGTGAAGAGGAACTGAAAAGCCTCTTGATGAGAGGAGGGTGAAAAAATTGGCTTAAAACTCAGCATTCAGAAAACTAAGATCATGGCATCTGGTCCCATCACTTCATGGCAAATAGAAGGGGAAACAGTGGAAAAAGTGACAGACTTTATTTTTGGGGCTCCAAAATCACTGCAGATGGTGACTGTAGCCATGAAATTAAAAGACGCTTGCTCCGTGGAAGAAAAGTTATGAACAACCTAGACAGCATATTAAAAAGCAGAGACATTACTTTACCAACAAAGGTCTGTCTAGTCAAGGCTATGGTTTTTCCAGAGTCATGTATGGATGTGAGAGTTGAAATATAAAGAAAGTTGGATTGTTCCTTTTGAATTGTGGTGTTGGAGAAGACTCTTGAGAATCCCTTGCACTACAAGGAGATCCAAAGGAGTCTAACCAGGAGATCAGTCTTGGGTGTTCATTGGAAGGACTGATGTTGAAGCTAAAACTTCAATACTTGGCCATCTGATGTGAAGAACTAACTCATTGGAAAAGACCCCGATCCTGGGAAAGATTGAAGGCAGGAGGAGAAGGGGACGACAGAGGACGAGATGGTTAGATGGCATCACGAACTCAACGGACATGAGTTTGGATAAACTCCGGGAGTTGGCGATAGACAGGGAGGCCTGGTGTGCTGGAGTCCATGGGGTCGCAGAGTCGGACACAACTGAGCGACTGAACTGAACGGAACAGATCACATAAAATTTACCATCCTAACTGTACATTTCAGCAGCGTGAAATACATTCTCATGGTTATGCAGCCCATCTCCAGATGTCTTTTCATCTTCCCAGACTGAAGCTCCGTCGCCTTTAAACACCCTTTCCCCCTACACTCATGCTTCGCCTTTCTGTCGATGAATCTGGCCACTCTGGGGACCTCATACAAGTGGAATCAAACCGCGTTTGTCCCTCTGGGTCTGCCTTCTGTCACGCAGTGCCACGTCGTCAAGGTCCACCCAGGCCGACCTGTGTCAAAAGCGCCTTCCTTTTTCAGACTTAGTAACATTCCAAGACACTTCCAGGCCCGGACGCCGCGGGAGTGAGGCCTGCAGGACCGGGCGGGAACCCGGGGCCAGGTCCGCCCAGGTGCGGACGGGCGGCGGGAGGGCGAAGCGGCTCCACCCGCGGCCGCCCCGCCCCGGCGCCGCCTGGCCCCGCCCTGCCCCGTGGCCTGCCGGGAGACGTAGGCCCGCGCCTCTCAGGAAGCCGGACTCCGAGTCCCAGCGCGCCCCGCGGCGCGCTTGCGGGCCTCCACTGCGCTCCAGCCCGTGGCCTGCCGGGATTTGCAGTCCGCCGCCCGCGAGCGCCCCGGCGCGGGGCGAGCGAGGGACTCGCTGTCCCAGAAAGCCCCGTGCTGGGCCGCGACGCCGCGTGCCCTCGCCGCCGCCGCCGCCGGGCTTTCTCCGGCCGCCACCGCCACTGCCGCTGCTTCGCGAGCTGAGGGCCTAGGCGTCCACGGGCGAGTGGAGGCTGCGGGTGGGAGCCCTCGCGGGCACCGCGGAGCGGGCCGGGGGAGGCCGGGATGGAGCCCCCCGGAGGTGGGCGCGCCGCCGGGCTGGCCCGCGCCTGGGCCGGTTGGGGAGGGGGCCGGGCGGCGCGGCCGTGGGGCGGGGCCGGGGGTGAGGCGGGGCGAGGCGCCCGGGGGGCGGGTAGGGGCGGCCCTGGCCGGGGTCCGGGGTCTGAGGACGGGTGGGGGCCGGGGAGGTGTGCGCGGCGTCGGGGAGCCGGGTGTCGGGGGGCTCCCCGGGGAGGCCTGAGGCAGGGTCGGGCGCGGAGGGTGCGCGGCGGAAGCCCTTCGGGGGACCCTTCTGACTCCAGCTGGTCCCCAGATGGTTGGAGGAGGGGGCTGCCGCCGGGCCCCGGGGGACGGGGAGCCCCGCGTACCCGGAACAGGGCCCCGAGCAGGTCTGCTCTCCCTCCAGTTGACTGAAGCGGCCTGAAGCGGGTTCCAGAGCCTCCAGGCAGGATCTCGGGGCCTCCCGGGGGCGCGGCGGATGGTCTGAGGGCCGTGCAGACATGGCTCACCTCAGGGGATTTGCCAACCAGGTAAGGGTGGGCGTCTGGGCGGTGCGCGGGTGTGCCCGCTGCCTGGGACGGAGCGCCGGCTGCAGAGTTCGAGAAAGGCCGTTTCACCAAGGACTGTCTTTTGAAAAGTGGTCCGGGGGTCTCAGAAGAGCAGCACCTCTTAGGGCGCGTGTGGAGGAGGGGTGGAGGCCCCTGATCCGCAGCCCTGGGCAAAGCGGGAGCAGTCGCCAGGTGCTCAGACTCGGTGGGTGCAGGGCTGACTGGGGTCCGCCCGCTGGCAGCGTCCTGTGGGGCAGGAGTCCCCCAGCCTGTCAAAGCGTAGCCTCAGTGCAGGGTCAGCCGGAGGTGTGCAGAGACCGATGCTGGCACAGGGCTGGGCCGCGGGAACTGGGTCTGTGCACCTGGAGGGCCGCGGAAGGTCAGGGTACACAAGCACCTCGCCTGGCGGGACAGGGGCCTCGTCAGCCCTGGCCAGGCCTGAGGGGGACGAGGCGGCTGGGCGTGTCCGTGTGCAGGGAAGGCAGAGGACACGCCTGTGCATTTCTCTTGCTGGGTGCACAGGGCTGCCACTGGGCTGTCGGGGGCCTGCCTGGGAGACGCCCACTGTTTTTTGGCTGGTTGGTTCTCGAAATTACCAACCCCACAGCACTTTGAGGGGTCTGGCTCTGTGCAGTAACTGCCTGAGTCCAGGGGACCCTCCGCAGCATGCCCTGGGGCTGATGGCTGCAGTTAGGAGGGTCAGGGCAGCCGCCATCAGGGCTTGGGGGCCACACTGCCCCCCCCTTTCTGTTACTGCAAGGCAGGTGTGAGTGGAAGCTGCTGGGAAGCAAACGCCCCAGCTGGTGCGGAGGTCCTTTGTCTTAGCTGTTGGGTTTTGCTCTTCTTAACTGGTCAGCTCTGGTGCGGTTTAGGCTGAGGGCTGTGAGGTGGTGGGAGTGCCTCTCGAAGAGAATTGAGCCCCAAGGCTCGCTCCCGTCAGCCCAGTTTGGGAGGACTGGGAGCCTGGGAGGAACAGGAAGTGTGTGTCCTCGCGGGGGAGGAGGAGCTGGAGACCAGTCGGCTCTAGACGCCTGGGCTCTTCGGAGAACCCCAGGGCGCCGCGCCCATGCTGCACGTGGGCCGCTGCCCAGGCCGCTGGGCTCACGCTCCCCTTGGACACCTGCGTCTTCCAAGTCCCTCGACTAAGATGCTGGGAGAGAAGTCTGGCTCGAAGTCAAGGGCTGTAGGAATGGCTCCCGTGTGCGGACGTGGAGCTGTGAGCGGCCCCTCACCTGGGTGCTGGTAGTGCTCGCAGCGGGGCCTGGGTGGCTGCGTCTTGGCCGGGGATGGAGCGGGGCTCAGAGGAGCTGAGGAAGGGACCCCAGAGGAAGGAAGCCCCTTTTGTCCTTTCAGGGGTGGAGACACTTGGTCTTTGTCAGTGACAGGAAGCCTGACAGGACGTTGTTTTCCTTGAGATGGTTGTCACCGTGGCCCTGCGAGGCGGTCCCTGTGTGCATGGGGCGGTGGCCTGCTCCCCGCGGGGGAGCCTTGGGCGTTGGGCCCCCGCCGGGCTGTGACTCCTGCCCAGGCCTGTGCGGCTGTGGAAGCACCCTATGCAGGTGACTGCCACCTGTCGTGGGGTGCATGGGGGCCGCTGGCCAGCCCTCACTTGGGGGCTTGATGCTAGCGGCGGGCGTGTTGCTAAGTGGATGTGCAGGCGGGTGAGCGGTGACCGCAGACCCAGCCGCCCCAGGGCAGGTTCAGAGCACGGCGGTCTGGGCTGAGCGAGCAGCCCAAGTGGCTGTCCAGACTCGGGGTCTTGGAAGGGCCGCCACAACCCGGCCCTGGGCCCTGTCTCTCCGCTCCCAGCGGGGCTGCAAGCAGGCTGTCCCGGGATGCGCCGTGGTGGCTTCTGTCCATTCAGGTGCCCGGCCTGCAGCCATGGGGACCTGAAGAGACCGAGAGCTGGGCCAGGCTCCCTGCTCCCCTGCCGGGCCTGGCCTCTGGTTAGGGGTCTGCCCTGTGCCCCACTTCGAGGCTGTGGAGAGCTGGGCGCCCCCCCTGGGGCGTTTCTGGTCAGGACACTGAGGGACCGGACCGACTCTGGCCCAGCCTGGGGGCAGGGGGTGTCACTGGCAGAGGCCCGAGGGTGGGAAGGGAAGGCCGAGGGAGCGCCGGGGGAGACAACAGTGCCCTTTAGTGCTGACAGGCCTGCCCGCCCCGCGTCTGCCCTGAGGCCACCTCGGAGGGAGAGGAGCCTATCTTTGGAGCACAGGCTGGACCGGAGGTGTGCTCGCGGCTGAGACAGCGTGGGCTCGGGCAGCGCCGAGGGGGCACAGGAGGACGAGGGCGACAGGGGGTAGCTTCCTGGGCTCCCTGGCCCGGGTCTCTCTGGAGGCTGCTGCCTGTGCCCTCTCCCGCTCGCCTGGCACTCTGAGGTTGGGTGAGCTCTTCCCTGCTGGTGACAGCCCTGGGAAGGCAGCTCTTGGCCGTTTCAGGTTGACATGTCTTCTCGGTCTGGAGCCAGTGGGCCCCGAATTGTGCCCTGCCCTGGGGGAGGCCTGTGCCCCTGGACTCTGCTCAGAGCCTGTGAGCGGCCGCCCTGGTCTGGCCCCCTCAGCGCCAGGGCACTCACATGGACGGGTGGGTATGGTGCCATTGGGGTGCCCAGGTGCCCTCAGGGCGGTGCTGCGGTCTGGAGGGAGCTGTGTCTGTTGGACTTGGGGCCCAGTGCGCTTGGGAGACCCTCTCTGCCCCTGTGTGGACCAGATGCCAGGCTCCCCGCCAGCCTACCAGCACCACTGGGGTCCTGGGTCTCTAGCGCCTGCAGTAGGGGTGCAAGGTGACCTCGGCACCCAGGGGGCCACGCAGGTAGGGGTGAGGGATGCTCCACTGTCCTCCACGCAGCCCCACGCTGAGCTGTCTCAGGCCTGGACACTGAGGGTCAAGGTCGAAAGCCAGATTGCTCCGTGGACGCCCCTGTGCTGCCGTGTCCTGGCACTGAACCTGTCTGAGGCTCCGCACCTTGTCGGGTGGGTCTGTGCTCCAGTCTGAGGCCCAGGTCGGGAGGGTGGTTTTCTGTCCATTTGAACGTCCAGGAGAGCGTGGGTTTCCAGCTCCGTGCTGGGGTGAGGGCGTCACTGTCTTGAGGACTCTCTGAAAGGGGTGTGGCTTCCAGGTGCGCAGGGAGAACTCAATACCTGTTATGTTTTTCTTTTGATGAATAGGCTTCACTTTTTAGAGCAGTTTTTGGTTTAGAAAGCTGAGTGAGAGAGCTCTTTGCACCCCGCAAGCCTTCCCTGGAGTTGGTTATGACTGCTGGCCCAGCATGGTCAGGCTGTTGCCCACGAAGCCAGCGGCCTGCGAGGCTGGCCCCGTGTGCTCACAGCGTCGCCCAGCGCCGTTGTCCAACTCCTTGTCCAACTCCCAGATCCCCGTGCTCCAACTCCTTGTTCCTCCTGACGCATGACTTGCCTCCCCGGGTCCTCCCCACGCCTGGGCTGTGGGCTTGGAGGGGTGAGCTGCATGGCCCATCTGCCTTCCTTGTGGCCCTGGTTTCTTGGCAAGAGCCTCGGCCTCTCAGTTCTCTCTGGGGACGTTTGCCCCTGTGTGGAGGTAACTTTAGGTTTTCTGAATAAAAAGGGACATAAGAAGCGTGGAAAGGATCAGGGGGGCTCCCTGGCCATCCGTCCCTGACCAGGCTGCTCGCCCACATCCCCAGCACTCGCGAGTGGACCCCGAGGAGCTTTTCACCAAGCTGGACCGCATCGGCAAGGGCTCCTTCGGGGAGGTGTACAAGGGCATCGACAACCGCACTAAGGAGGTGGTGGCCATCAAGATCATAGACCTCGAGGAGGCGGAGGACGAGATCGAGGACATCCAGCAGGAGATCACCGTGCTCAGCCAGTGCGACAGCCCCTACATCACGCGCTACTTCGGCTCCTACCTGAAGGTGCCGCGGCCGGGCGGGGGCTCTGGCCCCCCCGAGACGGGCACCCCGCCCTCACAGAGGGGGCTGTGAAGCCCCCTGTGGCCAGAGTGGGGACGGGGCTGGCGGGCCCTGTCTGCTCAGGAGACCTGGCTGAGTCTGCCCTCCATGGGCCTGGTCTGCAGGGCAGGGGTCCCCACAGGAGGACCCATGGACTAGGCCCCCAGGGGTCGACCGTGCCCAGGGCCAAGGGCCCGGCCTTGTCCTGAGGGGAGCCCCCGGGGTGGCAGGGCATGAGCAGGCAGCGGCCGGCTCTGGAGTGGCCCGTCTGTGCCCCTACTGGGGCAGGGTGGGCCCCCTGGAGCCAGAGCCCTTCCCAGGGGCTTTGGACAGTGGGCTCGGCCTGTCTGCAGGGTCTGTGCAGGGGTGTGGCGGGGGAGGGGGGAGCCAGGCGTGCTGCCGCCACTGCTCCCAGTGGGCATCCTAGCTGAGTCAGTGCAGCTGGGCGCGTGTTGGGGCCCTACGCTGCCTGCTGCCACGTGCTGACATGCTTCTCTGCCCCAGAGCACGAAGCTGTGGATCATCATGGAGTACCTGGGTGGCGGCTCTGCCTTGGACCTGGTGAGCTGGGGCCCCGGTGAGCTGGGGACCCTGAGGGCTGGGGGGCCCAGGGGGCTGGGCAACCCGGTGGGCAGGGCCAGACTGAAGAAGTTGTCTGGGGGTTGCCTTGAACCCTGGGTTCCTGTGGCCTCCCTTCCTTCCCTATCTTGGTGATTGGTTGTTCCTCAGGACCCAGCTGGTGCTGAGGGGTCCGGGTCCTCTGCTGGCCTGTGGGGAGGAGGTTAGGCCCCCAGCAGGAGGCTCCGGAGTATGGCCAGCTCCCCCACAGCCATCTGAAACTTTAATTTCAAAAGTGGGTGAAGAGGGCTTCCCTGGTGGTCCAGTGGCTAAGACTCCACGCTTCTAGTGGCCTGGGTTCAACCCCTGGTCCGGGAACTAGATCCCACGTGTTGCAACCAAGAGTTCACATGGTGTAACCGAGACCTGTGCAGTCAAAGCACAGTGGGTGAAGAAATAGGAGGCTCCCACGTCCAGGGGGCCCCCGGCGCCGAGGCGGGCGTGCTCAGGGTCAGTGCTGGGTCTGGGGTGGTGGGGAGGGGGCGTTTGGCTTCGTGGGGAGGCCTGAGGCCCTGCTGGCCCCTTGTCTGTAGCTGAAGCCGGGCCCCCTGGAGGAGACCTACATTGCCACCATCCTGCGGGAGATCCTGAAGGGCCTGGATTACCTGCACTCGGAGCGCAAGATCCACCGGGACATCAAAGGTGCCTCAGGGCACGTGGTGGCCTGGGCGTGGGGCCAGCTGTGCCCAGTGCTTACCGCAGCCCCAGAGACCTGGCAGTCCCGCTGTTCCCAGCGCAGTGTCCTTGTACACGGCAGAGCCGACTCTGCACGTAGGGTGGGGGGCCCCTGCTTAGCCTGTGAACGTGAGGGGTGAGAGCGGCCGTGCTGGTGGACGTGAGTGGCCAGGCCAGCCTGCAGGGGCGTGACTGGCAGAGCAAGGGAAGTCAAGGTCCCCCTGCCTGTTGAGCGACCTGGTGGGGAGAGTGGTTCCTGTGCGCAGGGTCTTCAGTGGTGGTGGCTGCTGGGGGCGCTGGGGCCGGCTGAGGGCGCGTGTGCGTGGGGCCCACGGGCACCCGCCAGCAGTGTGCATGGCCTTGGGGCTGAGGGCGGACCTCCCTGGGAGACTGGCTGGAGGCTGGGGGGCACTTCCTCGGGCGGCGCAGAGGGTGACGCCCGCGGTCCTGTGTCGCAGCCGCCAACGTGCTGCTCTCGGAGCAGGGCGATGTGAAGCTGGCAGACTTCGGGGTGGCAGGGCAGCTGACAGACACGCAGATCAAGAGGAACACTTTCGTGGGCACCCCCTTCTGGATGGCGCCCGAGGTCATCAAGCAGTCGGCCTATGACTTCAAGGTGGGCCGGGTGGGGGGTGGCATGCGGGTGCCATGCGGGCGCGGGGGCCGTGGGGCTCGGGCGGCCTGCGCTGCAGCAGCTCCGTGGCTCTCTGTCCAGGCTGATATCTGGTCGCTGGGGATCACAGCCATCGAGCTGGCCAAGGGCGAGCCCCCCAACTCCGACCTGCACCCCATGCGCGTCCTGTTCCTGATCCCCAAGAACAGCCCGCCCACGCTTGAGGGCCACCACAGCAAGCCCTTCAAGGAGTTTGTGGAGGCCTGCCTCAACAAGGACCCCCGATTTGTAAGCACCTGCCCCAGCTCACGAGTGGTGAGGAGGCCTGCGTGGCTGAGTGTAGCTGGGGCCCCTGGAACTGGGCCCCAGAGGACAGCAGGGGTGTATGTGTGTGTGCGTGTGTGTGCACACATGCGTGCATGGAGGGGCATGCTGTCTGTCTGTAGTGGGAGCTCAGAGGTGACAGGGCTGGAGGCCCCTCCGCTGTGCCAGGGCAGGCTCCTCTGTGACCCCGGCCCAGGCCAGGAGGGTCTGGAGGGAGGCCCTTCCGCTGGGGAGGACAGTGTGCAGCCACCCAGCCTCCTGGGCGCCCCTGCTACCTGGGGTTCCCTGACCAGGCTCCCAGCGAGGGCAGCGATGCTGAGGCCCGGCTCAGCCCAGGCCTCCTTGCTCCGAGCGCCAGGGGTTCCCCAGGCAGCGCTCGGCTGCCGGCGCCTGGTGACCCGTGTCGTCCCCGGCAGCGGCCCACCGCCAAGGAGCTCCTGAAGCACAAGTTCATCACGCGCTACACCAAGAAGACCTCCTTCCTCACCGAGCTCATCGACCGCTACAAGCGCTGGAGGTCCGAGGGCCACGGCGAGGAGTCCAGCTCCGAGGACTCCGACATGTAGGGCCTGCTCTTCCCACGGGGCTGAGGCGGGCTCTCCGGGGCAGGGGTCGGCCTCTGGGGCCATGAACCAGTGAACCTCGGGGCCTTCCTGACCCCCAGGCCCCGTGTGACTTCCCACCGTCCCCTTCAGAGATGGAGACCCCGAGGATGGAGAGCAGGGGCCCATCTGGACGTTCCCCCCAACCATCCGGCCGAGCCCGCACGGCAAGCTGCACAAGGGGACGGCCCTGCACGGCCCCCAGAAGGTTGGCCTGGCCCCGGGCGCGCTGCAGGGAGCGGGCTGTGGGGGCACCTCCTGGGCATGCCCGGTCCCCTAGGGTGGCTCTTCAGGAGACCAGAACTGGGCAGGCGGGGGCTCGCAGCTGCCCGTGCCCCACTGCCTCTGCCCTGCTCACCTCCGCACTCTCTGCGTTTGTAGTCGGCAGAGCCTGTCAAGAGGCAGCCGAGGTCGCAGTGCCTGTCCACGCTGGTCCGGCCCGTCTTTGGAGAGGTGAGGGCCTAGCTGGCACAGCACAGGGTGTCTGGGTCCCTCAGGGCTCGTGAGGTTCGCCCCTTGGACCCAGCGTTTTGAGCGGAAGGACGAGATGGCTGGGATCTCATGACCCTCGAGATCGTGAGCCAGACCCTCGAGATCTGGGGCCCCAGGGGGGCTTTGAATATGAGCTGCTGTCCTGGGACTTTTTACCTTGACCCACAGACACGGGGTGATCCTCAGTCTAGAGAGAGCCTGGGAGATTTTTGTCTGGGCATCAGGCCCTGGACAGGGAGCCCTTAAGGGCCACTCCCCAGTGGTCACGTGACCCAGCGTCTGTGTCACTTGCTCAAGGGCAGTCGGTAGCATCCCCAGGAGTGAGTCACCAGCAGTGGGCTGTGGCCGGGTTCACACCCAGGGTGACGCTGGCTCTGGAGCCCGGGAGCAGGGGTGGATGTTGAGAGGAGGCAGCGGAGCCACGCCAAGGGAGGTGGGGGTGGGCAGGCTCCCACCCTGGGCGCGCAGTGCCCGGGCGGGGAAGGGGACCGGTTGGGGTGGGGGAGTTGGCAGGGGTGGGCTGTCCATGGGCATGTGGGGTCCTGGGGCTGGCACTTTTGGGGTGTGAGGTGGGTGGCAGGCGTGGCCACACCCTGGCTGGCTGGGCCCCCTTTGGGTTCCAGTTCTGTGGGCTGGCCTGTCAGGCTGCTGGGTGGGTGTCCAGGGAGGTATGTGCCCCTCGCCCCTTTGTTCTGTGTGCTGGGCGAGCAGGCTGACCCGTCTCCAGCCCCGCGGCCAGGCTGTCTCCTCCTGGGGCCTCCACAGCCAAGGGGTGCGAGTGGGCCCCTAGTCCCAGCGGCCAGGCTGGCAGGACTGGCCAGGCCGCTCACGCGCATCTGGGCTGTGGGCTTCCGGGACCGGGGTCGGGAGAAGGCTTGTGGTTGGAGGAGCGGGGCCCGGGGGGCAGGGCCAGCTGGGAGGCCCCCGCCAGTCCTGGGAGCCCCTGTTCGGCACTGGGAGGGGGGGCCTGGGGCAGCGCTGCCTCCTGCTGCGAGTCCCAGGTCGGGTGGGGTGGGGAGGCGCCCCCTTGGCTCCAGTCAGGCGCCTGGGGGTGTCTGTGCAGCTCAAAGAGAAGCACAAGCAGAGCGGCGGGGGCGTGGGGGCGCTGGAGGAGCTGGAGAACGCCTTCAGCCTGGCTGAGGAGTCCTGCCCCGGCATCTCGGACAAGCTGATGGCCCACCTGGTGGAGCGGGTGCAGAGGTGAGGGCCTGGGGGCGGCGGGCTGCTGTGGGTCCTCCTCGCTGGGTGGGGCTCGGCTCTGCAGGTCCTGAGCCCCCGGCCTGGCCCGCACCCAGGGTGGGGCAGTGACCCGGCCTCTGGTCTGCAGGTTTTCCCACAGCAGAAACCACCTGACCTCGACCCGCTGAAGCCGTCTCACCCGGGAGGAGGGTCTCCGTCTGGAGCCGTGTGGTTGGGACTGTGCTGACCAGGGCCCTGTGCCATCCTGGCCTCGCCCCGCGGGCCGCGCCTCCGCCCCGCAGAGGGCTGTCCCCTCCCATGTCCCCTCCCGGCTGGGCCGAGGCCGCAGAGGTGGCAGGCTTGGTCTCCTTGAGGCTGGGCTGGCCCCTGGGGCTCCGCTCGCTGCCAGAGGAGGGGCAGGGACACGCGCAGGGCAGACCTTCCGCCTCCCGCCTGGCCCGCCCGCCCTTGGAGGCCATAGATTCGCCCTGTGCTGTTGGAGCAGGTACTGTGTCTTCTCATAAGTACTCGTGTCAGCCAGATTGTTGTTTTTTTAAGAAAATGAAACTTCCTTGCTTCCCTAGGTATTCTGAGGTTAAGGTGTTAGTTTTCATAGCATCTTGAGAGGCTCCTGCCACTTTCAATAAAGACCTGAACTGAGACGTGCTGGTGGTGGGCGGGGTGCTCAGGCTCCCGTGTCCTCCTCACCCAAGGTGAGCGCGTGTGGCCGCTGGCTGGAGAGCGGGCGGGGGGAGGCAGCACATGGGACCAGGGGAAACCCTTTATTCTCAGCCACTCGGTACGTCAGCACCATACACTCCTTGGGATGATAAATTAGTGGGGCTTGCTGTCCACTTTGCAGAAGTGTGGGCTGGGGGGCACCAGAGAGGCTTCTGTGCCTGGACCGCCCACATCACCCAGCCTGACGGGAGGTCCGGCCTGGGAGGAGGAGGGCAGGTGGGTGAGGGCGGGGCAGCGCCAGCCTTGCCCGCGCAGAGTGGGCCTGCTTTCCCTGCACGCTCTCCCGGCGCCCCGCAGAGCCCAGGTACGGGCTGTGTCCCAGGGCAGCACTCTGCCGGGTGTCGCTGGAGGCCCACCTGCCACCAGTCTCCTGGGGGACGAGCAGTTGTGGGGTGCGTGCTGGCCTTGCTTGCTCGGCTGTCTGCATCTGGGCAGGGTGGGCCTCAGGCCTCCTCTTCAGGGGTCCCGGCCCTCCCAGCTGAGGCGCTGGCTCTCTCTATCACCTCCATCCACCTGAGAGGAGGTGCAGAGGTCAGAGCACCCCACCAACTGCTCACCTGGGAGGCAGGGTGTGCTCCAGCCCTCAGATTGGCAGGCTTGTGCCCCAACACCTTCCTAAGAACGACCCCAAGTCAAGAGGGAAGGGCGCCTTAAGCCCCAGCAGCAGCGCTCGGCAGCCCCTGCAGACCCAGGGAACGCGCGGCCGGCGCCTCTGCAGTTACCTCCGGAACATGTACTTGCTCTCAGCCCGGAAGAAGTAGACGTGGGACTTGAACTGGAGCTTGAAGACGTGCTCCTTATGGATGCCGTCCGTGTCCCTGGGCAGGCTCACACTGTAGCCCAGCAGCGGGAGGCTGGCCAGGGGGTGGTCGTCCTGGAAGGTGGCAGGGCGTGCTCAGTCAGCAGGCGCCCAGCCCCGCCCACCCAGAGGCGGGTTCTGTGAGGCCACAGCGCCCACAGGCGGAGCCCCCGCCTACCTGATGAGTTTTGTAGAAGAACAAGCAGAAATTGGTGAAGACCACCCAGAGCTTCTGCCAGCCACTGCTGTTCTTGAACTTTCTCAGCAGATATCCAGAAAGCTGGTTCTGAAAAGAAATGTCTGTGGACGTGTGTCCCAGGACCACCGGCCCCAGAGGGCCGCCCTCCTGGTTCCGTCCCGCAGGGTTGCCCCCAGGCTTCCCTGTGCTCTGCGGGGTGGTCAGGGCTTTAATGGTCCCAGCGCCTCCGGTGGCCCTGCCACTGTCATAAGTGTCCAGCGGGCGGGGAGAGGGTGGACGAGTGCGGCGCTCCTTGTCCCCAGTGTCCCGTGACAGACGCGGGGATCGGCCGAGGCTTCCGGATGAGGGCTGAGGCTCCACGGGACAGGCCCACAGTGGTGTCTGCCCGGCAGGCTGGGGGCGTGGGGCCTGCGTGCCCTTCTGCGGTGCCCCTCGCGCTGCCTGCTGGCGCCCCATCCCTCTCTGGGCATTGCGAGCATGGCCCCCAGGCCTGAGCCCATGGATGGCACAGGCAGCTCCTCAGGCCGGGGCCCTGCACCTCTGACCCTGGGGCTGGCACAGATGGCAGAGGGGCACCCAGGTCCCCTCCTGTCCAGTGGGTCCCCGCGAGCTGGCCCGCTGCGTGCTCACTCCCCAGCCTGGCCCCCGTCTGTTCTGGGGGTGCGCCCACGGGCCTGGCAAGCCAGGCTGCATGCTGAGGGGCGCAGCAGCCAGCTGGGTGCTGCCGCAGGGAGGGATTAGAGGAGGGGCGCCCGCGCTCAGCCGCACCTCGACAGCTGCGCTGTGGTCGGCCCTGGACACGCTGCTCTGGCGGCACCAGCACACGTGCGCGGCGGTGCTGGCGCGGTGCCGGCCCGTTCCCGCCACGGAGCCCCGGGCCCCGCCAGCCTCGTCCTCGGACTCTGGCTCCAGGGAGGCCTCGTTGGGGGACCCTGGGGAGAGGCCAGCCCTGGCTGAGGACACGGGAACCCTTGCCATGCGCTGCCCTGCCAGGTCGCCCACGCCCGCCACCCCCCAAACGTGCCCCATGGAAGGAGGGCGTGCGGGCGTAGTGGGTGGGCTGGCCAGGCGACCCCCAGCCCCACCCCCAGAAAGCCTCCTCGGTGTCCAGGGGTTCGGCTAGCACTCACCGCGGGGCAGGGGGCACAGCACGCGGGCCGGGGGCACCAGGGCGCTGCCAGTCTTGGCCGCGTCGATGGCCGCGTTCAGGTCGTGCAGCCACTTGGCCTTCTCCAGCCGGGTGCTGTGGGCAGGTCTCAGGCTCAGCCGCTGGGCAGGGCCCCCTCCCGCGGTGGGGCAGGGAGTCGGGGCGCCTGCCCCACCCAGGCATCCTGTGCTGCGGGCCCTGAGGGCTGGCAGGGCTGCTGACGGCCCAGCCTGACCCACCGTGCTGGCTGGGGCTGGCCCACATTGTGGTATGTTCTTGAATCACGAGATTTTAAGGCTCTGGTACTGTGGTGCGGAAATGGGTGCCTGGAGCCTGGGTCACAGTTAAGCCGCCAAGGTCTCCTGGTGGGAGGCGAGTGCCCCGTCTTCGGACGCCAGCCAGGACCCCACAGGGTGCGGCAGGACCCAGGCCCTCCTCTGGGATACGTGGGGCTGGGCACAGCTCAGTGCCGATCCCCATGGAGGGCCCGCACAGGCCATCGGGAGCCTGGGTCTCCTTCCTGGGGATGTGACCTGGGGCAGGGAAACGTCCACTGGTCCTGCGCTGTGGCCCAGGTGGCCTCTTGCTGCCCAGCCTGTGGTGCCAGGCAGTCCTGGGGATGGTCTCAGCAGCCACACGCTCCCACTGAGGGTGAAGCTGCTCCCCTAAAGCAGTGTTCACCGGGCCGTGTGTCCTGGTGACTGTGACATGCAGGGCACAGGGACCCACAAGCAGACGGGAAGGACGGCCCTCACCTGGCCGCCACCACGATGGTCTTCTGAGCCGCGTAGATGGTGAAACAGTGTGGCACAGACCACTCACTCTCCTGATCCTCCACCTGCGGGCGGAGAGGGGGGTCTGGACCAGGAGCGGGGCTGGCGGGACCCGAGCTTGCAGCTGGACACGGGTGTGCACCAGGCCCCCGCTGACTCTACCAGAGGCTACAGGGGGCACCGGGATGCCCACGGTGGGGCCCTGCCACCCAGGTGGACGACCTGAGGGCCACAGGCACCCGACTACTCACCGGTGGGTCCAGCACTATCAGCTGAAAATCAAGCACAGGAAGAGACGGTGAGCGTTTTGTTGAAAAGAGAGTCGGACAATTCATGATACAAAGTGGTACCAAAACCTAACAAAGACTCAAAGAAAAACCACACAGACTAACCGTGATGATAAGGGATTAAATAACTCCAGAAAAAAGTATTCCCTAATTGGACCTAAAGGCAGAGACAAGACATCATTCTATACCAAGCCAGGTGCTTCCAGAAATGCAGGACGGTTTGACGCAGGAAGCTGACTGAGAATCCACTGTGTCACAGAGACGGGGAAGAGTGGCTGTCCCCAGTGCTGGAGCCTCTGCCCAAGCCCTGCGCGGCTGATGGGACCTCGCGGAGACCAGCAGAGGGCGCTGTGCCGACAGGGAGAGACTCCACCGGCCAGGCCGCCAGCCTTCCCTCCAGTCAGGCGTGAGCGCGGTGTCTGTCCCCAGGACTAGCTGGTTACAGGTGACCGCCCCCCACCCCCACACACACGGGACGCCAACCAGGGTGCCCCACGCGGGATTTGCAGGTCAGAACCTAACACGAGCAGCGGCAGGCAGCAGGACAGCGTTTATCAGGATGGCATCTCCTCTCAGTTAAATATGGTTAATACAGTTCAACAGAAACCTCAGTTGTGTTCCTTGAAGGAATTCATCCAAATGATTCCAAAGTTGGCTTAGAAGAATTAGACGCTTGAGACTAGCAAAGAGCTTTTTAAAAGGACAGATACAAGAAGGAACTTGCCGATGCGGTGACTAACCAGTAATGAGAAGAGTGTAGACAGATGCGAGGACAGAGAGAAATGGAGCAGAACCTCCAGAAAGAACCCAAGTATAAAGACAGCAATGTTTTATATGATCAAGGCAGCCTTGGGGTCAGTGAAAAAATGAAGGACTCAACAAATAATGGGAAAGCTGACTACAAAAAGAAAATGTTACTTCTCAATCTAAAACAACAAATTTTAGGCAGATTAGTTAGAAAAATAAAACACTTCAGTGTACCAGGAAAGAAGCTGGCAACACAATCTTGGTGTGGGAAAGACTCTGAGCCCGTGGCAAGGACAGAAACCCCAGAGGAAAAGATGGACAGACAGCCTGACTGCAAACAGCGACCTTCACTCCTTCAACAAGTAGGGCCTCCGTGCCACGTGCGGTTCCAGGAACAAGACAAACACGATCTCTCTGGATGGAGTTTAAATTCTCTGAGGTAAAACCAAACTGAAGACAGAGTGAAAGGAATGACTGACCTGGCGAGCACCCGAGGCCTGGAAGGGTTTAGAAACGCTCCACACTTGGAAGGTGGGGCGATGCCCAGGGCTGGGGCAGAGGCACCTGGTAGGAAGGTTACCCAGCCAGCTGCTTCTGCAGCCGCGGAGCATTAACGGTCAAGAGTGGCCCTGGCTCACACAATTTATCTCGAGGATGTAACTAAGGATCTGTAGAAAGACAGAAACGGTGGTGCTGTTTCTCATCCTGAAAATCTAGACATTGCAAGGTGTCCAGTGCAGGGAACTTGTTAAATGAGCTGGGTCCTGGCTCCCTGGTCAGTGCTCAGGACTCCGGAGCCAGTGGTGAAAGCAGAGGCTGTTGAGATGAGCTGCGGAGCAGAGCCAGCACCAGTCACAGCCTGCGGCGCACACTCCCAGGTGACGGCCAGAGGCCCACAGAACTCCCTGCCGGGTAGCCCAGCAAGCAGTGACTTCCACTCAGCAGTTTCAACTTTTTTCTATAATGAAGACGTTTTATACTTTTATATTTCACTTTTATACTTCAGAAGAGGGGCTGTGCTTCTAGGGATGGCGGGTGAGGTCATTGGAACTGACCCCTTCATGCTGAGAATTGGAAAAGCTGAACAAATGTCAGAGGTTCTAGCACTGTCTGGAAGGAGGTGTGTGCCTGGCACGCAGAGGGTGGCAAGAAGGGCCAGATGCCATGAGGGAGAGCATGGTGGAGGACAGAGCACACACCTGGGGACCTGGACCGACACAGGAGCCCACCCACCTCCCACAGCGGATGGGGCCTGGCGGGGCTGCAGCGAGAGGGGCTCGCTGCCCGACAGCACGTTCTCACGGCAGAAGCCTGAACTCGGCTGCCCACGTTTGCTGGTCCCAGGGTGGGTTCCAGGTTGGAGGGAGGTTCACACGGTAGGGAGTCAGTGTCTGCGGGGGTTTCTCACCACAAAAACCAGTGATCGCGGAGAGGACAGACTGCGTCATGCCAGGACGAGGCACCTTGCTCGTCAGACAGCGTCCACGCCCCATGCTGCCCTGTGACGGCGGGCATGCGGCGTGGACGCAGCACGTGGTGCAGCCCAGGCCCGTGACAGCACTGGGCGTGGGGCCTGTGCCTCGTCACCTGGCCGCGTGCAGGACTCGTGGGCGGCCACTCGGAGCGGCCCCGAGCCCAGTGCTGGCCTCGGCCCCCCCTTTCCACCCATCCAGGTGGTGGCATCTGTGTCACCACCTTAACATTGTGTCTGTGAAATAGCAAGTTATGGCGCCACAAGGAACCAAAATGGTCCGTTTGAGAGAAAAGATTTATGAATAAAATCAAGGAAGTAAAGCATGCAGCATCTTAGGGATGAGAGGTTTAGCTTTCTCCCTTAGACGCGGTGTCAGCCCCATCCCTCCAGCCGCTGTGGCCCCAGCGCCCGGCCCAGGCTTTCCATGGGCTTTCCGGCCAAAGGGCAGGACTCCTTGGGATTGGCAGGTGGAGTGCTGGAGGACCAGGCCTGGTCCTGCGGGTGCTGGTGGGCGTGATGGGGTGCGGCCATGGATGCCCCGAGGACAGCAGCCACAGCGGGGTGAGGGGACCGAGAGGAGCGGCTGTGAGCCAGGCCCGCCCAGCGCCACGCACTCACCAGCATGCCGTGCAGCGGGAGGAGGCCCCGGATCCGGAAGTGGCTGCTCCCCCCGGCGTCTCTGCTCGTGTACAGCAGCATGTCTGAGAACTGAGGGGCCAGAGCTTTAGGTGAGCAAGTTCTAAAAACAAGCGTCCATAGTCAGACCAGCTTCACTCTGAGGGCTCGTGTGTGGTTATTCAGTTTGCTGGAGATTTTTTCTAAGAAGGGATTTTTTTTTGTTCCACTCCATTGTCATTTTGACCAGAGGTGACCAGTAGCCACGTGAACAGCAGGCCTCTTGGGCCAGCACCTGCTGTGCCAACGGAGGAGTGGGTTGGTGGTCCTGAGAGGCCCTCCCGCAGGAGAGGGCGAATCCACCGATCAGGCAAGAGAGAGGCGCTAGTCAGCGGGACCCGTTGGCAGGGACTCCCGGAGGCCTCAGGCCCTGCGGCTGTGTGGGTTTCTCTACCTTCCTGCTTTTGCTCAGCCTGCACACAGGTGCCCAGTGCCCAGAACCAGGAGGGGGGCTGGCCCAGGGCGTCCCCGCGTCCCTCATGGCCCCTGATGGCTCGGCCCCGCCCGGACGGTGCCTGCCGACCTACCAGGAAGAACATCCTCTGCTGCAGGCCCTTCCTGGAGAGCTTGTGGAGGCATCCCTCACGGATGAGCTCCTGGAAGACAGGGGGTCCTGAGTGCTGGCCCAGGGCACCTAGCAGATGGCTGCTCACCCTCCACGCTCCCCGAACCCCTCGCGGCCCCGCCGGCCCTTCCATGGTGCCCTCCTGCCCGGGAGCCCGCCTGCCGCTCCAGCCTTCTTCCTCCTGTCTGCTCCCCAGGGTCCCCTGCGTCCTGTCTGCTGCCGGCCAACCCAGTGTCCCATGCCTGAGCTGCCGCAGGTGGCTGTGCTGAGGGCTGGCACTGCTGTGCTTCTGGAAGGTTCTGCCATGGAGATGACCCGAATTCAGCTTTGGGGAAAGCTGGGCGGGGCAGCTAGAGAATGGCAGGGAGGAGCACGGGCCACCTGGTTCCCACCAAAGATCACGGGACTCGTGAACGGTCGCCCTGGGGCCTGACCAGAGGATTCCTCCATGAAGGCACCGTGGCTAGGGCAAGACCTTCCAGTGGTCCCGCAGCCCACTCCCCCAGGACTTGGGCCCCTCACCACCAGGCCAGGCCCACACCTGCCTCGGGGGCACAGGCATCAGACATCCCTGACTGCCTGCACCATGGCTGGAGGGTCGGCCTGGGGACCCTGGACGGTCGCTGTGGACTGTTTCTGGGGGCAGTGTGGGCTATGACCTGAGAACATCCCGAGGACTCCGGCCTCAGCAGCACTCAGATGCACTGAGCAAGAGTGCAGGAAGGAGCCCTTGACCCAGAAACCCTGGCCCCAGCCAGAGGCCAGCCCCATGGAGGAGGAGGGGCCCCCAGCAGGCCCGCCCTCCTGCCTGCAGAGCAGCCCCGTCGCCCCTGAGGGCCCAGCAGCCTGTGTCCTGGCGCTGGCGGGCGGGCCCGCCGCAGTCCTGCGCCCTGGCACTTTGCGCACCCTGGGACCTCATCAGCCACATCCAGCCCACAGCCTTGCTTCTCAGATAAGCGATGTGCTGTCTATCGGGGAGGCCAGGCACCCCAGTGTGAGGAGAGCAGGTCTCTGTCACAGCAGCAGGGAGCCCGCCTTCGCCCCTGCCCTGTGGGCTGTTCCTGTTCATGTGTCCGTCTAGTCAGTTTCCTGGGGGCATGCAAAGAAGCCCCAGGAACAAGAGCCCCAGCCCTGTGAGCAGCCCCGGGGAGCCGGGTGGCCTGTGTGTGTGTGTGGGAGGGAACAGCGTCCTGGCTGCAGTCACAGCCCGGCTCCAGGAGAGCAGGACCTTCCCTTTCAGCCTCGGTCCTTAGGTTCCTTAGGTCCTTAGGTTCACGGTCCCACATTCTCAGGACCTTCTACCGAGGCTAACAGAAAACAGGACTTATACACCCATGCTCTCACGTGTGTGTGGAGGCAGAAAACACCCCCATGCAACCCTTGAACACTACTGTGAAGGTGAAAATCATGTCCGACTCTTTGCAACCCCATGGATTATACAGTCCATGGAATTCTCCAGGCCAGAATACTAAAGTGGTAACTGTCCCATTCTCCAGGGGATAGTCCCAACCCAGGAGTCAAACCTAGGTCTCCCACGTTGCAGGCAGATTCTTTACCAGCTGAGGCATGAGGGAAGCCCAAGAATACTGGAGTGGGCAGCCTATCCCTTCTCCAGCGGATCTTCCTGACCCAGGAATCGAACTGGGATCTCCTGCATTGCAGGCAAGTTCTTTCCAAAGCAAAAGCTATTAATGACAAAAAGTAAGCAGCCCAGTAGACATAGAGACCCATAGAATTAAACAGAAAGTTCAAAAATAAAGTCATTCCACGGCCCATTGATTTTTGACTAAGGTGTGGAGAGCGCTGGGACACCTGCACTCCCGCCTGGGAGGGGTGAAGGGGGACCCCTATCTCACACCACATACACAAGTGAACTCAAAATGGGTCACGTCTACATGCAAGAGCTAGAACATAGGCAACTGTTAGGAAAAACAGGTAAATCTTCATACCTTGGATTAGGCAATAGTTTCTTAGCTATGACACCTAAAGCACAAGCAACCAAAGAAAAAACAGAGAAATTAGATATCAGCTAAATAAAAAACTTCCATGTTGTAAGTGATGCCATCAAGAAAGTGAAAAGATAACCCACAAAATGGGAGAACATATTTGGCAAGTCATATTCTGGTAAAGATCTGTCATTCAGAGATGAGAGGGAACCTCACAACAGTAAAGAGACAACCCAATTAAACGGTGGGCAAAGGACCTGGACAGGCACTTCTCCGAAGGAGGCACAGAAATGGCGAGTGAACATGAGGAAAGATGCTTGTGTTAGCCATCAGGGGAATGCAGATCGAACCACGGGGAGATGCCACTGCGTACTGTCAGAACCATACGGCTAACTCAGAAAGACAAGATACGGAAGAATCAGAACCTTCACGTGCTCCTGGTGGGGGTGTAAAATGCTGCAGCCTCTGGGGACAACTTCGGCAATTTCTCAAAATGTTAAACACAGAGTGTTCATGACCATGTGACTTGGCACTTACACTCCTAGGTATATATATGTGTGCCCAGGAGAACTGAAAACACACGTTCACGCAGGACTTGCACACGGTGTTCACAGAACCACAACGGCCAAAAAGTGGAAACAACCGAGGTGTCCATTAGCAGATGACAGAGAAACAAGCCGCGCCATCTCCAGAGACAGAGCTCTGCTCCTCAGCCACAAGAAGAATGAGGCCACCACCCCCAACACGAATGAGCGTGAAGACACTGTGCTGAGAGAGAAGTGAGACGAAAGGCCACACACTGTGAGGCTCCTGAGGGGGGAGATCCAGAGAAAGGAAGCCGGTTAGCTGCCGGACCAGGGATGGGGTTTCTTTCGGGGAATGAAAATGTCCTGGAATTTGTGGCGATGTGGCACAACCTCATGAATACACAAAAAACCAGGGAATCATACACTCTGAATTATGTCTCAGTCAAAAACAGTGAAGTAACCAGCTCAAAAAACGTTCTTAAACGAAGCCACTCACCCTGCCGGGAGCAACGAGACTCTCTATGCCCACCAAGTCCCGCTGCAGCTCCGTCAGCTTCTGCAGGTTCTCCAGCTGGACCAGGCTGTGCTGGAGCATGGAGGTCACTTCCGTGATGGCCTGGAGGGCATCTGCGTGGAGAGGTCCCTCAGTACAAGCAGGGGCAAGTGGGCTGGGGTGGCGGGGACAAAACCCTCCCCCGACCAGCTTGTGACATTTTAAAGGTGGTTTTAATTCCAGGAACACTGCGCTCAAACTCCTCACAGGACTGCCAGGGAGAGCAAGTGTGGGTCCTGAAACCTGGACTCATGCAGCCCAAACTGCTCCGGGCCAACACCCAGGCTCGGTGAAGAGACAGGACAGTCTCTGGAAATAGCTCTTTAATGCTGTGGGTCCTCATCTGACATGGGCTCTTCTTTCACGGTTCCCTTAAGATGCTTAGAGCCATAGGAAAAGTGTGTCCTCTCCTTTTTAGCAAAAACAACACTTGCTCTCAGGAAGGAGAGGAAGGGCACTGTCGGCACCCTAGGGTCCGTTTTGTGCCTTGTACATCAGAAAGCATCTGTTCTGTCCTCAGGACGTGGGAGACCCGAGGAAGGACGGGCTGCCGAGCTCTCTCCAGCATGTCTGGTGACAGTGGTGACTTGACCTGAGAGGCAGGGATTTCCTGCTCTAAGTTTACCCTGCAACTGCGAGTCCTATTTGGAGGTCACAAGCATCAGGGTTTATTCTTTGGTCCTTTTAACAAGTGAGAAACGGCAGAGTCAACGGAGTCAGATGCTTCGGTCAGGAGCATGTTCCCCGAGTTTGTGGTTTAAAAGCAGCCGCCCTGCCCTCCCCTGCCCCGGCAGGCTCGAGAAGGGCCCCGCCGGCGAGGGCCGGGGCGTCAGGCGGCACTCACCGCGGAGGTCGGCGTGGTCCTGGCCGTGCGGGTCGGGGTGCCCGGGCACCGGGGCGCACAGGCGGCGCAGCAGCAGGCGGTAGTGGCGCAGGCGCTGCAGCGGCTTCAGCAGGAAGGCGTTGAGCGGCAGGTAGCAGACCTTCTGCAGCTCGAAGTCGCGGCGCAGCGCCTCCAGCCTCCGCAGGCGCCGGCTGGCCGCCTCCAGCTCCGTCAGGACCTCGTGCAGCCGCTGGAAGTGGCCGGTGAGCGCCTGCGGGCGGGATGGGCTGAGCGGCAGCGCGCGCCCCGGCTCCACCCGGTCAGCCCCTCGGAGCCGCGTCCCCGTGGGGGTTGCCCCTGAACCGGCGTCTCAGGGGACCGCACAGGCGGCCGCCGGGCCAGGTAAGCGCCACCAAACGGTGCGCGCGCGTGTGGGCCTAAGCTCACGCCGCCTCCGGACGCGCTCACAGCCCGCCCTGAGAACCGAAACCCGGGAGGCGCGTCCGGGGGAGACGCGCTCACCTTAAGCCTAAAAGGGGCGCCTGGGCCACTGCGGGGCGGGGCCTCAGGGGCGGGGCGGAACCCGGCGGGCCCGGAGGAGCCTCTGGGCCGGGCGGAGCCTCAGGGCGGGGCGGAGCCTCAGGGGCGGGGCAGGAAGCCTGGAGGAGGGGCACTTAGCGAGTCCCGCGAGAACCAGACTCCCAGCGCCCGGAGTGCGGGCGGCGCGGCCGGAGGTAAAGCTGGTGCCTCGGGCTCCCTGCATAGGGGCGCGAGCGCAGCGGAAGCAGCTGCACCGGCCCCACGGCTCTGAGGGGCGCGGCTGAGGAACCCTGGCCGGGCAGGAGGCAGCCCTGTGGGGCGCTGTTGATCCTGAGGGGCCTGTGTCCTGAAGAGAATGCCTTTGGGGTGGAGGAGGCAGCTCCGAGAGGACCTGGCCTGAAGGGAGCTCTGTTCTGTGGGGGCACTGACCTGAGGAAAGCCCATTCTGGTGGAAATAGCGCTCCTCCGGAGAGGAACACGGCTCAGAGGGCTCGTGTCCTGACCGAGAGGAACGCGGCTCAGAAGGGCTCCTGTCCTGACCTGAGGGGAAGTCTGTCCTGCCTTTTGTCGTTCTAAGGAGAACACTGTCCTGAGGAGGAATCTGGTGTCCTCGCCACCAGCTGCTAGGCCCAGAGCTTCTCACAAGCCCATGCTACCTTTAACTGAAGCATGTTCCTGAGCAGGATGTCCCCGATGCGCTGGTGACTGCCTGTGGCCTGGGTGCTAGAAGATTCCTCCCTGGAGCAGAGGGACAAATGAGGTCAAAACCTTGGACCGCTTGTGAGAAATGCTCCTCTCGCTGCTAGTGTGATGGTGAGTCCCCGGCTCAGAACAGCACCCAGAGGCTCTGAGGGGGAGGCCATGCTTAACAGAGACTGTTATCATATCTCGATCATATTTGAAATGGTAGTGACCAGGCAAAAAAGGATCATCTCCTGAGACTGGAGATCTCTTCAAGAAAATGAGAAACACCAAGGGAACATTTCATGCAAAGATGGGCACAATAAAGGACAGAAATGGTATGGACCTAACAGAAGCAGAAGCTATTAAGAAGAGGTGGCAAGAATACACAGAACTATGCAAAAAAGGTCTTCATGACCCAGATAACCACAATGGTGTGATCACTCACTTAGACCCAGACATCCTAGAGTGTGAAGTGAAGTGAGCCTTAGGAAGCGTCACTACAAACAAAGCTAGTGTAGGTGATGGAATTCCAGCTGAGCTATTTCAAGTCCTAAAAAATGATGCTGTGAAAGCATTGCACTCAACATGCCAGCAAATTTGGAAAACTCAGCAGTGGCCACAGGACAGGAAAAGCTCAGTTTTCATTCCAATCCCTAAGAAGGGGAATGCCAAAAAATGTTCAAACTACTACACAATTGTGCTCATTTTACATCCTAGCAAAGTAATGCTCAAAATCCTTCAAGCTAGGCTTCAATAGTACATGAACTGAGAACTTCCAGATACACAAGCTGGATTTAGAAAAGGCAGAGGAACCAGAGATCAAATTGCCAACATCCATTGAATCATAGGGCTTCGCAAGTTGTGCAGTGGTAAAGAATCTGCCTGCCAATGCAGGAGACACAGAGCTGTGGGTCAGGAAGATCCCCTGGAGAAGGAAATGGTAACCCACTCCAGTATTCTTGTCTGGAAAATTCCATGGCCAGAGGAGCCTGGCGGCCTACAGTCCACAGGGTCGCAAAGAGTCAGACATGACTGAGTATGCACCAAAGCATATAGTATACTATAAAATGTATAGTTGGATCATAGAAAAAGAAAGACAATTCCAGAAAAACAAATGCTTCACTGACTGTGCTAAAGCCTTTGACTGTGTGGATCACAACAACTGTGGAAAATTCTTAAAGAGATATGAATACCAGAGACCCTACCTGCTTCCTGTATGCAGGTCAAGAAGCAGCATTTAGAACTGGACTTAAAACTATAGACTGGTTCAGAATTGGGAAAGGAGTATGTCAAGGCTGTGTTGTATATTGTCACCCTGCTTATTTAACTTCTATGTAGAGTACATTATGTGAAATGCTGGGCTAGATGAAACACAAGCTTCAATCAAGATTGCTAGGAGACATATCAATAACCTCAGATATGCAGGTGATACCACCCTAATAGCAGAAAGTGAAGAGGAACTAAAGAGCCTCTTAATGAGGGTAAAAGAGGGGAGTGAAAAAGCTGGCTTAAAACTCAACATTAAAAAACTAAGATCATGGCTTCTGGTCCCATCACTTCATGGCAAAGAGATGGAGGAAAAATGGAAACACTGACAGACTATTTTCTTGGGCTCCAAAATCACTGTGGATGGTGGACTGCCACCATGAAATTAAAAGACGCTTTCTCCTTGAAAAAAAGCTATAATAAACCTAGACAGCATATTAAAAAGCTGAGACATCACGTTGTCAACAAGGTCTGTATCAGTTTAGTCCCTGGGTCGTGTCTGATTCTGCAACCCCATGGACTGTAGCATGCCAGGCCTCCCTGTCCATTACCAACTCCCAGAGCTTGCTCAAACATGTCTGTCGAGTTGGTGATGCCACCCAGCAACTCATCCTCTGTCTTCCCCTTTTCCTCCCAGCTTCAATCATTCTCAGCATCAGGGTCTTTTCCAATGAGTCAGTTCTTTGCATCAGGTGGCCAAAGTATTGGAGCTTCAGCTTCAGCATCAGTCCCTCCAATGAACATCCAGGACTGATTTCCTTTAGGACGAACTGGTTGGATCTCCTTGCAGTCCAAGGGACTCTCAGGAGTTTTCTCCAACACCACAGTCCAAAAGCACCAGTTCTTTTGTGCTCAGCTTTCTTCATGGTCCAACTCTCACATCCATACATGACTACTGGAAAAACCATAGCTTTGACTAGATAAAACTTTGCCAGCAAAGTAATGTCTCTGCTTTTTAATATGCTGTCTAGGTTGGTCATAGCTTTTTTTCCAAGGAGCAAGCATCTTTTAATTTCATGGCTTCAGTCACCATCTGTAGTGATTTTGGAACCTAAGAAAATAAAAATTTCTATTGTTTCCCCATCTATTTGCCATGAAGTGATGAGACCAGATGCCATGATCTTCATTTTTTGAATGTTGAGTTTTAAGCCAGCTTTTTCACTCTCCTCTTTTACTTTCAAGAGGCTCTTTAGTTCCTTTTCATTTTCTGCCACTAGGGTGGTGTTACCTGCATATCTGAGGTTATTGATATTTCTCCCAGCAATCTTGATTGAAGCTTGTGCTTCATCCAGCCCAGCATTTCACATGATGTACTCTGGATAAAAGTTAAATAAGCAGGGTGACAATATACAACACAGCCTTGAGTACTCCTTTCCCAATTTGGAGCTAGTCCATTGATGCATGTCCAGGTTCTAGCTGTTGCTTCCTGACCTGCATACAGATTTCTCAGGAGGCAGGTAAGGCGGTCTGGTATTCACATCTCTTTAAGAATTTTCCACAGTTTGTTGTGATCCACACAGCTAAAGACTTTAGCATAGTCAATGAAGCAGAAGTAGATGTTTCCCTGGACTTCTCTTGCTTTTCCTGTGATCCAATCAATGTTGGCAATTTGATCTCTGGTGCCTCTGCTTTTTCTAAATCCACCATGTACATCTGGAAGTTCTCCGTTCACATATTGTTGAAGCCTGGCTTGGAGAATTTTGAACATTACTTTGCTAGCATGTGAGATGAGTGCAATTGTGCGGTAGTTTGAACATTCTTTGGCATGCCTTTCTTTAGGATTGGAACGAAAACTGACCTTTTCCAGTCCTGTGGCCACTGCTGAGTTTTCCAAATTTGCTGGCATGTTGAGTGCAACACTTTAACAGCATCATCTTTTAGGATTTGAAATAGCTCAGGTGGAATTCCATCACCTCCATTAGCTTTGTTTGTAGTGATGCTTCAAGGCCCCTTTGATTTTACACTATAGGATGTCTGGCTCTAGGTGAGTGATCACACCATCGTGGTTATCTGGGTCATGAAGATCTGTTTTGTATAGTTCTTCTGTGTATTCTTGCTACCTCTTCTTAATATCTTCTGCTTCTGTTAGGTCCATACCATATCTGTCCTTTATTGTGCCCATCTTTGCATGAAATGTTCCCTTGGTATCTCTAAGTTTTTGAGATCTCTAGTCTTTCCCATTCAACTGTTTTCCTCTATTTCTTTGCATTGATCACTGAGGAAGGCTTTCTCATCTCTCCTTGCTATTCTTTGGAACTCTGCATTCAGATGGATATATCTTTCCTTTTCTCCTTTGCCTTTTACTTCTCTTCTTTTCTCAGCTATTTATAAGGCCTCCTCAGACTGCCATCTTGCCTTTTTGCATTTCTTTTTCTTGGGGATGGTCTTGATCACTGCCTCCTGTACAATGTCATGAACCTCTGTCCATAGTTCTTCAGGCACTCTATCAGATCTAATCCCTTGAATCTATTTGTCACTTCCATTGTATAATCGTAAGGGATTTAATTTAGGTCACATCTGAATGGTCAAGTGGTTTTCCCTCCTTTCTTCAATTTAAGTCTGAATTTTGCAGTAAGGAGTTCATGATCTGAGCCACAGTCAGCTCCCGGTCTTGTTTTTGCTGACATATAGAGCTTCTTCATCTTTGGCTGCAAAGAATGTAATCGATGTGATTTGGTGTTGGCCGTGTGGTGATGTAATCGATGTGATTTGGTGATGTCCATGTGGTGATGGCCATGTGGTGATGTCCATGTGGTGATGTCCAGGCGTAGCATCGTCTCTTGTTGGAAGACAGTGTTTGCTATGATCAGTGCGTTCTCTGTGCAAAACTCTGTTAGCCTTTGCCCTGCTGCATTTTGTACTCCAAGGCCAAACTTGCCTGTTACTCCAGGTATCTCTTGACTTCCTACTTTTGCATTCCAGTCCCTTATGATGAAAAGGATATCATTTTGGTCTGTATAGTCGAAGCTATGGTTTTTCCAGTAGTCATGTATGGGTGTGAGAGTTGGACCATAAAGAAGGCTGAGCACTGAAGAATTGATGATTTCAAACTATGGTGCTGGAGAAGTCTCTTGAAGTCCTTTGGACAGCAAGAAGATCAAACCATTCAATTCTGAAGGAAATCAACCCTGAATAGTCACTGGAAAGACTGATGCTGAAGCTGAAGCTCCAATACTTTGACCTCCTGATGTGAATAGCTGACTCACTGGAAGAGATCCTGATGCTGGGAAAGATTAAGGTCATGAGGAGAAGGGGGTGACATATGATGAGATGATTGATAACATCACCGACTCGATGGACTGTGAGTTTGAGCAAACTCTGGGTGACGGTGAAGGACAGTATGCTGCAGTCCATGGGTTGTAAAGAGTTGGACACGACTGAGTGACTGAATAACAAAATTCTCTCTTCTGGAATGGGATAAATGAAGGCAACTTATGTATTTACTAACATCTGTTTCAATGAAATAATGACTCCTGTGAAATACTTCCCGGAGCTGGAAAGCTCCTGAGAGCAGTGATGATGGGAGGTGCCAGGGGAAGGGGGGGCGGGGGGTGTGCAGGGCATTACCAGAGTGCCAGCCTCTGCTCCACCTCACGAAGGAAGCCTCTGTGGAACTCGTAGATGGGGTCAATGTTGGAGAAGAGCAAGGTCATCAGGTCTGCAGGCATGGCGTCCGCCTTGACCACCGCGCTCCGGAACCACTGCCAGAAGAGCTCAGGGTGACCCAGGAACCTCACACCTTAGGACATGCGGCACTGACTGCAGAGGCCCCATGAGGACAGCTCAAATCAGTGCTATAGCCAACCTCTCGGCTGATCACCCCAGTTTTCACAATATAAGAAAACAGTTCTGGATGAAAAGCTTCCAAGGAATATGTTGCCAGGTTTACAAAGATTGGACCCAGTACTGACCTGACTAGAGATGTTTTAAGGCAAATATATTTAACAGAACATATATGGCTCAGCTGGTAAAGAATCCACTTGCAATGCGGAGACCTGGGTTCGATCCCTCGGTTGGGAAGATCCCTTGGAGAAGGGAACAGGCCAGTATCCTGGCCTGGAGAATTCCATGGACTGAATAGTCCATGGGGCCGCAAAGAGTTGGATATGACTGAGCGACTTTCACACTTGGCACACTTCACACACATAGACATGCATACACAGATTTCATGACGGCCAAGAGCAGTTTATCAGGAGGGATTCTGTCTCTGACCTAGATTTAAGAAGTAGTCAGAAAATCAAAGTAACAAAGGATTTAGGTTTCATACCACGGTAATAACTTCTAAATCCTTCAGGTATGTTCGTTCCGTAGCGAGAATCTCCTTTGCTATGAAATATGCCTCGTCCGTGGGCACGCACTGCAAAAGGCGCAGAGAGTGTGAGTGAGCATCTGCGGCCATGTCACCGACGGTCCTAACACACCGTCTCTTCTGCTGACATTAACACTGTTGTGTGATCTTCACATGTAATTCCCGAGTCACTTCTGAGTAAAAATATAAGCCCAGTTTTATCTCCCTCAGATGTTTTTCTCATATTATGTTATTCTTTTTGAGAAAATAATTGCTGCTTAAACAGTGGCATACCCTGAAACTAATTATTCATTTTGTGATGAGATTATTGTTCCGATATCACTGCCAGGACTGCAGCTGATTAACACACAAATATAGGCAAACCTCAGAGAAACTGTGGGTTGGGTTCCAGACCGCCACAATGCGGCAAACGTTACAGCAAAGTGGATCAAATAAATGTGCGGGGACAAGTCCACGGCGACGAACCCTCCCGAGTGGGGAGGGCAGGGCTGCACCCCAGAGTGGCCCAGGCCTCGTGCCCGCCTGGGCCGGGGGCTGTCTCGACCCTGCAGGGCCCCAGGCCGCCCCGAGCAAGCCAAGGTCTGCGTGGCGGCCCCCCTCCACGCTTCCCCCCTGGCGCTCGCCCAGCCCACTCCGTCTCTGCATGCTCACCCTCTGCTCCTCCACCAGGTGGAGGACTTGGGGCTGTCCCTCCTGTGGCAAGCGTGGCCACAGGCACCTGGGGTGTGCCGAGTGCAGAGGCTCCTGCCCTTGAGTGCACAGCCTCCCGGAGGAAACAGGTAGGAAGCAACTCTAGCTACTGAGGAAGTGGCCCGTCCGGGCAGCAGAGTGCACAGGACGGGGAGCAGGTGGGGTGCAGGGTGGGCGGTCCGGACCAGCTCAGAGGTCAAGGGTGGGGGCGGGTACAGGGTGAGAGAAGTGGTCATCAGCAGGAAGGCAGGGTCTTTGGGGCCTATCTGAGCACATGATGGTGTGCTGGCCCCAAGGTGAGTCTGGGGGCTGGGGCTGCTCGGGAGGTGAGCCAGGGTGAGGGGGGGCCCACGCATTCTGAAGGTCCGGGCCCGGGCAGGTGGAGGAAGTGAAAGAGTGCGGGAAGGGTGAGAGTCCAAGGCTGCAGGCGATCAGCTTGGGGATGAAGTGTGGTGGGGTCTGAGGCGTGCTGGGAAAGGGAGGCTGGGGCAGGGGCTTCTCCCTGGGGCCTGAGACCAGCTCCACTGCGGGCAGCGAGTCAGGACAAGAAAGCCTGCAGGGAACTGACCTGTCTAGGAGGGAGCATTGCTGGGAGGTGGAGGTGCCCAGAAACAACCACGGCAGCATCACTGCCGAGATCACAGCCGCACGGCAGGTGTCACCAGTTAGTGACAGGGGCTGCCAGCAGCAGGGGTCAGCAGTGGCTCATGGACACCAGCCTGGGTAGCCAGGGCCAGCCCCGGATTTCCAGATCAAAGACCAGCTTCTAGGAAACTCAGCGGGGAGAAGGAGAAAGCAAAACGTCGGCTCCTCTGCCAGCCATACCCCAAGGTCAGGGCCCAGGTCAGGGCAGAGGGAGGAGCCGAGCTTTGTTCCCACAGAGCCCGAGGGGAGCCCACCAACAGGCAGAGGAGCACCCGTTAGAAAGGGTGCGCCAGCTCCGTTTCAGGCCGTCCCAGCACTGTGGCGCCTCACCAGTTTCCGCAGTTAGTGGGAGACGCTGGTAGGGAAGGGGTTTCAGGCAGCAAGCTGGCACTGGGCTCCGGAGGAGGACTGGGCAGCTCCCCACCCCCACCCCAACCCGCGAGCTGGGCAGCCAGACGCTGATGCCAGAGCCCAAGGCCGGGCCGGTGGACACCAAGGCTCCCAGACCCTGCGTTCCACCGCGGGGCTAGGAACACGGAGGCGGCCCCAGCCCTGCCAAGGGGTCATCAGGGAAACTGGGGCTCCCTGCCTAAAGCTGGGGGCCCCGAGGCCAGGGTGCCCCTGCTTCAGGCCACGGCCTCGCTTGCGAGTGGCATCTCACCTCGATCCCCGGCTCTGCCTGCCAACCTCGTGCCTGCCCGACACTTAACCTGCAGGTGGGGGACTCACCTTCCGCCACAGGCCCAGCCCCGGAACTCCCCTCCAGGACTACCTCAGCCACCAGCCCCTGCTCCCCTGACCCCCGGGCCTCCTTCTAGCCCCTCCACTGTTAAACTGAAGCCAGTGGTTCGGGGAGCAGCAGGCTGAGGTCTCCGGGATCCAGCCCCACACTCAGAACCGACGGATGCCAGGAACCATGAGAGCAGCGGGGAGGCCCATCATGGTGCCGAAGCCCCCGGAGGCGAGGGGAGGGTCTCAAGACTGGGGCACCCCCCCTCGCCCCCCTCCACTTCCCAGCAGCAAGGCCCCCGGGGGCGCCCACCTTGCGTTTCGGCTCCTCCCGGTCGTCCATCCCGGCTCCAGCAGCGTCACTGAGGACGGGGCCCAGGAGGGGGTTGGGGCCCTGCACAGCTGGGCCCTGGGGGCTCAGGCCCGGTGGGCTCCTCTGGGTGGAAGGAGAAGGCTGAGGACTCTCCACGGAAAGGCCTGGAAGTGAACGGGTGATGGGGGGCGATGAGGAAGGGTGGACCTGAGGGGCAGCACCGCCACCAGGCCCTTCTGGGGACTGCGGCGGCAGGCACGGCTCAGTGTGACCCCGCTTCCCCAGGGAGCCTCCAGGGCAGCCTGGCCTGGGGCTCGGGGTCCCGGGAGATCGGCCGCCACGGAGCAGGGAGGGGACTGCAGGTGGGCGAGGAGGACAGGTGTGCTGAGGCCGATTCACTGACCCTACACCAGAAAGCTGGGTCACTCGGAGTTACCCGCACGGTTTCTACATCCCTGAATTGTTCATTAATAAGGCCTTTAATCTGGCGTTCTAGAATTATATCACAAAAGCAGTTTCTTTCCCTTCTTCAAGTACTGTTTGCTCTTGATTACACTGAGGCCAAGTTTTCACCTCGTTCTATTTCATCCAACATTTTGTAATACAAAATTATCTTACCTATTTAAAAAAATCCTCAAAGGTTTATTTATAATGTTTTTCTATGAGAAATTAGTAACTATTAAATGCCAAATTTGACAATTACCTTAAAGCAGAATTTCAGAAAAGATATTTGACTGGAGATTAAGAGCAACTTAAGATATCTTAAAAAGTGCAGTGTGCAGGAGGTGGGTGTAGAGAGCTCCCACACCGCAGCCCCACAGCCCCACAGCCCTGCAGCCCCGCAGCCCGGCCCTCCTCCCAGCGGCCCGGTTTCACATTGACAAGCTCAGAGCCCTGGGGAGCCGGAGCCGGGACCTCACCCAGGGCTTCCCGGGACAGGCTCCCCAGGCCGGATGGTAGAGCTGACCTCTGGGCTGCTCACACCACATCGATTCAGACACGGACAAATGTTCACTGACATCGGAAAACCTACCAGACAACGTAGAACAGAAACAGCTAGAACCGGTTTATTAAAATCTGCTTTCATTACACGTTTAAAATCGGCTAAGCCACCTTAAAATAATGTGACTTCCCCACGTCCCCTCCCGCCACACCAAGCCCACGAGGTCATGTCTGCCCAAACACGGCTGCTTCGACCGGAGAAGAGGCTCGCTCCCCAGACAAGCTGTGAGGATCACATGCCAGAGTCCCTTCTGTCCCTCCTTAGTCTGGAGCAGCATGATGAGACACCGTGACCCACTGAAAATTCAGAAAAGAGCATGCAAGCGGAGGCTCGAGAAGGAGGGGGTGCATGAACGCTGACGGCTGATTCACGTCCTCATTCGGCAGAAACCAACAAGACGCCGTGAAGCAGCCGCTCTTCAATCAAAAGGAAAGAAAATGTGTGCAGTCTGCTCACAAGGTGTGTGCTGGTTCCCCAGGCCTGCGTTCCCGGACTGAGGGCCGGCGCTCACGCTCACTGGTCCTGAGAGCAGGTCCACGGGGCGACCCAGCACCCTCCCGCCCCACACAGCCTCCTCCACGAGGTCACCCCCAGGAAGCTCGTAGTGCAGTTTACCAGAAGGTCTTGCACAAAGGCTTTAAAAGCAGAAGGTGACAGGTGAGGAGCTGGTGGTGGCACTGATGCCTCCTACAAGCAGGCCAGGGTGGGCAGGGGTGGGCTCGGCAGGGGCGCCGACGGGCGGGCAACGCTAGCTCGGGGTGGGCTGCTCGTTTGGAATCCACTGTTTGGCTTCTGGGGGTGGTTAGAGCCACCATCTGGTATTGTCACTGTGGGCACAGCTGCCCTTCTATCTGTGGGCTCCACATCTGAGGGTTCAATCGGCGAGGACTGAATTTATTCAGGGGAAAACGTTCCAGAAAGCCCCGGAAAGCAGCATGTGAATGTACACTGTTACGCCTGTTCAGAGCACTGCCGGCGCAGCGGGGGCCATGCCCACGGAGAGAGGCTTCCCTGTCCGGGTGCGCCGGGGGCGGGCGCCACGCCGTTTCTCGGAAGGGCCCTTCCTGCGGGGGGCGTGCTCTCTCGGGCCCTGGAGCCAGCCGTGTGACTGCCGGGCGACGGCTGTGCTTGCCATTTTGCAAACACCACCCACGTGTCCTCTAGTGACCAGACTAACGGGCACCGCAACCTGGCGTTGGGCATTTATTCTCACTCAATCTGTCGGCCACAGTGAGACGCTGCAGTCACACCCACATCTGTTTTGTCAACTCAGATGCCAGGAGATGGGGCGGATGCATCTGTGGGGCGCTGCCCTCAGGCACGTGGCAGGAAGCGTGTAACCACCCACACTCGAAGCTCTGGAGCGTGCAGGCCACCGTCCCTGTCGTGGAGTCTCCGTGTGGGGCCGTGGCTCTGCCAGCCACTTCCAGGAGGGCCTGGCATGTGTGAGTACTGCTCTGGACCCGTGTGATGACGTGACAGGCACTGACCGTAGAAAGTCCTGTCCACACAGACGACCTGCATTAGTACACAGGCTAACAGGCAGGCGGGCGGCTCAAGCATTTTTAAGGCGCCAAACGTCGCGTTTTAGGTTCCACAGAGGGTGTGTGGCCCTACCTGGTGTGGTAAAGAACCTCACACGCCTGTTAACACCGACCCGTGTGCAAGGTCGTCTGCTGGCCGGGGCAGCGCAACTGGGTGGCAGGAGTCCTGCTCCAGGACCAACGCTCACACATGGGGTGCGCTCCTGTCCCCTGCGGCCTCAGGGACCTCCAGGTCCTGCAGACGGGCCACGTCTGCAAATGGCGTGTTGTGACAGGGTCCAAAAGCAAATGATTGGAGCGGGCGGACAGCTGCTGTCCACCCAGAGGTCATGGCAGGCTGTGCTCTCCAAGCTGCAGGGCCAAGGCCTGAGTGTCTTCAGAAAAACCACTGAAAATGTAAAACTTTCATGTGAAACAGTCAGTAGGGAGCCGCTCTGGAAGAGAGTTTTCTCTGTGGGCTCTATTTCCAATTGTTCCTAAGAATCCTCTCGCAGTGTCGACGCCGTCTGGAGAAGCGCAGTCGTCTTCCCCCGCGGCCTTGTCCCGACCGCCTGACAGGGTGACAAAAGAGAGACCTCACGTTTAGACGGGAAGCTCGGCTACTTTCATTTCATACCTTTAAATGCTCTCCTTCAAAACCCAGTAATAAAATTATCTGGAAACCTTGTGCCTAATAGTGGAACAAGAGTCGGCTCCGGTTTGGAAAAGTCAAGGTCGAGTCTGAAGGTTAAGATGCTGCAGGGTCCAAGCCGCAGCAGCGCCTCGGTGGCTAGAAGGGTGACCACTCGTCCCGAAGAGCAGGGGAGCGCCCATGTCCCGACGGTCCAGCGAAACGGCCCTGGCGCTGGCAGAAGCCAGGCCGGGCTCCACGTCTGGCCCAGGGTTTTCTGAGTCACTTTCATACAAAATGCGGCTCATGAAGTAAAAGCTGCTCTGAGGGGTCCAAGCGCCACTCCCCTTCCTCCTGCTCTGAGTCCATCCTTCTCCCGAGGCTGACACCGCAGTCCGCCCACGGCCCCGATACTCAGGGGTGACGTCTACGTGCACGGCGTGTCCAGGGGCGTCTCCCTGAGTTTCCTTCTAAGTAAATATGACTCTTTCCTTGTTCAGGGAAGCAAGCACCCCAACCTACAGCTCAGTCCCACTCTGGGCCGGCTGTCCGGCCAACGCCCGCTAGGTGTGGGGTCTTCTCTGTGGGACACTCCTGCCGGCCCAGGCAGCAGGCTCTAATAAATGACACCTTCTGTCTAAAGCTTGAGAAGCTGTGACTTAATGATCCTCTGGACCACTGGAGCACCGGACGCAAGGTCCCATACAGTAGGCGGTCTGCAGGGACGTCGTTGGGAGGAAGGTGCGGCCCAAGTGGACGCTCCTGGAGAGTGAGGCCACAGGGCTTTTACGCTCCTGACCACTCACGCTGGGGACCGACCAGGCTAACCCCTGGGGGCGCTGGCACGGAGGCACCAGTCAGGGACAGGGCTGGAGTCACAGGAGGGACCCACGCCCCCGTGACCCACTGTCCTCTCCTCTGAGGACCGTGACTGCCCGCCGCAGGCTCCCGGGGAGTGTGGGCCAACGGGGGCCGGTCCAGGGCTGCCAGGCGCCCCACCACCCCCACCACACTGGGTGCCAGGTGTCCCCAGACCCCGCAGAGGAGGCGCCCCCCCAAGGCCTGCGCTGCCGGGCACTCTCCTCAGCCGGCCCCCGGGAGCAGCTTCCCGGGATGCGGGGGCTGGAGAAGCGCAGAGAGCTCTTGGCGGCCAAGGGGGGCCCAGAATCTGAGCAGCTGCCTCACTTCGGCCCAAGGATTGTATTGGGTGGGGGTGCGTCTAGCTGACTGTGGGGAGGCAATAACGGCCTCATTTTCAGAAGACACCAACAGCATGTGTTCTATGCCCAAGGACCACGTGGTTCCTCCCCACGGTGGGGGCTCGTGCGGGCCCAGAGGGGCAGACCTTAGGCTCCCTGCACCCCCCATTACGTGCTGACCACAGGGCCACAGCAGGCCTGAGCGGGGCTGCTCAGGAAGGCAAGAGGCTCCCCGTTGGCCTCCTGTGGGGAATCGTCCCTCACGGCCACAGTGAGACAGTCCGAGGCCAGCGTGGGGCCGGCTGCCTGCAGTCACAGACGGACAGACATCGGTGGGACCAGAGGCCGCACGGGCTGTCTCAGGGGTGGGCTCGGCACACGAGACGACCTTCAGTGCATGTAAATCAAAAACCACAGGCGAGCAGAGAACAGGAAGCTAAAAGGCACTAAAAGCTGTAGCAAACGCTCCCTTATTTTATTGAGTAAACAAAAGATTTCTGAGTCAGTACATATCTGCAAATGCATAAATGGCAATTTCAGTGGGAAACATACTTTCAAGAACCACAAGCCAGGAAACGTCAACATGTCTTTAAAGAATAAGCAAGTTCAGATTCACAGGAAAACACCAGCCCTTTCCTCCTCACTCCTGGGGACGTGGACGCGTTCATGCAAAAGGCGGCACCAGGGGATGAGGCCGGCAGGCACGAGCTCTGGCCTGGGGTGAGGCTGGCACGGCCTCGCGCGCCTCCACAGCCTTAAGAACAGATGTGAGAATGCCCATGTCGGGCGCCGCCGGGGCTTGGCCGTGTCCCTCCCGTTCTAAGGTGGGTTTGGTGACTCTGTGAACCAGGTGGGCCCTGCAGATGCAGACCTGGTGTCCGCATCACACACCGCTGGGTCACGGCCTGCATGCCCAGAGGATCAACTGCCGCCCACCGGGCGCTCAGCCACCTGCGCGGTCCCGCGCGGTGTTGGGAGACATGTCTGTGCTGGAAACTGCCGCGACTTGGCCAAGATGACCATGGGGACAGCGAAGGGCTTTCACAGCAGTCTGTCCGCACGGCTTTTACTGCTCACACCTCGATCATTACCAACCAGAGCCTTAGAAACACGGGTTACCTGGGAGAAGGGCTGCGGGGATCCTCGTGACACGAGAAGGCACAGGGACGCACGGCACCTGCGTCTGCGCGGCCGGCCTGGCCAGCATGAGAACTGAGGGAAGGGAGCGTCCCCGGAAGCCGAGGCAGGGCCGCGCTCCCGGCAGGAGTGCGCAGGCAAAGCACCGACACGGCAGCAGAGGCTGCCGGACGGTGCCCACACCTGCAGAGACGCCTGGGCAGCTCCTCACAGCACCGCCAACAGGCCCCTGCCCACGGCGCAGACTCGACTTTCAGAAGAAAGCTGGCCTGTAAACACAGCTGTTCCACCAGGTGCAGCCGGAAAGGAGCACAGATCTCAGCCACGTCCTCAGGGTCGGGGACGTGGCCACCTCACCTGTCCACACACACGCCCGGCCGGGCCTCAGGACCGCGTCGGGGGTGGGCTCGGTCAGAACCGGAGCAGCTGTGTCCAGCACGCGCCTGGCCCGAGGGAGGAGCTGGCGTTTGTACAAAAGGTGGAGCCCCCACGGCTCAGCGAGGCCCTGGGTGCCGGGTCTCCACAGGGAGCAGGTGCCCGTCAGCCTTGGCTGCTGCGCCTGGTTCTGCCTTCCCTGAATGGATCACAGAGCGCCCCCAAGACAGGCGGAGAGGACACGGCCCCATCTCCATCACAGGCTAACCCACCGCCTCCCCCAGGCAGAGCGGCCCCGGGGTCAGAGTCACGAAGGTGACTCCCCGGGCACCAGGCACCCGGGTCCTAAGGCTGCGGCACCCCTGCCCCAGGACCTGGGTCTCAGGGGGCTCCCTCAGGGTCTCGCACAGTCAGATCAGACGAAACCACGGCCTAATTAGTCCTGGGCAGCGTCTCAACTTACAAAGCAGCGACAGGCATAAGGCACGTGTCCACTAAAGGCCAACGCGAACCCGAACCAGCACCACCCGAAACGCACGGTTGGGCCGCATGAGAGCAAAGGCTGCGAAGACGGGCTGGTCCCCAGGGCTGGCTGCGGACACACGTCCGTCCCACCTCTGCTGCACAGCCCTCAGCACCGTAACAAGCGCGTCTTATAATTTCTTGGCGTTTAAAACAGAACAGAGAACCGGGGGGATGAAGAATACCCAGCCGTGACCACAAAATCACTTCCTATGCCAAAGCCGACCACCTGAGCCTTCGCCCCCGGAGCGGGCAGGGGTCGCCCCGGAAGGGAGTCCGGGAGCGCTCAGGGCAGGTTCTCATCAATTCGCTCTCCGGGAATCAAATTCTTCACGTTATTCTGCAAGTCAAAAATGACTCTGTCTGCCCTGGCCTGCGCAAAGGGGCTACTGAAGAACAGGCTCACGTCTAGGGGGACCGCGGCCTCGGAGCCCCACGAGTCTGTGTCCGAGCTGCTCGAGTCCTCAGCCGCTGTGGGCGGGTAGCTCAGCTGCTCTAACTGGTCCACGATGTCTGAGAACTGGAAGGCCGAGCTGGCCTCGGAGCGCACGGAGCAGGCGGGGAAGTTGGCCATGGAGCTGCCCCCGGACGGCGGGGCAGAGCCGGGCATGTGTGCGGACAGGCTGCTGGGCAGGGGCGCGTTGCTCAGTGAGCTGGCCTCGGACTGGTTGTTCCGGAGCGAGCTGGTGTCGGACGGGCTCAGTAGGCGCTGCATCAGGCTGGCCTGCGCCTTCACCTCCAGCAGCTCTGAGGTGTCCAAGGGGTGCGCGTCACCGAGGCTGCCCTCCTCAAACTCAAAGTCGCACCCCCCGTCCCCGGGGGCCACCTCCGGGGAAGACCCTTCGGGGCTGGATGGGCCAGAGCCTGGGCTGAGGCCGCCATAGGGGAAGGAGAAAGCCTCCGAGCCCCCGGCAAAGAAGGAGATGTCTGCAGGATCGTCGTCTATGAATTCCTCAGACACCTGCAGCTGGGCGCTTGTCAATGTGAAAACCGGGCCCCCTCCATGGCCCGGTGGGCTGCACAGGTGCCCCCCCCTGGAGGAGGAGCCCCCGGTCAGGGGTCCCTCGCTGTGGTCACCACGCCCCGCAGCCGGGTGCCCCCTGCCCGCGCCCCCTGAATCTGGGCCTGAGGTGGGGCAGCTCCGCCCCTCAGGACTCCGGGGGCCACAGCTCTTTGCGCCCCAACCGAAGCCGGCACCTTGGTGAGGCTGGAGAGCAGGCAGCCGGAGGGGCTGGGCCGTGGCCATGGAGCTCCTCTCTGCAGCTGGGCGCCAGGCGCCGGGCGCGGGGGGCCCCGTCTCGGAGCTGCCGCTGCCGACCTGGAAATCGCGTGAGCCCGGAGGAACTGGAGGGGACGCGGGGGCCGAGCAGAAGGAGGCAGTTGTGGGCGATGGCGTCACAGGAGTCCTCACACCCTCGGAGAATGCGATGCTCTGGGGCAGAATGAGAAGAAAGAAGGAGTGTGAGACGGCAGGTCACGTTGGAGAGTTGCACAGCTGGCCGGGCTCAGACGAGCGCACCACGTGCTCCTTTCACGGCTCCTACAGCAGTGACGTTCTTCTATGAATAACGGAACCGCAGCTCTATGAACGCAGGTGCGGGCCGAAGTTGGCTCAGGACTGCCTGTTCGCGGCCCCTGTGACCCCACTGTTCTCTACGTGCTCGGCACCACGCCACTTCTGTCACTAAAGTCCCGGGCCTCCTTGGCACCCGGGTCACCCTGAAGTCCCCTGGGGCGTCTCTGGACACTGGCGTCCCCTGGGGCTGGGTGGCTGCAGATGGGCTGAGCCACCCCTCAGCTAGCAAGGTGCCCCCGACCCACCAGGGCTGCTGGGGGATGAGATGCGTGGGTGCATCCAAAGGTAAGTTCTTTTAATTTCCAAGATTTAAGAAGGAATTCCTAAATAGAAAACATACTCAGAAGAGTTAAAGAATGCTTTTATTTAAAAACCCAATTAAAAAAAATTTGGGACACAGAAGTGTTACTATATGAGGTACAACTGTAGCTCTGTAAATACTATTAGAGTATAAATGATAAATTTGCAACAAAAATGAACACTGTGCAGCAATAAAAAATTATAAATATCAAACTATACAGCTGCACACAGAATTATGAAATAATATCACATGAAAAGAGCAGGAGCCTACATAAAAACAGGCTCGCATGTGGCACTCAACACGCAGACGTGAAGGCAGGGAGAGACGCCCACGAAGCTGACCGACACACGGCGCCGGCGGCTCCCGGCCCGCGTCTGGCAGTGTGGCCACAGGTCTCCTGTGCGGCGCGTGTGGGGCCTGCGTGTGCCTGGGGTAGCGGCCGTGGTCACGCCACACTTGGTGCACGCATCTGCTCCTTGCCTTTTACCTTTAACGTTATAGCAAAACGTCCACGGCATGAACACAGCTTCACGGAGCACATCGCCCCCCCACCCCCCACCGCTGGCATTATCATCACTTCTCACTGCTATAAAAGTTGTATTTCTCAGCTGTTTTCCTGACAACAAAAAGCACCATGCCCACTGCGAAAACCAAGTCAAATGAGAAGCACGAGAAGATGAACACTGCCCGGGGCCCGGCTGCCGGGGACAGCGCTCGCAGCTGTGAGGTTCAGTCCCGTGAGGAAGAGGGCTCTCCACCGGCCAGTGTCACTGCTAACGCTTCCTGAGCGTGTCCTGCTCGGGCTCCACTCTTCTGAAACGAGACTCTTAGTGGCTCTTGAGTCACCCGACAGGTAGCCACACCCAGACCAGCCCGGACGGCAGTCGCCGGGGCCTCCAGGATCACAAGCAGCACCGTGACATGTGGCTGCCCACAGAGCTTCCTCTTCACTCAGGACTCCTTTCTGCAAACAGGGTCCCAGGACTGGAATTGCCACGTAAATGATGAGACTAACTTTAGGACTCCTGCTGCAACCACGCCAGGCTATTCCCTAAAGGGGACCGGAGACTACGTCGGCACGTTTACGCAGAAGCACTCACCTGCCGTGGCAAGTCCACCTTGAGGGCGCGGAGAGACATCTGGGTCCTGCTGTGTCTCCTGCGAGCAGAGGACAGGCCGTGAGCCCCACGCCCTGCTTGCATGACCCCACTGCTTTTTTATTTCATCTTCAGTGCATTTTGATAAGAATCCCATCATCAGAGGAGCTCCTGGAGCACAGAGCATCAGGGTGCCGACCCCGTTTCGTAAGGAAGGACTCACATAAAAACGTGGCCAAGGGTTTTTGTAACATGCCTGGAGGCATCTAACTAGAAACGGCAGGATGACAGAAAACAAGACGGCAAACAAAAATACACGCCAGAAGAGGTGGCATTAAGGAAGAGTTTCACTCACAGAAACAGTTTCAGATCCAAAGTTTAATACTAGGAAACCCATGCTCTGTAGAACACCGTGTCTAAGTGGAGCGAGGCAAACTGGGAGCAAGAAGTGGCATCTGCATCTGAACAACTCAGATGACAGTAAAACGCAGACCTTCACCATTAAGTGAGACAGAAGACATTTACATAGCCGCAGTGCCTTTTATTCAGGCCAAGGCTGAGACACTTCAAATGCTGATTTAAATGCCCACACTCTGCATCATGAAGGTGAGAGAATTTACCTTTCATACGGAACCCTCTTCATCCCACCGTCTTTGACATAATCAGCAAGTTGTTTCTGAGTTCTCCCACTGCGAATAAAATTCAGATTTTACAGGAAAGAATAAACGGTAATACACAGCACGAATTTTTCACGAAGCAAAGGAAAAGTAAGACTTGCCCAGCCTCTGTCTTAAGTTTACACATGCATTTAAAAAGTATGCTTTGCATTAATAAGCATAACCAATGTTCCAAACCGTCGTTAGCAGGCCTCTTTCCCCACTGCTCTATTTGCTGAGCTTCTCCAGTGGTTCTGTGGCTGCAGCCTGAACCACCCTCACCCTGACTGGACGTTTGGGTTCTCAGCGCCACAAGGCCAAGAGCTGCCCGGTGCGGCCACTCACCTGTATCTGAAGGACGAGCCTCTGCTGAAGAGGACAGCTTTAGCTTTCGGCTTCGGCTGATCTAAGAGTCTGAAGAAGGTGTGATGCTCCACACAGATCTTCCAGAAGTTCTTACATTCATCTCTGCTACCCAACACGAACTCCAGGGTGTCCTGGTAGGGCCCCTACGAGTGAAAAGGCAAGGGCTTGAGTGGCCACAGCAGGAAGAAAATTTAGGAAGGCCGCAGGCTACTCCGAAGTTAAAACCAGGGAGCTTTTCTTTCTGAAAGTTGTATATAAACTTCTGGTTCCATTTATAGTTGAGAGGAGAAAAATACAGTGGTATATTTCTTTTGTAGAAATATCAGAGAAGTGCAGTCATCTACATCACAAGGGCTAACATTTTCAAGTTTCTCTTTGAAACCTTTTCCCACGTTAGAGGGAGCCAAGGCGTCTTTTTGTGCTGCTGACACGCTCACCTGTCCTCGCCCACTCACTTCCCTGTGGGTTTTCTGAGGGCGTCTGGATGAGCAGGACACAGAGGTTTCCAGGCTCACAGACATCACCATGAAGAAGCTCCTGCCGCCTCTCAGGGTTACTGCTTAGGATAGATTCCTAGGAATGTCACACTGAACTCAAAAACAATGCACACTTTTGGACGTTGTGATGTTCATCACCAGATTACCTTCCAGAAGAGTATAATATCAACACTTGAACTCCTCTGTTTAACCCTAAAAATCTTAAGTGCTTAGGAATCGACATAAAACATAACCTCGCCAGGTGCAGAAACAGACACAGTTCAGGATTTGCACTGATTCTCTTACTTCCCTGTCTCTGTGGAATAACTGCCAAAAACGTTTAACTTGTAGAGGAAAAAAACTAGCCTTTTACTTGCATTTTATATGTGTTCTTGGCATTCTTTACACTTCTCTTTCATTCTTAGAAGAAATATTTGAATAACAAACAATTAAGCCATCTGTCCACACTTTCCGCACAAAATAAACAACTTGCAGGTCGGGTGACCCTGGCTGGACAAAGGCCCTGCTAATCCAGCGCCTCTGAGAAGCTTAGGGGCGGCCCCTCCCGGGACTGGCCCTGGCTCCCGGCTCGGCGGCGTGAGGCTGATCTGCGGCCCCCAGGCCCCCTCCCACGGCAGCTGGCTGATCCGTCTGCCAGCTCCCTGGCACAGTGGACGAGTAACACCGTGAACATCTTAGAATCGTCTCAAGTATTGGATTTTTCCTCCCATCAGACTGTACAGACATTTATGTTTGTCCCTTTTTACTAATTTCAGTAAATTTATATTTAATTATTAACTTATGGACTCACAAAAGAAAGGAACATTTATTTTCTGAAAGTCAAGGCTTCCTCAGAACCATAGAAGGGTCAATTTCTGAGTCAAAGACACAGAATACTGGCAACACCCTCCGTTCCCGCTGGACAGAAGCCCCAGCACCGATTGGTTGCGGGGCTCCGGACCACAGCTAAACACTCTGTGCTTCAGCTTTGTCACCCAAAAGAGCGGCTGCAGTGAAGCTACGGTCCTCAGCAGCCCGAGAGCCCGTCAGCCGTGGACGCTCTCAGGCCACTCGGCCACCCCGGGCCGCCAGCACACCCTGAGGCGGGCCCCCTGGGCAGGTCCCCCCAGAGCCCATCCCCAGCCAGCCATCCCGCTCTTACATTCTTTTTTTTTTTTTGGTGTTTTTGTTTCTTTTTTTTTATTTTATTTTATTTTATTTTTAAACTTTACATAATTGTATTACCGCTCTTACATTGTTGTGTGCATTGTGCTGAAACGATATACCAGTAATTAACAACTGAGCAGAGGGCACGCCCCTAACTTCGGGAGCTCTCGTGATAACACTCACATGGACCTCCGGGTGGAGTTTGATGAGGAACCTTTTCCTCTTGAAGCTGAGCTTTCGGAGCCTGGACCAGTTGAAAGTGTTGATTCTGGTGCTGCTCTAAAATCCAAGAGACAGACGCTGAGTAACGACACACGTGTAATCCAGACACGCACACACCCTTTCTCATGAAACAGAGGTTTGAGTTACAGCCTTGCTAGAAAGTGCAGCGTTATACTCAGAAGCAAATTATATTTAGAACTCATTATACAGATGTTACATTCAGAACGACTCAATTAAAATGTCAATACTAAACATACTAATCTGTTTTAGGAAGAGCACTTTGCTGCTCTGATACAGCTTTGATACAAACTTTTTTTTTTGTCAGTGTTAACAGTGAACATTTGGCAGCCACCCCAGCAAGGACAGCGCTTGGGAGGGGCTTGAGGGTGGCTGGGCAGGGATGGAGCAGAGCTGTTTCTCAGCGAAGGAAAGAGAGGAGGATAGAGCGATCCCAGTGGTGCTGGACGGCCGGAGCCAGGGCTGAACTCTGGACTCCCCAGACAGAGCGAGCGCTGGGGCCCGGACCGGCTTCTAAACACTCTTCACCTCGAAGACTGGGACTGGCTGCTCTCCCAGGGTGGGGCAGGCAGGGAACAAAGGGACCGGACCCTGTTATTGTGTGAGAAAGTAAGGGACAGGTATGCTCAGAAGGGACAGGGAGGTGCCGAGAGGCACAGAGCACCTGAGAGGCGATTTAAAGATCTAAAGAAACTATGGCAGCAGACCAAACCTCAGATCACAGCCCGAATTACAGCTCAGTGACGGTAAGAGCAGGAGACAAGCCGGGTGTCCACAGAGAGGGAGTGAAACAGGTGAGAAAGCCCCTCCAGCAGCCTGAATAACGGAGTTTAAAGAGCGGCCTTTTGGCCACCCTGAGGGAAATTCAGTCTTAAAGTATCTCTCCACAAATACTAATTACAGAGGACAAAAGTCTCCTTGCGGGCTTCCCTGGTGGTGGAGTGGGTAAGAACCCCCCTGCCAGCGCAGGGCCGTGGGTTCCACCCCTGGTGTGGGAGGGTCGCATATGCCCCCGGGTAACTAAGCGCGCACCAGCACTCCCGAGCCTGGGCACAGTGGAGAGGAGCCCTGCTCACCACAGCCAGAGAAGCGCAGCGACAGAGACCCCGCGCAGCCAGCAAGCAAAGACACCGCTTGTGAAAAGTCAGAGGCCTGTCAGTGCCTTCCGAGCAGGTGCCGGATGCCGCACCCCGGCAGGGACAGATGGCTCCGCAGGGCTGCGCCGGGCACAGCCTCGCGCCCGTGACTTGCTGCCCAGGCAGCTTAGTCTCAGCAGCAGCCGGGCCGGGCAGGCCCATGTCACAAATGACCGGCCCAGAGCTTCCGGGGCACCGTGGCCGTGAGGACAAGGAGAGAAGTGAGACACTTCCCGCTGAGGATCCTGGGCAGACCCTGGCCGGGCAGAGCAGCTCAGCTTGGGTGGGAGCATCTGAAATCATGAGGTGGGCGCGCCTGGGGAACCCGGGTAGGGGTCCCCGGTGAAGGGGCTCACGGCACGCTCTTGTACTTCTCTGAACTTGAAAACTTTTCAGAATAAAAACTCTGAATGTATGGAAACACTCTCTGGCATTTTCTTTTCTGTCCTTGGTCTTCATGACCATTTACTCTTTTCCACAAACTCAGGATGGGGGAACAGCAAGATCAAGAATGCTTTCCATTCAAGATACTAAAGCCAAGCCCAGCACTTTAGCCGTAAGGAGGAAGGGGGCTTGGAAACACGCACAGCACGGACATGCTCTGAAACGAGGGGAAGCAGAGATGCCGCGGCCGGTCCCGGGGAGGGGCAGAGGAGGGGTGTTCGCGGACAGAGGCGTAGGGTCAGCGAAGCTGGGCAGGGCGGGCCCAGGGCCCGGGAGGGCGGCGTTGATGTTTTCTGGAATCGGGGCACCAGCTGCACGATTCTGCGAGTATATTAATACTGAAAACGCTGACTTATACTTCTGAAGGGTGGACTTCACGTTCTGTGAATTCCGTCTCAATTCTTTGCATTCCTGAGTTAAGAGATGTCCCTGAGATCCCGACTCAAACGTCAGCCCCCACCTCCCCGTGCGGCCGACACACCGTCACTCCACCTGCGGCTCAGAATGAGGCACTGGAGGCTTCTCAACTCCATCCTCAAAACCAGCAAACCTTAAAACATCAACAGAAGAAAAGGCCGCACCTCAGCTCCTGGCCCTGGACGCAGGGGCTCAAGGGAGTCGGGAAGAGGGCCTGTCCGACAACGACTGTGTGTCCACACAGCTGGCTCAGGCTGCTGTCTGCCTGGACTGCACCCCACGGGCCCCCCAAATCTGACCTGTGCTGTTGATCATGTGAGTGCTGCTTGCAAACTGGGCAGGGGTGGATCGCAACTGTATTTTCCTCCTTTATCTGTAATTCTCCCAGAGTTACTAACTGCCTCTTTCCATCATTTTCTATGCACCCATCACTGGTTCAGCTCAAAACTTCCCTGCAGACCCTTAAAACTCTCCAGTGTGATCTCACCATGACATCACTGACTGGCTTTCTTTTTTGGTTGTGCCACAGGGCTTGCAGGATCTCAGTTCCCCAACCAGGGAATGAACCTGGGACCCAGGGGTCGAACAGGAGACGTGGGTTCAATCCCTGGAAGGGAAGATCCCCTGGAGGAGCAAATGCCAACCCACTCCAGTATTTTTGCCTGGAAAATCCCATGGACAGAGGAGCCTGGCGGGCTACAGTCCATGCGGACACAAAGAGTTGGACACAACTGAGCGTCGCGCGCGCACACACACACACACACACACCCCCACAGCAGCAAAGGCCTGAGTCCTAACCACTGGAGCCCCAGGGGACTCTCCGGTCAGGTCTGTTTCTTTCCTGGCAGTCTTCCCTGGAGCCCCTATGTCCTTCTGCTAACACAGGTTCTTCACATGCAAGCACGGCCACCCCCCAACACTTCCCAACACACTGCCCTGTGTTCTCGGCTCCCACCTTGGTCCTCTCCCGCACCTTCGGCCTTCAGAAGGCTGCGCGGGGACTGAGTTTTCTGAAAAGCAGCATGTCTGAAATGCTTTTACTTTCTTACGCGTAGCAATCTGGCTGCACAGACATGGAACTCTGGGCTGGAAATGACTTCTTTTCACATTTAGAACCTCCATCCCCCAGTGTCCAGCGCATTTCATGCCTCCGCGCCTCTCCCCAGGAAGCCCTCTGATCTTTTGTGTTCTGACGTCTCAGAAGGACAAGTCCTGACGGATCTCCATTCACTAGGAATAAAGCCTGTGGGCACCTTCCATCTGGAAACCGGTGCCTGGAGGATTGGACGTTTCTCCTCCTGTAACGTCTGTAGCAATTCCTCCGCTGCCATTTGGGTCCAGGCTCTAGAATCCTGGGATGCTGGGCCACCTGGGCGCTGCTGGAGTTCCCTCTGCTTCTCTCCCGTCTCTCACCCTTGTCTCTCTCTCTCTTCTTTGCGGAGCTCTCAGCCACGTCTCCCAGGCCTGCTGCCGCCAGCCTGCGCCTCTCTGGGTCCCTGTGTCCCTGTGCCTGCCCGGCTTTTGCTTCAAGGTGTGGGCTTTTCTCCTACTTCTGAGGCTTCTTCGAGAAGGTCTTACATACACACTGGAGGTTGGTGGCAACCCTGCTCTGAGCAAGTCTATGGGCACCGTTTTCCCAACAGCGTTCACTCACTTCTCTGTACCACATTTTGGGAATTCTCACAATATTTCAGACCTCTTCATTATTATATTTGCTAAGGTATTTGTCATCAGTGATCTTTGACATTACTACTGCAAAGGGATTATGACTCTCTGAAGGCTCAGATAATGGTTAACACTTTTAGCAATAATGTACTTTTAAATTAAAAAAAGAAAGAACATGCAATACAGTAATATACTAACAAGGCACCAACATGAGTCCAGATTTAGCATTCCCCTCTCCCCTCTTCGTCTCCTTGGTGGCTCAGATGGTAAAGCCTCTGCCTACAGTGCGGGAGACCCAGGTTCAATCCCTGGGTCGGGAAGATCTCCTGGAGAAGGAAATGGCAACCCACTCCGGTATTCTTGCCTGGAGAATCCCATGGATGGAGGAACCTGGTGGGCTATGGTCCATGGGGTCACAAAGAGTCGGACATGACTGAGCGACTTCACTTTCACTTTCTTTCTCCCCTCTTCTGAAAGCCTGCTGACTCTAGTCACCATCTGAGGGGTGGCCAATGCCAGCTTTTCCGCAGGGAATAAATTGTGTCTTGTGATTTCCTCTCTTTTCCCCACAGGAGGCAGCAAGTCACACACACAGCTCTGAGTACTCTCTCCGTGTAGCAGCACATCTCAAAGACCGTCTCGTTTATTAGGACAGCGTCTGCATCCTCTGCAGAGGTGGCCAGTCACCCCGTAACATGAGTGCAGCACCGTTTGCATAACCAGCCTTCTAACAGTTAATTACCAATATTTTACTATGACAAACCAGGCCAGAATCAAAACTCACAAGAGAGAGTTTACGCTCATGCTGAAGCTGTGCCCTGTTCCTTGGGGATGAGGGATGGGGTAAAGAGGCTCTCCTGCTTTTGCACCTCCTCCAGCCCCGAGTTTCTGCTTTTCTGAGTCTCTTCTTCCCACAAGTTTGGCACCTGCCCTGCAAATACCATCTTCCTCGGAAAGAAGGCTTTCCTCAAGTTCCTGGTTCTCCCTGTCACCATCTAAGTTGAGCAGGAGGCCCCAGGTGTGCCTGAGTCAGGGACCATCTGGTAAACCCTGGCCAGGCACCGATGGGACACTAGTCTACGGGCACTGGACAAGGCCCAGCGTCTCTCCAAGGACGCTTATCAGTTGAAAGAGAAAGACCAATAATGATGCAGGGGAAGAGCCGGAAAGCGCGGGGTCAGCTTTCGCATCGCCAGGGAGGACAGGCGGTGCCCCAGGTCATCCCCGAGGGGCACGTGTCCCCAGCATGCGGCCCAGCTGGGCACCGTCCCGACTCTAGCCAGAGGAGAACGGCCCCCAGATTGGTCCAGTGTTCCTGATCGCAGGCGGCTGCAGCATGACAGCTGAATGTTATGGCTGCTTCTAGACTGGATCCTGGCCTGCAGGAAAACAAGAGCTGCATGGACACGACTGGCTAGGTGACATTGGGGACAGGCCCGTAGAGTCAAGAATCAGGGGCCTCAGTGACAGCTGCACAGCAGTCCCAACAGGGTGTGGCCTCTTCCCGGGGAGCACACAGACGCTCTCGGGGAAAGGGCCCTGCGAGGGCAGCGCACCTTCAAGGCTTCGGAGAAACGTGCGTGTGTGTCTGTGTATACATATGTGGCCTGTGTGTGTACGTGTGTGTCTCTGTATATATGTGTCTCTCTGTATATATGTACACACGTCTCTCTGTGTGTGTGTCTGTGTCTATACATGTGTCTGTGTACATGTGTGTACACATCCTCTGTGTGTATATGTGTGTGTCTCTGTGTATACATGTGTCTCTGTGTATATATGTGTGCACACGTCTCTCTGTGTGTCTCTCTGTGTGTATGTGTGTGTCTCTGTGTATACACGTGTCTCTCTGTGTATATGTGTGCACACGTCTCTGTGTGTGTATATGCGTGTGTCTGTGTTTATATATGTGTCTGTGCGTGTACAGCTTCCCAGGTAGTGTTAGTGGTAAAGAACCTGCCTGCCAATGCAGAAGACCTAAGAGATGTGGGCTTTAGTCCTGGGTTGGGAAGACCCCCTGGAGGAGGGCAGGGCAACCCACTCCAGCATTCTTACCTGGAGAATCCAATGGACAGAGGAGCCTGGTGGGCTACCATCCATGGGGTTGTGAGGAGTCAGACATGACGGCAGTGACTTAGCACACGTGCACATACGTATATGTGCACGTGTGTGTGCATCTGTGTTTGGCATGTGTCTCTGTGTGTATACGTCTCTCTTGTGTGTCTGTGTATATATGTGGTCTGTCCAGTGTGTCATTGTGCATGTGTCTCTGTGTGTGTGTGTGTGTTTCTGTGCATAGGTATCCCTGTACACGTGTGTGTCTCTGTGTATGTGTGGACTGTGTGTATACCTGTGTGTATATGTGTATCAGTATGTATGTGTGTTTATGTGTATCAGTATGTACGTGTGTATATGTGGTTTGTATGTCTGTGTGTTTATGTGTCTGTCTGTGTATCTGTAGATATGTCTGTGCATCTATGTATCTCTTTGTTTGTGTGACGGGCGGGCATGGTGGAGAGGTCTGACAGAATGTGGTCCACTGGAGAAGGGAATGGCAAACCACTTCAGTATTCTTGCCTTGAGAACCCCACGAACAGTATGAAAAGGCAAAATGATAGGATACTGAAAGAGGAACTCCACAGGTCAGTAGGTGTCCAATATGCTACTGGACATCAGTGGAGAAATAACTCCAGAATGAGATGGCTGGATGGCATCACTGACTCGATGGATGTGTGTCTGGGTGAACTCAGGGAGTTGGTGATGGACAGGGAGGCCTGGCATGCTGCAGTTCATGGGGTCGCAAAGAGTCGGACACGACTGAGCGACTGAACTGAACTGATGTATGTATATGTGTCTCTGTGTGTGTATGTGTGTGTGTGTATATGTGGTCTATGTGTATGTGTGTCTGTGTGTGTGAATGTGTGTGTGTGTATATGTGGTCTCTGTGTATATGTGTCTCTGTGTGTGTGTGTGTGTATATGTGGTCTCTGTGTATATGTGTCTCTGTGTGTATGTGTGTGTGTGTGTATATGTGTGTGTGTGGATGTGTGTGTGTATATGTGGTCTATGTGTATGTGTGTCTCTGTGTGTGTATATATGTGGTCTCTGTGTATATGTGTCTCTGTGTGTGTGTGTGTGTGTGTATATGTGGTCTCTGTGTATATGTGTCTCTCTGTGTGTGGATGTGTATATGTGGTCTCTGTGTATATGTGTCTCTGTGTGTGGATGTGTATATGTGGTCTATGTGTATATGTGTCTCTGTGTGTATGTGTGTGTGCATATATGTGGTCTCTGTGTATATGTGTCTCTGTGTGTGTGTGTGTATATATGTGTCTGTGTGTGGATGTGTGTGTGTATATGTGGTCTATGTGTATGTGTGTCTCTGTGTGTGTGTGTGTATGTGGTCTCTGTGTATATGTGTCTGTGTGTGTGTGTGTGTGTATATGTGGTCTCTGTGTGTGTATGTGTATATGTGGTCTCTGTGTATATGTGTCTCTGTGTGTGGATGTGTGTGTGTGTGTGTATATGTGGTCTATGTGTATGTGTGTGTGTGTGTGTATGTGGTCTCTGTGTATATGTGTCTCTGTGTGTGTATATGTGTATGTGTATATGTGGTGTATGTGTATATGTGTCTCTGTGTGTGGATGTGTGTGTGTGTGTATATGTGGTCTCTGTGTATATATGTCTCTCTCTGTGTGTATGTGTGTGTGTGTATATGTGGTCTCTGTGTGTGGATGTGTGTGTGTGTGTATATGTGGTCTATGTGTATGTGTGTCTCTGTGTGTGTATGTATATGTGGTTTCTGTGTATATGTGTCTCTGTGTATGTGTGTGTGTGTATATGTGGTCTCTGTGTATATGTGTCTCTGTGTGTATATGTGTGTGTGTATATGTGGTCTCTGTGTATATGTGTCTCTGTGTGTGTATGTGTGTGTGTATATGTGGTCTCTGTGTATATGTGTCTCTGTGTGTGCGTGTATATGTGGTCTATGTGTATATGTGTCTCTGTGTGTGTATATGTGTGTGTGTATATGTGGTCTCTGTGTATATGTGTCTCTGTGTGTGGATGTGGTCTGTGTGTATATTTATGTGTCAGTGTGTGTATGTGTGTTCTGTATGTTTGTGTCTGTGTGCTGCTATTTGCACATGTGATCTGTGTGTGTGTGTGTGTGGAGGGGCAGGGAGTGAGAACACAGGCCGGGGGGAACCCGTGTGACGAGCACGTGGGACTCTGCGTGCTCTTCTGATTCTCAGTGCTTTCAGATCATCTGCGATGAGTCTTTGAAGAGGCTGGCCGGCAGCTCCCAGGGCTGGAGTGGGGACCCCGGGGTCAGAGGCCCACTCGCAGGCACTGCCCTCCACCTCCAAGGGGAGGCCCTCTCCCGGGGGTGGCTAACTAACTGTCCTGCCTGGCCTGCCGGTCTCGGCCCCGCCCCTGCGCCCATCCCACTCGCCTTCCGAGCTCCCAATTCCGCTGACAGCCCTTGCTCTCTGTGGTCTCCTTTCCATTCTTGGTTCTTACTGATGTCAAGTTTAAAAAATTCCTTCACTGTTATTCCAGGGGGGATTCTGAGGGAGTGGAAATGGATTCAATCTGCCGCCTTTAACCCGAAGTCTCTAATCCTTTGCTTTTGCAATTTCTTCTGGTCATAGATGACCTGTCCTTTTCTGGAAGAGTAACAGCCTCAATTTAGGGCTGCGCTTGCTCTGTGTGCCGGGCAGGAGCCGCCGGCAGAGGGCGCGCGAGTGGGGCCTGGGCACGGCAAGGCCTGGGCACTCCGGAGGAGGCCACACACCGACGCTGTAAGTGCAAGCCTGGCATTCTTTCTGACAGGAAACTGAAATCTGATGCCTGATTTTAAAAGAGAAAGGAAGAGAAGGCGAAACTAAGTGTTCTTGGTTGGGGAGGCCGGGCTCAGACCGGCTGTGTTGGGGGCTGCGTGAAGCCCGCTATGGAGAGAGGGGAGGGAGGTGCTGAGGTCCCGGGCAGGGCCCACGGGCCCTGGAGCCCGGGCGGGCGTCCGCAGCTGCTTCCGGGCGCTTCACACCAGCCGGCCCAGCATGCAGACACGTCACCAGAAACACAGCTCGGGGCCCTTCATGTGTCTCCTCCCCTGCTCACATCCAGTGGGTGCAGACGGCCCCAGGACCACGGGCAACGCCCCAGAGGCTCTCCAGGTGGCTCGGGCTCCTGCAGTCAGTGGGACTGTGGCTCGTGGCGGAGACCCCACGGGCAGCAGCCCCCAATCCCCGGGGGAGACGCCGCCCTGCAGGGTGCTCTGAGCCCCTGGGTGAGGTTCCGGGGGACGACCTTCCAAACAGCATTAGAAGGAAGAGTGGGCTCCGGGACAGAGTCCAGGACTAGGAAATGGCCTCTCTAAGGGGGACAGGCTGGACCGCACAGTCCAAACGTCTGCCTCCCCGTCTGAGGCGACTCAGCGACAGACTTCCCAGCGCAGTGAGGAGGGCACCCTGCACACCTACCTGGAACACCAGGACCCCCGTGTGGGAAACGGCCAGCTTGATCTTGGCCCCCTCCCGGTCAGAAGCTGAGTGAAACCTGATGCCGTACATGTCCAGCTTCCGGGCAATTTCCAGCACCTGGAAGTCTGACTCAGCAGGCGTCTGGCCCCTGCAATGAAAGACAGCAAGTTCACAGCGCTCCTGAGAGCAGAAACTCGGACAGAGAGACCGGGAAACCAGAATGGACACGCAAGCAGCTCAGGGGCTCCGGTCTCCCGGGGGCCGGCCCCTCCCCACAGATATTTACCCACAACAAAGGACACGGCACACAGGCCACAGCAACTGTCCCCTTCCTTCCGGCCTGTACTCCCCAGAGGGGCGGATATGTTCTTTGCACTCCTGAGATGCTCAGCCTTATAATTTTATCTTAATACAGACAAAATGACGTGCAAACATTACAGGCAGAGACGAATACTAAAGACGGGACACACCACGTATTTAATGGTATTTAATGGTATCTCTGACTCGAGATGGACGGCATCACTGACTCGATGGATGTGAGTCTGAGTGAACTCTAGGAGTTGGTGATGGACAGGGAGGCCTGGTGTGCTGCAATTCATGGGGTCGCAAAGAGTCGGACACGACTGAGTGACTGATCTGAACTGAACTGAATGGTATCTAATGGACTTCCCTGGTGGCTCAGACGGTTAACTATTGCCTGGAAAATCCCATGGACAGAGGAGCCTGGTAGGCTACAGTCCATGGGGTCGGAAAGAGTCAGACACGACTGAGCGACTTCACTTTCATTAAACCCACTTCAAAACTTTAAAAGGTACAATGCTAACCATTAGAATATACCTTTATAAAAATTAAATTATGCAAATGAACAAAAATAGAATCACCAAAACAACTGGCGTTATCCTCGCCTGGCACACGGTCCGCAGACAGCGAGCAGCTCCAGGGCAGGGCGCTCAGGACAGCCCAAAGCCTCCACGAGCAACTTCCATCAACAGCTCTTTTTCTTCTTGCTTCTGAAAGCCTCAGTTTTTGCATCTTTTAGGAATAACACAACTGCTTGGCTTACGCCATTCTTGGAATTTCCATTCTTTGATGAAAATGTCCATCCTTTGAAGCTGACTAGACGTTTGTCAACTGACACTCTAATAAGCCATCAGCAAGGCGATGACCCTGCTGCATGCACATGTCTCCTTCACATGCTCATCTCCCGACGGACACTGTGTTCTGGCCATCGTAAGGAACGCAGCTGTGAGCACAGGGGTGCGTGCATCTTTTCTCGTCAGGGTTTCTGTTCTCTTTCCATAAACACCCAGGAGTGGAATTTTTTATTTAATTTTAGATTTTTAATTGGAGTTGATTCACAGTGTGGTGCTAGTTTTTGGTGTAGAGCACAGTGGATCTGATACATACACACATCTACTCTTTTCTAGATTCTTCTCCCATGTAGGCCATCACAGGAACCTCCACTTTGTTTTCCACAGCCGCTGCACCGATGTACGTTCCCACAACAACGCACAAGGGCCCCCTCCTCTCCGCATCCTCACCAACACTCATCTCCTGTCTTTTTAAAAAAGGACACACAGCTGAGGTACAATATTATATAAGCTATAGGTGTGAAACAGGATTCATAAGTTTCAAAGGTTACATACTCCATTTATAGTTGTTATAAATACCAGCTATATATTTAGAAATCAGTGAACTAAAATGAACCAGAATGGGTGAATTTAATTCAGATGACCATTATATCTACTACAGTGGGCAAGAACCCTCCAGAAGAAATGGAGTAGCCCTCATAGTCAACAAGAGTCCGAAATGCAGTATTTGGGTACGATCTCAAAAGTGACAGAATGATCTCTGTTTGTTTCCAAGGTAAACATTCAATATCACAGTAATCCACGTCTATGCCCCAACCACTAATGCCCAAGAAGCTGAAATTGAACGGTCCTATAAAGACCTACAAGACCTTCTAGAACTAACACCAAAAAATCATGTCCTTTTCATCATAGGGGACTGGAATGCAAAAGTGGGAAGTCAAGAGATACCTGGAATAACAGGCAAATTTGGCCTTGGAATACAGAATGAAGCAGGGCAAAGGCTAACGGTTTTGCCAAGAGAATGCATTGGTCATAGCAAATACCCTCTTCCAACAACACAAAAGACGACTCTACACATGGATATCACCAGATGGCCAATACTGAAATCAGATTGATTATATTCTTTGCAGCCAAAGATGGAGAAGTTCTATACAGTCAGCAAAAACAAGACCAGGAGCTGACTGTGACTCAGATCATGAACTCCTTATTGCCAAATTCAGACTTAAATTGAAGAAAGCAGGGAAAACCACTAGGCCATTCAGGTATGACCTAGATCAAATCCCTTACAATTATACAGTGAAAGTGACAAATAGATTCAAGGGACTAGATCTGATAGACAGAGTGCCTGATGAACTATGGACAGAGGTTCATGACATTGTACAGGAGACAGGGATCAAGACCATCCCCAAGAAAAAGAAATGCAGAAAAGCAAAATGGCTGTCTGAGGAGGCCTTACAAATAGCTTTGAAAAAAAGAGAAGTGAAAAGCAAAGGAGAAAAGGAAAGATATACCCATTTGAATGCAGAGTTCCAAAGAATAGCAAGGAGAGGTAAGAAAGCCTTCCTCAGTGATCAGTGCAAAGAAATAGAGGAAAATAATAGAATGGGAAAGACTAGAGATTCTTCCGGAGAAGGCAATGGCAACCCACTCCAGTGCTCTTGCCTGGAGAATCCCAGGGACAGAGGAGCCTGTTGGGCTGCCGTCTGTGGGGTTGCACAGAGTCAGACACGACTGACGCGACTTAGCAGCAGCATAGCAGCAGAGATTCTTCAAGAAAGTTAGAGATACCAAGGGAACATTTCATGCAAAGATGGGCTCAATAAAGGACAGAAATGGTATGCACCTAACAGAAGCAGAAGATAGTAAGAAGAGGTGACAAGAATACAAAGAACTATATAAAACAGATCTTCATGACCCAGATAGCCATGATGGTATGATCACTCACCTAGAGCTAGACATCCTCAGTGCAAAATCAAGTGGGCCTTAGGAAGTATCACTATGAACAAAGCTAGTGGAGGTGATGGAATTCCAGCTGAGGTTTTTCAAATCCTAAAAGATGATGTTGTGAAAGTACTGAACTCAATATGCTAGCAAATTTGGAAAACTCAGCAGTGGCCACAGGACTGAAAAAGGTCCGTTTTCATTCCAATCCCAAAGAAGGGCAATGCCAAAGAATGCTCAAACTACTGCACAATTGCACTCATTTCACACGCTAGTAAAGTAACGCTCAGAGTTCTCCATGCCAGGCTGCAAACGTGAACCAAGAACTTCCAGATGAGTCAAGCTGGATTTAGAAAAGGCAGAGGAACCAGAGATCAAATTGCCAACATCTGCTGGATCATAGAAAAAGCAAGAGAATTCCAGAAAAACATCTGCTGCATTGACTAAACTAAAGCTTTTGACTGTGTGGATCAGAGCAAACTGTGGAAAATTCTTCAACAGATGGAAATATCAGACCACCTTACCTGCCTCCTGAGAAATCTGTATGTAGGTCAAGAAGCAACAGTTAGAACCAGACACGGAACAATGGACTGGTTCAAAATTGGGAAAGGAGTATATCCAGGCTGTATACTGTCACCCTGCTTATATAACTTATATGCAGAGTTCAGTTCAGTTCACTTGCTCAGTCGTGTCTGACTCTGCAACATCATGGACTGCAGCACGCCAGGCCTCCCCGTCCATCACCAACTCCCACAGCTTGCTCAAACTTATGTCCATTGAGTCAGTGATGCCATCCAAGCATCTCATCCTCTGTCTTCTCCTTCTCCTCCTGCCTTCAATCTTTGTCATCATCAAGGTCTTTTCTAATGAGGTGACTCTTTGCATCAGGTGGCCAAAGTCTTGGAGCTTCAGCTTCAGCATCAGTCTTTCCAATGAACATTCAGGACTGATTTCCTTAGGATGGACTGGTTGGATCTCCTTGCAGAGTACATCATGCGAAATGTCGGGCTGGGTGAAGCACAAGCTGGAATCAAGACTGCTGGGAGAAATATCAATAACCTCAGATACACAGATGACACCACCCCACTGGGAGAAAGTGAAGCAGAACTCAACAGCCTCTTGATGAAAGTGAAAGAGGAGAGTGAAGAAGCAGGCTTAAAAATCAACATTCAAAAAACTAAGATCATGGCATCTCATCCCATCACTTCATGACAAACAGACGGGAAAACGATGGAAACCGTGTCAGACTTTATTTTCCTGGGCTCCAAAATCACCGCAGATGGTGACTGCAGCCATGAAATTAAAAGATGCTTGCTCCTTGGAAGAAAAGCTACGACCACCCTAGGGAGCACATTATTAATGTGTTTTTAAAGCAGAGACGTTACTTTGCTGACAAAGGTTCATCTAGTCAAACTATGGCTCTTGCAGTGGTCATGTATGGATGTGAGAGTTGGACTATAAAGAAAGCTGAGCACTGAAGAATTGATGCTTTTGAACTGTGGTGTTGGAGAAGACTCTTGAGAGTCTCTTGAATTGCAAGGAGATCCAACCAGTCCATCCTGAAGGAGATCAGTCCTGGGTGTTCATTGGGAGGACTGATGCTGAATCTGAAGCTCCAATACTAATACTTTGGCCACCTGATGTGAAGAGTCAACTCATTAGAAAAAGACTCTGACGTTGGGAAAGACTGAAGGCAGGAGGAGAAGGAGAAGACGAGATGGTTGCCTGGCATCACTGACTTGATGGACATGAGTTTGAACAAGCTCCAGAAGGTGGTGAAGGACAGGGAAGCCTGCCATCCACGGGGTCGCCAAGAGTCAGACGCGACTGAGCAGCTCCACAACCGGCTGCATCCCCTGTGACAGCACAGCCGGCAGCTAGCCTGGTGTATACACAGCAGCTGCAGCTCTTACTCCTCTGCCCTGTCCCCTCTTCCCCAGCCCTCTCCCCCGGTATCCCCTATATCACACGTCTATATCACGTGTCTGTTTCTGTCTTGTTCTATCCACTAGTTTGCTGCATTTCTAAGATTCCATATGTAAGTGAAATCATGTAGAATTTGTTCTTCTCTGTCTGAGTTATTTCACTTGGCACAATAGCCTCCAGGCCCATCCATAATGTTGCAAGTAACAGGGTTTCTTTCTTCCTGTGGCTGAGCAGTATTCCATTGTGTATGTGTATATACATGCACACACACGCACGCACGCACGCCCGCATCTTCTTTGTCCACTGCTCTGTTGATCTGTTTCTCGTCCTCTGTCGCAGCCTCTGGCAGGTGTGAGACGGCGTCTCACCGTGGTTTTGATGTGCGTCTCCCTGCTGACTGGCGGCGCTGAACATCTTTTCACGTGTCTGTGTTTCTTTAGAAAGATGTCTCTTCAGGTCCTCCGCTCAGTTTTCAATCAGGTTGGTTGTTTTTTCATGTTGACTTGTATGACTTCTGTGTGTATTTTGGATGCTGACTCTTTAACCAGACATATTTTCTCCTATTCAGTAGGTAGCCTTTGTTTTGTTGATAAGTCTCCTTTGCCGTGCAAAAGCCTTTTGGTTTTATTAGGTCCCATTTGTTAATTTCTGCTTGATCCCCTTGCCTGAGGAGACACATCCAGTTGACCCTTGAACAAATCGGGGGTTAGGGGCCCCAACCCTCTGCACACACCCGCCGTCGGCCCTCGGTATCCATGGTTCTACATCTGAGAATTCAACCCGCCTCGGACCACCCCATGTAGCATCTGCTACTGAAAACAGCCCGTGTGTGAGTGGACTTGCCCAGGTCGAGCCTGTGTTGTTAAGGGGTCTACTGTACTGCTAAAGTCCATGTCCAAGAACATACCGTCTGTTTTCTTCCAGGAGTTTCATGGTTTCAGGTTCTACAAGGCTTTTTCTGGCTCCATAGCTTAAACCAGGACTAGAGCCTTGGGTGCTGGCCGCCTGTACGGCCCCAGACTGCTGGCTCGGGCGCATCCTTGCAGTTCATCCTTGTGGCTCATCTTTGCAGTTCATTCCTGTCTCATTCATACTCGTGGTTCATCTTTGTGGTTCATTGTCGTGGCTCAACTTTGTGGTTCATCTTTGCGGTTCATCCTTGCAGCTCATCTTTGCAGTTCATTCTCGTCATTCATACTCGTGGCTCATCTTTGCGGTTCATCCTTGCGGTTCATTCTTGCAGTCCTCGCAGAGTGGGCTCCGCCCGTCACTCCAGCCCATAGGTCACAACTGACAGGTCTGGAAGCCAGTGCTGCCCGACCAGACACGCAGAAGGCCCCTGTGGCTGCGAGCAGAACACGTGGACAAGCACAGTCCTTCAGGAAGGGGAGGGGACCTTCAGTGGTCTGACCTGGGTCTGTGTCACTCAAACCCGCCCTCACCCCAAGCCCAAAGCAGGGCCTGCAGCAGAGCCTCACCGACAGGGCGTCGGTGCGTCTGCAGGCTCCCTCCCCGGGGCCAGGCCTCCAGGACCCTCCCCGCAAGTGGCTCCCCAGCCTGGCCCGGCCTCTCCATCTCTTAGTTCCTCTTTGGTCACCCTCACCTCACCCCAGGGCCGCGTCTCAGGGAGCTAGACAACAGGGCTGTGGCACAGGTGACCCCACCCTGGACCCCCGACCTGGCGTGGCCACCACAGGACCTGGTCTGCCCCAGGGAGGGGCAGGGGCGAGCGTCTCGCCCGAGCCTGACGATGCCCAACTCACGCGAGCTCGCGGTGAAACGCCAGGATCCTGTGCAGGGCATGCTCCTGCCGTGGCACATACTCGTGGGCACGCAAGTGCTCCCTGTCCAGCGCCTCATCGTAGTCCCCGACTTCCGCTGAGGTGAGAGAGGAACAGTAGGCAATCTTAGTGCTTACGTAAAAATACAAGCATGTAAATGCATGAACTAAAAGCAAAAAGATTCTAATTCTGTAGTATGAGAATATACCCCTCAAACAAAATTCTGTACTAGATTTTCCCAAATATCTTATGCTATTAGAGGCAAACACACAGGTGAAGGGAATTTCTCCTGAGTCCTGAACAGGAAAGATGCTGGTGAGCAACTTGGGCGGCAAATCCCGAGCTGTGGTTGGCTACATTTTCATCCACGCTTTCTCTGTCAGCTATCTCAGGACCACTGCACCCAGGATAAGGTCCTGTGTTTTGTTTCGGGATAATGCATTTTAAATTGTTTTTTCCTTCAGTACTTCTCAAATTCTCAAAAAACAATGACAGTCTCCAGTTTCATGTATTTTAAGGCTATACTCATTTGAAAAACAGCGGTTAAAGCCCAGCACTTTTAAGCAATACACTCTGTTTGGAGACATTTCACCCTCACAGAAGGCCCGCAGGCACAGGGTCACACCTTGGCACAAGTGTGTAACAACAGGACCTGCCCCCCGACCCTGCACCCACCGCCCAGATCAGGACCACCTGCTGCTGCGTCCTAGCTGCTGCATGGGTGTCTTGGCAGCTGCCTGACATGTCTCTGCAGCCAAGGACCAGGTAGAACCCTACAGCACATCTAGCCGTGTGCATTTTCACCGGCCTCCAGTCTCTGCAGCACAGGCCTGAGGTGGACACGTCACTGAGGGACACCTGAGCTGCATGCACAGCCCTCAAGCAAGAGGCACCGCCAAATGGTGCTGTGCACTGAAGAGCCACCTTCCATCTGACACGACCTGGACAAACAAGAACTGAAAGAGTCCCGAGAGTCCCTTGGACTGCAAGCAGATCCAACCAGTCAATCCTAAAGGTAATCAGTCCTTAATACTCATTGGAAGGACTGATGCTGAAGCTGTTCTCCAATACTTGAGCCATCCGGTGAGAAGAGCAAACTCATTGGAAAAGACCCCGATGCTGAGAAAAACTGAAGGCAGGAGAAGAAGGGGATGACAGGGGATCAGACGGCTGGATGGCATCACCGACTCAATGGACATGTTTGAGCAAACTCTGGGAGACAGTGAAGGATAGGGAAGCCTGGTGTGCTGCAGTCCATGGGGTCACAAAGAGGCAGACACAACTTAACAACTGAACAACAATAAAGATGCTTCAACACTTGTGTTGCCAACCATGAACAAGACCCACCTGGCAGGACGGCAAACCTCTGGGAACACTTGCCGTTTGGAGATGGTGTGTCAGGGACGGACCAAGGAAGGCACATACCCTACGGTCCTAACATGCTGGGCCCTGTCTCTGCCCTGCTTCCTGCACCCACACTCCAGAGCGTCCACTCTACACAGAAGACGTGGTCCAGCGCCCTCACTCCAGAGCGTCCATTCTACACAGAAGACGTGGTCCTGCACCCTCACTCCAGAGCATCCGTTCTGCACAGAAGACGTGGTCCAGCCCAGGAGCCTTCCGGGCCTCCTCCTTTCTGTCCTGCACCGGGCAGCACACACCTGCTCCCCACAGCCTCCCCTCGTGCTCCTCCCAGCTCAAGTCTGAAGTCCATAATGCACCGTGCTCTGAAGCATCACCCGCTGAGATGCTGGAGGGTCTCCTCTGTCCTTCAGGGACTGATGCCTGCCTTGCATGGGGGCTGTGATGTCACCCCAGAGTCGGGGTACAGCCTGGAGCCCAAACTGGAGGTCTGAGGCCAAGGGAGACCGTTGGGGTCTCACATGGCCTGTCTCCCTCCCAGGCAGGAAGCTAACTTTTAGCCCCTCAGAAAAACCTGGGCACAGCGGGTCCCGTGAGTGTGGGCCGCGTGGGGACACTCACCCTGTAGGAGGTGGGACGCCAGGAGGGCAGCCGTGGTGTCCGTGCAGGTCAGACGTTCCTCCAGAAGGTCTCTCTTAAGCTGCAGGGCAAACAAGTATCTAGGAGGAGACAGAAGCACACAAATCAGGCCCAAGGCTCCTGGGACACATGCCCCCCATGTCGCAGGAAGACACACAGCCCTGCCGCACTGAGCAGACGGTGCCAGGCGGCCTGGCCCCACAGAGCTCAGCATCCACATGGCGGCCGGCACACCACACGCTGGGCACCAGACCGCCCGGAGCTGCACTTTCCAGGGGGCAGCTCACAAACTCGCGCTCCTCGTGTCACACAGACAGAACCGCACGCACGGTTTTGTGGGAAGTAGCAGAAACAGCCAACAAGGACAGAACGTCAAGTGTGGCTGTGAGTCTCAAAGAGACAGATAATACCCGGTCTTGGCTGGAAGCTGAGACACAGGCACGCTGAATTAAGGGGTGAGAGTGTAGCAGGGGGTGGGTTGACACGACTTACACATTCACTCACTCCAGCAGTGAGCAGCCCCGAGCACACGGGTGCTCCAGGCGCAGGAGAGCAGGGGAGCAGCAGAGCCGCCCCGTCCTTCTCGGGGCTCCCACACCAGTGTCAGCACCAGGCCTACTGGGCTCACACCAGAAATGTGCGTTCCCCTCAAGCAATCCCACCCCGTGAACTTCTCTACAGAAATGTTTCCAGAGCTCACGAAGATGTGCGCAGAAGGACACTTAGCTGCAGCTCTACAGCAGAGAACAGCCAGACACAACCCAGACTCACCCCACATGAGGCTGGTTCACCAGAGCCGGAGGCAGCCACGCACACCGACATGAAGGACGCCCAGGGCAGCAGCGGGCACGCAGGGAAGAGAAGGAGACCCTCCCACGGCTCTGTGTGCGCAGTCTGACTCTGCTTTCTAAGACACTCATTTAAGGCCCCGGTCTGCCGGCGCGGGGACTCCACCTGGAGGACACGCCCCCGTGGCAGTCCTTCAGGGACCAGGGTGGCACGCAGTGAAGAGGTGTGCCGACTTTTTACTCCACGTAACTTTATTTTAAAGCTTTTTTTCTTTTACCACAGATATGTCGTTTTTAAATAAATTAAACAAAGACCTTCTGCATAAACTCGGCTTGGCCCCCGGACAGAATTAGGCTGACACTTCCTGTTGCTCACAGTTGTCAAGGCATATATATTTAAAAGTGGTTCCTGAAAAGGGACTTCATGGTAAATGTCAGGCATTTAATGCACCATTAAGATAAGCTCACTCATATTTTCTGCTGTCCCTGGGGTCGGCCTCCCTCCTGTGAAGACTTGAGGCTGCAGCCACATGGTCTAAGCTTCCCTGAAGCCCAGCCTGTGGCTCTGTGACAGTGGAACAGTCGGCAGAGACCCAGGCAGAGGGTCCAAGACCCAGAGGATCCGGGTACAAATCCATGTTGGGTCAGGGAGCTATTCTGTTACTACTGCATCGTCACTGTGGTCTTCTCTTCACTTGTATCCAACTCTGGGTTTTCACTTGATTTTTAGATTTTTTGCTTTATTCCTCATGATAAAGTTAGTACATAAAAGACAAGGGAAAAAACCACTTCCATAATCTTAATACCCAGGTGAAACAACTGCAAACACTTTCAATCATTTCTGCAAAGAATCAATCGTGAATTTAAAAAAGCAGCAAAAAGAGATCCCCTGAAGAGTTTCTGCTCCGTATACTCCTAAAGACATTCACACTTGGTCCTTCTCCCAGTTAAAGTCATTTTGTTGATAAAATAGTAAAGGAATGGGCAAAACTCTTACAAACTTCGTGCAAGCATGCTAAGTTGCTTCAGTCGTGTCTGACTCTGTGAGACCCTATGGACTGCAGCCCACCAAGCTCCTCTGTCCATGGGATTCTCCAGGCAAGAATACTGGAGTGGGTTGCCATGTCCTTCTCCAAACTTTGTGCATACACACAAATCTAGGCTCATCTGGAGAATATCTGTTCAGCAGTACCCTAACATCCCACTTTTAATCCTCAAATTTGTACCACAAACTTTCTTCTAAATCCTATTTGCATTTGGGTCTGTGAGGAGTTAACTCCAACAATGCTTCTTTTAGCTGTGACATTCTGGTCCCAACTTGGACACGGACACTGGGCTGGTTCTCTGTGTGAAGGACCCTGACCAGGCGCCCAGGGGACGCGCAGGTGCTGCAGAGGGTGAGCGGGACCCGTTCGCGGTGGCTCCTGTCAGTCAGGCTCTTTACCGTGTATATTCTTCTTGCAGCTGACCGGGATCCGGTGGGAAGAACTTCACCGCCAGGCGGAGCACTGCATTCTTTGGTCCTATAGAAAGAAAGATTTACGGTCCACAAATAAGTCACTCTCTGTATTTGCTGTCTCTCTGCATGTTCTGGCATAACTGAGCTGGTGCTTTCAAATGGACTGTTGGAGCAAGTCTTTTCAAGTAAGAGGATATTAAGACACTTCCGGTGCATGGAGTTATTAGTCCTAAGTACCAGTCACACATAGCAAAGAAAAAAAATGAAAACTTTTGTATAAAGCAGAGGTTACTGAAAGTTTGAAACCCTAAAAAAAGGACTGCACATTAAAATCTTAAAATATATTCTTTTTATTTTAGGAGTAAAAAATGTGTTTATACTAATAGTAGTAGCAATAATTTTAAAAGCCTGCAAGCTCCCAGGCGGCCTAGTGGCTATGATTCTGGGCTTTCACTGCCAGGGCCTGAGTTCAACTCCTGGTCAGGGAAAAGAGATCCCATGAGCAGAGTGGCAAAGCCAAAAAGCAAAAATAAATAAAAAATTAAAAGGCCATTATTCTTTAAATCCTTATATACTTTAGCGAAAGAAAAGTGTTATCATTCAATATATGAAACGAGGACAACCTGATTACTATAAAGGAAAAGCATAAGATATTAGCTCATCTGAGTATTTAAGCTTTACTGAAGTTTTATAATAACCCAATCATGTAACTTTCACCAACAGAAAAGAGGAACTGCTTTGCTAAAATGCTATGGCAATTGAAATGGTCTTGGCTTCTAAGTGAACAGAAGTTCCTTCCATAATCCTCTCCCCCTCAATTTAGTTCTAAAAATGTTACAGGTGAGTTCAAATGACTGGAGATGTCACCCTGAATGTCCTTTCATAATTAGAAGCTACACACTTATTTTGCATATTGGCCAAAACTGGAAGCAATATTGACCAGCATATCCTATTTCTCCCACAGGTGAGGCAGGTAACCAAGAACTATCTGAGTTAACTGATGGCCCACCCTCCACGCCCCATGCTTGAAGCTAACTGGCAGAGCAGCCTCCAGCTGCAGCTGCCGCGGGAGGCGCTTCAGTGCCACCCCGAGGTGACGACCAGGATTGTCTGCGCCTTGAATCCGAACAGTCAAGGAAAAGCATCTTAGGTGAACAGAACTTTAAAGAGTTAAAAAAACGACTTACTTCGTACTTGTCTAATGATGGGTTTCATAGGTTCAAGCCAGATCTAAAGAGAATTTAAGAAAAGATGTCAAATCATTAACTTACTACTCTATTTAATCAGTATATTACAAAACACAAAAATATTTATATTTAAGACAAATATTTAAAGGAGGAACATCCCCCCCATGTTGAATCTTGATACAACAGATACCAAGTCCCACAGGGAGGGCTGCGTGTCCCACCGGCCGGGGCGCACTGCCACGGGGCCGAGGGGACCCAGAGCTCTGCGTGTGTGTGTGCACGGAGGGGTGTGTGCGTGAGTGTGTATGGCATGTGGTGTGTGTATGTGCATGATGTGAGTGTGGTGTGTGTATGTGTGTGTGATGTGTGGTGTGAGTGTGGTGTGTGTGTAATGTGGTATGTGTGTGTGATGTCTGTGTGGTGTGTGTGTTTGTATGGCGTGTGGTGTGTGTGTCTATGTGTGGTGTGTGGTGTGTGTGTGTGGTGTGAGTATGGTGTGTGTGTGTGTGTGTGGAGTGTGTGTGATGTGTGGTGCAAATGTGGTATGTGTGCATGGCATGTGCTGTGTGTGGGTGTGATGTGTGTGTGTGGTGTGTGGTGTGTGTGTGGTGTGTGTGTGTGATGTGTGGTGTGAGTGTGGTATGTGTGCATGGTGTATGGTGTGTGATGTGTGTGGTGTGTGATGTGTGTGTGTGGTGTGAGTGTGGTGTGTGTGCATGGCGTGTGGTGTGTGTGGGTGTGATGTGTGTGGTGTGTGGTGTGTGTGTGCTGTCTATGTGGTGTGTGTGTGTGGTGTGAGTGTGTGTGTGATGTGTGGTGTGAGTGTGGTATGTGTGCATGGCGTGTGGCGTGTGTGGTGTGATGTGGTGTTTGTGTATGTAGTGAGTATCTGCTAAGTCCAAACACATGTCAGGCACCCGCTGCCTCTGTAAACAGCAAGCTGGCGAGAGGACTACTGTGCGGTGGGGTGGCCATGGCTCCATGATGCTGATGTGCTTCTGAACTAACAGGTCATTTGGTTTCCTATAAACACTAAAGCTCCACACTTTGACGGTTCATCTATTAAGTAAAATGAGCATAACCAGTTTAGTAAAGCAGTTTGCTCAAATCCACCCTCGAAATGACTAAATGGAAAAGACCCTGATGCTGGGAAAGACTAAAGGCAGGAGGGGAAGGGGACGACAGAGGATGAGAGGGTTGGATGGCATCGCCGACTCAATGGACATGAGTTTGAGCAAGCTCTGGGAGATGGTGAAGGACAGGGAGGCCTGGCGTGCTGCAGTCCACGGGGTTGCAAAGAGTCAGACACGACTGAGCGACTGAACAGCTCTTGAAACGAGTATCACAGAAGATGTGTGCCACTTGCTTTGGTGACTTGTGCAGGAGGGGCTCCCTTGTGGCTGTACAGAGGACGTTTTAACGGCGCCGTCTGAGGGTCACAGCGCGCCCTGCCGCACCGTGCCAGCAGGTCCTGGGGCACTGGCCCAGGAGCACCACCGGCTGCATCCCGCAGCTCATGCAGAGCTGCTTTCCAAAACCACACCGTGACACGTACCCAGCAGGACTGTGCGTTCTGGGACTCCAGGCCGAAGTAGTCACACTCTATCAGGTTCAAGCGCTCCCACACCTGCGTCAGCAACGTCTGGCCATCGCACTTCGGCTGTGATGAGACAGAGAAGACAGGAGGAGGATCAACCACAGGACCTTCAACAACACAGGTTTACCCCACAGGCAAAACTTCGTTGCGCTAAATTCTTGCTTCCCTCTCGCTTCTGCTGAGGTTCACAAACTGCCGCAGGGCTAACAAATGACACGGGCTCTGCCTTCCCAGAGACTGCCGCCCAGTGCAGCTGAAAGGCCTCCGTTTGGATTCTGAGTGTGCTGAGTTACAGTCTTTCGTAACTTTAAGGTTGGAGGAACCATTTTTAGCCTCAGTAAACACTTCATCAAAGGATCCTGACATTTACTAAAAATGAGTCTCGAGTCCACGTCTGCAGGGGACCCCAGCGGCAACGCAGTGTCTGGCCGCCCCTCACATGGCCAGAGGGCAGCCCCCACTCTGCCCACAAAGATGAGCTCCAGCGGATCAAAGGCTGGAGGAACACAGAGGAGGCTGGTCTGTGGCCTCCAGGCGAGGAGAGGCCCCTAAGCAGAGCACAGAGGAGAGACAGATTCGATGAAACAAAAATAAACATTTTCTGAAAAGACAGACGCTGAGCAAAGTTACAATCCTGAACCACGCTGAAAAACTCGTGTCTCATGCTGCTCTGACGACCTGTGTGAAGAAACACGCATGGCTTCAGGCACACAAAGGAACTCAAGCCCTGTGGTGATAAAGAAACGAAAACAGCAAGGGATCCCTTTGCAACCATCAAACAGGTTATGATGATGCTGGCAGCGAGTGGCGTGGCTGCGGGGAGACCACATCACTGCCCGGACGACGTGAAAACACCTCATACACACCTTTGCCCCAGCAACTTCACTTCAGCTTCCTTCGGCAGGTCACCCAGAACAGCTGCAGAGCTAACAGGCAAGGACAGATGGGCAAAGAACTGGAAGCAGAGCCCTGATGGACGCATCCATAACAAGCTACACATCCCGCGAAAGAACACGGAACTGTGTGGACCATCATGGAACAGAGGCAAGACAACAGTTCAGTCAAGAAAAGGAGTTTCTGTCTCTATACACTGTGACTCCCTTTCATAAAACACACGCTACTAACACACAACAGAGACAACACATGCTACCAACACACCAGAGAGACAGCGCACCCCACGGACACACCACAGAGAGAGAGCTCACCCCACGGACACACCACAGAGAGAGCTCACCCCACGGACACACCACAGAGAGTGCACCCCAACGCACCACAGAGAGAGCTCACCCCACGAACGCACCACAGAGAGAGCGCACCCCACGAACGCACCACAGAGAGAGCGCACCCCACGAACGCACCCCAGGGACGAGCCGAGAAGGCTGTGTGCTGCATCTTCCAGGCGCTGAGCGGAAGAGGGGGATTGGGCATGCCTTCCAGGCTCACCTCAGTTATTAACTAGTCCTAGATGTTCGGGTCTAAATTTCCCATCAGCAGGCATGTCATTTGTGTAGTTAAGATATAATACATATAAGTGGGGTGAGAGGGACACATCCACGTTTAACCACCAGATTTTTTCCCTGTGTTCTTGTGTGGTGCTGAGGCTTATAAAATGAGAACTGTTATTTGAAGGAATAAAAACCTGTCCTTCATCCTAGCAGGGATGCTCACGGAGAACCACGGAACGAGTACTTTGTCAGGACAGAAAGGTGAACTCAAAATGATCTTCCTGAAGATACAGTTCACAGAGAACACAGACGCAGGCCTTCCGGGCCAAGGTCCTGCGACGTCAGCCCTACGAGCTTCACGGCTCAACATCGACTAGAAAGGCTGCACAAGAGACGGGATTCGCGTAGGAGATGAGGCAATCACTGTACAGATATCAGCAGCCTTTTCAGGACAGAGGCGAAGAGACAACCGCGTTTGGAAGAGCGATGAAAAAGCTGAAACATCTTGGAATAAACTTCCAATAAAAGACACCCTTATGGAGAAAAGCTTAAAAACATTTTTAGGGGATGGAATCGGGGCAGAGGTGGACAGTGTCCACCTTCCTGGAGAGATGCCTGCAAGGATGTCGGTTCTCCTTCCGCAGCCCCAGACTCCTGGCAGCCCTAAGAAAAGGACCAAGAGGGTTCTTCAAGGAAAGGATCGGCTCATTCCACAGCTGATATATTACTTTTTTTAGAATGCAAGAATGGTCAAGAAAATTCTGAAAAAGACAAGAGAGGATGAGGCTTAGCAGATAGTCAAATTGTTGAGAAACCATAGTAATGAAAACATCTGGTGCACATCCACACAGATGAAGCCGAGGAACAGAGCGAGAGGTGAAGAAATAAACCCAAATACATGAAACAGGCGAATGTCTGGTAACAGTGACATTTCAGGTCAACGAGTGGGAGGAAACAGACGATCCAATAAATGTTATTGGGTATCCATCTGGAGCAAGCTAGGTGTATCCTTATGTCACATACTAATTCCAAGATGAATAAAATATCTAAACACATAAGCACCTACCCACGGAAGGCCTGCAGTGAGATGAATCTGTTTGGCACTCCGCGTGGGAGAAGACCACTGCGGCAGCCCACAGCCGTCACAGAGGGACCGAGAGGCTGAACACTAACATAGAAACATCTGCACACAAGGAAACGCTGTAAAGTCAGAAGACTTCTTCAAAGACAGACAAGAAACTCTCAGAGCTCACATCACAAAGGGCTGCTGCTGCTGCTGCTGCTGCGTCACTTCAGTCGTGTCCGACTCTGTGCGACCCCACAGACGGCAGCCCACCAGGCTCCCCCGTCCCTGGGATTCTCCAGGCAAGAGCACTGGAGTGGGTTGCCATTTCCTTCTCCAGTGCATGAAAGTGAAAAGTGAAAGTGAAGTTGCTCAGTCGTGTCTGACTCTTCTCGACCCCATGGACTGCAGCCCACCAGGCTCCTCCATCCATGGGATTTTCCAGGCTAGAGTACTGGAGTAGACTGCCATTGCCTTCTCCGTGGAGGGGACTAAGATCCCGCAAGGTACACGGAGCGGCCCCAAAATAAGTATTTCACTTGCTGAGCTACGCACGTAGAGCACTGTCGTCACCACAGCGCTTCTCATAGCAGACGATTAATGCATCCGAAACTGCAGCACAGGCCAGGCTGCTACACCGCTCTCTGCACGGAAGTGAGAGGACCAAGGTGAACTGTGAGGAGACACAGCCAGCTGTAGAACGGCGCATGCGAGCCACTGCAAGGAGACACAGCCCAGATACAATGTGTAGATACGTGCGGACTGCAGGGGAACGCAGACTGTCCTCCGGAGGGGCACAGGGGACTGAGAATGACCACTGTTCTGCAGAATTGAACCACGTGACACAAAAGACACTTAAACCACAGAAGAACGGCTGGATAAACGGACCACCTGAAAGCCAGACTTCCGTACATCAGAGGACACTGGCAAAGCATGAAAATGGCAAGTAATAAACTAGAAGATGTCTGCAACACAGAAGGCCCACAAAGGTCCACAAATCATAAGGGAAAGGCGGACAGTCCACCTAAAGAGAAGCGGGCAAGACATTTGAACAGGCACTTTCAAAGGACATATTTAATGGCCAATGCACAGTAAGAAGGGGGCTTCCCAGGTGGCTCAGTGGTAAAGAGCCTGCCTGCCAACGCAGGAGATGCGGGTGCGATCCCTGGGTCGGGAAGACCTCCTGGAGGAGGGCATGGCAACCCCCTCCAGTATTCTTGCCTAGAGAATCCCATGGACAGAGGAGCTTGGTGGGCTACAGTCCATGGGGTCGCAAGGCGTTGGACACGACTGAGCACTAAACAACGTCAACGAAGAGAAGAGCTGCACTGCGTGACCCCAGGGTAGCCCACGCTACACCAGAGCCCCCAGGACCCTGAAAGCAAGAGGCCCGGTGGCGCCGGGACCAGCGAGGATGCATGGACACATGGGTGAAGATGCGAGGCTGCGGGTCTCTTGGGGAAAGTGACTGCCAGGCTCCACTGAAGCCCCACACACGCCTGTGACTGCACGGTCAGCCCCGGGCACACACGCCACAGAACCGTCTGTCAGTGCAAACAGAAGACGTGAGCACGGATGTCCACAGCAGCTTTATTTACAGCAAAAATGGAGACATCAGACAGGGTGGATAAATATGTGGTTTTGTTGACACAATGAAATATGACCCAGTGATGAAACGACAGGAAATCGCTGCTTCGTGCAGCTGACTACTGAACACGCCAGTGCCCACGCTGCACGATCACACTTGCCGCAAACTGAGGATCTGCAAAACCGCTGTATGGTCTGAAGACCAAAGCAGTGGCTCTGCAGTGGCTGTAAGGGCACAACGGGGCCTCTGGCTGGCTCCCTGGGGAGGGGGGCACGTGCACACGTGTCGGGCCACCAGGCTGCACTCCAAGGGCCGTGTGCCCAGCTGTGTAGGTGACTCCTCAGTGCAAAGGTCGCCACAGGGAAAGCAGGTGTAAACAGCTCCAGGAGTCAGGGGAAGCGGCCTTTCACCTTTTACACTAATGCCTCCAGACGCGCGCTGAGGCACCACTCCTGCCTGATGGCATCAGGACGCACGGCGCCTGAGGCACCACTCCTGCCTGATGGCTTCAGGACGCACGGCGCCTGAGGCACCACTCCTGCCTGATGGCTTCAGGACGCACGGCGCCTGAGGCACCACTCCTGCCTGATGGCATCAGGACGCACGGCGCCTGAGGCACCACTCCTGCCTGATGGCATCAGGACGCACGGCGCCTGAGGCACCACTCCTGCCTGATGGCTTCAGGACGCACGGCGCCTGAGGCACCGGCTCCACTGCTGGACACTGGCTGGAACGACTTCCAGCCCTGGGCCCAAATACCTTTCCCTAAACCTTGCCCTTGGAGAAGGCAACGGCACCCCACTCCAGTACTCTTGCCTGGAAAATCCCACGGGCAGAGGAGCCTGGTGGGCTGCAGTTCATGGGGTTGCTAAGAGTCGGACACGACTGAGTGACTTCACTTTCCCTTTTCCCTTTCATGCATTGGAGAAGGAAATGGCAACCCACTCCAGTGTTCTTGCCTGGAGAATCCCAGGGACGGGGGAGCCTGGTGGGCTGCCGTCTGTGGGGTCGCACAGAGTCGGACACGACTGAAGCGACTTAGCAGCAGCACCAGCAGCAGCAGCAAACCTTGCCCTGATCAATCTCCTCCAGTCAAGGGCCCTTTCAGAAAGGTGACCCAGAACATAGCACACCTGAGAAGCCCAGGTCCAGCGTGGTGCTCCACCTAGAACAGACTGCCCGGAGGCTGTGGCCTGAGCACACACGGGGCTCTGGGGGCAGGACAACGCCCAGGCACACGCTGGTCCCCTGCAGTCTGCAACCACCAATGCACCAAGGACTCATGAGGGACAGAGGTTCCTTAGACCACAGGCTCGCAGAGAGCGGAAACCGCACCCAGAATCGTGCTCAGTAACAACTCACCACACACGCAGACTTTCAACACAACAGGCTCTCTTTGGGGACAAATGCTGGGTGGGTGGTTCCTGACACTTAATTTATAAAAGCATCGCCAGGGGGTTCTCTGTGCAGACTTATTTACATGACAGGAACTCAGATGTCTGTAAATGAATAAATCACATAACAACTGGGAAAACAGCTTCGGTTCAGTTCAGTCACTCAGTCGTGTCTGACTGCAGCACCTCGGACCGCAGCACGCCAGGCCTCCCTGTCCATCACCAACTCCCGGAGTTTATCCAAACTCATGTCCATTGACTCGGTGACGCCACCCAACCGTCTCATCCTCTCTCACCCCTTCTCCTCCTCCTTCATTCTTTCCCAGCATCAGGGTCTTTTCCAATGAGTCAACTCTTCACATCAGGTGGCCAAAATATTGGGAATTCAGCTTCAACATCGGTCCTACCAATGAACACCAAGGAGTGATTTCCTTTAGGATGAACTGGTTGGATCTCCTTGCAGTCCAAGGAACTTTAAAGAGTATTCTTCAACACCACACTTCAAAAGCATCAATTCTTCTTTGCTCAGTTTTCTTTATAGTCCAACTCTCACATCCATACATGACCACTGGAAAAACCATAGCCTTGACTAGATGGACCTTTTTTGACAAAGTAATATCTCTGCTTTTTAATATGCTGTCCAGGTTGGTCATAACTTTCCTTCCAAGGAGTAAGCGTCTTTCAATTTCATAGCTGCAGTCACCATCTGCAGTGATTTTGGAGCCCCACACCCCCACAAAAAAAATCAGCCACTGTTTCCACTGTTTCCCCATCTCTTTGCCATGAAGTGATGGGACTGGATGCCATGATCCTAGTTTTCTGAATGTTGAGCTTTAAGCCAACTTTTTCACTCTCCACTTTCACTTTCATCAAGAGGCTCTTTAGTTCTTCTTCACTTTCTGCCATAAGGGTGGTGTTATCTGCATACCTGTTATTGATATTTCTCCCAACAATCTTGATTCCAGCTTGTGCTTCCTCCAGCCCAGCATTTCTCATGATGTACTCTGCATATGAGTTAAATAAGCAGGGTGAGAATATACAGCCTTGACGTACTCCTTTTCCTATTTGGAACCAGTCTGTTGTTCCATGTCCAGTTCTAACTGTTGCTTCCTGACCTGCATACTCAAACTCATGTCAATTGAGTCGGTGATGCCATCCAACCATCTAATCCTCTGTTGTCCCCTTCTCCTCCTGCCTTCAATCTTTCCCAGCACCAGGGTCTTTTCCAGTGAGTCAGTTCTTTGCATCAGGTGGCCAAAGTATTGGAGCTTCAGCTTCAGTATCAGTCCCTCCAATGAATATTCAGGACCGATTTCCTTTAGGATTGACTGGTTTCATCTCCTTGCAGTCCAAGGGACTCTCAAGAGTCTTCTCCAACACCACAGTTCAAAAGCATCAATTCTTCTTTGCTCAGCTTTCTTCACGGTCCAACTCTCACATCCATACATGATCACTGGAAAAACCATAGCTTTGACTAGATGGACCTTTGTTGGCAAAGTAATATCTCTGCTTTTTAATATGCTATCTAGGTTGGTCATAGCTTTCCTTCCAAGGAGTAAGCGTCTTTTATGGCTGCAATCACCATCTGCAGTGATTCTGGAGCCCAGAAAAATAAAGTTTCTCACTGTTTACACTGTTTCCCCATCTATTTCCCATGAAGTGATGGGACCAGATGCCATGATCTTAGTTCTCTGAATGTTGAGCTTTAAGCCAACTTTTTTACTCTCTTCTTTCACTTTCATCAATAGGCTCTTTAGTTCCTCTTCACTTTCTGCCATAAGAGTGCTGTCATCTGCGTATCTGAGGTTATTGATATTTCTCCCGGCGATACTGATTCCAGCTTGTGCTTCTTCCAGCCTGGCATTTCACATGATGTACTCTGCATAGAAGTTAAATAAGAAGGGTGACAATATACAGCCTTGACGTCCTCCTTTTCCTATTTGGAACCAGTCTGTTGTTCCTTGTCCAGTTCTAACTGTTGCTTCTTGACCTGCATACAGATTTCTAGAAGGCAGGTAAAGTAAGGTGGTCTGGTATTCCCTTCTCTTTCAGAATTTTCCACAGCTTATTGTGATCTACACAGTCAAAGGCTTTGGCATAATAAATAAAGCAGAAGTAGATGTTTTTCTGGAATTCTCTTGCTTTTTCAACGATCCAGCGGATGTTGGCAATTTGATCTCTGGTTCCTCTGCCTTTTCTAAATCCAGCTTGACTCATCTGGAAGTTCATAGTTTATGTACTTGAAGCCTGGCCTGGAGAATTTTGAGCATTACTTGGTTAGCATGTGAGATGAGTGCAATTGTGCAGTAGTTTGAATATTCTTTGGCATTGCCTTTTTTTGGGATTGGGATGAAAACCAACCTTTTCCAGTCCTGTGGCCACTGTTGAGTTTTCCAAATTTGCTGGCATACTGAGTGCACACTTTCACAGCATTGTCTTTCAGGATGTGAAATAGCTCAACAGGAATTCCATCACCTCCACTAGCTTTGTTCGTAATGATGCTTCCTAAGGCCCACTTGACTTCATATTCCAGAATGTCTGGCTCTAGGTGAGTGATCACACCATCGTGGTTATCTGGGTCATCAAGATCTTTTTTGTACTGTTCTGTGTATTCTTGCCACCTCTTCTTAATATCTTCTGCTTCTGTTAGGTCCATAGCATTTCTGTCCTTTATCGAGCCCGTCTTTGCATGAAATGTTCCCTTGGTATCTCTAATTTTCTTGAAGAGATCTCTAGTCTTTCCCATTCTGTTGTTTTCTTCTATTTCTTTGCATTGATTGCGAGGAAGGCTTTCTTATCTCTTCTTGCTATTCTTTGGAACTCTGTATTCAAATAGGTATATCTTTCCTTTTCTCCTTTGCTTTTCACTTCTCTTCTTTTCTCAGCTATTTGTAAGACCTCCTCAGACAGCCATTTTGCCTTTTTGCATTTCTTTTTCTTGAGGATGGTCTTGAACACGGCCTCCTGTACAATGTTATGAACCTCTGTCCATTGTTCTTCAGGCACTCTGTCTACCAGATCTAATCCCCTGAATCTATCTCTCACGTCCACTGTATAATCATAAGGGATTTGGTTTACGTCATACCTGAATGGTCTAGTGGTTTTCCCTACTTTCTTTAAGTCTGAATTTGGCAATAAGGAGTTCGATGAGACGAGCTCTGAGCCACAGTCAGCTCCTGGTCTTGTTTTTGCTGACTGCATATAGCTTCTCCATCTTCAGCTGCAAAGAATATAATCAATCTGATTTCAGTACTGACCATCTGGTGATGTCCCTATGTAGAGTCATCTCGTGTTGTTGGAAGAGGGTATTTGCTATGACCAGTATGTTCTCTTGGCAAAACTCTGTTAGCCTTTGCCCTGCTTCATTCTGTAGTCCAAGGCCAAATTTGCCCATTACTCCAGGAATCTCTTGACTTCCTACTTTTGCATTCCAGTCCCCTATGATGAAAAGGACATCTTTTTTGGGTGTTAGTTCTAGAAGGTCTTATAGGTCTTCATAGAACCATTCAACTTCAGCTTCTTCAGCTTTACTGCTTGGGGCATACACTTGGATTACTGTGAAACTGAATGGCTTGCCTTGGAAACGAACAGAGATCATTCTGTCATTTTGATATTGTACTCAAGTACTGCATTTCAGACTCTTTTGTTGACTATGAGGGCTACTCCATTTCTTCTAAGGGATTCTTGCCCATAAGATATAATGGTCATCTGAATTAAATTCACCCATTCCAGTCCATTTTAGTTCACTGACTCCTAAAATGTTGATGTTTACTCTTGCCATCTTCTGTTTGACCACTTCTAATTTACCCTGATTCATGGACCTAACATTCCAGGTTCCTATGCAATATTGCTCTTTATAGCATTGGACTGTACTTTCGTTACCAGTCACATCCACAACTGGGTGTTGTTTTCACTTTGGCTCTGTCTCTTTATTCTTTCTGGAGTTATTTCTCCACTCTTCTCCAGTAGCATATTGGGCACCTACTAACCTGGGAAGTTCATCTTTCAGTGTCCTATCTTTTTGCCTTTTCATACTGTTCAGGGGGATCAGGAAGCTTCCATAAGCCTCTTATCCTTATCCATCAGAGGGCAGACAGAATGAAAAACACAATCACAGAAAAGTAATCAAACTGATCACATGGACCACAGCTTTGTCTAACTCAATGAAACTATTAGACAAGGCTTGTAGGCCCACCCGAGACGGACAAGTCATGGTGGAGAGTTCTGACAAAACGTGGTCCACTGGAGAAGGAATGGCCAACCACTTCCATATTCTTGCGTTGAGAACCTTCAGTTTTAACCATAAATACTGACATCCAATCCAATGTCAATTGTTAAAAGATGGAGCGATCCACCACAAACAAGAGGACAAGAAACGTGTGAGGGACCACGAAGGCCCAACACAGATCGGGAAAGGGAGGCAGGAGGCAGACTCCCGGCGTCCAGGCCGCTCCCGGACGCCCGAGGGCCTTCCGTCCTGGCATCGACGGTCAAGACAATGAAAGGAAAAATAACTGGTGTGCTGCCGGACCAGCTCCGAAGGAGCAGCCAGCCCCCGACGCAGCAGTGCCCTCTCACGGCTGCCACACTCAGGGTTCACCTTCTGTTCCTAAAAATGCAGACACTGACCATCAGTCGGACTGTGGTCCCCAGGGTCTGTGCCCACAGGGGCGGTCAGAGGAACAGGGCTGTCAGACCATGTGGAGGCGCCCTGAGAACCTGCGCCCCAACAGACACCACAGAGACTGACTTCACAGCCTGAACCAGGACTGGGATGCGAACGCCAAGCTGGAGAGACACGGCGCTAACAACATAATATAGAAAATACCGGTTACTAGTGTGTGGTGCAGTTTCCGTTTTTCCAGTTGGTCTCCACAGCAGAGCTCATCTGCAAGCTTAGACATAAGCATATTGTTAAAAATTTACATCAACAAAAGTACCATTAAAGATTCTGTCTGGATGGAAACGGGCTACAGAAGCTTCACTAACAAAGAACTTCTTTATTCTTTGAATGCGCAGTGTGGGAAAATGCTTCTAGGAAGCGCTTGACTCCGTCCTTGCGCTTGTTTGTCCCTCATGCCCTTTGCAGCTCGTTTGCCGAATGACAGGACCTCCATCTCTGCTCCTGTTACCAAACCCACGTCTCCACGGTGAGCCCCAGGACGCATGGTTTTTCCGTCTAATAATTAGATCAGTCCCAGACTTCTGCTTGTGAATCACAGGGCACAGCCACAGTGACTTCGTGACCCAGAGGCAACTGGAGCCCCTCGCTCTGCAGACCCTCTGAAAGGCCAGCAGCGCTTCTGCCAGGGAGCACGTTCGAGCCGGAGGGTCTCCAGGTTCCTCGGGCGCCTGTGAGCAGGGCCCCTGCCCCCTGCGCTGACAGCTGCAGGCCTGGAGCCCCGCTGGAGCGCAAGGACAGGGCAGCTCCGCCTGCTCCTCAGGGAGGGAGTGTGTCTCTGAGGCCGGGAACGCGTGTCCTTGGAGACCACCCCGAGAGCTCTCGAGCTCTCACGTCCGAGAGGGCCCGCCGGTGCCCCGGCTCCTCCTCCGGCAGCTCCTCCAGCCACTCAGCAAGAGGGCCTGAGACCCCAGCCCCGAACGTGCTGCCCGTCCGTCAGTTCTGTCCCGGCCTCCCGATAGCTCCCAGCCTGCCCCCGCAGCCGCAGCCTGCGCTGTGACCCGGATGGACCTGCAGGCCCTGCCCTCTGACCCGCCGGGGGCCTCACGGGAAGAGCCGGCCAGCCCGCAGCTGGGGCCACGTGTGCGGGGCGGGGCCGCCGTCTGCCCCGGGCTCTGCCTTGCGCCCTCCCCCTTCCCAGTTAGTCTCTGGTGCCAGTGAATCATCTCACGTCTCCCAGTTCAAACAGTGGACGGCGCCCGGACAGCACAGCCTAGAGCGGAGCGCTTAAACTGGGGGAAGCCAGATCCACAGCAAGCGCCTAAGTCCAAGTGCAGGCGTCAGCACGATGCTGCTGGCCCAGGCGAGGCTTAATTAAACCTAGCCCGCTCAGACGTCTGCTCCGCGGGTCCCTACTCCGGCCCAGCCACCTCCCAGCAGCTCCAGGACCAGGGGTGGGGCTGAGTGTCCTGACCGGTCCCCGAGGGCTGGGGGCTGCGGTGGGGGCAGGGAAGAGCAAGAGGGGAGCCCCTCTCCCCGCAGGAGGCGGGAAGGCCCGTCCCGCTCCCCCAGCAGCGCAGAGGCTCAGCACACAGTGGGGGGCGGTGAACGAGGCCCGTGCTTCCCCACGTCTTCACACGGTTATATCACTGGCGGCAGCCAAGGAAGCAACCTGCTGTCTCTCTGATGGGTTTCAGTCGCGGGGCGATCCACCCGCTATGTTTTTATTCCTTGTCTTTAACTCGGCAGCAGGGAAAATAAGACGGAGGGTGTACTTAGCTCAGCCGTGGATCTTCCTGCGCAGCGAGCCCCTTGGGTGCTCCTCCTCTTTCTTCCGCATCCACGGGAGGTCCAGCTGGTGTGCCTGTCCTGACGTGAGTGCACTTGGGGAGCTGGCCTGCTCCCCTGCTCACCCCGACAGCCCCGCAGAGCAGAGGCCTGCTTGCAATACCCAACTGCGGGCTTTAAAAACGTCACTGGAACTTACGCACGGACAACCAGGAATGAGCAGATGCTTAACGCCAAACTCCTGAAACAGGTGTGGACCGAGGAAGCAGGGAGACGAATCCCGGATGAACAGAGCGGAGGTGGCAACCAAACCCAGAACAACTTCACATAAAGAAAAAATGAAGATCCTCCAAAAGGTCAACGGAAGAAGTCAATGTATTTATAAAATGAGATTTCGAAGAAAAGAAAAACAACTAAAGAATAAAAGGGAAAATGAAAGCTCCCTCCAGGAATTAGAGATCAGCAGGCAGCCTGAACTGAGTGGCTGAGGCCCGCGTGGGCATCAGGTGGACGATAGACAGGCACTCCTGCCGAGCTGGAATACAGCTCAGATTCAGGGCCACGTCCAGGAGGGGAAAGTGGGAAACCCTCTCCTGAGGACGGCAGAGCAGACGCATTTCCTCAGCCTCTTGCTGGAATTGCTGAAAATCAAGAAAGAAACGTCCTTTCACTGCCACAGTAGTAGTATTCCGAGCGCAATTTTTTGAAGAAAACGAAGTCCAATTTATCTGTTTTCCTTTTGTCACCTGTGATTTTGGTGACATGTCTGAGAAACGACTGTCTAACCTGAGGCTGTGAAAATTTACTTCTAGGTCTTCTCCCAAGAGTTTTACAGTTTTATTAGTAACTCTGAGGTCACTGAGCCATTTTGAGGATTTCTTGTGTGTGGTGAGGCAGAGGTCTGACTTCACGGAATGATTTATTTCTGGGCTCTCAATTCTATCCCACTGACTATGCCGTCGTCCCTGGTATCCACGGACCCTGTGGATCCGCAGATGCTCAAGGCCCTGAGGGGCCCTCCGGGTCTGCAGATTATGCGTCCATGGTTTGCCTGTGGTTGGGTGAATCTGCAGACACAGAGCGTGGCCTGGATTGCTGTCACAGCCCAGCCACTCGTGTGAGATCTCCAACTCTTCTTTTTCGAGGTTTTGTTGGTGTTCTAGATCTCTGAATTCCCACATATGTTTTAAGACCAGCTTGTCAAATTCTGTGAAAGAGCGGGGGTTTCACAGGGTCACGTTCAACCTGCAGGCCATCGGTGGGTACTGCCCTGGTAACAGAAGTAAGTCAGCTGATCCACGAAGATGGAGCCTCTTCCCACTGGTTTGTTCGGGTGTCTCATTTCTTTCAGTGGCCTTACAGTTGTCAGTGCCCAAGGCTTTGTTTCGTTTTTAACTACCAGTTTCACTGCGGCTCCAATGCATTTGGGACTGAGCTGAGCTGGCCTTGGTGATCGTCAGGATCGGGTCACCCCAAAGAGGGATGGGTAACGGGGGGTGAGACACACGGCAGGACCTGGGCTCCCACAGCTGAGCTGCAAGCTCCCTTTCACTGCCTTCGGCTAGAAGCACTTGCAAATAAGCAGTTACAAGACATTGTAATAAACACCATCCTATTAATACAATGCCAGTGAATATGTTCTCTAAACCAAATCTTTAATTTGAATCTTTAGCCATTCATTGAAGGGAAAAAGAAAACCCAGCTCAGTTCCTCCTGACATTTGATTCCGGCATTTAAAATTCATCTTTAAAGATCATGTTTTTCAGAGACACAGACTGGATTCATTGAATTTGTTTGTAGTTGCATGCAGGCGTTTCCCGCCCCACAATTAATAGAGCTTTTCAGAGAAAACTTCACTCTCGTTCTGTCACAAATCAGTACTTCTAGTAGACAAACACAAATGCAAATGGACAGAGTCAAATGTTTTAGGACGTTACACATATTATTGTGTTTAGCTTTTAGGAAAAAAATGCAATGTTAAAAATGATGACTATTTTTATAGCTGGGTTCAACATAAATGCCACTGTGATTTAAGTTTTAAAATAAAGGAAAATGGATAGATAATACAAAAGTGAGGATAATTTGACCATATAAATTAAAAAAAAAATCACTGGACGGTAATTTAATTAGAAACCTATTGTGAAAAAAAAAAAAAAAAAAAACCTATTGTGCTTGAGAATTTGCAATTTTTTTTTAAATTTATTTAAAAACTTTTTTGCCACATCTGGTCTTTGTTGCTGCTCCTGGGCTTCCTCCAGTCATGGCAAGCAAGGGCTATTCTCTACCTCCGGTGTTCAGGCTTCTCACTGTGGTGGCTGCTCTCGTTGCCGAGCACAGTCTTCTAGAATGCTCAGACGCCAGCACTTGCAGCTCCAGGCGCCAGAGCATGGGCTCAGGGGCTGTGGTGACTGAGCTTCGCTGCCTTGCAGCATGTGGAATCCAGACCAGGGGTCAAGCCTGTGTCCCCTGCATTGGCAGGCAGATTCTTAACCGCTGGGCCACCAGGGTCCACCAGCCCCTCACTGGCTTTTCACAACTTTTATTTTGTGGGTTAAAACTACAGATTTCCCCTTTAAGAAATTAGTAGTTGACCATCAAGGAGCACATAAGTTTTGAGATTCTTTTAATTTTTCCCCAAGAATTTTATTCTTTTTTGATACCATTGTAAATTCAACTGTTTTAATTTTATTTTGGGATTGTTCATTGCTAATGTGTTGAAATATAATTGATCTCTATATATTGACCTTGTATCCTTCAGCCTTAATGAATTTGTTTAGCAGTTTTAAATAAAGAGAGTGAAAAAGCTGGCAGAAAACTAACATCATGGCAGTGGTCCCATCACTTCATGGCAAATAAATGGGGAAACAATGGAAACTGTGACAAACTTTATTTTCCTGGGCTCCAAAATCACTGTGGAGGGTGACTGCAGCCATGAAATTTAAAGATGTTTGCTCCTTGGAAGAAAAGCTATGACAAACCTAGACAGCATATTAAAAAGCAGAGACATTATTTTGCTGACAAAGGTCCACATAGTCAAAGCTATGGTTTTTCCAGTAGTCGTGTATGGATGTGTGAGCTGGAACATAAAGAAGGCTTAGCATGGATGAATTGATGCTTTTGAACTGTGGTATTGGTGAAGACTCTTGAGAGTCCCTTGGATTGCAAAGAGATCCAGCCAGACAATCCTAAAGGAAATCAATCCTGAATATTCATTGGAGGGACTGATGCTTAAGCTGAAGTTCCAATACTCTGGCCACCTGATGAGAAGTACTGACTCCTTAGAAAACACCCTGATGCTGGGAAAGACTGAGGACAGGAGGAGAAGGGGATGACAGAGGACGAGATGGTTGGATGGCAACACCGACTCAATAGACATGAATTTGAGCAAACTCTGGGAGATGGTGAAGGACAGGGAAGCCTGGCGTGCTGCAGTCCGTGGGGTCACAGTTGGACATGACTGAGCAGCTGAACAAACAACAACAAATAGTTCTAATAGTTTTTTGGTAGATTCCTTAGAATTTTCCACATTAAAGATAATGTCATCTGTAAACACGAGATGGTTTCACTTCCTTTCCAATATGGATTCCCTCACTTCATTTTTTCGTACTCTTTCCCTTGTTTTAATTGTCCTGGCTGGAACTCCCAGTACTGAGTAACTTAAAAATTCCCTGTATCTCAATTTCCTCAATTATAAAACAAAAACTAATAATAATCCTGCTAATGGTTAAGCGTGAACTTCCAGATGTTCAAGCTGGTTTTAGAAAAGGCAGAGGAACCAGAGATCAAATTGCCAACATCCGCTGGATCATTGAAAGAGCAAGACAGTTCCAGAAAAACATCTATTTCTGCTTTATTGACTATGCCAAAGCCTTTGACTGTGTGGATTACAATAAACTGTGGAAAATTCTCAAAGAGATGGGAATACCAGACCACCTGACCTGCCTCTTGAGAAACCTATATGCAGGTCAGGAAGCAACAGTTAGAACTGGACATGGAACAACAGACTGGTTCCAAATCGGGAAGGAGTACGTCAAGGCTATATATTGTCACCCTGCTTATTTAACTTATATGCAGAGTACATTATGAGAAACGCTGGGCTGGAAGAAGCACAAGCTGGAATCAAGATTGCCAGGAAAAATATCAATAACCTCAGATATGCAGATGACACCACCCTTATGGCAGAAAGTGAAGAGGAACTAAAAAGCATCTTGATGAAAGTGAAGGTGGAGAGTGAAAAAGTTGGCTTAAAGCTCAACATTCAGAAAACGAAGATCGTGGCATCTGGTCCCATCACTTCATGGGAAATTGATGGGGAAACAGTGGAAACAGTGTCAGACTTTATTTTTCTGGGCTCCAAAATCACTGCAGATGGTGACTGCAGCCATGAAATTAAAAGACGCTTACTCCTTGGAAGGAAAGTTATGGCAAACTTAGATAGCATATTAAAAAGCAGAGACATTACTTTGCCAAAAAAGGTCCTTCTAGTCAAGGCTATGGTTTTTCCTGTGGTCATGTATGGATGTGAGAGTTGGACTGTGAAGAAGGCTGAGCGCCGAAGAATTGATGCTTTTGAACTGTGGTGTTGGAGAAGACTCTTGAGAGTCCCTTGGACTGCAAGGAGATCCAACCAGTCCATTCTGAAGGAGATCAGTCCTGGGTGTTCATTGGAAGGACTGATGCTAAAGCTGAACCTCCAATACTTTGGCCACCTGATGTGAAGAGCTGACTCACTGGAAAAGAGCCTGATGCTGGGAGGGATTGGGGGCAGGAGGAGAAGGGGACAACAGAGGATGAGATGGCTGGATGGCATCACTGACTTGATGGACATGAGTTTGGGTGAACTCCGGGAGTTGGTGATGGACAGGGAGGCCTGGCGTGCTGCGATTCATGGGGTCACAAAGAGTCAGACACGACTGAGTGACGTAACTGAACGGAACGGTCAAGCAGGAAATCGAATAATCCATGCAGAGTGCTTTAGAACACGCTCAGAGGTGGTGAACACTCAGTGTTGGCCATCAGATTGTGCATAAGAAAAACAGCAAAAGCAAATGATACAGAAAGGGTCAAAGTTAAAGAATGATATGGTTGCACCAGGAATATGGCAAATAACAACAAAAAGGACGGGAACGGGAACTTTACAGAATACATGGTTGAATTCAGGCCAAAATGGCGACTGAGACCAAAAATAAGTGTACATTTTATAAGAGGAAAACAGCGCTATGCCCATCAATATTCGTAACACAGAAACCTCAGGAGGTGAGAGGAGGAAGAGACATAAACATGTGAACACGGGAGATGCTGGTGGCCGGCGCGTGACGTCACGGTGAGCCTGCACACGCGCACACACACAGCTGACCACCTGGAAGGGGAAATGCGCAACAGGCCAAAGTGTCAAAGACATTATTTCTTGGTTGTAGGAGAAAAATACATTTAACTTTTTTCCCTCTGTACTGAACTGACTGAATTTTTTACAGTGAGCTTGTATTCATTTTATAATTTGAAAAAATATATATAAAAAACTTTCTGCAGTGGAAAATGCAAAAATAAAAAAAGCCAATATGAAACACTATTACTTTATAAATTCAGTTGACCTGCATAATTAAAAAATAAGAGCATTAATTCTAAACTGTAAACATTCACAGCGGTAAAGTTTGTTTTTTTCTGAAACAAGTTTGCCCTCCTCCAGCACTCCGAGGTCTCTTCCAATCTGATTCCATGAAATAAGGAAAAACTGAAGCCCATTTGCTGAACCTGTGTTCTCAGCAAGAGTACCAAAGTCTCTCGAGATGTCTTTTTTACTCTTTATGTTACTATGCTAACAAGTCTAACTTTATCTCAGTACTTATATATAATTTATAGTTTCATTTCATAATACAATTTGGATTCTTTGCTACATTTAGGATATGTTTCTAATTTTTTATACAGTTTTAGGATAGATGTACGATTGATGTAAATCTAAGCCAGGAGCAAACAGCTGTAAAGCTGACTCTCCTTGATTTAATATGCTTGATTTTAAAGGGGCCCATGTTCCAACATATTTTTCAGAAGGAAAGCAACATCTAGAGCCTTAAAGTCATTTTAAGCTGTCTTCACTGAAAATGACTGCAGCCATGAAATGAAAAGATGCTTGCTCCTTGGCAGGAAAGTTATGACTAACCTAGACAGCATATTAAAAAGCCGAGACATTACTTTGCCAACAAAGGTCCGTCTAGTCAAGGCTATGCTGTTTCCAGTGGTCATGTATGGATGTGAGAGTTGGACTATAAAGAAAGCTGAGCACCAAAGAATTGATGCTTTTGAACTGTGGTGTTGGAGAAGATTCTTGTGAGTCCCTTGGACTGCAAGGAGATCCAACCAGTCCATTCTGAAGGACATCAGCCCTGGGTGTTCATTGTAAGGACTGATGTTGAAGCTGAAATTCCAATACTTTGGCCACCTGATGCAAAGAGCTGACTCATTGGAAAAGACCCTGATGCTGAGAAAGACTGAAGGCAGGAGGAGAAGGGGACAACAGAGGATGAGATGGCTGGATGGCATCACCGACTCAATGGACGTGAGTCTGAGTGAACTCCGGGAGGTGGTGATGGACGAGGCCTGGAGTGCTTCAGTCAATGGGGTCGCAAAGAATTGGATAAAACTGAGCAACTGAACTGAACTTACTGAAAATTACTTCAACAGGGAAAAAAAAATAGGCTTTTCTGCTGCTACAAAAATCTAACTTCATCAGATTCAAATATCAAAATATGCCAAAAAGCACAAGGTCACATATTAGTGGATTAAACATATGCAAAAAATATCATTATGAGAAAACACTATAAATATCTAAAATTAGAACAGTAAGAAAGGATGTATTTTTCATAATTAGGAATGTTAGAGTTATTTTAAAGAAAGATATCTTAGGCTGGACAGTGAAACTGGGACGGAAGTCTACACAGAGGCTTTTGAAGAGAGCTCAACCCAGGAGGGGGTTTGGGACCGAGGGTTGAGCAAGAAAATGTCAGTTCGATTTTCACCAGAAAAAAGCCCTCGTGGGCTGGCTGGATCCTCACGGCCACGGTGGGAAAATCAAGTCGAGTTACATAAACTACACAATTACACGCACAAAACCACAACACGTGTGCAAAGAACACCCCAAGGCAGTCCAACAACAACAGTGTGGAGGCGCCTACGGATGTTCTTTATGTCTCTCTTTAATGACTAGTCAAAATCTCGCCCAAAATAAAAGCCCAGAATTACTGCAACCCAGGAGTCAAGGAGCAGCGGGGTTTAAAGCGGCCTCCGTGGCCCACAGCCCAGACACCTGCCCAACGTGCTTGCCTGTGCGGAGCCTGCGCGGAGCCGGGGCTGCCAGCACGGGCGGGCCAGGGCCTCCCCAGGGACCGCCCCTCCAGCGCCCGTGCACACCCCGTGCCGCACAGTGCTCGTCTGCCCCCAGGCCTTCCTGTCTAAGGGGGACCCGTACTCCTGCCCCATCTGCACCGTCTGTCTCCTGAGCAGAGGGCTCAGCCTCCCTGGTGTGTCTTTGAGCTGCTGCTGCACCACAAGCAGCAAGCCTGGCTCACCGTCCACTGAGAGCCTGCGCTCGGGCTCCACAGCGTCCCCTCCCGTGGCTCAGAGCTGCGCTGACGGCCGTGCAGGCGTCCGGTCCTGGTGTGGACATGCCGTGTGTGTCCTGTCCTTCACTCCTGCTTCTTCACTGTAAGCTGTCAGCTGCTGTGTCTCCAGCATCCCCTGACTTGTTCTTTTTACGTCAAATACAATATAGTTAGTATTTCCCCAACCCTCAAATTCCTGGTTTTTTTTTTTTAACTTCTGATATGATGTAGAAAAATTTGCAAATCGCTTATTTGATAAGGGGTTAAGATCCAGGATATATAGAGAACCTTTAAACTCAACAACAAAAAACCAAACAACTCAATTAAAAAATGGGCAAAGGACTTGAATAGATATTTCTCCAAATAATATAATATATACACACACACAAATAATATATACACACACAAATAATATCTACACACAGACAAATGGCCAATAAGCCCATGAAAAGATGTTCAGCATCTCTGATCATCAGGAAATGCAAACCAAAACCACAGTGCGATGCTGTCCCCGATCTGTCAGGATGGCTGCTATCAAGAAAGGAAGGAAGGAGGAGAGAAAGAATGAAAGGAAGAATTTGAAAGAAAAGAACAAATGTTGGCACAGGCGTGCAGCACTGAGAAACCCTCTGCGCTGCGGCTGAGACAGCAGACGGTGCAGCCACTGTGGAGGCCAGTATAGAGGCCCCGCCGACGCTTCCCTATAGTTCACTGGGTAAAGCATCTGCCTGCAATGCAGGAGACCCCGGTTCAATTCCTGGGTCAGGAAGATCCCCTGGAGAAGGGAAAGGCTACCCACTCCAGTGTTCTTGGGCTTCCCTCATGGCTCAGCTGGTAAAGAACCCACCTGCAATGCGGGAGACCTGGGTTTGATCCCTGCGTTGGGAAGATCCCCTGGAGAAGGGAAAGGCTACCCACTACAGTATTCTGGCTGGAGAATTCCATGGACTGTATAGTCTCTGGGTTCACAAAGAGTGGACTGAGCAACTTTCACTTTCACTTTCCAATGATTACAATAGAACCACACGATCCAGCACTCCCAATATGAGGGAAACCCTCAAATGAAACAGAAGCAGCGTCTCGAGGAGATCAGAGCGGATAAAACATGGAAGCCGCCCAACTGTCCCTCAGCATCTGACCGGCTCAGCAAAGTGTGGTTCGTCCACACTGCGGGACACCATCAGCCCGGAAAGGAGCGAACCTTGACCCCACATGCTTGAGAACAAACGTGTGATTCCACCCGCTCCGAGGTGCTCAGAGGAGAAGAGTCACCGATGGGGGAGTCGGGGTGTGTGAGTGTTTCCTGGGGACAGAACTTCAGCGTCACAGGAGGAAGCGTGATGGGGGCGACAGTGGTGTGCGCAGCCCTGGCCCACCACGCTGTGCGCTGAAGAATGGCGGGCGTGCTGCGTCTCTGATGTATATGCATTTCACCGAAAAAACAGTGTTGACCACACACACCCACACACACAAAATCCCTCAAAACAAAAACCCAAATGGCTAAGCCTGATATAACTGTGTCTACAAACCTAACTTCTGCCTGTTAAACTGGAGATGGTATGAAAACCGTCGTGGGCACCCGCCGCTGGGCAGGGCCGTGTGAGGGGCCACACACCCCCGGCTGACGCAGAACCCCCACTCCAGACACCTATCTAAAGGGAAAGCGCGGAGTGTGCATGAAGATTCATTAAAGACACTGAAAGCCAGAAAGCTCCAAAGGCATTAACCTTCAGGAGAAGTTACACAGAAACACGCCTGTAGTGTGTTGTGGTCCGATGCCAGGCGTGCGGAGCTAAGGCATGGGAAGAGGCTGGCGGACACGTGGGACCGGGGCGACCCTTGGCCGTGGGCCTGTCAACATCCTTTATTGTTCTACGATGAACACATATGACTTGCATGAACTTGGTGTCGGCTGTGACCCAAACAGGCAGCGTCAGGAACCCCGCGTGCCACCCTGGCTGGTCTCCGAGGTGCCAGCTATAAGCGCTTCACTGGGCCGAGGCTGGGGTTCAAGGTTAATCCTGGGGGACACGCTGGTAGGGAAACAGTGAGATGAACTGGAAAACCACAGGCTGTGAGCACGGTACGAGCGGAGAGCCAGCGTGCCCTCTGTGAGAGGGCACGGACAGCTGCCGCCTGCACTCAGCTTTCTGGAGAGCCTCGGTGACGTCCTTCAACTGAAAGGGGGCAGTGACTCAGTTAGGTTCCTTAAGACAGAACACGAATCATGGGCCCACTATGACCTAGAAAATCCAAGAAGCAGAGCTTGAGGAACACTGCACCTTCCTGGGGAGGGGGAGGGGTGGTGGTGGTTGTTCAGTCGCTCAGTGGTGTCTGACTCTGTGACACCATGAACCGCAGCATGCCAGGCCTCCCTGTCCATCACCAATTCCCAGAGTCCACCCAAACCCACGTGCATTGAGTCGGTGATGCCATCCAAGCATCTCATCCTCTGTCGTCCCCTTCTCCTCCCACCTTCAATCTTTCCCAGTATCAGGGTCTTTTCCAACGAGTCAGTTCTTTGCATCAGGTGGCCAAAGAATTGGAGTTTCAGCTTCAGCATCAGTCTCTCTAATGAACATTTAGGACTGATGTCCTTTAGAATGGACTGGTTGGATCTCCTTGCAGTCCAAGGGACTCTCAAGAGTCTTTTCCAACACCGCAGTTCAAAAGCATCAATTCTTTGGCGCTCAGCTTTCTTTATAGTCCAACCCTCACATCCTTACATGACTACAGAAAGGGAGGACAGGGAATGGGGAAGGAGGCTGTGCTTGTTTTGTTCAGGGACTGAATGAATGGGCACAGGGAGGAAGGCAGGTCAGGAAGGATGGATCCGCAGAGGGTGCCCACTCGGGAGGGCGCACATTCCAGAACCTGGGGCTCTTCTCCAAGCCGCTGGCCGCTCATCCTGCCCAGAGTCACCTGAGGACTCCTCAGCAACATAGCAGGTTTTAAAGGTGCCCTTGGTGACCTGGATGTGCCAGAGGTGAGTAGGGCCCACTGGAGGCTGGGTGGGGGAGCAGGAGCGTGGCAGAGCTCTCAGCAGAGATGGCCTGGCCGGGGGCAGAAGCAGGACGAGCAGGCGGGAGACGGCCCGCCCCACCAGCAGCCTGCATTGGCAGCAGCCCCGTGCGTGCAGCAGCAGGACAGCCAGAGACCCAGAGGACGGTTGGGCAGCGCCTGCGTAGCCGGCGGCAAGGGGAACAGGCTAGCCCACTCCCAGAGCATTTACGGACCTGGGCAGGGCGGAGACGGGCATGCCCCTCAGCCACAGGGGCCACGCTGGGGACACCTGCGCACGTGTGTGCAACACACACAAGAATTTCTGCAGCAGCCCTGCTTCTAACATCCAGACTGTTCACCATGAGCAGAGCAGGCTCTAGCTCAGACGGGGGCAGGAGAGGGTGCTGGGCGGTTGAGCAGAGGCCTGCGGGGAGACCCCGGGCTTTCCTGCCCCAGCCCGTCCGTGTGGCCCCCACAGGAGCAGACAGGCGCCCACATGTCAGGACGGGCCCTGAGCAGAGCTGCGCCCACACTCGGAACACACGCTGCCTTGAGCCACCCAGGCTGAGACCTACCACTTGATCCCAAGCTGCCCGACCCAGCGTCCTTAGGGAGAGAGAAGGCAGCTCGCCCCCCTTAGGGAAAGGGAACTGCGGGGGGGCAAGCTGCAGGCCAGGTGACCCCGCGGAGGCCCGGGTGGCCGGGGCACCCCCGCCACGCGGGCAGGGCCTCCACACAGGCAGCTGGGGAGGGCAGGGTGGAGGCTGAACAGGGCGGCAACTCGGAGAGCAATCTGGAACCGTGTCAGCTCAGCTGTCCTGGGCTCCCCCGAACAGAGGGCATCGGACTCTTCCTGGTCAGAAGTGAGAATGCCACGTGGGGAGAGCGAGGGTTCTGGGGGCAGTGTGCAGAGCCGGGGTGGGGCTCACGGGCCAGACGCGCCGCCGACGGCCCACTCCACCTCTGCTGCCCATCTCCTGCCAGGGCGGCCAGGGACACGGGCCCACCGGGTGTCTCAGGTTCTCAGGGATGGCTCCCAGGTGCAGACCACCTGTCAGCACGTGTCCTTCCTAGGACCCTCTGCTGAGACCCCGAGACAGCGGCTGTCCTCCACCGCGCGGGGACGGGTTTCCCTGGGTGCCATTTCCTGATTCTCTTCCCTTTGTCATCGGTCGTCCTCGCTGGCTCATCCAACAGAATGCACATGCCAACCCACAGGCGTGCGCGTGTGCAGGCGTGTATGTGCGTGTGTGCTGACGCTTCGATGCCACAGCTGGGGAAACATCCACACCCTGGCCCATCTCATCCTGCCACATTCCTGGGCTTCAGGGTCAAAAATGGAGAGCAACTTTCTAAAACCAGATGACAGGTTTCCAGAGCTGGCAGGACCACGCGGAGGCTGCGTGGGCTGGAGACGCAGGGCTCTGAGTGAAGCCTGCACTATCCCCACCTCAGAAGCTGAATTACTGGCTTCTCCTAAGATCAGACCAAAATAAGTTCTGAGGCGGTTTCTCTGCCATATTTAGGGTGTTCGTGTGGGACCAGTGACAGACATCTGGCTATGATACTTTCTGGAATTCTGGCTATGTCTTCCTGGCCAGAAAGAAAACATTAAGTTTTTACTGGAACAGCAACTTCAAGTCTCGCAGAATGGGACTTCACGACCAGCGTCTGTCCTCCTACTTGTCCCATATTCAAGCCAAAGCTTTTGCAATTCACAGAAAAGAAAAGGAAGCCCATTCTGGAATTTCTGAGTGTGTTAGGAAACAGGGAACATGCGCAAGCTTCGTGTTCACTGGGCCCCCACCCCCACCTGGCAGCAAAGGCGGGCACTCACTCCGGGAAGAGGTCCCCCTGCCCAGCCACACCCCAGACGGTTCTTTCAGTCACCAAGTAGCACTCTGTCCACAGACCAGGTAACAGGGAAGTGACAGCTGACTGCAGTCCCTGACCAGCCAGCAAAGGACCTGCTCTGTGCCCCCTCCCTGACGCTGCGCTCTCGGCCCAGGGGAGGCCCCTCGGGGGCACAGGCCTGGCACAACCCCGTGGGGCGCCCACCGACAGGGCAGGGAGCTGGACACTGTCCACTGCCCGCCTCTGTGCGCAGGGCCAGGGGGCTGGCACAGCCTCCAGACGGCTTCTCTCACGGATCAGAGCAAAGACTTTCGGGAGCTGAGGCCAGATCTCTAATTTAAAAACCATGAAATTCATTTAATTAGCTGAAAACAAATAATGGCTTTGCTAGATCAAAAACCCGGCTGCTGACCGGCCAGGGAGCTAAGAATGCTATTGATAAATGCCTGACATCACTTAAAATAAGTCACAGCTGAAGCTCCACCCTGCATCCATCAGACAGACTTCTGCCTCCTCTGCCCACCCTTCCACACAAAACAGAGGTGTTTGAACTAGTGACCAGTAAGAACCATAAAGTACATCTTGCTCCATCATCTTGCTGCTGCTGCTGCTAAGTCGCTTCAGTCGCGTCCGACTCTGTGCGACCCCATAGACGGCAGCCCACCAGGCTCCCCCGTCCCTGGGATTCTGCAGGCAAGAACACTGGAGTGGGTTGCCATTTCCTTCTCCAATGCATAAAAGTGAAAAGTGAAAGTGAAGTCACTCAGTCGTGTCCGACTCCTAGGGACCTCATGGACTGCAGCCTACCAGGCTCCTCCGTTCATGGGATTTTCCGGGCAAGAGTACTGGAGTGGGGTGCCATTGCCTTCTCCTCCATCATCTTACCTGACCGTAATAAGCTTAAGTTTGCTGCACAAATGAGCGTCATGTGTGAAGCTACTCACAGATACTGGCAGCTATTACTCATAATAAGACGCATGAGCTGAAAATACAGTGTCAGTAAACGGTCCTACTTCTATAAACGTGCACGACCACGCTGAATGGAACTTCAGTGTTTTCAGAGATCACCCAAAGCGGCCCCGCTGTCTGCCAGCCTCAGCGCCCAGGCCTGCAGGCCCTGTCTCTGGCCTGCTTCCCCCGCGGTCCTCACCACTCTGGGGTGTAGAGCCGCTCACTCCACGTGAGGTCATGGGCTCAGCAAGACGCTGAGCTTCACAATGACTCACCATCAATCCAAGGAACCACCCCCAAAGGGGACTTTTTAATGGTACAATTCTCAGATTTGGGGCTCAAAACCTTCCTTTCTTAAGCGATTAAGAATTTTAAAAATTTTAGCTGAAACCACAATGAGACACCACTTCAAACCCACCAGGACAGCTAGACTCAAAAAGTCAGGTAATAGTCAATGCAGGTGAGAACATGGAGAAACTGGAGGCCTAGCTGGTGGGAGGGAGACAGGGAGCCCCTCTGGAAGGCAGTGGGCCCCCGAGCGCTCACACACGGGTGTCGGCCCAGACACACGGACACGCGTGCCCCCAAGACGTGCACAGGGCCGTTCACAGCAGCAGTGTCCGCCGCAGCCCTGGGGGAACGGCCCCAGCTGATGGTGGAGGAGAAAACGGGTGTGTTGGTACCGTCCCACTGTTCACATGGTTCACTGAAGCCATGGTAGGCAAGGCGCGAGTGGGGAAACGGGAAGAAAAGTCGAGGGGCCACAGGGAAGGCAGACACTCTGCATGCTCTCGTGGCTGAGCAGCGGACACGGCTGCAAGGCAACGCAGGGCTCCTCAGGCAGGGCTTACACGTGTTTACAGAGCAAACATGACCCGTGGCCAAGCGAGGAGGCGGTGACACGCACACACAGGGGCAGCGGGCTCAGCTGTCACATAACCGTGGCTTTACAAACGGCAGGCGGGAGCAAGACGCTGTGCGGCCAGAGGGCCTGACCGTTGCCATTTGGCTGATTTTCTCTCTCCCCACAGGCACCACGGAGTGTGATTCCACCAGCAAAAGGGAAACGGTACTGCCCACTGTGCCCCACAGAGGAAACCCTAACACACCACGCTTTGGGGGAAGCCAGCCACAGAGGACCTTGCACAGTCCCTCAGAGGGAAGCCCACGGTGCTCACGACTGGGGGGACAGGACGCAGGTCCCAGACACTCAGAGGCAGGGGCGAGGGTGGAGCACACTGGCGGGGTGGGGGGCGACAGCTGAAGGGCGTGGGGGTCCCCGTGAGGATGGGACATCGGGGAGCTGACTGCAGTGACGGCTGTGCACGTCTGTGACCACGACAGAGCCGCCGCCGCCGCTACGCTCCACATGGGTGGCCACGTGGCCACGTGCGTCACACCTCAGTAAAGCTGCTCGGCGTGTGCAACGCTGCTCTGGAAAAAGCGGGCCCAGCTTCGGAGAGGCTGACTGTGGGGCGCCCGAGCGGCAGTGTGGGGTCTGGGGATACGAAGGGGCCCGTGGGTGGTGGGCGGAGCCGGGGCTCCAGGGGGATGGGACGAGCTGGGGCTGGGGGGGCAGGGGGCGGGGCAGGGGCTGCCCGTGAGACTCGGCCCGGGGGGCTTCTCACAGAGGCAGAGACAACACTTCAAAAGTAACCACACTGCCAACTGCATCCTTGGCCCCTGAGACGGAACCTTCAGCGTCCCTGTGGGTCTTGCCCCTCTGCTCCGCCGTCTGCACCAGGAGGGAAGGTCAGCACATCAGCCCTGCGGGCCCACAGACACGTCCGTGGGACACTCAGTGGGAAGTAAACCAAATGAGCACACGCGGGAGGCGTGGGCGGCCAGAGAGCGCCCCCCACAGACCGAAGGTGAGTCCCTAAGGCCAGAGGACGCTGCGCAGGGTGAGAAACAAAGACCCCCCGGGAGAGAGCACACTCCCTGCCCAGCTCGTCTGTGCCCCGCCTGGCCCTGGGCCACACTGGGCCACATGTGGACGCAGCCTCGCTGCCCTGACCTGCCTTCAGCAGCAGAGCCTGGCTCCAGGCCCACGAGACCTCCTCTGAGCTACCAAGAGAGGCCAGTGGCCAGGGACCTCCCGCCAGGCACCCACGTCCACACCAGCCCCCAGCGCGGAACAATCAGAGGGCCACAGTGGGCCTCTCAGGGCCAGCCTGCTGGGCGGGGGGGGTGGTGCCAGCGGGGGCACAGGGGCGGTGATGGGGGGCAGGGAGGGGGCCCGGGCGGAAGCCAGCCTCTACCCTGGGTCCTGGACCCACGGGGGGAGGGGGCAGGTGGGCACACCTTCTCTGCAGCCCTTCCCGAGCAGCCCAAGAGGTGTGTCAGCAGCCAAGACACCAACACCAGAGCTCCGGGACACTTTCTTCACAGAGACCGCAGTCCTGACCGCTAGCAACAACTGCTGGGAAAGCCTCACGCGTGCTCCCCACCCCGCACACCTCCCCGCCCTGCACACCTCCCCATCTCCCCGCCCCGGATCACGGCTGGCTGGTGGCCTGCTTGAGCAGGGGGACACAGCGGAAGCCGCAGGGGTGAACCCCAGCTGGGACTTCCCAGCTCCCACCCCGAGCACACGCCCATCCCCACGCCAACACAGCCACACCAGCTCGCTGGAGGGCGAGGGCCACATGCAGACAGCTTCTGGCTGGGCCCAGACTCAGGAGCGAGGTCGCACTACTCCTTGGCCAGGCCAAGCCAGAAGACCCTCCAAGCCAATGCTCAGACTGCAGGAAGCATGAAAGCTTCACTCGGGTTATCAAGTCTGGGGGTGGTTTGTTACTCAGCAAAGCTAACTGACACAGTTGTGAAGGATAGGGCACTAAGGATACAACTAATTTACAAAAATATATGTTGAGTTTTAGCTTCTCCTGAAAGGCAGATTTGAGTGATCACATGCACAACTTAAAAAGTACCCTATCCAATTCATGATACGCAACGTCAACTTGACTCTTTTAATTTCTGGACTCCGCCAAGTATCTCAAAATACCAAGCATGATGGTTCTATCTGACTAAAGGAAACAGCAATTTCAATTTATCGAAACTTTGACAAGTTCAATATATTCTGAACCTTTATACAACGGTGTCTCTGATTTACAAGTGAATTTCCCAGAGAAGAATTACATCTTATTTGTGACTCAGCAATAAATGTCTGCTTTCCTCCTTTTTTGAGCTTAGGTTTAGTTGATAAAGACCATTCTATTAACCAGGACCAAAAAAGATGCTCCAAAGTAAACCCTAAATAATGCAAAATTCTCTTCCTTTCTCTTCTTCCTTCCTTCTTTCCTTTCTTTCAAGAAATCTAAAGCTCTTCTAAGCCTGCGTGCATGCTAAGTAGCTTCAGTCATGTCCTACTCTTTGTGCCCTTATAGACTGTTGCTCACCGGGCTCCTCCATCTACGGGATTCTCCAGCAAGAATACTGGAGTGGGTAGCCATGCCCTCCTCCAGGGCACCTTCCTGACCCAAGGATCCAACCTGCGTCTCCAGCACTGGCGGGCGGGCTTCGCACCACTAAGCACCTGGGAGCCCCGTCTGAAGCCTGGACCACAGCAAGTGTGTTCACCACACGGCAGCTTCATGGTGGAGATTCTTCCAAACATTGGGCTGGAAGAGACCTGGGAGCCCAACTAATTCCCACACTTTAACCAGTTCCTCCAGGTGACTCATCGGAGGATGGTGAGAAGGTGAGAGGGAACAGAGCCGCCCGCTCCCCGGGGCGCAAAGGTGCCTGCTCCAGACTCCCTGTCCTGCAAAGGCGGCCTCTTGCAACACAGGAGTGTCGCTGAAGGCGGACGGGCAGGTCCTGCCAGTTTCAGTTACCTGCCTGATTAAGTGATACTTGCTTTCTTCCTCAGGTGAGACCCAAGAACCTGCACGGTCCTTGAGTCCAGACACTAGGGACCCAGGCACCGGATTCCTGCCACAGAACATGCGAGCAAGAGAGGCCGGGGCTCCGAGCTGGGGTGGGGGCGCCTGCCTCCTCCCCGTGCTCAGCTCCTTCCTCACCTCTGCTCTCACAGCACTTTCTGCAGGCAGGCTCCAGCTTCCTCTAGCCCCTCACGCCCGCCCGCCTTCTGTGCGGCCCCTGACCTCCCCCCAAGCACAAGCCAGCCTTTGCTCAAAGTAGAGTTCATTCTCGCTCTAGTTTGTCACATTAAGAGCAGGGGAACGCAGTCAAAAGTATTACCTTAAACTAATAAAAAATATTAGAAAAAATAATTTATTTCTGCATTCCGTGGTAGCTCAGCTGGGAATCTACCTGCAATGCAGGAGACCCCAGTTTGATTCTTAGAAGATCCCCTGGGAAAGGGATAGGCTACCTACTCCAGTATTCATGGCCTTCCCTGGTGACCCAGACAGTAAAGAGTCCGCCTGCAATGTGGGAGACCTGGGTTTGATCCCTGGGTCGGGAAGATCCCCTGGAGGAGGGCATGGAAACCCCCTCCAGTATTCTTGCCTGGAGAATCCCACGGACAGAGGAGCCTGGCAGGCTACAGTCTATGGGGTTGCAAAGAGTCAGACAACTGAGCGACTAAGCACACACACACTTATGAAAATGAGAAATTTTTTAAAAGACCATTCATTCTAATGCTATTTAGAAAATCAGAAAAAAATGTTTTCAAACGTTTGCTATATTCAGTTGTTTTTGCCAATATTATCAGTGCAAGCTACTACAGGGAATTTTCAAAGTAAAAGTGTTCTTATTGCTGACCCAGAAAAATGAGGTCTGTGTCAGGCTCTTCATATGCAAGGGCTCAGCCCTCACCCAGCCACCCCGAGAAGCAGGGCCTGGAGTTACCCCCACATGCGGACAAGGAAGTGGACACAGGGCGATGCTGAGGGGCGCCTCTCAGCCAGCCGCTCGGCCACCAAGACTCGGGAGCGGGCAAGCTGGTTCCCGCCCGCACCACACAGCACTCAGCCAGCCTCCCGAACGCCCACATTGCGTCAGAAGCTTAAAGGAAAGTCAGGAGAAGTCACTCTCCAGGCTCACTGTTTCCAAGCATTTTGTTACCCAGCTACTCGAGGCAACGTGATAAACAGGCAAAGTCTACCAGCAACGTGGAACTCGGCCCCTGACTTTCAGCAAGCATGAGGCATAGGCCCCCGGGCTTCTTACCTCGATGTCAAACACCTCGACGGAGTCGTCCAGCAGCTGCACGCGGATGTGCGTCCGGGCCGCTGGCCGTGCCGCCCGTGCCGGGGGGCCCTGACCGGGCTCCAGGGTGCTGACGCCCACGGGGGTCGCAGTGCCCAGGCGTGCCCCCGGGGTCTGCAGGACTCTGTATGTTCCTTCCAGCTCCCCCATTCCTCAGCAGCTGAGAAGGAGTGTGCTAAAACAAACAGAAAGCCCCAATTATCTTCAGTTATTCAATTGAAACAACGTAAGAAGATCACTGGGTAGACCGGAATTGCCGGCACTCATTTTGCACCTCTGGGAGTCAGTGAGGAGGATTATCTTCTCCTCATACACAGGCAGGTGCAGCACAGACGCCAGCCAGCGGCAGCCCTGGGACCAATGTCTCCTGGGTGTGCAGGCCGGGCAGTGCCAGCTGACCCGCAGGCCATCCAAAGGGGCCCCCTGGGGTGGGGCGGCCCACAGCCACCTGCCTCTCCTTCCCAGCCACCTCCTCCCGCCCCCGGCCCAGAGGTTCAGGTGCTGCCCACACGCTGTGTGCACGGCCCAGGGCCTTCTAGCAAAGGTAGGTGGGTGCACACGACTTGGGTCATGGGTCCCCACCCCACCGACACGGAGGGGACAGTGCAAGGAAGGTGGATGGAGATGCTGGGGCTGCCTTTGCCGGCCCTGCAAGCCCTGGTCTCTCAGCTGCATCTCCAGGCTGCAGAGGCGTCACTGGGGGTTCAGAGGAGACTCTAGACCCGGCGCCAGACAGCAGCGTGGCACATGCCGTGGGGAGCCCCTGCCCCAGACGGCAGCGTGGCATATGCACGGGGAGCCCCTGCCCCAGATGGCAGTGTGGCATATGCACAGGGAGCCCCCGCCCCGGACGGCAGCGTGGCATATGCACGGGGAGCCCCTGCCCCAGACGGCAGCGTGGCACATGCCGTGGGGAGCCCCCGCCTCTGCTGTTGCCTACACTGCCCTGCCCCACCCCCGCAATAACCTCATTGTCATCTCCGTCCCCCGAGCCCTCCTCACCGATGACGCTGAGGGTCTGAGAGGGTCAGAGGTGCCCCGGGAGGTGCCTGTACCCTTCCAACCCTCCCTGCTGTGTGGGGAAAGGTCTCCAGCTCTAAGCTATTAAGTTTAAAAGAGCCCATCTCATCATTGTGTTTAACAATGAAAGAATAGGCTAAGTGTCTGCTGGAATCCAGTAATACAGGCTTGCTTTCATTCACCCTTATTAATAAAGTTACCTTCTACTTATGGCAAATTCCCTTTTTAAGTATGCCTATTTGTGTATAAGTCAACTTAAAGCAATACACTTAATGGTTAAACATGGTAAGACAAAAACAAATGCCAGATGTTAATCAAGAAAGAATGCAGATGCCACAAAAATTATTTTAGTTTGCTTAATCATCTTCGAAAAGTCTTCGACTAGCTTGCAGTAAATATTTTGGAGAATTAACCTCACTAGATTCCTGGTCCACTCCGTTTCATGCCAACTTCCCTGCTGAGTTCCCTGGCCTTCTTTCTTTCAAGCTAATTTTGTTATCAAGACAAACTAACTCACGAACTTTTTATGTCTTGAATTAAGATCGAAAAGCTTCTCAGTGGCCTGCTGCCTCCTGCTTAAGCCCTACTCAGCTAAGGCCTTCCCAACCGTCTGGCTGAGAACTGACTTGCATGTCTGGTTTATCAACAAGCAAACAGAAAATGAGCCAAGACCGCTGGGAAAGTGAGACGTGCACTGCACGAGCAGAGCGACGAGGCAGCTGGTCACCCTGCAGGACGCAGCTCCCAGCCGGCCTCCAACACAAGCCAACGGCTGACCCTGTGTTCGGACCCAGCTGAGCTGCAAGGGCGGTTCAGGCTGGCAGTCACCAGCTGTCTTCAGAGCTCGCCCTCCAGGCTGCATGGCCCTGGGAGAAGTAATTCTTACTGTGGTTAACGCCACGTCAAAGAACATGCACTGCGTCAGGACACGAGGCACTGCATAGGCCACGGGCTCGATCAACGTGGCAGAAACCTGCTTCCACATCACTGAGTGTGAGATCCATGAGGTGCTGAGAACCATAAATGCGAGCGCTTTCATTCCAGCTTCACAAACGTGAGAGGCTACTGCGGAAGCAAGGGTGTGGAGGGAGATGAGCCCACTTGCCAGCTGCCCAGGTGTGCAGACAGGTGAGAGGGAGACGCGGTGGGCTCACAGAGCTCACCCACCGCCAGAAGAGGCCCTTTTGAAACAAGTGGCGGGTACCAAGCGATCCTTTCCCTTTTAAGTGAAGCTGCAGCTCTGAAGCAATAGGCACAACCAAGGTGTTGTTTGAATCACTTCTGCTGTGTGTTCCATTGTACGATCCTCATTTATATTTGTTGTGTATTCCATTGTACGATCCTCATTTATATTTGTTCATATCAAAGTTTGCTGCTGCTGCGTCGCTTCAGTCGAGTCCGACTCTGTGTGACCCCATAGATGGCAGCCCACCAGGCTTCCCGTCCCTGGGATTCTCCAGGCAAGAACACTGGAGTGGGTTGCCATTTCCTCCTCCAATGCAGGAAAGTGAAAAGTGAAAGTGAAGTCGCTCAGTCGTGTCCGACTCTAGCGACCCCCTGGACTGCAGCCTACCAGGCTCCTCTGTCCATGGGATTTTCTAGGCAAAAGTACTGGAGTGGGGTGCCATTGCATGGAAAAAATTTCAGGTTCTTCCCTTTGACTTATTACAAGAAAGTCATGTCCAAACACCTACTTCTCAAAAAAAAAAAAAAAAAAAAACCCAAATCAAGCAAGACTAAGCTACTGTACTCATTCAGGTGAGAAACAGCAAGAAGAACATGTAGGGAGGCTATCCCAGAAGAGTCGGGGCTGGGGTCCCCTTGGGGGGCTGCCCTGGGGTGGGCACAGCGGAGGGGCTGCAGGTGTGGCCAGCACAGCTCCACGGCCCGACTGGACACTGTCCACTCAGCTCATCCAGCTGTGCATTTGATTCATGCAGTTTTAACAGCACACTGTTAATCAACCGCTGTTTATCTCTCCTAACAAAACACACGTTAGATAAATGGAAAAACACTTTTCCTGGATCAAGGAATTCTAAAACATGGCCTCTGCACGTTTATGTCTTCTGAGCAGCAAGCTTCTGTCCCAGTCATTGCCACCTGGTCAAAGGAAGACACCCACCCGGCTGAAGCCGAGACGGAGGACCAGAATACACCCTCACACCTGGAGGCTCATCTGGGGAGGACGACTCTCCTGAGAGGACCCGAGCCCACGGGCACCCTCCTGAGGATGCTCCAGGAGAGCTCTGCTTGCTATCACACATCGGCAATGCGCACATACCTCCTATTTAATGACTACTCATCTTTTAGCTTAAGAAAGTTCAGGAAGGAACGAACTCAGAAAATCAGCTGGAACCGCTGAGTTGTAAACAGCAGTCGACCTTGGTCTCACTCTGGAGTGAGTAGCAGTGACACAACCCCCCCTGCAGGAACAGGAAGTTGCTTGTTCAACAGTCTCGCCTCAGCCCGACTGCTTCCTCTAGCCTGACCACAGGAAGAAAGGAAAAATGTATGCACTGAATCTGCTTTACATAAATTACAGCCTAACAGAAATTACTTTGTTTTGCTCTGTGTGCTTATAAATAAACATTAAAAAGGCAAGAGTATGCAAACTAGATGAGACACACAGCAAGCGCTTCCCAGTCCTGCGGGCTCTAAAGGGCAGAGAGCAGCTCCTATGCTGCCGGAGACCTCTCCAGAGACCCTCTCTAGGGAGACCTCTCCGGAGACCCTCTCCAGAGACCCTCTCCAGGGAGACCATTCCAGGGGGACCCCCTCCAGAGGGATCAGGGGAACCTCCTCAGGGGGACCGTCTCCAGAGACCTGGAGGGAATCAATCAAAATCCAGGGACTGATGAAGGACTCCGGTTCACTTTCCCTTCATCCTCTAATTGAACAAAATGTTCTGCAGTCTTATTCCTAAAACTATTTCTGGTGGCCGGATACAATTTCCACCACTGACGTCTAGTGTTACGAACTTGGCTCCTATATATTCTCATTTAATAAAAAAAACCTTCAAAACCACCTTGTGATGTGTAATTTCCATTCTAAAGTTGGAACAATTCAGCTCAAGAGTCTGCCGAAGCTCTGGGTGATGACGTGTCAACTCAGGTTTGTAACAGAGGAACCACTGGGGCGGGGCAGTGACGATGGAGAAGGCTGTGCCTGTCTGGAGTGGGGGGCATATGAGAAATCTGTGGAACTTCCACTGGAGTTTCTGTGAACTTCAAATTGCTCTAAAAAAGTCCATGTAATTAAAAAAAAAAGGTCTGCTCCCCAGTTGCCTCCCCCTTGGCTGGAAAATGAGCACGTGGCTCAGTAGCAAGCACAGCCCTCTGTCCACAGCACAGGATGCTGCTGAAATTTCTATCATGAGAAGAAGGTCTCTATGGGCTTCTCTGATGTGAAGGTGGATACAAGCCAGGTGCAAAGCGGGTGCGTGGCACATGAGTTCTGGTGAAGAGGAGGACCATGAACACACGCATTTGCTTCCGTTCAAACAAGCACGCTGGAGGATAAATTACCCAAACAACCGCCTCTGGCAGGCGCTAGTGCTGCGAGGGCAGCTGTTTCTGGAATCTGCAGTGCTCATGTCTCAGGTCAACTAGGGAACCTCGTCAATGGTCTCACATTTGCAAAGCACTTTTGCCACATAACATAACCTGTTCTCAGAAGTAACACTGGGGGTGATGGCCTGAGGGGACAAAGTTCTGCCGACCACAAGGTCTTTGTCCAGTAATTCCAATATCTGCATCATCTGAGCTGTAGCCTGTCTTCTCTCCTGTGAGCTGGTATTTCCCTGGTTCTATGCATGTCATGGCAAGAATACACAGAACAACTGTACAAAAAAGATCTTCACGGCCCAGATAATCACGATGGTGTGACCACTGAGCTAGAGCCAGATATCCTGGAACGTGAAGTCAAGTGGGCCTTAGAAAGCATCACTACGAACAAAGCTAGTGGAGGTGATAGAATTCCAGTTGAGCTATTCCAAATCATGAAAGATGATGCTGTGAAAGTGATGCACTCAATATGCCAGCACATTTGGAAAACTCAGCAGTGGCCACAGGACTGGAAAAGGTCAGTTTTCAATCCAATCCCAAAGAAAGGCAATGCCAAAGAATGCTCAGACTACCGCACAATTGCACTCATCTCACACACTAGTAAAGTAATGCTCAAAATTCTCCAAGCCAGGCTTCAGCAATGTGAACCGTGAACCTCCTGATGTTCAAGCTGGTTTTAGAAAAAGCAGAGGAACCAGAGATCAAATTGCCAACATCTGCTGGATCATGGAAAAAGCAAGAGAGTTCCAGAAAAGCATCTATTTCTGCTTTATTGACTATGCCAAAGCCTTTGACTGTGTGGATCACAATAAACTGTGGAAAATTCTGAAAGAGATGGGAATACCAGACCACCTGACCTGCCTCTTGAGAAATCTGTATGCAGGTCAGGAAGCAACAGTTAGAACTGGACATGGAACAACAGACTGGTTCCAAATTCGTCAAGGCTGTATATTGTCACCCTGTTTATTTGACTTATATGCAGAGTACATCATGAGAAACACTGGACTGGAAGAAACACAAGCTGGAATCAAGATTGCTGGGAGAAATATCAATAACCTCAGATATGCAGATGACACCACCCTTATGGCAGAAAGTGAAGAGGAACTAAAAAGCATCTTGATGAAAGTGAAGGTGGAGAGTGAAAAAGTTGGCTTAAAGCTCAACATTCAGAAAACAAAGATCATGGCATCTGGTCCCATCACTTCATGGGAAATAGATAGGGAAACAGTGGAAACAGTGTCAGACTTTATTTTTCTGGGCTCCAAAATCACTGCAGATGGTGATTGCAGCCATGAAATTAAAAGACGCTTACTCCTTGGAAGGAAAGTTATGACTAACCTAGATAGCATATTCAAAAGCAGAGACATTACTTTGCCAAAAAAGGTTCGTCTAGTCAAGGCTATGGTTTTTCCAGTGGTCATGTATGGATGTGAGAGTTGGACTGTGAAGAAGGCTGAGTGCCGAAGAATTGATGCTTTTGAACTGTGGTGTTGGGGAAGACTCTTGAGAGTCCCTTGGACTGCAAGGAGATCCAACCAGTCCATTCTGAAGGAGATCAGCCCTGGGATTTCTTTGGAAGGAATGATGCTAAAACTGAAGCTCCAGTACTTTGGCCACCTCATGGGAAGAGTTGACTCATTGGAAAAAGCCTCTGATGCTGGGAGGGATTGGGGGCAAGAGGAGAAGGGGATGACAGAGGATGAGATGGCTGGATGGCATCACTGACTCAATGGATATGAGTCTCAGTGAACTCCGGGAGTTGGTGATGGACAGGGAGGCCTGGCGTGCTGCGATTCATGGGGTCACAAACAGTCGGACACGACTGAGCGACTGATCTGATCTGACGTGATGCATGTCAGGTAATTTTGGATTGTATCCTGGAGTTAAAATACTGTGTTGGACTTACCTGGTGATGCAGTGGGTAAGAATCCACCTGCCAGTGCAGGGCACCTGGGTTTGATCCCTGGTCCAGGAAGATTCTACATGCCACAGAGCAATTAAGCCCATGAGCCATTACTACTGAGCCTGCACACTCCGGGACCCACAGGCTGCAAGGTCTGAAACCTGAGCATCTGCAGCCTGTGCTCTGCAACAAGAGAAGCCCCTGCAGCGAGAAAACCACACACCATGACGAACAACAGCCCCTGTTCACCCAAACCAGAGACCCTGAGCAGCAACGAAGAGCCAGTATCAACACAAATAAATACAATACACCAAACACAGTGCTGCGAGCCTCTGGCATCACTTAAATCCCACGAGAACGGGTCATCTCTGTTTAGCTGCACTGGCCTTGCCAGGGCCGGGTGGAGGCCTCAGCATCAGCCCCACCTGCAGAGGCTCCACCCTCCCTGGGCACCATCCCCGGCACCCGCCGGGCTGTGGGCACCCCCTTAGCCGAGTTCCTGCAGGCAAGCGGTGCAGAGTCAGCCCCGTGTAGACACAGCTCAGCGCTGGGCCCACAAATTCATCAGCAACTCTGGGGTCACCCCCTCAGGCCCCTTCTCCACAGGCATTACCCCCTTGCCCCCCTCTACTAGGCTCATCCCCTCTCCACGGGCATCACCCCCTTGCCCCCTCTCCACAGGGGTCACCCCCTCAGGGCCCCCTCCACTAGGCTCACCCCCTCTCCACAGGGGTCACCCCCTCAGGGCCCCCTCCATTAGGCTCACCCCCTTTCCACAGGCATCACCCCCTCTGCCCCTCTCCACTAGGGTCACCCCCTCTCCATGGGCATCACCCCCTCGGCCCCCTGTCCACAGCTCCCTGGCTTACTCCTCAGTTCTCCAGCCAGAAGCCTGCAGCTGACGCCCTGCTCGCTGGGGGCTTCCCCAGCTGCAGGAGAGAGTAGAGTGCCCTGCTGCCACAGGCCTGGCTGGAGGACAGGGAGAGGGAGGGGGGTACGGTGGCTGTCTCCCCGTTTCTCTGGAACCCAAACTGGGCAGCTCCTCCTGCAGCCCTCCTGGTTTGCACCTGGAGCCCATCTCTGGGTTCTGGCTGCACTGGGAGCAGTCTGGGGAGGCTGGGGGAGGTGGAGGAGGAACAGGAGCCTCACTGCTCGTGTGGCCGTGCTGGCTGCCGTTTCCTCACGGCTGCTCCGCGCAGCTGTGCAGCCCTGCAGCCAGGGTGGTGGGCGAGCTGGGGCAGAGGGGGCTTATGTCTCTTCCCAGAAACAGAACTCAACCTCCAGGCATCTAGAGCGTGTCTGCATGGTGCTCTTTGGGAAGACAGTTAATTTCTATTTCCTCCCTTCCGAGGGTCTGTCGTTTGGAGTTGCCTCCAGGGATGAACACGTGTTACATCTGAAATCAGTTGGCTTCTGGGTGGAGGACAGCGGGGGTCCTACAGTGGAGCACAGCTCACCTTCAAGGAGAAAGAAGGGAACCTACCTGTGTGTCCTCCTCAAACAGTTCAGTTAAAGTAAAAATGATCATTTTTAAACAGTGTCTGGAATGGGTTTCTTGTTCAGAGAGTGAGACTTGTTCCCCCAATGTGCATCTCCTTAACTGTCACCAATGCAGCCAGGATCTGAAGGCCGCAGGAGACAGAAGAACTCCAGTGATTTGTAAGACGACCCAGAGCTGCTTCCTCCTTAAACACGCCCAGCAGCTGGCAGAGGCGGCGCCGAGCACCCTTACCGCCTGTGTCCCAGGCGCCCTCAAGGTGCTGACCATGCCCTGCCCTTGTCTGGCCTTGTGACTCTGACGCCCATCTGCCTTGTTTCTGGGCTCCTCGCTGGCATGGCCCCTTCCAAGGTCCTAAGGAGGGGCCCTTGGCGAAGCCATCTAGAAAGTTCGCACACATATTCCAGTGGCAATTGACTGAGCCTGCTGCCCCTTCCACCCTGACCCTGCCTGCATTCTCCTTCCCCAGGTCATGTGGCTCAAGACAGGACCCAGCTGCCTGCACAAGGAGCAGGAGACATGCTGAGTTCAGGTTTAACGGGACACGTTTCAGTTTTCACACCAAGCTTACCACCAGCCATCATGCCGCAGGCCTGGCTCCGGGAGCGTCGCTGCCGCCCAGGGTGCTTTGGCCCGGGGCTGGGGAACCAAGTGCAGGCCGGACCCCGTGGCAACACCAACAGCCCCAACAGCGCCAGGGGCAGGGGGTGTGTGGGCCTGGGAAGGAGCAAGGCTGGCAGTGCAGGGGGCCAGACACCGGAGAGTCATCCCCAGGCAAGTGAAAAGGCAAGCAGAGCTCGGCACTCAGCGGCCAAAACCGCACTGCCCGCCGTCAGAAAAAAGAATTTACACTGCAGCAGTATACTTATAAATACACCATAGATTCACAACTTTTTTGAATGGAATTCTGCAAAACAGAATTTATCAGGACTCCTGCTGTTCCAAAACACAATCTGTAGCTGTGCTAGAAACAGCAAGCGTGAAACCGTTTTATATCTCCTAACAGTCAACAATAAAGGTTTCTGATCAACCATGCTAGAGGAGTCGCTGCACTCATTCTATTCTCTGTCACACTAATTAAAAAGTACATGGCCAAATGAAAAGTGGTACAGAGCTGTGTCGAGGGCTCAAGACGATGACACCCAACTCTTATCTGCTGCCGCTGCTGTTAACTTGCTCACTTGTGTCCGATTCTTTGTGACCCCATGGACTGTAGCCCACCAGGCTCCTCTGTTCATGGAATTTTCCACGCAAAACTTCTGGAGTGGGTTGCCATTTCCTTCTCCAGGGGACCTTCCTGGCCCAGGGATTGAACCTGGGTCTCCTGCGTGGCAGGCGGGTTCTTTACCGCTGAGCCGCTGGGAAACAGAGGTGTGTCAGGCAATTAGCAAATACACTATTTTTCTGGATTGTTCTGACTGTTACATTAATGGTCAGCTTTCTCAACTCTGTAACGTATTTACTTTTTCTCATTCTAAATAAATATTTGCAGTCCAAGTTAATTTTTATTTCTAACACTGTGTTTCTTAAAGAGGTCTCCTCCCCCACACTGGGTAAATCTCAGGTCCCATAAAAACTGCCATCCACTCTGCCCCAATGAAACCTGACTCGTCCAAATGTTCAGCGAGCACCTTGCTTCTGAACAGAGCAAGTCCAAGTTCCTAAAAGCACAGGAGCCTCTGAGAAGAGAAACACTGCCTCCCCCCCCCCCCCCCGCCATCACAGCGGGGAAGACACAGGAGCCAGTCTCCTAAGTGCTGGTAAGAGCCGCGAGGAGTTAAGCCAGAAGCCAGAAGCCGCTAGGGATCTGGTGGGTGGAGAGGGAGGGAGGAGGCCTCAGCGAAAGGCACGTGTCTGCGTCAGACCCCCCAAGAGTCCTGAGTGGCCGCCAGGCCCGCCCCTGGCTCAAAACCCTTGCCACACAAAACAAGGAATCCAGGCTCAGAAAGGTTAGTGACCTCAGCCTTTCCCCACCCCCGACCTCAGGGTGTGCCATCCCCTCTTGGGCTTAAGGGACCCCACGTGCCGAGTGTGGGATGAGCCAGAAGGGGAGACGCCTGTGAAAGTGGCCCGGACCACACTTGGGGAGCACTGAGGAGGGGCCGTGGCTGGCCTTGCCAGGCGGTTCTCCAGCACAGAGTGGAGCTGGGCCCACTGGGCAATGGAGGGCTGGCTGGGCAGAACAGTGCACACCAGCAGGGCCCTGAGGGCGCCCACGGCCGGGCGGTGGGGGTCCTCAGAGCCCACCTCGGAGGCCTGGGTGGGATTTCTCCTAGCTGCAGAGTACCACCTGGTACTCTGCAGCTAGGAGAGATGGGTGAAGACAGGCTCATCACTGCGTCTGGCAGCGTCAGCGGGCCTTTCTGCTCTTGGATTTTAAAACGACTGTAAACTGGAGAACAGTCCTGTGACCCTAAAATAAAACTACTTTCATCACTCCATCTTCTCCTCCGATCCTTGTCCACATCCTCGAATATTTTTAAATCAGTGTAATTGCTGTGTACAAACTGCTTCGCTTTTTTGGTTAAGATGTCTTTTTGAACGTATTTCCAGGGATCACAATGGTTCCAATTCTGTTGGGCGGGAAGGGTGAGAAGGGGACTGCCGGAGCGCGTCTGTGGGCTGCGGAGTGCTCCACCACTCTTACACGCGGTGTGTACCCGAGTTTGTTTTCAAAACCGGGATTCCAAAATCAAAACCTTTTATCACTTATTGCTAGCTGCTCTCCATAAAGATTAGACCAATTTACAGAATCACCAGAAATCCATCACATTCTGGCCTCTGTATCCTTAAGCTCTGTGGAGCCCTCACCTTTGACACCCTGTTGCCAAGGTGAAGCCTAGAGCTGACAAATATGCTGCAGCCCAAGGATGCTCCACACACGGGGTCTCAGAGAGCGGGACGGGGCGACCGCGGCTCCGCACTCAGCTTTACAGGGCTCTTCCTGCACAGAACGCAGAGCCGCGTGCAGGAAACTTGTGACCCATTGAGCAAAAGGGGAGGTGGCGGGCTTACAAGAGAGTGGGTGAAGGAAAAGCGGGAACAGACCTGAGAGGAACAGCGGCAGGAACAGCCATCCGCTACCTTCTCAGGACAGAGGACGCACTGCTGTGCTGAGAGGCAAGGTGTTTGGAGAGGAGAGGAGGGGCCTGATGGATTTAAAAGCACATGCACAGAACTATCCATGCCTCCATCTTTGCTTTGTCAATGCAGGGCACACGCCCTTCTCCCAAACAGGACAACTCTGCTTAAATACTGCCTTCTTTTCTCTGGACTGTGTGCTCAGACTGCTCTTCTACCAGATAACATGATGGCTAACACTGATTAAGCACTTAGTGGGTTCCAGGCATCTAGCTACTGACGCCTGATCCTCACAACAAGTCTATGAGGCAGGTAAACTGCAACCTCATTTGTTGATAAGGAACTCGAGGAGAGATACGTGAATGTATCATATAAACTCCCCTTTTGGGAAAGGAATTAGTATAGATGGAAGCAGGAAGCCTACCAGGAGGGGAGGTCCAAGCAGGTAATGAGCCAGCAAACTTCTGCAGCTCTTGCAGCTTCTGGTCCAGATAGCTCAGTGCTCACTGAGGCTCGGCAACAAAGCAGGAGTCCCGCCCCAGGAAGCGGGTCCAGGCGTGATCCAGCACCGGCCACCCACTCTGCTTCCTACTGGGGCCAGGGCCTGGCCACGTCATCTCTGCAGATTTTGAGACAACTTGACTGCAGTCATGAAATTATGACGCTTACTCCTTAGAAAGAAAGCTATGACAAACCTAGACAGCATATTAAAAAGCAGAGACATCACTTTGCTGACAAAGGTCTGCAAAATCAAAGCTATGGTTTTTCCAGTAGTCATGTATGGATGTGAGAGATGGACCATAAAGAAGGCTGAGCCCTGAAGAATTGATGCTTCAAACTGTGGTGCTGGAGAAGATTCTTGAGAGCCCCTTAGGCTGAAAGGAGATCAAACCAGTCAACCCTAAAGGAAATCAACCCTGAATATTCATTGGAAGGACTGATGCTGAAGCTCCAATACTTTGGCCACCTGATGCAAAGAACCGATTCATTGGAAAGATTGAGGGAGAGGAGAAGGGCGCGAGAGGAAGAGACGGTTGGATGACAACAGTCCCTCAATGGACATAAGTTTGAGCAAACTCCAGGAGACAGTGGAGGACAGAGGAGCCTGGTGTGCCACGGTCCATGGGGTTGCAAAGAGACATGACTTAGTCTTAGAGGCTGAACAACAACAAAACAAAATACGAACACCAGGTGTGAAGCGCTCCCTAACCCTCAGAGAGTTAAGTCCCGTGGTGTAAGGAGCTCACAGAACTGTCAAAGAGCAGCCCATACAGATGAGCATTAGATTTGCCTGCAGGCCAAGGCCACTCCAGGCCTGCCCAGCTGCCAGGTGCGCCGCCGCCCCTCCACACCACCAGCCCTCTGGCGCTGTGCCCCTGACGGCCATCAAGCTCTCCAGAGTGCTCGGCCCAAAGCTCCCGCACAGAAACAGCAAAGGCGCAGGGAAAAGCCAGCCCGAGATGTAAATCTTTCCTTTCACTATGGGCTCAGGCTGTTTCCTTCAGTGCCCTCCTGGGAATTTCTGTTTTCACGGCAATTACGACCGACCAGCATGTGGAAGGCCTCCGGAGGCCGTGGCCACCAGGGTGGGTGTGGACCCCGGCCTGAGCGATCACTGGGCATGGCCGGGTCCCAGCTATCAGGGCGGCCTTTGGAAGGCTCTCATTGCCTGAGGAGCCCTTCCAGGTTTCCCGGAGTAAAAGCATTAACACCTAATACCAGCCTCAAGATCATTTAAAGAAAGGCCAAAAAGCGTATGGCCACAAGCCGCCCAAGCTTCCACTTGCGGTTCTGCCCAGGCCTCACGCGGGGCCCTCCCTGCCCATCCCGGGGCCCCTACGCGGAGCCCTCACGCCCACCCGGGATCCCACGCGGGGTCCTCACGCGCACCCAGGGCCCCCAGCGGGCAGGCTCCCCATACAGCGCCCTCCTCACACGCGGCCCGCCGCCTGAAGGCCTTCCCAGGCCGGGAGCCGACTCCTCTGGCCGCTCACTCTCCGGAGGCGCCCGCCCTGCCTCGGGCTTCGGCCCGCGGCCTCCGCCGCCCGCCCCCGAGGCGTAGCCTGGCCCCCGCTCGCCCGCTGCCGCGCGGCCCCGCACCCTCACCGGCTGCCCAGCCCGAGCTGTCGCCCGCAGCGGCCTCCGAGTCCGCGCCGGCTCCGCCCGCTCCCTACTGCCCGCGGGCCGCCCCCGCGCCCCGCGCCCCTTCCCCGCCCCCCCAGGGTCCCGCCCTCGCCCCGCGGATGCGCCGCCGATTGGTCTGACGGCCCCTGGGGCGGGGGCTCCGCGGCCGTAGCCTGGAAGCGCGGCACAGAACTCTGATTGGTGGATTTGTAGGGCGAGAAGGCACGCGCAGAGTCGGATGTAATTCGGCCAGCTCGGCTCGCAGGGCCGCGGGCGGTTGTGGGCGGGGCGTCAGATCAGTGCTCGGGGCGTGGTTACGGCTCGGGGAGGGGCGGGGCGTCGGCTCGGGGGGCGGGGCGTCGGCTCGGGGGGCGGGGCGCGACTCCGGCCCAGATCCGTCTGCAGTCTCGTGCTGCCCTGGACCGTGGCCGCCTGCGTTTGTTACTAGATCCTCTTCTCCTGGGGCTACCGGGGTCGGCTTAGGGGCGCCGAGGGCCAGGCGAAGGTGTGCTGCAGAGGAAATGGGCCGTGCTGGGAGCCCAGCGGCCCCCTAGCCTTCGCGGCTCCCCACCGGGGAATGGAAACGTGGCACCATCTCCGGAGCCCCCAGGCCCACGATTTGCAGGAGCACACGCCCCTTCTTCGAACAGTTGAGTGAGCTCCTATGCATTCTTGGACACCCGGCTCAGCTTGCCCCGGTCCTGCCCCCGCCGCGGCCCCCGTGAGCAGGCCAGGAGCGCCCCCGCGCGGCTATCTAGGGAATAAGTCCCGAACCATCCTGGAAAAGCCTGGTTGGTTGGCCTCCGGGCACGTCTCACACGAGGAGGGATATCTGCTTTCCGCGGGGCTGCCTCAGAAGGGCACTCTTGCCCCCGTCGTTCCCGCCGGGTTTTTTCTCTTACCGGCCCCCAGCGCAGAACCCCGCACCCCTCCCCACCGAGGCACAAAACCCCCGACAAGTACACACTGCCAGGGAGATTACGCAGGGAGACCCTGGTCAGAGCGGCGGGGGACCCAGTAGAGGCTGCGGAGAGTAAGCTGGAAGGAACACCCGAGGGAGGGACGGGCCTGGGGAGAACTACAGAAGGAAAGGGGCCCAGGCGGTCCTGGGTGGAGGGGCCAGGGGACTGGCTGCCACCCCCAGGTCAGGTTTCCAGCATTCCTCCTGATCAGTCAGTCGTTGTCCCTACTGTGAATGAGACCTTGCTTCTCTCACGTCTTATACCCGGTGGGCAGACATCATCGAGCTCCCATTAGAGCTCCTTTTTATCAGTTCCCCTGTAAATCCTTTCTTCCCAGGCTTCGTGGCTCCCTCTTTCCAGACGGGATGGCCAGTACAGAGCTATTATGTACTGATGTTCATGCGAATAATTCCTCCCCATTTCTTATACACAGGAAATACAGAACTTTCTCTGAATCTTTCCGAGATCTTACACCTTTACCTTGTAAAGAGCCAATAATGAGAACTACTCACTTAATATCTAAACAATAGTGCTTTATTGGTAAAAGGTTAGTTTCAGTGGATACAAAATTGCTGTGTAAAGTAAGTTTTCAAAATACATTTTTATAGGTAAAGTTTTATCTCTTAGTAACTAAAGAGCAATTATCTATTAGCAGAAGTATTTAGATTGGGGCAGCAAAACAAAAGGGGATCTGGAAGTGTAGGCCCAGCCACACCCATGCAGCCTTTAGGTGGCAGCTGGCACTAAGTAGACCATACTGGGCTTATTACGTCTAGAATACTAGACGAATTACTAGAAAGCTTAGTACGCTTTCAAGTACTGCCACCCCACCCCCTTTTAAAAAACAGCTTTTACTAGCATAGTTGATAAATGCCAAAATGGAACACTTCTTGGTAAAAACTGTACAAGGCACCTAAACCTACAGCTCTTGACTGCTTGCCATCAGGCAGCAGTGAAGGGCAGTCAGGAGAACACCGGGCGGCCTTCTGCCGCGCACCCGGCTGACGCTGTCATCTCCCTTCCTTCTGGGGTGGCCTCAGCCCTGGAGCTCAGCGCTTCTCCACGTCCGCCCCCCCGGTGCTCCAGTGGGATGCGAACGCTGAGCCAGCACCCACTCCCTCCAGTCTCCTTCCACGTGTCAGTTCTGGGGACCCATCAACCGCAGGGCAAGGAAACCAGCCAGTGTGGCACCCACGCTGGCACCGTCAGCCAGCCCACAGAGCAAGTCTGAAAGAGCCTCCACTTTCAAGCCACCTGTGGACAAGTCTGTGTAACATGTAAGGAAGGAAACCATGGCGGCTAAAAATGGACGGGACAGGCCACACACTGCTATCTGCCTGAAAACCATTGAGAACGGGATCAGTCCAAGTGAAGCCAAACCAGAACTGCGCTGGGAACCGTGATGGCACTGCCCAGATACATTTCCGCACTGCAGTCACAGAAAACACGCCAAGTGCAGTATAAAAAGGCAGACTTCTGCACAGATCAACTGTTAATTTCCCTTAAAAAGTTATGCTATAAATCTAGTTGAGTACAAACAGTTTACTGACTCTCGCCACATAGGTAAGAATCTTAGCTGTGACATGGAAATTGCAGCTCATGGGTTTTCGTGGCAAACTCTATAGAACGTGGTTTGTGCTGAGTTCTCTGCATAGTGGCTAAAAAAATGACCTCACAATTCAAAGACTTGTTTAAAAACTCACCCCTAACAGCCTGTTTGTAAAAAAGCTATTTAAGTATAAACATGTATCTAATTAGATATCTTTTCATTTGGTAAACAGATAATGTGCAGATGAATTAACAGTATGGAGTTATAGCAGCAAAACTGGTTTTGGATGCTATGGTCAAACAAAAGCAAGGCAGGGAAGCAGGTGCCATGGCTTGGTGAGAACGGCCTGGTACCCGGGCAGCTCGTCCTTCTGCGCTCAGGTCTCTACTGCTCAGGAACGTTCTCGGAAATCCGAACGTTCTAGAAGTAAATCACGATTAGTCGGTTAGGCCAGTCAAATGGAATTCCACTATTGACTATACGTGCTGACTGGTCCCTGGGAATCAGCTCTAGCCTTAGTGGTTACTTGAAGTGGAAGAAGAAGGAAAATGGACCGTTCACCTCACAGAATATAAGTATAACATAACAATGAAATGCAAAGGTTAAGGTACTTCATACAAAATAGCACATTGAAAGTTTTTAAAAAATTAAATTCTTAGGCACAGGTACTGTGAAATGTGGACAAGCACCCCTCCAACAGTCTTGAAAACACGCAGCTGTGTTACTCATAGGAATATTCATCTTGCAAAGTGTTTCCTGGAAAAACAAAACACAAGACGATTATGTGGGAGTCCTGCCCTGCCCACCGCTCAGACCACTACCAGCAGGATTTTTCTGTGTAATAACAAAGGGCAAAGGTTGAGCAGACGGTGGGCCCCGAGGACCACAGTGTCTACTAAAGGCAAAACCTCACTTACAAAGTTCTTGGAAACCGGGATGAAAAGTACGCAGAAATGTACTGGTTTTATACCCAAAGTGGAATTTTCATAATTCTGTAAAGCTTCAGAAAGAGGAGCAGCAGAACAGAGAAGTGAGCCAACACCCATGGCTCCCTCCCGCCCCAGGGGAGCCCTGGCGCTCCTCGGCCCCTCTCCCTCCCACCGCTTCCCAGCAGGCGCAAACCTGCCTGGGCAGTGCTGCCCTGGCGTCAGAAGGCCCACCAGCTGACAAGGGCCAGCGTCCTCACTGCTGAAGTGGGACCTCCACACTCACTCAGAAAGGCCCCCGGGACCTTGTGACACGACGACCAAGGAGAAGCAGTCACACCTGACCCAGGTAGGCTCCCTGGACGCTCCCTCTAAAAGTGAGTGCTCGTACCTTCCTACCTACTTGTGTCTTTCTCTCCAGCGATTTCACAACTAAAACCTCTCCCAATCAGCCACCAAGGGCAAGGGCTTTATTCGGTGACCAGCGCCCCCAGCCTGGCCCCGCCCAGGTCCTTCGTCAGCTGTGTGTCGTGGAGACCTCTGACAGGTGCCCAGCCTCAGGGCCCCTTGCCTTCTGTCTCACTGCTCCAGCAATGTGGCAGCTCAGCCCGCAGCTGCTCACGTCGTCACAGCATGTGAGTGACGCCTCTACAGTCCCAGGCCCCTAACCACACTGGAGACCCCGTGCCCAGATCCCGGCTTCTCCCTAGAGCTGGGCGGGCGGGCACTGCCTGGCCCCGGGCAGCTCCTCCGGGGAGCAGGCCAGCCTCCACCCTGACCCCACGTTCTCCTCCTCCTCTGGGCTCTGACTTTACCTTCCGCTCCCTCTGCTTGGAGCTAGTTAGCCACTGCCTGGACAGCTCTGAGCGTCCCCTGTCCAAGGGGCAGGGAGAGGGCACTTCGGGGAGGCAGCACAGCCTGGCCCGACCCCCGGACCCACCAAGGATGAGCAGTCAGGGCGGAGCTGCGCCGAGGGGCCAGACCAGCAGTCTCCCTCTAGGGGACCCCTCAGCCCACCTCTACTTCTGCTCTGCCTGAGCCGTTCCAATTACATTAAGCTCCCTTTGGCTCTTTCCTCCACCATCCTACGTGTGATTGAATTTGCTCCTCACCATGTCTTCTCCTAAAACTTTTCGGATCAAGAGATTCCTGGCCAAGAAACAAGAGCAGAGTTGTCCCATTCCTCAACGGATTCGAGTGAAAACTGCTAATAAACTCGGGTGCACCTCTGAGAACAGACCCTGGAGGAGAGCCAAGCTGGGTCCGTTAGGGCCTCACACGGGAGCTGCACGCTGCACGCGGTCATGCCACCCAACCCGGCAGTGAGAGTGTCACTGCCGCTCAGCAGCTCATGGGAGGCGGGTGCTTGGCTCCTGGAGCTTCCTGTTTTCTCATTAGCGGTCCACGCGGCTCAGCGAGAAACACAGGAAAGCTTTTATTGGAAAAAATTCTCTCTGTAAAGATACTTTGAGCCTTAATAAATTTCAAATTGTATAACCAACAAAAGCTACTTTAATATACAATTTTTCTTCCATTGTCGAGATATTAAATCTCTAAAGTAGGAGTCTAGAGAGTTTTCGGGGGTGAATCCACCCCACCAGGAAGGTGACAGACCCAGCTCCTCGGGGACAGAAGTTCTGCACTCGTTTCGGGCCTCACCCTGTAGGGCTCGTCGTCTGTGTACTGTATTTTACTCTCAATAAATGTGATCTAGGAAGTCGGACGTTTTCCTGTAGGGGTGTGGGTGGCATGGGAACCTCTAACCTCTGCCAGTCCGTCAGAGTGCAGTTGACAACCTCAACTTGTGACTGGCATCTGAAGTGGGGGCAGACTGGTGCCCAGTCTGGGACTGAGCCCCATCCTGCAGGGTCGGACGTGAGCTCCAGGTGGCAGGCGTGGGGACCTGCATGCATCTGGGAGCAGGAGTGAGGTGTCCCAGGTGGGAGGAGACACAGGAGGGAAGAGCGGCCTTCTTCCCTACACAGGAAGGACCAGCTCAGCTTCCCACTCCAGCTGCGGACCAGCTTCCAGGCTGGGAAGCTGCGAGAACACGGCCGCCCTTCGCTGGACGGGGGTGGGAAGCCGCGGTCTCCCGGGAGCCGCCCTCCCCTCGGGGCCCGTGGACGCTCCCCAGGCCGGGTCTCACCTCACACGTGCTGCCCGTGGACTCCGCTGTCGCCGTCGCCGCCCTGCAGCTGCAGCTGCATCTGTGCCTGCATCCGCGCAATCATCTCCTGCATGCGGCGGAGCTGCAGACACGAGAGGGGCATATGAGCCCGGGGCCCTCACGGGGCCGTGACTGCGGCCCCACGAGCTGACTCTCGCCGACTCTGACCAGCCAGTGAAAGGACCAAGGTCTCAACAGAACACCGAGCACACAATAAGAAAAGGCCATTCAAATGAAAAATAAAATGACCAAGAAACAGAAGAAATAAGAAAGGAAAGACAGCATGAGAGAGTCTGACCTAGAGAGGCGGGAAACAGCTGCTGCCCTGCCGTGGGGGCTGCCCTCGAGGGGCCCGAGGCCTGGGCGCTCGAGCGGTGACTGTCCCTGAGGGGCCTGAATCCCGAGGTGACCGTCCCCGAGGGGCTCGAGGCCCAGCTGCTCCCGCAGTGACCGTCCCCGTCCCCTCACAAGCGCCCTGCGCCTCCACACCCGGCCGGTCTCCAGGACGGCAGTCGCCCCGTCACGGGCTCTCAGGGGACTCGGCAGACAGGCTCTGCAGGGAGTGCGCTGCGCTAGAGACCGAGGTCCTCGCCTGCACCCTGCCTCCTAGAGCTTCCTGTCGGTTCAAACTCTGAACGCACTTCTCAGGGCAGCTTTCTCTAGTTTCATCCCCTGTGTAAGTCATACGTATTCCTTAAATTTCTCTTAATGACAGTGATTGACAATTTCTGTCGTTATATTTTCATTGTCTGTGTATATGAAAACTACTGATTTTTAAACCTTATACAAATCAGCCATGTCACTAAACTCTATTTCCAACTTTTCCCATTAACTTGCTATTGAAGATTAAAAACTACAATACTTTTCTACTTACCTCAGCTTCCTTCTCCAGCAGTATCTGGTCTTTATTCATGTCCTCATTTTCTACTTTCCTAAGAGTTGAAAGAAATTACAAGTATAACATTACGACAAATTACGGCTGGTCATTTCTGATGAGAGATACCCAAAGTAGTAAAATTTCACTTTACAACTTCTCAGAAATACAATTTCTGAGAAAAATCTATTGGAAATCACATAAACTTACTATTTTTCGGACTAACAACATGAATGAATAAGAAAAGAAAAAACGATCAAAAAGAAAACACAAAATGGAAAATTCGAGATATTTTTCTTACTCTAAGCTGGGGGTGTGGGTGGGTGTAACACTTCCAACTTTACTCAAAAAATGGCAGATTTTATCTGAAGAGTAGGTTTCTAAGATAAGTTCTGAACAAAGACTATAGCCATCATATTGTAAAAGGAACACGTTGTAAATGTCCAGGCAGAGAAGCGGGCGTGGAGGCCTCTGAGCCCACAGACGCAGCTTGACATGGCTGCTGCATGGCACCACAGCCTGACGGTCCTCGGACAGCATGGTCTTGCTGCCTCTAAATCCCTTCTTAACCTCTGGTCCCCAAATTAACAACACCTAAAGTGATCTCCAAAGTGCACCTCATACGTGGGTACAAAGGACCTTGTATCGAAAAAGGACCCAACACAAGTCTGCGGCCTTTCTACTACAACTGTTCTTGATATAAACGATTAGAGACGCCTTTCAACAGGCAAAACGGATCAAAAACACACCCGGCCCCACGAGCGATTAAACTAGCAACAAGTGTGTGGAGATAGCTCTAGGCAGGACACCGAACGCTGATGCTGGTGGCCAGCTGAGCTGGGCACAGGAGCAGAGGGGATGGCACGGCTTGGGCAATGACCTGCCGCCTCTCTTGAGCCTCTCGGACCGGAAGTTCTCATAGTGCAGGTCCTGGGTCACCTCCTGGAGATCCTGCATGTGAGTGCTGCAAGACAAGAGACGCACCGGGGTTGGGCGACATGCACCTGCCACTCGTGGGGGGGCACCTGGTCATGCACACGCAGCACACGCCAGGAACGAGACCCGGGGCACCTCCCACAGGAGACCACCGCCCATGGTCAGAGGAAGAGCCACTAGGAGAGCCACCAAGGTGAGCGCCACCTAAACCAGAACACGCTCCTCTGAAGGGACTTATGAGAACACGCAGTTCAGACGTTCGTGACTCTGCAAGCTTAACCTTTATACCAGAGGGAGCCTGTCACTGTCACCTGCAGAGAAAACCATCAGGGTGTCCGAGCCTGAGGAGGAGCACAGGCCCCAGCGGGAGAGACCAGTCTGCGGCAGTCAGAAGCGGGCGGGCCTCTGCACGGAGCTGGACCGCCCGCTGCAGGGGTGCAGGAAGCCCCGCTGGGAAGCCCCGCTTTCCCGGCCGGGCGCCACCGCAGGGAGACGGGACTCACATGAGCATCGTCCTCAGCTTCAGGAAGTCGTTGTGCTCCGGGTTCTCCACCTCCACGACGCCCCAAGGGTAGAGGCGGCCTCTGACCTTCTTGCCTTTGGCTTCAATCAGCTGATTGGATCCAACCACAGAGAAAGGGATGCTGGCCTAGAAGGAGACACACGGGGTAGACTGGCTCTACATGGGGAACCCCAACTTTCACTGCAAACAGGGCATGAGCAGAGAATGTGCACACTGCCGCCGACCGCAGGGCTCACTGCAAAAGCGTAGGCGCACATCCCACTCGCAGGTGGCGGCAGGAGACAGCTGCGCCAAAACGTGCCGGAAGCAACAGCACCAGCGTAACTGCACCTGCCGGGCAACCCCAGAGGCCAAGCCTCTAGACACCTGGCCCTCACCAGCTCTTTCCAAGTTAAATACACTGACTGCAAGAAGCGGGGCTTCCCGGGTGGCACCAGCAGTAAAGAATCTGCCCGTCAATGCAGCAGACCCGGGTTCAACCCCGGGGTCGGGAAGATCCCCTGGAGGAGGAAGCGGCCACCCACTCCAGTATCTTGTCTGGGAAATCCCAAGGACAGAGGAGTCTGGTGGGCTACAGTCCAAGGGGTCACAAAGAGCTGGACCCAACTTAGTGACTAAATAGCAACAGCCACAGGAAGGCGGAGTGACCAACCCTGTGCGTCCGCGGGCACGGCACCCACCTTGAGAAGTCGAGTCTGCTCTTTAAAATCTTCATCTTCATCGGACTCTGCGTCAGGTAAGTGATAGATTTTGATGTTATGTTCCTCAATTTCATCCAGAATCTGAAAGAATGACCACGCCAGGAGCAACTGTAGCAAACTGTGTGCTGACTGTTTCAGTCAAGTGTGACCCGTCATATTAGAAACACACCAGAACTATCCAAGTCTCAATAAGGAATCCTACTGATTAAAACCATTTTTTTTCTTTCGTTTCATACATGATATTTTACGTGTTTCAATGCCATTCTCCCAAATTAAAACCATTTTCAAATGATCTTACAAACCACTCAAAAGGCTGGCGTGCACTCCAAGGGGTCCTCCAGCCAGAATAACAACAGGAATGCACCCCCCCGGCCCTGCCGAGGCCACGGACCAACGGCTGTCCCCGAGCAGCCGCAGAGGGCACTGCACACAAGCAGGCCAGCAAGGGGCCGCTCGGCAGGGCCAGGAGGGGCCAGGGGGACACCTGCCAGTGGCCGGAGGGCAACAAGGAATCCAGGAGGGCTGGGAGGCAGGGCCGAGCGTGACTGGGGCTGACAAGTGGACAGCTCCCCAATGTCAGGAAGGGATCGAGGGTCTCGATTTCATCTAATAGGCCAAGAGTGCTGAACCAAGTGGCAGAGTTGCCTAGACGGGAAAAAACTGGGCTGGAGTGGAAGCTAGCATGCATTCACCCGTCAGTCTACCAGAAACCCAGCCCCCAAGCCCCTACACGTGCTGGGCACTCCACCAGGTCTGGGGCAGGCTGGCCCTCTGCTTACCCGCACGCTAGAATCTGGGCCCTCAACGGAAGAGAAAAGACAGGCCAAGGCAGCAGGAAGCAGCTCTGCTTCAAACCTGCTCCCAAACTTGCTCCTCCTTAATGTGACTAGGGTCTCGCGTGGTCAAAGATCTCGGATGAATTCACTGTCCACACTATGTCACGATCTAAGAAAAAGCCCTCCCTGCATCCTGGCCCTGGCAAGCTGACCTTGGTCTGCTCAGGACTGCTCACTCCCTCCCTGCTGAGATGGAGAAGCTGAGCAGGGAGCAGGAAGCTGCTCTGTCCCCTGCCCCGCAAGACAAGGCTTACGCTGGGGATGAGGACAGAGCAAAGCTAGTAACTAGGCCACCCAGAACTGGAAGAGAGGAGTAAGAAAGCGACAGATCAACACTAACCGCGCGTGCTCAGTCTGGGTACGACAAGAACCACGGGATCGTTCTGAGAGGGAGGGAGGGGCGGACAGAGGTCTGGGGACAGACGTTCTTAGATGAGGAAAGGAGCATGTGGACAGGCACAGGAGAGAAGCCAGATAAGAGGAAAGGCCCAAGATTTCATTTCATTTCAGACTCTGAGATCAAGACCTATGAGCTCTGTATACGTAATCAGAGATGGATACAGAGCATTCTAACCCTGACAGCTCTCTCCACTGCATGTCTGAAATGTACCCCTATTAAGGTGAAGTCCCCGTAAGTATGAGCTGCTCAACTGTTTCCTGTCAGGGACAAAAGTGCCCGAGTTCTCAGGTGCTCTTCCAAGGGCCTGCATGTTTTTTAAAAAACTGGCAGCATTTATGACAATAAAGGAGAAGGCTGACAGAAGACATCAGGAGAAACACAAAACCACAAAGGTCACAGCAGGTGAAATCTTTTACAACACGGTAATCAGCGTCTAAAAATACAGCAGTATCTACGAGTAGGTAAAAACGCAGTCGAGCAGCAAGGCTCTAAAACCCGGAAAAATACAGCAACGGGGTTCAAGTGCCTGGAAGAGAATCGGACCAGCGACTGGGCGAAGACAGCCTGAGACGGGACGCCGTGCCCCACGCCTCAGAAGACAGCTACCCTAAACACGGCAAGGGTCCAGAGCCGGCCCAGGCGGGGGGAGGCCCACACCCAGGCTCCAGAGAGTCAGACAGTTACCAACTGTGTTTGAGGAAAACACAGGCTCTTTCAAAGTACAGTGCACATCGATTTCCTCCTAAGCTTACACGACGGTGAGACACAGATATGTGCTGATGCTGGCAGCACCAGCACCAGGGAGGCCTGCTGGGAGGCCCCTCCCCTCCCCTCCCATGCCCGCCCCCCAGGAGCCTAGCACGCACCCTTTTCTTCAGGCGCTCCCGCTCCTTCAGGGTGAGCGTGTCGGCTTTCGCGATGACAGGCACGATATTCACCTTGTTGTGGATCGCCTTCATGAACGCAACATCCAGTGGCTTCAGTCTAAAAGTTGTGTTTAAGGGAAAAATTTTTCTCTCAATCACTTCAGCTCTCACAGCGAATCATGCACGTGGGGGACTGTAAGGCGCAGGCGCAGCGGCCGCCCTCGCACGCGTGCCCGGGGCGCAGGCGCTCACCCGTGCCCGAAGGGGGAGATGAAGTAGAAGCAGCAGTGCACCCTGTTGTCGATGATGTGCCGCCTGTTCAGGCCGCTCTCATCGTGCAGGTACCGCTCGAACTGCTCGTCGATGTAGCAGATGATGGTTTTAAAGCTGAGAGACAAATACCAATCATCACGGGATACAAGAGGCAGCACCCCTGACTACAAAGACAAACGGGTTTCTCTAGCCCCTGCCCCTCTAGCAGATGTGATTTAACAACCCAACTGCAGGATGGAAACGGAAAACCGACTCCTAGGTTTGGCAACATGGTGGCTTTTGGAAACTGCTGAGAATCATTTCCTCTAAGTATTGAAGGTCGAAAGCCCGGATGCAATAGGTTACAAAGAGCCTGAGCGGACTGCCAGGAGACAGACAGGAGCGGGGGCGGGGAGTGGAGCAGGACTCCCACAAGTGAGCTGCAGCGGTGGCTGCAGGAGGGAGGGAGCCCAGGAGAAGGAGAAAGACAAGGGAAGCCCTCTGCCCCTCCGCCCTCTCCCCGTGAGTGCTGGAAAGCTGCTGCCTTGGGTTTGTGGGATTAGAACCCAGAAAGGCTGTACGGTGACGTGGTGCTCTCTCCCGGTGGCACGGGCCAGACTGCACTCACAGTCCACCTCCTCGCTTCCTCACTTTGCAGAGTCACCAATAAGCAGCCAACGACAGACACTCGGTCTGGAGCAAGTCTCTTCAGAGACCTCATCTTCTTGAATATGCAAAGGAGGAAGACTACCGTGGTATCTTGTTCACTAGCCACGGTTCAAATCAAGGTGCTTTATTTATGTTAGCATTTGCTGTTTCGTTGGCTTTGTGATATTAGATCTCACTAGAGTGCTCTTAAAATACTCATTCCTTGTGAAATTCCTCATTAAAAATGCTATAGTGAGAATGATTTAAATTGTCTTATCATTCTGTCACACACAGCTACCCCAAACCCAGCAATCGTGAGTGACCATGACGGACTGAAACACACAGAGACACGCTTGGCAGGGGCACAGCCTCACCACCGAGGGCCCTGGGGACGTACCAGTCCCTGCAGTTGATGGCGTCCCCATAGCCCGGGGTGTCCACCACCGTCAGACGCAGCTTCACCCCGCGCTCTTCAATCTCAACAGTGGAAGCCTCAATCTGGACGGTTCTTTCAATTTTCTCTGAAACAGAAGCAACCTTGTTACTTTCTTCTTATTAAATAAGTGACTCAGAAGTAGCTATTTCTCTTTAAGGACAGTTCTCAGAAGGTAACATGAAGATTGTGTAAAAATGATCCCAGGGTCAGTAAAAGAAACACTGTAGCTGAGATTAAAGGGCTGTTTCCAGGTAAAAAAAAGTCAATATTGAAAATTGCAACTTCTCTTCCTGGGACAGGAAGAACACTGAATGAATCATTTAAAGACTATCCAGGGACTGCAGCCCTATTGTGCGGGCCTAGACTTCACTTTGCCAACAAAGGTCCATCTAGTCAAGGCTATGGTTTTTCCTGTGGTCATGTATGGATGTGAGAGTTGGACTGTGAAGGAGGCTGAGCACAGAATTGATGCTTTTGAACTGTGGTGTTGGAGAAGACTCTTGAGAGTCCCTTGGACTGCAAGGAGATCCAACCAGTCCATTCTGAAGGACATTAGCCCTGGGTATTCTTTGGAAGGAATGATGCTAAAGCTGAAACTCCAATACTTTGGCCACCTCATGCGAAGAGTTGACTCATTGGAAAAGACTCTGATGCTGGGACGGATTGGGGGCAGGAGGAGAAGAGGACGACAGAGATGAGATGGCTGGATGGCATCACCGACTCAATGGATGTGAGACTGAGTGAACTCCGTTGGGAGTTGGTGATGGACAGGGAGGCCTGGCATGCTGCAATTCATGGGGTCGCAAAGAGTTGGACACGACTGAGCGACTGAACTGATTGACTGAGGGCCCACGCTGATGGATTCACAGCCCACTCAGCGGCCTCATGAAGCCCAGTGTCAGTGCTGGACACACACCCCAGGGAAAGGGGTCAGATGATACCTATGCCCACAGTAACTTTCTCCGTATGCAGGTTTTTTCATGAGCAAACATTTTCACTGATCCTCATCAAACATATAACACAGGCAGGAACTATTACACCCTGTAGATAATCAAGCAATCAAGCTGGGGGAGACGGGCCACGGGCCGTCCAAGCACCAGGTACAGCACCCCTCTCCCTACTCGACAGCTGTGTCCTGTGTCCAGAGTCACACGAAACAAACAGCTTGGCTGAGGCACAAGATCCTGACTGCGCGCTGCAGTGCCGGCCACACTGAGCTGTCACTGCAGTGTGGGAACTTCGTACCTGCAGCTCCAGGGATGACTCTTTCTGGGTAGAGGTCGGTCAAGAAGAGGCTGTTGATGAGCGTCGATTTTCCGAGCCCCGATTCACCTTGAAATGAAAAGGAATGTGATGTCACAGCGTTACCTGCGCAGCACAGTCAAGTCTGCTGAGTGCTGACGTGAGGCCTGGCCCTGGACTAAGCACCTCACAAGCATCCTTCTCTGCATCCCGTGTGACCACAATGGATTTGGCACAAGCCCCCTGGTCCCACTGATGGGAACAGGGGCTCTGAGGTCACTAGCCTGCATGCTCGGGCTGCTGTCCAGAACAAGGCCTCAGTTGGAATCCAGAGAAATCTGGAGAAATCATAAGACCATAATTCCATATGTGGTGGTTTACTCGCTAAGTCGTGTCCGACCCCTGTGACCCCCACGGACTGTAGTCTTCCAGGCTCCTCTGTCCATGAGATTTTCCAGACAAGAAGAATACTGGGGTGGGTTGCCATTTCCTTCTCTAGGGGATCTTCCCGATGCAGGAATCAAACCAGAGTCTCCTGCATTGCAGGCAGATTCTTTACTGACTGACCTACAAGGGAAACCCAACTCCATCTGACCTTTTGCCAAATGTGTGGAATGGACTTGAGGTGGCTCCTTATTTTTTGATAAACAGAATGCACTGTAGATTTTTAGGTATGGGCTCTGCTAACTTTTAGACTTACCACATTTCAGAAAGCTGAACAGACACAACAGTGTCAAAGGCACCCAGCTTCCCGAGCTGTGGGGGTGGGGCGGGGATGCAGGGACACCCAAGACTCCCGTCACGTGACGAGTCACGTGACCGGCCGGCCAGCAAGGCGGGAGCAGGCCCCCTCCCCCTTCCTGTTTCCCTCACAGCCCCACACCCCGCCCTCCCGCCCCAACCCCACGCTGGCGGCCTCCACAGGCAGGGCAGGCAGCCTCCCGCTCCTCTGCAGTGTCACACCCCACAGCAGGTAGCACATGTTCCCTCAAGCAGTTAGCGAGTTAGAAACTGCTCTTCAATACTGTAAAGTAGCCTCCAATTAAAATAAATAAATTTAATAAAAAAACATTAAAAAAATTCCTCTTCAACCACTAACTACGTATTCTGAATATATGAAACTTCAAAGAAGATGTAGGATACCAAAAAACTGAAATGTATGTTCCAAAGAAGAACAGACAGACGCCATCGCCTTGCTGGAGGTCGTCACCTAAGGCCTGCTTGGGCATGTGCTGGTCTGACTGCCCCTGGGCACCTCAGCTCCACCACCTCTCTCTTATGTCCTGCACAGTCAAGGAAGGAGCACACATCTGATTTGAAAATTACCTCTGGGAATATCAAGAACAAAAAATTGAATCTGAAATTGGCAGACATGTAATTCGGACTGTACTTTAACTAGACTGCAGTTTTCATAGATGCGAAGTAACATTAAAGGGGCAAAACCAGAATCACATATTGAACCTTTCCCAATATGAGAGAGTAAGAATATGACTAAATACATGCTCTCGTGGTAAGTTACCCTTTTAATAAAGTGTCCAGCGACGCCCATTCACTACAGGTGCAAAGGCCTTGACCAGTATGCACCAAGCCCTCTCCAAGCGCCTGCACAGGTGCATGTGGGGAAACAACGGCGAGTCCCTGGCCCCATGTGGCTCTGCAGTCCAGCGGGGGAGGTGACGGACAAACAAAGCCACCCTGTTACCACGTGAGTGGCGACGGCTCTGAGTAATCCAGCTGAAAGGGGACCCAGGCCAGAAGACAACTCAGCAAAGGCGTCTGAGCGGAGACGGCCGATTCTAAATCATGAGTCTCAGCTTTTAGGGTGTAAGTGACTGTTTCACTTGGAATCGTTTTTGGGTGACATCCACAACCTGCTCATTAGCTCAGCAGACGAGGCCGCCCAGGGCTGATTTCTGAGCACACCCAGCCCTGCTCTGCTCTGCGCTCACTAGCATCTCCACCTCTGCTGGAAGCTTCTGTAATAGGTACCTGGTGATGGGCAGACCAGACACACACACGAGGTGTGGGCCAGCATGAATCCATTGCCACCCACACACCTGAACGCAAAGCACAGGACGCACTGCGCTGTCCGGCTTGCGCACAGCACACGCTTGGCTCTGGAGGCTGCTTGTTGCCGCCACCTCTACTAGCAGCCCATTTCTCTGCACTGTCAAGCAATGTTCCACGAGTGGATACAACCCGCGTGGTGTGGAGAGACGCCTGCGTGTGTCCAGAGAAGCGGACACAAGCATTCACCCAGTCTGCAATGTGCCATCAGTCCTCTCGGGCACACACCTGTGAGTGCGCGGCTGTGAACAAAGCCCACGCTTGAGCACGGCGCCCGCAGTGAGGCAGCTCCAGCTGCTCCACCGTCCGCCCAGCGCAGCAGCCAGGCTGTCTGATGGGCGCGCGGGACCAGCCAATTGTGGTTTTAGGGGCGCTTCCCTAAAGACCCAAGAAGACGACACCCTCGTGCGTTCGCTGGCCATCTGCTTATTCCCCGTGAAGCGTCTGTTCACACGTTTGACTCTGCAACGGGGCCACTTGTCTTCCTTCTTGCTGAGCCTGCGGGAGTCTTTTATATTCCAGATACGAGTCCTGTGTCACGTATGCTACCAGCGCTTTCTCGGTCTATGACCCACTTTCTTATCCGTGCCCTTTGAGGAAAGCAAATCTTGAATGAAGCACAATGTATCAGCTCCTTTTGTGATAGTGTTCCTCATGTCCTCAGCAATCTGCTACTCCAAAGTCATAAACCTTTTTAAAGCTGTTTTCTTTAGACTTTGTTTTTAGACTTGTTTTCGTCTAGACTTTTTATACCTTTCCAACTAGGTCAACAACTCGTTTTGACTGAATAGGTGATGTTCAGTATGAAGGAGAGGTTGGAGTTCATTTTCTCCCAATCATGCAGTTGTTACAGCACTATTTGTGAAAAAGATTAACCTGTCCCCACGCCAAATGACCCTGGCGCTGTGTCCACTGGGAGCTGAGCACCTGAGCCTGCCCTGCACGCTGTGCGGATGCTGCTGGAAGCCAGATGGTCTCTGTCATGCTCTGGGCCCTTTCATTTACAATTGCATTTCAGAGTCAAATGGCTCATTCCTGTTGTCAAAAGTTGCTGCAAATTTGGCTGGGACTGTACTGACTACGGATGCATCTGGGGAGGGTGGACACCCGCAGAGCCCAGCACAGCAGGGCAGGGCTGAGGGTCCACACCTCCTCAGCCTCCCCAGTTCCTCCCAGCAGCGCTTTCACACTGTCAGTGTAGCTCTTCACACGCTCTGTTAAATCATCCCTAAGCAGCGTGTTGGAGAAGGAAGTGGCAGCCCACTCCAGTGTTCTTGCCTGGAGAATCCCAGGGACGGGGGAGCCTGGTGGGCTGCCGTCTATGGGGTCGCACAGGTTGGACACAACTGAAGCGACTTAGCAGCAGCAGCATGTACCTCTTTTGTTACTGTAAATGGTACTGTCTTTTAAAAATATTTTTTAATGTAATTATCTTTGATATTATGTTTTTAAGTTTGTTGTTAAACTACTTGTTGGTAACATACAGAAATAAAGCTGATTTTTGTATACTCACTGGGAACCTGCAACCTTGCTAAACTATTTTGATCTAGTAACTATGTAGTTTTCTTATGATTTTAATATACACAAATACGTCATTTGTAATTGAGGAGAGTTTACTTCCTTCTCTCAGTTTTTTATCAGTAAGAGTGCTGCTAACTACAGGTATTTCCCCTTCAGAACCAGCACCTACCTTCCCATGTTAAACCACGCATTCCCGCGATAAAGCCCCTTTGTTTAGGAAGTACAGTCAGTCTTGCTATATGACATTTGCTTTGAAACTGACAATCTGTTCCAACACAACAGATATATTAGGGAACAATTTCGACACAATACAAACCTTACAATTTCTTACGGGTGATGAGAAACCAAGTCCAGCCAGCAGAACCAGCCTGAGGAGCGCTCCCACGGCCCCAGCCCAGCCGCTTCCCGGGGCCACAGGCAACACCCCTCCTCACAGCAACACGCGAGCTGTACCCGGCCGAGGCCAACTTCCCACCTCGGGCTCAGGCGCTGTCTGGTGTGGTGCTTTTGCCGTCTTAGCCACTTCACGCGTAAACGCAGGTGGTTCTCGCTATTGTTCTACTGCGCAGTAGAGGAAGGCTCTGGGTGGGCCCGCTTCCCCACAAGCTGCGTGGCTGCACAGCGTGACCGCTGAAGAAGACGCATATGCCACATCACACTGAACTGACTGCAATAAGCCATTCCATACCGCAGGACCTGCGACCACCTCAGTAAGGTGTCAAGTCCACACTCCTGAGGGAGTCAGTCTACTTCTCTAGTTATCTGTAATGGGGCAGCGCTTGGCCTGACGCTCTCACCACGAGAGCGTCTCTGCGGAACGTTCCATGTGCATTCAAAGAATGTCTGCCCTGCAGCTGTTCAGCACTCCTGGCAGCTGCGCCACAGTTTGATGTACAATTTAAACATTCTACATGATAGACTTTCTATTTGCTTCCTCAGTTACTGTGAGGAGTGTTGGAAACTCTTGTTGGTATCTCTCTCATCAGATCCTGCATCAGGCTTATTTAAGATGGTGCCGTTCTGAACAGACCCCTTTCTCATTAGGATATGACGTTCCTCACGTCTGGGATTACTCGGGGGCAGACTTAGAGTCTGCTTTGTCCGACAGGAACGCAGGCACGTCAGCTTTCTTGCGATTGGGGCGTGAGTGGTAAGGCCCCGTTCCTTTATGTCTTGCTCGTTTCTGCACACAAGGGCCTTCCCGGGCCGCGGGACTCCGCCTGCGGCCCTGCCTCTCACTCGCCGTCCACGTGCACATGCCGCCCTGCTTCGTCTCATCTAGCGTTCATCCTTCTCCACTCTCTTTTGGACTAAATACTTGTTTACATTCTGTTTTAACAAACCTACTGGCTGCCAGCCAGATCTTCATTTTTCCAGTGGCTGCTCTGACGTTCACAGCATGCACGGTTAACTCAGAGTCTCCCTTTTGAGCACTTTCTGTCACCTCACCCATCGTGGAAGCTCACAGGCGCATGCTTTTATCCACTCCCTGCCCGCTGTGTGATCCTGCTCATCTGACCCGTGCACGTTTCACACTATCGATTATCTCTGAAAGAAACAAAAAGCACATAGTCCTCTACTTACCAACCCCAGCTGTCATTCCCAGCGCTCCCCTTCCTCCACCAACCGGAAACTACATCATCTTTCTTATGATGTGGTCTGACACTCATCAACTCCTTCCACTAGTTTACAAGAAAACGTCTTTATCTTCTCTTTCCAGCTTCCACTTTTAAGGGTGATTTTTGATGAACACAGAACTCTCGGCTGTTTTAGGAACTTTAAGCCGCCCTCCTGCAGGGCTTACATCACTCCCGACGAGCCGTCAGTGGCCTCCCTTACCTCTGGTCCTCTGTGTGTGCTGGTTTTCTTTTTTCTGGCTAACTGTGAGACTGTCCCATCTATCAGTGGTTCTCACCTTCTGATCCTGGGTCCTGGTGCACTTTTGTATTTATTCTGCTGGGTTCTTTGGATGCTTTCCATTACCCCCTTTCTTCTGCCCATCGGTTAAGCCCATCAAAAAATTTTTCATCTCAGGTGCTGTATATATTTTAATCTTTACAAGTTCCATTTTCTTCTTTTCTGGATCTATTTCCACTGCTTGATCTCTCTCCTGGTTACGGGCTACTTTCTTCTCCCTTCTCTGCAGATCCAACAACTTTTTGCAGGATGCTCAGCACTGTGAGTTATACTGCAGATGTCTAGACATCGACGTCCTTCTTTAATAAGTCATAGGCTTTGTCCTAACAAGTAGTTAAATCATTTGTAAATAAACTTTATCCTTTTAAGGTTCATTTAGAAGTTTTGATAGGGAGGGTGTAGACCAGCCTTTACATGAGTTTACCCCTGCTCCCACGCAAGGACTCTCCTCACTGTCGCGGGCGCCCTCGCCCCTGCCAGGGCTCTCCTCACTGTCACGGGCACCCTCGCCCCTGCCAGGACTCTCCTCAGCGTCGCAGGCGCTCTCGCCCCAGCTGGCTGAATTCCACTGCCTCCAAATGCCCCTCCAGGCAGCCTCCAGCTCTGCTCTGCTCCCTCCTGGCGGCTCTGTTCTGCTGGACTTCCTGGAAGCTCCCCACCCTCTACCCGCACGCGGACCACCGTGCAGCCCCAGGCAAGAGGGAGCCCCGCGCAGACATGCGGAGGGAGGCGGTCTTGCCTCGGAACTCTGCCGGGGCCTCAGCCCCTGAACGGTGCTCTTCCTCCACTGAGACCACTTGCTCTGCTAGGTTCACTCCCCTGGGAAGGGCAGGTGGCTGGCAGCAAGTTGGGGTAACTTTACACTTCATATAATTCTTTCCTTCTCTCAAAGATCCAAGTCCTGCATTTCTGTTCAAAGTCTTACAAGGGCTGTTTGATACATCTTGCCCAGCCATCTGGTTATTCACACCAGGAGGACTGGTCTGGTATAGTCATTTCAGGGTTCAGCAAACTACAGTGCTCCAACAAATCCAGCCCACTAGCTCAAAAACAAAACAGCTTCACCAAAAGCTGTAAGGCTCACAGTGCCTTAAATACTCACTATCTGACCCTTTGCAGAAAGTCTGTCAACCCCTGAGTTATTCCATCAGGGCCGGAAATACAAGTAACGGTCTGACTTGAAGCAAAGGAACCGTGTCGCAGGCCGCACTGCATCTCTCTTCCTGCTAGAGACCCGAGTCTGCACAATCGTCATCATCAGGCAATTACGCTCCTCAAACGTGGCACTAGCCACTGCTCTGGCCCAGGGTCCCACACTTCTTTTTCCATCTCAGATTTGTGAACTATTTAACCCAGGAAACAACTGCTGGCCCCATTCACGCGTGACCACCCCATCAAGCTCTTCCAGTGGCATCTTAGCATTTGGGGAGAATTCTGCAGCTATCGAGATTGTAATAAAATGTGATACAGTAAGGAGAATTAACTTCATCAACTTAACTTTGTTATGGACACACTAACCCGATACACATGCCATAACCATGATAAAATGCGTCTGACATAACAGGAAGACATTTCAGGGAAGCGCTCGATTTCAAAGGACTATAAGCACTCATTTAAAAATACGTGTGCAGTAAGGATTGTCCCTTGTTCAAAATATATCTACAAAAAACTGAAGAGTTATTTTTATGAGTATTAAATAAACACACTTCTAGTTAAATACATGTTACCCTTAACGTACAACAAATTACTGTAAAATTCAGAAGCCTACACCAACCACAGACACTCATCGTCTCACGGACTCTCTGGGTTGGAGGTTCGGGTGTACCTAAGGTGGGCCCTTATGGCTTGAGGGTCTCTCTGTGGTCACAGTGATGTCAGCCAGGAATGGCGGTCACCAGCAGGCCTAACTGTGGCGAGGACGTTTCTGAGATGGGGGCCTCAGTGCCTTGCCTGTGGACTTCTCCATAAGGTACTGACTGTCCCCCCAAGGACTGCTTCAGAGAAAGCGAGGCACAGGCCACAGTCTCTCTAGGTCACGTGTCTTCATCTGGCAACGACCCATTGGCTGCCCGGGGAAGCCCTGCCCCGTGGGGGAGGGACCAGAAACGCCTTGGGCACCAGGCAGCAAGGATGGGGTGGGGGCACCTCAGAGGCTGTCACAGTGAGCTCACCCTCTCATTGCACAAACAAGGAAATGACAGGTCAGCTTTCCTGTTGTACTCCAGGAGAATCCTCTAGAGAATTTCCCCAAATTCGCGAGGTGTTTGACTCTGTCCACGGAGGAATCCCGTGGCTCCGGAGCCCACACGGTCACATCCAAGGGTGGCAAAGGGAGGCACCCACAGATTCAACAACCCGAGGGCACAAGTGAGTCTCTTACCAACCACCATCAGTGTGAATTCAAAACCTTTTTTCACTGATTTTCGGTGAACTTGATTGGGAAGATTTGCAAATCCAACATATCCAGGAGTTTCTGGATTTATAAACTGAGTTTGTTGTTGCTAAAAAAAGAACAATTAAACACCTTATTAGTTGCTTTTAACATATTATTAAACCTGTGACAAACATAGATATCATTAGTTTTCACAAATCAAAAAAGTATACACATAAATCAATACTTCCAAACAGTCACTGCTGTCAGAAAGCTTAAAACCATTTAAAAAACCAATCCAATGTCATTCCATGCCTACACGCCGACCTAAAATAACATTTCTGTTAAGCAATTAAGCAACACACCGAAGATACATTAACTCATCTCAGTACAATTTCAATCTTGATGTGAGAAACTGTCTATAGAGTGAAAGCAAAGTCAGTCAAACTTACAAAGTAAGGCCCAACTGAAAGTGGTTTAATCCATCAAACTCAGCTAAAGAGCAGCTTCAGGAGAAGCAGCAAACAGCCCTGCCTCCTGCGGTGGCCCAGCTCCCCAGAGCGGAGCCCTGGGTGAGGCAGGCCGCCAAGGGGCGCCATGCTGGGAATCCCACCTCCCAGATGGAGAGAAAGAAGACCGAGAGCCCCTCGACAGCCTGACTCGAGGGGATGCCACACCGCGAGGGCGCTAACGCTGAGGAGTCTAGGCTCTGGCTTACCGAACGTGACACGAAATCAAGACACAGCAATAGAGACTTATTAAACGTAGAAGGCAAGATTTAGAATGGTATTTCCTTTGAGATATATTAACATATTCACATGTGCATGCACACAGATATAAAAACAATATTCACAAATGTTACAAGTGGTTATTCTGAATAAAGGAATTATGGCTAATTTTTATTTTCTTTTTCGCTTATCAAAGACCCACACTGATGCCTATATAAAAAATTAAAATTACTATGATGTTCCTGTATCGCAGTAACAAACACCCGAAGACTTAAAAATAAAAGGCAAAGAGAAACAATAATCTCGCAACTTTAACCACAAACTCTGCTTTTCTCAGCGTGTCTTTTAGAATCCACTTCTTTCAGGGCTCTGGGCTAATTTGTAAGAGCTGAATAAGCCAATTTATCAAGTTTGAGAACCCAATCAATTCCATCATGATAAATTATTGCAATTTTAAAATGATTATTTTAATGGTCTGCTAGGGATAATCTAAGGAGGCTAAACAGATCATCATTAATGCTGTTAGAAACAAATTGAAAATCTGAAGAAAGAAACCTCAAGCTTTTTAGGATGACAGTTAAACTATGAATCAAATATTAGTTATACAATGACTATAAAAGGTTTGAAAACAAAGCAGTTTCTCCTTATGCTGTGGATACGTAATGAAGTATGATCTCTTACCTTAGACATCTTTAGTGAAGTTTCGCCAATCTGTTAAAAAAAAAAACATTCATACATACACACACATATTTAATACAGTATGAACTGATATGCAATTACACGTGAGGCGCCAACAGCTTGTTTCACTCAGCTTCTTATAACATCAAATACTTCCCCAGAAATGATGAGATTTTCACCTCTCACTATAAATTAGGTATAAAAACTAAGCTAACGAAAGTGACCACTCACACGCACGTATACATAAATACGTATATATCCCACATTCCCAACAATACCTTTTTTAGTACTGCTTATACATCAGGCACTAGACATGCAGTAGGAAAAAAAGACAAATTCCCACAACCTCTGGAATTGTGTAATTTCCTTTCTCTCTCTGAAAACTCTGCACACGGAAGAGACTCCTGTAAGAGCCTGTCTGTCTGCTGCCTGCTGGGGAGGGTTCCTGAGCTCCGCAGACTAGACTCTGACCCTGGGGCACACAGAGCCAGCAGCTAAGCTTATAAGAAAAGGAGAAAGGACCGAAGGTGCCTGAGGGTTTGAACCCTGGGAGACATGGAGTGTGCTGGCCAGCCTTGGTAAAAAGTCAGAGATGTGAATGCCTTCACATCTGATTCTTTCCGGCACTTAGAAAACTCCTTTCACTTTCCTGACTCTCCATATCCCCCAGATGGATACATTCATTCCTGAATACCACACAAAGTTTCCTTTTTGAATGGAAATAGTCCTAACCAGCCCCCAAAAAATGGTTAAGTGAGGTTAAGGCCGTTAGAATTTGTAACTCTAATTCCCTGGCACGATGTCATAGAAGACAAGGGCAGAGCCTGGCTTCTCCCTTCCAGGTGCCTTGAAAAGTCAACCAGAGGGGAGGAGGGGGCTGGAAGGTGCTTCTTCCTGGGGCAGATCATCACTGAGAGTGGGGGGAGTGCTGGGTGAACCGAGCACAGGAAGGACCACTACTGACCAAGGAGACAGGTAAAGCTCCATCCAGGCTGCCCAAAACGCGTCAGCCAAGGCAGCACAACTAACGGAACCTACAAGACAGCAGGAATGCTGGGCAACCAGAGAAGCAGGAGATGAAGGGCTCCTTGGAATCAAGAACCAGAAAGGAATCGTCGAAGAGCCTGGGAACAGATCGTGGCTGTGAGGACTCCAGGGTAAGAAGACGGGGCCCCCGTAAGTGTGCCCCCTTTCCCGGCCTCCAGGATGAGCTTAACAGGGAGGAGAACGATCTGAACCGAGAAAGCCACAGCACTGTGATGAAGATGCAAGTTGCTGTTCAGTCACTGCGTTATATCCGACTCTGCCTCCCTGTGGACTGCAGCACGCCAGGCTCCTCCGTCTCCCGGAGCCTGCTCCAACTCCTGTCCATTGAGTCGGGGATGCCATCCAACCACCTCATCCTGTTGCCCATTTCTCCTCCCGCCCTCAGTCTCTTCAGTCTTCCCCAGTATCAGTGTCTTTTCCACTGAATCGGCTCCTTCATCTGCTGGCCAAAGTTTTGGAGCTTCAAATTACAGTATTCCAAATAACACTTTCTGGACCTAAAATCCATGATTTTCAAACTCAAACTGTGGTAGCTGAACTGATGAAAGGTCACAGTAGAGACTTGAAACGTGACACGGAAGATCAGGTATAAGACACCTTAGTGCACAAGGCAAATGAGAGAGAGAGAGAGAGAGAGAGAGATCGTGGGTAGAGGACAGCCTCAGAGGAAACAGCAAGGAAATGTACTTGTTAGCAGCAAGACTTCCTCCTGTGACTAAAAGGGACCAATGGAGGAGAAGAAAACAGTAGGAACAGAAGAAAAGCTTCCCAAGAAGAGCAAGCCCAGGGTCTACCTGGAGTTGTGTAACACGGGAGTGAATTAAGATCTCTTGAATAAAAGGGGCGTCCTAGGGGAATACTGTTCATAGTCCAGAATTTTAAATATGAAACTTCTGCAGCAAAACCTAAGAGTTGGGGGCAGAAGTAAGACCAGAGAGCTGAAATCTTTAAGGGGGAGAAGGGAGCAGTCAGATGGAATTCAGATGGTCCTGGCAGAAGAAGCAGCGGACACCTTGCTTTAGATAATAAAGAGATAAGCATCTGACAATGAAAGAAAAGGGAAGGCAGCCATTAAAAAAAACTTACTTCCAAATTAAGAGAAAAATATGAAAGAGCAACTTGATCAAACCAGTAAAAATATGGAAAAGAAACAGAAAAATTCAAGAGTATCAGTCATCAGTTTAAATGTGAATTCTCTCCTTAAAAGAGGGGACAGGTTGAGGTGGGGTGGCGGGGAGGGACACCAGAAAACCAGGGTACATTACATGGAAGAAACACGCTTCAAAAAAAGTAGCTTAAAAAAAAAATGTTGAAAACAAAGAAAGAGATACGAAGCTAGTGCAAACACAAAGAACACGGAGAGATACTGTTAGTATTAACCAGGGTGGGATTTAAAGGCAAGTGTGGCATTTATAACAGGAACAGTTTATAAAAATAAAACATTCATAAACCTGTACCCATGAACACTTACATCAGATAAATACACAGAACAAAGGCTAGGAAAAATACTATGCGAACTGAATGGAAGTACAGTTCAGGTGGAAGGCTTTAGCACCTTCCCTCAGACTTGGACAGACTCTAGAAACACAGTGCAAGCAAGGCAAGGACTGTTCCTTTTGGTCAGTGTTCACAGGTCACCCTCTGCTAAAACAGGGACAAAAGGGACTCCTAGTTATTCAGAACATTCCTGGATAACCCTTGGGTCAAAGAGGGTAACAAAAGCAAAGCCCTAAGTCATCTAGAAAGCCATGGAAAGAAGATAAATGCAAAAGGAACGGGACACAGCACAGGCTCTCACAGGCTCAGATGAGATTCGGGTTTTATGTATTTTCATTATTGAAGAACAATGAAAATAAAGAACTGGAAAATAACCCAACAGAACAGTAAACAAATCCAAAGTTGGTTCTCTGAAACAAATTCCTCACAAGTTCCATTAAGGAAAAAAAATTACTGCAAAGAAGGTATAATCACAGTCACAGGGACCACAGGTATGAAGATGGCCACAAACTTGAAAATCCAAAGAAATGCATGATTTCTTAGACACTGTGAATGACCGAAACTGAACCAAGGACTGAAAACCTGACGAGACAAATATCACTGAACAGCAGAATAAAGACTACCAGTGAAAGAGGGCCACGCCTGGACAGAACTGGCTCAGTGTCATCCACACCCGAGCAGATAAGCGCCTGCGTGACCTAGACCCAAGCCACCATGGAAGAAGAGGAAGCGTTCCAGCTTATTTATGAAGACAGCACAACTCCAGTAACAGACCCAGATGAAGAAACGGTGAGCAAGCGGGCTGGCTGCCGGTCAATCTCACTCAAGAATATGAATGCAAATCCTCCATGGAATACTTGCTAGCAATTATAACCCAGAAATGGACCCAAAGCAGCTATCGGTGCAAGCTGTTACAACAAATTAGAGAAAACCATGTGTGAATACGTGCTGAAGACTCAGCAACCAACTCTAATAAAAACACTAAGTGAGGAAGCTACTTAAACACCTTTCAGAAACCAATGGCAAATGTTATTCTCTAAACAACAGATGCTAAATTATTTAAATTACAACCACTAATTAGGAAGGGATGGCGGTTACCACCATAGTTATCTTAAAACACTTATAAAAAAATTCCAAACATATACAAAAATAGAACAAAACCCCACATAACACCCTCAAATATCCCCTCAGCCACTGTTCCCACCCTTGATTATGAATACTAGATAGTTCTAAAAAGTTCTATTCTGTACTAGCGAGGAATACCAGGAAATGGAAATGGCAGGGGGAGGGGAATGCCATTTATAATCGAGTACAATCAAAAGAAATGTAGGGACAACTTTAGGGAGAAAACAGGCCTCACAAAATTAATTCATTTCTATTTTTCTAAATTAGTACGTAAACGTGGTCTAACCCCAGACGGACTTCCTAATGATGTTTTTTTCCTTTAAGGACTGGATAAAATGACTTTCAAGTTCACCTGAAGAATAAACGCGAAGACAGATAGGAAGGCCAGCTGTCACAGACGTCTGCTTCAAGCCAGCCTGGAGTGGCCGAGGACAGTGCCCAGTCTCTCTGGAGCTTCTGCATGCTCGCCCTCACTGAATTCGGGGCCCCTGCCTGTGCTCTGACCAGCTTCAAGGGAGCACCCTGATAACAATGGACCTGGAGCACACGTGCGCCCAGGACTGGGGCTGCCCACAGGCAAGAAGGGGACCATCACCCCTACCAGCTACCTCCCACTAAGACCCATCTTGATGGACACACATGGGGAAAACGAGACGACCACTATCTGGAACAGGATGTGAATTATTGAAAAACACTTGTCTAATTTTTAATCCTACCAAGTTTATCTTATCACAATGCATTTCTTTCATACAATACTAAGAATTTTTTTCCCCTGAAATATAATTTGGATGCACTATGATTTTCCAACAGTTTAAGTTATTAACTGATTACTCTAAGATGAAAGAAATTCAACATTCTTCTGTTGAACTTAACTACCTGCTTATCAGTCAGAAAGTCTCAATCCAGTAACACAAAAAAATGCCAAGCACTGTGATTAGTTTAAACCTTGGAAGAAGATCAATCAGATCCCCAAATCTCAGAAATTCAGTTAAAGGAAAACTTTATGCACTCAGGTTGTACTCATTCTAAATAACACAAATTTCTTAAAGTAGTTCTCTCCTGGACCAACGGCTTCCTTCTTCCAGACAGCAATAGCACGCCAAAACACAGAAGAAGTCAACTCTTCTAAAGCAAATGGAGACAGAGAACAGATGGCTAAAACTCGATTCTTGGCAACATAAACTTGCTTTGCTTAGTGGCATTTATGTGTGTCCATGGACCACCGCAAACCTCCCTTCACTGACATGTCATCCTTGAAGTTCCATACAGTATCCTAACGTACAAACAATCCTGTAGTGTAGGACCTCAGGGTCTGTGATCCCTCACGCAGAGCCCCTGGAACACTTAGCATTCAGCCTTTGGGTCTGACAGGACACCACAAACGCTCCTCACAGCAGAACGGCAGCACCCCACCATCAAATGCCCTTTCTCTAGTGACAGTGACTATCAGCACAAAACCAGACAACTAAGACTATAAAAACGGCTTCATCCCAATTCTGCCTCCAAATGACTTTTCACATTCTTTTCTCTCTGGGGAAAAAAAAAAACAACCAACTTTTTCTTTTCCAGCAGTTTTTGGTTTTCGAGTTGGGTACAAAAAGGGCCTGAATCACATTTATTAAAGACCACACAGAGAGGTTCGTGCTTCTGGGTCCTATCCCATTTCCGTAGGTCACTCTGCTAGTTTAAGAACTGTCAGAATGCAAACTGGACAGAAAAATGAAAAAAATATAATAAAAATTAGGATAAAGTTAATGTGGAGAAGATCACTGCCAAGGTTCATGGACAGTTAGGAGGCTGCATGATGCAAAGAAAGCCTGAGTGGGAGCTACCAAACCCGGAAAGAACAGAACCTCAGACTACAAACAGGAGGAGAGGGCCTGCACGACCCCACACCATCGCTATCATCTCTCCTGAGGACGGGGGGCGGCGGGGGCTACTTTGGGCCCTGACTTGGTCTGGAGGTATCGTGAGGATCTGAGTAGTTCGAAAGAGCTCCGAAAGTCGGCTACATGTGGGTCACCATACCAGGCAACGAGTAATGCTGGGCAGGTCCGCGCCCCTGCCCCTCGCAGGACGGCGACACACGGAGCAGCAGAGGCTGACATCGGGCCAACACCTCCTTCGGGGAAAGTCTAATCCGGGCCGAGTCCGGGGCAACAAAGCCAGTACCAGGCAGCGAACGCTGGAGACAAGCGGCCCCAGACTCGAGGCAAGCCCTGGACCAGGGCAGACAAGGACCACCGCAGCTGGAACTAATAACTCAGCGTGGAGGGGCCCGTGTCCACGTCTGGGGGACCCAGACAAGGTGGGGGAGGCGAAAACTGGGCAGAAAGCCAACCGGCGGTCCTTGGGCCTTACGGAGACACAGGTCGGCCCCACCTCGGGCCTGCAGGAGAACGGACACCCGCACCCCCCCTCCCCCGCCGGCGCTCCCACCCGCCCCCGGAGTCCGCGCTGCACGGGCCTCCTCCCCCCACCCCCGAGTGCTGCCCACCGCCGAGCGGAGGGGCGGCCGGGGCCCCGCGCGCTTCCTCTCGGTCCGGGCGGGTAGGAGGGGGAAGCGCCCACGTCGGCCCGACCCGCACCGTCCCTTCCGGACCACGTCCGCCTGCGAGCGCCCGGCGCCCCGGCCCCACTGCTGACCACGCCCCGCACAATTCCCCCGGGGTTAGCCAGAGCCACTCGGCTTGCCCGCGGACACACCCCGCCGCCTCCACCCGCGCCAGGGCCCCGGGGGCGGGAAGGGCCGGGGACTCGCACCGGCTAGGGGAGAGGTGAGCGGGGAGGCCCGGGGAGCGGGAGAGGGCCGGGGAGGGGGGAAGACCCAAGAGTGGGGAAGGCCTGGGGAGATCCGGGGAGCGCAGGGAGATCCGGGGAGCGGCGGGAGGCCCAGGGGGATCCAGGAAGCGGGGGGAGATCCGGGAAGGCCCGGGGAGGTGGGTGGAGGCCGGGGGGTCGAGAGGGCCCAGGAGCCCAGGCCGCCGCCCCTCCTCGGCCCGCGTGTCTCCCGGAGCGACCACGGTCCGGAGCGGGCGCCGGCCCAGCGCCGTCTGCCCCCAGCTCGCGCCTCCAAGGCAGCCGGGCCCAACGGGGACGTACTTACCGCCGACTTGCCGAAGAACTGAGACCAACCGACCGCCCTGCCGACCCGCCCAGCGCCAGCCGCGCGCTCGCGGCCCGCCCCGCCCCGCCGTGCGCGCGGGCGGATTGAGTCATCACGCCGCCCCGCCTCCTTGCCAACGCTTTCCTCCCCGCCCCTCCCCGCCAGCTCCCAAGTGCGCAGGCGCAGCCTCGGCGCGCCCCCGTTTCCGCCTCTGCGCAGGCGCCGTGCCCCTCCCACGGCGGTTGGCCATATAGAGGCTGGGGGGTGGGGGGGAGGTCAAGCGTAGCCTCTTCTCCTTTACCAAGATGGCGGCTCGTCCCTGTTTCGCCACAGTTCCTACCTTATGAGCTTGATTTCCTTACACTGATAAGAGAGGAACAGGTAATGTAACACTTTGCCTTGTGGATAACTAGAATGAGGGGAAGAGAGTTTCTTTAGATGGAGCTTAATGACCAGGGAGGAGGAGAGAGGCGGACGGGGGGAGGGCAGGTGGCAGTAAGAGTTCGGAACGACCACGGGGAGGGGGGACATTTCGCATCTGAGTCTCTCCTCCAGGAAGATGGCGGCAGCACCGAGCAGGGAATGCCGGAGCTGGGCCGGGGAGGGACGGCGAGCGGCCCGGCGGGGCTGCTCTATCCCCAGGCCGCCGTCGTCTCGGTGGTCGGGCCCTCGTCTCCATTGGCTGCCGCGGGTCACGTGGGCCTGCGGCTCCTACGCCGACCATAGAGTTGGGCGCCAGTCCCCGGGGACGTGGCCTTTTTGAGCCCAGGGCTGGGGCCGGCTCCTGACGGGAGGGAACGTGGGTGGGCGGCCCCCGTCTTTCGCTAGGTGAGGCCTGGGGGCTTCTCCAAGCCCACTGCGGCTGCGCGGCTCGGGGCGGGAGGGCCACGTGCCCGGCGGGGGCCGGCCGTGTCTGGCCGGTTTGCCCCGGCTCCCGCGACCTGCAGGCCCGGCACCTGGCCGGGAGGCTGGGCGCGAATGCCTCGACTGTCAGTAAACACGACTCTGGAGTTTCCACTAGGCGCCCGCGCGGTGCGGGGAGCCGGAAGGTGCTTGTGCCCGAAGGGCGTCCTGACGAGGCGTCTTTGGAAAGTGAAGAGCTCAGGGCCGGGCGTCCCCTCCCGGTCCACCCAGGGGACGGGAAGGGCAGCCCCTGCGTGGCGTCCTGGCGCCACGTAAAGCCGGTGGAAAGCCGGCCTCTGTGTCTTACTAAGCACCGTCCGACGGAATGTAGATGAGTCCTAGCGGAATCCTCAGGAACAGGGTGGTTTACCCTTGAGGTCCTCGGTTCGTGTCCTCGGCTGCCCTCAGGATCGCCTGCACCCGCGGCGGTGTCCGCAGCAGGACACGACGGGACGGGCGCTTCCTCTGCAGGTGGTTTCTGAGGCCCTGTTACGACGGGGTGCGTCACAGTTAGGATTTTGTCTGAGGCAGCAGGTAGTGCTCTTCTGCAGAACAAGCTCCATGTGGGTTTCTGGGAACAACCTGGGCTAATGAGACGTTGGACGAAGTCTAGTGCTCAAGGTGGTGTTTGATGCCTCTGAGCACGAAGCACCCCCACGCTAAGCTCAAGAAGTACGGTTTATATTAGAGTTCTAAAGTAGTTGAGAAGGTATTTGGTTCAGAATGACTTCCGTTGTTTGAACTCCCAGTTCTCCGGATCTGAGACATCAACCACCCGCTTATCACGAGAGTTTTAGGTTTGGAGAAAACTGAGCGTACCCCGTCAAGTCTTGAAGGACATTTGAAAGCCATTGGAAACACTGAAGATGAAACTTGCATGTAACTGCTGTTAGTTCCACTCTGTGTCACGCCCTTTCGGGGCTTGCTGCTGCTGCTAAGTCGCTTCAGTCGTGTCCGACTCTGTGCGACCCCATAGACGGCAGCCCACCAGGCTCCGCCATCCCTGGGATTCTCCATGCAAGAACACTGGAGTGGGTTGCCATTTCCTTCTCCCTTTCGGGGCTTATCTCCTCTCTAATCAGGCTGAGGTCACCTCAATGAAGGAAAGCGCTCCTAAGATGTCGCTGGCCCTCATTCCTGGGCACTCGAGACCCCGCTGGATCCATGTCACAGCGTGCCCTCCAAGGGGCCAGGCTGACCTCTCAGTGTCTTGATGGGAGAATTTCTTCTTGAATCATCAAGTATTTTGTTTCTCCTTGGGTTTTGTTGTTTGGGGTTTCTGGTGGTCTGACTTTCACCTCATGACTACTTAAAGGGTAGAAAATATTTTAAGAAAACTTACTGGAAATGGCACTGTGCCATACTCTTAAGGTTTCTGAGGATGCGTAGGTAAGGAGGACATAGACATTTTGTTTTTTTCTTTCCTCAGGCAGTTTGCGGTCTAATAGGGGAGATTGCCTTGTAAAGGAGTAGGTTCCAGTGTTCTAAGTGCAGCAATGCAAGTATGTACAAGGTATGGAATAGGAAAGGGGCTTCCCTGCTGGCTCAGACAGTAAAGAATCTGCCTGCAATGCAGGAGAGCCGGGTTCTATCCCTGGGTCAGGAAGATCCCCTGGAGGAAGGCATGGCAACCCACTCCAGTATTCTTGCCTGGAGAATTCCATGGACAGTGCAGTCCATATAGGGTCATAAAGAGTTGGACACAACGGAGCAACAAGCACTTTCACTTTTGTGGAGTAGGAAAAGGGGGCAGGGATTGCCTGTTGGAAAATCTTCACAAAGAACCTTGTCCTGAAACTGGGGTTTAGAAGATGAATAGGAGTTTTTCCAGGTGGACTATGCTAGAAGGGATTAGCTTATGCAAAGGGGACAAGCAACTGGTATTAGAGGTGGCATACTCTCAAGAGGTTGAGAATTTGGTATACTGCTGGTTTTAACACTCTGACTTGGTGTCACAGGGTTGGTGAACACTCTGACTTGGACAGGATTTCAGCTGATTAGTGTCCACCAAGATGACCTGGTGATGTTTAGTCACAAGCGGATCACATAGATTCACTGTTAGCGACCGAGAACCCTTTATAGCCCTTATATATTTGGTGTGGCCCATTCAGCACACATTCATCTCACAGGGCTAACGATCAGAGAAAGGTTCTTCCTCTTCCTATGAAGAAATAACCTGGCTCCTGGAAGAAGCAGAGCACACAGCTCAAGTCCAGTTGCTGACTTGGTAGCAAAAAGTCCAAGGTACATGTTGTACAACTTTTTGATTAAGTATAGAAAGAACCTTAATGTATCTTTTCTCTTGAATTATAAAAGTGCCACAACATCCAACATTTGAAGACCAAGAAAAGAACTAAACTTTTATGTATATGCCATTTAAAAACTTGATTATATAAGTTGTTTCGATTTCTTTTTACCTTTTTGTATTTTAATATCAGAGATATTTTAGGTATGATACTTCTTGTCAGCTGCCGTGTACCAGGCGAGGTAACGTTCCTTGATAGCACTGGACGAGCCAGACTCGTCTGGGCATACTGTCGTGTTAGTCGTCTTGTTGATGCCTGCTGCTAGTTTGACAGTAACGCACTGGCCTTTCATGCTCTCCCTTAATGCTGTTTATTGGCACTCATGGTGTTTAAAGTTAAAAATTAATTTTACTTCAAACCAGGATTATATCTTCATGCACCTTTTAAAAGATCAAATAAACCTGGAAAGACTTGAAAGAAAGAAAAACTATCATTTTTGTTCCTCTGGTCACGTGTCCTCCCTGCAGAACACATGTCTTTTCATTGTTTTAATTTACTTTTATTTGGAGGATAATTGCTTTACAGTGTTGTTGGTTTCTGCCGTACAATAGCAGCAGCGTGAGTCAGTCATAAGTGAGTATACCTGTAACCCCTGCCTCTTGAGCCTGCCTCCCCTGCCCTCATGCACCCCTCCAGGTTGTCACAAAGCACAGGGTTGAGCTCCCTGTGTCACACAGCAACTTCCCACGAGCTATTTTTGTTGTTCAGTCGCACGTCCATCTCTTAGCGAACTTCATGGACTGCAGCACGCCCGGCTTCCCTGTCCTTCACCATCTCCCGGAGCTTCCTCAAACTCATGTCCATGGAATCGGTGATGCCATCCAACCATCTCATCCTCTGTCGTCCCCTTCTCCTCCTACCTACAATCCTTCCTGGCATCAGGGTCTTTTCTAATGAGTCGGCTCTTCACATCAGGTGGCCAAAGTATTGGAACTTCAGCTTTAGCATCAGTCCTTTCCGTAAATATTCAGGTTTCTTTTCTTTAGGATTGACTTGTTTGATCTCCTTGCAGTCCAATGGACTCTCAAGAGTCTTCTCCAACACCACAGTTCGAAGCATCAATTCATCAGCTTTCTTTATGGTCCAACTCTTACATCCATACATGACTAATGGAAAAACCATAGCTTTGACTATACGGACGTCTGTTGGCAAATTAATGTTGACAAACTAGCTGTCTAACATATAGTGTATATCTCAGCGCTCCTCTCTGCCCTGCCCACTCCTCCCCACCCCCAGTGCCCACAAGCCTATTCTCTACCTCTGTGTGTCTGTTCCTGCCCTGCAAATAGGCTCATTAGAACCGTTTTCCTAGATTCTATATATGTGTGTGTAAATATAAAATATATGTTTTTGTCTTTCTGACTTGATGTTACTGTGTATAACAGGCTCTAGATTCATCTACCTCATTTCACCTGCCTCATATTCCAGGACATCTGTCTTTGATGCCATCTCATATCCGTGCCTGACTTGCTCGCTCACTCCTCTTCCCTCCCTGTCCCACACATCGTCTTCACTTGACAGGAGATGCAGCATTTCTTGTTCCCACTCACCCCTCTGCCTTTGCTGCACAAATGCCCACAGGAGGTGCGCCTTTAATTTGCTTGTTGGCCATTAGTATTTGTGACTGCTGGTATGCTGTTAGCAGCTGTGCCAGATGGTGTGATGGGACTTCTGGAGTTTTTGTTTTCCCTAAAGTTCATATGAGTGGTTTTGGTTGTTTTCTTAGTTTTCTATGTATTTGCTGCTAAAATTCAATCCCTAGTTCACCAGTTGTCTAAATCTTCTTCAAGAGACTCCATCTGTGATCTGATCAGGCTCTGTTGGCCCAGGCCTCCTACCTTCTGGAACCTCACTGCTTTGGGTTTCCTGGAACCCCTGTCTTTCTCATTCTTGATTTTTTTCCCCCCTTTCATTTTGATGGAGCACTTCCTCAAGGAATTGCCTGGCAAACAAAATTTTGAGAGCCTGGATATCTGCAGTGCACTGTTCAGCCCTTGTACTCAAGGGAGAGGTTGAACATCGGTTCCCCCATTTTCCGTTTCTCAGTGTTATCCTTGACATGTCAGCAGTTCTGATTCTTGAGCCTTTATGTCTGACTGTGTTTTCTTCTTTGAGGCTCGCAGGATTTTGTGTGAAATGCAAAATACCCAGTGCAGTGATATCCCTTGGAGTCTGTTTTCATCCAATGTCTTGCCGGCCCTTTGGGCTCCTTTATTTTGGAAACTTCTGATCTTCGGTGCGGGGTGTTTTTCTTGATGTATTTGATTTCTTTCCGTTCTCTCTCCTCTTTCTAGAATTCAACTATTGGACCTTCTGGATTGGCAGTGTGATTTCTTTAGGCTTCCCACTTCTTTCTGGAAACATTCTTGTAGCCCTCCTGTTGAGCTCTTCTCGCTTTATTTCTTAACGCTTCTCTCCATCTTTCTGTGTCTCATAGCCCCTCCTGTGTTTGCTTCCTGGATGTACTGTCTCCTCTGATCTCTCTGAGGACGTTGGAGAGTTTTCCCTGAAGTCGCCGCTTGCTTCTGCTTGCTTTTTGTGCTGGGGTTCTGGCTTTCAGGGGCTCAGAGCCTTTTCCAGGCTCTCCAGTGAAGTTTGCTTGCCTGCTTACATGTTAGAGGGACCCTGGCCTCGTGGTTGGCTGGGCCCTGCCCACTGTGACTCTCGCTGTGGAGGTGCCTCGCTGGGCCATTCTGTACAGCACCCTTTTGGCTTCTTTGGGTCTCTTTGGATTCTCCAGAAGAATGCCTCCCAGACTCTTGCCTGGCTTCCTGTCTTTGAGGGGCCTCCAGTGAGAGGAGAAGGCCAGGACCTTAGCAGTGGCTGTGCAGGAACTACGTTCCGCTGCCTGCAGAGTGGCTTACCGACACTCTGCTGGTACTGGCGTCCCCAGGGCAGGACTTCAGGTTCTCTTTTCCAGAGGGGGAAAAAACCACTGCCTTCGGCCAAGAGGCCCGACAGGCAAAACAAAACAAAAAACGGTCTTTTTTGATCGTGTTTTCTTACTACTTTTGTCTGGGCACACTTTAGCAACGTGATTTTAGCTTACAACCTGAGTTTTGTTTATATTCCTTATTCTTCTGTTTGCTCCATTGTTTGTAGCCCAGCTTGCATTTTACTTTGTCTTAAACGTGTGCTCAGGCACCCTGGTAGGAAGTGGATGGAGGTTGTGAATAGGTCAGTCTTCACAGTCAAGAAGTTCACGTGGCAAAGTGCAGAGCAAGAGTTCAGTTGCTCACGATTGAAGATGACGTTAAAATCGTATTTCCCCTACGGATGGGGAAAATAAACGTGGACATTTTAGTTGATGAGGGTGAGGGGTACAGGTACGCCCAGATGTCGTGGGGTGTTTCAGTAGCTCGGTTCAGTTCAGTCGCTCAGTTGTGTCTGACTCTTTGCGACCCCATGGACTGCAGCATGCCAGGCCTCCCTGTCCATCACCAACTCCCGGAGCTTGCTCAAACCCATGTTCATCGAGTCGGTGATGCCATCCAACCATTTCATCCTCTGTTGTCCCCTTCTCCTCCCTCCTTCAGTCTTTCCCAGCATCAGGGTCTTTTCCAGGGAGTCAGTTCTTCACATCAGGTGGCCAAAGTATTGGAGTTTCAGCTTCAGCATCAGTCCTTCCAATGAACACCCAGGGCTGATCTCCTTCAGAATGGACTGGTTGGATCTCCTTGCAGTCCAAGGGACTCTCCAGAGCCTTCTCCAACACCACAGTTCAAAAGCATCCATTCTTCAGTGTTCAGCCTTCTTTATGGTCCAACTCTCACATCCGTACATGACCACAGGAAAACCTCAGCCTTGACTGTAGGAACCTTTGTTGGCAAAGTGATGTCTCTGCTTTTTAACGTGCTGTCAGGTTTTTCAGTCGAAAGAGGAGCCTGGGGGTTGAAGCCCCTGGCAAGAGTGACTGAATTAAAAAAAAAAAAAGATTAACAAAATAAATAAAAAGAAATTAGAAAAAAGAAGACGGAAGCATGGCTGAGTTAAGGCCACGCCGTGTGCTCGGCCGGAGTCCTGCTGTCACCGCCAGCAAGGAGGCCCTGGTAACAGAAAATCCACCAGCTTGCTCTGCCAGGCTGGGTTAAGCGTTTCACGCGTGAGCGCCCGTCATGCTCGCAGTGACACCAGAGGCGGGTACTGGTTCCAGTCCCTGTGCAGGCCAGGGATGGTCACACCGCAGGGATTTGGGGTCTGCCTTGGTCTTCACTCTCAGAAGTTTGCACGCTTAAAGATTCACCCTTGACAACTTCCCTGGTGTCTCCTCTCAGGGTCTCCAGAGGTGATAGAGCGTTCAGGGCTGGGGCCAGCCAGGCCTCTGCAGCGAGGTAGCCGTTCTGCCTCGAAGGAGACACTGGGAAATTGTCCTGTGCCCTTTAGAGCTTTCATTATCATCGAGTCCATCATCAGGCATTTATTTTTCACAAAGTGCATACCCGTCAGTAGATTTTCTGGGAGGAAGTGAACAAATCAGGGTGCCCAGGGCTGAAGCCGCTGAGCGCACGGGGCCTGCGCCTGCAGTGACACGCAGTCCCGTCTGGTCAGCTCTCTCTCTGCTGGACTCGTCTTCCCACCACCCGTGGCTGCCGCCCGGCTCCACCACTCGTGGCTGCCCTGCAGCGTCACCTTAGGACCCCACAGGCTCCGGGGTGGCCTCCTCTTGGTTTTCCCCGCCCCCAGCCTCATCTGGGCTGCAGGAGAAGCCGCTGCTAGGCTTGTGCTCGTTGTGGCCCTGGCGGTGGCTGGGGCCTGTGTGCTCGGAGGGGACCTGATGGAGGACAGTGTGGCTTCTGTGCCGTGTCCGTGACTCATTTTGCTGAGCTGCAGGGCCTGCTGCAGCCGTGGCAGCTTTCTAGGCTTGCAGGCACCGCCGCCCCTGGTGGCGCTGGCATGGGCTCTGCCTGCACAGAAGGGTTCGGAGCAGCCTCCTCGGCCTTCTGTGTGGCAAGTCAGCTCACGCCCGGGCCGCTGGAGCCCGGGAAGCCAAGTGTCCTGCAGCCTGATTTCTGTGCTTCCCACCTTTATCTTTCTCTCCGTTTCTGGCGGCTGATTTGGGTGGGGCTGAGCGTGGGGACCAAGCTCCCGAGGTGGGGCAGTAGCCTCAGCCCAAATGGTCAGGGAGGGCCCTGTGTCTCAGCGGCGGCCGCTCTCTCGGCGGGCAGGGTGCACTGTCTACTCACCTCAGCTCAGCACCCCTGCTCACAGCTTCTGGACAGGACGGACTGGCCCAGGCTACTTCTGGTTTCTTTGTGGAGGGAGGAAACGACTTTGGTCAGAAGCTGTCTGCGTGCAGCGTTGGCTCTGCTGCATAAACCGGTGTGTGCCCTGGGGAAGTTCCGTTGCACAGACGCGGAGGTGCGCCCCTCCCGCCCCCCGGGTACCGTGTGGCCTGGGCGGCTGGGGTTAGAGAAGGGGCCTGGGAGGGAGGGCTCTGCCCCGGCCCGCTGCGTCTGTCCTGCAGACCCTGGGCGTGTGCTCCTGGGGCGAGCAGACAGCTTGCAGGCACCTGGGGAGCACCGCCTGCCTGGCAACCTCCCCGCCCCTCGGGAGGCCCCCCGGGCCCCTGGAGAGCGCTGCTGTCAGGGTTGCCACAGCAGACGGCTTGGGGGAGATGGCCCAGCGCAGCACTTGCTGCCCCCAGAAGGGCCCGGCCCCTCAGCGCCAGGAGAGGCCAGAGCGGGAGAGCCAGCCGTGCAAGTGTAGAGTTAGAAACCAGTTTTGAAAAGGTGGTGTGCGTTGGCAGTTTCTGCTGCTCTTGAGACTCTGGTTGAGGTGAGTGATGTCTGAGAAGCGGTTCTGCCCCTCAGGGCTCCCTTCTTAGCAGACGGGGTGTGGGTTCTGATGCCTTGAGAACGCATCGTCCTTGCTTTAACTCTCTCTCTCTAAATTAAGGAAGAATAGAGGAGGATAAGGTGCTCTGCTCTTCCTGCCTTTTTGATGTGCTCTTCTGACAGTTAGGAGCCGTGCTTCCCTCTGTGGTGTCCTGTCGCTTATGAACAGGAGGCCGTGGACTTTGTTGGGACTGTAAACTCACTCTTCACCACTGTCAGGTGGCGCCCTGAGCCTTGGACGTAAGGTGTGAGGTGATGCCAGTTTGGGGTGGACCCCCAGCTTTTGCTGGCCACTGTGAGCAAAATCAGTGCGTTACCCTAATCAGTTTTATTGTGTATGTGTTACTGCTTCCCTGGTGGCTCAGTGGTAGAGAATCTGCCTGCCAGTACAGAAGATGCAGGTTTGATCCATGGTCTGAGAAGATCCCCTGGAGAAGGAAATGGCAACCCACTCCAGTATTCTTGCCGGAAGAGCCCCTTGGACGGAGGAGCCTGGAGGGCTACAGGCCATGCGGTTGCAGAGAGTCAGACACAACTTAGTGACTCAACCGCAGCTATTCATTTCACTGTTACGTGGTAGCTTTCTCATTTCATTAGTACTTAGCTCATTTATAAATACTTTCAGATGGAATTGCTGAAGTATATTGGCAGTTTTGACTTTTTCTCCTGAGTATGAGATTAGTTAGGTGGTCCTGTCGCCCTGGCTTGAATCAGTGTGTGTGAGATCAACTTGAAGAATAGTTTTTTTCCTTTAGAAACAAGGCTTCTATTTTGACACGTTTGCTTTTGCTTGGAGCTGACTCTCCCGCCCCTGAGACCAAAGTTCTGTGTTGGCTTTGTCACCGCAGCAGTGAGCTCAGCAGAGCTGCCAGGCTGCCTGTGACCCACACTCAGCCTGGCAGTTGCTGCAGCGTCCAGGCCGGATCCCACTGCAGGCAGAGGGACCTCAGACTTGCTGCTGCTGGGGGCCGTCCCGTCATTTCACAGGTGCTGGAGGTGAGCGTCGTGTTCCCTTGCGATTGGTGCGCGCGGCTCTTTCTGAAAGATGGGGCAGAGGCGATAGGACGGTGCTACTGGGAGAGGCAGCCTTCTGTGGTCTTTGAAGGCACACTCGGCTCCCCGGCCCGGGAGACGCGTCGCTCCTGGAGCGGCGGGGCTTCAGGTGTGCCGCCTGCCGGCGCGCCGTGGGCTGGAGGGCCTGGGTGCGAGCCGCAGCCCTGACTCCTCTGGACGGCTCCACACTGTGTGTGCGTCGTGTGGGACTGGACCTCCGAGGGAGACGTGGCGTGAGAGGGCTTCCTGTCCAGTCTCACGTGCATAGTTACTAGGTTACTGTTATCAGTTAGTCTGTGGCTTCGCTAAAGGTGTATGGTTTTTGTTTCAGCCTATTAGGAACTTACTCATGTGCATTAGGAGGCTTCTTACAGGGTGCTTTTCATTCCAGTGTCTCTTTTCTTGTCTGCCCGTCTCCTCACCCCAGTCCTGCAGTGGTGGTGCCGTGTGTCTCCTCTCTTTTAGCCGCTGCTGATGGGGTGGGCGGCCTCCTAGCCCAGCCTGAATGTCGCCGCGCTCTCCCTGGGTGGTGTCCGCTTCATGCAGCGTGGCTGGCCCAGTACTGCCTGCTCAGTTCTGCTTCTTGGTCAGAGAGCAGCCTGTCGTGGCTGGCTCCGAGGGCGCATCCTTCCCGGACGTGGTGTCTGAAAAGCTCTGAGAGTGCCTCTGGACTCCGTCAGGCCTCCTGCCGCCTCTGGGGCGCCCCGGGAGCCCCCGTGGGGACCCTGGCGCTGTCTGAGGTGTGCTGCTCAGCACCTGGACATGCACTGTGAGCAGCTTCCCTGGCGCGGTCTGATGGTTTAAAAGTCGGCTTTCGGGAGCTCTGAGCAGATAGCGTGTAACAGGCTCTAGCATTGTCACGGTGTATCACGTTCAGCTAGAAACGTTGTCAGGCGACATAGACTGTGGGTGAAAAGTGCGCTGATCTAAATAGTGAACTCCGTTGTCGTTCAGTCACTGTGGTGTCCGACTCTCTGCCACACCATGGACTGTAGCTCGCCGGGCTCCTCTGTCCTCCACTGTCTCCCGGACCTTGCTCAAACTCACGTCCATCGAGTCAGTGATGCTATCCAACCATCTCGACCTCTGTTGCCCCCTTCTCCTCCTGCCCTCAGTCTTTCCCAGCATCAAGGTCTTTTCCAGTGAGTCAGCTCTTCGCATCAGGTTGCCAAGGTATTGCAGTTTCAGCTTTAGCATCATTCCTTCCAAAGAAATCCCAGGGCTGATCTCCTTCAGAATGGACTGGTTGGATCTCCTTGCAGTCCAAGGGACTCTCAAGAGTCTCCTCCAGCACCCCAGTCTGAAAGCATCAATTGTTCGGCGCTCAGCCTTCTTTATGTGTCAACCCTCACATCCGTACATGACCACTGGAAAAACCACAGCCTTGCCTAGATGGACCTTTGTTGGTGGAGTGAACGCAGAGTTCACCAGATGTGATTAGAATTGGGTTTTGACTCTGAGTTGAATTGTCAGTGTCATGTGCAGCCCTGTCCTACATCAGTGTGTTTGTTTCCAAATTAAGCTGTTTATTTTTTCTAATCACAAAGGTAGTGCTATTCTCCATTTAGATATTTAAGAAAAAAAATTCTAGCACGTACTTTCCGAGCAGTTGCAGCCATGGTGCAGGGCAGATGTTTCTGCACCACCGGCAGGTGGCTGGGGCCGTGAAGCCCTGGCGGTGCCGGTGTGTGTCCTGCAGACGGGACACTCGGCGCAGCCACCACCGTACATCCTTAGCACCTGCAGGCCGGTTCGCATTGGCTCCGCCTTACCGTGGCTTTCCTGGCTGTGACGCTTAATGGTCACAAGCAGTGCTTTCGCTAGTGTCTCTGAGTGGGCTTGTGGGTTTTCTTTGGGTTAGATCAGGTTTCGCGCCTTCGGCTGGAATGGCACAGGTGTGCTGGGCCTTCTTGGCCTTGGGTCCCCCCGGGACACAGTTTCAGTTTGTCTGCTCTGGGATGGGTCACTTGAAGGTAGAGTCTGCACACTTGGCAGCTGTGAAGTCTTTGTGGTTAACGACTGTGTGGGGGGAGGTGGTTTTGAAACTAAGTATCTGTTGCTTCAGGTCTTCTCAGTCACTCTAGGCTAAGAGTTTCCCATTTTATTCAGCTGGTTGTCATTTTTTATTGTTATTTATTTTGGTGTTCCTATGGTCCTGGGTTTGGCCACTGGAAGCCCCTTAAGGCCCGTCCTGTGTCCTGGCTCGGGGGAGTCCCCACCGCTCGCGTGCAGCCCCTGCTGTATGGTCAGCCCTGCACGCCGTCACGTGGACCCGGTCCCCGCTTTGAAGGCAGCCTTCTGTGCTCTCTGTGCGCCCTCCTGAGGCTGCTCCGGAGCCCACTTCATGGGCGGTGACGCCTGCCGTATGGTGTCGGCGCGTCGCTGTGCAGTCCGTGACCACCTTCCCTCTGGTGCACACGTGTCTTTCCCGTTCTCGGCGTGTCACGGCGCTCCTCTGAGCCTCCTTACACCTGTGTGCAGTGCTGCTGCTTCTGGTGAGCAGCTTCTTTGGATGTTACCACTGAATTGGATTGTGTGTGTTTGTTGTTTGTTATATGTTTTAAATTGCTTCTAATGTTACACATCCTCAGTGATCAGGAGCCTGTTTCCCGCACCGTTTCAGAACTGGTCGCATGACTTCTGCTCGCCTTTGTTGGCCTCGTAGTGTGAGCACTAAATGAGGGTGGACACACGGAGTCCTGTGTTTATGCAGTGTGTGTTACTTTCCTGTGAACTATGTGTTGAGATGCTTTCCAGCCAGAGGAGAGCTCCATGTACCCTGACTTCTGCGTTAGGTCGCCTTCAGTGTGAAACTGAAGCTCTCGTGACTCGAGTGCGTCTGTATCTTCCTTGGTGGCCTCTAGTCTGGATCATCAGTTGGCTGTCCTCCCCAGTCTTCCTGTCTCTTCACCCTCAGGTTTCTAACCCAGCTGAAATGTACTTTGGTTTCTGTTGTGAGGTGGGGATCAGTCTTTATGTTTTTCAAAACGGCTTGCAAGTGGGTCCAGCTCTGTTGATTGTCTAGACCCGCCTTCCTTGCTGACTTGAAGTGGCGTTTGTTTCAAATGCTAAACTCACGGATACACCTGAGTTTGCTTCATTTATCCATTTTCCTCTTCCTTAGCCGAAACCCCAAGTACTAATGACTTGCTTTATGGTGTGCTTTGCTAATTTTAGGTTGAATCCCCCACTTTTTTCTTTTTTTCAAATAACCTAGGACAGTTTTATTTTTAGGTGAATCTAGGAAAACCACCCCCCCCTTTTTTTTTAACAGTACATATATATTTTTTTTAAAAACCTACTGGGACCTTGTGTTACGTTTCCTATGGCTGCCAAAATAAATTATGACAAATATAATAGCTTAAAACAACAGAAATTTCTTCTCTCAGTTCTGGAGCTGGAATCTGACACCTGGCCGTCTGCTCTTCCTCTGGCGCTCCTGCCTCCAGCCTCTCGTGGCTGCCCCTGTGTCCCGCCTCTGCCTCCATCTTCGTGATACCCTGACCTCTGTGTGGTCTCTTCCTCTCTTTCAGAAGGACCCACTCAGATAATTCAGGGTAGTCTTCACTCACTTCTGGAAAGACTTTTTTTTCCAGGTAGAGTAATGTTTAAATTCCAAATAGCAGGACCTGGTATCTTTGGGTGGCTGTAGCTCTGCTGACCACAGATGTCATTCGGCATTTCTCTGAGGGTGTAGGTGGACTTAGGGGAAGACAGACATCTCGGAGGTCAGTCTCCCCGAGAGTGGCGCTGCTCTGCGACTCAGGCATCTCGCATGGGCTTTGTTTTGGCAACACCGAGCCTCCCTTCAGCTTCCTAACTCTTCACTGTAACAGAGGGGTTTTCTAAACAGAGGGCCATCCACAGGTACTGGCGTTTGTCTCTTAGCTTCATTATTTCTCCTTAAGTTGCATGTTTGACAGACTTTGACCATGGTATCAATAGACATCTTTGCTGGTTTGTTACTTAATAGGATAATTTTGGCTTTTCACTAAATGTGGTATGTTTTTCTTCTGGGAAATGTTCTTCATGTGGCCATTTCCTTCTGTTCCTGAAATTATATTCCATAGGAAGTAAGGAATAGGTGCTGAGTTTCATCAGCCAGATGGGCTTTTTTAAATGGCGTCTTTCAGTTCTGCATATATGTTTGTGCACCTTCTCTGGGCTCTGTGTGTGAGATTACATTACCTAATAACGAGTCCTCACTGCGTCCCTCGCACAGACCTGCTTACTCATGGTGCCTTGTTCTCTGAGTTCAGAGTGGATTTATTGGGCTGGTGTTTTAAGTTTGTAAACTAGTTTGTAGTTGATCGTCTTTTCTCTGCAGCTCCCTCGCATTGTTTGGGGAGCCACCCTTGCCACCATGTGCAGGCCGTGTGTTGGGGATGAAGCGGCCCAGCTTGTGGGAGCACCCTGATTAACTGTGGCTAACAGACATACTCCATCCCCTTGGCCCCTGACGGGCTCAGAACCCAACCAGTGCCAGTGAGACTCAAAATAATCCCTGGAGCTCTCATGGGGCAAAGAAGCTCTTACATCTTTGGGAGCTACCAGAAGATAAATTACTGCCATTTATCACCCCGTTCTTACCTTCGGCACCAGGTGCCCAGAGCCCCATCCCTGTGCGCTTGTGTTTTCCATGTGCTCTTCCCTTGTCTGACAGGCTTGAAAGAGTTAATTGCTTTTTTCAGAGAAATTGATTTTAGTTATTTTTTTTCTGATTTTGGTTTTGATTTACCAAATCAGCTGTATTTTGGTTGTTTTTGTTTTCTATTTCACCAATTCTTTATTTATTCCATGTACTTTCTTTGATTTTTCTGTTGTCCGTCTTAAATGCTTATTGGCTCGTTTATCTTCATTTCTCCTTGTAAAATTTATAAAATTTGCAAGTTTGATTCATCCTCCGAGGATAGCTTTGTACACCCTGCTAAGCAGTGCTCTTTGATCTTTTCCTTCTCTGAACCCCTTATTGTTAGAAAAACCTTCAAACATAGCCAGATAGGAGAGGATATGGATACTTCATACACCTGTCACACAGCTCCAACAGTGGTCAGAGTTTTGCCATTTTTATTCATCTTCCCTGCTTGTTCCACACTGGTCATAGTTTGAACGTTGAGTATTTTAAGGCAAAGCCCACTTCATGTCACTTGTGAATACTTTAGCATGTATCTTCAGTAGGTGAGGGCTTTAAAGAAATTATACCTAACAAAATTAGCTACATTTTGTTACTATCACCCAGTATCTGTTCTGTGTTCCATTTTCTCCAAATGTCAGAGGATATGTTTTTACAAGTCTCCATGGTCTGGACTGGGTCAGTTGTTTGTGATGGTGGCGTGTCCACTGATCCTCATTATTTCCTGTAAACTGGTAGCTACATCTGGATGCTTAGTTCGTTGGGGAGGGGTGTTTCGGGTTTGGGGGTTTTGTTTGTTTTTGCCAAGAAGGAGTAGGGAGGGTGTCAAGAACACGGCCTAGATTGTGCTGGGTCGGGCATGTGCATTCTGCCAGGAGGCGCGGTGTCTGGCTGTCTTGCAGTTGGCTATGTTACAATCGATCAGTGAATGTAGTGTCAGCAGGCTGCCTCTGCCCCTTATAAAGTTTTGCATCGCCCATTATCTCGTGGGCTCAGCAGGCCTTTTGCTTGTTTCCCCTGTGTGGTTGGTGTATTAGTTTCCTGTTGCTGATGTAACGAGTCACCAGGAACTTGGCTGAAGTCAGCCTCCATGGGGTCAGGTTGAGGTGTCAGCAAGACTCCCTTCAGGGGTTCTGGAAAGAATCCAGTTCTTGCTTTTCACAGCTTCTTGCACCCCCTGTGAGCGTGAGTGCCCCTCTTACATAGTCTCCCATCTCGTGGTCTGACCTGGTTCACGGTTCACGCTCACAGGCTCCAGGGCTGCGCACACGGATGCCTTTGGGGCCATGATTTAGCCTACAGTAGACAGTTGCAAAATGAGGACTTCTCTAGTTTTGTTTGTACATTTACTTATTGGCATTTTTGTATGAAGGTTTCTCTTACTAATTCTGATTACTTTGAAATACAGTTCCTATTGGAGAGAAAAGAGAAATTATTTCTTTTCATTTATTCATGTTTAGAGTATATTTGGACTAGCAACTTCTGAAGCAACAATGCATTTTTGTTACTCCCCCAGTACTACTGAACTTGTAGATAGATAGATATATATGTATAATATATATAGGTGTCTTTCAACCCCCTGAAGCAGTTTTTTCTGGAATTATCTTTCATTGTGCTAGGTCCTCGGTGTACTCCAGGGGTTTTCTCTGGTGTGGCACACAGGCTTAGTTGCTTTGCACATATGGGATCTTGCTGGCTGCTCCTGCTGCTAAGTTGCTTCAGTCATGTCTGACTCTGTGCGACCCCGTAGACGGCAGCCCACCAGGCTTCTCTGTCCCTGGGATTCTGCAGGCAAGGACACTGGAGTGGGTTGCCATTTCCTTCTCCAATGCATGAAAGTGAAAAGTGAAAGTGAAGTCGCTCAGTCGTGTCCGACTTGTAGCGACCCCATGGACTGCAGCCTACTGGGCTCCTCCGTCCATGGGATTTTCCAGGCAAGAGGACTGGAGTGGGCTGCCGTTTTCTTCTCCAGTGCATGCATGCATGCATGCTAAGTCGCTTCAGTTGTGTCCGACTGTACGCCCCTATGGACAGCAGCCCTCCAGGCTCCTCTGGCCGCAGGATTTTCCAAGCAAGAATACTGGAGTGGGTTGCCATTTCCTTCTCCTGGGATCTTGCCAGACCAGGGATTAAACCCGTGTCCCCTGCATTTCCCACTGTACTACCAGCGAAGACCTGAAACAGTTCTTTTGATGTCCAGATTGTTCCTGCAAGTTGACTTCTGCATTCTTTGGAGGTGACCCCTTTTGCCTGTGACTGCATCCTTGCTCCCTGCTGCAACACGACATCCCATCTTGTGGCCAGGGTGCAGCCGTCTTCTCTCATGGTGGGGAGTGGCCAGGGTGCAGCGGTCTCCTCTCACGGTGGGGAATGGTGTCCACGGCCACGGTCTGTGTGCTCAGACAACACATTGCTTTCCTAGCAGATAGGCCTGGGAAGCAGCCATGAATATCAGATCAGATCAGATCAGTCACTCAGTCATGTCCAACTCTTTGCGACCCCATGAATCGCAGCATGCCAGGCCTCCCTGTCTATCACCAACTCCCGGAGTTCACTCAGACTCACGTCCATCGAGTCAGCGATGCCATCCAGCCATCTTATCCTCTGTCGTCCCCTTCTCCTCCTGCCCCCAATCCCTCCCAGCATCAGAGTCTTTTCCAATGAGTCAACTCTTCGCATGAGGTGGCCAAAATACTGGAGTTTCAGCTTTACCATCTTTCCTTCCAAAGAAATCCCAGGGCTGATCTCCTTCAGAATGGACTGGTTGGATCTCCTTGCAGTCCAAGGGACTCTCAAGAGTCTTCTCCAACACCACAGTTCAAAAGCATCAATTCTTTGGCACTCAGCCTTCTTCACTGTCCAACTCTCACATCCATACATGACCACAGGAAAAACCATAGCCTTGACTAGACGAACCTTTGTTGGCAAAGTAATGTCTCTGCTTTTGAATATGCTCTCTAGGTTAGTCATAACTTTCCTTCCAAGGAGTAAGCGTCTTTTAATTTCATGGCTATGAATATAGGTGTTTCCAATTCAGGTAACTATCTGCATGGTTTTTACTTATGCTGAAAATTGGTTTTTAAGGATGATAACCTGATCCAACAACGTGGAATAGTTTTAGAATGACAGTAACTAATGTTTCTAGGTTTATCCCACTTGGAATACACCGTCAAGTTACTGTGTTTTAAAGTGTTTTCTCTGATGCTTATGCCATGTTGTGACATTTTTATTTAGGTTGCTTTCCAATTTTTTTACTAAAACTGTTAATGAGGTATAGTAAACATATAGAGAACTATGCAAATCTTTAGTGAAGATTGAGCCATAAACAGTAACTGAGCCTCCCATGTAACCAGCATCAAGATAAAGAAGCGGGACTTAACTGTTTTTAGAGTTTATTTTTCTCTGATGTATATGGTTCTAGAGGCAAAGGGTCCATACAGTCAAGGCTGTGGTTCTCCCACTGGCCATGTACGGGTGTGAGAGCCGGACCGTAAGGAGGCTGAGCGCCAAAGAACTGATGCTTTCAAACTGTGGTGCTGGAGAAGGCTCTTGAGAGTCCCTTGGACAGCAAGGGAATCAAACCAGTCCATCCTAAAGGAAATCAGTCCTGAATAGTCATTGGAAGGACTGATGCTGAAGCTGAAGCTCCAGTGCTTTGGCCACCTGGTATGAAGAGCTGACTCTGGAAAGAACCCTGATGCTGGGAAAGATTGAGGGCAAGAAGAGAAGAGGGATGACAGAGAATGAGATGGTTGGATGGCATCACCAAGTCAGTGGACATGAATTTGAGCAGACTCTGGGAGATAGTGAAAGACAGGGAAGCCTGGTGTGCGCAGTCCGTGGGGCTGCAAGGGGTCGGACACGACTGAGCTGCTGAACAACAGCAGAGGCAAAGGGAACCATGGAGCTGGGTTGGCCAAACAGTCAGCTCGCTGTTCCCGTGTGATGACTCTAGCAGCGCGTAGTTGTCTTCAGCTTCATTTGGAACAACTGTCAGGTTCTACTGGGACAGCTGTCCTTTCAACGTGCATTTAAAAAACCAAAATTGGTGAATTTGTGTAGTCGTTTTAATATTGAAGATGGAAGAAAAACAATATTTTTGCCATATTGTGCTTTATTATTTAAAGAAATGGTAAAAACACAACTGAAACACACAAAAAAGATTTGTGCAGTGTATGGAGAAGGTGCTGTCACGAATGAAATGTATCAAAGTGGTTTTTGAAATTTTGTGCTGGAGAGTCTCTCTGGACGATGCTCCATGGTCGAGTAAACCAGTTGAAGTTGACAGCAGTCAAATCAAGACATTAATTGAAAACAGTCAATGTTATACCACACTGGAGATGGCTGACATACTTAAACATCCAAATCAAGCATTGAAAATCATTTGCACCATTTGATGTTTTGGGTTCGCTATAAATGGGGGAAAAAAAAACACCTTTTTCATCATATTGCTGCAGGCAGTTCTCTACTTAAATGTAACAAAAATTCTCCATTTTTGAAACACACTTTGAAGGGCAGTGAAAAGTGGATATGGTACAATAATGTGGAACGGAAGAGCTCGCGGGCAAGTGAGAAGGACCACCAGCCACGCCACAGGCCAACCCTCGTCCAGTGAAGGTGGTGTGTGTGTGGTGGGATTGGAAGCTGCCAAGTCGCTCAGTCATGTCCGACTCTGTGCGACCCCATGGACTGCAGCCTACTGCAGCGTCCATGGGATTTTCCAGGCCACAGTACTGGAGTGGGTGCCATCGCCTGCTCCTAGGGATTGGAAGGAGCCTCTATTATGAGCTGCTTCTGGAAAACCAAACGATTAATTCCAACAAGTCCTGCTCAAAGTAAACCAGCTGAAAGCACCACCTGATGAGACGCGTCCAGCATAAATCTTCTGTCAGGATAACCAAGACTGCACGCTCCTTTGATGACCAGGCAGTAACTGTTTCAGCCTGACTGGGAAGTTCTGATTCATCCACGTATCCACCAGACATTGCACCTTCAGATTTCCATTTATTTCAGGTTTGACAGAATTCTCCATCTCCTCCTGACAGAGGAAACATGGCCTTTGAAGAGGTGGGTGAGCCCAGGGTCGCCAAGCAGACAAGAGCCCACCGAGGCTCCTGCTGGAGAGAAGAAAATCTGAAGACCAGGTGTTTCTGCTCCTTCCGCTGTAGAAGAGCATTCCGTTTCTGTTTGGACAGGACTGGTTCTAATTCTTAAATATTCAAGTGTAGGTTTACCTAGCTCTATATTCATAGCAAAGTTTCTTATAAACTTGAGCTAAGCTCATTCTAACTCGTGGAACTTTTCTATGTAAATTGCAGGAAGAAAAACATCTCCAAGTATATTGCCCTAGGTCAGATTTGGGGTTATTTTGTTTCTTGTGGGTTAATCGCAGGACTCCGGGGGAGCCTGCCCGAGCCCTCCTGACGCCGCCTTCCTCGTCCTGCTTTTCCAGACAGTCCCCAAGCCTGTGTGTGGAGGGCTGCTCTGAAGCGTGGCCTGCACCTGGAAGCAGGTGTTGCTTTCTCTAATGACACAATCAAAGACAGAGCGCGGAGGAGTCCTCTGATGGAGACAGCCGCCCAGTGAGGCGCGGGGAGGCTTCCCGGTCTCCGGTGGGAAGGGCTCTGCCCGGGTTTCCAGGCGCGAGGCCCCGAAGGCGTGGCCCGAGGCGGAGGGAGTCTGTGCTCCCCGATTGTGCTGCTGGCAGGGCTCGGCCTCTGCGTCTTCCAGACGCCGAGAGACTGTGCGCCGGTGCGTCTGGATCCCGAGGCTTCACGCGGTTAGGGGAGAGCCGTGTCCTCTCTAGCCCGTCACTCAGACACCACCGCGGAGAAGGCTTGTTGGTGTAAACGTGGTCTAAGACCACATGAGAAAGGCCTGTGACCCTGGCTTCTGCTCGTCGTAGCCGACCGGCTTCAGACGAAGAGCCCCTCCGTCTCCTCCAGGCGGGGGTCTGCGCTGGAGAGAGGCGCGCAGTGGTCTCGCCTGCGTGCTCAGCCCGGCCCGGCCACCAATCTGTAAGAGGCGTGTAGACTGCGCGCTTTTCTGTGCGCTCCGCTCCCAGAGCCGTAAACCTGCTGTCCCTTCACGTCAGTGAGAGCGCTCCTCCGTCGCTCGGACGCTGCCACCGCTCGGTGTCCGACCGTGCGCCGGGCCTGGTCTCCCTGGCCCAGGTGCCCTAGAGGTGCTTCATGCGGACAGACGTGCCTCTGACACAAGTGGGCACGTAGCATCAGCACAGTGGAGAGCGGCCCCTCTGCCGCGCGGACGCTGACCAGGCCTCTGCTGCATAACCCCGTCCTACACGAACCAGACTCCCGACGCATCGTCCGTTTCTCTTTGCTTTTATTTCCTTGTTTGGTGTTATTTTTACGTTACGTGATTAAATGAGAAGCAAGCCTTGCGTGAGCGTGGTTGGGGGTGGGGGGCGGTGGCGGGGCTTGCGTGCAGTGTCGCAGGCGGGGCTGGGGTCAGGCGTCCGTGGGCACAGTGGCGTCAGGCATAGTTGCTGGGAGAAAGGAGACTTGGACGTGTGTGGACGTCGGTCAAGAGGGTACAGTTCTCTTCCTGCTAAGAACAACACAGGCGGCCACCCTTTCGCTCCTATGAGAATGCAAACAGTACCTGTATCTTTGGGTATGTTGAAAATTCTGAAAGAGATGGGAATACCAGACCACCTGACCTGCCTCTTGAGAAACCTATATGTAGGTCAGGAAGCAACAGAACTGGACATGGAACAACAGACTGGTTCCAAATAAGAAAAGGAGTACGTCAAGGCTGTATATAGTCACCCTGCTTATTTAACTTCTATGCAGAGTACATAATGAGAAACGCTGGGCTGGAAGAAGCACAAGCTGGAATCAAGATTGCCAGGAGAAACATCAATAACCTCAGATATGCAGATGACACCACCCTTATGGCAGAAAGTGAAGAGGAAATAAAAAGCCTCTTGATGAAAGTGAAAGAGAAGAGTCAAAAAGTTGGCTTACAGCTCAACATTCAGAAAACTAAGATCGTGGCATCTGGTCCCATCACTTCATGGCAAATAGATGGGGAAACAGTGTCAGACTTTATTTTGGGGGCTCCAAAATCCCTGCAGATAGTGATTGCAGCCATGAAATTAAAAGACGCTTGCTCCTTGGAAGAAAAGCTATGACCAACCTAGATAGCATATTCAAAAGCAGAGACGTTATTTTGCCAACAAAGGCCCGTCTAGTCAAGGCTATGGTTTTTCCAGTAGTCATGTATGGATGTGAGAGTTGAACTCTAAAGAAAGCTGAGCACAGAAGAATTGATGCTTTTGAACTGTGGTGTTGGAAAAGACTCTTGAGACTCCCTTGGACTGCAAGGAGATCCAACCAGTCCATTCTAAAGGAGATCAGTCCTGGGTGTTCTTTGGAAGAATTGATGCTAAAGCTGAAACTCCAGTACTTTGGCCACCTCATGCAAAGAGTTGACTCATTAGAAGAGACCCTGATGCTGGGAGGGATTGGGGGCAGAAGGAGAAGGGGACGACAGAGGATGAGATGGCTGGATGGCATCACTGACTCAATGGACATGAGTTTGGATGAACTCCGGGAGTTGGTGATGAACACGGAGGCTTGGCGTGCTGCAATTCATGGGGTTGCAAAGAGTCGGACACGACTCAGCAACTGAACTGAACTGAATGAGTATATATATGGAAGCTCTAAGAAGAAGGGAAATTGTACCTAAAGTACAGTGTATAATCATACTGGTCCTCAGAGAGGCCACTCAGTCCTCCTCCCAGCCACAGCAGCACGCTCACACCATTGCTGTCCTCAAGGTTTTTTTTTCCTTGCCAATTTGAGAGGTGAAATATAGACTCTCATCCTACCTTCAAACCTTTTTTTAAATTACAAATGAAATGTTTCCTGCATGTCTGTGAAAGATCTTTGTATCTTGCCTTTGTTTTTTAATGGGTTTATTAGAGTGGAAGAAAGACTGTACACCACGTGGTCACTTCTCTCTAAGGTCTTTGAGACCATGTCCTCTGCCCTCAGGTGCTTGTGGGAGAGGAGAGATTTTCGTGACTGAGACAAATGAAGTTATGAAGTTTATTAATAAGAAGAATACTTTGTCAGGTTACGTTTCTTTCTGGCTTGGTTTGGAAAACCCACTGTGCAGCACTGCTGTTGAGGAAGAGCTACAGACATAATTTAAAATTTTCTAGTACCCACTCTAAAAATGTAAAAAGAAGCAAGTGAAATTTAAGTTTGATAATGTGTTGTTTAACCTAATGCAAAACACTACCATTTCCATATGTGATCAACATAAAGTCATTGATAAGATGTTTTACACTGTGTTTATTGTACTGCCTCCAAAAACTGTATTTTAGACTTTGCAAAATTGTATATATGTACATATTTTATGGTAGTTATAAAATATTTATGTACATATATATAGAAATACTGTATAAATGAAAATTATATAAACTCTGATTACAGAATTATACACACATGCACATACATGGCCCGCTTGGGATTTAAGTAGTGTTTGCACTGAATTTCTATGCAAAAAAAAAGAAATTATTTTTCTAGTTATTCTCCCTAACTAGAGAATTGCAGTTTGTATGTTTAATTTAGCTTTACTGTATAGATGAGTAGGTCATTTCTCCATTTATTTTGTTTTTTTTCTGTATTTTGACAAAGGTTTTTACAGTATTCTCCATAAAACCTACTTTCTTACTAGATTTATTCCTAACAGTCTGTTGGTGACATTTTAGAACATGATTGATTTTGTGTGCTGATCTTGTTTCCAGAAAACTTACTGAGTTCCTGGTTTAATTCTAACAGTGTGTTCATACAGACCTTCCTGGATCTTGTACTTACAACTGTACTGTCTGGCACTGGCAGCCTTATGTCCAGTCATGCCTGCTATCTTCCTGCCGTACTGCCCTGGTTAGATTCCCTCTGCAGGCTTGAATAGAAAAAGCTCAACAGCCTGTTTCCTCGTGACCCCAAGACGAGCGCCTCTGCTGAGGTGCCCATCACTGAGTTAGGGAATGGGTCCCTGTCTCCTCGTGACCCCGGGACGAGCACCTCTGCTGAGGTGCCCATCACTGAATTGGGGAATGGGTCCCTGTCTCCTCGTGACCCCAGGACGAGCGCCTCTGCTGAGGTGCCCATCGCTGAGTTGGGGAATGGGTCCTTGCATTTCTAGTTGGTATCAGGAGCGGGCAGACTGTCTCTTTATTCTTTATCCTCAAGTAAACCACATTCTTTATTTGAATGGTTTGAGATGATCAAATCATTCCTGCTTCAGTGCTAATAATGTGGTGAATTATTTTAATCTATTTTCCTGATACTTAGCACCTTACATAATTGGATTAAACTTGACTTTATCATTATATATTACACATTTGTTTTTACATCTTTGAATCCGTTGGCTAGATTATTTTAGGCTTTTGTTTTTAAGTACCTAATGAAATTCACACATTCTCTCTCCTCACCTGGGAGGTACTGAAGCCCCCTGGCTTCGTGAGTAAGTTGGGAAGACAATTTCTTGGGGCCTCCTTACGGAAGCACCTGGGTCTGCCTTTTTGTTGTGACTTTTATGTTTGTTTCTTCAAATATTGGAGCGTGTTATTTAAACTTTCTTTTCCTTACAGATTCAGTTTGGGTAACTTATTTTCCTAAAAATTACCCATTTAATGTAAGTTTTTGATATTTCAGAGTCTCTATTGTAGTTGCAGCTTTTGCCACCCCCCTCTCCCTTTGAATTCTTCCACCAGCTTCCCTGGTGGCTCAGATGGTAAAGCGTCTGCCTGCAATGTGGGAGATCCAGGTTCAGTCCCTGAGTTGGGACAATCCCCTGGAGAAGGAAATGGCAACCCACTCCAGTATTCTTGCCTGGAAAATCCCATGGACAGAGAAGCCTGGTAGGCTACAGCCCATAGGGCCGCAAAGAGTCGGACACGACTGAGCGACTTCACTTTGAATTCTTCAGTCACTTCAGTTCACTCAGTCGCTCAGTGGTGTCTGACTCTGTGGCCCCATGGACTGCAGCACCCCAGGCCTCCCTGTCCATCACCACCTCCCGGAATTTACTCAGACTCAAGTCCATTGAGTCGGTGATGCCATCCAACCATCTCATCTTCTGTCGTCCCCTTCTCTTCCTGCCCTCAATCTTTCCCAGCACCAGGGTCTTTTCCAGCAAGTCAGCTCTTCGCATCAGGTGGCCAAAGTATTGGAGTTTCAGCTTCAGCATCAGTCCTTCCAATGAACACCCAGGACTGATCTCCTTTAGGATGGACTGCCTGGATCTGCTTGCAGTCTAAGGAACTCTCGAGTCTTCTCCAACACCACAGTTCAAAAGTATCAATTGTTTGGCACTCAGCTTTCTATATAGTCCAAGTTTCACATCCATACATGAATACTGGAAAAACCATAGCTTTGACTAGATGGGCCTTTGTTGGCAATGTAATCTCTGCTTTTTAATATGCTGCCTAGGTTGGTCATACGTCTTTTAATTTCATGGTTGCAATCACCATCTGCAGTGATTCTGGAACCCCAAAAAAACAGTCTCTCACCGTTTCCACTGTTTGCCTATCTATTTGCCATGAAGTGATGGGACCAGACACCATGATCTGAGTTTTCTGAATGTTGAGTTTTAAGCCAACTTTTTCATTCTCCTCTTTCACTTTCATCAAGAGTCTCTTTCGTTTTTATTTGCTAAAATAATCTAGCAAACTGAATTCTTTGAATTCTTAGTATCGCCTATTCTTGCCTATTCTGTTTTTTTCACTGATTGTTTTTGCTGGAGATCCAACGAGTTCTTTTACATTTAGCTCAGTCTATTCTCTGTGCTGTGTGTCCTTAACTTCATTGATTTCTTTATTTCTATTTCCTTTAGGTTTATTGTTTTTCTAATATTAGAAGAGGTTAACTAGCTAGTTTTTACATTTTCCTCTTCACTAGTATGATGGCTAAGATACTATTTTCAGATCTTCTTGGATCCATGAGTTATTTAGGAGCAAGTTTTAAAACTTCTAGGCTTTCAAACATTTTAACTTCTAATTAATTGTGTTGTGGTCACAGAATATCTAATTTTTTGGCCATTTGTTGAAAAAAAAAAAAAAGTTGGCCTTAGCTCCTGGTCAATTTTGTAAAAGTTAAATGTATTCTTGGAAAGAATGTGCTTTCTAATCATTGGGCAAAGGATTATATAAGTCCAATAAAGTAGGTTTTAACTGCATTGTTTTAACTTTCTGTGCATTTTTAATCTCCATAATCTGTTACCAAGAGTTGTCAGTCTTCCTTTATAATCTTGGCTGTATCAATTTATAATAAGCTTCAGCTTTTACTTAATATACTTTGTAGCTACAACTGGATACATACAGAATCAGAGCTGACTTTATTCTTGAGCGTCTTTGTTGTCAGTACTGCTCATCCTACAGTCTGTTGTATCTGAAGACGACACAGGTTGCCCAGCTTCAGTGTGTCAGTAGTTGCCTGGGCACTTCTTCCACTTCCATCTTTTCACGTTAAGTGTCTGTGTCCTTGTAGCTTGGGGTTCTTAAATAGCATATAGCTGGACTTTGTAACTGGGTAGTTAGTATATACTAACATCAGATTATTTCCACATCTGGATTCATTTCTTCCACTGTATTTTGTGCTTTATTTATCTTGCTTTTAAATTGCTTCTTTTTTTTACTTCTCTTGCTTCCCAGTGTTGTGTTTTTTCTCTTTTACTTGGTAATTAGTAATACAAAATAACAACCAGTAAATAATAACATACGACTATTTCTGAACCTACAGTCTGATACAAGTTCTAGAACATTGCCAATGACTTCCTGGTGCCTCAGATGGTGAAGAATCTGCCTACAATGCAGGAGATGCAGGTTCAATCCTTGGGTCGGGATGATTCCCTGGTGTAGGAAATTGCAACCCCTCCATGCATTGGAGAAGGAAATGGCAACCCACTCCAGTGTTCTTGCCTGGAGAATCCCAGGGACGTGGGAGCCTGGTGGGCTGCCGTCTTCGGGGTCGCACAGAGTCGGACATGACTGAAGCGACTTAGCAGCAGCAGCAGCACCAGCAGCCAGTACTCTTGCCAGAAGAATTCCATGGATAGAGGAGCCTGGCAGGCTACAGTCCATGGGGCCATAAAGAGTCAGACACAACTGAAGCTACTTAGCAGCAGCAGCAGCAGCTTTCTTTATAGTCCAACTCTCATATCCATACATGACTACTGGAAAAACCACAGCTTTGACTAGATGGACCTTTGGCAAAGTAATGTCTCTGCTTTTTAATATGCTATCTAGGAGAAGGCAATGGCACCCCACTCCAGTACTGTTGCCCGGAAAATCCCATGGATGGAGGAGCCTGGTAGGCTGCAGTCCATGGTGTCACTAAGAGTCAGACACAACTGAGCGACTTCACTTTCACTTTCCACTTTCATGCATTGGAGAAGGAAATGGCAACCCACTCCAGTCTTCTTGCCTGGAGAATCCCATGGATGGAGAAGCCTGGTAGGCTGCAGTCCATGGGGTCGCACAGAGTCGGACACGACTGAAGTGACTTAGCAGCAGCAGCAGCAGGTTGGTCATAGCTTTTCTTCCAAGGGGTAAGCATCTTTTAATTTCATGGCTGCAGTCACCATCTGCAGTGATTTTGGAGCCCCCCAAAAATAAAGTCTCTCACTGTTTCCCCATCTATTTGCCATGCAGTGATGGGACTGGACGCCATGATCTGAGTTTTTTGAATGTTGAGTTTTAAGCCAAGTTTTTCACTCTCCTCTTTCACGTTCATCAAGAGGCTCTTTAGTTCTTCGCTCTCTGCCGTAAGGGTGGTGTCATCTGCGTGTCTGGGGTTATTGATATTTCTCACTGGTTGCTTTTAAAATCTACTCTTGTCTTGGGCGTTTTTGAGGTTTCACTGTTCTATACCAAAACACTGCTGGCCCCCTGTTCTCTTTCAAGGAGGGAAGGGAAATATAATACTTTTACATTCTAGATTTTTTCCCAGTATTTTTCCAATATTTCTTTGTCCTTTGTATTTTCCTCTTGTGGAGTGCGTATTAGACATGTGTTGGACTTCCTCATCCTCTTATCTGAAGTTCTTAACCTCTTTGATTTGTTCCATCTCTTGATTTTTTTTTTAACTTGCAGTCTTCTACCCGCTGCCCAGGTGCTATCCCGGTGACTCAGGGTGCAGCTCCAGGGACCATGCCCTCAGCTCTGTGGCTCTTCCCCTCTGATGTCCCGCAGTGCCAAAGGGTGCTGTCAGCCGTGCTGGCTTTCTCCCTGGCCTTCGCCTTGCATATGCAGTTGCCTACTTAGGTCCCCACTTGGCCCTCCAGTGGGCATGTCAGACATTGTATCCAAGTTTTTGCATCACAGTTCCCCTTACCAGTGTAGACATTCAGGCTCTCCATCTCAGTGAGTGCACCCAAGAGCCTCCCTGCCTTTCTTGACTTCTGTTGATGGCCTTTTCCAGTTAATAGGGAATTTCTGGTGCTACTGTCCGAATCTGTCCGCTCAGTGCATTCTCCATTGCCAGTGATAATGGAAAGCCGTAGTCACCTTTAGACTGAATGAATAACTGCTGTGAGGACCCCCCCCCCCGCCCATTCTGTATATACTGACAGAGTTCCACGGGAAAAAGTACCTCTGGGCCTGCCTGCCCCTCCTCTGCCACAGGCTTCCCTCTTCCTGAGCAGCACCTGTGTCTTGCCTGCTGAGGAGGGCCCTGACCTGCCCCGGTGCTGGTGGTGCCTTCCCTCATCTCCAGGAGGATTTTGCTTGATCTCCTTGCATGTCCCTCCCTCTAGGCCTGGAGTGAAAGTGGCTCGATCCTGTCCAGCTCTTTGCGACCCCATGGATTATAGAGTCCATGGAATTCTCCAGGCCAAAATCCTGGAGTGGGTAGCCTCTCCTTCTCCAGGGGATCTTCCCAACCCAGGTCTTCTGCGTTGCAGGCAGATTCTTTACCATCTGAGCCACAAGGGAAGCCAGAGCCTTGACTAAAAGAAGCCGTTGTGGAGGCATATTACAGAGGAGTGCAGACCTGGCTGCTCCCTCATCCCCTGAGTGGAAGCCCCCGAAGGGAGGGACTCTGTTCTCCTGTTTGTTGTTTAAGGCTGGGCGCCTCGCAGGCAGGCCCCTTCTTACCTGTGAGACGGGCAGAGATACCTGGGGGTAGAGTCCTTAAAGGAAAGATGGTCTGCATTTCTGTAGGGAATTAAATGAGTAGCCAAGGAACTGAGGAGGGATATTTTATACAAGTGCAGGACAGACGAAGAGTGTTTGGGCTCCAGACTTCAGGGCAGTGGGCTGTTCTCGGGAGTTGGTCAGGCTCGCCCGCGCTCCACCTTCGGAAGTTGTGAATGGCTGCGGCCGGCGGCTCATTCCCTTTGTGTTGTCCCTCGAGGTGTCCTGTTTCTTTCTTGGGTGTGGGGGCGGTGTTGGGCGCCCCGCTGCCAGAAGCGGCTGCCCCTGCCCGCGCTTTGCGCAGGTGGCGGCCGTGCCCGACCCCGACGCCCCTCCGGAGCAGGGCAGCCTGCGGGCGCGGAGCGCGGCGGGCGGGGCGGCGCTGGCCGGCGGCGGGCGGGGCGGCCGCGGTCTGACGTGTCCGGGCGGGATTGGAGCCGCCGCCCTATATAGCCGTGGGGGCCCGGGCGCCGGCCGGAGGAGCCTGCCTGCGGGAGCGGCGAGCGAGCGGGGGTCCCGGCCTCTCCCGAGGCGAGCAGACGGACGCACGGACGGACGGACGGGCAGGCGCCGCGCAGGGTGAGCAGGCCGGGCGTGGGGCCGGGGCTGCACGGGGACGTTGGGACGCCCGGGTGCCGACGTGGAGCACCGGGCGGGGGAGGCGGGGGACCCTGGCAGCGGCCGCACAGTGGGCGCCCCCCCCACGCCCGGCTCGGCCCCGGGCCCCGCGGGGCGCCCCCCTGCCGGCCGGGGAGGGGCGGCTACGTGTCACCAGTGCGCATGGGCCGCGGCGCTGGCACCGGCCGAGCAAGAAAGTTTCCCGAGTCCCGCGGCGCCAGCCCGCTGCCCCCCGCCCGCCGCCCACCCCCCGCGCGTGTGGTCGGGTCTGGTCCCTGCGTCCCGGCCCGGGAGCCGCGGGGCGCCCCGACCTGCGCCAGGCCGGTGACGTGGGCGGCCCGCCGCCCCCTCCCCCGCCGCTCGCGCCGGCGCGCCCCTCCCCCAGCCCGGCGGCGGCGGGGGCGGCGGGCCGGGGCCGGGACGCGCCGCCTCACCTCCACCTGCGGCCGCCGGCCTGCTCGGCCGGGCGCGCCGCTCCCCTGGCGGCCGGAGCGCCGCTCGGACGCGCCCCGGGGCCCGCGGACGAGAAGGACCGCACGGAAAAGTACCGAACCCGGGCGGGATTCAGGGCGGCCGGCGCGCTGCCCCTTTAAGCCTGTCCCCGCCCGCGGGCCCGCGTGGCCGGTGGGAGGGCCGTGCTGAGGTGGCATTTGCGAGTCCCTCCCGCGGCCGTGCGAGCCGGGCTGCTTCCTCTCAAGTTTGCTCTGTCTCCTGAAAGCGCTCTGAAAAGCCTCGTCCTTACAAGCTTGCTGTGGGGATCAGAGCAAAGAATCGTAACTTTGCAGGAGGAGGACCGAAGTCCTGGGTGTCCCGGGTTTCCTGGTGCCTCCGCTCTCAGTCCTGCCCAGGAGGTACAGGAAGCGCTGAGGTCGCATTCGCTGGCTGAGAAAAAGTTCTTTCTGGACTACCGCTCCTGAGTTCCCTTTGCAGAAGACTTTCTTTTGAATGTGTAATTGAAAATATACAAGGGGATCAGCTTATATTTTATTGGTTACAAGCAAAAAAATTCTTTCTCTTAAAGATTTGTCTGTTGTACCTTCATTAGGACCAAACCTATGTGACATCTTCACATATGCCATGACTTCCCGTGGGGAGGTGGGTGCCTGCCCATCCATCCTGTGGGAGTGCTAGCCCACTCTGGGCAGGGGGTAGCAGAGAGAGCAATCTGCTTCTGTCTAGCCTTCTTTATTTGGCTCTAGTTCTGCTTCTTACAAAGTTCCATTTTGAAATGTGGCTTTTTGCTGTGGGTATTTATACTCTGAGAAACAAGACTAAAGTCCAGGCTAAGGGTGGTTTGAGATCTGCATTGGGTGGTCCTGAATGCTTCCCGTGGGGAAACTCATTGAGAGCACCCACAGTGATGGAGGGACGGGGCGTTTTGGAGGCGTTGAGAGCACCCCAGTGATGAATGGAGTCATAGCTGGGGAATGAACTGGCTTCCCGTGCCTGAAGGAGTCTGGTGGGGAAGGTGGGCCTGTTCTCTGGGGGAAGAAGCAGACGCAGTGTTCTGACAGCTCCAAGGGGAGCACAGCGGCCCAGCCGCCCCCAGCATTGCTCAGATACGAGGGTCCCTTTCAGTCCTGATTGGAGTGGCAGCATGCAGCCCAGTGAGGAGCTGCAACAGCTATGTTTGGCTTCTGCGCCTCATTAAGGTCTTCTGGGACTTGGGATGGCCAGTGAGGGCACCCAGGTAGAGGCGTCACCCGCCAGGAAGGCTCAGAGGGGGTTGAAAGACCTCCGGGGATGGGCATCGTTTTGCAGGGGACAGTTTCTTGGGAGGGGGCATAGCAGGAGGGCTGGTGATGGCCCAGCGCCTCAGGGCTGAGGTCTGCACACGGTTCGTCAGGTCAGCTCTAAGGTGAATTCTTTAAAGACGAGATCTTGAGACGTTTATAAGAAAAACAACAGCCTGCTTTGTTGAGATCAGACCTGATGTTCACCTGAGGCTCACTGTGGTCCATTCACCACCAGCTGTAACAACCACCGCTGGAAATGCACAGACTAGAGACCAGTGTATCCTGTCAAACCAGCTTGGAGTTTTCTGTGGGTCCACTCTGTGCGCTTGACTGCCCGAGGGCCTGTGCACATGTGAGGCCATTAGGGGCTCTGATAGGCTGTCCCTCCTTGAGCCTCGTGGACTGAGGGTCAGTAGGGCAGCTGGCTGGGACGAGCACGAGCGGCCTCCACAGCGAGCCGCAGGAGTGGCCTGGTGTGTGACTCCAGGTGTGGGGTGGGGCTGGCGCTGCCCTGTGGCTCGAGCGGACGTGGCGGTGGCCACCCCGCTGCGCAGCCTGCCCTGTCCGGGAAGGCAGGGGCTGGTCGGCGGCAGGCCAGGAGGCTGGCCTGGCATCGGGGCGGCCTCGAGGGCGAACCCGCCTCTCAGAGGGCAGGTGTGAGTGGGTTTTGAGACGCTGTCGGCGCCGGGTGTGGGAGGCTCTTCAGGTGGAAAGTCAGGAAGCTCAGGGCTGCCTGGAGAGTGGGTGGGCCCCGGGTCCCGGTGTCAGTGGCGCTTCCCAGAGCACCCGAGTCCTGGTCTGGGTGGGCTGACAGGGCCGGGGGGCCCAGGGCAGCTCACCTTTCACCTCTGCCAGAGGCCGGTGTAGGTGAGTGTCTCTGTCAGTGTGATTTAATGGAAAGGTTTTCTTTCTTCCTTGCCTTAGTCATTGAGACCTGCCGGTTAGAATTTGTCTGTAAATAAAATGGCCTCGGTCATTTTGTATCCACCCTCCCCCCTTGAGGGCCACGTGTCGTGTGTGTCTGATGGGACTGGGCCTGCAGAGAGGGGCTGGCCTCTGGCTCACAGAACTTCCCCCATGTGACTCAAGTCCTTACGTTTAAAGGATTTTTGGTTTTTGTAGTTTTTAAATCCTGAAATACCACAGGTCTGTGTCCCCAGCTGGGACATTGAGACCTTTTAAATCCAGAGTCACTGGCGCAACCCCAGCGGCTGTGCACCGGCTTCCCAGCCCCTGAGCACACCTGTGTTATGAGTGAGTTTGGAGGTGCTCCTCTCCAGCTCGGCAGGCACTCTTGTCACTGCTGTTAACACCCCCGTTCTGGACCGTGCCCACCCACGCCATAAAGGCCACGCCATAAAGTGAATGCGGCCTGCGCAGAGCGGCCAGCCACCTACCTGGCAGCCTCGCCATCCTGAAGTCCCCCGCGGCAAGGTGACCCACACCCTCCTTCCTCACTGGGCAGTTTTGGGTCCTCCCAGGATGGCCTTTAAAGGTTCTTTCTAGCCCTGCTGTTTTATGGCCTGGTTTCTAAATCCCCAGTGGATTATAAGGGACTCAAGGACTTTTACAGGGTAACAGCAAGAACAAAGTAACCACCAAAGACACCTGCGCCCTTAGATAGTAGCCCTCGGTCTCCCCGTGGAGCGCTGCGGCCCGGCGAGCTCACTCCGTCAGGACGGTGTTGCAGATCCTTTCCCTTCTGGCTCAGCGGAGCCGAGCAAGAGGAGGACAGGAGAAAATGTTCACCCTCAGGGGAACAAACGGCAGTTTTTTGAGAGTTTTACTTCGAAATGGTTCCATGTAAAAGTTGAGGTGCTAAAGGGATCACTCTCTGGGTCCTGGGAAGTCACCTCTGCAGCTCTAGCTCAGGCTTCACGCCCGTGTCTGTCTGAAGCGCATGGCCTAGTGGAAGGGCTTCTTCGTTTTTTTTTTTTTTTTTTGCCCCAAGAAATTTTCCTAGTGTTAGTTAGTAGCCAAAGTGCAAAGAAATAACACCTCGACCTATTCTGGTTGAGAGGAAAGGATCTGGGTTGTCGGATGCAGATCAGTAACTTGCCTCTGGTTTTCTCCTTGCCGTCTCCCCCTTCCTGCCCCACACCGGCAGAAGCTGGCAGGCTGACAGAGGCGACCTCAGGACGGACCTCCTGGCTACCGACCGTTTTGCTGGTGAGTGTGTCCGGCCTCCAGGCCTCCTGGCCCTGGGCTGTGAGAGTGCCCTTTCACTGTGTATCGTCCTGAAGCTTCCAGCCTTCTTCAGAGAGGAGCCCTGTTGCTCACCTCCCCGTGTAGAGCGGAGCGTACACTTGTGCCCTTCTGGTGGATGGGCCATCTGGTTTCCATCGACTTTCAATCTTTTCTCCTTTTGGGTTTGCTGAGAGTATCTGATTTTGGACCTTGCTTCCAGAGCTTAATTTTTTTTTAATTTGGGGAGGGGTCTTACTGAATTGTAAAAAGGATGGGAAAAAACTCACTAAAAATGACTTGACCCTGTTACATGTTTTGCCTCAGTGGCGCAGAAACCCTGGGGGCGCGATTTGTGAGCAAGGGTGCTCCTCTCTGTGCATTAGTGTTGGGGGCGCAGGTGGAGTTGGGGAGGGGCTCCCCCACGCCACTGAGCCCCTTTTCTGCACAGGCGCTGTGGCTCTGAGAGCCGTGTGCCCAGGTCCCGGGGCCGCTCCAGGTGGGGTCTGGAGGCCGACTGCGGGGCTCCTGCCCGACGGCAGAGCTGTGTGCTCTTGGCTGGCCTCTCCGCCGCCGCCTGAGTCCCCCCACCGCTGGGAGGTGTCCGCGCTGCCACACTTGTCCCCAGAGCAGGCAGGCTGCGCTCTCGAGGCTCCTTGTAGCTCCTGTCCTACCGTGCATTTCATAAGCATCAGGAGGTGTGGCGACAGCAGATTAACCAAGTAACTGAGACTGCTGTTACCAGAGCCCCTGGGGTGGATCTGGGGCTGGGGCCAGGGGGGGGCCATGTGGGGCAGGGGTTCAGACGGGGTCTCTGCGGCCCACGGGGGCCTGTGCTGAACCTGTCAGCCAGAGCCTGCGTCTGCTCTAGGCAGGGAGCCAGTTCTCCATTCTGTCCCCCGGTCGTAGTCTGGGAGCCCCTCAGGTTGGCCTTGCTGGCTCAGGAAGCTGGGTGTCCCCTGCCGGTGAAGCGATGCTGTCCTTGGCTGCGCACGCCCCTGGGTGGACACCCCAGGCCTGCCTCTGACCCCCCTCCCCCCGCAGTGGCTCACCCGGATCAAGTGGCGGCCTGAGACCAACCATGAGCTCCGTTGCAGTTCTGACCCAGGAGAGCTTTGCTGAACACCGCAGTGGACTGGTTCCGCAACAAATCAAAGGTGAGGCGCCTCCTCACTCTGCTGGTAACCGTGGGGCCTCTGCAGAGGTGTTTTGCGCCCTGTGCTGTGGGCAGGCCTGGGCCCAGCAGTGCTGTGGGCTGTTTGCACTGCCCTTGTCTGCAGAGTGAGATGGCCATGGGTGGCGGACCGATCGACGGCAGATTCCAAACGTGGCCAGTGTGGCAGCCAGGGGTCTGCCCTTCGTGCTCTTTCAGCATTCTTCTCGCCCTCGTGTTGAGCTGGGCCCGGGGCGGCGGCAGAGATGGACGCCAGGCTGTCAGGAGATGCGGGCGGGACACACGGGCCATGGGTCTCAGTGTCTCTAGTGTAGCCGCGCAAACGCCTGCCTGACAGTCTTTTCTGTCCCTTCAGAATCTGATGCGTATTTATGGCTGCAGGACAACTTGATTTGAGGGCTCCGTGTTCATTCAAAGCCCTTCATCTGGACTTAGTTTTTATAAAATTTTCAGTTGAAAGAGTAGTTTGTTCTACTCTTTGTTGTTCCTGCTGCTGCTGCTAAGTCGCTTCAGTCGTGTCTGACTCTGTGCGACCCCATAGACGGCAGCCCACCAGGCTCCCCCGTCCCTGGGATTCTCCAGGCAAGAACACTGGAGTGGGTTGCCCTTTCCTTCTTCAACGCACGAAAGTGAAAAGTGAAAGTGAAGTCGCTCAGTCGTGTCCGACTCTTAGCGACCCCATGGACTGCAGCCCACCAGGCTCCCCCGTCCATGGGATTTTCCAGGCAAGAGTCCTGGAGTGGGGTGCCATTGCCTTCTCCGTTGTTGTTCCTAACACTCCTTAAAAGTTTTCCAGTAATGGGATTGAGTATCAGTTCTAAAGTTTAATAAAAGTAAAGATGTATTTCGTCAGTCACAGCAACTGCATTTCGAGCCGCTCGTCTCCAGGCAGTGGAGGCCAGAACCGGCCGCTTGCTTGGTCCTCGGTGCCTGCAGGCTGGGTCTGCCGTGTGATCAAAGACCCTGTGGGGTCCGAATCTGCCCGGGGAGGGAGCAGGCCCTGCCGGGCTCCAGCAGCTGTTCACATGGAGCCTTTCCTGGCCCCCAGGGCAGCCTGGCCACATGGCTGGGAGTGGTGACCTCAGAGTCAGACACAGGCCTGCCTGACCCCAGAGGTCATCCCTCTGCTGTTGGCCCCTGCCGTTGCTAGACACCACCCAGCCCGGGACCTCCGGGCGTCACCCATACAGGCACATTCCCGCTGGCGTGGAGGTGTTGGTGGGTCAGCATGTGGACGGGAGGGCCTGTGGGTGGAGCGGGTGGTGCAGGGGCCCTGATTCCGCCCCCGGGTATTCCCTGTGGATGGCGGGGGCGCAGAGATAGCTGTTCCTGCGAGAGCCCTTCCAACATCGCCTATGGCGCTGGGCGCTGGCTGGAGTCTGCCTCGGGGTCCTTGCGGGCAGTCGGAGCCGCAGACTTGTTTTCTCCTGCAGGTTTAAGAGCTGGCCATGTGCCAGGTGTTGGGGGGGATGGGATTTGTTTTTAAGAATACAAGATTAGAACAGTCTTGAGGGATGAAAAATCTGTGCCAAGGCCTGCCTTCCAGGAGCTCACCCCACAGGGAGTTGTGGGGCCCAGGGTCTGAGCTGAGACTCCCGGGGAGGCTGTGCAGGGGCAGGGGTGCCCTCAGGTTCAGAGTGGCCCGGCCAGTGCACACGCTGACCTTGAGGGTGCTGAGCCTGCCAGCCTTGGGCGCCTGCCCTGTGGCTGAGTGAGGGGTCGTTGTCAGCCGCTAGTGCTGTCTCTTTTTGGCATTAAAGCGCTCCTGGTGTTTTCTCCGTCTAATACTCTTGATCTGTGTTGGCTGGTCCAGTTGCCACTTTAACTTCCGAAGAGGAGAGCGACCCTCCAACCTACAAGGATGCCTTCCCCCCACTGCCCGAGAAAGCAGCCTGCCTGGAAAATGCCCAGGAGCCTGCTGGCGCCTGGAGTAACAAGATCCGGCCCATCAAGGCTTCCGTCATCACTCAGGTAGATGCTCTATCCCACTTCACCTGCCGCTCCAAGTAGGAAGCCGTAGCAGCAGTTTGGTTGGTTTTGGTTTTGGCCAAGAGGCTTGCAGCTTCCTCATTCCCTGACCAGGGTTGAACCCGGGCCTTTTGGCAGTGAAAGCAGAGAAGCCTGACCGCTGGACCACCAGAGAGATCCCAAGAGGGTTCTTGAACATCAAATGAGATTGCTTTGGGTGTGAAAAGGGGCCTCTGGGTTCAGTCAGTCTCCCCCAACCCTGCGCCCAGCCCAGGACGTGGGTCAGAACACGTCCTCCTGTGGAGCCTGCGCCGTCTTCTCGTCCTACCCCAGGGTGGGCAGGGGCCCGCGCCCGCTGTCCCCGCTGCTCCCCCACTGCACACGCCCCTCCTCCATTTGGCGCCCCCCGACGTGGCCGGCCAGGCCCTCCCTGTCGCCCACGCTCCTAGCCTGCCCACCTCCCAGTTCACTGCCTCCGCTGACCTTGCCCCCTGCTTCGTGATGTCCCCTGTCTTTATTTGTACTTGGGGTGGGGGGTTTCCACTTCACTGAGACAGCAGCCCCCCGCCTTTGGGCACTTCCTGTTGGTCTCTTGACTTTCCTCCTAGACCTTGGAGCAGTAAGGAGGGGTTACAGTGACTAAACAGACCCGTGTTCTTTACTCCGTATACTCGGTTCCTAGACACTTTTTCTGTCCCCTCTTAACCTTCCCTCTTTGACCTTTTCTGAGCAGGTGTTCCATGTACCACTGGAGGAGAGGAAATACAAGGACATGAACCAGTTTGGAGAAGGTGAACAAGCAAAAATCTGCCTTGAGATCATGCAGAGAACCGGCGCTCACCTGGAGCTGTCTCTCGCCAAAGACCAGGGCCTGTCCATCATGGTCTCAGGGAAGCTGGACGCCGTCATGAAAGCCCGGAAGGACATCGTGGCCCGACTGCAGACTCAGGTGCGCTCCCGGCAGGCCTCCCAGGACGGCGTCCGGCCTGTGCGTACGGCTCCGGCCCATCGCACTCTCCCCCGCTGGGCAGGGCTGGAGGGGCTGGGGTAGGACAGCAGCATTCGGAGCCTCCTGACTCTGCTAGTGGAAACCCAGTGGCCCACTCGGGCCCAGGACACCACCGGCTCTGCTCTGCAGGTGCAGGAGCTAACAGCTAAAGGCCCAGACAGTGGGCTGAGGACACGCATGTGTAGATGAGCCAGCTGAGCCAGTTCTGGCTCTGAGGGCCAGCAAATGTGTCTGCTGCTTAAACACACACTCCCCACCCCGGGCTTGGGAGATCACCAGTGCTGTAGTCCTCAGCCATCTGATACCAGAACTTGGAATTGATTGGAGAACTATTGTCATAAAGAAGTAAATCAGCGATTGATGAGTTTTTCCCTTAACTGAGGTGAATGCAGAGAATGTGTATTACAGTGTATGGCGGAGCTTTGGGTGGGCTCAGTTAGAAATGAGGGTTCTTCCTACCTGTTGCTAAGTCTCTTGAGCTTTGGGGGAGCTGGTCTCGGTGTAGGGGTTCAGAGATGGGAGGCTGATGCATGGGGGGCTTAGTGGGGGCGCTGTGCTGTGGAACCCCGGGCTCTCACACTCAAAGCTGAAAGGCACCTTCAGGGAGTCTGTCACCTGTTTGGTGTAGGGAGTGGAAAATGTGTCTGCGTTGCTGCACGTTGTGGCTGGTGCCGGCGGCTCTGCCGGCTGGTGAGTGTTGAGGTGGGTTTTGATTGAGCATCTGAGGCGTTCCTCCCGCCCTGCTCCCTCCTGCCCCCCACTTTTACTTTACAGCAGATCCCAGACACATTCTCCTGCAAATACTTCTGTGTGGGCTCCCTCTCTTCTTGTGTTTCACTGAATATAACACGTCATTAACTCACGTCTAAAAGTCGATGGTAGTTTCCTGATGTCCCCACGTCAGCCCCGGTGGTGCGAGCGCTGCCCGCTTCATCTCAGATGCTCCTTCCCCGCTGGGTTTTTCCTCCGTGTCCAGCTGAGGCTGCCCGCGTGCTCATACCTCAGCAGGCCTCCTCACCTCTTCTTCGTGCTGCTGGTTTGTTTTGGGGGCCGCACAGATGTTGTTCCACTGCCCCCCGTTTTTCCTGTGCAGTGGGGGCAGATCTGGGGGCTTGGCTGCTTCCATGTGCACCCTGTACGGCGAGAAAGCACATGGGTGGTGCCTCTGTGGTGCCCCTGCCAGTCCTCAGATGGCCTGGCATCCTCTCGTCTAGTCGTTCTGCCAGCCTTGCTCGTTGCTACCCAGCTTCACGCGGCTCAGAGACCTTGGCTCCCACGTCGCTGGGACAGGCCTTTGAGGTGGGGCAGGCACGGTCTGCCGTTGGTCCTCTTCCCTTGCTAAAAGTAGACCACCGTGGCGCTCCGGCGTCTGCACCGGTGGCCTGTGCATCTTTTTGGTGTCTTCTGGCCTGTGCATCTTTTTGGTGAACTTCTGGTGTGTTGATTAGTTGTGTTTTCTGCAGGACTTGCCTCGTCTCTGACCTGTGGGAACTCCTTCAGTGGGCACCCTGCCGCTTTCTGACGTATCCATTCATCTGAACCACTTCCTTATTTCTAACCCAGAGATGTGTGACCCGATCTTCACTGCCGCTCCCACAGGCCTGAATATCCCAGAGCCCTGGAGCTTCACAGTGGGAAGCTGCAGGAGTTCAAACTCAAGTGTCTATTTAAGATGGAAGATGTTTGGGCCTTGAGATCACTGGAGTAATTCTCTATCAAGGTTATGCTATCATCTTGATACATAGGTTGTGCTTTTATCTGGATACATAGTTAGGTTCATTTGTTTTTAGTTTATTTTCATTTTTTAAGCGTGTATGCTCAGTTGTGCCTGACTCTCTGACCTCATGGATTGTAGCCAGCCAGGCTCCTCTGTCCATGGGATTCTCCAGGCAAGAATACTGGAGTGGGCTGCTGTTTGCTACTCCAGGGGATTGCCCAACCCAAGGATTGAATTCACGCGTCCTGGGTCTTCTGCATTGGCGGGCAGATTGTTTTTTTATTTACCCATTGAGCCACCTGGGAAGCTTTCAGTTTTTTCTAAAGTACTTAAACCTGTGATTGCCAAGTCAGCACCGTATAAGGCCCCCTGGCCCTGTTCACCCTGCTGGGTGGCCATGCTGGGTCTTTGTGGGTGTGTCCTTCCTCTGAGGCAGGAGGCTGCTTCCCGGTGCAGCGGGTCCCGTGGCGCTCACAGCGGCGGGCCGTGGCTCCTGCCGCCAGACCGCTGCCGGGCCTGGGTATGCCGGGGTACACGCGGGCACGTGGGCCCGGGCGTGCCGGGGTGCGCGTGGGCGCGTGGGCCCGGGTGTGCCGGGGTGCGCGCGGGCGCGTGGCGCTGGGTCCCAGTCAAGCAGTGCGTGCACGTGCGGTTTGCTGTTTTGCCCACCGTGTCTCGGGGGAGCTTTCCCAGCAGTGAGAGGCCGGCCCAGAGGGTACCTTCGTCTGGAGTTTTGCTGAAGCAGCCAGACGCCCCTCTCCTCGGCGCTGTGTGCGTGTCCTCCGTTGGCCTGCCCACAGCCTTGCTGGGGCCGCCCGGTGCTCTGGCTTCGGGCGCTGAAGGAAGGCTGCGAGTGCTCTTAGTTCCCCTTTTCTCTGTGCTCGATCTGTCCTCCTCCCCCTGCCGTCAAGTTCGAGTTGTCCGTCTGGCCGGGCGTGCTCCGGAAGCCCTTCATCAGAAATGTATGTTACCAGCGGTGTCCTGTTTGCCGTCTGTGTTTTGATCTTGGTATGTTTTGCTGTGTGAGTTTCATTCTTATGTGGTCAAATTCATTAAGTTTTTTTTTTTTTAGTTGTTGCTAGGAAGGTTTCCCGGAGAAGGCAGTGGCACCCACTCCAGGACTCTTGCCTGGAAAATCCCATGGATGGAGGAGCCTGGTGGGCTGCAGTCCACGGGGTCGCGAAGAGTCGGACACGACTGAGCGACTTCACTTTCACTTTTCACTTTCGTGCATCGCAGAAGGAAATGGCACCCCACTCCAGTGCTCTTGCCTGGAGAATCCCAGGGACGGGGGAGCCTGGTGGGCTGCCGTCTGTGGGGTCGCACAGAGTCGGACGCGACTGAAGCGACTCAGCAGCGGCAGCAGGGAGGTTTCCTTTTACTTGAGGGTTGTAAGGAAGTTTATCCTTATTTTTTAGATGACTATAAAGACGTTGCTATGTTTCCCTTCCTGATCTGTGTGGAATTTGTGTGGATGAACAGCTCTCCCACAGTGGCAGGTCTCATTGCGCCCTGCGCTTCCGTGCCGCCCTGGGCCTGTCCCTGGATCTTGCGCTGGCCCGTCTCTCCGTGCACTGGTGGTGTTTACATCAGTGGCCGTGGTTGTAGACGGCAGCGTTGGGGGCAGCTACTGGGTGCTTCCAGGATGTCCTGTCCTTTCTGTCCCCTTCTGTTCTGCCCTGCGAGCATGCTCATCGGCTCTCTGCTCCAAGCGGTGGTAGACTCCCCAGGGCTGTGCCCTGACCTGGGGGGCACACATCCTGCCGCCTCTGTTCTGTGCCCGACCGCTGAGACGGGTGGTCTTCCTGTCGCGTCTTCTAACCACGTGTTGTCAGTGTGAGTTAGAGCTAATTTTTCTTCCTGTCCCAGCCAGTCAGGTGAGGTCGTGGTTCCTTCCGCCTTCCCTCGTGCGCAGTCTTGCGCCTCTTCCTGTCCAGCCTGCATCTGCTCTGCTTTCTCATGTCTCCTCTCGAGGGAAACACTGGGCAGGGGGTGGGCATGCAGGCCTTGACACACACGTCTCCCCCAAGCACAGCTTCAGGGTTGAGCGTGCGTGTGTGCTTTGTGTTAAAAATAGATATTCTTTGGTTTCTGTTTTTATGCAAATTTTTGTCACGGAAGGATTTAAATTTTATAGACTTGATTGGTTTTTCTCTTCTTAGATCTAGAAACACAATGAATTATATAAACTGATTTCCTAATATTGAGCCATTTTTAGAATAAACCTCATTTGCTCACCACCTTCTGTGCCATTTTCGAAGTGAGGATCTTGTTATTGCCTGTGATAGAGTCCAACGCTCCTTTTGCGAGTGCTGCACACTCTGCTCTGAGATGCAGTCCCTGGAGGAGCAGAAGGCTGGCTGCTCTGGGGTTTCCTGCTGCTCCAGTGTCGGGAACCCTACACTGTGCTTTTCCTTCTTTCTTTTTCACAGTCCTCTTGATTGATGACTGCTTTCGGTATAGATAGGGAAAGGGTGGCCACCTCTGTCTCCTCCCAGAGTGTCCCTTGACCTCAGAAAGCTGCTGAACTTCTGGCAGTTTGAGGATTTCGATTATTTTTGTTTTCTTTCCCCACATGAGTTGTCTGTTTTAACCGGTTGTGAGAGAGAGGGAGGAAGAGTGTATAACTACATGCAGGGCTCATGTCTGACAGAAAGAGCGTCCTGCTGCAGAAACAGCAGCTAACCTGGTTAGTCAGCATGTCCCTGCTCTCTGGCCACGTCCTGCCTGGCGTGTGGCGCCACCGTGATGGAAACAGGCTCGGGGCTGGGCCGGGTAGAGAATCAACAGCTGAAGCTGGGAGGCCGGTTGTGTTCACACTCCCTGGGGCCCGCTGCCCAGAGGTGACACTTCAGCTGAGCCTGTTCTCAAGCAGGGCCTGAGGCCGGGGAGGCGGGAGGCGGTGGGACGGGCATCCCTACACGGGAGAGTGCTGTGGAAAAGCCGCTTTTCTGGAGCCTCCAAGTGTTTTTTTTCTTTGGTCCTTTTCCTGCCGTAGGCTTCAGCAACCGTTGCCATTCCCAAAGAGCACCATCGCTTTGTAATCGGCAAAAATGGAGAGAAACTGCAAGACTTGGAGCTAAAAACTGCAACCAAGATCCAGATCCCACGCCCGGATGACGCCAGCAATCAGATCAGGATCACGGGCACCAAGGAGGGCATCGAGAAGGCACGCCACGAGGTGCTGCTCATCTCTGCAGAGCAGGTGAGGCCGGCCTGTTCGTGTGCTGTGCGCGCATCAGTGTGGGTGAGATCCCAGCGAGCCCTCGCCAGGCGCTCACGCCTGCCCTTCCCACCTGTGTGTGAGCAGCGCGTGTATCACGGTGTGGGCATGATCCCAGCGACCCCTAGCTGGGTGTTCACGCCTGCCCTTCCCGCCTGTGCGTGTTAGAGAGAGACCCCACCCCCCCCACTCCCAGGCGGGCCCTCATGTCTGCCCCTCCCACCCAGGACAAGCGTGCTGTGGAGCGGCTCGAGGTGGAGAAGGCCTTCCACCCCTTCATCGCAGGGCCTTACAACCGGCTGGTGAGCGAGATCATGCAGGAGACGGGGACACGCATCAACATCCCGCCGCCCAGCGTCAGCCGCACCGAGATCGTCTTCACGGGCGAGAAGGAGCAGCTGGCTCAGGCCGTGGCTCGCGTCAAGAAGATTTACGAGGAGAAGGTAGCCTGCCGGGCAGGGAGAGACCAGCCCCGCCCTGTCCATGGCCTTTTCGAGATGACCCGCTTCCCAGGGGTCAGCTCCGCCTGTGCTCCCCTGCCCTGCCTGCGGCGGACACCCTGCCCCCAGCTGACCGGGCCTCTGAGGGAGCAGGGAGCCTGGGACGGTGGGCTCTGGGGTCTGAAACTGGCTCCTTGCTTTGGAAAGAGGACGTGGCCTATTGGTCTCTGCCTGGTTGCTGTGGTTAGTCAGCTTGATGTAAACTCTGCAGCCACCTTGCCGAGGCGAGGACCCGGGCAGTGACAAGCAGCTCCCGGGGCTGGGCTGGCGCCACCCTCGCACAGGGCTCAGTCGCTGCACTCGGGGCCCTGTGTCCTGTCCACTGCGCTGACACCCTTGTGCACACTGCTCCTCCTCAGAAAAAGAAGACCACGACCATCGCAGTGGAGGTGAAGAAGTCCCAGCACAAGTACGTCATCGGTCCAAAGGGCAACTCCCTGCAGGAGATCCTGGAGAGAACCGGGGTCTCCGTGGAGATCCCACCCTCGGACAGCGCCTCCGAGACGGTGATACTGCGAGGCGAGCCCGAGAAGCTGGGGCAGGCACTGACTGAAGTCTACGCCAAGGTGACCTCTCGGGGGTCAGAGGACCAGGGCGAGAAGGGGGCGCTCACCCTGGCAAGCCCCCCAGCCTGGTGCGCATGGGAGCAGACTCCGCAGACTCATGGCTTTGTTTCCTGGTTCCCTAGGCCAACAGTTTCACCGTCTCCTCCGTCTCTGCTCCCTCCTGGCTCCACCGTTTCATCATCGGCAAGAAAGGGCAGAACCTGGCCAAAATCACTCAGCAGATGCCAAAGGTGAGGGGCCGGTCTCTTCCGTGCCAGGTGGGTGGGGTCGTCCCCTCTCTGTCACTCGCTTTGTCCTGGGTGCCTCTGAAGACCACTGGCGGGTTTTAGAGAGGAGCTGTTGTGTGATTGTCAGCTGGCCCACGGTCACCAGGGAGAGCACAACACATTTTTTTTCAAATGTCCATGTTCCTTTGGGAGAGTGTCTCAAGAAGCACCTCGTTTAGCTGTGACAGTGTCGTGATAGTGAGTAGTTACGTCTGAGAAGCCTATGGCGCAGAGCGGGTGCTTGGGCTTTGGAGGGGGCGGAGGAGGCCCCTCCTTTCCCAGTGCCCAGGGAAGCCCCTCGGTGCTCCAGTCCCAGTGCTCCGGGGGCTGCAGTAGATCTAGTGGCCCTGGCAGGGGCCCTGTGCGTGGCGTCTCGCTCCTGTCTTGCTCAGAGTCCTGGTCCCCACGGGCCAGGGGGCGTGGGTGGGTGGCTTGAGCAGTGTGGTGTTGGGGTGCTTCTGCAGTGGTTCTGGTGACACGCAGGGGCCTTGCTGTTGGCACAGGGTGGTTCCTGCCAAAGCCACAGTAGTCCCCACACCCCCTCCCCCAACCTGTTCTGGAGCCTGTGGGTGGGCCACGGACCCCGAGGGCAGCCTGGGCTCCGGAGGGGCTTCTGCGCCGTGCTGTCCTCACAGCTGGACGCGTGTTGGTGCGGCAGGTCCACATCGAGTTCACGGAGGGCGAGGACAGGATCACACTGGAAGGCCCCACGGAGGATGTCAGCGTGGCCCAGGAGCAGATCGAGGCCATGGTCAAGGACCTGGTAAGGGGTCCCCAGCCGCACCCCGAGCGCCGGCCGAGCAGGCACAGCCATCAAGGCCTCGGAGGGCCGGGGAGGGCCCGGAGTTCAGGACGGCCCAGGGAGAGGGCCCGCGCCCAGAAGGAGGATGTGTTGGGGGCCCTGCAGTTGAGGGAGCAGGGCAGTGGCAGCCGCTGGCCTCCAGACTTCGGTCATGGCGGCCTGCCTATCTGTGGGGAGATCTGGGCGCGTGTCATGGACTCAGTCTCCACAGCCTTGCTCTGTGTGCCCCCTGCAGATTAACCGGATGGATTACGTGGAGATCAACATTGACCACAAGTTCCACAGACATCTCATTGGGAAGAGCGGAGCCAACAGTGAGTGAGGGGGCGCTCCAGGTTGCCTGGGGGGTCCCGTGCAGAGCCTTGGACAGGGCCCCCCGAGGCTAGCGCTGAAGGTGCCTGGGGCCGTGTCGTCACGTTGAGCCAGACCTGCAGGGCTGGGCTCTGCCCGCCAGGGCCCTCGCAGGCGCCACTTGACCACACACCTGCTGGGCGGACAGCCTCAGCTGAGGACCGAGCCCTGAGTGGGCCAGCGGGCAGCTGCCGAGAGAGCGGTCTGCCCGCGTCCACGGGTGTTGGGCACGGTTCAAAACCCACGCCTCCCCTCAGTGTGACTGCGCGGCCCCACGGTGTTCTCCAGCCCTGAGCAGCCTGCCCCTGGCTGTGACCCCTGCTGCAGGTGGAGAGGGGGCACCCCGTGAACCTGCCCTCCTGAACTCTGCCTTGTACGGTCCTGGCTTGCTCAGAGTCCGCAGGGGCGAGTCGCTGCTGCCCGGCCCATGCGCTCACCTTCACAGAAGGTGGGGGCAGGTCCTGACACTGACTCCTGGTTTCTCTTCCCGGAAGGACAGGCCACTGCGGTGTCTGCCCTGCTTTCTCCTGGTTCACTTGCTCACCTTGATTTTATTTCATGTAAACTCTGCTGCTTGTCTGCTGTGTCCTTGGTTCTTGTCCTTCGAGGACCAGCCTAGAGCAGCCCCGCCCCACAGAGACCGCCCCGAGCGGGCAGCTCCCGGGGGTGTCTGCGTGTGCACAGCCCCTGCTTGGCGCCCCTTTGAGGAGCTTGGTTTCCCTTGACTATCCAGCGTGCAGAACGCTGACCCCGTTTCCTGGTGGGCGAGCTTGGGCCTCTGTTGACGGGGTGACAGGAGGGCTGAACAATCCACTGGTTTTGCAGACAGTGAGGGCTGAAGTCTGTCTAGACAGCGTGGCCCCCATGTGGCTCCATGGGGATCAATGAGGGTGCTCTTATCTTCAGGTACTGTGGACTCCTCTGGGTTTCATGGCTTGTTTTTTACTGTGTCTTTTTGAGAGTAATTTTTTCTAAGCTGTGGAGTATGAGCTGCCACAGTGGTCTCTGTCCACGTTAGTGACGCCCCAGCCACGCCCAGCCCAGCATGCTTGGGTGCTGGGCGGCCCTCGCCCTGGGCGTGGAACGCTCTCAGGGAGGCAGCAGCGTGTGGTCCCTCTGGGTGGTGGCCAGTCAGGGCTCCTCGTGGGGCATGGGAAGGCCTCCTGCCCTTGTGCCTGTGGATAGTGGCTTGGGTCGGGGCAGGGTGGCTCTGCGCCCAGTGGTGTCTGCCGTGTCCCCAGTAAACAGGATCAAGGACCAGTGCAAGGTGTCCGTGCGCATCCCTCCCGACAGCGAGAAGAGCAGCCTGATCCGCATCGAGGGCGACCCGCAGGGCGTGCGGCAGGCCAAGCGGGAGCTGCTGGAGCTCGCCTCCCGCATGGTAAGCCCGGCTAGCCCGCGCTGCGCCCCTGCGGCAGGTCCGTGGCCTTCCCTGATGCAGCGCCCAGCGGCAGGGGCGTGCTGGCACCCCACTGGTTCCCACGTGCAGCTGCTGTTGAGGCTTACGGCCTGCGTTGTCTGCACAGCGGGCAGGGGGGAATGTCTCTCCCCTCCCCCAGACCAAGCTGCAGCCTCCACGCAGGAGCAGACAGGTGTCTCCCTGCTCTACATGTCTGATCCGGAACCCCGGTGTTGTGGACAGGGGCTGCTTGGCTGGTGGCGTGTCCCCACGTCCCAGCTCTGCTCGCTCCTCTGTGCAGTGTTTCCCCTGACGGGGGAGCCAGCCCCTAGAGGAGGCTGTGGGCCGCGGGGCTTGCAGCCTCTCCCGTGCTTGTCCATGCAGGGGAACGTCTGAGCCACTCTCTGCAGGAGGCCCGGCTCCCAACCGCAGGCAGATGCGCTGGCTGAGTGCTGCGGGCTCGCTGCTGGGTAGAGGGCCCCGCTCAGCTTTGTGCTGTGCCTGGCTCCTGCAAGAGCGTGCGCTGCAGCCGCTGGTGGAGACCACGGGGGCCCTGTGGGGCGCTCTGCCCGGAGCGACACCCGGGGCTGCACCTGGGCCCCTCAGTGTGCTCTCTCGTGTGTTTAGGAGAACGAGCGTACCAAGGACCTAATCATCGAGCAGAGATTTCATCGCACAATCATCGGGCAGAAGGGTGAACGGATCCGTGAAATTCGGGACAAATTCCCGGAGGTAAAGTGTCCCCAGCGGCGCCCTTCACCGCCGTCTAATCGGCAGTTGGAAAAGGGGCTCCGTATTGTGGGGTCCAGTCCTTGCTGATTATCGAACTTGACCTCCCGATCATTTGTTCTAGGTTATCATCAACTTTCCAGACCCAGCACAAAAAAGCGATATTGTTCAACTCAGAGGGCCCAAGAACGAGGTGGAGAAATGCACAAAATACATGCAGAAGATGGTGGCAGACCTGGTAAGGGGCACTTCCATCTTTTGTCGGAACAGCGTCTCGGGTGGTGTGGGGCCGGGGTCCCCGCACCCGCTTCAGGGAGCATGCTTGGGTGCTGGGGCGGCCCGCCCTCAGCGTTCAGACGGGCAGAAAGGGTTGTGACCTCCGTGTCCGGTGGGGGTCAGTGGGGGACCACCTTGCCGTGCAGATTACTTTGTTTCCTGGGGGGTCCTCAGATACCCGGTAAGCAGAGGGGTCTGCTTAGTTGCACGAGGCATCGTTTACTGATTGGTCGTTTTTCTGAAAACTTGGACCATGAGGAAGTGGTTTGGAAAGTGCTGAGGGGGCGGGCGGCCAGTGCCCGGGGGCTCCCGGCGGTTTTCTGGGGCTCAGCTTGACCCCCTCAGGAGGCGCTGCCGGGTGGCGGGAAGTCCCGCGACCCTCCTTCGTGTGTGCCGCGCTCACACCTGGGCTTGAGTTGTGGCCTCTGGGCCTGTCCAGGCTGTGAGCCGTGGGTGTGAGGGCGCCTTCCCCGGGCGTGGGGGCCTCTGACCAGGCCCTGCAGCAGCCGGACAGGCACACTGGTTAGTCAGTCAGCTGTGGGCTCAGTTGCCTCCTGGCAGACCTTGGGGTCGGACAGGGAGGGGAGTGGGCCCTGGCCTGTCCGCGTCACAGGAGCCCGTCCTCTGGCCTTCGGGCCTGGGAGGGTCGCTTCACTCGACCTATTGTGCCATCCTTGGTTTTTAAGGTGGAAAACAGCTACTCGATTTCTGTTCCGATCTTCAAGCAATTCCACAAGAACATCATCGGGAAGGGAGGCGCAAACATTAAAAAGGTGACCGCCGGCGCATCTGCCCGCGCCTCACCTCTGCCCGCCCTGCCCCGAGCCCTGCCCCGAGCCCTGCCCTGAGCCCTGCCCTGAGCTGGCCTAGGTTTTAATGCGGGACCAGGGGGGAGGTGGCATCAGCTCCTCACAGGCCTCTCTCCTTGCAGATTCGGGAAGAAAGCAACACCAAAATCGACCTTCCAGCAGAGAACAGCAACTCGGAGACCATCGTCATCACTGGCAAGCGGGCCAACTGTGAGGCCGCCCGCAGCCGCATCCTGTCCATCCAGAAGGACCTGGTAAGGGGCAGGCGCGGGCGGGCCAGCAGCCTGCCGCCTGTCCCCGGCACCAGGAAGCCCACACTTTCTTTCTCTTTGGGGGTTTTTTGAGGGAGTGAGAGGCAAGAAAAGGCCGGTGTAGAGAGTGCAGTTTGAGTTTTACCGTGTGTCTGCTTCTAGGGGTCCCCGCCACAGCACCCTTGGGGGTCCAGTGCGTGCACTGTCCTTCTGCACACACCCCTGCCCCCGCGCCCCGTTCTTTTGGCGACGCCCTGCCACGTGCTGGGAGCTGCTGCTGTCTGCCGTCTCTGTGCCGTCTGTGTCATTTCCTTCGGCCCCCTTTCGACTGGTGTTTTGTGGCTCCAGCCCCCGCTTTGGGCCTGTGGCTGGGGTTTCGTGGCTCTGTTTCCCTCTTTGGGCCTGTCTGTTTTCCTTTGTGATGTCAGTGGTTGCTCCAGGGGTTGGGGCGTCTTCGGCTGACTCAGTGCTGTTTGGAATGCAGGGTGAGGGCCTGAGAACGGTGGGCACGCCACCGCTGTGCTGTCCGCACGCTGTAAGCCCACACGCTTCCTTACGTTTTGTGTTTAAATGTCCAGTTATCTTTTAGAAGGGTCGAATAATACGAAACGTCCGGGCGCACGTACTTGGCACGTAGACGTACCTCCGGCTCCAGCCGCCCACCACTTCCCTCTCGAGCCCACGCGGCCCCTGAGCCTCCGCTGGCCCCACGGTCGGCCTTCCCAGAACGTCACACAGTTGGGATGCCGTGTGGCCGTTTCCAGTTGACCTCTCTCACTTGGTGATAGGATGGCTGTGTGGTGTGACAGCGCGCGTTTCTGTAAGAAGCGCCTTCTGCGGTGGCGGCACCTCCTGGCGTCCCCGGCAGCCTCCACGCCTCAGGCCGGGGGCAGCGTCCTGTCCTGTGCCTGCGTGTCTCCCGTGTGGCTCATAAGACAGCTAGTGTCGCCCTGCCGTTTCTGCTCTGCTGGCTTGTCTGACGATGATCCCAGTCTCTAGCAAGTTCTCATGTGTCTTAGTGTCATTTCATTCGTGTTTCTTTGCTTGGAGTTTCTCAGACTTCTTGGATATGTGAGTTTAGAGTTGTCCTGAAATCCGGAAAGATTTGGGGACTTCCCTGGTGGTGCTAAGACTGCACTGCAAGTACAAAGGGAGCAGGGCCAGTCCCTGGTTGGGGCATGTAGATAAGATCCCACATGCCGTGCAGGATGGCCAAGAAAGAAAACCCGACCAAAGAAACCAACAGTCAGTAGTATTTATGTCACTTTGCATGTGTCGTCCTCCCCTCTGCAAGTTCAGCTTCGACCCTTTGTTTTTATGCCTGACACCATCAGCCTTGCCTTTGGCTTCTGGACCACGTGCAGTGTTGTGGAAATAGCTGTTCAGTGTCCTGGGCCACTGGCTCTGTCTCATTTCGGGCTGTTCTCCATTGTTCATCCCCGTGATGGCTCGTTTTTTCTCATTTCTTTTCATGCCCAGTTTTTCTGTTTGTTTTTATGGGATGCCAGATATTACGAAGTTTACTTTGGTGTATAATAGGTATTTTCTGCGTTCCTGTAACGCGTCTTCAGGCTTTGTTATTTCACAGCACTTTGCTCCTTTTGGGCTTGGTGTTTAGACTTGTCAGGTGGGGTCACAGTGCCGAGTCGAGAGCCAGTGGCTTCCCCAGCGCAGCCAGGCTCCCTGCACATCCCGCCGTGAGCCTGCAGTGCTCCGGCTGCCCACCCCCTGCGCGTCCCACCGTGAGCCTGCAGGGCCCCCTGGACAGTCGGCGTTGCGTCCTTGGTGTGGGACTTGCCCGGGAGCAGGGCCAGGTGTGGGCTGCTGGCTCCGCCTCCAGCATCTCGCCATGTGCCCGGAGGAGGAGAGCGCAGTCCCGCCTTGACTCGGGGCAGGGTCCTGGCTTACAGGGCGCTCGGGCAGGCCGGCCCTGGGGCTCTGTGATGGGCCTGCCCTTCTGGCCTCACAGGCTCCCTCGTGTTGCATGTGATTCCAGGCCAACATCGCCGAGGTGGAGGTGTCCATCCCCGCACGACTGCACAACTCGCTCATCGGCACCAAGGGCCGCCTCATCCGCTCCATCATGGAGGAGTGCGGCGGGGTCCACATCCACTTCCCCGTGGAGGGCTCAGGCAGCGACACCGTGGTCATCAGGGGCCCGTCCTCGGACGTGGACAAGGCCCGGAAGCAGCTGCTGCACCTGGCAGAGGAGAAGGTGAGCGCCGAGCGCGGCGGTCTGCCCTCGCGTCCCGCGGGGGGCCTGCACAGCCTGTCTCTGCGGCAGGTGGGAGCACATCTGTGCACACGCGCGTGTCTCCTGAAGGGCCTCTCCAGGCCGTAGGCCTGCATGTTCAGTGGAGAAAACTTGCTGTTGGGCTCGTTATTTGGGGCTTTTCCCTCCTGAGTATGATTTGCGTACAGGAAGTCTCCGCGTGTAGTTCTGGGTTAATGGCCCACGTTCGTGGGACCCCCACTCAGAAATGTCCTTCGCCAGGCACCGCCTCCCGGCCTCCGCTGACCCGGGCGCGCTGCCCCTCTGTCTCAGCACCCCTGCGGCTGTTTCTGGCCTCCGCTGTCTCAACAGCGCGCCAGGGGGTGACTGCCGCAAGGTAGCTCAGGGCCCTCAGCGTTGTGCTTGTTGAAACTGCCCCGGCTCCTCCGGGCTCTCTGCCTTCCCGTGTGCGTTGGAACCAGGCTGTCAGTGTCTTGGGCAAGTCTGTCTTGGATCCCGACTGGAGCTGTGTTGAGTCTGAAGATCAGATCCCGGAGGACTGCCACCCCGACAGTTTGGGTCCTCCAGGGTTTACACTGCTTGATTTTTCACTGGTGCTGTGTCATTCTTAGCATGAAAATCTTGTTCATTGTGTTTGGCTTGTCTTTTTTGATTTTTAGTGGAATTATAAATGGTGCTGTTTTACCCGTTTCCGTTTGTGGCGCTTACAGGCGTAGACTGGAGTTCTACATTCGGGCCGTGCTTCTGGTCTGCAGCCCACTTGTTAGTGCCAGCGCCTTTCCTTGTGGATTCTGACGAGTTTTCTCTGTGAAGCACACCATCTGTGGATGGCAGTTGCACTCCTTCCTTGCTGATACGCGCCTGCGTGTCTCCTTTGATGGTGCCGCTTGTGCCCGTGTGCTGTTGGGCAGCGTGGCGAGCAGACAGCCTGGCTGGCTGGCCGCGCCGTGAGGCGGGCAGGGTCTTTGGCAGCTCTTCCAGCTGAGGAAGTCCCTTCTGTGCTTGGTTTGCAGAGAGTCTTTATCAGGAATAGGTATGGGATCTGTTGAGATGCTTGCCTGGTTTCTTTTTCTCTGGTATAAATACAAGCTGGTTTAGTGTCTGACCACCCTGGAGTTTCTAGGGTGGGCCTGCTTGGGGATGATGCACCCTTTTATCACGTTGCAGGGATGGGCTCCCTGACTCTTAGATTTTTTTAAATGCTGCTGTTTAAGTGTCTGAAAAGTTGAAGATTTTCACTGGTGTTTTGTGAAACCAGCACTTACAGATAACAACTCAGTTATTTGCTGTTCAGCTTGGGGGCTGGTTTCACAACAAGAAAAAGGAAAGAGTGCCCACTGTGGGCTTGTCTGCCTGGGGGAGTGTCCTCTTGAGTTCTGCAGACCCCCTGCCAGAGGATCGCTCAGCAAGGTCACTGGTCCGGGACTTCTCCTGGGCTCTGGTTCCATGGTCAGATATGGCCTTGGTTGGCTTGGCTGTCTCTGAGCTGGGTGCATGGGTCACCTGGAGCCCTGGGAGTGAGCACTGGACGAGGCACTGTCGGCTGGGGTCAGGCGGTGTGGGGCTGCCCAGGCCTGGAGATGTTCTGGGCAGGCTGTGGGCTTCCTGCTATGCGGGTGCAGCCCTCCCCGCAACGTCCCCTTGCAGAGGGAGGTGGGAACAGCTTTCAGAGGCGCAGGCTGCTGTTGGGGGCAGGACTGGGGTTCTCATTCATGCAGGGAAGGGAAGGCACATGCCTGGTCTGGGTGTCCGCAGTGAGACCTGAGCAGCCCCGTTTGGAAGGTCGTTGGTGGCAGTGTGAGGAGAACTCCCCCACCCTGCTGTCCCTGGGGCCGCATAGGCGGCACCAGGCCAACGAAGCTGGATTGGTTTGTGCAGCAAACCAAAAGCTTCACAGTTGACATCCGCGCCAAGCCCGAGTACCACAAGTTCCTCATCGGCAAAGGGGGCGGGAAGATCCGCAAGGTGCGGGACAGCACCGGGGCGCGCATTGTCTTCCCGGCGGCCGAGGACCGCGAGCAGGACCTGATCACCATCATCGGGAAGGAGGATGCTGTCAGGGAGGCCCAGCGGGAGCTGGAGGCGCTCATCCAGAACCTGGTGAGCTGGGCGGGCGAGGCTGGGCCGGGAGGCGGGCGGCGGGCGGGCGGGGGCTCATGCCGCACCCTTCCCAACGCCCCAGGACAACGTGGTTGAAGACTGCATGCTGGTGGACCCCAAGCACCACCGCCACTTCGTCATCCGGAGAGGCCAGGTGCTGCGGGAGATCGCCGAGGAGTACGGCGGGGTGATGGTCAGCTTCCCGCGCTCCGGCACGCAGAGCGACAAGGTCACCCTCAAGGGCGCCAAGGACTGCGTGGGAGGCGGCCAAGAAGCGCATCCAGGAGATCATCGAGGACCTGGTGGGCCCCCAGCGTGGCGGGTTCAGGCCCTGACTGGCGGTTGCTCCCTGCCCTCACAGGCCCAGCCCCTGCCTGCCCCCTCCTGGGTGGGGAGTCAGACCCAGGGAAAAGGCGCAGCAGGGCAGACAGAGCCCAGCCTCTGAGGGCCCCTGGCTGTGCGGTGGGGCGGGGGCCTCCCTGTGGCCCTACCCCGGGCCACTGCGACCAGTGGCCTTGGGGGAGGGAGGCAGAAGTGGTGTGGCCGTGAATTGGCCCTGAGCAACTGACCTTGGCTTTACTTCTCTTTTTTGCTCTGTCTCCTCCCAGGAAGCCCAGGTGACCATAGAATGCACCATACCCCAGAAATTCCATCGATCGGTCATGGGCCCTAAAGGTTCCAAGATCCAGCAGATCACCCGGGACTATAACGTTCAAATTAAATTCCCAGACAGAGAAGAGAACCCAGGTGGGTCCTGGCTGGGGGAGGCGGGGGCTGTCGGCTGTCCGGGGGCTTCCAGAGGCTCAGGGTCGCTCTGGCCTGTCGGAGCAGGCGGTGTTGTGGTTGCAGGGAGATGAAGGGCCCTTCGGACGTCCTCAGGGTTCCCAGCGGCTAGTGACCTGGCCCGGGAGAGCCTCCCGCGCGGGAGGAGGTGAATCTCCTGTCTTCCTCAGAAGAGCTTGGGCTACAAGTTCAACCATATTTGTTGTGTTTACGTTTTCCACTCGAATGTTCACTAATTTTGAAACAACCTCACGTTAAAGAAGAGCTGCACAGGAAGGTGTAGAGATGAGTCTGCACTCACCACCTGGCTTACACACGGCACGCTTTTTCTTTCTGAGTCGTCTGTGTGTCCGCTTCAGGCCCACCCCTCACCCACGCGGCTTCCTCGCGAGGACGAGGACTCGAGGGGCGTCGGGGAGCCTGGCTCGTGCGACCCGTGCGCTCAGAGCCGTGTGCCCCTGTGTCCTCTCGCGGGCTCCGCCCGCCCGGTCGCTGCTGCCTTGGGCGGCTGCGTCTGTGTTCCTGTCTCCTGGACGCTGTCTTGCTCCACGAGTGTCCTTTGGTTGTTTTGGTCACGTCTGGTTCCCATGTGGAACCCCTGGACCCCGCCAGCCGCTGTCAGCCCCAGCGTGCTTGCACTGTGCGTGCTGTCCTCCTGACGTGAGGGGCAGGCGTTACCGCGTCCCCATTCGGTCCTGTTCTCAAGCCACCTCCGCCCGGCGGTGGTCTCCTCCCTTCTCAGCGGGCCCTGCTCCGCCTCCCCCTGCAGCCCCTGAGGCAGGTGTGGAGGCCCGGCCCCCCACCCCATCCCGTCCTCCCGAGGCACCTTGGGGGTGCTGGGCCCTGGGCACGCGCGGCCTGAGCTGCTCCTCCATGTCCCTAGGGCACAGCGTGGAGCCTGCTGTCCACGAGAACGGCGAGGACGCCGCAGAGGGGAGAGAGGGCAAGGAGGCTGAGCCTGGCTCCCCCAGAAGGTGCGACATCATCGTCATTTCCGGCCGGAAGGAGAAGTGCGAGGCGGCCAAGGAAGCCCTGGAGGTGGGCTTGGACCCCACTCAGCCCCGCCCCCGGCCCTCAGCAGGGAGCTGGCGCAGATCTGAGACCTGAGCACCTGGGGCGGAGCTGCTGGCCTGGGGCCACAGACAAGCAGAGCTGGTGGGGCTCGGGCACCGCCCTGCCCCCGGCCCCCTCCCCTGGCCCCTCCCCGCAGTGTGCAGGGTCCCAAGGGGCAGCACTCAGTGAGCCCCAGCGCCGTGGACGGGATTGAGGGTCCTGTCGTGATGCGAGGACAAGCGGGAAACAGACGGGTTCCCAGGGCGGGCAGGCTGCAGAGATGACAGGGGTCTTAAGCGCTGCACCAGGAGGGGGCCGTGGTCCCGGGCGGAGTCCCGTCGCTCTGACCTTCTCTAGGGTCTCTGAGGCCAGGATCAGGGTGCGCCTCTGTGTGGCCCCAGCCCCTCTGTGGGCTCCCAGACCCCGAGGCCCTGGGCTTGCACAGCTCTGCTTCTCCTAGGGGCTGCTGCACCCCCCACCCTTTCCCGTGTCCCTTCACATGGAGAGTGGCGCTCTGCCCAGCTGGGGCAGCATGGAAGGTTCTAGAGAGCATCTCATTCCCACAGGGCTCTTCCCCTGTGCCCCTGGGAGGCCTGCTGCTGAGCCCATGAGCTCCCCACCCCCACCCTCAGGCCTGACCCCAGCCCTGTCCTGCAGGCGCTGGTTCCGGTCACCATTGAAGTGGAGGTGCCCTTTGACCTTCACCGCTACATCATTGGCCAGAAGGGAAGTGGGATACGCAAGATGATGGACGAGTTTGAGGTAAAGCCGCTATGCAGGTTGTCTCCCCGGAGGCCGGGTGCTGGGAGGGGGTGCCGTGCTCCTGCCTGCTCCCCGAGTTGAGCTCTTCCCCCCACCCTCCCCATCCCGAGGCTGAGCTGTGTCCCCAGGGACGCCCTCTGCAGCAGGCCTGCCCCCGTCTCCACGCAGGTGAACATTCACGTCCCGGCGCCTGAGCTGCAGTCTGACATCATCGCCATCACGGGCCTGGCTGCGCACCTGGACCGGGCCAAGGCGGGGCTGCTGGAGCGGGTCAAGGAGCTGCAGGCCGAGCAGGAGGACCGGGTGAGGGCCGGGCGTCCCGGGGCCGAGCCCCTCGCACCCAGGCCGGCCCTCAGCCAGGCTTTGGGCGGCCGAGACAGTGCCGGCTGACCCTGCGTCGCAGCCCAGGGTCCTGCGGGCCGGGGGCTCCCACTGAGGGTGGTGACAGGGGCCTGGCCCTCTTTTACGAAGACAGCAGCAGTTGGACTTCGTGTCGTTAGCTGTGTGTTAAATAAATATGAAGACCTTTGCCAGCCTTCCAGGAAGGGTTCAACTGGGGAGGCCCGGGTGCCAGGAGAGGCCCCAGCGTGTGCCTGTGGTCCCGGCAGCCCTGCCAGCACCCGGGGTGCCGTCTCCTTGCTGACGGGGACGCGAGAAGCCCCTGTGCCTCTGGAGCTGGCGTGATGCCAGGCGGGTCCTGTGCAGCCCGAAGCCCCTTGCGGATACTGTGCGGGTGACGGGAGCTCACACACCTCAGGTCGGCCTCGGACGCGGTGCCGGCCTTGGGGTCCCCTCTGCCCAGAGCGCAGCCTGAACTTCTGGCTGTGGACGTCCTTGTGCACTTTAGTTCCCTTCTGTGGGTCTGCTCTTCTTGTTTGGTTTGGGGATTTGGGGCCTGCTCGCGTCCCACCACCCTGAAAGCCCAGCTTGCACACTCACTGCGTCTCAAACTCAGGAGGTGGAGCCGGGTGGGCACTGTGCCCGGTCCGCCTGAAGGCCTGTGCTCGCGGTAGCGGCGTCCTCGGGCCTTTGGTTCGGTTGCTGGGGGGCGGGCCACAGAGCTCAGCTGCAAAGCCAAGCCTTGTTCTTGGTGCAGAGTGATGCGATGCCCGCGGGCAGAGGATGGAGGGGCGACGACGGTGAGGGCCGGGGTGGAAGTGCTCCTGCCTCACTGAGCTTTGTCTCGTCGGCAGGCTTTACGGAGCTTTAAGCTGAGTGTCACTGTGGACCCCAAATATCACCCCAAGATCATCGGGAGGAAGGGGGCGGTGATCACCCAGATCCGCCTGGAGCATGACGTGAACATCCAGTTTCCTGATAAGGACGATGGGAGCCAGGTAGGGGGCCGGGGGCCTGCCCTGCTGTGGCCTGGTGGCATCTCTCTCCCGGGCAGCTCTCAGTTCCTGCTCCTGTCTAGCGCCCAGATGTTCATCGTCGTGCTCGGGTCCTTGGCACTGTGGCGTGTCCTTCTCCGGGTCATAGTATTTTTTCCTGTTCTGAGGGGCATGGCCTCAAGTTGGAGTTTCTTGTCTCCTCCTTTCTGCTTTGAGTCCTCCCTTTCCCTGCTGGTGTTTTCGGGTCTGGCGTCGCACGTTGGCTGAGGGTGGGGTGCCAGCCGCAGCGTCTGCACCTACTCTCCAGGCCTCAGTCTCCAGTGGAGGGCCTTCCCTACACCCTGGCCGTCCGGCATCTGCTCGTCTGTGCCCGCGCCCTCAGCCTGTGGTGGCGACTGTCCTTGTCGGGGGAGGCGGGGTGCTGCCACCCTGCCCGGCCGCCGGTCTTCCCTTCAGGCGCAGCCCGCCGTGAGCACCTGCTCCTCGTGGCACCCTCGTGGTGCATGCCCCTGGTGCTCGCGGTCAGGTGTCCCTGGGGTGCCCTCTTCTGACCAGATCCTCTCTTAGCCCCAGGACCAAATCACCATCACAGGCTACGAGAAGAACACAGAGGCTGCCCGGGACGCCATCCTGAAGATCGTGGGTGAGCTTGAACAGATGGTTTCTGAGGACGTCCCGCTAGACCACCGCGTTCACGCCCGCATCATCGGTGCCCGTGGCAAAGCCATCCGCAAAATCATGGATGAGTTCAAGGTGAGTCCCTAAGCTGAGCCTGGAGTGCGGCTCATCCTCAGAGCAGGCGGGGAGATGGGCCGCACACCCCCAAACCGTCGGAGACCCAAGGCTCAGGTGGTGAGGTGCTGTGGGGTCACAGCGGGGACAGCTGGCACTTGTGGGCAGTGAGCAGCGGGCTCTGCGTCCGGAGGAGCGTGAACTCTGAATGGCAGGCGCCCCCGGAGCGGGGGGCCCTCCACTAGAAGGGGGCCGTGCGCTCACGCACGGCGGGGCCTCGCCCACCCTGGCTGTGTGCACTCCTTCCAGGTGGACATCCGCTTCCCGCAGAGTGGGGCGCCCGACCCCAACTGCGTGACCGTGACGGGGCTCCCAGAGAACGTGGAGGAAGCCATCGACCATATCCTCAACCTGGAGGAGGAATACGTGAGTCTTGCGGGGGCGGCTGGCCCCGACGGCCCGGGGTGATGGGCCCCCGGGCCGGGACGGGCTCCCCTGCCGCAAACTGACGCCGCCTGTGCCCCCAGCTGGCCGACGTGGTGGACAGCGAGGCGCTGCAGCTGTACCTGAAGCCCCCAGCCCACGAGGAGTCCAAGGCGCCGTCCAAGGGCTTTGTCGTTCGCGACGCCCCCTGGACCGCCAGCAGCAGCGAGAAGGTGAGGCCTTGGCCCCGGCGTCCCGCGCTTGTGCTGTCCCGGGCGCTGCTGTGGGGCGGCTGTCCCTGAAGCCGTGTGCTCCCCGACAGGCTCCCGACATGAGCAGCTCCGAGGAGTTCCCCAGCTTCGGGGCTCAGGTGGCCCCCAAGACCCTGCCTTGGGGCCCCAAGCGATAATGACCAAGGAGCAGCACCTGCCCTGCGAGGGTCCGTCTTACTCTGACCCAGCGGCTGGACCCTGCGTATGTGTCGATCCCGCCCGCCCTGAGGTCTCACAGCGAAGCCAGCAGCCCCGGCCCGGCCCTGCGCTCGGCACCTCGTGAACACTAAGGAGGCCGTGGTTCGGAGTCACCCCGCTCAGCGGCCAAGCTCCCGCCCGCCGGGAGAGCCCGCAGCTGCGGCCGCACCTGCTTCCTGTCATGACCTCAGGAAATAAATTTCCTTGACTTTATAAAAGCCAAACGTTTGCCCTCGTCCTTTCCCACCTCTCTCTCCCCTGCCTGCCGCAGACGTCCTCCGCGAGGACCACCCGCCTCTTCCAGCTGCTGGAAAGCCCGCTGACCCAGACCCCGGGGTCGAGGGGAGGCCCCGTGTGCACACTGGGTGTCACTGGCCCAAGCGAGAGCCCGGGGCCGCCCGAGGACCAGGAGGCCGGTGGGGCGGCTCTCAGACGGCCTGGCCTCCATGTCGGGCCTCCACCCCAGACCGCCCAGCCCCGCAGGCAGAGCCGAGGCCGCAGGGCAGGGCTCTGAGGAACGCAGGCGGGGGTGAGGGAGCTGGGACCCCCACCCCTCCACTGAGGCCCCCCTCCCTGCAGCAGGCCTGTTTGCTCTTCTGCACCACCTTCAGCTCCCCGCGCCCACCAGCCCCCGGCTGCACCACCCTCCCCGCCCCCGGCCCCCCAGTCCACTGGGTTCCAGGCCTCGCCCTCCCTGACCCCTGCAGTCCAGAGTGGGGAGTGCGCAGGCCACCCCCCAGACGTCCTCAGACGCATGTACGAGAGGTAAGCGGCTGGCCCTGGGGTGCAGAGGCTGTCCTAGCCAGCGGAGGACCGGATCCTTCTCAGGAGTCTGGTGGGCTGGTCCAGGCGGCGGCCCCAGGTCTCCGCAGGGCAGGCTGCTTGGTGAAGGGGAAGGTGGGGCCCTGGGCCCTGGGCCATCTGTCTCCCGGAGGTGACGGGCCACTCTGAGTTGTCCTCCGTGGTCTCCGACCTCCTGGAGAAGCTGACTGTGTCCTCAGGAGGGTCACCACTGCTTAGCCCACCTTCTGCCCCACCCCCACCCCATGGGGGGTTTTTCTCTCATTTATTAACTCAGGCTCAGTCACCCTGACTGCAATTCCTGAACAGACCAAGAGTAGTCTCCCCACTGCAAGTCCCCGCTGGCCCACGTGGCCTTGAACATGCCCGTCCGTAAAGTGGGGCCGACGGGGCCTGTGTGCGGCCCCAGACGAGGCGGAGCCGATGGCCGGGGAGGGCAGAAGGGTGCCCTCCCGCCTCCCCAGGGGTGCCTGTCCCTGGGAGCCCCTCCTCTGTCCGCAGGGTCTCGGGGCCTCTCCCGGGTCAGCTCCCTTCCCATGAGACTTGGCGCGTGTGCGTTTGTTGCGAAGCCCCGGCCCTCACTGTGCCTGGGCTGATGGTGGTCAAAGGTCACATGGTGACTGACCCGGCCTGTGCCCTGCGGCCTCCGGGGCTGCGAGCACCTGATGTGTGTCCAGCTCCTCTTCGAATGTCTTCCGTGTCACATGTGTCCGTAGCTACCATCCATCCCTTGGCCTTAGCTTTGAAATCTGGAGATTATATGCAAACGTGTGTGAAGGCTCGTGAATATGGATGACACTGGAATTTTATAAATCCTAAAATAAAACCCAAACTGGATACAGTGTGCTGAGACTCGTCTTATCACGCCCTGCCGAGCTCAGTCTCAGGGAACCAGGTGTGTCTGGCATGCTCTGGAGGGTCACTAGGCACCCACAGATGCTTGGTGCGGCCCCCCAGCTGGCACAGGGTCCTCAGTCCTGAACCAACGGCCTCGCAGGAGCCAGGGTGCTGGGAGGCGTCACAGTTGGGGGCAGACGGTGACCCGACACCTTCCAGGGCACCAGGGGGTGGGGACGAGAGTTTGATGGCAGCCAGGTAGGATGGCTAAGTGGTCTTCATTCAGGGGGCATCACACAGCAGAGTGCTGTCAGGAAGGCTCATGGTGGTGTGCCCCCCAGAAGAGGTCACACCTAGGGGTCCCGACCCTGAGGCCAAGGTGTGACCACTTCAGGCGGGAAAGGAAGGCGGTGGGGGCAGGCCCTGCCAGGCACCACACCCCAGTGACCAGGGCTGTATCTTTGTATGAATGCTGGTTACGCTGGTGTGCTCACTTCATGCAAGCCCAAGATTTCTTACGTCTCCGTAAGTGAAAGAAAGTGAAGTCGCTCAGTCGTGTCCGACTCTTTGCGACCCCGTGGACTGCAGCCTACCAGGCTCCTCTGTCCATGGGATTTTCTAGGCAATAGTACTGGAGTGGATTGCCATTGCCTTCTCCAGGGGATCTTTCCAACCCAGGGATCGAACCCAGGTCTCCCGCATTGTAGACGCTTTACCGTCTGAGCCACCGGGGAGGTAGACGTCTCCAGAAGTTTACTTTTGAAAGTCTGAAACAGCAGAAACCACCACCTGGGAGAAAACGCCTGTGGGTCTTGTAACAAGGACACGTGCGCAGCCCACCGCCCACACACAGAAGGCCGGCTGGCTTTCTGGACCCTGTGTGAGCAAGCAGCTGCCCCTAGTCTCAACCCCCTCCCTGCTCAGGAAATAGTTGGTGCTGCCTGAGGCCCGGACCTGTGGGTTTTATGAAGGCGTCGACTGGCAGTTCTGGGGAGGAGCTCGGCGGACTGCAGTGTGTCCAAGCAGTTTAAAAACCACGTGTCCATTTTCACAGTGCTGTGCGCCCTGAGGAGCGCTCCCGAGGGAGTCGCAAGTGGGCACTGTCTCCTGGCGTCTGTGCCGCGGGGCTTGCAGCCAGAGAGCAGAGGACAGTGAGCAGCCGGCAAGGCTGGGGGTGCTGTGTGATCGGCGCTCAGAGGAGGCAGACGCAGGGCGCTCACGAAGACAGGCGGTGGGTGAAGTCCAGCTGCAGGTGCCGTGAAGCTCCCCGTCCTGAAGACGACCCCATGCAGACAGACGGGAAGACTTGGAGAAGGAGATCTACCAACACGGGAGTGAATGTCCTTTCCTCTCATTGCTTCAAGGAATAAAGTTCAGTCTCCCTCCAAACCTTCCCCATCGAGGCACTCGCCACCGTGAGGCTGCTGCTGGCCCCAGGCTGGCGGGAGCCCGGTGCTGCCACAGGAAGCGCTGGAAGGGCTGCTCAGAGGCTATGGACAGGCTGGAAGGGAAAGGCACCCGAACTGCAGGCCTTGTCAGAGGAGGGGACTGCAGGGGCCCTGGGGCGGGGTGAGCAGACTCAGCTGTGGCCCAGAACAGTCTGGGTTGGGGCTGCCAGCTGGGGTATGTGAGGGGCAGGCCAGACAGCCGGGCTGGCGGGAGAGGGGACACCACCGTTTGAGAGGCAGCAGATACAGGGAGGGCCATACGGAAGACCCCAAGTCCATCAGCTTGAGGGGAGATGAGCCCCATTCAGGGCTGAGGGGGGCAGACGTGTGAAGCCGGTGGAGGCCACCTCCTGTGCCTACAAGGCCAGGGATGGGGGAGGGGGGCAGGTGAAGGCGGGAGAGGCCAGTGAAGGGTGGGGGCACGATGTGAGGGGGGCAGCACCTTAGCTTTGGAGCCATCCTGCCTGGGTGAGGGGGGAGGTGAGGCTGGGCGGGAGATGGCAGGGAAAGCTGCCCCTAAGCACCACGTGCCCGCCTCCAGGTCCCTGGCTGGAGACAGTGGGCCATGGGGCCAACTCATGCCAGGGCCTGGGAGGCAGAGGGGCCCGGAGGGGGCGGTGGCCTCTGAGGTGGGAAGCCTTTGACAGCATCACCCTCCACCCCTCCTCCAGGGCCCTAAGCCGCCCTCCTGTGGGGCGAGCTGTGACTCCAGCTCCTGGCAACCTAGGCTCTGGGCCCGGACTCATCTCTGAGCCCAAGGCTTGGTTCTCTTTTGCTCCAGTTGTTCCAAAAAGAGCCTGTTTTCAGGAAAGGGCAGAGGAGGAGCATCGTGATTAGGCTCTGACCACGGCAGAGTGCGGGCGGGGATGGGGGTGGGGGCTCACCTAGCTCTCAGCCAGCGTCTGCTTGGCACTGTAGTTCTCCCGCTTCACCTGCTCGCCACAGATTCAGGGATGTCGGTTTCCATGAGATCGGGGAGCCGCCAGTGGAGAACACCACGTGCTGGGTGGGAGCAGCGGTGTTGTGGGGTGGCCACACACCCCCACCCCTTGGCACAAGTCCCAGGGTGGGGCCAGAGGTGGGAAAGGGCTCCGCAGGCGTGGGCTGAGCTGGACAGCAAGCTTCAGTGCAGGAAAGGAAACTCCAGGAAGAGGCAGAGGCCGCAAGGCAGACCACCCCAGCTTCCACGGACCCTGCAGTGCCCAGGGCCCTCTGGACAGAGGCCAGGCCGGGAGGCGAAGACGCAGAGGGCCGCTGTCTGCCCGCGGGCGTACAGCAGGGGCGCCGGCCCCGCGGCCTCCGCCGCGCCCACCCCGCGGACCACGCGCTGACCTTGGGTGGAGCCCTGGGGTAGCAGCGGGGCCCAGCATCCTGCGGCCCTCGGCACCACGAACACCGTGACGAAGGCCGAACAGACGGCCCTAGAGTCCAGTAGGTCCGGGAATAATGTCCATCATCCTCCCCGAAGGCCTGGTACCTGCGGGAGCCACGCGGCGGTGGGGGGCAGGCTGAGGTGCGAACGCCCTTCTCAGCCTGCCACCCGCTCCCTGTCGCCGGGCTCAGCCCGCGGGCGCCGGGAGCTCCGACCCCGCCCCGGCTGATCCCCTCCCGCAGAGCAGCTCCGGAGGCGGGAGTGAGGGGCGCCAGGCCCTCCCAGCCTGGCCCCTCCGGCTGTCGCCCCGCCCCTCTCGATGCCGCCCCGCCCCTCCCGTGGGAGCCCCGCCCCCGGCGCCCTCACGGGCAAGGGCGGCTGCTTGCAACGCTGAAGGCGGGCTGGGTGGCGCCAGCGTGAAGCCGGCGAAGCGGCGCAGGTCGCTGGCCGGGCTCCACTGGTAGTGGGCGCGCGGCAGGAAGGGGGCCGAGAAGGCCAGCAGGAACGCCCGGGCCGCCGGCGAGTGAGCGCGCGGCCGCGCGCCCCGGCCGGCCCGCTCTCCCGGGTGACCGCCCCCGCCGCGCCCCGAGCTCACGTTGCTGATGCCCGCCAGGTGCGGGATGCCTCCAGCATGCGGAACCAGATGCCCATGTCCAGCGCGCGCTCGGCCACCCGGCGGATGAACTGGCGCGCGTCCAGGTGGATCTCCACCCAATTGCTGAGCAGCGCGAAGAGCGGCGCGAGCAGGCAGGCGGCCCCGAAGGTGGTAACGAAGCCGAACTGCAGGACTGCGGGGATAAGGGTCACCGTCAGGCCCTCCGGTGGCCACGGCGCGCTACCCTGACTTCCGCCCGCCGGGTTTCATCCGGTGATAAGGACCACGCGCACCTGAGACCAGTGGCCAGACACTGCCCACCGTAAACCCTTCACCACGCCCTTCAGGGAGGCGTGGGACCACCCCTGCCTGTGCCCACAGTCCCTGCTTTTACTCACCCCACAGGCTCCAAGGCATGGCCCCCTTCTCCCGGAAGCCTCCCCGGAATGCTCTCACAGAGCTGGGTGTGTTTCTGGCTGGTCCCCGGCCTCCCCCTGCCGCCTGTGGTCTGGAACTTTAACTGTCCTTCCCGGGCTGTGCCCGCCCTGTGGACTCGTGGCAAGATTCTAGGAAGGGGCTCCTTGAAAGGGGCTCCTTGCTCTTATGTAAGATTCCTAAGGAGAGCCTGGGGCCCGGCGGCCTTCCGTCCAGTGGTCGCCCGCTCACGTTATGAAGAAGCACGTCCCTCCCTGTGTGCCTTCTGCCCTCTTCCTCCGCAGAACGAAGCCACTGGCGTCACCGCTGTTGCTCTGGCCGCCGGAGGCTCAGAGCAATGCCTTGCTCAGATGCAGCACTTTTGACTGTGCAGCGGTTCTCCCCTCTGTCATCAAACAGAAGGGCTGCGTGAGACACAGACCTTGGCCTCAAAAAGTGCAGCCACCCCATCCATGCGGGGGATAAACCCCGAACACAGGCCCCCTCCTGGCAAGGGCACTGGAGGGTCCAGCAAAGAGTGTGGGCATCGAAAAGCTGTCCAGAGAAGCCCAGTTCCCCAGTGCTGCCTCCGTGCAACCTCGCCCCGGCCAGAGCACCCTCACTGCTCTCCTCACGCCCTGCGCAGGGCTCTGGCCCCGGTGTTCAGGGGCGGGAGGAGATGAAGGCCACTCCAAGTGAGCCCCATTGGGGGCCCCAGGTCCTCTCTGAGTCCCTGGACCTGGGGCGCTGCCCCTCCTGCCCTCAGCCAGCCTTTCTTGAGTGCTCCCCGCCATGGCCCCTACCATTCGTTTCCTGATCTCTCCAGGCCTGACTCCATCAGGGCCCCCCTGTCATACCCATCCTTACATTGTGTTTCAAGGCAGCTGCAGACAGGAATGCTGAGGCTGGCAGGCCCTTTGGTGGTGCAGTTACCCTTCCCCATGTCGCTGGTGGTCATGGCACCTACCGTGGCCCCTGCCTATCTCGAAGAAGTGAAGTGAAGTTGCTCAGTAGGGTCCGACTCTTTTCGACCCCATGGACTGTAGCCTACCAGGCTCCTCCATCCATGGGATTTTCCAAGCAGTAGTACTGGAGTGGGTTGCCATTTCCTTCTCCAGGGGATCTTCCTGACCCAGGGATTGAACCCAGGTCTCCCGCATTGTAGACAGACGCTTTACCGTCTGAGCCACCAGGGAAGTCCGTCTCGAGGTACCTGTCAAATAGGCCCTCGAAGGGCAAAATCTGGTAGTCCACCTCCCAGGGCTCCTGCCGGCCTCCAGGGAAACCCCTGCCTTCTTCTTCTGGGAGCAGAGCCGGAACCCTTGCCAGCAGCCTTTGGCTTCCTGGAGACAGAAACACCAGGAAGACGGCCCTGAGAGCATCTGAGCCCACCCCTGGGGCCCATGGTGGGCAGAGCGAGGGGCAGGCCTTCGGCACCCGTGTCCCCCTGGTGGGGCAGCGTGCCAGCCTCCCCCTAATCTCCCTGAGGCAAGTCAGCGCTGCTCAGAGGAGGCGGCAGGAGCTACGTCAGGAGGGAGCGGATGAGGGAGGACCCCAGGATGTGAGTGTGTGGGCACTTCGCTGCCCACACTTGCACTCGTCCAGCTACACCCTGTCTGCTGTAATCTTGAATTCAGCTTCCCAGCACCGCCTGCCCTGAGAGTCAGGGCCACACCACAGAGGGCACGTGGCTGGGCTAAGGTCTGACAGCGTGGTTTGTGGTGCCCAGGAGTCTCCAGGGAGATGAGGTGTGCAGGGGATGGTGAGGGTCCAGCTTGGGTCCAGCCTTGGGCCGGATGTGAGGCATCCCTGGGCGGTCAGTGCAAGGGCTCTGGCCTGGGCAGGGCTGCGGTCCCAGGTGCCTTGATTGCGGCCACAGTAGTGCCAGTGGGTGGAACCGGGGGATGGGACTCCAGTGTCCCCATTAGGGCACCGGAATCCTGGGGCCTCCCCTTGCTCCTCCCTCCCCGAAGAATGCCTGGCCCAGCCCCAGTGGGCTACACACAGGATGGACCAGTGGTTGGGGCAGCACCCAGGAACCCAGGCCTCCTGCCCTCCAGAGGCAGTTCCGGGGCAAGAGACCCCAGTAAGAGCCTGCAGCAGCAACACAGGGTCGGGGCATCGGAGAGCCTATGGGCCAGTAGCTGGGTGGAGCCTCCCCTGCACGTGCCCGAGTCGCTGGGGTCCAGGTGGGCTGGACTTGCCTTCCCCACAACCTCTTCTCCCAGCGGGGCTGGCTACCCCAGCCACTCCTGGGTCCCACGGTCCCTGGATGATTTCCAGGCAGATGGGGTGGGGTGGGAGACTCACCCCGGGGAGCAGAGGTACAGGAATCTCATGGATGGTGTTGATGACCTGTTTGTCCACCAGGATGACCAGGAGATCCTGGGCCAGCTCGGCAAGGCAGCCCCCAGCTGCACACTATGGCGCCCGCCCTTCAGGTTAGCTTGTGGGAGGGACCAGCCTCAAGGCACCTGTACACTTCCGGGCCTCCAAGGTGGCCCCTGCCACGCCCTCACGTTCCTTTCAGACAGGCCAGGGGCACCTTGAGGCCTACAGAGACCCTCCTTCCCTTCCTTCCCCATCCTGACCTCATTCAAGCCTCCGCAGTCTTCCCCAGGTCTAGCGGGCAGATGTTATGGGACATCAGAGGCATGGCCGTGTGGCACCCTGGGCTCTTTGGGGAACCACGTGGAGTCACATGGGGTTGACCCTAGCCTGTGGATCCGAGGCAGACCCAGGATGCAGGCAGGCCTCACCAAGCGGGGACCTGATGACGCCAGTGAGAGGCGGGTCCGGGGCTCTTAGGGGGAACCTGTGGGACAACATGCCTTGTGCTGGGTATTAAGCTAGAGGATGTTGTCTTGGGCTCTTGGGACGTCAGCCCACACTGCAAGATGTCTTCCCTACCAGGAGAGGAGAATCTGCCTGAAGAATCTGCCTGAAAACACAGCCAGTGCTGGGAAAGCAGTGCAAAATTGTTCAAACACCTGGTTCCAGTCAGCCCTGAGCTCACAGAGCCTCCTGTGTTTTCAATAGAGGAGCCCACGAAACTGCATTTTTTTGCTGGAACCATTTTGAGTTGGGAACTTTTCCTGTTGGTAACTGCAGGCTGCTTGCCTGCAGTGTGCCATGCGCAGTCCTGCCCTGAGTCTCAGCCCATCTGCCCTGTCTCCCCAACATGTGAGCCTGGAGAGGGCTCCTTAGGGACAGCCCCTTCGCAGGGAACTGTCAGACTGGGTCGCAGCTCTGACCCATGGAAAGTTGCTGTTCTCCCTCCTCCTCCAACAAATGGGAGCAGAGGGGCTTTCAGGGGAGGTGTTCCACGGCAACTCCTGGACCCCTACCTGTGCCTCCTTGGCCCTCAGCCAGGAAGGGACCAGATGGTCATCTTGAGGGTTTTTCTACAATGTCTCAGGCGGGTTGGGGCAGGGTTGAGCTCACAAGCCCACAAGCCCACAAGCTCACAGGTGGTGACCCCCTCTGGAGTGCTCCTAGGAGCACCTCCTTCTGCACAGCCCTTGTCCCCTGTGTGCTTCCCAGGGTGACATCCGCACCCGTGAACTGATCCTGGGCCTTTCCTTGGGGTCTGCTCTTGGGGACCCCGCACAACAGCAAGGCTTCATCCTGCAGGAAACCAGCATCCGCTATCCAGAAAACAGTTCCCTGTCTCTCAAAGCTGCAGGTGAGCCCGCTTGTGCTGACGTGGGGGCGGGGGCGCCTTGGGGAGAAGCCCCGTGGGGGGCCGTCAGCCTCTGCACCTCCAGCTTGCTGACCGAGCTTGCGGCAGCGACGGCGGCTCACGGCCCATGCCAGTGACTGGGGCTGGGTTCGGGTGCGAATCGGGTGCCAACGGGGACAGGCGGATTGTGAGCTTCTGAGGACAGCTGTCTGAGTCGGGCCCAGGGAGGGCCACCGCCGGCTCTCCGCGCTCACCTCCTCGTTGCGGACCCCGAGCAAGGTGTAGCAGTTGCCGGGGTAGCCGCCGAACCTGGGGAGAGCCAAGCCTCCGTTCCCCCGGCCGCCCGCCGCCCAGCTGGCGGAACCACAAGGTGGGCACGGCGGGCATCGGGGAGCGACCCCTGTGCCAGCCCACCTCGCCCGAGCGTCTGGGCGGTGTCAGGGCCACAGGGGGCGGGGCGCGGGCGTGACCGCCGTGTGAGGCGTGGCCGGGCCACGCGTGGTAGGGCGGGGCCAGGGCTAAGGAGGGGCGGGGGCCAGTTTGGGAGCGGGCGGGGCCGGGACAGGCTGAGGAGGGGCGGGCCAGTAGGGAGTAGGCGGGGCTTGGGTGGGGCGGGCTGAGGCGGAACGGGGGCGTGACCAGGGCGGCCCCCAGTGGGCGTGGCGGGCTGAGGGGCGGGGCTAACTTGGCGTGGGCGTGACCTGGGAGGGGACGTGGGCGTAGCGGGCCCGGATGGGCGGGGCATGGGCGGGGCGGGCAGGTGTGGCCGGCGCAGGCGCTAACCGGCTCTTGCAGAAAGCGGTGTAGAAGCGGCGAGTAGAAACTGAGGAACTGTAAGATGGACACCCTGCGGGTGAAAGCGCCCTCGGACTCGACCTGGGCGCCCCTCTAGGGCACAGCGAGTGCCTGCGTCAGACACCTCCCCGGCGCAGGGAGTGAGGAAAGGGCCTGCCCCCGGGCGTTCAAAGAGATCCGTTCAGGAAAGAAGGGAGGGCGCGTTTCCGAAGCTCCGACTTCAGGACCTTCTGGAAGCGCTCCGCGGGTAGAGGAGGAGCCAGGCAAGTGCCGGTAAGAATTAATACGTTGTGGCTCCGGAAAGCGGGCTGGGCACGGGTCTGGGGCGCTGGGCGCCGGAGGTGCCTGGTAAGGAGGCGCTGAGACGGAGGCGGGCCCCAAGAGGCCGGCTGGAGGACACTCCCAGGCCCCGCCGTTGCAGGGACACTGTGGGCGGTTCCCCAGGGCTCTGTCCCTGGCCTCCCGCACGCTGTCTGCCCCGCACTCTGCCCCAGTCTCCCCGGTGTGCGCTGGGCTCTGTCCCGTCCCGAGACCAGGGCTGCAATTCGTGCAGCTCGTGGACGGATGTATTTGTCCTTAGGAAACGGAAGTGGGTCACAGAAGAGGGGGCGCCCCGCCCCCCGCCGAGGCCCCGCCTGCCGGGATTAGGAGCTCCGCCCCTGGCAAAGGTCATGAGGAAGGAGGCTGGGCATACGCAAAGGTGGGATCGAGCCTCAGGAGTCCCCCTGGAAATTCTCGAGCATCTGCCCCCCAAACCAGAGTCTGCCTACTTTCTGCTTTGTGCTCTCACCTACACCTCTGACTTTACGGGGGGCTGTCCCCCACTACCTCTCTCTGAAAAAGGAGTTAACTTATACCTCCAGTTAATAAAGTTCCTGCGTGTGATAGTGTTTCAACCTACAAACTCCTTTGGAAATCCTCTAGCCTGCCTGAATAGGTTTTTCCGGCCACATGTGATTGCTCAGAGCCTCCCGACTGTGAGAGGTATGAGATGTTCTAAACTGTCTAAATACAGAGTCCTTTGAGCAGTTAAAAGATTGATTAGAAATTGTATCGGTGAAGGGTTTTTCACTTATTGGGCCAATGTTTGCTGCTAAGTCTCCATACCCCTTACCTACTGTGTCCTTGGCAGTGTATTGATTGATTTAATGGGTGTATAGAAATGTAAGTAGAAGCCTCAATGTTTGTAACCTTGGACCCTTGAGTTAATTCTTTTCTTGATTGAGCCCACCTCACCTTTGCCCTATAGGAACGCAGCTTTGTCCAATGCTTTTTGGAGGCTGGCGCCTGACTTTAGAATAATCGCCTTTAGAGAAAAATAAGTTTCTTAAAATGTTAACAGGCCTCCTGGCCAGAAGATGATGTAATTCACCTGAACTCTTGCATGTGATAAGTTTGAAAGCCTGGCTTTGATTAGGATCAGGAACTGCTGTCCTTGCATGACACCATCCCTTCCCCCATTATCCTCTATGCACAACTTAAGGTATAAAAACTACTTTGGAAAATAAAGTGCGGGCCTTGTTCACTGAAACTTGGTCTCCCCATGTCGCTCTCTCTCTCAAATTCTGGCTGAGTCTCCATCTGGAGTGCGGAACCCGCCATGCTTACTAATTATGTTCTAAGATCCGACTGAGGAGGCCTCAGTGTCTCCTCTCCTTCGGGAGAACGGAAGGACGCCTGCGGCCTACGTAAGTGGTGCAAACTTCTTGTCTTGAAGTTTTATTGGTCTCCCGCGTAAACCAAGCTACTCAGCCTCTTTTCTCCACTGAATTTCCTCACTGAGCTATCCTCATTCTATTACTCTTCATATCTTTGATAAATATTTAAATGAATAGGTCGCCAACGTCGTCTCTCCTTCGAATACCCTGGATCAGCCGGGGCTGGACCCCGGCACCCCCCCACTGCCGTTTAAGGGGCTTGCGGGAGGACGGGACACGTCCCAGCGGCGCCTCACTGGCCAGCGCCCAGTGCTCTCGGCACTCACCCCGTCTCGTCAGGACGTGCGCCCGGGCCACGTAGATCTTGGAGAGCATGAGGATGAAGACGAGGTGCACCACGGACCCCGTGAGGCTGGTGATGCGCGAAGCCTATGGGGGACGGCAGGGTGATGGAGGAGGGAACCAGAGCCCACCACCCAGCCAGCCAGCAGGAGCAAGGATGGAAGCTCACCCAGGCTGCGAGGATGCTGTTGTCTGGCCCGGACACCAGGATGGCCGTGAGGGCCCGGTACACAGTGATGGGCACCAGGCACAGAGCACCATGGCCACATGCGGGGCAGCGGGTGCATGAGCCTTGCGGCTGCAGCCTGACACCCCAGCACCCTCAGGGCACAGCCGCATGCTGTCCCACTCCCAGACCAGGCTGTGCGCCCGGCCTCTCCTGGCGGGTTGCTGGGCAGCGAGTGGTGGCCGGCAGGGAGATGAGGGGTGGGCAGTTCCTTAGAGTTAGAGGTGGGCGACTCAGCGACCTCTGGGCAGCACAGGGGCCTCTGTGTCTTGTTGTCAGCCAACCCCCATCTCACTAGCTGAAACTGGGAATTCTTGAGATCTCCGAAGGGGGTCAGTTAGGAAGTCCCTCTGACTAGAGGGCAAGACAGGGTGAGGGGACCTGTGCTTGAAGGATGGCCCAGGCCCCTGCCCCACACGCACCTGCCTCTTATGGCCCAGATTCCTAGCTCAGCCCCTCCCTGGAGCCCAGGAACACCGTGGCCTTTCTGAGGACAGCGAGGGCCTCCTGGGTCCCAGAGACAATATCACGCCCTGCCCCACAGCGGGGAGTGGGGGCTACTGCTCACTGAGGACAGCGGCCTGATGGGCAGCGCCCGGCAGCGGGGATCCTCACCATTGTCAGGACCACCACGGAGTTGGCCAGCACCTGGCGCAGGCAGCTCCTCTCAGGGCAAGTAGGGCTCGTCCTCAGCGGTGGTGGGATTCAGTATTGTGGGAGCTGAGGCGGAAAACTGGGGCCGCGGCCGCTCCCAGCGGGGGAGGGGGAGTGCTCAGCGGGGTGCGTGCTGGGGGCGGGGCCTCGTCGGGGCACCGCCCACCTCGAGGTCCCCGGAGTTCCAGCAGCCTCGGCTGTAGGCCAGCGGGCGCTCATCCGCTTCCAGGAGCTGCACGGCCCACAGCGCCGTGAACAGACTCAAGAAGACCGCGCCTCCGTGGCCAGGGAGCCGCCGGCCTCGACGGGGCAGCGGGGCCCCCCGGGCTTGGGACTGGGCCCTTTTCTCCCTCCTGCCGCGCCCTCGAGGAATGCCCCCCAGCCCCGTCCCTCGCCTGCCCACCGTTGTACCCTGGAGGCGGTGACCGTCTGGTGCGCAGGAGGCAGCGGTGTTGCCGCAGAACCTCCCCCACCCCCGACTCAGGATGAGATGAGCCTGGGGACTTGGGTTGACGCTGCAGTGGGTGACACTTTGCGGCACTGGGTTGGGGGGACTCGGGTTGACGCTGCAGTGGGTGACACTTTGCGGCACTGGGTTGGGGGGACTCGGGTTGACGCTGCAGTGGGTGACACTTTGGGGCACGGGGTTGGGGGTGACTGTGTTTTGCTCATGGGGGCCAGAGGGTGGACTGTAGTGGCTTGAACTGTGCTCCTGAGAAGACATATCCTCCTGTACACACGTTCTGATGGGAAGGCCATCAGAATACAGCCTTCCTTGGAAGAAAGGCCTTTGCATGTGTGATTAGGATAAGGAGCCCCCGATGAGAGCACCAGCGACAAGCCCTTGTAGGAGGAGGAGAGACAGACGTGGCCTGCACAGAGGGAGAGGCCACGTGAAGACGGGGGAGATGGGAGCGGCGCGGCCACAAGCCAGCGGCGTCAGAGCCCCAGAGCCACTGGACATGGGGCGGGCGCCCCGCACCTTCTCCAGAAGGAACCAGCTGCCACACCGGCAGTACTGGATCCTGCCTGCAGAACCGTGAGAAAAGCAGCTTGTTTTTTTTTTTTTTTTTGCAGCTTGTTGTTTTAACGCCCATTTGTGGTCATTTGTTAGGGCAGACCTAGGACACTGGCAGAGACAGGTTCCCAGCAGGGTGCTGAAGTCGTGTCTGTCTGTGGGTCCATCCTGGGCTCCGAAGCTCCGGCCCAAGGAGTGTGGGTGCGGGCCTCGCAGCTGCGCTCAGGGAAGAGCTGACCCACCCTGGAAGTGTAAAGGCTGAGGAACCCGCAGCCTGAGGACTCTGTGCCTGAGGGCGGCAAGGTCTGTGTGCTCGGGGTCCTGCGCTTGACCTTCCTGGCTGCCATTCCTAATAGCAGGAGGAACAGGAGGAGCTCCCACGGCGTCTCCCGCCCAGCTGCTCCGCTGAGCACTGCGGGCCGGGGGCCAGCCGGCCTCAGCCGGTGGGGACACTGCCTCCTGGGTGAGTAACGCACAGGGTGCTCAACCTTGCATGGTGCCGAGCGGGGCTCCCCAGAGGGGTGTGGCCGGACCAGGGAGCAGGGGACTGCCCTCCACCCTCGCCTGCCCACCCTCCTCTCTGGACCAGGGCACAGGTGAGGGAGAGCAGCCAGAGGGGCAGACCGGGCAGAGGGGGCACAGCTCCAAGCTGTCTCCACCACTCACGTGCCTGCCTTCACCCCAGCCCTGCCCTCTGTCTCCCTGCTGTCTTTGCCAGGCCCAGCATTTCTTTTAAAAAGTGTATGCAACGATAATTCTTGAGATAACTTTTTGACATTTCAACTGTATATTAAGATAAAAGCTAGCCTCTGTCACTTGCTCACGATAAGAAACGTTGACACTATTGTGAGAAACGAGGGCACGTGCCAATACAATTGACGGAAGGACACACCTGCCCACTTGTGTCTGCCCGGGAGCACACATATCTACCTGCCAGTCTTCCAGCCCAGTCCCGGGGCCCTCCGTGACCCCTGGGGGCTGGGGGGGTGGGGCTCCATGCTCACCTCTACCCCCAGCTCTGCCCTGGGCCTGGCACCTGGGAGCCCCTCCAACCACACACCCACCTCAGGAGACACGGGGCCAGCCTGCGAGCGGAGGGCAGAGGACGCTTACGTGGGTGTGTCTGAGGACACCATGATGCAGCCCACCAGGGACATCCGTGTGCCCACCACCGCCGCTGGCAGGAGCCAACCTGCGTAGAACCCTCAGGGGATACTGGCGTCGCCTCTGGGTGGTCTGGGTGGGCCTGGTCTCCACGGCTGGGCTGAGCCCTGGAGAGGTCTGCACAGCTGCACGACCTGCAGGGAGCCCCGCAGGGGTGGGGTGGGGGTGTTGCAGGGCCTTCCGGGAGGAGGCCGCAAGGGGATGGCCCCCAGGCAGCTCTCCTGGCAGCTCTGGGCAGCTCCGTCCCCGTGCCCTCGCCCCCCGACTCTGGACCTTTCCCCCTGTTGACCTTGGCTGCTGACCCCCAGGCTCCCGCGCCTCCTGGAACCCCCTTTCCTGAGCCTCAGTCACTTCCCATCTACACACCAGGGATGGGGCCCCTCCTGGAGAGGCACCCTGCTGAGCAGACTCCAGTCCTGGAGGCTGGGGTCGTTCTTGACGCCTCCGGCTCTGCACCCAGCCCGCCGCAGCCAGGTCCTTTACGAGCACCCCGTCCGCCTCCCACAGGTCACCCCCAGGCCCGCCCCGGCCTGGCGTCTGGCCTTCCCTGCGTTGGCCAGAGTGACCTCTGAGATGCAAGTCTGTTGAGAACCCAGAGGAGGCCCTACCCATTGTGCCCCAGGGCCCTTGCCCTCCTGGGACCCTACCTGCCCAATGCCCTGTCCCCTGCCCGGGTCCACTGTGACCGTGGGTGGCCTCTCCTCTGTGTCCCCCAGTCAGTGTACAAGGCAGGCACAGCTCCCCAGCATGGCTCACACACTTGCTGTCCTTGAGGCAAGAAAGGGCTTCAGCAGCTGGGACGGTGGGAGCATGGCTGTGCGGGGCAGGGTAGAGTCGTAAGCAGAAGGAGGAGCCCGGGTGCCCGGGGCAGACAGCCAACCCCAGGGTGCCAGCCTGTCTGCAGGAGGCAAGGGGGCTGCTCTCCCCGGGCCCCGGGCAGGGGTGACCTCCTCCGGGGCGGGAGTTCCTGGGGTGGCCCCAGGCTTCTCGAGACATGCCTGGTGGGCTGGGGCATTGGGAGTCGAAAGGGGGGCCCCCCAGAACACCCATGGTGAGGGTTTACCAATGCACGGTTTATGGTGCAGGGAAGCGGCTGGGCAGGGCGGAGCTCGGCCAGGGCGCACTGGCCTTGGAGGAGTCAGCCTGGCTGCTGGCTGAACCCCCAGGCATGGCTCGTCCCTGGGGGCACCGATTAGCAGATGTCACCCTGAAGGCCAAGTCGGGCCCAGGAGGCCCTGAGGGCGTGGGCACGGGACTCACCGAGCCAGGCGAAGTGGAAGGCCACCTTCTCGCCAGAAGCCCTGCGCACGCGGCCCACGGGCTGCTGCTTGCCCCGCCTGCCCCGGCGGGCCCAGTCCGGAGCAGAACCTGCCGCTGGCTGAGGCCCCGGGCCTGCGGGTCCTGCAGGGGCGTCGCCAGGGCGCTGGGGACGAGGAGCTGTCAGGTGGGGAGACTGCAGGCAGGTGGAGGCGCCCTCCCCGCACCAGGCAGGGGTCTAGGTGCGGGGGCTTCAGGGCTGGGTGAGCCCCACAGGCCCCCCTGCCGTGGTGGACAGAGGGCAGACACCGCAGGGAGCAGGATCGCTGCTCCAGGGCAGGAGGCCCTTTGGGGTGAGCCGTCCAGCAGGGCCTCTCTGAGGAGGGCCTCTGTCCTGGGGCTGCCGGGGTCCAGTAACGGGCGGAGGAGGTACCTGGAGTGGCGGCCCCGGGGAGCCAGTGACTGCGATCTGAGCAGGCTCCCTGTCTCTGGGCGGGGGTCCTGCCGCCCAAGTGTGCAGACCGGCCAGAAGCAGGAGAGGTGCTCCCCAGCACAGTGGGCAGACCCCCAGGTCACACGGCAGGTGGCAGGCCCCCAGGTCACACGGAGGGGGACAGACCCCCAGGTCACACAGCAGGGGGGCAGACCCCCCCAGGTCACACGGAGGGGGGCAGACCCCCAGGTCACACGGAGGGGGGCAGACCCCCGCCCACCTCCTGACCAGGCAGTGGACTCTTTGTCAGGGCTGGTGATAAGGTGGTTGAGTCTTGTCCAGCGGCAGCTGGTGTGGTGAGCGCCCCCTACTCGGCAATGCCCCGGTGACCTGGCTTTGTGAGGGGCGCGGGCAGCCTCCCGAAGGGGAAGCTGCCCAAGGAGCCAGACTGTCCCATCATAGGGGTGTCACAGCTGCCCCATGTCCCCAGGGCAGGACCTGGGGTCCTCCTCGCCTGGAAGCTCCCCCTCTAGCTCCTGCCCCCTACTTCTGCCTCCAGCCCCCAGGACTCACATCGTTCAGGGGAGGCTGCGCTGAAGACCCCTGCCCCCGGCAGCCAGTCGATCCCAAACAGGCTTTTCCTCTTGTGGCCCAGAGAGGCCTTGGCCAGGATCTCGAGCAGCTGGGAGTGGAGTGGGAGGCCTGTCACAGGTCGTGTGACCGTGCAGCAGGGACTCGCAGATCCTCCGGGCTGAGCCCACGACAGCCTCCTGGGGCCCGGTGATAGCGGTGAGGACAAGCCCCACCCGGCTCCCCGGGCACCGGCCTCCCCACTCCTGCCCTGCTCCCCGGGCACCGGCCCCGGAGATGGTGTTCTCACACTTGGCAGGCCTTGGCCTTGGCTGGGACGCTGGGCTCGTGGCGTTTGGCCTGGGTTTGACCTCACACCCCTGCCAAGCACAGCCCCTGTGCTGGCCCCTTGGTCTGGGCAGCCGTTCCCCCAACAGGAGGCCTGTGTCGGGAGGGGGGCCCAGGCCCTGCTGGGAAGTCCACGTGGCCCTGCTCTTTGGTCTGCAGGGGCCAGTTCTCCTGGGCAGACCCGTCCCAGCCCTCCCCCCACACCGGCCGGCCCTGCCTGCGGTTCTCAGGGATGCTGCCGCCGTGGGCCTTGGCCTCTGTCCTCACTGACCCACTGGACCCATACCTGCCCAGGCCCCATGGCCTTGGCAAGTCCTGCCAGTCCTTGAAAGTGACATCCACTGGGGCCCTGCGGGCCTGCGGGCCCCAAGCACGAGGTGGAGACAGGTTCCCAGCCACGGGGCCTCGCTGCTCTGGACAGCACAGGCCAGCCTTCCTGTGTCCACAGAGGCCTCTGCTGCCCGCTGGGGGCCCTGGGTCTGAGCCACAGGCTCTGAGCCAGGTTGGGACCCCCACTCACCATCTGTTGCCCGTGGCGCTGGGGAAGAAGGGGGCCTGGCTGTCCCCGCTACGGACCTGCAGGTGTGAAGAGCTCCCTGGGCCTCCGTCAGGCCTGCAGGGCGGCCTTGCCCCCAGCGACACGGGCGGCTCCCACGTGGGGCTCTTCCTCTCCTGAGGTCACGGCAAGTGCTTGGGTGGCACAGATAACCCCAGGGCAGGGTAGTGGCAGTGCTTGGGCAGATGAGTCCACGGCAGTCTGCATGCCCGGGGGCTCTGAGCGCGGCACCCAAGGCCTCTCTCTGGGCGGTGTCTGGCCAGTGGCTGACCGCAGGGCCTGCCCTGGACCCAAAATCTCGAGAAGCCCTGTGGAGGGGGCATGATTCTGCCCCCCAGCCCAGAAGGGAGGTGTCCTCAGCGCGGGGGTCTCTGTGCTAACCCAGGCCTGGGTGCCGCCGTAACCTGCATGCTGGGTGAGGCTGTGACCGGCTTTGGGGAGTCACGTGCCAAGGGAAGGACTCCAGGAACAGTGTGGACTGGCTTCTTGCATTTTGTGTGTGAGAGCCCCGGGGCACCTGCCCACCCACCGCTATCATGGAGCTGGGTGGGCGTGGGCCTAACATCCAGGCCCCGGGGTCGGAGATGAGCCCCCAGCACAGTTTCCCTGTTTGACTGATGCAGATGACATGGGCGGAAGCCCGCCCGCCCGAGACTCGCCCCCGGTCTGAGGGGAGAGTTCAGGGAGAACGGCAGGTTTTGTTCTCCTGCTTGGTGATTCTCTCACCTTCCCCGGGCCCGCCTGAGGCTGTTGGGGGCCGGAGGAGCCCCCTTACTGGACAGTTGGCTCACTGAACCGGCAGGAGTGTGACTCCAGGGCACGTTGGGCACGGCCTCAGCAGGCTGTTGGATGCCCAGCCGCTGCAGCAGGCCAGCCAGCCGGTTGGAGGCCCGGTTGGCATCTCCTGGAAGGGATGGTCACTTGCCCCCCAACCCTGAGGGGACGTGGACGCCAGCGCTGTGGGGGTGTGTGGGTTTGCTCCCGCCCGCCGTGGCCCGGCTGTGGACCCTGTGTAGACCAGGTGAGGCCCCTCCCTCTCCGGGCCCTGGGCTCCAGGGCTGCTCTTCAGTCCCTTTGAGGCCCAGAGCCATCTCGGCAGGAAGGGGCAAGAGAGCGGTGGCCTCCCCTTGTCCACCCCCACATCACGACGGTCCAGGGCCGCCCACAGCCTGGGCCGCACAGCAGCCCCAGGCCTGCCCTCCCGAGGCTGGCCAGGAGCTGCGCCCCTCCCGGAGCCCCGCTGGCCGGGCCAGCCCTCAGCGGGAGGCCTGGGGGCTCCGGTCCGGGGGTCCAGGTGGCCTTGGCTGCTGCACATACTGCCCACCCCTCCCGAGTCCTGCCTCGGGGGGGACCGCCCCTCCCCCGACTTGGCAGCAGGGCTTCTGGGAGCACCGTGGAGCGGGGGGGTCACAGGCACTCTCAAGGACACGGAGCGGGAGCCCCCAGGCTTGTGAACAGCAGCGTGGGGCACAGTCACAGGCGTCCCGTACCCGCAAGGGCAGCTTCCGACGCAGGTCCTCCGCATGGTAGCAGAGCACGGCCTGGGGGCACGCAATCCTCGTCCTGGACGTCAGGCGGCGCGGACCACGGGCTCCATGAGAGCCTGGGGTGCACACGTGTGTGCACAGGTGTGTGTGCCTGTGGCACGTGCGGGCGTCTTTGCGTGTGTGAGTGCACACGTGTGCATGCCTGTTGTGTGGGTGCGCTGTGTGTGTGCATGGGCGTATGTGTGTATCCATTCACACTGAGCAAAGAGGTATTTCTGCAGCTGAGGTAGAAACTCACCAGCGCCGTTTCAAACGTACGTGGTAAATAGCAGCGGGACCTGTGGACCTGCCTCTGGGAGCTGCGGAACTGTGACGGTCCCTGCAAGGCCAGCGGGGCCAGTAGTGCTCCTGAGCTCATGGGCAAGAACAGCTTCCGTGGGTAATGACCGCACGGCTGTGCCTTCGACAAGCCACGGGGCATCTGTTGACATCACGCACATGCAACAGAAGTGCGCACATGGGCTGTGTGCGAACGGGAGGGTGTGGCCATGGCCGCGCGCAGAGGGGTCCCAGGCGCTCCTGGAGCCCTGAGCTGGGCACCTTCCACCCCAGGGCCCCACATCCCTTCTGAGCACCCCGGCTGTCCCACACGGCCCCCTCAGTGAGTCTCAGCTGCAGCTCCCGTCACAGCCCTCACAGCTCCCGCGAGGTCGAGGCTGAGGCCCAGCCCGGCCAGGCGCCCAGAGGTGGGCACACGCATCCCCGCTGGCTGAGACGTGTGCTGAGGCTGAGGCCCCGCCCGGGCCAGGCGCCTGGAGGTGGGCACACTCGTGCCCGCTGGCTGAGACGCGTGCCGAGAGCCAAGGCCCCATCTGCTCTGAGGGCTGAGGGCGCTGGGCAGTGGGTGGCGGAAGCCACTCGTGCTGCCCCCGCGGGGTGCCCCGCGCCCACTTGGGGCGACAGGTCTGGAGGGAGGTCCGGCAAAGTGTGCGCCACCTGTTTCCATGACACAGGGCGGCTTTTCATGCCCTCTCTTCATTGGACTGTCGAGAGGGTCCCGATCACCAGGGGGAGTCCTGGCCCCAGTCCCCCGTGCGTGTCTGCTGGCTTCTACGTGGCTCTGGAAGGGAGCGCGGCCAGCCGGGGGCAGGGGGCAGGGGGCGGCGGCAGTGGGCGCACCCTTCCTGTTCCACAGGGCGGGAAATGGAACCCGAGGCGGAGGGGACCCACGCGGTCCATCAGCCAGGACGCTGCGATGCTGGTGCCCAGGACGGCCAGGCCGGAAGCGCCCAGGACACCAGCATCCAGCGTTGATGAGGACAAGGTGGATAGCCCAGCAGCACAGGTACAGATGAGACAAGAAGGCTGTTCACGCCTGGGGACACGCAGAGCCCGCGCGTGTGCAGAAACATCGCGCGTCTTTAGGAATCGGGGCGACGCGGATACGGACCGCACCTCCGTTCCCTCGGCAGACTGTGGAGACTGAGGCCACCAAGTGTCCACAGGGGTTCCCGTTGACGGCGGAGCGTGCCCTGCACACACGTGGGCACTCACAGCAGCCCCGCCGGGAGGAGGTCGGACGTCCCCGCACACGAGGACAGAGGGAGACGGAGGCGCCTCACCCAGGGCCGCGGGCGAGCGCAGCCACTCCAGCGACGCGCGTGGCCTCGCGGCCACCGTGTCAGGAGGCATGGCCCCAAGTCCTTCCGTCAGGCTCAAGCAGACAAAGCTGGCTGTGTTGTTTGGTGGCGTGAAATGTGTGCAGAGACGCCCGAGAAACGGATGTGACTGACCTCAGGCCCAGTGACCCTGACGGCAGAGCCTGCCCCAGGGACCGGAGGCCGGTGGTCGGAAAGGAGGGCAGAGGACCGGGGGGCGGCCCAGGGGGTCGGGGCAGAGGACGTGAGGGGAGGGCGCTGCCTCCACCCGGCTGGAGCATCCAAGTGACACCGACTGTTACAGCCGACAGACTGCACGGGAACGAGTGTCTGTGAACAGAGAGAGTCAGGGTGACATGTTGCGTCTACACCAAAACTTTAACACTGGAGGTGGAGTGGGTGAACGCAGGGTGGCTCCTGAGTTTCCAGGGACCACGGGCTCTGGCTTCCTCGAGGAACTTGGCCTCCTGCAACAGGTAGGGGTTGATTACACCTGCCTGTGGTCAGTGGTTCCGCAGCCACCGGGGCTCACTGAGGGCCGGGCCTCCAGTGAGGCGCTGAGGCTTGATCTGACCCGTGGCTCTGGGCACCGTGCCCGCAGGCCTGTGGGGTGAGGTCGGAGGTCACGGAATGAAGGCTGAGCCTGGGCTCCACAGCCACCCCCCTGGCACTGGGACCACGTGTAGTCCGGCTGCACGAAGGCTGCCCAGGAAGCTGTCTGTCCCTCCAGGCCCCGTGTGTGCCGGTCTTGTCGTGGGTGGCGTCCAGCGGCCGACCCTGCTTCAGGTCCTCCTCCCAAATGAGGACAGAGTGTGCTGGAACCCACAGGTACGGAGGCAGGGATGGGCCGTCTGGGGGACGCCAGCCCAGGGAGGAATCCTCCCTGGCTCCTGAGCGCTGGGCTCCTCCTCGGTTTCCTTTTCAGCCTCCACTCGGGGCAGGAGGGCTCGAGGGGAGCTTCTGGAACAGCCCTGCAGCTGCCGAGGGGGACAGGGAGGCCTGCGGAGGGGCTGGGGTCGCTCTCAGCAGCCCCTGTGGCTCCCACCCCTGCAGGCGTAGCCCCCGCCCTTCTGGAGTCTGCCAGCCCCTCAAACGCTCCGTGTGTGAGACATTCCAGCCTTAGCTCCCTCCCTGGAAACTGGAAAGGCTGAACAAAGCAGTCCCATGGTTAGCACTCTGCTCGTCCACTTCTGGGGGCCTGGGTTCAATCCCTGGCTGGGGAGCCCAGGCCTTCGAGAGGAGGGACCCTTGTGAAGTGAGCCCTGTGTTCACTTCTGCTCTCTCCCAAAGGGCACTTTCCAAATTGCGGGGCAGGGCAGCAGAGCCCGAGGGAGCAGAGGGCTTGCTGGGTGGGGAATGGAGGTCAGACTTCGGGGCTGCTGAGGGGCCTCGGGCTTGAGGGGACCCCTGGGTGCTCGGACCTCCTGAGCTGGTCACGCCCAGAGGCAGCTGCCAGAGGCCCGGGGCTGACAGAACCTCAGGAGGAGCTCAGAGCGGCAGCTCCTCCAGGGAGGGGGTGATCGGTGGGCCTCCCGGCCTCCCAGCTGAGGCCGCTGGGCAACACCGTGGGAGTAAGGACCTCACGGCGAGGGTGAGAAGCGCCCCTTGGTGAGGAGTGCAGAACCGCAGTGGGCCTGAGCTGACGCCTGACACCGCGCTCGGGCAGATCCAGGGCACCTCCTGCCCAAAGAAAACTCAACGCTGTAGGAAAGGTGACGGACTCAGACGGGCCGCACGGTGGGGCTGGCAGAGCGCGGTGACAGCACGCCAGCCGTGGAGCTGAAAGACCACAAAGACGGAAGGGTGGACAGAAGGTCTGATTAGCAAACAAGAATTCTTTATGCAGCGGAAGTGTTCTTCAGAAATGAGGCAGAAAGAACTGGGATCTGAGAGCGTCAGGCCCACGCACATGCGCCACAGGAGGCCACAGGGAACTCTCCGGGCTGAGGGGGACCCTCAGGTGGAACCGCAGATGAGCAAGAACGGACAGCCAGCCCAGGACGGCGAGATGAGTAGGCAGGTACAAACAGGACGCTGCCTGTCTACAGATGGCGTGATCTGCATATAAAACATCCAAAGGAAGTCACTACAAAACTATTAGAACTCATCTCCGTTTTGGCAAGATTGAAAGTCAACATACAAACACCTGCATCTCTACACGTGAGCAGGAAGCAAGCTGAAAATAAAACAGAGAAATAATTCCCCTTACAGCAGTGCGAAAATGAAACTCAAATAAATTTAACAAAAGAAAGTGCAAGACTTAGACGCTGAGAAGTGCCGAATGCTGTTGAAATAAGCTGAAGAGCTCCAGACAAAGGCAAAAACATTCCATGCGCAGAAACGCAAAGACAACACGGTGGAGGCAGCAACAGCCCCCAACTGGTTTACAGATTCAACACAACTCTCATTAAAATTCTAGCTGGCTTTTTTTTTTTTTCCGGAAATTGACAAGTTCAAAACTCACATGGAAATACATGAGACCCAGAATAGCCAAAACATTGAAAAAGAAGAACAGAGTTTCAGGATGCGTATTTTTCATTTCAAAACTTACTACAAAGACGGTAATCAAGACAGAGTGGTGCTGACATAAGGAGAGACACACAGATCAACAGAATATACGTGAGATTTCAGAAAAAAGCTTGTATTTTATGTTAATTTTTTAAAAAAGAGACCAACACAATCCATTGGGAAAAGAATAGTGAGTTCAGTATATGATGCTGGGACAGGTGAATTTCCACTTGCAAAAGAATAAATCTGAACCGCTTGCTGCTGCTGCTGCTGCTAAGTCGCTTCAGTCGTGTCCAACTCTGTGCGACCCCATAGATGGCAGCCCACCAGGCTCCCCCGTCCCTGGGATTCTCCAGGCAAGAACACTGGAGTGGGTTGCCGTTTCCTTCTCCAATGCATGAAAGTGAAAAGTGAAAGTGAAGTCGCTCAGTCGTGTCTGACTCTTACTGACCCCACGGACTGCAGCCCACCAGGCTCCTCTGTCCATGGATTTTCCAGGCAAGAGTACTGGAGTGGGGGGCCATCACCTTCTCCGACCTACCTCACACCATATATAAAAATTAAAGTGGAGTTAAGATAATAAAAAAGATCACAGACCTAGGTATAAGACCTAAAATGATAAAACTTTTTAGGAGGGAACATAGTTGTAAGTCTCAGTGACTTGCGTTAGGCAGTGATTTCTTAGACGTGACACCGAAGGCACGGCAATGAAAGATTGGTAGCATGAACTTCATCAGCATTAAAGACCCACCTGCTTCAGAGCACATCGTCAGGGACGTGAAGAAGCAGCCCCCAGAGCGGGAGGAGAAATCTGTGTGCACACCCTGTGTCTGATACAGGACATGCGTCCGGAGCATAAAGCACCTTTGCAGCTCAGTGAGAGGAGGGCAAGCAGCAGGACTGGGAAGTCGGCACAGACTCTGAGTGGACTGTTCTTTAAAGATAGACGACTGTCAGTAAGCTCAGGAAGGCACGCTCAACATCAGCCATCTTTAGGGAAATACAAGTCGAATACAAGGTGTCCCACCAGGACAACTGACGCCAAGGTAGACAAGAAGGAAGTGCTGGGACTCTCGTCTGCTGCTGCCGTGTCCCAGAACAGCAGTCTCGGGAGCGCCTTGGCCTCCAGCGCTCAGGACTCGGTGCTTTCACACCTGTGACCCGGGCTCAATCCCTGGAGGATGGAAGATCCTGCAAGGCACGTGGCATGGTTAAAACAAAGTGAAGTAAAAGACTTTGGATGCAACGAGGCCAAACCAGTCCACCCTAAAGGAAATCAGTCCTGAATACTCTTTGGAAGGACTGATGTTGAAGCTGAAGCTCCAGTACTTTAGCCACCTGATGCGAAGAGCTGACTCATTTGAAAAGACCCTGATGCTGGGAAAGACTGAGGGCAGGAGGAGACGGGGACGACAGAGGATGAGATGTTTGGATGGCATCACCGACTCAGTGGACATGGGTTGGGTGGACTCGGGAGTTGGTGATGGACAGGGAGGCCTGGCATGCTGCTGTCCAGGGGGTCGCAGAGTCGGACACGACTGAGCGACTGAGCAACCACAATAACGACAAAGTGAAAGAATGTAGCCTCACTTTGTTGTTTTTTTTTTAATTTTTAAAAGTTAAAAAACTTCCTTTGCTGCACCGTGTGGCTTACAGGGTCTTAGCTCGCCGAGCAGGCACTGAACCCGGGGCCCCAGCAGGGAGCACCGAGCGCTGGTCCCTGGACACCGGGGATCCCGGGCTCAGTCACTTCGGAAAGCAGCGGTGGGGCCTCAGAGTGTTGAAAACAGAGTGGCTGTATGACTCGGGAATTCCACTCAGTGGTCACTGTCTCCCCTCCCCAGGAACGAATGCTTCTTTCAACACATGACTTCATCGCCGCATGAGCCACAATCCCCCTTGAAACGGAAACCGCACAAGCGTTCCTCGTCCCTCCTTTGGGGCGCAGACCTCAAAGCGCGGCTGCTGACCGCGCGGTGACTCTGTCCGCCTTTCTGCGAGCCCACCCTGCCGCTCCCCAGCAGCCGCACCGTTCACGCTCCCATCTCTCCACATCCTCCGCAGGACTCCAGTTCTGGCTTTTTCTTGTTGAAACAGGAGCCGTTCTGACGGGTGTGAGGGCACAGCATCTGTCGGTTTTAGCTGTCATCCTGGTGCTGGGTGGAGAGCGGGGTCGTAGGTGGACCTGGGAGCCTGGTCCGTGTAGGTCAGAGCTCTGGCGGGATCCCGGGGCTCAGGGCAGCTGGAGCCGTGGGGAGGGGAGTGGGAAGCGGGTCCGATCCACATGGAAGGCAGAGTCAGAGCAGGCGGGAGAGGGTGCCCTGCCCTGGGGCCCTGGCCAGCTGTGCCCCCTCCCTGCCGTCTCCCCTCCAGCGCACGGCTGGCCCAGGCCAGCTTAGGAGCTGGTGCTGCGTCAGGGGGCAGTCCCAGCTCCCCCGGCCACCCCCGGGCACCCATCTGGGTCCCCACCCCCGGGACTAACATGGGCTGGCAGACAGGGGCAGGGGCCCACGGACCCAGGGCTTGGCGGGGCCTCCCCACTTCTGGCACTGCCCGGCGTCCCGCTGGAGCAGGATGGTAGCATCTGACCCCGAGGGCCCAGGGCCTCAGGGCACAGGTGCGTCCAGGGCCAGGCCGGCCCCTGGGATCCTGCACGGCCTCTGCGGGCCTGGGCCACGTGAGGTTTACAGGCAGCTGGGGCAGGACCTGGGGCGCTCAGCGTGCTGGCCTCCGGGGGCTGGGGACGAGCTGGTGGCCCCCATGTGGCCTGTGGGCAGGCGGAAGGCAGTCCCGGAGCTCCAGGCCGTGGGCCGCGGAGCTCCCCACAGCTTCACCTGGGGTGGCTGCGAGGGGAGGGGTGGGAGCCCCAGAGATGGGCTCGGGCAAAGGGGCCCTCAGAGGTGTATGCAGGGGGAGCTCCCTGCAGGCCCTGGCCGGTGCTTCCTTCTCTGGCTTTGACCCCGGGGATCTGAGCCTGAGGTGGGGCTGCGGCCCGCAGAGCGGCTGACCCGGGCTCTGGGGGTCAGCCGGAAGCAGAGACAAGCTGGGGCCGGGGGTCCCACCCTGGCACTGTGTAACAGGCATCTGTACCGCCGTAAGCTCCATTGTCACTGGTCTTGACCGTAATCAACAACTTCAGCCGTGCAGAGCTCTGACCCTCACCCCCCCAACCGGAACGTACGCACAGCCGACCCTGACCTGATTCTAGAGCCGGGCTCCCTCCTCTGGGGTGAGGGGTGCCTGCTCCCTCTGGTTTGGACAAACCGGCAAATGGACACGAGCCAGGAAGCAGGCCCGGCGCCGGGCGCCTCTGCGGTGCTCACGTGTCCACTTGCGGGCACTCGTGTCCCTTCCCCCGCCTCCTTGGTGGGGACCCTGCTGGGCCCCGCCTACCCTGTCCTAAGTGTTTCTGCCCTCCGTCAGGGGTGAAGGACGCCCCCTCTCCCCTGCACCAGGACAGGCGAGGTCTGGGGTCGTGGGAGAGGGAGGAGATGACCTTGCAGTGCCGGCCCCTCCTCTGCTCCAGCAGTGGCCTGCAGTGGGTGGCTCCTGCAACCCCAGGGCCGGGCGGTCAGGGGGTGCGGGCAGAGAGGGGCCCGTGAGGGCTGGCCCCTGCCTCCCTGCACAGCTAGCAGCGAGCCTGCTTCCGAGGGGAGCACGCAGCTGGCAGTGGGGTCTCGGGGAGCCCCCAGATTGGGCCCTGGCTCCAGACCGGGTGCAGGAGGGAGAACATGGGAGCCTGGCCCGCAGCTGTCTGTCTGTCTGTCCCCCTGTGCAGGAAGTGCCCGCCTCACCCTGCCCCCACCCTGCCTGGGCAGGGGGCAGGGCCTGGGGGGCCCTGGGGTGGGCTCAGAGCAAAGGCCTCCTCTTTCTGCTCACCTGCAGGACAGACTGACTTTTAACAGACAGGCTCCTACTGAGGGTCCTGGGCAGGACGGGAGGACAGCCTGGCCTGAAGACCCTGCGCCCCTCTCCTCGTGGGGGGCCCGTGGCTGGGAGGGGTGAGAGACCTGAGCAGGGGCTGCTTGGGGCCAGGAGGGGCCACAGACGATGGGGGGCCACCCACCCCACCCAGGTCGCCTGGGGCCCCGAGGGCGGGGATGGGAGCCCCAGCCAGGCTGCAGGTGTCTCAGAGCCGGGCGGGCCGAGGACTGGCCCTCACCCCGGAGGGAAGTCCCCAGATCTGGGTGGGCGGCAGCCCCCGCTGTGGCAAGGGGCTGGGGTGGGCGGGGGTCCTTCCCCAGCGCCCCTTGCAGCAGGGATAGGAACTGGCAGATACCCCAGCTGCGAAGGTGCCACAGAGGGAGCCGCTCTGAGGTGCATCCGGCGGGCGGGTGAGAGCTCAGGTACTCAGGCTGGGTGCCCTGTGGGAAGCCACAGCAAGCCGCTGGCTGGGGACAGACGCCGTGCCAGGCCCCAGGGTGCGGAGCCCTCGCGGGCTGGGTGCTGCCAGCCTCCCCGAAGCCCTTTCCCCACTTCCTCCTGGGGATCCCACTTCGCAGAATGGGTTCCCACCTGGCACAGCAGCTTCCGGAAGAGGACTCCGGGGTCACGGCCACCCCCCCAGCAGCAGCCTGGTCTGGCCGCCGAGTCTGGGTCAGCCTTGAGGGCAGAGAGCTGGGGACCCTATCCTTATGGCTCTGCCCAGGCAGCGAGGGCCCCGTGCATCCCGGACACGGCCGGGGCGAGTCCTTGCGCTCTGCGCATAGGGCCCGCCCTTGTCAGAGAAGGGGGCGCGGGTTCGTCTGCAGAGGTGGCCGTTCCCTGGCAGCTGTCACACACCCTCGGCACATGCTGTCGGGCGAGGCCGGCTCCCCTGCGCCCCCCCACCCCGCCCCGTCCCGTGTTTGCCTGGGCCCTCGGGGCAGGCGATGCCTCTGTGGAGGGCAGCAGGGGGCCATCCACACCTGCTGTGGGCGGGGCTGCAGACCGGGACCAGGCTGAGAACCCAGCTCCGCCACCTCCCGCGGTGACCTTGGGTGCATCCCGGGGCTCAGGGCTCGGCTGTGAAGGAGGTCCCACCCCACTTACAGCACAGAGAAGGGGCCCCAGCCCTGCACCCCCCCCCGGGCACTCCCCACACTTGGCCCCCCCTGCTGTTCCCCTGGTGCCCTCTGACACTGATGTAATTCCCCGACTCAGACCCCTGTCCTGGCTGGAGCCCCCAGTCCCCACACGCCTCCCAGGGAACCCTGGATGGCGGGGCAGGCCTGAGCGTGTCTGTACAGAGGACGGTCTGGGGTCCCAGAGTGGGCTGCTGGCTCTGGGACGGACACAGGACAGGAGTACGAGGCAGGTGGGCCAGGAGGAGTCCACGGAGAGGCTGGCCTCGGCCTGACCCAGCAGGGCCTGTAGGAGGAAGGCGGGGCTGAGTGCTCCAGTCTCGGGCAACTGGACACTCTGCTCTGGCAGCTGCTGAGAAGGACCGTCTGGGAAGCGGCCAACCCACAGGGCCCCGGGCTCCCCACTCTCGGGGCACGGCAGCTCTGGGGGCCCCAGCAAGTCCGCCCAGGAAGAGCCGTAGGGGCAGGCTGCTGGAGGCTGGTGAACTGCACGTTTGGAGGCCTCGGAAGGAGACATGCATGCATAAAGGCGTGCACGCTCCTGGGTGTCATTTTTAATTTTCACTTTATACAATGTTTTACGGTTTGAAAGTTTTTCAAGTTGCATTAGTTTTGCAGTTTAAAAAAACTAAGCAAGCAAGCTGCAACTAGCACAGGGGTATCACGGGGTCCCAGGTGCTAGGCGGACCCGGGCTGGGCCCCTGCTGCTATCCTAGCTTTTTCTTTATTTGACCATGACTTTTAGTGCATGTTTATATAATATTCAGAAATACCTTCAGGGAAGGAGGAAAAGAAAAGCCTCCGATTGCTGTGGCTTAACACAGAAGGTCTTCTTCCTCACCTCATGAGAAGTAGGGAGGAGCTGGCACCTAGCTTGGTTCAGTGGCTCAGGGGTGGGTTTCGGGGCCAGGTCTTTGCCTCATGGTTGCAGGATGGCTGCAGCAGGTCCAGCCATCAAGTCCACATTCAAGGTATTATGCAGCTGCACATGCCCTTTTTCTTGGGAAAGCAGGTGTCATCAGCTCAGCGTGAGTCTCAGGCCACTCCTGGCCATGAGACAGTCTGTCAAGAGATCCATCAAATTGGCTTGGAACAAGTGCACCTCATCCCTGGGTGTGGACCCATTGCTGATCTGAGCAAAACTGCTGAGGCGAGTGGCTGCTGTAGTGAGTGCTGGCTGGGGAGGACTGCCTTCCTGACATCTGACTGCTCTGCACGCAGCCTGAGGGGTGGGCCACGGACGTTCACCCCTTCCCACGCCCCAACGAGAGGCTCCACCCGCACAGCCTCTCCCTGCCCCCCAGAACCCTCCTCTGACTCCTCCAAACCTTTTCCCTGCCCAAAGTAAGGACCGTCCTCCAGGGAGCCTCCGGGCCTGCTGGTCTCTGCCGGCACAGGGCACTTCCGCCCATGCCCCCGCCTCGGCCCGGGGTCCAGCGTGTCCAGGCACCTGTCCCTCTGCCCCCATGTCCCCTACCTCCTCTCGGGCCCACCTGGGACCCCCACCTTCCCTACCCCCTGGCTCTTCCTGCCCCGAGCTGAGAACTGGGTGTCTCCAGGCCTCCTTTGCCTTCTCCCCACCCCCTTCAGCTTGCTGTGCACACAGCTTCTCTCTGCTCCCCTCCCCCAGTTGCCCCTTCTCAGGTTTGCCCCTGCCCTAGTGCTGGTCTGAGTTCTGGCCCCTCTGCAGGGTCACCCCACCCCTGCTGCTAAATGACTCCTCAGTGAGTCTCTCCAAAATGCTCTGCGTTCTTCCAAAGCACCGATCACCTTCCTACTATATAACTGTCTTACTAAGATTACTGTTTAATAATTCTTTCAAGATTTATGTTTTTGGCTGTGGTGGGTGTTCGCTGCTTTGCCAGGGCTTTCTCCAGTTGCAGCGAGAAGGGGCATTCATTGTGGTGTGCGGGCTTCTCATTGCTTCCCTTTTTGTGGAGCAGGGACTTCGCGAGCTAACTGGCCCCCTGCCCTGACCGCACCCCTCTGACTGCAGCCCCCCAGGCTGGCCCAGGCTTCTGAGCGGCCGGCTTGTTCTGGGCCCGTGCTTCTTCCCTCTGACTGGCAGGGTCCTGCTGCTCAGCGTCGGGCCCCCGCGGCTCTCAGCTTGGCAGGAATCTCCCCATCTGCTCTCAGTGTCCGCCCGGGCTTCTCCTCTCTGTAAGCGTTGCTGGCTGTGCTCTGGGGGGAGTAGCTCTCCTGCCATCGCAGCTGGCGAACGTGCTCCCCAGCAGCCTTCCTTCTGCTGTCACGCAGAGATTCAGTCTCTGGATGGCATCTCCCCACAGGCTGTGGCCCCTGCCAGCCCCGCCCAGGACACAGGTCTCTTGTCCAGGAGTTGGGACGGCCAGCTGGCCCCTACACTTTCTAAGGGGGGGTTGTAGCTTTTAGAACCTGGAAGGGAATCGTCTCCTGACTCGTTTTCAAAGTTGACTAAACTTTTTTAAAGTTTCGAGGTTCAATGTGGATCTTTTCTCTTCCACGTAAATCTTAGCGTTTAAGGAGGTTCTTAGAAAAAAATCAAATAGCATTTTCTTTAGGATTGTGCTGGGTTTAGCGCAGATTTCCCATCCCTTCTACTGTTTTTTATATAACTTTGAAAGTCTCTATTAAAAAATGGATGCTGGCCAGGATTTGTGGCCCTTTGAGGGGCCGTGGCGGGCAAGCTCTGATCCTGTGCGCATGTCTGTATGTGGACCTCTGTGTGCCCCTCTCTCATGTCCTCTTTGCTTGAAGCTTGTTTTTTCCTACTTGTGAGTTGGACGTTTGATTATTTATCTGTTCTATGGGCTTCCCTGGAGGCTCAGATGGTAAAGAATTCGCCTCCAATGTGGAGACCTGGGTTTGAGCCCTAGGTTGGGAAGATCCCCTGGAGAAGGAAATGGCAACCCACTCCAGTATTCTTGCCTGGAGAATCCCATGGACAGAGGAACCTGGCAGCTACAGTCCACGGGGTCAGAAAGAGGTGGACACGACTGAGCAACTAGTTCTAAGGACTAGAGCCTGGGGCTGCAGTCCACGGGGTCAGAGTCGGACACGCCTGCATGGCTGAGCGCGGCGTGAGCAGCTGCCTCTATTTTCCCCGACTTCACCTGCAGGCTCTCGCTCCCCTTCTACACTGAAGTGAAAACCTGCACAGTCTCTGCCTCTGTGCCCTCATCTCACCTCCAGCTTTAAGAAAACAGTAAGCCGCAGTTCATTTCATGGAAAGATGGGCTCGATAAAGGACAGAAATGGTATGGACCTAACAGAAGCAGAAGGTATTAAGAAGAGGTGGTAAGAATACACAGAATTGTACAAAAAAGATATTCACGACCAAGATAATCACAATGGTGTGATCATTCACCTAGAGCCAGACATCCTGGAATGTGAAGTCAAGTGGGCCTTAGAAAGCGTCACTACGAACAAAGCTAGTGGAGGTGATGGAATTCCAGTTGAGCTATTTCAAATCCTGGAAGATGATGCTGTGAAAGTGCTGCACTCAATATGCCAGCACATTTGGAAAACTCAGCAGTGGCCACAGGACTAGAAAAGGTCAGTTTTCATTCCAATCCCAAAGAAAGGCAATGCCAAAGAATGCTCAAACTACCGCACAATTGCACTCATCTCACACGCTAGTAAAGTCATGCTCAAAATTCTCCAAGCCAGGCTTCAGCAATATGTGAACCGTGAACTTCCTGATGTTCAAGCTGGTTTTAGAAAAGGCAGAGGAACCAGAGATCAAATTGCCAACATCCGCTGGATCATGGAAAAAGCAAGAGAGTTCCAGAAAAACATCTATTTCTGCTTTATTGACTATGCCAAAGCCTTTGACTGTATGGATCACAATAAACTGTGGAAAATTCTGAAAGAGATGGGAATACCAGACCACCTGACCTGCCTCTTGAGAAACCTATATACAGGTCAGGAAGCAACAGTTAGAACTGCACATGGAACAACAGACTGGTTCCAAATAGGAAAAGGAGAACGTCAAGGCTGGATATTGTCACCCTGCTTATTTAACTTATATGCAGAATACATCATGAGAAACGCTGGGCTGGAAGAAGCACAAGCTGGAATCAAGATTGCCGGGAGAAATATCAATAACCTCAGATATGCAAATGACACCACCCTTATGGCAGAAAGTGAAGAGGAACTAAAAAGTCCCTTGATGAAAGAGGAGAGTGAAAAAGTTGGCTTAAAGCTCAACATTCAGAAAACGAAGATTATGGCATCTGGTCCCATCACTTCATGGGAAATAGATGGGGAAACAGTGGAAACAGTGTCAGACTTTATTTTTTGGGCTCCAAAATCACTGCAGATGGTGACTGCAGCCATGAAATTAAAAGACGCTTACTCCTTGGAAGGAAAGTTATGACCAACCTAGATAGCATATTCAAAAGCAGAGACATTACTTTGCTGACAAAGGTCCGTCTAGTCAAGGCTATGGTTTTTCCAGTGGTCGTGTGTGGATGTGAGCGTTGGACTGTGAAGAAAGCTGAGCGCCGAAGAATTGATGCGTTTGAAATGTGTTGTTGGAGAAGACTCTTGAGAGTCCCTTGGACTGCAAGGAGATCCAACCAGTCCACTCTAAAGGAGATCAGCCCTGGGATTTCTTTGGAAGGAATGATGCTGAAGCTGAAACTCCAGTACTTTGGCCACCTCATGTGAAGAGTTGACTCATTGGAAAAGACTCTGATGCTGGGAGGGATTGGGGTCAGGAGGAGAAGGGGATGACGGAGGATGAGATGGCTGGATGGCATCACTGACTCGATGGACGTGAGTCTGGGTGAACTCCGGGCATCTGTGATGGACAGGCAGGCCTGGCTGCTGCGGTTCATGGGGTCACAAAGAGTCGGATACGACTCAGTGACTAGACTGAGCTGAACTGGAGCCACAGTCAGGCCACTCTTGTTGTTTAGGCGCAAGTTCTGCGTCTCGTCGGGAACCGTGCCCTGGTGTTTGCAGACCCCGCCAGCAGCTGGGCGTGCTTTTAAACCAGGGGTTCTGGTTTCAGTGCTGCTGCAGGTTCCTCACTTGGATTTATGTTTAGCTTGGACGGGCTCCTCCACGTTTCCCAGCAAGGGCACTCAGACCCTGAGCCCGTGTGTGTCTACAACGCCTCTCTCTCATCCTCAGACCTGCCTGGCCGAGGGCAGAGTCCCAGGCTCACAACACAGTCTGCAGGCTCCTTCTGGGCTCAGGCCACACCTGAGCGTGCTTTCCTGGCCCACAGCCTGCTCGGCCGTGTCGGCCACACGGCCCATTCTGGCCCAGATGTGAGTGAGGACTTGGACGTGACCTCACCCTCAGCCCACCAGGCAGGGGTCACCGCTGAGCTCCGAACCCCAGCGTGGATGCCCGGCTGTGACAAGCTCCTGGGCGGCCTGCGTGCAGGACTCCCTGTGACCACAGGGACTGGCTGCCCCTGTGAGACGTGGCTACAGACGCAGCCGAGGACATGCAGTTTTAATTCCATTTTAACAAACTTAACCTTGAACCGACGCAGACACACGAGGCAGGAGGGGCCCACACTGGCCGCTCAGCTTGAGCCTCGGAAGCAGGAGGAGCCCCGGGGACCGCGTGGTTTGGTTCTTAGGCTGCAGAAGGGCAAGTCTGAGGCCCCGCGAGATGACAAGGTCCTTGTCACACTCAGGGTGACTGTGGGTGTGAGTTTATACAGAAAAGCACACTGATGGGGTAAGAAGGGGCAACGTAAGCGTGGCAACGAGGGCAGCTCTCTGGACACAGTCCTGTGGAGACCTGGTGGGCTCGGACCCGCCAGCGGTCCCACACCGCGTGCAGAGGCTGCTCCTCCGGCCTGAGGGCTGCGGGGACCGATGGAGCCCCCCGCCCTCCAAGGGCGATGGGGGCTGCGGCACACAGGGCTGAGGCGCCCTCTGCCTGCAGTTTATTGCTAATACATACAGTTTACAAAGGGCATCTACTGGCCCAAGAGACTGCAGAATTGTGGGCAGAAAGGCCCGAGGGCCCCTGGACACCCTCCCAGACTCACTGCTTCACCCTCAGGGGGGCTCTGAGCGCCCTCTGAGGGGAGGACACGGAGCGCGGGGGGGCCACACCTGGTCGGCGGGGACGGCCCGGCACACGCAGCTTCACTCAGCGCCTTTTTATTGCCTCTGGGTTTGTGACTGCCGATACAGTGGCGCTGCAGGAGCGGCGGGCGGGCTAGAACCGTGGCCAGGAGGCTCTGCAGGAGCGGGCCTCAGAACCTGACGAAGGTGGCGTCGATCTGCCGCACGCTGGGCAGGGCCAGCATGATCTTCCGCCGGTACTGCGGGTCCCGCTGCAGGGGGTTCCGCTCCAGGTACACCGTCTCCAGGCTCCTGGCGCCCTTGAGCTCGTCCAGGTCACTCCAGCAGTCCAGGAGGTTGTCGTTCATCTGGGGGGACAGGCACGCGTCAAGAGATGCCTCAGGACCCCACGGCCCTCACCCCGCCCCATGCAGAAGATAGGCCGGCCGTCCCCCCGGGCGTGTGCTGGCCGGGCTGCGTCCCGCGGGAGGAACCTGGCGGACGCGCTAAGTCCATCTCCGGTCCGTAGAGGGACGAAGGAGCCGCCACACAGTGCCCGCCCCTGCCCCAGGCACAGAGGGTTTCTCAGACTCGCCTGCTTAAGGAAGCCCGTGTTCACGGAACTCCCCGTGGGCCTCGTGTGCCAGCCGCCCTGGGACACCCAGGTTTCCAAACTCGGAGGCTGTGGAGGCCCTGAGGCCTGCTCCCAGGGGGCGCGGTGCCTCTACCGCAAAGGGACAAGGGCTGCTCCTGGAGGAGCCGTGACCAGCGCCCCGCCCCGCCCGTCCATCACCGTCCTCCGGGCTCCACCACGTGCAGTCAGGGCAGGAGGAGGCTGTGGCCCAGGGGCTGGGGCTACAGCCGGCCAGCCAACAGGGGCCACATGAGCACGGGGTGCACGCCTTCAACACGTGCCCCTTGGTAAGCACGGCTGTCTGGCTCCTGCTGTGGTCCGGGGGCCCCTGGCGCCCACAGTCTTACTGCCCCACACCTTCCAGACTGGACGGACGGCTCTGCTCTCCAGTTGGTCTTTAGTGTTTGTTTTGTGTTTTAAGCAGCACCTTCTACCTTTCTTTTGGCAAAACACACAGTCTATTTATAAGCATTTTTTGTATTTTCTTCCTTAAAAAACATGGCTTCTGTGTTTCTGCTACAAAATACGGCGATAACGGGGGAGTGCTGCGAGGTGTGTTCTTAAGGCAGGTCTGTATCACGTGAGTGTCAATAACGTCCACAGAAGTGAAAAGACACCTTCATGGAACAAACTGAGCCCTGTCCCTCCTTCAGAGCGGAGGGCGTGGCAGCCGGATCTACTCCGACCCCTTTCCCGTGTCGCTGCTGGTGGCGTCCGTGACTCGCCCGCGCCTCCTCTCCCCTCCAGTCATCTGAGCCAGACGTGCACGCCACATGCTCCCCCCGTGAGCCGTCACAGGTGCGCTGACTCCGCTGTCCCGGCAGTTACTGCGTTCACAAGCCCCGGGCCTCATCAGTTCGGGTGTTCCGAGCACGGCCAGCCTCCAGCGCTTTCCCCAGGATTTAGGAGAGTGGACCTAGGGGTTTTGCTCAGCGCCAAGTGTGTTCCCTCGCCTTAGACAAGGGAACTCCCAGATGCGTCTTTGTATGTGTTCAAAATGAAACTCAAAACCATTCACCTGTATCGTCTCCACAAAAAGTCTAGAACATCTGGAAGGGTCACGCGGCGGGGTGGGTGGGGGGCGGTGGTCTGTATGTCTCTCCTGAGATCTTCCCAGCCGAGGTGTGAAGGAGCAAGGCGTGGGGAGTGAGCTCCCGGTGCGCTCGTCTTCTCAAAGAACCTCCCGGAAGCACCACTTTAGTTCCTTCCGATCTAGACTGCCTCCTGCCTCCTTCTCGGTTTTTCCTGTCACAGGAAGTGACCTTTAAAGCAAGCTGGCTGCTGGTCGTGCAGCAGGGCCCGCACCCAGATGCAGCGGGCTGCTCCCTGCGGCCGCGAGCTTGTTCTCCAGCCGTTCCACACTTGACCGCTGCGTTACGTGGACACACAGTGGAGGTCCCCCCAACGTCCTGACCAGCACCCCTCGCAGGCAGAGCACACGGGGACGGCGGCCTGTGGCCGTCTCTCTCCCGGGTACGTGTGGTCGCGTGGGCACGCTGGTGACCCCGAGGACTCTGCCAACTCCTGGCGGGTGATCCTGGGCTCACACGTGAGCGTCCTGCCTGAACCCACGCTGGGGTCCTGCTGCAGACACAGCCGGGATGGCGCTCCAGGCACACGGTCTCCAGAGTCTATTCCAGTGGTTGACATTTACATACAAAATTCACATTCACTTCCCCTCCAATTCAGCAACGCTTGAAACAAAACCCAGATGTGGGAGAATCCTCAAGCTATTTTTCTGACGCAACAAAATCACTTGTAGGCTGCTGGCATCAGACTAGGAGTCTGCTACTTCATAGAAAGCTGGGGGTCGGAGAGCACGCAAGCCCCCCAGACACAGCCAGTCTGCTTACGACCCCATCGTGGGGGCATCCTGCCTCCTGGGGCCTCTGTCACTCAGGCCAGCACAGGCTCCCGGGAGGATCGCAGGGGCACGAGGGCCGGCACCTGGCTGGGCTGGGGTGAGGGGTGGGCGCATGTTGTGTGCCGCGTGCCCCGGTGCTGGAGCAGCCCGTCAGGACCCCGGCTCTGGGCTCCTGCTCTGGCTGTGTGGCTCCCTGCCTCTTCAGACCGAATCTCTCTGCTCGGATCCTCTGCCAACCCCCGGCCACACCCTCCTGCAGGGCTGGGCTGCACACCAAACCGCAGCTCCCACGGCTCGCTTCACGCCCGACTTCGGCGGCCGGCCCTGGCGTCGTGCCCTGTGCCGTCACTAGGGGGCAGCGGCGTGCTCACAGGGAAGCCCGGGGCACTTCTGAGTCGGGGAGCAGAGAACACCCAGGACGCCAGAGGGCTGGCAGAATGGCTGGCCAAGCAAGGGGCAGGCCGTGGACACAGCACAGATCTCTGACGACGCCGCTTTGCACATGGCACTCCCTGTAGGAGTCACGCTTGGGGCACGCATGTGGAACCTTGACCCTGAGGATCTCAGCTGGGGGTTGACCTGCAACGCCCGCTTCTTTTGCCTCGTTTCTCATCAGTGGGCTCCAGGAACCACCCCCATCGCCATGAGACCAACACGAGGCACGTTCCAAGGTGACCAACCACAGAGGCCCATCCATACCTCCTCCCGTGGTTCTGGGCCATCTGAGCTGGAAGCACGGCCCGAGGGCTGCGTCTGGAAGCCCTCCAGCCACACGGCGATCCTGGGACTAACCCACACGGATCACGGCTTCCCAGGTTCTCACGCACCTGGCCATCGACTGCTCTGCCTCTGGGCTGGGGCAGGGCCTGACTGCCGTGACTTTACCCAGCTCGCTGGTGACGCTGTTGCTGGAAGGCCACATGCAGCGTGGGGACTGCGTCTGCGGCCCCCCGAGCCCTCGGTCCCTGGCCCAGCCCCTAGAGCCACAGCAGACACACTCCAGGCACCGGGACCCGCTCAGCTGAGCGCCAGCAAGCGCACATGCGTTGCACTTACCCAGAATTCCTGCAGCTCTGTTAGGTGGCTGACATTCTCAATCTTTTTGATTCTATTTGATGCAATGTCCAACATCGTGAGTTTGTTCTAGAACAAGGAGATAAAATTTTCCTGCATTACCTCATTTCTGCTGCGACTCTGTGGCCATGCACACCGCGCTGGGCGCTGGGCTTACAGCGCGAGGCGAGCTGCCCTCTGCCCTCACAGGAAAGGGGGTGTTGGCGGGTAGGGGTGGGGGGCATGGCCCTGCGCCCTCCTGCAGCTCCTGCCCAGTTTACACCGAATCCTCTCCGCTGCCTCACTGCGCTGGTCCCTGGGGTCTGAAACCAGTGCCATCGGACTCCACGACCCAGACTCCCACATCCTGGTCCAAAGGACCCCAGTGAGATGCCCGGGCCTGAAGGGGCAGGTAACACCTGCCAAAGCAGAAGAGGCCTGGGCGCTGGGAGGCTGCCCGGGCCCCTGGGGTGGGCCCTGCGGGGCAGGAGGTGTAGCAGCGTTTATCTAGTGCCTGTCCCGAGGAGACATTCAACCCCAAACGATCCTGAAACAGTCCCTCTTCACTTAGGGCAGAGGACCCGAGGCATGGCGAGGGCGGGGAAGGGCCAGGCCCCGCGCCATCCCTTCTGGAAGGGACTCTGCTTCTGGCACAGAGAAGAGCGCTCGAGCAGCCCATCTGGGCGCTGACACGGGCAGGGGCTGCTTCTGCCGACTGCTGCTCAGATGGCCACTGACTGCAGCAGGCCGGCAGGCACCTGCCCGCGGGCTGCAGGGGCTTTGGGCAGACAGGGACTCGGGAGAACCGCGCAGGAGGCGGCGCGGGGATGGTGGGGTGGGGCCCGGCTAGGCCCGCTGTGCCTGCTTCAGGGGCTGGGTGGCGTGGGGAGCGCGTGCGCGGGAACTGGCCGGGCTGCAGCCTCTATGGCATGTGGAGGCCGTGACCCCGTGGCAGCCCCCGTGCAGAGACCAGGGCGGGGGCGCCCAGCGGCCAGAACAGGCCCAAACCTCCACACAAGGACCCCATCCCGTGCTTGATGCTACCTTGAGATTTTCTGGGGAGCTGGACAGTGTTTTGAAACCTCATTCAAAAGCAAACCAGTACTAATTACTTAAAAAAACGTAAGGAGAGGGATGGGGGTAAGGTGGGGCAGGGAGAGCAAGCGCCCCAGAGAGTACAGCGTCTGCAACCACAGTCTCCCTGGGCAGAGCTGCGGCAAGGCCCAGCACCTGGAGAAGTCCCGAGCAGGGCGGTCCCAGGGCGCCAGGGGAGCGGGCGTTCTCCGTTTGGGAGAAAGATCACTGACCGCCTGGCCTCGTACCACAAGAGTGAACTCCAGGGAAGTTAAGAGATGCAGCTCAGAGGAAAATACAGGACAACTTTTGCTCTGTAATTGGATAAAGCCTGTTCCATTTGATTAGGAGGACGTTACAAAAATATAATTGGTTTAAAGCCACAATTCTCTGTCCTGTTTTGCTGCAGAGGCCCACATGGGGTCCAGTACCGGGCCGGGCCGGGCCGTGCAGCACACCTCCGGGACACCTCCCAAGTTCCTGCCCCGTCCTGCCAGCCTGGCGTTCTGCTGCTCCCGGGGGCCACGCCCTCTCCCGCGCAGACCCTCCAGCTGGCCGCGGGGACTGGCGTGGGGAGGGGTCCCTGCCCAGCCCCACCTCTCAGAGCCTGGCCTCGACCTCCCATCCTGCGCCGCCCGGGCGTGCACCCAGGTCACACGCCAGCTCTGCAAACATCCAAGTGAAAGGCAGGGGAGGTGCCACACCCACTGGAGGCGAATTCACCACCTCTTCCAGAATTCTGTAAATGTTGGTGAAAGAAAATCCAGAAAGTGGGTTTCCCCTAAAACCTCACTGATGCTGATGAGGCCCAGGGCCAAAGAAGCCCTTACGAAGATTGAAACAGTGCTTACCAGGCGACCGACTAGGTTACACCTGCTGGCAATTAAAACAGGAAAAAACACCCAGTGAAATTGAGTGAGTTCAAGCATTTTATTTGTCTTGAATACTGTGCTGGGGGAAAGCAGGCTGGCCTGTGGCAGCTGAGGAGGGCAGGGACTTCCTGCAGGCTCAGGGCCAGGGCTGTCCCCCCTGCCCAGTGCTTCTAAGGCTGTCCTGTGCTGGGTGGGCAGGGCTGGTGGGGAGGGAGGGGGAGAAGGGGGGAGGGGGAGGAGGGAGCGAGGAAGGTGCAGGATCTGGGCTCTCAGCTGGGGGTGGGGCCAGGAAGCCGGTGGCCAGGGGCAGGAAGAGAGGGCAGCGGCTGACAACTAAGAGTCCTCCACGGCACAGGGACACCCAGGAGCAGCTAGGGTTTCTGTTTTAATTATTGTTGGCCATGCCACGCTGCACGTAGGATCTTAGTTCCCTCACCAGGGACGGAACCCGTGTCCCCTGCATTGGAAGCTCGAAGACGTAACCACTGGACCAACAGTGAAGTCCCCAGGGTTACTTTTCAGACAACTTCCCACGCCCACAGGGCCTTGCAGTGACCCCCCCGCGACACAGCTCAGCTCTTACATTGTTGTCCAGGCCCTCGATGACCTCGATGCCGTTGTGGCTGAGATAGAGCTCCCGGAGGTTCACCAGGCTCTGCAGGCCCTCGATCTTGGTCAGCCGGTTGCTCTGCAGGGAGAGTTGGAATGGCGTGAGACCGGGCGCTTCTGGAAGCAGGGCGGCGGACACAGGGCTCCTGAGAACTGGGCGCCGCCCACAGCGCCTGCAGGGGCCTGGCCCAGAGGGAGGCAGACTAGGGCCCTGCGTCCGCCGTCCTGGGCCAAACTCGTGCACACGGCCAAAGGCTTTGATGCACAAAACTCACTTTTCAAATTCTACTTGAGAAAGGTCTACCTCAAATAATTAACTCAAAAATGTCAAAATCAGAACATTTAAAATCATTTGGTTCTCATTTCTTTTGGCATCCATCGTAACTCGAGTTAGAGCATAGCGCCCGCTTCTCACACGGATTTGAACGACACCTGCTTTCCGAGAGGCATGGGTGGTCCTGGGGGTCCTGTCCCCATGGCCTGCCACTGATGCCCCCAGGCCCACCACCACGCGCCTGCTCCTGACGAAAGGAGCCGGGCCACAGCCACGCAGGCACTGCCCACCCTACGTGGGCACTGCCCAACCATGCCCAGGTGGCACGCCCCCGAGCACGGACGGGACGGGGGTGTCACTCCCACCATGGAGCCCAGCACAGTGTGAGCTGTGGAAAGATGAGCTGCCCTGGCTAAAAACCGCCTGGACTTTCGTTAGGAGAAGATACGTGGTGTGTTAAGGAAGGAAACCTCAGGTCCATGCCTGTCACGGGTGTTGCAGATCTGTGAAGTGTGATGTCTCCATTTCTCACTGACAGTGAAGCCAAGTGCTGCCCAGCGTGGAGACAGTGGAGGAGCAGAGCCCTGCCCCAGGGGTGCGCGGGGCGGGAGGCTGGGCGGTCCGTACCTGCATGCTGAGGACGGTCAGGTTGGTGAGTGCGTCAAGATTCTGAAGCTTAGTGATCTTGTTTTTCCCCAAAAACAAACTCTCCAGGTTGGTTAACGTGTCGATATTTTCAATCGCCTGTGAAAATCAGGACAAGGCAGCAGTCACTGGGGAGGGGAAAGGGCCCGCCCCCTCGGGCGAGCCGACGAAGCTGCGTGCGATGTCAAGCAGGTATTACCCACTCTGGGATCCCCCCCTAGGCAACCTCACTTCAGAGTGCAACCTGAGAACAAGATGCCGGTGGTGTCCTGTGGGTGACAGCTGCGGGAGCCCCGGGCCTGGGACGCCTCCAGGCTCCTGGGGGTGCTCTGCTCCTCCCCGCTCTGCCCCGTGCTCCCCAGTGCCCTGTGGGCAGCTGCGCTAGTGAGCGCCCCCTGGCAGGCCTCAGGTCCCCGCCTCCCGGGTACACCACTCTCCCACAGCAGGCTAGCTGAGCTTTTCCGGCAGGGGCTGCAGTGGGGCCTCTGAGTGCAGAGCGAGCCTCTTGTTCAGTCCTCACAGAACGGGCCGGGGCTGGTCCGGGAGGACGAAGACCCCGGGGCAGGGCAGTGACGCGCCCCCCACCCCCAAAGGGACGCTGCAGACACGCTGATGCCTGGGCCACGCCCAGTCTCACACGCGCTGCTTTGCTGCTCTCAGCCGCACCGCCACCAACGGCACAAGAAGCCCTGTGCCGCAACTACTCTTCTTGGTTTGTGTCCTGTCTAACTCACAAGGGCCAACCTGAGCTGACCAGCGTGCTAGAAGCTTCCAAAAGCTGGAGGGGCATTTCTGGCATGGAGGTGGAGGAAGGGCTCAGAAACCCCGCCCTCAGCCACTCAGCAGGAGTGTGTGGGCCAACCATGCACCAGGCTGTGCCCACCCCACCACGGCCCAGAGTCGGGGCCCGTCACCCTGCTGTGCACGGGCCCCTCTGTGCCAAGAGCTGCGTCTAAAAACACACCCAGCGGCATGTTCAAAAGCAAAGCGCTGGGGACTCCTGTCGGGCAGAGTGCAATGGGAGGGTCAGCTAAGAGTTACATTGTGACTCGAATGAGGAGCAACAGAGTGCTGTGTGCAGAAGAAAGGGCCACGCTTTCACTAACACCGACCCCCAGCGAGCACACGGTCTCGTGAGACACAGCTCCAGGCCGCGCCCTGTGCCCACACCCACCCGTATCCGGTTGGACCCCAGCTCCAGCATCTGCAGTTGGTGCAAGCTGCTTATGTTCTCAATTTTGTTGATCTTGTTGTTGACCAAGAAGAGCTTCTTCAGTCGTGTCAACTTATCAATTCCTTCAATGTTTCTCAGTAGATTAAAAGAAATATCTAAAACCCTGGGAACAGGCAAAGCATTTATTAACAAGCACAGGCCACACCGAGCTCAGGATGTAGCGGGCTTAGAGGCAGCAGCCCGCCCGGGGAACGTGGCGGGGCGGGCAGCCCATAGGGCCCCCGAAGCCTGCTGCCCCGGCTCCCAGCACAGGGCTGAGGACAGAAACCGTCTTCTCCCCGAGGAGCTCAGCCTGACATCTCCAGTCAAAGGCTTCACGTGTGGGCTGGGACTGTGGGCAAGCCGGTGCCCCCGGGGGCTCCCCAGGCCCAGGTTCGGGCTGCGGGACTGGTTTGGGGGTGGCTGCCGGGCCCCCTGCAGCCTCACAACTCACTCCAGCTCTGTCAGCGCGTCCAGGTTCTCGATCCTCCGGATCTGGTTGTCGTAAAGGTCCAGCTCTCGGAGGCTCTGCAGCCCCTCTAGGTTCTCAATGCACTTGATCAAATTCTGCCGGAGGCAGAGCGTCTGGGGGACAGAAAAAGGGCAGCTGGCACAGGCGACGGGGAGGCCTGCAGGAGGGCCCACTGTCGCCGGACTTGGCCTCCGCACACGGGGTTTTCCTCCTGTTTTCTAGAAAGGTGCTGACCTGGACAGGACGGGCAGACACCCACGGGGATGGAGGGAGGCCCTGATGAGCGTTCTTACTTGGTGAGGGAGGCCCTGGGCAAGGGGAGGGGTGCTGTTTTGCGGCAGAGAGAACTCTCGGTGGCTCAGTTTTGAAAACCAGACTGAACTGTAGTGAGTTAAGCACGCGCAGTCTGGGCTGCACGTGGCTGCAGGCAGGCTCTGATGGAGGCACCGCTGATCTGAGCCGCCGCGTGAACCTGGGGAGAGCCAGCCAGCCGAGCATCCGACCTATCACCCTGCAGGGCTCAGGGTCAAAGGTGCCCGAGGGACGCTCCCGGTGCAGTGCGGCACCTTCCTGAGCACGGTCACCGCGCAGAACTGATCTGTTCCGGTTTATCCACATCCTGCGGGGGGATGCACTCTGCAGGGTCACATGGGCCCCTCCCATGCAAGGACGAGCTCCTCTCACCTTCACTTTCTTCAGCACCTCAAATCCTTCAATTTTTCCAATGCGATAGTGATTCAAATCAACATCCTGAAACAGAAACAAAACCTAGTTCAGCTGCAGACAAGCACCTGGAGACGCGCTCCCCGGGCTTGGAGCCACGAGGAGGCTGGGAGGCGGCGGGGCTTGGGGAACAGTGCCTTCCGGAGCCGTGGGGACAGCTGACGCGGGCACAACCGTGCCGTGACAGGCAGCAGCCTGATGTGAGACCGACCCTCCGAACTAGCGGTGCGAGAAGCCTGCTCTCGCCCGCGCGCCCCTCGTCACCCCTGGGGGCTGCCCCGCCCTCGCCTGCGGCTCCTCATGGCCCCAGGACGGTGCATTCATCTGACGCGTGTAGCAGCAGTCAAGGCGCTGCCTCTGCCACACAATCCTTGGTGTGTAAAGCACAATGAGATCAAGCACTGGTGTTAAAAACAGTGAGAACACAAGGACTCTGAGCAACCAAGGGAGGCCCCGACTACTGGACCTTCCAGGGAAACCACCTACTAATCTGGCACCTTCGTAAAAGACACCCTGATGGCAGAGCACTCCGCCACCAGGCCCCTGGGGTAGCTGAGCAGGCAGCGTTACCTCTGCGTCTCTGTCCAGGCTAATGGTCTCCATATCCACAGGCAGCTCTTGTCCTTCTGGAAAAGGAAGAAGAAAAAGCCCATTCAGAGCTCTGGTCTCCAGGAGCACGTGCCTGGCCATTGGGGGCCAGCTGGGGCGGGCTGCCTAAAGCGCGGGGCCAGCTCAACAGAGGAGGACCCTGCAGGCGACACCCGAGGGCAGCGATGACGCGGTGGAGCTGACACCTGACAACCAGCACCTCTTAAGGTTCTGTCTCCTGAACTCAGCTACTGGCAAAGGCCTCCAAGATCCCACCCACGTCCTACAACTTTCCAAGAAAGGAAATGTAGTCTGAAGCTGTTGGCAGAAGGGCGGGGGGTGACCGAGCCTCAGGTGACCCGAGCCAGCAGCACGGAAGCTGCCCACCGCCACCTTCCAGCGCAGCCTGCAGCGGTACCTCGGGGCAGCCTGCCCCCAGTCTTTCCCTTCTGGTCTGTGGCAATGAATCAGGTCACTTAAATGTGGGTCATGCCAGGCACATCAGATGTTCTAGGACGTGCCTTTCATTGCTTTGGAAAATGGCCCTGCATCTACAGACACGTCTCTCTGCACAGAGCAAAACAAAATGAAGCTCAGTTCAACCGGCAGGATCAAAGAGCCTTGCCAAGTAAGTGAAATAGCACTTGCTGAGGAGCTGGGGAGGCTGGGAGCCAGTCCGCCCTGGAGAGCAGTCTCCAGGGCCCTGGAGGGGCCAAGGAGGGCAGGTCCGGACCAAGCGCAGCACGTCTGACTAGAAGGCTGAGCTGCTCTCCCAGCCTGCCAGGTGCATCAGGACCTGCAAGAGGTCACGCACAGAACCGGAGAGCATTTCCATGCAGTCTGCTTTTGCTCACAACATGCTGCTGAAGAAACTGGGTCGCCTGCGTGCAGAGCGCCTGGTCCTTGGTGGGCGTGCCTGCTGTCTGGCCTGTGCCCCGGGGACGACGGTTACCGCCACTGCTCAGCGGCCTCCTGCCTCTGCGTCTTCCCTACAGCAACACTGCCCACATCCTGGCCTCATACCCCCGGCCCCCCCAGGACGGGCAGCTCACATGCTGGACTGGAGGCCCCGGAGAGGCACGCCCAACCTGGGAGCAGCCTGAGAGACTTCCTGGCCCTATACTGGCTAAATTCATTGTACCAGCTTTTCCATAACTGTCAACAATGGCTAGTTAAAAAACAAAACATGCCATTTACTCTAGATCAGCCATAGCTTTATGGAATGTCAACAAATCCAAGAATTAAATAAAAGGAGTTGAGCAAAACCAAGAGATTGCCCAAAATGATCCCTCTTCAAAAGACAGCACAGCCAACAACATGAAGTCAGAGCTGCAAAGAAAGACACGGCTCAACAAAGGCAGGGCGGCCACGTGGGGTCCAAACCAGGATCCCGGTCACAAGGCTAAGGGCTCTGTCTGTGGCGCACGCAGCGCCACACCCGTTTAACCTTTGAGACAGACGCTACCAGCCACCTTCCTGAACCTCTCACATATGTTTCAAGTGTTAAAACATTAACTTACAGAAAATAAGGGAAAGGTAGCAGCTGACAGGTATGAATCTGTTTACTGGAACCTAAAGACCTAAACAAGCACAGGAAGGAGCAGGCCCCGGGCCTCTGAGGACTTAGGCAGGCGCGCCTCCCTGGAGGACTGCTAGCCAGGTTCCTGGAGGCAGGAGCCCGGGTGGGACCCGCTTCTATGCCGGGAGCGCCCGCGCCAGCGCGTCAGCACGCTGGGTGGCAGGACGTGCCGTCAGGCGCTCGCCCCGGCCTCCCGTGACTCAGCCCCAGGGAGAGCTGTCACCCATCCCTCCCACGCGCTTCTCCACCCACATGGCTTCCAGAACGCTGCCTCTGAAGTTCCTAAATAACGTGAGTGGTACTTCTGTGGTAGTTGCCTTTTGCCTTGAAATTAGGTTGCCATAGTTACCAAGCATGTGAGCTGGCACAGAGCATGATGTTACTTTAAAGACTAGTTTTGCTTTTATCACCGTAAGAGGAATGCACGAGTATTGATGCCTTAAAACCCCCACGATGGAGACAAACCGAGAAAATGCAGAATGCACAAGGCCCTCTCAACCTGCTGTTTAGAGATCCCCCGCCGCAATCACTGGACATGTTTTCTCTCTCAAGTAGGCAAAACTATATGCTATTATCAATATTTAAAAAACAAAGATAGGATTTTAACATGCACATTGTTTGTAAAAAAATCTGCTTTTTCCACCTAATATATTTTGGACATCCTTCTGTGTGTATGGTTTCCCTCACTTCTCTCAGTGGAAACTGATTTTCTAAGCAAACAAAGAACAAAGGTTTCGATCATGGTTCAGGGGTGAAAAACCACCATTACAGGCAGAGAACACTTTTTTCAACTCTAAATTCATTTTGCTGTTTTTAATCACTAAGAAGACAATTTAGAAGCTGATCCTCAGGCTGACAAGCATGGTGGAGAGGGATTCAGAAACGACCTCTCTGAGATAAAGTTAGTCCATGTGGCCGAGGCAGGAGAGGAAGGCACGCAATGCTTATTTCACTTCAGTCTCGCTTTCTGAACATGGGGGTGATACATGATTTCCTGGTTCTGTTCCAGAGGACACACTTGTCCAGTATCACCAGTGGCTGTATTTGCCTTCCGTGAAATTAGGAAACCATCCATCTTGCCTGCAAGTGCCCTAAGTGTGGAGCTGACTCAGCGAGCGCCTCAGAGGGGGCCCTGCTCCAAGCCCTCGCCCACTGGGCCCTGTGGGCCTCCAGAGTGGGCAGGGTCCGTGCCAGGTGGCATCCCTCCCCCGTCCCCAGGCTGAGCACAGGCAGCAGAGCTCGTGTCCTGCCGCTGAGTGGGTCTCAGGCCCTCCTCTCGGCCGGTACCTTCTGGGTCCTCGCCTCCCCGCTCCTCTCCATCCTTTAGGCTGTGCGCGCTGAGGTCCGCCACCATCCCGCTGTTCTGCTTCTTCCCTTCGTCGTCGCCCGACTCTTCTGATTCAACCCGCCTGTCAACTGAACCCACACACACCCATAAGAACGCATATTCACGTTAGGGAACTCAGTGAGGAACATATAACAGACTGACATCCAGCTGGAAGTCAGAAAGACTTCATTCAAGAACTTTCATTGAATTCAGGTCAACAAACATTTGAGTACTTTCCGCGTGTGTCCTGGCACCATGTGAGGCACCACCCAGAGGAGGGGAGGACTGGGCTTTGGGAAGAGGGGAGACCAGGGAGGCCGCGGGTTAACGATTCCTTGAGAGCAGGAGTAGTGTGCTCCTCACTACCCCTAACACTAACCCTCACCTCAAGGACACTACTCCTGAAGAGTCGTGAAGAACGCCAGGTATCTGGAAGGCCTGGGTGGCTTGTGGCTGAACGTGCTAACGGTAACACACAGAGAAGCACCTCCTGTCCGCGCCCTCTTGGCCTGGATATCCACACAGAGGGGACCGTGTGACCCTCCCGCCACATACCTTCATCCAGGCTCCACTATCCATTTGGCCAAGAAAACCAGCCCAGTTCACAGGCCCACGTTCTGAAAGAAATCAAGACTAACTCAAATCAGACTGTGGGCAGTGGGGCGCTCTAGAAAAGGAGAAGACAGCCAGCAGTGCTCCACGCCCCACACGAGTCATGGTCTTAACACCACGGCACGGTCAACCCAGCGCAGTCCTGTACTCGGTGAGTGCCGAGTCGCCTCAGTCGTCGGACCGTAGCCCACCAGGCTCCTCTGTCCATGGGATTCTCCAGGCAAGAATACTGGAGTCGGTTGCCATGCCCTCCTTCAGGGGAATCTTCACAACCCAGGGATCAAACCCATGTCTCTTATGTCTCCTACACTGGCAGGCAGGGTTCTTTACGACTAGCATCACCTGGGGAGCCCAGTTAAATGTAGCTGACTGGTAAAAAATCTTTTGGCAAGACTGTCAGATAATTTTCCTTTTTCTCAATTTTTTTGCAACCTCTGTGGAAGCCTGTCTGGAAGAGCTAGAGCACTCGCAGGCTGCGTGGTGTCATCAGTCACAGGGCAAGGATTCTCTCTTCTCTGACCACAGCTCATCTACAGAGGGGTGTGTTCCGTGGGGAGGGACACTGCTTCAACTCCGAGTCTTCCACTGGGATTAGTAAAGCAGCACCAGCAAAGGCTGTTGGCCAAGTCCTGATGAATTCATCTCTAACACCACCACACCCATTCCTTCTTCCTGCAACTTACTGGCAACTGTCTTAGATCAGCTACTCACTACCTGTGGTCTGTGCTCCTGCCTGGCCTCCTAACTGGTCTCTCAGTGGCTTGTCTGTCTGTTTAAATCTATTCCCCAGAGACTCTGATCTGATCCCAGAATCCAAATCTGATCTTTGACTCCCCAAATGCCTAGAATGCCCGTGACTCTTCCTGAGTGTGCACCTTACCCCGACAGACACAGCTTTGACCTGTTACTTCCTTTTCGAAGCCTCAGTCTCCTCACAAGTAGAAGGTGCAGTACAGTACCCATATATCAGCGTCGCTGTCAGGCACAAAAGCATGTGCGTGACATGCATGAAGACGTGTAATAAATTAGCCGTCACTAGGCACAGCCTCTCTGTGGTCCAGGCTAAGGGACAGCAAGTCTACTGGGCAATGGTCTGGTGCAGCTGAGCCCAGGGTGGCAGGGGCTTAGCTCATGAAGGGCAGCCAAAGTGAAATATGGGATAGCAGATCAGCATACCAGGTGACTGTGGGGCACTGGGGACAGTGGCCTGGCTCAAGGTATTGGCAGGGGGAACAGGAGAGGTAGCAAATACTGGGAGATACTAGGGAAGTGGGGGCAGCAGAGCTTGCTGATTTGTCGAATGGGTGGCAGCCAGAGAGAAGGAATTGCCTAGGTTTTCTCCCATTTGCCATTTACCAAGACAAGGAGACGGCTGAAGAGGAAGTGGGAGAGGTGGGAGGGCGGGAAGAAGGCGGCTAAGAAGAGGTGCTTCCCTGCTCAGAAAGACCCAAAGGTCTCCAGATCCAAGACCTTCCCGAGCTCCTCCCCTCCACCCAGGCCCTCCACCACGTGCCCTGCGTGCCTCACCCGCCACACTCTCCTCCAGTACCCCTGTCACTCCTGGTCACTCCGACAGGTCACACTCCCTCACAGCCCTATGCCTGTGCGTGCTTTCCTTCAGCGGAGGCGGCCTTTGCTCTTTCCCGCCCCCCCACCCCCAACTCCGGTCTCCAGCCTGGCTGACTGGTACATCCTTCGAGGTGCAGCAGGGAGCTGGCTCTGGCTGCTGCAGCCATCACTCCCAAACGTGGGGCCGCCTCTTCCACCCCTTCCCTAGCACTTGACACTGGAGACCCCGGCTTCTCTTCGGGAGCCCTCAGGAAACCAGCAGAGCCAAAAGTACAATGAGCGCTCAAAGACACGACTGGCTCTCCCCTGGGGCTAGGTGTGCATGTAATTATATACACACATAACACGCATGCAGATTTGTTTTCAACAAAGCCAAAGAGTTGAAATTAGTCTTCTGGATCTATTATAGCTTTGAAAACTGGAACCTGTCGATTCTATCACTCAACTCTCGGCTGGGGTCAGCCGTTCCCCTCAACCGGTTCGCTTTCCAGAGGACCCTTCTCCACCCCTGCCGCGTCCACCAATGAGCTGCCTCGGGCGGGTCCCAGCGAGCCCGCGCCTCGCATCCCGGTCAGCTGCCTGGGGACCTGTCTCGCGGGTCAAGCTCAGGGATTCGGTGCGAGGATCCCCGCAGCTGGGGCGGGTACAGGGGGCTGCGGGACCGCCGCGCCCTCAGTCCTCACCCACAAGCCCGGCCCTCCCGCCGCTCGCCCCGGACCTGCGGCCCCCGTCGCCCCGGCCGCCCGCGCCCTCCCGGCCACTGCCGCCTCAGCACCGGGGTCCGCGTCCGGCTGTCCGGGGCCACCCCCGCCCTGCCGGCTGGCAGATGTCACGGGGCGCGCGGGGCTGGGCCCAGGCCGCCCCGTTTCTCCCGGGCATGACTGGCACGGGCCGCCGACCCCGCCCCCGCCCGCCGGGCCCTTCGGTCGCCGCCCTGTGGGGCCGCTCACCCTCCATCATTTCCTGCGACTGTTGCTGGCCCGCGCCGCGCTCCGCCGCCATGTTGGCTGCTCTTTCCCTTTCCGGAATCTGTCGCCTCAGGCCCCTCAGCCAATCAGGGCTCCCAGCTCAGAGGTTTCCCAGCCAATGGGGCCCTGCGCTCCTGCGCGGCTCGAGAGCCTCATGGGAGTTGTAGTTCACCCTCGAGGCCGCGCGTGCCTCCGCCTCCGCGGCGCCAGTCTCCCCGCCCGCCAGGCAGGTAATGGGCGCACTGGAAGCTCTGGAGGCGGGAAGCGGGATGAGGGCAGGGATGCTCGGGGCCGCAAGCACGGAGCCGAACCTGCGGGCGAGCGGAGAGGAGCCTGGGGTCGCTCTGCGCTCGTGGACTGGTGGCGGGACACGGCGGGGCAGCTCCCCAGTCCCTCCGAGCCTCGGTGGCGGCGTCTGCAGAATTGGGCAGACATTGTCCCGGCGTCGCGGTGTGGACTGAGCCCGTACAAAGGGGCCGCTTCCAGTTAACGCTCAGCGCGGGGCGCCCGCTCTCTTTTCCGGGGCCTGTCCGCTAACGGGTCCGGAAGAGCTGGTCGGACCTGGACGCCTATCTAGCTACTGCGGGCGCCGCAGTCCGAAACGGGCCCCGGCATCGGGGGCCGCGAGGGAGCCGCCCTCTGCTCCGCGCCTTCAGGTCGAGGCCTCCGAGAGGCGAGGTCCGCGGTCCTCAGCCTTCTCGATTCTGAGACCGGAGGAAACGGCGTCCGGTGACCGCGCTGGCGGAGGCGCCGTTTATTTTGGCTCCTCCGAGGCACCGTAGACGGACTCCGGCGCGTCCCTAGCAACCGTTAGCGCGGGCGTTTCCTCGCGGGTTCCCTGGGTCCCCGCCCACAGGCGCCGGCGGTTGGCCTCTGCGACCTGTCGATCGGCGCCGTCGCTCTGCCATTGGCTGGTGGCGCTAGAGGCGCGGATTGGCGCCCTCCCGGCGCGTTGAGAGCTCGGCGGGTGACTGGGCGATCTCAGGTGAGCCACCCGCGTGGGAGCATCGCCCCGCGCCCCACGTTGTCCCACTGCCTTCCCCGCGCGGCCCGCTTGCCGCCCTGTGGCTGTTCGCGCCTGGCCGGTCCCGCCCCTCAGCGCCGCTCAGGGTCTCGGCCTGGGCCTGGTCCCACCCGGCGCTCGGTCCTTGCCCGCAGAGGAACTGTGCGCGCCTGTCCCACCCCTGGAAGGGGCCAGGAGGAGGCTCGCGGAGCTTGACAGCCAGGAGCCCCTCAGTGGACGTGTGTGCGGAGAGCCGTGAGCTGTAGCACCTCATCCATGCTGCCCGACGTCCCCACTGCACACCTGGGCTTTGTCTTTAACCTCCTCGCAAGCGTTTCTTTCCCTAGACAAGGACTGTGGCCTTGCGGTGCGGTCTTATGCTTTCTGTCCCCTTACCTTCTACATTTGGCAAAGTAAACCTATGTTGATTCTGTGTCTCACTTTCTCTTGCGGGTTCCCCTCTGTGTCTTCCTGCTGTTGCTTTCTGGTCAGTTTAGTCGCTCAGTCGTGTCCGACTCTTCGCGCCCCCATGAATCGCAGCACGCCAGGCCTCCCTGTCCATCACAAACTCCCGGAGTTCACTCAGACTCACGTCCATCGAGTCAGTAATGCCATCCAGCCATCTCATCCTCTGTCGTCCCCTTCTCCTCCTGCCCCCAATCCCTCCCAGCATCAGAGTCTTTTCCAATGAGTCAACTCTTCGCATGAGGTGGCCAAAGTACTGGAGTTTCAGCTTCAGCATCATTCCTTCCAAAGAAATCCCAGGGCTGATCTCCTTCAGAATGGACTGGATGGATCTCCTTGCAGTCCAAGGGACTCTCAAGAGTCTTCTCCAACACCACAGTTCAAAAGCATCAATTCTTTGGCGCTCAGCTTTCTTCACAGTCCAACTCTCACATCCATATATGACCACAGGAAAAACCATAGCCTTGACTAGATGGACCTTTGTTGGCAAAGTAATGTCTCTGCTTCTGAATATGCTATCTAGGTTGGTCATAACTTTCCTTCCAAGGAGTAAGCGTCTTTTAATTTCATGGCTGCAGTCACCATCTGCAGTGATTTTGGAGCCCCAAAAAATAAAGTCTGACACTGTTTCCACTGTCTCCCCATCTATTTCCCATGAGGTGATGAGACCAGATGCCATGACCTTCGTTTTCTGAATGTTGAGCTTTAAGCCAACTTTTTCACTCTCCACTTTCACTTTCATCAAAAGGCTTCTTAGTTCCTCTTCACTTTCTGCCATAAGGGTGGTGTCATCTGCATATCTGAGATTATTGATATTTCTCCCGCAATCTTGATTCCAGTTTGTGTTTCTTCCAGTCCAGTGTTTCTCATGATGTACTCTGCATATAAATTAAATAAGCAGGGTGACAATATACAGCCTTGATGTACTCCTTTTCCTATTTGGAACCAGTCTGTTGTTCCATGTCCAGTTCTAACTGTTGCTTCCTGACCTGCATACAGATTTCTCAAGAGGCAGGTCAGGTGGTCTAGTATTCCCATCTCTTTCAGAATTTTCCACAGTTTATTGCTTTAAGACATAATTTCTTGCGTGAATGACTGTGACTCTCCCCTTCCCCCTGTTGGTCAGGTTACTTCAAAGCAGGCTTTGAAAGTCAGTCTTTGGGGTAAGAGCCATAACTGCCTGCAGCAACAGGAGGCCCTGGGAGTTAGCCCAGTTTCTCCAGACCCATCTTGATGGGTGGACCCCTCCCCAGGGGCCCTGTGGGACTCATTGCAGCTCTGCCTGAAAGGCCTCCTCACTCTGCTTTGCTGGCTCAACTCTGCTGGTACCTCCTCCTGGACACCTGTGCTGGCCTCTCAGGTCTGAGAGGCGCCCTTGACTCACACACTCCATCTCAGCAGCGTCGCCCTGGATACGCTGAAGGGGGCCTGGACGCAAGAAACAGTCTCAGGATAGACCCCACACCTGACGTCGAGAGGAAGACAGGTGTTAGGGTAGGGTCTCCTGTGGCTCAAAATGACATCTTGTCGTTTTCAGCTCTGCCCGCCAGCCTGTTAGCCTCATGCTCTACTGCTCTGCTTGTACAGCAGTGGTGGGAGCAATTGGAACCAACTGTCTCCTAGCGTTTGTTCTCCTGGGAGAAAGCCAGTTGCTTCCAGACGTTCACCTGTAAGAGCAAGGAGTACTTTTCCAGAAGCTCCCTGCAAACCTCTCCTTCTGTTTGATTGGGGGTGGGGAGCGTCACTCACACTTTCTGGAATCAAGACCAGCACCAGGAGCAGGGTTACTGTGAGGCACCATCAGATGCTGTCTGCGTCCAGCTTCCCGTGGCTTCTGCTCAGAGGGGATGCAAAACAGAATAATACACCGCCTCCCCCCGCGCCCCCACCGCCCTTAAAAACCACCCCACCTATTCCAAAAACCTTGGCCTGGATTTGCAGGCATTTCTGATTAGAGTTTGAGTCAAACTTGAACAGGTGAGAAAGGAAGTGATCTAAGGACATGTGAAGCTGGGCTCTGTGCCCTCAGGAGCCACCCTGGGGCTGTGGCCCCGATGTGCTGTGTGAGGCTGAGCTGGCTCCACAGACTGTGCTCAGGATAGAAGGTGCGAACGGAGAAGAGGTGGTTTTTTCTGAGGCCACTTCTTGGTTTATCAACTTTTGACACTTTTTACTTTCTCAGTTCAGTTTAGTTCAGTCACTCAGTCGTGTCCGACTCTTTGTGACCCCATGAATCGCAGCACGCCAGGCCTCCCTGTCCATCACCAACTCCCGAAGCTTACTCAAACCCACGTCCATTGACTCGGTGATGCCATCCAACATCTCATCCTCTGTCGTCCCCTTGTCCTCCTGCCCCCAATCCCTCCCAGCATCAGGGTCTTTTCAGTGAGTCAGCTCTTCCCATCAGGAAGTAAAACATAAAACATTCTGTGCCCTCTCCCCTCCCTTCATTTCCTTCTCTCCTGTCCCCGGTTTTCCTCATTTTTACAAAGTAAGGTTTTATAACATTTACAACGTATGCTGAAGAGTTTTATTTATTTACTTATTTGTTTATTTACTGTCTTTTACAAAGTAAAGCTCTATAACATTTACAGTGTCTGAAGTCATAATCAAGTCTGCTGGGCTTTGTCTATATTCCGGTTGTAGAAGTGGAAAACTAAAACATGACCATGTCGTCGTCAGTTATTGTAGGAATAACTAGAACACTGAGATGCCGAAAGAAGGACATCTCAAGCTGTGACGTTTAGATGTTGCCCCTGGGAGAGCAACACCTTCTAACAGTTTATTACTTCGCTTCTTTCTTGCTTCCTGTTCATTATTTGGTTCATGGTCAGCTGTTACTGGTTAGGATCCCATGAGCTGTGTAAACATGCACACGTAAAATATCTCAGTTTTTCACTGTACACTAGTTGATTGATTTGCAATATCAGTCACAAATCAAAACAGTAAAGTGGACACGTTTAAGCCACCACCCGAATTAGGACGTAGAAGACCCTGTGCCCTCGTTCCCCTCCTCCTTGCAGCTCAGAGGACCCTCGGAAGACACCTCAGCCTGATGTTTGGGTTTGTCATGTAAGTGTGTATCCCTAAACTGCGTGGATGAGGGGATGTTACACAGAAGGAATCCTATTGACGATAGTCTTCTGTAACTTGGTTTTTTTTCACATATGTTACTAAGATTTGGAGAAGGCAATGGCACCCCACTCCAGTACTCTTGCCTGGCAAATCCCATGGACAGAGGAGCCTAGTGGGCTGCAGACCATGGGGTCGCTAAGAGTCGGACACGACTGAGCGACTTCACTTTCACTTTTCACTTTCATGCATTGGAGAAGGAAATGGCAACCCACTCCAGTGTTCTTGCCTGGAGAATCCCAGGGATGGCGGAGCCTGGTGGGCTGCCGTCTATGGGGTCGCACAGAGTTGGACACGACTGAAGCGACTTAGCAGCAGCAACTAAGATTTATCCCTGTGTGTATAGAATTTATTTTCACTCTATAATTCATAGCACAAGTGTACCAGGATTTTAAGTCTGTTTTCTAATTGAGGAATGCTTAGGTTTTTATTTTGTTTTTTGCCGTTATGAACCATACTGCCCTGAACATTCTTGAGTGTGACTTGCTACCTGTGTGCAAAGATTTCTGTAGGATGTAAATCTTAACGGTGGAAAGTACTGTCAGAAAAGGTGAACATTGGATTTTTTTCTGAAGAGATTATATTAATTTGTTAGTGTTCCCATTGATTCACATCTTTATCAACATTTGGTATTAGAGTTTTTAGAACTTTTAATTTTTGCTGATTTCAGTTCAGTAGCTCAGTTGTGTCTGACTCTTTGTGACCCCATGGACTGCAGCACGCCAGGCCTCCCTGTCCATCACCAACTCCTGGAGCTTACTCAAACTCATGTCCATCGAGTCAGTGATGCCATCAAGCCATCTCATCCTCTGTCGTCCCCTTCTCCTGCCTTCAATCTTTCCCAGCATCAGGGTCTTTTCCAGCGAGTCAGCTCTTCGCATCAGGTGGCCAAAGTATTGGAGTTTCAGCTTCAGCATCAGTGCTTCCAATGAATCCAGGACTGATCTCCTTTAGGATGGACTGGTTGATCTCCTTGCAGTCCAGGGGACTCTCAAGAGTCTTCTCCAACTCTACAGTCCAAAAGCATCAATTCTTCAGCGCTCAGCTTTCTTTATGGTCCAACTCTGACATCCATATGTGACCACTGGAAAAACCATAGCCTTGACTAGACGGACCTTTGTTGGCAAAGTAGTGTCTCTGCTTTTGAATATGCTGTCTAGGTTGGTCATGACTTTTCTTCCAAGGAGCAAGCGTCTTTTAATTTCATGGCTGCAGTCACCATCTGCAGTGATTCTGGAGCCCGAAAATAGTCTGTCACTGTTTCCCTTGTCTCACCATCTGTTTGCCATGAAGTGATGGGACCAGATGCCATGATCTTCGTTTTCTGAATGTTGAATTTTAAGCCAACTCTTTCACTCTCCTCTTTCATTTTCATCAAGAGGCTCTTTAGTTCTTCTTTGCTTTCTGCCATAAGGGTGGTGTCATCTGCATATCTGAGGTTATTGATATTTCTCCCGGAAATCTTGATTCCAGCTTGTGCTTCATCCAGTCCAGCATTTCTCATGATGTACTCTGCATATAAGTTAAATAATCAGGATGACAATATACAGCCTTGATGTACTCCTTTCCCAATTTTGAAAAGTCTGTTGTTCCATGTCCAGTTCTAACTGTTGCTTCCTGACCTGCATACAGGTTTCTCAGAAGGCACGTCGGGTGGTCTGGTATTCCCATCCCTTGAAGAATTTTCCACAGTTTGTTATGATCTACACAGTCAAAGGCTTTGTCAGAGTCAATAAAGCAGATGTTTTTTTGGAACTCTCTCACTTTTTTGATGATCCAATGGATGTTGGCAATTTGATCTCGGTTCCTCTGCCTCTTCTAAATTTAGCTTGAAGCTTTAGAAGTTCACAGTTCACATACCGTTGAAGCCTGGCTTGGAGAATTTTGAGCATTACTCTACTAGTGTGTGAGATGAGTGCAATTGTGCGGTAGTTTGAGCATTCTTTGGCATTGCCTTTCTTTGGGATTGGAATGAAAGCTGACCTTTTCCAGTCCTGTGGCCACTGCTGAGTTTTCTATATTTGCTGATTTAGTAGGTGTAAAGTAGTCATGGTTATGCAAATATCATGATTAAGCTTCTTGTCATAGGTTTACAGGATATTCTCCTGAGAAATTTTTTTCCTGTCTTTTGCCTATTTTTCTTTTCTTATGCCTTTTTTAAAGGTGAGGTATAGTTGACTTGCAGCATTGGTTTCGGTGTACATCGTATTGGTTTGACGCTTATGTACATCAGGGGCCATCTCCACAGGGAGTCTGGTCGCCACCTGTCGCCTCTCAGCACCGTTGCTGTGTTGCCGTGTGCTTCCGGGACCTAGAGCTCTGCCCCTTGTGCCATTGTTTTCTCCAGTGAGTCCTCTGCTCTGCCTCTCTGCTCTTGCTGCGACCTCTCTAACTTGAATGTTGCCGTGCTTGATGTTGTCCCGGCAGTCCCTGAGGCTGTTCTTATTTTCCTCGATTCTGGTTTATTCTTCCTGTCCAGCTTGGGCGGTTCTGCTACTCAGCCTTCCAGGTCTTTGGTCTGTTCCCCTATCATCTGATCTGCTTGATTCCTCCCAGTGCATTTCTTTGTCTGTTGTATTCTCCAGTTCTGATTGGTTCTTTTACATATTTTTCACTTTTAGTAGATGTTCTCACTGTGTCCATCCCTTTGCCCTCCTGAATCCTGTGAGCATCTTTATGGTCATGATCTTGAACTCTTGGGCTTCCCTGGTGGCTTAGATGGTAAAGAATCTGCCTGTAATGCAGGAGAGCCAGGTTCAATATTCGGATCAGGAAGATCCCCTGGAGAAGGGAATGGCAACCCGCTCCAGTATTCTTACCTGGAGAATTCCATGCACAGAGGAGTCTGGGGCTACAGTCCCTGGGGTCACAAAGAGTTGGACACGACTAAGTGACTAACACTTTGGACTCTTTTATCAGGTGGATTGTGTGTGTGTTTGGTTACTCGTGCCTGACTCTTTGCGACCCCATGGACTGTACTCCACTCGTCTCCTCTGTCCATAGGATTCTCCAGGCAAGAATACTGGAGCAGGTTGCCATTTCCTCCTCCAGGGGATCCTCCTGATCCGGGGATTGAACCCAGGTCTCCTGTGTTCGCAGGTGGATTCTTTACCACTGAGCCACCTGGTGGATTATTCGTCTTTGTTTTGTTAAGTCCTTTCTCTGAGGTTCTCCGTCGTCCTTTCATTTGGAACATATTCCTCCATCGCTTCATCTTGCTAACCTTCATTTTTTCACACTAGGCAGGTTGGTTATGTCTCCCAGCCTCGGAGAAGTGGCCTTGTGTGAACAATGTCCCGTGGGGTCCTGTGGGGCCCAACAGCATGCCCCGCCCTGGCAGCAGGACCTGAGGCTTCAGGGCTCTTTCCTGTGTGGGTGGCGTGCAGCGTTCTGTTGCACTGGGGCCGGCTGCTGTGGGTCTGCTGGTGTGTAGGACTGGACCCAGCCCAGCTGCCTGGGAGGCCTTGCCTCGTGGCGTTGTTGTGGGCACACTGGTGGGCTGGGCAGAACCCCTGGTGCTACTAGGGTAGAGGGGGGTGGTTCCAGGATTGTGCCCATGAGCCCTGGTGTCAGCCCGAGGATCGAGATCACAGAAATGATTGCAGCCAGCATCCCAGTCCCCAGGGGAAGCCCTGCTGCCGCCTGCTTCTCTGGGAGCCTCTCTGGGACCCACACATGGTCCGGCCCAGGCTCCTCTGGGACCACGGCCTCTGTGCTGGAGTTCAGAGTGTGTGAGAGTCTGTGCACAGCCTCTGAGAGCACAGTCTCTGTTTCCTGTAACCCTAGCTGCCAGCTCTTGGTTCTGGACGCCCAGACGGTAATGCAGAAGTGGGGTGCAGGCTCTAGGGGCACGGCGCCCTGGCCCTGGAGGCCCCTGGCTGGGCCCCCCACCCGTGGGTCTGTACTGCAGCGTCCTTCCTGGCCCCTTCCCACTCCGCTCAGGTTCCCCCCTTCCCTTCTCTCTTTCCCACCCCTTCCTCTTTGTTCCGATGGTCCTCGCATCATAGGTTCTGACCCCAGACGGCCATTTGGGACTGAGCTGAAGGACGAGCTAGCTAAGCTGCCTGTGTCCTTGCCTGGCAGACGCTGGTCAGTTTCCTTGGTGTTTTGGTGGACAGCCGTCCCGCTGGCTCTCTAGCTCCTCATGGAGGACGGGGGTTCGATGGCCTCTGCAGAGGACTACCAGGGCCCGGGCGGGAGCCCCTCCCTGTCAGTGCCCCCGGAGGGCCACGCCGCGCCTGCCGCCTCGGAGCCCGGCAGGTCTGGGTCCTCAGCCCACAGACACTCGAGCAGGAGGACCGGGCTGTCGAAGCTCTGCCAGAGCCGTATTGCGCTGTCGGGTAAGCAGCCTCTCTCCGCCAGGCCGGGTGGCGCCTGTGCAGGACGGGGCCATGTGGGCCTCCTCGCTTGGCGACTCTGCTCTGACAGGAAGAGGGGAAGGCCTGCTGTGACTCCTGAGCAGACGAGACACTCTCCTCGGCCAAGCCGGGCTGGGATCGGCCTGCAGGGCCCAGATCCAGCCAGGGGAGAGCGCTGCTCTGCCAGGGCAGCTCCTTGTGGGAGGGTCCCCGTGGGGGGCAGCAGGTGGGAGTTGGCTGGAGCTGGAGGAGCGGGCTGGGGGGAGGGAGGTGCAAAAAGCAGAGGAGGACCTGGAGGGGCTGGGTGAGAACGTCCCGCTTGCTGGAGTGGACTTTCTGGAGTGATGGTAAACGACCCTGCGGCCGGGGGCCCTGGAGGGCAGTGGGACAGCAGGGAGCTCAGCGCTCATGCTGCTGTGTGGGGGTCTTGGCGGACCCCGGGGGGCGCTGGATGCACGTCCAAGTGCTCTTCAATGCTGTAGTCCCCTTGTCCTCGGGCCCCCTGCGGGAGCAGGAGGCAGGGCCGGGTGGGTCTCACGCGTCCCCTCTTCCTCGGGCCCCCTGGGGGAGCAGGAGGCGGGGCTGGGTGGGGTCTCACGTGTCCCCTCCTCTGGCCCCCCTCTGAGCGGGGCTGGGTGGTCTCCGCGTCCCCTCTTCCTCGGGCCCCCTGGGGGAGCAGGAGGCGGGGCTGGGTGGGGTCTCACGCGTCCCCTCTTCCTCGGGCCCCCTGCGGGAGCAGGAGGCGGGGCTGGGTGGGGTCTCACGCGTCCCCTCTTCCTCGGGCCCCCTGCGGGAGCAGGAGGCGGGGCTGGGTGGGGTCTCACGTGTCCCCTCGTCCTCAGGCCCCCTGCGGGAGCTCGAGGTGGGGCAGGTGGGGTCTCACACGCGTCCCTCCGCTTTCCAGAGGAGAGGTGGAGCTCCTACTGCCTGACGTCACTGGCCGCCCAAAGCATCTGCACGAGCAAGTTGCACTGCTCGGCCACGCCTGGGCAGGCGGACCGCACAGGGTCCCTGGGCAGCACGTCCTGCTGCTCCCTGCTGCGGGGCTTGTCCCCAGGGTGGTCCACGCCGCTGCTCCCGGCCCCCGTGTGCAACCCCAACAAGGCCGTGTTCACCGTGGATGCCAAGACCGCAGAGGTGCGTGCTTCGGGGTGTGACCCAGCCACGTGCCTGGGGTCTGCGGCCTCAGCTTACGGCCTCAGATGGGCGCCCAGGTGTGTCAGTACAGTTAGGAGAAAGGCTGCATCTGCCTCTGCAGTGGCGAGAGCGATGACTTTGGAGACCTCAGTATGAATCTGTCTGGACAGATCGAGTCCTCCCATCGATGCAGAGACTCGAGAGGGGGTAGTGCGTCATGTAATCTCATTTGCCGAGCGTGGAGAGCCAGGATTTAAAGCAAATGCATTTGCAGGATGCGTGTTTGTGTGCGCAGAGCTGAGGCTTTCAGATGGGTGGGTGTGGGGCTGGCCCGCACCTCCGCGCCCATCTTGCTGGGGGAAGCCGGCCTGGCTGCAGTCTCCGTACTGCCTGCCGCACTGCCAGCAGCGGTTTCTGTTTCTCTGGGATGGAGGAGCCGGGGTGGCTCTGCCGAGAGTGCCGACGGCGGGGTGGGGAGTGAGGCCTGCGCCGCCTTCCCCTCGGCTGTTCCAGGGGGCGGAGGAGCTGCTGGTGACACAGGGCCCTCCTCTCTGTGACCGCAGATCCTGGTGGCCAACGACAGGGCCTGCCGGCTCCTGGGCCACAGCAGCCATGACCTCATCGGCCAGAAGCTCACGCAGTTCTTCCTGAAGCCGGACCCCGACGTGGTGCAGGCCCTCAGCGAGGAGCACGTGGAGGCTGACGGGCACGCCGCCGTCGCGTTCGGCACCGTGGTGAGTGCGGGCCTCTGGGCTGCCGGTGCTCGCAGTCGGCCGTCTCGCCCTCGGCCCTGGCGTAGGAGGCAGCTGGGAAGGGGTGGGCGTCGGGGAGGCCACGTCAGTGGGGACGCTGTGCCTTCCTGGTGCTCCTGGAGGAGGAGCGCACTGCAGGCCTGCAGGGCCCAGGCCAGGCTCCAGGGAGCTGCAGTTCTGTCGTCTCCCTCTCCGTCTCCATGCCCCGCTGTCTGGTGGTGTTGGGGGTGGCATGGCTGCAAGGGCTCCCTGGAGCTTTGGGCTCTCCCGTGTGTGTATCCAGGCTGGACGTTAACAGGCTGCGTGTTAACCTGCGTGTTAAATGCTGAGCCCTGAGCCTCAGGCGCTGAAACAAGTTAGATAGGACCACGTACACGCAGAAAATAACCCGTGCGCGGGACGAGCGCCAAGAAGGAAATGTAGACACTCAGCATGTGGGGTGTCTCTCTGAGAAGCCTGGCCGCCACATTCCCCTCGCTTTATTACCGTGAAGTGGGGCATGAGAACACGTACTCTTCTGATAGGCCACTCACTCAGAGGCCGTACAGTCAGGCGTCGGAGGCCTTGTTTGCGCTTTGCTTAGTTTCTGTCTGGGAGGTGGGTGAGCAGCAGGCAGGCATGCCCGCGGGCCGGGCTCGGGCCGCTCTGAGCCCCTCTGTGCCCAGGTGGACGTCGTGAGCCGCAGCGGGGAGAGGATCCCGGTCTCCGTGTGGATGAAGAGGGTGAAGCAGGAGCGCAGCCTCTGCCGCGTGGTCGTGCTGGAGCCCGTGCAGCGGGTCTCAGCCTGGGTGGCGTTCAGAGCGACGTGAGTCCCGTTTGGGTTCCCAGCTGTGCGTCCCTTTACCACTCGGGGCCCGCCCCCCCCGGCACGTCAGCACGTGGTGTTCCCCGGGGCCTTCGGGCAGGAAGAGGGCCTGGGACCTGGAGGGTGTGCCCGCTGCCCTCCTGGTAGCTGCACTTGGGCAGGGCATCCGGCCTCCCTGGCCTCTGTTCCCTCACCTATACACGTGGGATACGAGCCCGGCCCCCCAGCGGATGGTCTTAACACTTGGATAAAGTCATACATCGCCCCCGGGTGGTGGCCGGCACGCAGGCCACACTCGAGGTCATACATCACCCCCCGGTGGCCGGCACGCAGGCCGCACTTGAGGCCGGCGCGGGGTGCCGGGTGTGTGTGGTCCGTGAGCCTCCAGCGTGAGCCGGGCTTCTGTGGGTGCCTGGGGGAACACGCGTTTGGGAACGTCTGGCAGGGGACGGGAGACGGCGTTCTGAGGGTGGCTGCACTTCCAAGGGTGGGGCGGGGGGAGCACCCATAGCCTTGCCTTCAGCTGGAAGGCACGGAGGCTCAGTGAGGTTTAAAGCTGAAGCGCAGGAAACGTGGGTCACAAGGCTGACACCGGCTTTTCCTCCCAGGGCACCGTGACATCCTGCGACGGGCTCTTCGCACACCTGCATGGCTTCGCGTCTGGGGAGGAGGTGGTTGGGCAGCGCATCACAGACCTCATCCCTTCCCTGCAGCTCCCCGCTTCTGGCGAGCACATCCCCACGGTAGGTCCTCAGGGCGGGACCGGGACACTGGCGCTGCCTGGCTGAGGCTGGGCCCTGTGGCCGCTGGAGTCTCTCTGTCTTGTGTCGGTCGAGTTCTTAGACCCAGCTTCATGAGCTGACGGCAGGGGTGTCTGCACTCGGCGCCCGCCTGGCCACCCCTGCCCCCGGTCCCGTTCCTGGAGCTCCTGTTGGGGCCTCTTTATTGAGAGGTCTGGGGGCTTGAGGAGCAGGAGTGACTGGTGGGTGTTGTCTCCCGCCCAAGTCAGGACTGCGGGTCAGGTGGTGGCGGTCGCTCGGCAGCTCTAGGGGGCAGTGGAGGTTCGGGCGGGGGTGGTTCTCTTCTCAGGTGGACCCCCCAGTTCCCAGGGGCCCTGTTTCACAACTAGCGCACGGCCTTCTCATAGAGATCGCGCTGCCAGGATTCACTGGATGTAGCAATCAGCGGCCTGCAGGGTCAGACAGACAGGGGTGGTCAAGCTGGGGTGAGGTCGGCTCTGCTGCTGCAGGAGATAGACCCTGCCAGGGCGTCGTGGGCTCTCCCTGGCTGTCCTCTGGCTTCTGGCTGAGAGCCAGGCCCTCCCGGGAGGTGGGGTACTGGCTTCAGTCCCTCTAGGTCGATGGAAGCCTCCCCTCCCGCATCGTCCTCTCTTTACGCTCCTTGCTCTGTCGTCAGACAGCGGGCCTCCTGAAGCCCGGCTGTGGGGCTCAGCTGGCGCAACCACTGTGGGGACTGTTCGGCAGCCTCTTATGCTTAACTCTGGCGGGCTGGCATAAGTCCTTTTGGACATGCTACGTCACTTCAGTTGTGTCCTACTTTTCGCCACTCTGTGGACTGTAGCCGCCAGGCTTCTCTGTCCATGGGATTCTCCAGGCAGGAATACTGGAGTGGGTTGCCATGCACTCCTCCAGGGGGTCTTCCGACCCAGGGATCGAACCCACGTCTCTTCTGGCTCCTGCATTGGCAGGCAGGTTCCCAGCGCCGCCTGGGAAGCCCTTGCTTAACTCTGAACGTAAGCACGCTTGTGTCCCACCCCAGGCACACATCCAGAGGAGGTGAGCGTGCCAGGAGGCGCGTGTCTGTGTGTGCCGGGAGGCGCGTGCGCGCGTGTGCACCAGTAGGCGTGTGCAGGCACGCTCCCAGCAGCTCCGTGCTGGATCCATCTGCCACCTCTGCCGCAAAAGAGGCTGTGCCCTCTTTCCTCAGGGCTCACCGGGGCCCGGGGTCTTGCCAGGGGAAGCCTGGGGTCTTGATTCCGCCCCTGGTCAGGATGCAGGGCTGGTGCAGGGAGCTCCCCCATGTTCGGGCCTCGGGCCTCTGCAGATCTTGCGGGGGAACCCTTAAAAAGGAGGCAGGCAGCACTGGGAGAGGGGTAGACACAGGCCTGGGGACCGGGCGTCTCTAGAGCAGCAAGGAGCTGACCAGGAAAGCCTGTTACACGCTGCTCTTGTGGGATTTGCTCAGGAGAGCAGACAGGTTCTGAGCATTTAAAGCAGAGAAACACGATGGAGGACTTGGCTGTGTGGATGATGGGGGCCGTGGAGGCAGAGCGGAGATGGACAGACCACCTGGAGGCCAGCAGTCTGGGGAGCCCCCGCCCCCCGCCTGCAGAGACGGGTGCTGGGGCCTGGTGGTCCAGGTGGGGAGTGGGCAGGCACTCGCTTCCTGCAGGGTTGGGAGAGGGGCCAGGCTGGTCCTGGCGCGTGGCTGGATGGCCCGTGTGCACCGTGTTCGGGTTGTTCTGGAGTGGGAAGCGGCCGTGCTGGCTTGGGTCCCAGCCCAGCCACGGCTCTTGGTCAGGCCTCTGCCATCCCTAGGGTTGGGGTGGGGTGGTGGGGAGATGAGGCAGGAAGAGCAGGGTGGAGGGTGGGTGTCCCGGGGGCACCCGCCGAGCAGCAAAGCCTCCCAGCTTGGGCCACCGGAGGTGCCGCGGTGGGCACAGTGGCGTGTCTTTCTTCCAGCACCTCAAGATTCAGAGATCCGTCGGAAGAGCCAGGGATGGAGCCACCTTCCCTGTGAGCCTGAAGCTGAAGTCCCAGCCGGGCAGCGAGGAGGCTACAGATGGCGAGGCGGCCCCTGGCGGGGGCTACTCAGCATCCATCTGGGTGTTCTCCACCATCAGTGGGCTCATCACGCTCCTGCCGGACGGGACCATCTACGGCATCAACCACAGCTTTGCCCTCATGCTGTTTGGTTACGGAAAGGCTGAGCTCCTGGGCAAGGTGGGCCGGGGGCCGGGCGTGACCCCCTCAGGCCTGTGCGCCCTGCCTGCTGCTGCAGTGGCCGGCTTCCCTGGGGACTTGGGCCCAGAGAGCGGGACCTCTGCCTTGGCCCCACGCCCCACCTGTGCCCGTTTGTCTGGACCTCCGACAGAGCCCTTGCGTGCCTGGTGCCCCCCAGGAGAGGGAAGGGGCTCTGCCCAAAAGCCTGTCCCACACGAGGTCTGGCCTGAGTTCCTGCAGGGTGGTGTCACAGCCTGCATGCCTCCTCCCACCATCCGGGGGTGGCGGTGGGTCGGCTCGGAGGGGGCGTCTCTGTAACCTCTTTCTTGGGCTGGGCTGGGCTCTGCGGGTAGGCGAGCCTGTCAGGCCACCTGAGGGGGCCTCCCTGGTGGTCTCGGTGGTCCTCCAGGGCTTCTGGGGAGGGGCATGGGCCCCCACTCGGTGGAGGGGTGGTTCACACTGGAGGGAAAGGCTGCTGGATGTATGCTGTGTCACTCGGCACCTGAGCAGCCCCTGCCCCTGGCCCCACGCCGGGCTGGCCTGGCTCTTGAGGTGGGTGCTGGCCTGGGCTCCCCATGCCTTCCACTGAGCACCTCGATGCCCATGGGCAGCCATCGCCTCGCGCCACCCTTGCTGGGGCCAGCACTGCACGCCAGCCAGCCAGCCAGAACTTTAAGCAGAGCCTCAAAAGAGATCCTTCCCTGTTTTCTAATAGAAATGCTAGTTTGAATTAAATGAAACAGTTCAATTGAAGTCAGCGACCACATAGTTGGAGTACTTTCTGGACAAGGGCATCCCACAGGAACGTGGGGACACCGAGTCCTTGCAGGGAGTCTGTGAACGCAGGCTGCTTAGGGTTTGCTAAGGGAAAGAGGAACTAGTTACGATTTCCATGGTGGGCGTTGGGGGTGCTCGGACCTGCCGAGAGGAGCCTGACCCGGGGCCGTCCTGGACCCCATCCGGGCCTGCTCGCATCCTGACCCGGGGTCGTCCCGGACTCCGTCCGGGCCTGCTTGCATCCTGACCCGGGGTCGTTCGGACCCCGTCCGGGCCTGCTCGCGTCCTCTGCTCTCTGCCCAGGCGGGGCCTTGCCGAGTTCTGAAGCACCCTTTGTCCCTAGAACATCACCTTCCTGATTCCCGGTTTCTACCACCACATGGACCTTGCCTACGACAGCTCCTTCCCTCTGCGGGACCTGGCCAGCTGCCTGGACGCTGGCAGCCAGAGTGGGCCTGGGGTCAGCACGGGGGACGAGCCTGCGGGCACAGCCCAGGGTGAGAACAGCCCCTCCTCCTCCTGGGCCACCCTCTGCACGGGAGAGGAGCTGGAGCTGGGGGTGGGCGTGGGCGTGATGGGGGCGGTGGTGGCGTGGGGACCCTGCTCTGTGGACTTGGTGGTCTTCTCTGTCTCTTGTGGGCCTTCCACGTCCCCAGGGGATGGGGCGCTTGCGTGGATCTCACGGCTGTGTTGGCGCAGAGCGCAGGACAGGAGATGCCCAAGTGAGTCACATGTGCCTGCACCCGGCGGCACAGCTGGTTGGCAGTCTTGCTGTGCGAGTAAGTGACGCAGCTTTCTGTAAGCAGCCGAAGGTGGGACTGACGTCAGGTCCATCCCTGAGGCAGCAGTCTTGTAGGATTTGTTTAGTTTTGTCTATTCCCAGTGTTTTTTTTTTTCTAATTTACTTACTTATTTTTAGCTGTGCAGGGTCTTTGTCGCTGGGCAGGCTTTTCTCTAGCTGTGGAGAGCAGAGGCGCCTCTCTAGTCAAGGTGGAGGGCTTCTCGCTGCAGTGGCCTCTGCTGGGGAGCAGTGGCTCTCGGGTGCCTGGGCTCCAGTGGCTGAGGCTCGTGGCTCTGGCTGCGGCTCGCGGGATCTAGATCACAGGCTCAGCAGCGGTGGTGCCCGGCCTCACCGCCCTCGGCACGCGGGCTCATCCCAGACCAGGGACTGAGTCTGCGTCTCTTACACGGGCAGACGGATTCCTTACCCTGAGCCACGAGGGAGGCCTTCCAGTGCTTTTAACTGAACATTTAGGATGACTCCAATAAAAGCCCCGAGTCCACACCGTGACGCCGTGAGACCATGTGAGGGGCGCGGTGCGGGGCTTCTGCAGGTGGAGCCCCGGGAAGCAGAGGCCCAGCGGAGGCTCCGGCAGCCTCCAGGGAGCTCACTTCCACTCCAGGAGGCTCGACCGGGCGCCCTGGTGTCGGCTCGGGGGCCCTCCCAGGCTGGCGCCCTGGGTGCTGTCACCTGAGGGCGAGTCTGTGGAAAGACCTGGACTTGGAGGAAACACCAGTGGATTTAATACAGTCAGGGAGGGGAGATGTGACTGTGGTGTCGACGGGACGTGAGTGCTCCCTGTCAGATGGTGTGTGTCAGGCCTTAGGTGTGACTGTGTGAGTCTGATGGGACGTGAGCTCTCCCCGTCAGGTGTGTTTGTCGTGCTTGGGTGGTGTTGGGGTGTCTCCCTGTCAGGTGTGTTTGTCATGCTCGGGTGGTGTTGAGGTGTCTCCCTGTCAGGTGTGTTTGTCATGCTCGGGTGGTGTTGGGGTGTCTCCCTGTCAGGTGTGTTTGTCGTGCTCGGGTGGTGTTGGGGTGTCTCCCTGTCAGATGGTGTTTGTCGTGCTCGGGTGGTGTTGGGGTGTCTCCCTGTCAGGTATGTTTGTCGTGCTCGGGTGGTGTTGGGGTGTCTCCCTGTCAGATGGTGTTGGTGTTAGGTGTCTCCCTGTCAGGTATGTTTTAGGGTGTCTCCCTGTCAGATGGTGTTTATCGTGTTGGTGTTGGGGTGTCTCCCTGTCAGATGGTGTTTATGTCGTGGTGTTAGTGTCTCCCTGGTGGTGTTTGGGTGTCTCCCTGTCAGGTGTGTTTGTCGTGCTCGGGTGGTGTTGGGGTGTCTCCTCAGATGGATGGTGTTTTGTCGTGTCTCCTGTCAGATGATGTTTGGGGGTGGTGTTGGGGTGTCTCCCTGTCAGGTATGTTTGTCGTGTTGGGGTGTGTCAGGTTGGTGTTGTGGGTGTCTCCCTGTCAGATGGTGTTGGTGTTAGGTGTCGTTTGTCGTGCTCGGGTGGTGTTGGGGTGTCTCCCTGGATGGTGTGGTGTTGGTGTTGGGGTGTCTCCTGTCAGATGGTGTTTGTCGTGCTCGGGTGGTGTTGGGGTGTCTCCCTGTCAGATGGTGTTTGTCATGCTCGGGTGGTGTTGGGGTGTCTCCCTGTCAGATGGTGTTTGTCGTGCTCGGGTGGTGTTGGGGTGTCTCCCTGTCAGATGGTGTTTGTCATGCTCCTGTCAGATGGTGGTGTTGGTGGTGTCTCCCTGTCAGATGATGTTTGGTGTTGCTCCCGTCAGGTGGTGTTGGGGTGTCTCCCCGTCAGGTGTTTGTTGCTTTCGGTGATGTGCTCCTGTCAGGTGTGTTTGTGTTGGTGTTGAGGTGTCTCCTGTCAGATGGTGTTTCGTGGTGTTGGGTGTCTCCCTGTCAGATGGTGTTGGGGTGTCTCCCAGATCAGGTATGTTTGTCGTGTCTCCCTGTCAGGTGGTGGTGGGGTGTCTCCCTGTCAGATGGTTGGTGTTTGTCGTGCTCGGGTGGTGTTGGGGTGTCTCCCTGTCAGATGGTGTTTGTCGTGCTCGGGTGGTGTTGAGGTGTCTCCCGTCAGGTGTGTTTGTTGCTCAGGGTGTCTCCCTGTCAGATGTGTTTGTTTCGTGGTGTTGGGGTGTCTCCCGTCAGGTGGTGGTGTTGGGGTGTCTCCTGTCAGATGGTGTTTGTCATGCTTGGGTGGTGTTGGGGTGTCTCCCTGTCAGATGGTGTTTGTCGTGCTCAGGTGGTGTTGGGGTGTCTCCCTGTCAGATGGTGTTTGTCATGCTTGGGTGGTGTTGGGGTGTCTCCCCGTCAGGTGTGTTTGTCGTGCTCGGGTGGTGTTGGGGTGTCTCACTGTCAGATGGTGTTTGTCGTGCTTGGTTGGTGTTGGGGTATCTCCCGTGTCATGCAGCACCTCCGAGCTCCCGGCCTCCCCCCCGTGCACTCCGCCCCAGTGTGCACAGGTCCAGCAGCTGTGCTCGTGGCCTTAGCTGGTCTGTGGCGTGTGGCTCTCGCTCCCTTGTGGGGGTAAACCCACCCCCCTGCTTTGAAAGAGCAGACGTCCACCGCTGGACAGCAGCGATGGCCCTGGGTCCAGTTCTTTAATAGATGCTTTGTCAGGCTGCTGACTCTCTTTGAGTGACCCCTGTTCTTAACGTGGGATTTCCTTCATTGTATCTGGGGTTTTCTATCTGCAAAGACTCCTTTTTTCGTCTGTTTTTTTTTCTCTGTCACTGATACCCTTTTCTCTTTTTCCAGAATCTAAGTTCTTTCAATGTGTGTGTGACTCGTGCTCTTTGTAGGAGGTGGGCGGGCAGCGTCACAGGAGCTCTGCCCTCACGGTCTGATGGTGGGCCTGTGGGCATCGCATGCTTGCCCGTGGTGCCTGTCCGCCACTCCTGCCCGCAGGGGCCGGGCTCTTCCCGGGCGCCTCCCCCGTGCAGGCTGCTGCGCAGCACGGACATCGCGCCCCTGCCAGCCCAGTCACTGCGGTGCCCCAGCCCTGCTGTACGCTGGCACTCTATCTGGCCTCTGGAGCCTGGGCAGAGCCAGGTGGCATAAGCATAGCAATGAGGCGGAGAAGACCCCACACTCCAGAGGGAGACAGAGCTGGGGAGGCTGTGCCTCCTCGGGCCCTCAGGCCAGAAGGAGCAGGCGGCCTCCTGGGCAAGGGAGCAGGCTGGGCATGGCATGGAGGCCAGCAGCCCTGAGGAGAGGCGCAGCCTCAGGCCGCAGGCCTCTGGTTCTCTCCCGGAGTCAGAGAGTGGAGCTCCTGGGGGCTGTCAGCAGTGAGAGGCCCAGGCCTGGGCTGGGAGCCAGGGCTGTGCTGTGGGCGTGGGCCTGGCAGCACTTCTGCCCCTGCCCAGCGCACAGGAGGAGGCTTTCAGTGGCATGCGCTAGCCAGTGGGAAACACTCTTTTTTGCCAGATGCAAAGGTGGACACCGAGACCCCAGAGCCAGCGGAGAGCCAGGACACATGCCCCACGGCCCCCGGAGGCCCCCTTCCCGCCTGCCCGCCGGGGTGAGCCCTCGAGGGAGGGGAGGTGCGCGCGGGAGGGGAGGGGAGGTGCTCTGGGCGCCGGAGGTGGCACCGGTGCCCCACATGGCCGTGCCGCCGCCTGCTTTACGGGGAAGGAAGTGTTTAGTCAGGGTCCAGCGAACTGGTCCCAGCATAACTTCCTCATTTGGAAAACCCCTTGACCCTGTTTGCTGTGCATTTTTAAACAACACAGTATTCCATCTAGAGGAGCAGGGCTCAGTTTGGAAAGCTCAGGAAAGTAGGAGTGAGACCCGTTTGTTCAGTGGTCACAGTCCTGCTGTGCAGCGCTTCTGTGTTCTCAGCCAGGTTCTCGTTTTGAAAAATCCCTTTGAGACTGAGTGGCAGCAACGCGCCCGCCTCGCTGGGTCTTCTCCTCTGCCCCTGGGAGGCCTGCTCCCACTCCGCATGGTGCCCCTCGCTGCCCCGGGGTCAGGACGCAGGTCAGCAGGGCCTGTCCTGAACCTGACCGGATGCACTTCCTCGTCTCTGGCTTCTTTTGCTAGCCATCGTGTGAGGCTTATTGACACCGCACAGGTTTCAAGTTGTCTTGAAATGATGTTTTAAACCCGTGCTGTGTGAATGTGTGTGTTTAAGTACTGAAGCATAACGGTGAGCAGCAAAAGTGCCCCAGCTCTCCTCCAGACCACCTCCCGTGCCCTGGAGGCTGAGCCCTCGCTACACAGACGTGTGTGCTCGGACACGCCCTCCCACACGTGTGCACGTGCTGGAGGCACCGTGCGTCCCCGGGGCAAGCCTGCCCCTCGAGCGGCACCACGGCCCGCAGACGCAGCCCCTGCCGCTTGCGTCCAGCCCTAGCTTCTGGCTTCGCTTCGGTGGTTGCAGCAGCGTGGACCCATCAGTCCTGGCTGAGTGCTCACACTCACGGGGCAAGGAGGGGAGGGTCCCTCGCTCCTTGGTTCCCCTGGAGAGTCCTGCGGGTCCTTGGAATCCCTCTCATAGCCGCCTCCACTGCCGAGGTCCTTGAGCGGGGCCTGCCTCTCGGTGCCTCTTCCTGGCCCTCTGCTGCAATGCTTACCCATTGCTGCACGCCTGTCCCCCAGCCAGGCCAGGCACGGCCACTCTGTTGCCCTCGGGGCCACTGTCCAGCCTGGGCTGACCCAGGGCAGCGCCCAGCACTGTGCCATGTGGGTGTTAGTGGCGGGCTGGGCCCCTGTCCGTGGCTCCGCAGTCACCTGGGGCTGCGGTGGCCTCTTCCTCTGTGGTCCCCCATCCCCAGCGTGCCGGGGGCTCTGTGCTCTGGCTCCCAGGACCCTGCACCCAGCTCTCCCAGCCCCGACTCCTCTCCCTCTCCCGCTCTGCGCTGTGGATCTGGTGGCGTTCGTAGCTGTCATGGTTCCTCCCCTTTCTCCCCTTACCTCCCGCCGCGCTGGGAGCCTGACCACCCTCGGGCCCGGTGAGCGTGGGGACCGCAGCCTTGAGCACAGGGTCCTAGCACTCCGACTGAGCCTGGGTGAGTCACTGCTGAGTGTGGATTTGTCTGGAGAACGTGTGACTTGGTGTTTCATTTTTTTAACTTTGTCATAGAAGTTCACCTTTTCTCCTGTCCTGTTCATGGTGGTAATCACTTTGTGCTCGTCTCTGCTGGAGGGGGAGTCCGTGTGACCTCTGTGGCTCCTAAGTGACTGTGTCGTCCTGCGTCACAACCCGCAGGGGGGACAGCATCCCAGAAGGAAGCCAGTCACCGCCCGAGCGCCCGCGAGACGTGCCCGAGGGAGGCCCACCCGCCCGCAGCGGCTCGTCGTCACCCGAGGGCCAGCAGCGCTCTGTCTCAGAGCAAGAGCAGCCGGTGACAGCAGAGCTCCTCAGCTGGGGCCTTCAGCCAGGGAGTCGATCTGAGCTGGGGGACACGAAGCCATTTCCTTCCCAGGAAGACTCCGAAGCTGCCATCCCCGGGGCAGACAGGAGTGGTGGGGACGAGACGCATGGCCCATGTCAGGAGGTGCGGGCGGGGCGGGGTGGCACCAGCGAGTCAGGCCAGGGCCCTGACGCTGCCACGGCCGCGCCCCACACCGAGGGTCATCTGGCCGGGCAGGACCCCGAGGGGGAGCAGAGCGTGCTGCCGGGAAGCCCGCGCTCGGCCCCCAGCGCCCCAGGGACGCTGCAGCTCTTGTTCTCGACGCCACCTTTGGACGAGCCCTGGCTGGGGGCACAGCAGGACAGGGAGGAGCTGCACACGTGCCTGATAAAGGAGCAGCTGTCCGCCTCGAGCCTGGCGGGGCCGTGGGGCGTCTCCTACGCTGAGCTGGTCCTGACGGGGCAGCCCCCGCCCTCTGCCCCTGCTTCCTTGTCGGACCTGAGAGCCACAGACCCACGGGGCGGCCGCTCGGGCAGCTCCTCGGCCTGCTACGCCCTGGCCACCGACCTGCCCGGTGCCCTTGAGGCTGTGGAGGTCACGGAGGCTAGCGAGAATTCGTTTTCCTGGAACCTCAAGGAGCTTGTTTTCAGGGACTGGACAGACCGAACTTCTTCCAACTGTTCGTGTGCCACGTCTGAACTCGGGGGCACACCCTCGCCTTCGCTGGTGGGCTCGGACGCGGACGTGGGTGCCCTGCCCAGGCAGTGGTCAGATGTGCTGGACGACCGGGAGCTGCTGCTGCTGACTGGCACCTGTGTTGATCTGGGTGGGGGCCGGCGCTTCCGTGAGAGCCGCCTGGGCCTGGAGGAGACAGAGCCGTCCCAGACCTGTCTGGTGTCCTCCGAGCACCGGGATGTGAACGGCCTCGACAGCCCGAGCTGCGTCCTCCCCGTGCCGGGAGCCGGCCCTGAGGACGAGTGCCCGTTGGAGGCGCCTGGGCTGAGCCTCCAGGTCACCTCCACGCCCGTGAGAGCCGAGGGCCCCGGCCCTGCACCCTTCAGGGCGGCTGACCTGCAGCCGGAGATCCAGGAGGGCACCTACACGGGGAGCTGCTACCACCGCGACGGCTCGCAGCTGAGTATGTGCGGCTGGGTGGGGCAGGCGGGGGCCTGGTCTCCTGCTGCCCCCAGAGTGGGCTCTGTGGGGCTGGGGGGCCTCCTCATCCTGGTGTCTTGGAGGGCTTCACCCCGGAATAGTGTGGCAGAAATGATGAATTATATTAAGAAAAGAACCTGAAGTTATAGTTTGCCTCTTGAAAGTTAGGACCTCAAGTGCGTGTGCTGGGGGCAGCCCGGGGTACAGGCCGCTGTGTGCGGTGCAGCAGGGGGTGGGGTCCCAGAGCCCCAGCCACGGCAGTCCTGCCGGGAGGGGAGGCGGGGCTTGGGTCGCCACACGCTGTCGGGCTTCAGGGGCAGCCAGGTCTGGGTGAGCACCGCGCCCCTCCAGGGTGGGGAGAGCGTCTGTGTGGCTCTCCACACTGTCTTCTGACATTCTGGGTGAGGTTTGCCACGTGTGGGATTTCACATCTGCATGTGGTCCGTGTGCAAGGAGGCTGCCCGCCCGGAACCCCCGCTCCGGGGCTGGCGGTCAGCCCTTGGCTTGTCGCTTTTATTTCCCTAATTTCCCAGCGGTGCTGCATTTCAGCCCGTTGTTTTCCTCACTGCCAGTTTCCTGGCATTGACTACAGGGCTTTTTTCCTAACCTTAAAAGAGTTTCACGAGTAATATATGTTATTTCCAGAAATACTAGAAATAAAAGACTAAAAAGAAGAAAGTAAAAGAACCTGTAAACCCCCTGCCAGGAAGAAGATAGTCACATTTGCTTTGCTGTGTCCCCAGGAGGCTATGTCAACGAGCACCTGTGCCCGCTGGGTGCTGTGGTGGGCACAGTGTGCAGAGCGGGCGCACCTGTGTGTGTGCGTGGAGGGTGCTGGGGCAGCTTCTTTAGGCTCATCTGCATTGGTGGCTGGGGGCGGGTCCCCAGAGTCGCTTGGCCTCTGGCTGCCCCTGGCCCTGTGCCGGGGAGGTGCGGCCGCCGGCCTCACCACGCCTTTCTGCGGCCGGGCCTCACCACGGCTGTGGGGCTCAGTGGGGCCCGGTCTCACCGCCCTCCGCAGGTGTGCAGTTCGAGGTGCGGCGCGTGGAGCTCCAGGGCCCGGCCGCCCTCTTCTGCTGCTGGCTCGTGAAGGACCTGCGGCACGGCCGCCTGGACTCGGCCCTGCACACCCACCTGCTGCTGGCCAGCCTGCCGAGCTCTGCCCACTCCACCTGCGAGCCGTCCGCGGCCAGCCTGGGGGAGGTGGGTGTCTGCGGACGGCGCCTGCTGTCCACTGCCCCTCCCGTCAGCGCCCCGTGCCCTCCAGGGCGGGAGAGGCTCTGCGTGGCTCCCCATGCTGCTGTCCGACCTGGGTGAGGCGCGAGCCGCACGTGGCTTCCAAGTCTGCATGTGCTGCGTGTGCACGGTGGGGCCTGGTGAGCGCCAGTTTGGACTGGCACACTGAGGCCCTGGGTGTGCCCTCTGGAGAGCAGTCTCGGGCTGGGGACCCCAGGGGCCCGAGGAGTGGGCGGGGCAGTGGCTGCCGCTCTCCCTGCCCACTGTGCGCAGGGGGCCACGGCCGCCTCCGCTGTCCCTCCTTCAGCGTGCTGCGTGTGGCCCCTCAGACTTGCCTTTGTGGTCACAGGTGCTTGGAACCAAGCCCTGGTTTGAGGAGCCCCCCAAGGCCGTGGAGCTGGAGGGGCTGGCGGCCTGCGAGGGGGCGTACTCCCTTAAGTACAGCACGCTCAGCCCGATCGGCAGCGGGGCCTTTGGCTTCGTGTGGACGGCGGTGGACAAGGAGGCGAATAAGGAGGTACTGGGCTCCTGAGGGGTGGGGGGTCTGGGTGCTGGGGGGTGGCTCTGATGCACCTCACACCCTCCCTCCCCGTCCCATTGTGGGTAGGCCTGGGGCGTTTGCTGACCATGCTGCCTGTCCCTGCAAACCCCCAGGCTGCCCGGATGCCCCGGGCCTGGCCCGCTGCTTCCTGGGAGGGCCCGTGTGGCACCTGTCGCCACGCTTCTCGTCGCTGCCGGAATCTGCCGTGGCTGCAGGCTTGGCCGGACAGCAGGGGGGTCTGTTGAAAGTCGTGCTGGTTTTAGAGATTTTGAGTCGACCCGTCTGGTCCTCTGCTGGCACTGACGATTGTGCTGCCTTCTCTATTGTTTCATCTCCTCGCCTTCTTTTCCTTCCTGCTGTCACCTTGACTTGGACGCGCAGAGCCGTGAGGAGTAACAGGTATGCCGCCCAGCCTCCTGGTGGGCCTCTGCCCACTCCAGTGACTCCTTTCGTTTCTCGATGGATACCTTTTGTTTGAGGCTCTTTCATCTCTTGATGGATACTTTTTGTTTGAGGCTATTTCATTTTCAGTTCACTTTTTTTTTGATTTAAGGAATAAATGTTGACTTAGGCCAAATGACTTTGCAGCATCTATTGCAGTGATCATGTTCTTGTTTGTTTTATTAACATGTGAATAACCACAGTCAACTTTTATTCGTAGACTCAATCCTTTATTGCCTTATAACATTTTTTTAGTGTGTTGCTGAACTTGGCTTGCTAATACATATTTTTTAATATTTATAATTTTTTGGCGGCTCCAGATCTTAGTTGCAGCACGTGGGATCTTTTAGTCACAGTTTGTGGTATCTAGTTCCCTGACCAGGGATCAAACCCGGGCCCCCTGCCTTGGGAGTGCAGAGTCTAAGCCCCAGGACACCAGGGAAGCCCCCTGGCTTGCTAATGTTTTTATCTGGGATTTTCTCATTTACATTCATGTGTAGATGAGTGTTTTTCCTTTCTGCGCGTTAGTTGTGTGGGGCCCGCGGAGCTGGGGGTGCCCGTGGTGGCTGGCGCCGTGCCGTCGCGTCTGCAGGTGCTCCTGGGACGCCGGTGGTGGCTGGCGCCGTGCCGTCGCGTCTGCGGGTGCTCCTGGCCAGAGCTGCTCCCCCTGCTCGCCTCACTCTCGTGGCACATTTTCTCCTCTTTGCTGGACTTGGCAGAGAATTGCTCATGTTTTTCATCAAGTGTTTCTTTTCTTTATGTTGCTTTTCTGGTACTTTGTGTAAACTTTGCTTTTTTCTAGCTTCTTGGATTGAATGTGTGTTTCTAAGCTGTGACTTAACACTGAGCGCTGTGTCGTGTGGAGTTTTCTGAGTGTGCTCACACCTCCTAAGGTTTAAACACACTGCTCTGGGCGTCACGGGCTTCTTGGCTGACTCGTTAAGTTTCTGTTGCCATCTTTATTTATCCGCGGGCGGTCACCTCATTATCGGTCTGCATCAGCAACCCAGCGGGCACTGTGGGCTTCCTCTTCCTTTTTTGTGGCCGCACCACACCATTTTTTCCATGTATTTGTCTTCTGTCCGCCCATCTTGTGGAACTCTCTGGTTAGTTCTCCAAACCAACATGATTGACATTTTTGTTCTTTTTTTTCCAGTTCTCAGGCCTCTTATTTCATTTTCTTGGCCGGGACATCCAGTCCTCGGTTGAGAAACTGGGGTGACGTGGGGTATCTGGGGAACACCCACTCCGAGACCTCAGCGCTGGTCTTGCCAGGAACACCCACTCGGAGACCTCCAGGGCTGGTCTTGCCATCAGCCCCCCGGGGTCCTCCATCACCCGCATCCTGCTGCTGTGCAGGTCGCGCAGGTCCACTCGGGACTTCCGGCTGGCTGCCGACTTGCTCCTGGCCCCCTCAGGCTGGACGGTTGTTATCAGGCTTCTTCTTCCACGTTCCAGGACTCCTGGGGGTGGAGGTGGGGGTTAGGTTGGAGTGGAGGCTCCACAGCTGCCGGGGGGCCGGTGGGAAGGGCTGCAGTGACACCCCGTTTCTCTCGTAGGTGGTGGTGAAGTTCATAAAGAAGGAGAAGGTTTTGGAGGACTGTTGGATTGAGGACCCCAAGCTTGGGAAGGTCACTTTAGAGATCGCCATCCTGTGCAAGGTGGAGCACGCCAACATCATCAAGGTGGGGTGCCGTCTCATGTCCGCGCCCGAGCGCGCTGCCTTGGAGGTGTCCCGGCAGGGCCGGACCCAGCTCGCGTCTCTCTCCAGGTGCTGGACGTGTTTGAGAACCAAGGCTTCTTTCAGCTGGTGATGGAGAAGCACGGCTCCGGCCTGGACCTGTTCGCGTTCATCGACCGCCGTCCCAGCCTCGACGAGCCCCTGGCGAGCCACATCTTTCGACAGGTGAGGCCGGGCCTGGCCGCCTGGGCCCAGGACTCCAGAGTCAGTGAAGCTGGACCCGGGCTCCGGTTTGGGAGTGTTACTGAGTAGGACACGTGTTTCGAGAAGAGAATTCTACTGTTGAAGTAGAGAGAGTGAGGTTGGGGTTGGGGAGGAAGTGAGGCCAGGCGTCACCCTGGGGTGACCGGGGATGTGGGATGAAGATTAAAGTGTGTTTACATTCACATGATCCCCACCCAGCCTCAAGGAAGAACCAGTGCAGCTCTCGGGCTGGGCTTGCAGGCTGTGCATCTGATCTGAGTCCTTGTCCGCCATGGGGAGACCCTGCGCATTTGTACGTGGACCTCACTCGAGCCAGTGTCTCACAGGGCTGCTGGGGCTAAACAGGGAGTGCAGAGGCCCCCGTGCAGCACGCCCGAGTCAGGCGCACGGGAAGTGCTGAGTAGATGTAGCTGCCCGGTTAATTGACCTGCAAAGATTGCGGTTCTGGCCATCTCGGTTATTTGTCTTGGTTTCTTTCGTGTCTGTCCGTGTATTGATCTTAGTCTGTTTGTTATTTTTTGGAAAGGGAGAGTAGCCAGCTAAGTAGAAAGGTGTCCTGTGAAAGAGAAATTGGGTGTTGGGGTGGGGCAGGGGAGACAACAGTTCTTTGGTTTGGGGAATGTGGGAGTTTCATTCCAGATGATTCCTTGCTCCCTGGAAAAGGTGGAGGGATGCCAGGGGGTGCGGGGTGGGGGGATGTGACCAGTTCACAGGTTTGCTCTTGGTTTCCTGGAGCTGACTTGGTTTCTAATAACAGCTTCCATGAACTGGTATTTCTTCCCCAAAGCTATGAATGCCCAGAAATTACTGGATTTCTGAAATTAAATTTCTGAGGCACCTACTTGTAAGTTTTGGTCATCACAGTTCTGCCCAAAGAATGCCACCTCTCCCTGTCTTCCTCCCCTGGAAGGTTATACAGGCTTCTCCTTTACTTGATGGTGGAGGTTTGTTTCTGAAATCTTCATGGCAAACAGGTTTCCGTGTGACATGACACGTGGAGTCACTTACCCACAGCTGCTGCCTGACTGCTGTTCATTCAGGGCTCTGACGCCGCTGACTCTGCAATAAGTCTCCCGGCCCTTTCGTAAATCAGTGTGCACAGTGGGCTTCACGTGTAAACGTGGACTCGGGGCTCCACAGAACGGCAGTGTCGCGTGCAAGTGTGTGCGTCGCCTCCAGCTCTGGGTTGCGTCTGCTCGGTGCACGGCTCTCCTCTGTGGTGAGCAGCTCCTCACCCGATTCGGGCTTGTTACTGCTTTGCAGTCAGTAACCCTCAAAGTTGTCCATATTCAGAGCAGCACGTGGTTTCTGCTTCCCACCTGGGCCTGATACGTACACGTGCCTGTGTGTATGTCGGTGGATGTCCATACACGTGTGAGCGTATGTGTGAATGTGTAAGCACAGACATCCGTGTGCGTGTGCATATCTGTGCAGTGTTACGCGTGCACATGCACACGCGTCGTCTATACACAGATGTGCAGGTGTGCACACGTCTGCGTGTGTGTGTGTGTAAATACATGTTCATTCATTCATTCTGGCCGAGCCAAGAGAACTCTGTTTTGCTCGTGCTTAGTCTTTGCGACCCACTGGACTGCAGCCCACCAGGCTCCTCTGTCCCTGGGATTTTTAAGGCAGGAGTACTGCAGTGGGTTGCCATTTCCTTCTCCAGGGGATCTTTCCAACCCAGAGATTGAACCTGTGTCTCCTGTGTTCCCTGCATTGCAGGCAGATTCTTTATCTGGTGAGCCATCAGAGAAGCCCTCTTTATTTATTTAAAGTTAATTAATTCAGCTTAGTTTGTCTGCCATTAATTGTTGCTTCTGACTCAAAGATATTCACTTGTAAATGTAAAATTTTCTCTAACGATCTGAATGACTGTGTCCACGAAATCACGGTGCTCATCGGTACAGCTGGTGTCCGAGTGGTGAGTGGGGTCAGCAGTCTTACTAATTTTACTTAAACTTCACTGAGGTGCTACTGCTATTGATCCCCCACACTACACGTGCCGTGTGGGCAGGCAGCAGTACATCCTAGTAACTACCCTCTCGCAGTGGAGACAGTGGAGACTGATGCACTTGCCCGTTTCCCGGGAGTTCTTTTGAGGCCGCACCGCTGAAAGGCTGCAGGCGTTGGGGAAAGCATGGCTCCACGCTGCGCTGCTCTTTGAGAAGCTGCCAGAGCCTGGAAGTTGCAGCCTGGATACTGGGCTTCTGCTCCCAGCCCTGCTCGAGTTGCCCGATGAGCTCTGGGGAAATCACTGCCCCTCTGGGCCTTCTCCTGGGCCACTGCCCACACAACCCAGCCCACACTCATTCAAGCGTCCACCACGCGTCCTGTGGCTTCTGCTGCCATCTGTCTGTCCTCCCTAGACGATCGTTCTGCCTGTCGTGGGGTGAGTGAATGTCTGCCGGGGAGGTCACTGGTGGCACACAGACCGAGACCTTAGAAACGGTGTTTATGAGGGGCGTCCCTGGAAGGGCACAGGCGCAGGCGAGTGGGTCCCGCAGGGCCGTACACGCGGTCCCTCTCGCTGCCGGTGCCGCCTGGTGTTCCTGGGGATTTGCCAAGGGGCAGGCCTGGTGGCTCGGATGGTAAAGAGTTCCTGCAACATGGGAGACCCGGGTTCGATCCCTGGATCGGGAAGATCCCCTGGAGGAGGGCACGGCAACCCACTCCAGTATCCTTGCCTGGAGAATCCCAGGGATGGAGGAGCCTGGCAGGCTACAGTCCACGGGGTCACACAGAGTCGGCTTCACCTTCTTTCTTTCTCTGAGGCCTTGTGTTCAGTGTCCTTTTCACAACGGTGGCCCCTGTTCCAGCTGGTGTCGGCCGTGGTGTACCTGCGCTCCGAGAGCATCCTCCACCGGGACATCAAGGACGAGAACATTGTCATTGCCGAGGACTTCTCCATCAAGCTCATCGACTTCGGCTCGGCCGCCTACCTGGAGCGGGGCAAGCTCTTCTACACCTTCTGTGGGACGATCGAGTACTGCGCGCCCGAGGTCCTCATGGGGAACCCGTAGGTGTCCCGGGCGGGCAGCCTGTGCTCACACCTTCCGCGGCAGCAGAGGGACGATCGGGTACTGCGCGCCCGAGGTCCTCATGGGGAACCCGTACATGTCCCGGGCAGGCAGCCTGTGCTCACACCTTCCGCGGCAGCAGAGGGAAGCGGCTTCAGGTTGTGCCTCTGTGTGATGAGGGTGCCGAGTGACACAGTATGCTTCGGGAGGTCAGTGGGCAGTCGGGGAAGCCAGGGGTTCATTAGACTGCCTTCTCACCTTTTGTGTTTGGAGTTCACTATAATCAAAAGTTAAGAAAAGATAAAGAGTCCCCAAATTTGGGACTCTTCAAAGGCATGAACAGAATTTTTTTAGTTGTTTATTTTGATGCCAGCACCAGCAGGCTAGTGCGCTGGTGTGCGGTCGGGCTGGCCACGTGAGGCATGAAGCGCCAACGCAGGGCCCGTGCTGGGGCTCACCCACTGCTGCTGGCGGTGCTGGCGCTGACCGGCTCGCCTCCATGTCAGCTGGGCGTGGGGCGAGCCCCTGCTCTTGCCGAGATGAGAAGCGGGTCCAACTCTGTGCTGGGGGCCTAGCTGGGGCAGGGCCCAGTCTCAGGGAGCTCAGGAGAGAGAAGGTCGAGACGGAGCTCAGGGCTTGTAGGGCTCCTCTGAGCATGGAAATGGTGCTCAGTGTTTGTGCCCCAAATGCGTAGATTTCTGTCTTGTCCACATGCAATGGAACTGGTCTTTACCCGCATGAGCTGAGCTCCAGGCAGGTCTGATTGCGGGTGTTTCACTGTGTCTCTTTAACACGCCCTCTGGAGAAGCGTGGCTCTGACGAGTCTCCCAGGCATGCTCGTGGTTAGAGCATCCAGGACCTTCACCGCAGGTTCTGCCTGTGTCTTCCCTCTCGTTTCCACATCCTTCCATCCCTGGGTGGGAGACTGGCCTCCACTGCTGTCGTAAGGACAGTCCTGTTGGCCCAGGGCTGCGCCTGTGGGCTCACGGGTGTCTGTGGCTGCTTCTGTGCAGCTGTGGCGGAGAGGGTTAGTGTCCAGAGGCTGCGCGGCTCCCGCCTGCGCTCGTCACCGGCTCTTTACAGCAGGAGTGCCGACTCCTGCTCCGCTCTGGCGTTCTCTCCTGGCCTCCAGCGTCCTTGCCATCTCTTTCTGCTGAAGCCTCATTCTCTTGTTCTGGCATTTCCTCTCACTTCCTGAGCTCTGCCCTCATGGTTGCCTCCTGGCCCCCTGCCCCTGGCTCCTGCCTCCTGGGGTCCCCGGCCCTCTGTGGCCCCTGGAAGGCAGAGGCTCCTCTTGGGCCTCTGCTCACCAGCTCCCTCAGCTGCCGCATCTGCACTCCTGTCTGATGAACACAGCTGCTCCCCAGGCTGCCCCCGCCCCCACCCACAGCTCCAGACCTGAGGGACCAAGCACGCTGGCAGCGTGGGGCCTGGCCCTCTGTGCAGGAAAAGGTGGATTCACCCTGCTGGTCTGCTGTGGGCATTAGGGTTGAACCATGCAGATGGCTGGCAGAGAGCCGGCCTCTCAGAGCCCAGGGATGGTAGCTGGGAGGAGGGGATCTGTAAGCACAGAGGAGAACCAAGAGCACCCCGGGGCGCCATCCCCGAGGCCCGCTCCTCCAGCTGGTGGCCGCCTGGACTCCGCGCCCCACCGTCTCCTCCCTCCTGCTGCTGAGGGCTTGCTTCATCCTTACAGAGGCTCGCCTGTGCCAATCTCACCTTGGGCTCCTTCAGGTCTCTTCTGAAGGGCAGGCTGCCCTGCTCTGAAGCCGCCATGGCTCCCCAGGTCCCTGGGGGCCTGGCACTGCCTGCACTCCTGGGTGTTCCCTCCTCCTCCTCCAGGAAGCTCCCCAGCGGACACTGTGCTCAGCCCCTTGCCACCTGCTGACTTGGTCTCTCCACTGCTGAGTGGGCCTCTGCTTGTCGTCTTATCCCCAGTGGCTGGCGGGGGGCGGACGTGGTCGAGGAGTATGGTGCGTCTCGCTGGGGGTTGCTCTTGGATGACATGCGGGGTCCTGGCTGTCTTGTGGGGCTGGCCCAGCGCCCCGAGTGCCTCCTCTTCCTCTGGCAGGTACCAGGGGCCGGAGCTGGAGATGTGGTCCATGGGGGTCACGCTGTACACGCTGATCTTCGAGGAGAACCCCTTCTGTGAGCTGGAGGAGACCATGGAGGCCGCAATAAACCCCCCGTATCTGGTCTCGGAAGGTGAGCTCGCACGGGCGGACGTCCTGGGCTGGCTCCTGTCTCACAGCAGTGCATGGTGTCACCTACACAGGCACAGCTGGCTCGCTCTCTCTTCCGTTCCTCTCAGACTTTGATCTGAACAGAAAGGCGATTTGGAGGTGACTTTGATGTCATGACTGATCTTAGGGAAGTTTGGACCAGAGGGGCTGTCTTCTGAGGGACACACTGGCAGCCTCTGAGCATGGCCGGAGGGAGGGGGAGGATGGACTTGACCCCCCCAACCGCTCGTGTGGAACCAGGGTTCTGTCCCTCCTGGAGCGCCTGTGAGCTGGCTCCCCGCAGAGCTATTAGAGCGGCTTGCATCTGCAGTGCCGACCCCTGCCAGCAGGCCTGGATGGCCCCTCAGACCCATGCCTGGAGGAGCTCCAGGGAGCCGGACCACAGGGTTCTGAGGTCTCCCAGTCGCGACATGTGGTCCAAGAGCACTCATTCATCACCACAGGTGGTGAGGTGACAGGCGCCCTTAGGCATCAGGCCTGTGCCTGGGTTCTTCGCTCAGGGTGGAGGCCCGAGTCTCAGTCCACTCGGGCTGCCATGCCTGCCCATCACAGGCCGGGGTTTACAGCGCTAACATTTATTTCTCACAGTCTGGAGGTGGAGATCCTGAGGTCAGGGTGCTGGCGGATTCCGGCTGGTAGACAGCTGCCTCTTCCTGTGTCCTCACGGGGCAGAGAAAGGAGAGAGCAGGCCCTCTGGTGCCTCTGCTGATAAGGGCACTGATGCTGGGGGGGGGGGGCACACCACCTCATCTGACCCCCTTCACCTCCCAAAGGCCCCACCTCCTACTATCATCACACGGGGAATCTGCGGGGGGTACAGTTCAGTCTAGAGCCACCTGGAAGAATTGTAGAGCTTTCCTAACGTTCTGGATCCCCATGATAGTGGGGCTCTTGCAGCCTGCTGCTGCAACTTCCGGGGCTGCTCCACCTTCTGGGGCTGCTCCACCCTGGGGGATGCTCCACCTTCAGGGGCTGCTCCACCTTCAGGGGCTGCTCCACCCTGGGGGGCTGCCCCACCTTCAGGGGATGCCCCACCCTGGGGCTGGGGGAGCTGCTCCACCCTGGAGAGGCTGCTCCACCTGCGAGTGGGCTGCTCCGAATTCTACTCCCTGGGCTCTCAGGACAGTCACCCGGGCACTGAGGTCTGGAGTGGCCCTGGTTGCGGTGACACCCACGCTGTTAAAGAAAGTGGGAGCCAGATGCAGACTCAGGGCTGGGGCTCTCCTCAGCACTCATGCGCCCTTCCCGTGGGGAGAGACCGGGGCTCCGCAGCTGCACCTCCCTCCCCTCCCGCCACGCGATGCCTGTGTCCATGGCTCTGTGTCTCCAGAGCCCCAGCGGGCAGCCCACATGAGGGCTGCTGCCCCCTGGTGTCATGAGCAGCGTGGGAGCTCTAGCACTAAGCTTTCATTTCAGGGGCCCCACACACCTCCCGCAGCACTTTGGGAAGCATGGCCAGGGACCCTGCCTTCCAGAAGCCCCACGGTGCTGGTCAGAATCGGTGGCCCAGGCCCTGCACTCGCACAGTGCGCGCCACCCACCCCCAGCCTGGGCCACCTTCAGCCCTCTGACCACATGCCCTTCCGTCCCCAGACCTCATGAACCTCATGTCTGGGCTGTTGCAGCCTGTGCCCGAGCAGCGTACCACCTTGGAGAAGCTGGTGACAGACCGCTGGGTGACACAGCCCGTGAACCTGGCAGACTACACCTGGGAGGAGGTGTGTCGGCTAAACAAGTCAGGTGAGCAGCCCAGCCCGTGCACTGTGGGGCAAGGGGGTCCCAGTTGCCCCCTGCCTCTGGGGAGGGGGGCTCCCTCCTACGCACTGCCCTGGACACCAAAGTGAGGGCCCAGGGCTAGCCTGCTGCCTGTGAGCCGGACTCCAGAGGCCCTGAACAGCCCCAGGGGCCTTAGAAGGTGGGTGAACACCCGTGGGCACCCGTGACAAGGACAAATCCACAGATGAGGTGGAGGCCTAGGGAGAGGGTTTGTGAAGTGCTGATGGCCAGAGCAGGCCGAAGCGAGGAGGAGAGCGGAGGGCGAGGGAGCCGGGGCCCGCAGTGGGCAGCGGCGGCCCTGTGCGTCCGGGGCCCGCTGCGCGGGGGCTGTGTCTGGATGTGCAGCTCCGGCACAGCGGCGGGGTCCGGCAAGTCTCAAATGATGCTGGGTGGGCTCTGCAGGGTTCCTCTGGTGCCTTCTGCTCTTCAGAATGCCTCCAGAGGGAAGCCAAGGGTTTCAGAATGCTGTTGCAGGCAGGTGACGCGGCCTACCTCTCTCCCCCTTCAGGGAGCAGAGCTCTGTCCACCGTTGGTCTGGAGCTGGACGGCAGGAGCCCCAGTGCCGCGGCTCGGGCCCCGGAGCCCCACCGGCCCTCGTGCAGCAGGGTGGGATCCAGAGCGCCGGCTGGCCCAGCTCCCTGCCGCACTGCAGACTCGCTTAGGGAGGCACGGCTTTCTCAGGCGCCTTCCGTTAGGGAGTAAGCGCTCAAGAATTAGGCCTAGCTCACTTTCTAAAACCCATCTGTTAGAACAAAAGCCAGTGATGCTGTGCTATTTTAGGTTTACAAAATAGACGTGGAATTCATTTTTTTTCATGGCCTTGAAAAAACATTCTAGTGTTTGAGTTTTGTACTACTAAAGGGCTTTTCATTTGTGAATTTCCAAAAGGCACACGAGAGGTTCTCGATTCTCTTTTTACTTTTGTACACGTGCCTGATTTCGGTTTCCTCTGACTTGGTGTACGCTTGTCTGATACGTGGAGTGTGGAGAACTGTTTGCCAAATGACCAAACTGTTTATTTCCTTGAACGTTTTCCAAATTAAAGCAGTTTTATTAGTAAACAATTACCCTGACTTGGACCACATGAATTCTTCTGCAGTGCTGGTACGGGAAGCACTTCATTTCCTTATTTTTCTATCTGTGCGTCTCCGTGTGCCACAGTGGTGCCGCCTTGGTCAGCTTGGGGGTCCCTCTTTGTGCCCAGCAGGTCTGTGCAGCTTCGCCAGTCTAAGGAGACTGGAGGCATGGTGTGTCAGCCATTGCCCTTGTGCAGAGCTCAGCAGGGCTGGCCCATCATCTGTCTCTGCTCTGCTGTCCACCCCAACCCCTCCCAGCACCTCAGCACCCCATGACTATGCAGAGGTATCCAGCCCCGGGGACCGCCCACTCGTGACTATGTGGGGGCATCTGGCCCAGGGAGCCCCCATGACTATGTGGGGGTGTCTGGCCCCAGGGAGCCCCTGTGACTATGTGGGGGTGTCTGGCCCCAGGGATCCCCGACCCATGACTGTGTGGGGGGTGTCTCCCTCACCCTGTGACTATGTGGGGGCATCTGGCCCAGGGAGCCCCCTGTGACTATGTGGGGGCATCTGGCCCAGGGAGCCCCTGTGACTATGTGGGGGCGTCCGGCCTCAGGGAGCCCCCTGTGACTATGTGGGGGCGTCTGGCCCAGGGAGCCCTTGTGACTATGTGGGGGTATCTGGCCCCAGGGAGCCCCCTGTGACTATGTGGAGGCATCTGGCCCAGGGAGCCCCCCGTGACTACGTGGGGGCATGTGGCCCAGGGAGCCCCCTGACTATGTGGGGGTGTCTGGCCCCAGGGAGCCCCCCGTGACTACGTGGGGGCGTCTGGCCCAGGGAGCCCCCCGTGACTACATGGGGGCGTCTGGCCCCAGGAACCCCCCGTGACTATGTGGGTGCATCTGGCCCAGGGAGCCCTTGTGACTATGTGGGGGTGTCTGGCCCAGGGAGCCCCCTGTGACTATGTGGAGGCATCTGGCCCAGGGAGCCCCCCGTGACTATGTGGGGGCGTCTGGCCCAGGGAGCCCTTGTGACTATGTGGGGGTGTCTGGCCCCAGGGAGCCCCCTGTGACTATGTGGAGGCATCTGGCCCAGGGAGCCTCCCGTGACTACGTGGGGGCGTCTGGCCCAGGGAGCCCTTGTGACTATGTGGGGGCATCTGGCCCCAGGGAGCCCCCCGTGACTATGTGGGGGCGTCTGGCCCAGGGAGCCCCCTGTGACTATGTGGGGGCATCTGGCCCAGGGAGCCCCTGTGACTATGTGGGGGTGTCCGGCCCTGAATGCCCCTCTCCCCGTCCTGATCAGGACCCAGTGCAGCTCTCACATACTCAGATAACTCCTCCCCTCTAGGCTCCAATCCACCCTAATCTGAAATTCAGCCTCTATTTTGTATCTGTTTTGGAGAGAGGGAGTGGTTGGGGTCAGAAGGAAACCTTTCATTTTACCCCCTGCTCAAATAGCAGGAAGAAAACAAAACCAAACCCGAGGCCCCAGCACCCCTTTCCCATGTGTCCTCACTCTGCTGGGCCGAGGCTCCTACCCAGAGGACCGAGAAGATGCTCAGGGCCAGCCTGCCTCAGGTGCGATCCTGCGCCCAGTTTCCAGTATTCGTGTAGGAAGTATGCAGCTATCTTGATGACAGTTCATTTTATTCTCCACTTCCGGTATATAGGATTTCACCATCCCTTTCCTTTAGGAAGTGCTGCCTGAGTCTCTCTGACGTCTCAAGAGAATGACGAGGACTCTTCCTCTGTCCAGCAGAGATAGTAAAGGCAGGACTTTTAGAAGTGTATTTTTTAAAGTCTGTAGTAAGTTAGTGACATTTACTGTTCAGAATGAAACAAGTCTTATGATATTCTAAGAACTCTTCAAAGGTTAAAAAAAAACCCAAATATTTTCCTTTGTAGTTTCTATGATGCTTATAATACAGAAGAAGTTACAGAATGCTTTTTTCAGACAGGTGTGCAATGGGCTGAAAATGCAAAGTTCTAGGTCTCCAAGAACTGTTACTTCTGTATAAGAAAAATAATTAAAACTCACCTGATTTGTTGGCAGAGGAAAGTCTGAACGCTTTGAGAGTATTCTCTGCAGAAAGAATCCAGGCATTAAAGTTTTGAGGCAGATGCTGAAAATTTTTCCTCCCCACATTACAGTCAAGATTCCAAAGAGCAAGGCTTTCTCAGAGCACTGACGTTGCTGCCAACTTTCTGGAGTGATCCCTGCACGCCAGCCACTACTCTTTCTAGACCTAGACGCCTATTTAGGTTCTGTGACTCCTTCCAGGGAGGCACACAAGGATGTTCTTAGACTTTGGGTGTAAAAGCATTAACGTGATTAGCTTTGCAGTACTGACAGCTGCATATTTCAAGGAGAAAATCAGGGTAAAAAAGCAAATCAATAGAAACAGAACCATTTCTTGAGTTCCACACGGTTTACAACCTTCCTCTTCTTTGACATAATCCTTTTGTGAAAAGATATATTTTTAGCACCCCGTCTGGTGCCTGGCCTAGAGCAGGTACTCTATAAACTGTATCCATGCAAAAATCAAGTCCTTTTCCTCAGTTCAGAAACAAGTAGATAAAACAAGAAATGCTTACAAATTAAGATTTGGACTTAAAACTGATGGAATTTAGGCAGCTGAGAAAGTACACTCTTTTGTTCTTCACCACTATCCCCTTTTGAAAGATGCCCAGTTTCTATATCTGAACGATTACAGGTCTATATCCAAAATTTAAGAATAAATGCAAATTAGGCTGCAACAATTTCATCCCAGAAGGAAACCATACCTCTAAGTTGGGAGGAACTTTTTAAAAGAAAAACCGTAGATTTGTGGAGTTCCTTTGGACAGTTTAAACACATCTAGAATATGTGTGTTTTTATCAAGAATTATAATTGGAGCTGGCAAGAAGGCTGGGCGCTTGTCTGCAAAGGACGGGCTGCAGTCTGAGACGGTTGCGTAGCTGTAAGGGGAACTCCTGAGACCGTAAGGCTGTTCCTGGCAGGTGCTGCTCTGGGTAGGCGGGGGCGTCCCTGGGTCTGGCCGAGTTCTAACTCCTCAGAAGTGCGGAGCGGGGCTGAGACCCGGTCCTCCGCGGCCCCCAGACCCCATTTGGAACCTGGTGATCACTCCATTCTCATTTCAACTCTACACTAAAATTCTTACTGGATACAGATTCCACATCGAATCTTAAATAACGTCACCTGGGACGATTCCATCTTACTCAGACCGCCCAGTCTCTGCCTTAAGCTACTTTCTCCGGGGAGGTTACTGCGGGACCAGGGGGGCGGCCGGTGTGAGCCGAGGTTACAGTTTTCTCTTACGGAAAGCGAGCGTGTGGGGAAGGGGCTGTTCATTTGTTCTGCCAGCCGGGAGCTCCGGAAAGCGGAAATCCGGGCAGAGTGGGCACGAAGTAGGGAAGCCGCGGTCCGAGAGCCCACGGTGCAGGCAGCCGGACGCAGGTGGAGAAGGGCCGGGCGGAACTGCCTCCCTCGCGCTTGCGCTTGCGAGGGGGAGGGCGGAAGCGACGGACGCGGAAGGGCGGAAGCGACGGGTCCTGGGAGCGCCGCTTCCGCGCTATGGCGGCGCTGGGTCGGCAGGTGAGGTGCCGCCGCGTTCCGGTCTCCTGCGGGTCGCGGAGGTGTGCGGCACCCCGGCCTCCGGCGCTTCCCGCCGCGTTGGCGCGACTTTAGCCCGTTGTCCCCACCCCGCCTGCCGCCGGCGCTGGGCCGAAGCCGCGGCTGGACCACAAACAGGGCGACAAGGGGCGGCGGGCGCTCCGAGCGGGCGGGCTTGGCTGAGGGCGCTGGGGAGGCTCAGGGACGCGTCTTGAGGGGCGTTGAGGACCCGGGGATTGGGCCCCGTTGGTGGCGCGCCGGCCTGACCCCTAAGAGTTCTGAGGTCAGCGGGAATGTTGAAGTTGGCTGGCAGGCTAACGGCGTTCCGTCTGTGGAATGAATGCAGTTAGGTGGATCTGGAGACTGGTACGAGATACGGAGTTTTCAGGTGTGGGTACCAACTCGGACCCCAGAGTTGGCACAGAAATGATTTTAAACTAAAGACGTTTGAGACTCAGCAGAGACTGAAAGAAGCTTGCTTGGAGCGGCCCTTATCTCACTAAAAGCAGAGCTTTCCGGGAGTGAGGGCGCCATTGAGCCTTTCTCCAGGGGAGTTTACCGTCTTGAAGGGAAAAAAAAGAGGGACGACCCCTTGTATCAACATAAACATTGTCACAGACTTTCTGGGCTCCCACTTGTTTTCCGAAGAGCCCTCCCGTTTGCTCTTCCCCTAGAAACCTTCCTCCCCCATTTGCCCCCAGCTGCAGTCATTTAGGGAGCTACCTCTTTCCTGAATCAAACATACGCATATAAATACACTTTTTTCTTCTTGTTAATCTCTCAGCTAAATTTGTAGCCACCCCCCTCAAGGTACTGAACAGGTGGAGGACCCCCCACACCCGAAGGCATACTTTACCCAGTGGCCTTGAAATTGTTCTCCCAATCCCTCCTTGTCCCGGTCCCCTCAGTTAGAGCAGCAAAAGCAAACCTATCCTTCTGCAAACTCTGTTCTCTGTACATGAACTTCTTTCTCTCTAGGCTTTTAAAGTTCAGTTATGACTTTGCAGATTGCTTATAAAAACTTATGTTTGCGTGAGACCAACGAGCTAAAGACCCTGACTCAGAAATCCTGTGGTGTCCGTTGCATTGGTGTGATGAGGAATGCATTCCCTTTGTGTCTTACAGGTCTTTGATTGGCACCGCCTGACGCCCCTTACCTGGGCCCTCCTCGCTAGGCAGACTCCTCAGCCTGCAGGACAGAAAAGGACGGCTGCTTTTTTGTTGTGTAAGCTAATGACAGTCTCCAGTGGAGGGGGCCTTGAGGAGTCGTCCTTTGTTGAACCCCCAAAATGTGCACAGAAACCAGAGCACAGAACAGGGCTGATTCAGTGCCTCCTTGAGAAGCAGAGAACTCCTGTGTGGCAAGAGAATTTTGTCCGTTCCCTCCGGGACATGGGTTTTAGTGATGTCCATGTTAATGAACTGCTCAGCATACAGCCAGGTACCCACCCTCAACAGATGCTGGACATCATTTCAGAATTAATACTTCTGGGTTTGAATCCAGAGCCTGTGTGTGTGGCCTTGAAGAAAAGTCCTCAGTTATTGAAACTGCCTGTGATGCAAATGAAGAAGCGCTCCAGTTACCTGCGAAAGCTGGGCCTTGGAGAAGGTAAGAAGTGGTGGGGATTTTATATGTAGTGCTGAGGAGTCAGAGCTGGAGACCAAATAGCCTGGGGAGGTGGATTGAGGAGGTTTCTGCGGGGGAAAAGTCCTTGAGAGGAATGTGTGATTTGGCTTAGAGCTGAGGAGGCAGAGTGACCTCTGCAGAGGGCCTTGCAGGTGGGAGGGGGAGCTGAGTGACCGCTCTTGTCTGGTGTGTTCCCTGTGGGTGCTCTGGCGTCGGGAACGGCGGTGGGCGCGTGGTGTGGGCCCCGCACACGTCAGCGGTGGCGTTGGCTCGTGGGTGTGCGTGTGCCCTTGGACGCTTCAATTGACCCGGGGCGGGCTCAGTGCTGTGTGTGTCTGTGTGAAGCCAGAGACTTAGACTCCTTCACCCCGGGGCCGTGCCTGCGGAGGAGGGAGGGATCTGGAGCCGCTCAGGCATTACTGGCACTTAGAGTTCCCCTGCGGAATGAGGGGGGATCTGGAGCCGCGTCAGGCATTACTGGCACTTAGAGTTCCCCTGCGGAGGAGGAGAGGGGTCTGGAGCCGCGTCAGGCATTACTGACACTTAGAGTTCCCCTGCGGAATGAGGGAGGGGTCTGGAGCCGCGTCAGGCATTACTGACACTTAGAGTTCCCCGTAAAGGCTTGGGTTCCAGTCAGGTGTCTCCATTTAATGGGAAATGTGAAATCTTCCCAGATTCCTGGGACACAGGTGGAGTGGCCGTTTCCCAGCCACCGTCTCCGCCTCCCCCACACACAGGATTCACTCCCCCCAAATCCTAGAAGTTCACTGGATCTCTCTCTCTTTTAAATTAAGGAATTAATTTTATTTTTGACTGCGCTGGGTTTTCGTTGCTGCGTGGACGGCTCTGTGGTTGCAGCGTGCAGGCTTCTCGTCGCCGTGGCTTCTCTCGTTTCAGGGCACGAGCTCTGCCCCAGGTGTGCAGGCTGCCGTCACTGCAGCGCGCAGCCTCGGGGGTTGTGGCGCATGGGCTTGGTTGCTTTGAGGCATGTGCAGTCTTCCCAAATTTGAACTTGTGTCCCCTGCACTGGCAGGCAGGTTTTTAATCCATTGCACCAGCAGGGAAGTCCCACTGGGTCTCTCTGTGGGCTTTTCTAGAGGAGGAGGGTAGGGGCTCATGAGGATCTCCAAGGACCCCTACCCACGTTCATCAGAGGAATTCTACTGTTTGTTCATTCTTGTCTGTTATTGGTGAAGTATTGTTGGGGATGGGGAAAGGGGAGAAAAGGTTGGGAGTCCAGATTTCAGAGGATCTCTACAGGCCTCCTTCTCTTTTCTAGAAGATGAGCAGAAGGTAATGGTGTGTGTTTCTCCTAACAGATTACCTGTTGCAGTGTAATCTGAAAGGCTCAATTTAACACCATCCTTGAGCTCAGTTGCTTCAGTCAGGTCCGACTTTTTGTGACCTCAGGGACTGTAGCCCACCAGGCTCCTCTGTCCATGGGATTTTCCAAGCAAGAATACTGGAGTGGGTTGCCATTTTCTTCTCCAGGGGATCTTCCCAACCCAGGGATTGAACCCACATCTCTCTTGTCTCCTGCATTGGCAGGAGGGTGCTTTACCACTGGCACCACCTGGGAAACCCTGACGCCTTACGTGCCTTCGTTATAGATTAGAAGCTCAGCGTGAGCTTCAGCTGCAAAGGTAAACACTGAACTCCTGAAATTCATTCCTGAGTGTGTTTCATCAAGACATTGACTCACCTGTTAGGGAGGTTTACCAGTGTCTGGGCTCTGAGTCTTACTTGGTTATCTATAGGAAGGCCACAGGCCCCAGTTTGCCTGGGATGGTCCCAGTTTCCGCCGGTTTTCTTAATACAGTTACTGACAGAGCCCCCGTCCCTCAGAAGTGCCTTAGTGTGGATGAGACCTGCGGCCCCTGCGAACCCGGAGATCAGTCTCTGTGCTTGTGCGTCAGGATTCTCGCTGTTATTATTACGCTGTTATTGTGGAACCACTTTTCATTGCGTTCTAGCTCCTAGGTCCTAAGATGTTGGTTGTGAATGTTTCAAGGACTGTTTTATTGCAGGAGGAAACAGGAGTCCAGAGCCCCAGTGTGGGAGAGACTGCTGCCTCAGCCTCCTGTCTGGCTTTCCCAGCACATCCCTGTGAAAGTCTCTTCTAGGCGAGGAGGGCACGAGGGGCCCTAGCATATGAAGCAGGCGCCTGTCAGCTGGGGCTGGGCAGTGAGGAGCGGGAGGGCGTCACTGGGGAGTTGAGCCATTCTGGCCCCTTCTGCTTCCACAGTGCTCCTGGGAAGACGTATCTGAAGTCGGCACTCCTTCTGTGGAGGAGAGGATCCTTGTTTGTTTTTTAAACTCCGGCTTGATTTAGGTGTGGTTGGCCCCTTGGGTTTCTGGAATATCCTAAAATGATGTATTTGTCCTTTTTAATGATCTTCAGGGAAATTAAAGAGGGTGCTTTACTGTTGCCCTGAAATTTTCACCATGCGTCAGCGGGACATTGAAGTCATTGTTGGGGTCCTTAAGGAGAAGTGCCTTTTCACCGTGAAGCAAGTCACCGAGATTTTGCACAGGTGCCCGTATGTTCTTCGGGAGGACCCTGGTGAGCTGGAGTACAAATTTCAGGTAAGAATGGCTGGTGGCGTGCTGGGTAGCAGCAGGTTTCCAGTGCAGTCAGGGTCAGCTGACTCACCTGGGCAAGCAGACAAGGTCAAGATTAAACCCTCTTGGCCCAGTGCCAGCCAGAATTCAGTGTGGAGTCTTCTTTGCCACGGGTAAAAGATCTTCCGCAACTTTCCTGCCATTGATAACGGAATACTCAGGCCCCTTCTTAGAGTTCATATGAGACCTCTGCTTGAAATACCTAATTTAAAATTAGCTACAACCTTTCTTTCAAATCTGTTGTGCATGTTGATCTTAGAAACGTAAGTATGAAGGTTGTTCCAAAGTTTCTGGTAACAACTTTGATGGCTTAGGTCAGATCCTAGATGTTTTCTGAATTATTTACCTATTTTTTTCATGGTCCCAGTTTTTCTTACCCCATGAAGGAAAATAGATCTTGATTTCTCCTTCCTGCCCTTCATTTTTTGCTGCATCTTTCTCGATATAAATTTGAAAATGCTTTGAAAGCTGTCGCCATCGTGCAGATGCTGGGGGTCACAGTGCTCTACCGCTGTTGACTAGTCAGGTTTCTCTGCGTGCTTTAGGAACCTACCAGGCTTTTTGCAGCTGCCTTCCTAACCACGTCTGTGTCTCCAGTATGCCTATTTCAGGATGGGGATTAAACACGTGGACATTGTGAAGACGGACCTGCTGCAGTACTCCATGACCAAGACCAAACAGAGACACGTGTTCCTGGAGCGGCTGGGCCGGTACCAGACCCCTGACAAGAAGGGGCAGACACAGGTCCCCAACCCTTTACTGAAGGACATCCTCCGAGTTTCAGAAGCTGAGTTTCTGGCCAGAACAGCAGTTTCTTCTGCTGAGGAGTTTGAGGTTTTTAAGAAACTCTTGGCCCGGGAGGAAGAGGAGTCTGAGGGCTGCATGGCTGATGACGAGAGTCTGGATGAGGAGGAGGAGGAGGACAGGGAGGAGGAGGAGGACAGGGAGGAGGAGTAGGAGCTGTGACGCATGGACTGCAGTGAAGGGAGCCCAGAGAGAGGAAAGGTTATTTTAATTTCCTCAAAGCTTTTGGGAACTTCACTTCATTCTTCTCAGGTTATTTTTTATTCTTAAACTGGCCTTTTGATGAAAGAATGTTTGGAAATCACCTGAGAGGTAGACAGGCCACACTAAGCAGCAGATGCCTTGGCTCGATCGGTTGGGTTTCGTGTGGAGGGCCCTGCTCCATCCTGACCCACAGGCTGGGAGCTCCTAAAGTCGGGGGCTCAGTGCAGCAGCGTCTGGTGTTGCTGTTTCTCCGTCATCTGTGTTGGTGATAATTCTGTGACACAGTGGGGATGTTTCTTCTGGTTCAGGAGTCATTTTACATCCTTCTAGTGACAAAGAATTAGGAGAAGACAGTGAAGCCTTAGTACATCACAACAGTTTATTTTAATGACAACAAGTAGCAGATTTTCCACAAAAATACTCATGTTTTTAAATAAAAAATACTTCTTTGTAATTGCGTTCAGTATACAGCAGAGTAAAAGAAAGCTGACTGGTGACGTGTGGTTTGTCCTGCACAGTTTCTTGATGCCAGCGCTGTGAAGGGATGCTTTTTGCATTTCTGAACAACAGGCCCATCTCTGACCTGTGGGGGAACCTGCTTTTGTGCCAGCTCGGTCCAGGGGCCACATCCAGTCCTGATGTCTCTGGCAGCTATGGAGTGCTGACCTGGAGCATGCCAGAACATGGTCCAGATGGGGCTTCTGAGGCCAGAGGAGAATGCATGCCTGCCAGGGTCACGGGGTGTTGGGGTCTGGAGCCAGGGCCAGGGTCTGGGCTTGGTATCATTGCAGGGAGCTCCATGGCCCCTTGGGGAGGCCACAGGTTCTGAGGAGCAACTTTGAAGAGCTGGGGTTGGGGAATGGGCTTGGGTGTATGCACCAGGGCTCATCTCTGAGGTAGAGGCCCAGTCCTGGGGACACAAGCTCGGCAAGGGGGGAATGGGGGTCACTACATGTTCTGGGGGCTCTTCCCCGGCGATGGGCTGGCTGGCACAGGATTGATGCTGCAAAAGACATTTTTGGCGATGTGCCCAAAACCTGAGACTCGTGGCACTTGGCTTCATTTTTCCTGCAGAGACGGTAGGTCCTGTCGGGTGGCAGTCCTCACTGGGGTGATCCTGACTCCTGGGAGTGACCGGCACCATCTGGGGTCAGTTGTGTCGTTAGGACCAGAGGGTGTGTGTGCGGCCTCAGGACAGGCCCGCAGCAGGCTGAGCCAGCCCAGAGGCAGTGGCGCCGAGGCTCAGACACTGCGCCGAGGCCGCCTCTAGCAAACGCGCCTGTGTTGGTTAGTGAGAGCTTAAGATTCTAAATGGCTGCTTGTGTTGTTTCTCTTACGTAAAAGATTTTTTACGATAGTTCCTTTCCGCCCTGTGCTGGGGTGTCGTTGGGAGATGGGAGCCTTGTTTTACTCTGGGGACTGGCACCTGGAGCAGACGCTTGTGCCTCCAGGCTCGTGCTGGAGCACGACTGCAGAGAGGCTTTCCGCCAAGGCCAGTGGCGCGTGAGTCCCTCCACGAGGGAGTCCAGCATCGGTGGCAGCAGTTCCGACCCAGCAGAGTTGCGGAGGTTGGCTGACACCGGGTGGACCCTTGTCTACTGGGGTGCTGGTGGGGGCAGCGAGGTGCTGCGTAGCTTTCCCCGTTGGCGCCGTGCCAGCCCTAGTGCAGGGGAAAGGGAGGTTTCACCTTCACTGCCTTCTCTGACCACGGGAACGAGGTTTCCTGTGCTCTTGTGTTGTGTGGCCTTTCGGTGGCTGGCGCTGTCCCTGGAACCTGGGGTGTTGCTCTTGTGCTCCCCATTTGGGGCTAGCAGAATCTTAAATTCAAGCTCGATTGTGTGGTCAGTTGATCCAAATTTTGATTAGCACAAGACTGCCTTGGCAGCCCATGATTGCTCCTTTTATGTCCACACAGAACTGTGTATGCCCCTGACAGTTTTCTGATTCCGTTTTACTCATTCCTTTGGGTGGACTCTGAGGATTTCCAAGGATGACTTTACAGTTTGACGAAGGAGCCATGTGGGCAAAAGCAGTGGCTCATTTGTAATGTTTCAAGGATAAATTATAATTCCTTTAGCATCAGGAAGTCTTCTACTAGATACATAATTTATAAGACATCAAAAGGGGTTAATCATAAGAACACAGCACCATGCTCTGGATTCAGTAGACTGTTTCTTGTAGGAACAGAGGCTTCTAAGGTCAAAACAGGAGCACGCTCCATTGGCCTTGTGGCTGAGGGCTTAAGGTTGTTACCGCGGAAGTGGCGCGTTCCACGCACTCCCCAGTGATCGCGCCATTGGCGCCTGGCGCCGCAGCTTCCATGGCGCAGCGGCAGGGCCCGGCGCAGCGCAGGTCAGCAGCGTGTGTGTACGTATGCGCTTTCCTTGGTTCTCCCGGCACCGGGGCCCCGGGACTGCTCTCTGCCGTCTTCTCCAGGTGATCCTTGGAGACGGGGTACCTTCGGGAGTACAGTAAAGACGTCCTTGCTGGAAATGACAGAATGCATAATACACAGACATATGCACACAGAACTTTAATATAAGTAAAAAGCCTAAAGTATAACTCTGTAAAAGTTTTTTTATAAAAGTTGAAAGGAAGGAGGCCTTTCTGGGCTGTAGTGCTGACTTGGAGCTGAATCACTGGGAGGTGCCCGGGGCTGGAGCTCCAGCCTGGGTTGGCTGTTAAACGCTCAGCACGGTGTGAGGTGGGCTTCGCAGCTTTGGTCCTCACCTCATCTGCAGTGGGGAAGCGTGCTGGAGAGCGGGCTGGCAGGATGATGCGGTGGTCGGCGTGTGAAGGAGGAGGGTGTGGAAGGTGGTGCATACTACCCGGTGGCCCCCAACAGCATTGCATGAGTTGTGGCCTCAGGGAGCCCTTTCCCAGCATCTAGTCTAGCCTCCCCAGCCGCGCCTCTCCACATCGCCTGGCTTGTGGGAGGAGCCCTGCTGTGCTTGGTGGACATGCTGCTTTGGCTTTCCAAGTGGGCTTGAAACATTGAGGTTTCCCTGAAACCCTTGAGGTCTTTGGTGCCTTGGTGGGACTTGTCATCCTGGGGATAGGCTGAAGCCTATGGCCTCAAAGACCAGGGCTGAGCTCAGCATGGCCCGTGGGCCGACTTGGCTCTGCCTGTTGTTGTAAATAAAGTTTTATTGGAACCCAGCCATCCCTCATCAGTCACACGTCTGTGGCTGCGTTTGTGCTGCAGCTGCAGAGCTGAGTCATTGCCGCAGTGACCGTCTGGTTCACAGACCCAAAATACTTCTGACTTTAATGGAAAAAGTTGTATATGAAAAGTGTTTAAACTCCACCTTAGTGTTGGCTATCATTTTCTCTTTCAAAATCAGCTGGTCCATATGGCGGGTCACTACTTGCAAACGGTCAGCATGGACTGCTGGCGGAGGAGAGCCAGCCGAAGGGCTTCCAGTGCCTCACCTCTGCACCTTCTCCCAGCCCCGTGGTCTTTGCTTTGGAAGCTGTAGGTAGCAGTTCCTCCTCAGTTTGGTGGTTGGTTCCTAAGGGGAGAATCCTTTTCTGATGTTGGAATCCGAAAGCTGGTTTCTGAAGGTTGCAGAAGCATTCCTGATGGGCAGCCTTGCTCCCCTGGGGCAGACGTGTGTGCATTGCCTGCTTAGAGCAGCCTGGGCTCTATCTGGTGAGGGTCTGTCCTGGAGGTCTCCCTGCCTGTGGCTGATGCCTGCCTGGCCTGGCCGACTGTCTTCAGAGGCCAGAGGAGGGAAGCTGCTCAGGCCACTGACTCCAGCCAGGACGCCGTTTTCAGTCTGATTTTAGACCTCATCTTCTTGGGCTTTAGAAACACGTGAGGTTGATGGAACGCAGCAGGAACATCCTGAGTCCTTAGAAGAGAAAACAGACCGGGTGTGAGGAGGAGGGCACTTGTGCGCATTCCTCTTCACACAGTGGCTCTGGGCTGTTGCCCCCAGAGGACCTAAAGGGCTCGCCCCTCCCTGCCTCGAGCTGTGGGCTTCGTCCCCTCTGCCGTGGGGGGTGGGGGGTGGGGGGTGGGGCAGGCTTGTGGAGGACCAGCTGCGCCCTGGTGTCCGGGACAGCTCAGCCCCGAGGCCTACAGGCTGCTCCCTTCATGTGGCGATGCCGTGATCTCCTCTGAAGATGGGCTGTCCCTGGTCTCTCTGTTGAAATGAGTTCTTGCACTTTGGTCTTGGATGAACAGTTGTGTGTGAATTGTTGTTATGCTGTTGAGTCTCTAAGTCGTGTCCAACTCTGCGACCCCCTGGACTGTAGCCCACCAGGCTACCCCAGAGAAGTAAATGTTTCCTGCTTATTTGTGTTTTTTCCGTCGTTTTAAGAACAGCAGTGGTAGTGTAGTATAGTGTTAGTTGCTCAGTCGTGTCCGAGTCTTTGTGACCCCATGAACTGTAGCCCGCCAGGCTCCTCTGTCCATGGAGTTCTCCAGCCAAGAAGACTGGAGTGGATTGTCATTCCTTTTGCTCTGGGATCTTCCTGACCCAGGGATCAAACCGAGGTCACTTGCACTGCAAGCAGATTCTTTACCGTCTGAGCTATAGGGAAGCACCTAAGAATAGGTATTCAGAATAGGTATTCTAAAAGCTAGTATTTGATAAGTTAATAGTTGAGGATTTCTTATTTGTTTTTATAGAAATGGATTTATTGGATGAGTTCTAATAAAATATATTATCTTTCAGGTGACTTATTGCAGTATAAACATTTCACACTCAAGTTGTATCTGTGGGTGGTGAACTTCGTGCAAGCCTGGGAGTGCATCTTCTGAGTACGTGGCGGTGGGGGGAGTGGGCCACCTGCCTGAGGTCACGTGTTCCCGCTCACGTGTGGCTGCCCCCCCGCCGCGGGCCCAGCCTCCTCCTTCCAAGATCTGCTTTAGTGTCAGCCTGGGCCTGCAGGGCTCTGCTGCTCCTGGTGTTTACAGAGGCCTCTAAGTAACAGGCGGCTGTGTGTGCAGCTGCTCTGCCCCGGCTGCCTCCCGCCTCTCTTGCACCACCGGGAAGACAGGCTTCTCGAGTGCCGAGCTGCCCTGGCCCAGCCAGAATGCCTCCTTTATTCCCAGGGCCATCATGCTGACAAGAAGCTGTGTCAAGCGCTAGGTGGGTCTCTGGGTTAGCCCAGCATCTTCTAGACTGTTGAGAAGACCTGCTCAGAGTTTCCATGTGGGGAGGTGCGAGTCACAGGGGGCTGAATTGCCAAAAGAGGTTGGGAAATGCTGGCATAAGTAAGAATAGTGTTAGAAGATCCCTTTTGTTTCAGGCTCTCTGAACGCTTAGGGTCCTGTGCACAAGCATTGGGCTCCCAGTGCAAGAGCCCCAATGTGAGGTCAGTGCCCCCTCAGTGGCTGCCTCTGCAGGGCTGGGCGCTTCTGGAGCCCCTCCACCTCTGGCTCCAGGCTGCGCCTCTGTGTCCTCCCTGCGGGCCTGGCAGTCCCGCCTCCCTGAGGCAGGTGGGCTTCAGCCTCTGAGAGCTCAGCCAGCCCTCCATTGCTATTGCTGGTGACTGGGGAAGGTGTGTGTCTGCTGTTCGAGACAGAGTGGGGTTCAGTGTATTTGGGCTAAATTTATGTCTGTTGGGAGGCCTTAAGGATTATTTTCCTCACTCATCTTAACCCCCTTAGGAAGCTCTGAAAGCTTATGGTCCGAGAGTCTTTGACACAGAGCTGCACAGGGAGATGGCAGCCCGCCCGAGGACCCAGTGCTGGGGACACTCCTCAGACTTGGCAGCAGCTCTGTGGGCCCAGGGAACGTACCTTAGGATTTCTTCAGTGTAGGACTGTTACTTTGTTTCCTGAAATAATTGGAGAAATGTGGGTTATGAAAAAGAACGAGTCCCTCTGACCTGGCAGCTGCCTTAGCCCCAGCTCTCGGTCCTGAGACTGTCTGGTCTTTAGCTCACACGCTTTGCAGTTTGGGAGTGCGGTCAGTGAGACGAGGACACAGGTTAGCGTCTTACTCTCGGCACCCACCGGGCTTGGCGTGGGTGTCGTGGAGTGAAGGCAGGCAGGCACCTGCTGGGCCTGAGTGAATGGGGGTGTGGGGGACAGGGTCTGGGGAGGCAGGTGATGCGCTCGGGTCAGGCAGCAACGGGGCTTCGCCTGGACTCAGTAACGCGAGACCCAGGGCCTGTGGCACCTGGTTGGTCTGTGGAGAATGTGACTGAGGTTTGGACTCTGCTGTCTGTACTCAGGCAGCGCGTTGTATAATAATTCTGTGGCTACCTTGACCCCTTTGGGGAAAGACTTGGGTGAGAGTAAATAAAAAGTAGATAGAGATTTACTGTATTTATATAATTGGGATTGTCAGTTACACTTCTTAATAGTAGTGCCAGATACTGTGTGAACTTCCATAACCAGAGTGATGCCTCAGCACCCACCCCTGACTTCCTCTAGTGCCGCCCTGTGATCTTCCCAACCCCCACCCACCATGTAAGCTCCCACGGCACCCGCCCTGTGACCCACCAGCACGCCCCATGCCCACGGCGCCCACCTCTGTGCTGCTGTACACATAGCCGGGCTGTACATCTTGGCAGCCGGGCCTAGCCATGGCCTGTGGCATCCCCAGCCCCAGTCAGCAGGGCCACCCTGGCCCCGTTTCTCAGCGACCACCGTGGGCACAGCTCGGCGCCCCCCGGGACGCACCTGTCTGGAGCTCTGGCGCGGGTGCTCTCACAGCTCTCCTTGAAGCAGGTGTCCGGGTGCACTTTGTAGACTCTCTTATACCTGTGTCACCAGAGAGCTCTGTGAAGCCAGGGGCTGAGCGGAATGTTGCCCAGCTCCTTCACCTAGGCCACACCAACCCACAGTAACTGTGCAGGCTTCTGAGGAAGGCTGTTGCTAAGGAAGGCTGTTTATTCCTAATAAAACTTTCTCCTATAGATGTGTTAAAATGTCAACATAAAAATTATGTAATTTTAAAACAACTTTATCAAGGTATAATTTTCATAAGATATGCCCATTTGAAGTATACATCCTGATGAGTGTTGACAAAGTCATGTAAGAGATAAAGCCTGCTGTTTCAAAGGCATGTCTTGCTTGAGATAGACGTTGTTGTTGCTGTTTGGTTGCTAAGCTGTGTCCTAGTCTTTGCGACCCCATGGGCTGTAACCCTCCAGGCTCATCTGTCCATGGGATTTCCCAGGCAGGAATACTGGAGTGGGTTGCCATTTCCTTCTCTGTGAGACAGGCTACTTGGCCCTAAAGCTTTGAAACAGTAAGACTGTCCTCTTCTGGGAAGTTGATGGAGAAACCTTGGAGATGCAGGCGTTAGATGTGGGCGACATGTAGGACAAGAGTCTTTACCCCAGCCCTGCCTTACTAACTAGTGTACCCTGAGATGCCTCTGGAACTTAAGCCTCAGTTTCGTACAAAACGGGAATTGTTTATCCTGCCTCTGTCACAAGTTTATAGAGAACAACAAATGAGACATTAACGCTTTTGGAATGCTGGAGCTGTTTGAAAGAGATCCAGGGAGTTCAGTGGGTAAAACCCCAGCTCATGAGCTCAGTCTAGGAGAGCCTTAGGATCTGAAGCCTTAGCTAAGACTTCCATTTCCAGTCATCTGGCCGTGGCAGGACCTGGAATTAACTGCACGTGAACAACTGGAGAACTGGGCGAGATACAGGAAGTGAGTCTTCTCGGACATTAGAGAACACTGCAGGACCGGCCTGAGGAGCAGGGGGCACACGAGCGCGGCGGCTGGGCGGCACTCTGCCAGTAGGCACTGTGTGGGCTGTGGTGGGTTCAGGGGGGTCCACGCAGTGGTTGCACTGAGTTGGTGAAACAAGAGATTGGAATTGGGGAAGCAGAGGTGGCAGGAATTTGTGAGTCAGAGGCCAGCAAGGAGGCAGCTGTGCAGAGGAAGAGCTCCAGACTTCTGGAGAGGGCTCCCCTGTGGAGATGAAGCTGTGCGTGCACAGGGTGGACAGAGGTGAGCAGGGGGGAACACGGAGGAGCTGGACAGTCCCAGACCCAGAGTGGGGAGGTCCGGATTAACGGTAGGCTGTTTCAGGGCAGCAGAAACCCCAGAAAGGCCTTGCTTTAAAAGTGAGGCAGGATGAACCCCGGAATAAAGCTGTGCTAAAGCCACCCTAAAACAGGCCTCAAAGGGTCTGTCTGACTTGCCTTGCAAAAATCAAACAATAAAGGAGCCAAAGAAGGTCTGCTCTGAGCGCTTCTATTCAGTGCAGTGTTGGAAATGCTGGGCACAGCACTCAGACGGGAAAATGAAACAGGTGTTCAGATTGGAAGACAGGGGGAATTGGCCCTGTCTGTAGATGAGATCACACTCTGTAGGGAACTGTAAAGTCTCCACACAAAAGCTATTAAATGAACTCAGCAAGGCAGCAGAATATAAGATTAATATACAGAAGTCTGTTGTGTTTCTTTACACTAATAATATCAGAAAGTTAAAAAAAACCTGCTTAAAATCACATAAAACAACAACAACCCAGGAATAAACTTAGCCAGGGAGATGAAATACCTATATGCTGAAAACTAAAACATTGATAGAGGAAGCTAAAGATGACTCAGAGAATTGGACACATATCCTGTGCTCTTGGATTGGCAGAATTAATATTGTTAAAATGGCCATACTCCCCCAAACAATCTACAAATTTAATGCAATCTTTTTCAAAACATCTATGAAATTCTCCGTAGTACTAGAACAAATAATCCTGAACTTTATATAGAACCACAAAACACGAATTGCCAAGCAATCCCAAGAATAATGGACAAAGCTGGAAGTATAACCCAAGCTTCAGCCTATACTATAAAGCTACAGTGATCAAATCAGTGTAGTATTGGCACAAAAACAGACATACAGATCAGTTGAGCAGAATAGAGAACCTAGAAATAAGCCCTACACATACTTATTGAGAACTTCAGACTTGGAAAGTAGGAAGAAGAACTAGGCCATTCAGGTATGACCTAAATCAAATCCCTCATCATACGTGGAAATGCAAATAGGTTCAGGGTTAGACCTGACAGATAGAGTGCCAGAAGAACTATGGACAGAGGTTTGTAACACTGTACAGCAGGCTGCGACCAAAACCATCCCAAGAAAAAGAGATGCAGGAAGGCAAAATGGCTGTCTGAGGAGGCCTTACAAATAGCTGATAAGAGAAGTACAAAGCAAAGAAGAAAGGGGAAGATACACCCAACCGAATGCAGAGTTCCAGAGAACAGCAAGGAGAGAGAAGAAGGCCTTAAGTGAACAATGCAAAGCAATAGAGGAAAACAGTAGAATGGGAATGACTAGCGATCTATCTCTTCAAGAAAATTAGGCATACTAAGGAGATATTTCATGCAAAGATGGGCACAATAAAGGACAGAAACGGTATGGACCTAACAGAAGCAGAAGAGATTAAGAAAAGGTGACAAGAAGGCACAGAAGAACTGTACAAAAAAGATTTTCATGACCCAGATAACCATGATGGTGTGATCACTCATCTAGAGCCAGACATCTGGAATGCAAAGTCAGGTGAGCCTTAGGAAGCATCACTACGAACAAAGCTAGTGGAGGTGACAGAGTTCAGCTGAGCTGTTTAAAATCCTAAAAGATGATGGTGTGAAAGTGCTGTAATCAATATGCCAGCAAATTTTGGAAAATTCAGCAATGGCCACAGGACTGGAAAAGGTTAGTTTTCATGTTAATCTCAAAGGCAGTGCCAAAGAGTGCTCAAACTGCTGTACAGCTGTGCTCATTTCACGTGCTAGCAAGGTAATGTTCAAATCCTTCAAGCTAGGCTTCAGCAGTATGTGAACCAAGAACTTCCAGATGTACAAGCTGGATTTAGAAAAGGCAGAGGAACCAGAGATCAAATTGCCAGCATCTGCTGGATCATAGAAAAAGCAAGAGAGTTCCAGAAAAACATCTGCTTCATTGATTATGCTAAAGCCTTTGACTGTGGATCACAACAAACTGGAAAATTCTTCGAGATGGGAATACCAGATCCACCTTACCTACCTCCCAAGAAACCTGTATGCAGGTTAAGAAGCAACAGTTAGAACCGGACATGGAACAATGGACTGTTTCCAGATTGGGAAAGGAGTACGTCAAGGCTGTATGTGGTCACCCGGTTTGTTTAACTTCTGTGCAAAGTACATCATGCAAAATGCCGAGCTGGATGACTCACAGGCTGGAGTCAAGATTGCCAGGAGAAATATCAACAACCTCAGATACGCAGATGACACCACCCTAATGGCAGGAACAGAAGAGGAACTAAAGAGCCTCTTGATGAGGGCAGAAGAGGAGAGTGAAAAAGCTGGCTTTAAAATTCAACATTCAAGCATCTGGTTCCATCACTTCACGGCAAATAGATGGGGAAAAAGTGGAAACAGTGAGATACTTTATTTTCTTGGGCTCCAAAATCATTGTGGATGGTGATCGCAGCCATGAAATTTCAAAAACGCTCGCTCCTTGGAAGAAAAGCTATCACAAACCTAGACACAGAGTATTGAAAAGCAGAGACATCACTGACAGCAAAGGCCCGTCTAGTCAAGGCTATGGTTTTTCCAGTGGTCATGTATGGATGTGAGAATTGGACCATAAAGAAAGCTGAGTGCAGAAGAATTGATGCTTTTGAACTGTGGTGTTGGAGAAGACTCTTGAGAGTCCCTTGGACTGCAAGGAGATCCAACCAGTCCATTCTGAAGGAGATCAGTCCTGAATATTCATTGTAAAGACTGATGCTGAAGCTGAAACTGTGATACTTTGGTCACTTGATGTGAAGAGCTGACTCATTGGAAAAGACCCTGATGCTGGGAAAGATTGAAGGTGGGAGGAGAAGGGGAAGACGGGATGAGGTGGTTGGATGGCATCACCGACTCAACGGACGTGAGTGTGAGCAGACTGGGGGGGATGGTGGAGGACAGGGAAGCCAGGCGTGCCGCAGTCCATGGGGTCAGAGTCGGCGTGACCTGGTGACGGAACACACCACCGCCTGTGGCCCGTTAACGTGAGAAGGGAGCAGGGGCACACAGTGGCAGATGGGCTCTTCAGCCAGCAGCGTTGGTGAAGCTGGACGGCTCCATGTAAATCACAGCCCCTCACACCACGTACAAAAACCAATAGTCTGGAAGCCTTGAATGTAGGGCCTGACGCTGAAACCCTTAGAACACAGGCAAAAGAACCTTTGACATAAATCGAAACAATATTTTCTTAGATCAGTCTCCCAAGATGAAAGAAAAGCAAACACAAACAAATGGGCCCTAGTCAAACTTAAAAGCTTTTGCACAGCAAAGGAACGATCGACAAAACCAAAGGACAGCCTGTGGAATAGGGGGAAGTGTTCACAAATGGTATGACCAGCAAGGGGTCAGTGTCAAACGTGTTAGAGCTCAGGGTGCTGTGAGGACTGGGCAGAAGCACTTCAGGGCCGGGAGCACGCTGCAGGCGCGGCGAAGGCGGGGAGCAGGGACTTACACATGGCGACAGACGCCTCCTTCCCAGACCGGCATGGACTTGGTCTCTGAGAACAGCCGCGTGCAGGGCTGGGGCACCTTCGTGCAGGCTGCTGGCACAGAGGAGGAGGGCCGCTGCTCGCCAGGAGCTCACAGCCGCGTCCCCTCGTCCTGCAGCCACTGTGGTCCTGGCTTCTGCCCCGTGGCTTCCTGGGCTGGGTCCCTGTCCCGGCTGCTTAGCAACTGTGGGTACTGCTCTGGGTTGGGGTCCTGGGAGCCTGCAGGCTGCTTTCCCTCTGGGCTCACCAGAGTCGGCCTGATAGGCCTAAGGGCTGTGTGTCTGGTGTGGGAACTTCTGTCCATCTGCCTCTCGTCGTGGTCCCGGAAGTCAAGGCCAGGCCCTGAGGGCGGCAGGGCCCTCTTCCCCCCCACCACCTCCTGTCCCTGCGGAGTAACTGTCCCCAGAGCCCCCTGTTATCTGGGCAGTGGGCAGCCTGGAGGCTCACTTGCCTGCCAGCCTCCCTGCCCGTGCACTTGGAGGTCTGGGTGCCGTGACCGGGCCCCTGTCCGAGCCTACTGTGACAGGCATCTTAAGGCCAGGCCCTGGTGGCCCCAACAGGCAAGGGGGAGTGGTTCCAAACTCACCGAGCTCACAGTGTCTGCCTTTGAACCCTGGGCTGCAGTCACAGCTGTGGGCATCCTCACCGGGCACGCAGGTGCCTCCGTTCTGACAGGGGTTTTCTGAGCAGTTCCCAGGGGCGTCTGCAAATGGGTCATGAGCTGTTAGCTTCGGGCCCCACAGGAGGGCCAGGAAGCATCACCGTTGCTGCCTCCTGCTGTCCCCAACAGCAGTGGGCCCAAGGGGTGGTCAGAGTGCCGAGGGGAGAGGGTGGCCTGTGTGCCCACCCTGAGCCCCTAAGCCCGGGGAGCGGAGGAGGCAGGGTGGAGCGGTTCCTCTGGCCTCAGTGCCGAGCCGTCGCACGGCGGAGGAGCCTGGGCCCACGGCTCCTGTCATGGCTGGGCTCTGCTCGGTTCCAGAGAGCCTTCTGCCCCCTGCTGGTCTGTGCCCCGCGCCCCACGTTTCCGCTGAGTTTGCCCTGTGCATGGGGCTCTTCTGCTTGGAATGCAGAGGCCAACCCTCGAGAGCCCTCCTCGTTTTCCAGTGCCTGTCCCCAAGCCCTGACCAGGCAGCCTCTGTGCCGCGGCCACTGCCTGCCTCCTGACGGCATGGCACGGCACGGTGGGAGCTGCAAGCAGGCCAGGCAGTGGCGCTGCCAGGGAGGGGCAGAGCTGGCCTTGCCCCGTCAGCGTCCACCGTCCGATCCAGCCGCTCCCCCGCCGTCCCCCTGGCAGCCTCCCTGTGAGGTGCCGCCTGGGCAGACTCCACCGCCCCCCACTCCACCCCTCCGTGGCCTCCTGGGTTCTGTCAGCTGCTCCCCTTCCTCCTCGGGTCTACTTCACTTTCCTTCGCCCCTTTCTGCCCTCCAGCTTTCCACGTTCTTTTGTGTTTCCTGGTTCGCTAAAGGGAGCTGAGGGTTGAAGATGCCTTTTATTGTGAAAAAGGCAAAGCTTAACAGTTTAGGGCATGAAGAACCCCGCAAGCCGCCACTCGGTTTCAGTTAGGAGCATCTGCCCGGCTGGCTTCCCGTTTCTGGCTTTCCATCTGCTTTCTTTAGTTGAAGCATTAACTTCAAAGCAGTTTGCAGAAACCATTCCACCTGTAAACGCGTCAGCAAGCATCTAGGACACGAAGACTGAGGGTTCCCGTGGGAGCGCGGCGCTGCTCTAGAGTCCAGCGGTCGTGCTGTGCCGTCGAGTCCAGGTGCCGCCTTTACCACGTGCTTTCTTCTCAGGCTGGCCGACGCTTGTGCCGTGCCTGGGACCCTGGACCTGGGGTTGTGTGCAGCAGAGGGGCTTTCACCAGGGCCCCGCCTTCTGTGGCCTCGGTCTACTGAATCCCGAGTTCATCATCTCACACACACTACAGTAAATAAACTGAAGCCTGTTTTGAACAGGCTGGGGACGAGGATGCGGCTGTGCCCTGCGGTGGGGCAGTGGGCTCCCGTACGGGGGACAAATCACGGGGTCGGGAGGCTCAGGTCCTGCCCGCAGGCCACCCGTGTGTGGGACGGAGGTGGCTCCCGGGGGATGTGACCCGCGTAGTCCAGAAGCTGTCCTGGGTGAGAAGAGGGAAACAGGAACACCAGCCAGCCCCCACATTCACTCCACGTTCCCAGAACGGCAGGTTGCCATCTTGGGACTCCTCCAGGAGGGGCCCTGACCCGGAGATCTGCTTGGTGAGCAGATGCCAAACAGGGGCGTTAGCTGTGCCCTTGGGCATCCTTTCCTTGAGAAAATGAAGTCTGACAGCTTCCAGAGAGAAGGGGCAGGTCAGTCTAGAAGGAAGCGAGAACACAGCTGATCGCAGTGGCAGGGCAGACAACTGTGGACTGATGGATGAAGAACCGAGAGGGACTGAGCCCCGAGTCCTGCACCCAGGGAAACTGTCGAGTGTGTGTTTCAGGCCCAGAGGGCCTCGGGAGCTTGGAAAATTCCGTGTAAAGTTCCACGTGGACCTTGGCAAGCTGAGAGCGCCAGGAACAGCCCAGGCCCTGACAGGCAGTGCCCAGATGGCCCCACGGGACAGCAAGCCTTCTACAGAGAGGCCCAGGGCAGACAGGCTGTGGGACAGAGGAGGGGCCACGGTGAGCCGCTGACCGCGCCGGCCCTGGAGAGACCCACCAGGGCCCAGCGTGCGCTCACAGCCGTCCTGCTGGCAGGATCCCGAAACCCGGCCAACCCTGCACACTGCCCACTGCTGGAAGGAGGCCAGCCTGGTGGCCCACTCAGAAGACAGCTCAGGCTCTCTTCACGTGGGCGCCTCCACATCCCAAAGCAGGAGCTGTGGGCAGGGCAGAGAGCCGCACTGCTGACAGCAGCAGGCGGCCCTGGATCCCTTGGAGTGAGCTCCTGGGGGCCAGGCACTGGGCGGAGAGGGCGCATGCGCCGGAGGCGTGCGAGACGCCAACGCCAAGGAGAGCCCGCTGTGCTCAGGCACCATGCGGGCAGAGACCCCGCCCTTCCCTGCCACCTGGCCTCTGGTGGAGCAGCGGACAGCAGCACAGAGCGGGGCTCGCGGGTTCCCAGGAGGACGGCGGCAGGAGGCCGCTCACTGCTTGGGCTCTGGCTAATAGGTGGGTGCCTGGGCTGACGGCCGTTACTTTAGCAAAAGCTAACTAACCAGACTCACTGAGGAGGGGCTGTCCTCGTCTGATCATGAGCCTGACGGAGCCAAAGTGTGACTCGCTCAGTCCTGTCTGTCTCTTTGCGACCCCATGGACTGTAGCCCACCAGGCTCCTCTGTCCATGGGATTTCCCAGGCAAGAGTACTGGAGTGGGTTGCCAGTCCCTTCTCCAGAGGGTCTTCCCATCCCAGGGATCAAACCCAGGTCTCCTGCATTGCAGGCAGATTCTTCACTGTCTGAGCCACCAGGGAGCCAGAGGCCAGGACTGGTTCTGCCCCCTGGAGGCCTCTGCAGAGCTCCTGTGCTGCCACTGCAACCATCTCACACCCTTAAGGCTTCGTCCTCCACGTTCGCAAACGCTGCAGGTGCCGGTTGCATCCGGGGCCAGCCTGGAGCACCCCTGGTCTCTCCTCCGGGGGACCCAGGAGAGGCCATTCCATGCCCCTCTGGTGTCTGAGTTTTGTGAAATGAAGCATCTAATATTTAAAAGGGCTGACACAATGGAAACCCTTGGGCAAAATGTTTTCACTTACAAAACACACAGCCACACGAGTGTCTTCCCTCTGCATCTGAGCCACAGACCGCCTCTCACTGCCTCACCCAGGCCTCATCCGGTGAGTGCTGGACTGTGGGGCCGGGAGCCTCCACTGGCAAGTGCCCTCTGGCACAGGTGCCTGGGTGTGCCCCTTCTCTGCCTTCTCAGAGTGCTGGCTGATGGGCGAGCCCAGTCTGGGCCTGTGGTGTGGCCAGGAGAAAGGGCCACGCCCCTAAGCTGTCCCCAGAGGGACACGGCCCCGATGGTCAGAGCCGGAGGAGAGGCAGAGCGGGGGTCTGGGTGTGTGGAAGGAACGCAGCCTGTTGGCGCTGCCCAGCGGGGAGGTGCCCTGTGAGCATGTGTGCCAGGGGACAGGCCCTGCTCGCCAAGTGCAGTAGCGGCCGCCTCCTGGTGGCGCTCCAGCTAGAGCCCGCCCCGTGGCTACCCTCTTGCCTCCTGCTGTCTGCCCCACACACACCTCTGGGGGAGAGGGGCGTCTCTGCAGGGAGCACCCAGCGTCCGGGCGGCTGCAGCGCCCAGGCCCGGCCCCGTCCCCCTGCGTGTCGTGTTGGGCCCCCTGGCAGGTGGGTGCTCGGCCATTTCCTCGCTGTGGGCAGCCCCCTCCTCACCTACCGTCCTCAGGCCCCTGAGGGTGGTCAGCCCTGTACTCCGCTCCTGCTGACTTGCTCTCCACATCCTTGTCACCGCCACGTTCGGGGAGCTGGAGGGCCAGGCTGGCCAGCGTGGGGACCGCGTCCGTGTTCTCCAGCTGCACCAGAGCTGTGGGCTCTAGGAGAAATCAGGACGCCACAGTGCTGACCACGAAGCCGCTGCCTGGCGGCCAGGCCCGTCCTGGGGCCGCCTTCCTTCCGGAAAGGGGCTTCTCTCTCTCAGGGCATGGGGACGTCCGCAGGGCCTGGTGTGGCGGGGTCCGAGTGGGTCTTGGCACCGCCTCGGGTAGCATCAGCTTTTCTCCGGGCAGAGCGCAGCCCGTTCTGCCTGTCCTCAGCACGCATGCTGGGTGAAGGTTACTCGTGGCCCAAGAGAGCTGAGCGTGCTGCCTCACGCTGAGCCCCTGGCTGAGGCGCCGTCTCCCCCTCAGTCACGTCCTGCTCCCCTCTCCCTGCGCCTCCCCCTCCCTAGGGGCCACAGCGCCTCCTCCCCATCTTCTCTGCCCCGAGTCAGGCCACGCGCTCAGCCCTTCTAGAGCCTGTGAGGCTGATGCGCCAGTCGAAGGGCCCTGCGCTCCCACAGCAGCACTCGGTGGGGGTGTCCTCACACGGACGCGCTCCTAACAGGTTTCTTGCCACCTCTGGTGCCTGCGGGCAGCCTGTCCCTTCACGCAGGCCCTGCAGTCCTGGGCTTCTGACCCCTTTGGGTCCCTGCTGGGGACACTTTGGGCACTGGGGGTGGTCTCAAAGCCCAGGTTTTAGGGGCCTCGTCCATTGTCCAGCTGGGGACAGGAGGTCACCCGGGTCAGCCTGGCCACTCACGTGATCTCACAGTGACCCGCTTGCTGGGTGAGCCGCTGAACCTGGCTCTCACTCGTCCTCTGCCGTCCACGAGCTCTGAGAACCTGCGAGAGTCAGCACGGGTCAACAGGGGCTCTGGGCCGGGGTCTCGGGGGCAGCAGCTGAGGCAGGCACCTGGGGACCTGGGTCGGCATCGCGGGGGCACCGGGGTCGTTGAGCAGGCGCAGCTCGGGCAGGCGTGCGGGGGCCGGGCGGGTTCTCAGTGCCCTCTGGGGGAGGCCATCACGATGCCATCGTCCGTTGGTGCTGTCCCTCAGGGCTGTGGGCGGGCAGAAGAGGGGGTGGCCGTGTGGGCTGGTCTGGGGCTCCTCTGTGCCTGGCTGAAGAGGGGGTACCCCCCGTCTGCCCACGGAGGAGCTGTGGTTGCTGCCTGGGTTTTGTCCAGGCGCTGGTTCCAGCCCTCGCCCTGACCCAGGCTCTCCACCTGCAGGTGAGGCAAGGCCCTGGCAACCCGCCAGACTCACCTGGGCTGAGGCCCACAGCCCGCACACCCGGGAGAGGGGCAGCTCCTCTGTGGGTGGGTGCCGCCCGCCCCAACCCCGGGCTGGTGCCCTTCTCACCTGCATGCCCTTCCCTACCAGCTCACAGAGGGCCCCCCTCCCCTGTCCGCCTGGCAGGTGGGTCTGGGGCTGAGCTGGTCTCAGTGTCTCAGGGCAAGTGTGCTTCATGCCCCGAGGGCAGGCTGGTGGGTCGGGAGACGAGGGAGCCCAGCCTGCTGCCCACCTCCCTGCAGCACCTCACCGTCCAGACAGACTGTTTTGTGATCTGGAACAGGTAAGGGGGTTGTGCAGACCCCCGTGGGGCGGGCAGGCCCGAGAGCAGACCCGCGTCCTCACTGTGGCCCTGGGCCTCTCCCCGGCTGCTCCTGCCTCCATCTGTCCACGTGCACTCCCTCCCTGCCTGTCCCAGCCCCCACCCTGGCTGTCTTGCCCTCTTCCCTGGGGTGCTGTCCAGCAGTTCCTTGTGGGTCAGGCCTGGCCGCCAGGCCGCTACCTGGGCCCGCCTCCATGCTGCCAGCCTCGTGGGTCTTGCCACTGCCTCCTCTGGGCAACTGTTTTCAGGCGAGGCCTGTGTTTACTGCTCACCGTCTGGGGCCCACTGGGGTGGGCAGCATGAGGGGAGGCACAAGACGCTTATGCCAGCTCGCTGACCCAGCTGGGTCAGCTCAGCAGGACCGCCCCCCGCGCTCGCACGCCAGCACTGTGCCAGCACAGCCCTGTTCCCGGGCTGCCTGTCCGTGCCTGGAGCATCGCGGCTGGGCCGGGGGAGGCTCCTAGGCGGGGCACACTCACAGGTGATGATGTACAGGTGGGCGGGCTCGCTGTGCAGCTGGCCGCCCCCGGTGCTCTGCACAGCTGTCACTGAGAGCTGGTACCGCCGCCCGGGCGCCAGGTCCCGCACCGTGTAGGACACCAGCCTCCCGTTGGGGACGTAGCGGCTCTTGGTGCTCTGGCTGGTGGTCACGTTGATGACGTAGGCCTCCAGAGAGGCGCCCGGAGCGGGGGCATCCCAGACCACGTGGGCAGAGGTGGCCGTGACTCGGGCGGCGGTCAGGTTGGCTGGCGGCAGAGGCCCTGCATGAGCATGGAGCAGGGGAGGGGAGTGAAGGGAGCTGGTGGGGTCTTCTGCCCAGGACACACTCTAAAGATGTGATTCAGAGTGCTGAAGCCTTGCTGGAAGCCAGACCGCGTTGTCACAGACCTCACTGTGTCCGTGAGGACGGGTGGAGGGAAGTTGGCAGCTGCTCAGGGCCGGCAACAGTAGCCACCCTGTGAGGCTCCCCCCTCTAAGCTCAGTCCATCAGGTTGCCCTCCCGCATGGCATTTTCCATCCCCTGAGCTTGGCCATGCATACCTTCTCCTGGGATGTAGGTAGGAAGTGGGCTAGATGGGCAGAGGGTGGGCCAGGGACCCCACACCCAGGGTCAGAGTGAGGACTTGAGCCTTGCTGTCTGCCTGTCCCACCAGGCGAGGCTCTGCCCTCCCCACCCCTGCTCACTGCCCCTCCTGTGCCTGGACAGCCCGTGTGCTGGGGGGGCGGGGGGGCGGTGAGGGCTGGGTGTCCTCGCCCGGGTGGACAGCCTGCCCATCCTCGCTGTCTTCTCCTCCTGCCCTTGTTCGGTGACCCTGCTCTGGCGGGGGCCCAGGAGCACCCACAGTGAGGGCGGCCTAGGGAGGTCATCCCGGCAGGGCCCTGCCCAGCCCCCTGCAGTCACCTTCCCAGGCACCTCTGGGCACATGCCCAGGGCAGCTTTCCGGGGCTGCGGCCACTCAGAGGCCGAGCGCAGGGCTAGGGGTGCTTCCGGAAGGGAGCTGAGCCCTCACCCCTCTACTCACGGGTCCACACGTGCACCGGGGCCGAGGCCAGGCTCTCCGTGGGGCGCTCCTGCCCCCCGAGCCCGCTGAGGGCCGTCACCCAGATGGCGTATCTCCTTCCTGGCAGCAAGGCCCTGTGGGGAATGGAGGCCAGGGAGAGGAACAGGGTGGCTCTGCTCGCAGACCACCGCTCCGCCGGTGTGACCCAGGCGGGGGGCGTCCCGGGGCCGGTGTGACACGGGTGGGGGTCGTCCCCTGGCTGGTGTGACCCAGGCGGGGGTTGTCCTGGGGCTGGTGGGGGTCGTCCCCTGCCTGGTGTGACCTGGGTGGGAGTCGTCCCAGGGCTGGTGGCCAGGCAGCCCCCACAGAGGCCAGACTGGGGCCTGAGAGCTGGGTGCCCCTGGGGTAGGGGGCTCCTCCCTGGTCTGTCTAGCGCTGGACAGGACACAGGCCCAGGTGGCTGCGGTGTGGCCAGAAGCTGGTGCTCAGACAGCAGAGGCCAGCATAGGGCAACTGAAGGGAAAGGGCTAACAGGCCGGCCCGCCCGCCCCTCGGGAGGGCTGCCCACGAAGCTGGCCCTGGGATGGAACTTCGGAGGGTACCCAGTGCCCTCGGGGAGGAGAGGGTTTCCCTGCCCCTAAATGTCTGCACAGTGAGGCTCCTGCCAGCTGAGCATCCCTTCCTCTGGGGTTCTGGAACTTTCTCCAGGCTCAGGTGCCTGTGACTCTGCCCGCCCTCCTGCCCAGTAAAAGCCCTGGATGATATATGTCTACGTGGCTCCCCAGGAAAGTACCTGCTGGCTGGTGGCGGGGATGGGGTGTGTTGGGGATGTGGGGGGGACTTGTCTTATGTGGAGAGGGGCTGTGGAAGCTCACACATGGTCTGTGACTGGTCCCCGCCCGCCTCTTCCTTTCACTGATGTCGCTTTGTATCCTTTCTCTGTCCTGAATCTCTGCTGAGTCTTGGGGAACCCCCTCGGGAACGTGGGGATGGCCTTGGGGACCCCAACACAGGAGTGCCCACCTGGGACCCCATTTGTTTCTCTGTCCCCCTGTTCCTGGGGAGTGGGCAGAAGGAGCCACAGCCACACTTCACAGACAAGGGGTGGGGCATGGTCTCCAGCACAGATGGCCATCCGGCTGGACGGAAGAGCACAGAAGACACGGTGGAGAGGAGACTGCAGACGGGACATGTGCTGGTGCGGCGGTGTGGTGGCCTGCCCGCCCGCCTTCCAGAGCCCTCTCCCAGCCACGGCCCATGGCTGCTCTAGGCTGGACGCTGCAGAGCTGTCCCTGAGCCCACCTCCACAGCTGCGGTCAGAGGCTCAGGAAGTTGGTGGGGACGTCACAGCTGCTGCCTTCCCTGCTCACCCTGCCCCCAGCACTGCCCACCCTCCCTGCCTGGCTCAGAAGGTGGCTCATGGGTCCATCGTGGGCCGCCGTCTGGGAGCGTCTCTGAGCTTGGGGCCTAGGCCAGGGGTCTGAGGCTTCCCTGTGATGCTGCTGAAATGCTTATTTCAGTCATTAGTCATTTTCAATGACTGATGTTCATTTGTATTTAATTTTGTAGTTTTGTTGGTATATAATATGTAATATCCATAAGAAATTTCAGTTCCGCTCAGTTCAGCTGCTCAAGTCTTGTCTGACTCTGCGACCCCATGGACCCCATGTGGCACGCCAGGCTGCCCTGTCCTTCACCAGTTTAAGGTTTGAACATATTTGAACAAAGTAAAAATGTCAGGCAGCCCAAGGGTGCCTGCCTTCTCCCTTCCCAAGGACTCTGGTGACTCGGCCTGGAGGGACTCTGGGCTGGCCTCCAGTGGCCTCTCTGTTCTGTCTGCAGGGGGTGCCATCCACAGAGTCAGAGCGTCCCTGCTCTCTTGGGCATGTGGCGCCCGCAGGAGGCAAGGCAGCGGTGAGGCCCAGGGCTGATCACATGGCCCTGCTCCTCTAGGGGCTGGGAGGGGAGAGGGTGGCAGGAGCCCGGTGGGACGGGGGGAGAGGGCACCCTTGCTCTTACCTGAACGTGAACCTGTCCACACTCCTGTCCACGTCAGTGGACTGCTCCTCCTGGGCCTCAGGGTGGCGGATGGACAGGCGGACGCTGCTGACGGTGGCGTGGCGGATCCTGTGCAGAGCCCACCGCACCGAAATGGCGCTGGCTGTCACGTTGGCAACCTCAAGGCCCTCGATGGGGCGGGGTCCTGGGGACAGTGGGTGAGCAGCCTGTGTGGCCCCTCCTCACCCCTGGAGGGTGGGGCCAGGGCTGGAGACGGGGCTCAGGAAGGGCCCTGGGGACCTGTACAGACTGGCCTCGAGATGCCCGTCCAGCCTGGGCTTGCTGAAGGCGCCCCTCAGTCTAGCAGGGACCAGGGGCAGGTGGACATGCCCTGGACCACTGCCTCAGGGCGGGGGCGTTGCAGAGGGGCTGCTGCAGGCTCTGCCCTGCGTGGTCTTGGCCTGCCAGGGGGCAGGGTGGGACCTTCCTGGCTCCCTGGCTGGCTGGTGGCTCTGACAGTGACTCTCTGCACCATCTGGGGGCTCCTGGGGCCTGCCAGGGAGAAGCCAGGAGAGGCCTCACTGACACCAGGGAAGGGGACGAACCCCTGGCTGAGGGAGTTGAGGGGGTGCCCCAGCTCCCAGAGTGCCGAGCCCTGGTCTGCAGGAAGTGGTGCCTCACCCCTACCCCGATGGCACGGGGGAGGCTGTCTTCCTTCCAGAGCCCACCTCGAGCAGCCTCAAAAGTGCTTCTTGCTAAAGCCGGGCTCAGGATGGCCCTGCCTGTCCCCAGCCCCCGAGGCTCTTGTGTCACATGCTGCAGCCACCCTCCTGGCCCCGTGTGCTGTCCCTCCCCCTGAGGCCTCGTCCCTCCTCACACTTGGCCATCAGCGTCCTGGCTGTCGGCATCCGCGGAGGATGCCTGCCGCATTCCTTCCGAGGGACCCGAGAAGGGGCTCCCCTCTTCCTCCAGGACCCTCGTCTTCCTGCTCACCTGGCCGGCAGGCCATGCCTGCCTCGCTTGCCCTGCTCCCGTGACTGGCCGTGCCCACCTGCCCACCTGTGCTCACCTGCCCGCCCATGCTCACTTGTCCATATGTGCCCACCTGTGTACGCACCAGCCTGTTCCCACTTGTGCCCACCTGCCCCGCCCCTGCTAGCCACCCTCAAGGGGCTCCCAACATGCCCAGCGGTCATGCCACTGCCCAGCTCTCATTCCATCCTCCAGCCTGCCCTCCCCATCTCTTGACTCCCAGGGCCAGCCCCCACCAACCCACATCATGGAAGTATTCCGGGGTTCCCCCTCGCACACAGCCCCAGGAGCAGACAAGCCAGCTGAGCCCAGCTGCTCCGCACAGCTCCCTTCAGGGCAGCATACCCAAACGGCCTCCCTGCTGCCCCACGGCTGCCTCTGCTCCAGCCTGCGGGGAGGCTCCGTCCTCACCCCACGGCAGTCCCAGCCCCTTCTCAGGGGCCCCCCCTGCAGTCCCCAGCCCCCTCCATCCCCCATCACTGTCCCTCTCCTCCAGAGGAGGGGCCCTCTCGGCTGGGTCGGGCACCCTGCTGGGGGCACGCCAGGGCGGGGCCCTCGGGGGGCGGGCAGCCCGAGCCACTCACGCGTGCGGGCAAGCAGCACCACGGGCCTGCTGATGTCGTTCTTGTTGTTGGCGTTGCGCTTGACCGAGAAGACAGAGACGTTGTAGGCCCTGCCGGGTGCCAGGGCCCGGAGCTGGTGCGCAGAGCGGCCCCGGTCCACGAAGTCTGTGCGGCGGTAGGAGCCGTCCGAGGACACGTAGGTGACGGCATAGCCATCCAGCAGCTGCCTGGCAGCTGGGCCTTCGGGGGGGCGCCAGGAGATGGAGACCCCACTCTCTTCCACTTGCTCCACCTTGAGGGCCGTTGGTGGGAAGAGCTCTTCAGGGTTTCGGTCAAGAACAAGGGAAGGGGGGTGTCAGCTGTCGGCCGGGCAAGTCCCGGCCCCCAGGCGGGTGTCTGGCCCTTGGGCCTGGGGACGCTCGGCTCCCTGTCCTGCCCCGCGGGGTGTCTGCAGCCCTCAGGCGGGACCGGAGCCCCCACGCTGGCGCCCTCGCCGCCTTACCTTTGTCACAGTCCCTGCCGGTGTAGCCCACTTTACAGGTGCAGCTGTGGGACCCGTTGCTGGCCAGGCAGTAGCCACGGCCTCCACAGGGGCTGGAGAAGCAGGGGTCACTCACTGCGGGGGGAGGCAGCAGTGAGTGGATGTCTGGCCGGGCGCCTTCCCCCGGGCCCTCGATGCTGGCCCTGGGCTGGTCCCGTGTTGGTGTGTTTGTGGGATGCATGTGGGCAGTCCCAGGTGGCTCTTTGGGGAGCAGATATGGGGGACACTCTCTGGGGGAGGGGCAGGGCTTGCCAGGGCCCCCACGGAGAGGCCAGGCTGGCCCACCCCCAGCCAAGCCAAGGTGACCACTCCTGGGCAGCAGCTGAGAACACCGGCCCTTCCGCAGCCTGTGTCTGCTAGGGCTGGGGCGCAGCCCCGGGCTTCCAAGCCAGGGCCCACAGGGCCCCCCGCCCCGGTGAGGTACTCTGGCCACAAACTGTCCACACTACGCTCGTCGCTGGGCCGGCTCCTGTGCCCTGCAGCCGGGCTGGAGCCCAGGACCTGTCCACCCTGCACATCTGAGCGGTGCTGGTCAGGCCCAGCTTAGGGGCACTTGGGGACACTCAAACAGCACAGATCAGGCCACCTGCCCTGGGGAGACGCACAGCAGGGAGACACGGTGCCGGGGTGGCAGGCGGCGGGGTGGGGGCTACTGCAGGCCATGGCCAGGGGAGGCCTTGTCCCCTGCCCGGTCCCCAAGGGGCCCAAACAGGCTCACGAGCGAGGGCTCTCGCCATGAGGAGCTGGGAGCGCCAGGCCCCTGGGGCGGCCGTGAGCTTGGCCCTTCCAGGGCCGGCATGGCCTGTGGCTGGACGTGGAGCGGGTGGACGGGGGTGCAGGGGGCGGGGAGTGGCAAGCCCCACCTGTCTCACAGTGGTAGCCGAAGAAGCCCTCTGGGCAGACGCACAGGTAGGCCCCGCCACCGTTCTCACAGCGGCCTCCGTGCTGGCAGGGGCTGGAGTCGCAGGCATCCACCTCTGGAGAACACCCAGAGAGTCGGCCAGGGCAGCAAGGGGGTGTCTGGGGGAGGGAGGAGAGGACAGCGGGAGGAAGGGAAGGGACGGTGGGGCGAGGTCGCTGGGGGCGGAGGCGGGCAGGGGCCTGGCCCTCCCCTTGTCCTCCCTGCTGGGGTCCCGCCCCCCACAAGCCTGTCCCCGGGCACCGTCCCCACGCCCTGCTCTGAGCAGCCCAGCGTCTGTGCTTGTTGGAAACAGGTGTTCCCAGGTGTCCAGGGTATCACGAGTGTGGGTGAGGGCCCAGCACGCGGGGAGCCCGAGAGCAGCCCCTACCTGTCTCGCAGTGGACTCCAGTGAAACCGGGGGGGCACTGGCAGACAGAGGCCCCCGGGAGGTCCCTGCAGGTGCCTCCGTTTCTGCAGGGCTGTGCCTGGCATTTGTCTGTCTCTGAGGAGAGGGACACGGACATGAGGCTGCATGGCCGCTGCCCCGGGGCCTCCTGTGCCCCAGACTTCAGCTTCCCCTGCCCTCACTCTGCCCACAGAGCCTGTCGGGCCCCTGCTGCCTTCACTACCCAGGTTCTCCGGCCACCTGGCCTGCACAGGAGTGAGGGAGCAGGCTTCATGGAGCCTCCCCCCTACTCTGGCTCAGACACAGGGCTGGAATCTGCCCCCTGCACCCCACCTTCTCTGGCCCTGGGTCCTCATCCCCACCTCCCCCGCCCTCCACCAGCCAGGGTCTGCGGGAGGCAGGGAGGAGGGTCATGGTCAGCTGTTGTCAGCTGCAGTCTGTGCTTCCGGGGGACGAGAGGCAAGTGTATCTATAAACTGCCGTCCCTGTGGACATCAGAGCCAGCAGGGGCCCGAGAGAGCAGGCAGCACCCAGCCAGACCCCAGCACAGGGAGAGGAGTGGCTGGGCAAGGGGACCGTGCTGGGGCGCTGGAGCTCAGCGGGAGCGGCTGGCCCACGGAAGGCCGGGACTGTCTTACCCCGCTCACAGTGGGTGCCTTCACGCCCTGGGCTGCAGACGCACAGGTACCCGGCGATGCGGTCCTGGCAGGAGCCCCCATGCAGGCACGGCTGGGATCGGCACTCGTCGATTTCTGAGTGAGGAAAGCCCGGGTGCCAGGCGCCAGGAGAGACCCCAAGAAAAAAGCAGTGTTGCTGCTGTTAGCAGGGATGACTTGAAGCCGAACTAAGAGGGATGCACGTGAGCTTTGACAAGAGGCTCTGGACAGAAGTCTACGACACCCCAGGTGCCGGGAGAGGCCAGCACCCGAGGAGGGCCCTGGAGGGGAAGAGATGCACCTCTGGGAAGGGGCTGGGGCTGCTCCTGAGGACCGCACCGCGCCATTGTGTAACAGTCGTGTATGAGCCCAAGACGCTTGGGGGCTGGCCCTTCATTGTGAAATATTCACGGTGGAGTTTTTAAAAGCTGGGGGTTTTGCTCCTGAAGTAACGACGTTCAGCTTAAAACAGTCTACTCTTAATGCTTAACGTGTAAGTGAGTAAATAAGAGCTACTGACAGAATGACCCCAGGGCTGGCGCCTGACCTGGGGCTAGGAGTGTCGGCTCATCTGCTCGCACGCACATCCCGCTTGTTGTGACTTGAATTTCCACGGTTATCCCCTCTGTGCCTCCTTAGTTTTAAATTTTTACCAATATGCTGGGCAATTTTGCTATTATGAACTTTATTTATAGGACATTGTGGTTAACGTACTCTTTTCTCACTCAACGTTATATTAATAAGATGTTTCTATGTTGTGGGTGGTTCTCTTCATTGCTGTGTAATATTCCTCAGGGTGATTATACCATACTTTCTCTCTCTTGTTTGGTAGGCTTTGGGGTTGGGTTTAGATTTCTTGCTGTTGAAACAAAGCTTCTGTGTCTTTCACATCTCCTGGTGTAGAGTTTTCCCTCAATTTACAATTATCAAGCCGTACAGTTGCTAGGACACAGTTTATATGAAGGGGGTCAGCTCAACAAACGACTAAACTGCCCTCAGAGTGCTTGTACCCGTTTACACGCCCTCCAGCAGTTTAGAACAAACCCTGTCTGTCCACATTCTCACCAGTATGGGCTTTTAGACTTCAGAAGTTTTGCCAACTGAATGTGTCTCACTGTACTGCTGATTAGCATTTCGCACTTCACTGACAGAGGGAATGTTGTTTTCTACTGTGACACTCCTACTTATGTGTCTTACCTGTTGGGTTGATTCTATACGTTTATGTGTGTGTATACATAGACACTATACATAACATGTATGTGTATATACATATATGTGTAGATAACATATATACATAAGTGAAAGTCACTTAGTCACGTCTGACTCTTTGTGACACCATGGACTCTACAGCCCATGGAATTCTCCAGGCCAGAATACTGGAGTGGGTAGCCTTCCCCTTCTCAAGGGGATCTTCCCAACCCAGGGATCGAACCCAGGTCTCCCGTATTGAAGACAGATTCTTTACCATATGAGCCACAAGGGAAGCCCAACTTTCTTAAGGCCAAGGAATTTAACTTCCTAATTTTTAACTAGTCATCTTGTCCATTTTTTCCTTTTATATTTAGTTGTTTTTGTGGAATCTTTCCCTGCCTTAAGGCCAAAAAGATAGTTAACCTACATTTCCTACACAAAACTACATAGTCAAAAAAAAACGCATTTAAGTCCTTAATACATCTGGAACTAATTGTTGGGTATGGTGAGAAGTGGAGAAACAATGTAATATTTTCTGAGTACCTAACCGTTTTATTCCAGTTGTCAAGAAGATTTTCTCTGTTTTCTTACAGAAGTTTATAGTTTTAACTTTTACACTTATGTCTATAATTCATTTCATATATATAAAAATTATCATTTTGATGCTATTGTATATAGCATTGTTCCATTTCACTTTCCAAGTCTCCCCTGCTACAGTATGAAAATATAATTGTTTCTGTGTATTGACCCTGTATCCTGTAACCTGCTTGAATTCACTTATTAGTTCTGTTGCTTCTATTGTAGAATTTCTTAGGATTTTCTGTGTGCACGATCGTGTCATCTTTACTTCTTGCCCGATAGACGTGCTGTCTTCCTTTTCTCGCCTCTGTGTGGCCTAGGATCTCCAGGACAGTGGCGGAAGGCCCTGGTGAACGGACACCTTTGCCTGTCTGCTGATGACGGCAGGGACTCTTTCACCCGTAAGCACTTTGTTAGCTGTTGATCTTTTTCATGGATGCCCTTTGATCGGGTTAAATAAATTTCCTTCTACTCTTTAGTTTGTTAAGAATTTTAAAAATAATAGTTGAATTTTGTCAAATGACTTTTTCTGCATCTATTAAGACAATCATATGGTTTTCTCCTTTATTTTCTACTATGGTGAATTAGATTTACTGATTTTCAAAGGTTAAACTGTTCTTGACATAAATCCCTCTAGGTCAGGCTGTATTAGCCTTCTGATGTAATACTGGGTTGGATCTTAGTAACGTCTTGTTAGGATTCTGTGCTTTGCACATGAAGAATGTTGTTGGCCTGTACCTTCATTTGTGCAGCGTCTCTGGTTTCGGCACAAAGGCGATATTGGCCTCGTGAGATGAGCTGAGGAGGATCCCTTCCTCCTACACTCTCTGAAAGAGCCGTGTGGATGGTGCTGTTATTCCTTCTGAAGGGTTTGACAGAACTCAGAGAAGCGTCTGGTCCTGCCGTTTCCTTTGCAGGGAGGTTTTTAGCCACGAGTTAAATCTCCGTAATAGACACGAGGCTCTTCATATTCTCCACTTATTCTGGTGTCAGTTGTATCATTAGCATCTTTCTTCACTTGTTCTACATTGTGAGATATATTGGCCTGAAGTTGTTCCCAGTATCTCCTTGCCCTTTAAATGCTCGTATAGTCTTAAGTGATATCTCTTTTTATTTTGATATTGCTAATTTTTATTTTTTCCCTTGATCAGTCTAGCTAGAGGCTTATTATTTTTATTGATCCTTTCAAGGAATCAGTTTTTGGTTTCATCTGCACATGTCTTTTTATAATTAATTATAAAAAATATGTCATTTAATCATTTATTGTTGATTCATAAAAATGCAATGGATTTTGTTATAACCTATATTCACCAAACATATTACATTTCCTATCATTTATAGAGTTTTCTTTTGGTTGAGAGACAACCGTATTGGCTGTAAACACTGATGTTTCTCCTCCCTCCTTTAGTGTTTTCATGACTTTGCTTTCTTCTTCTTACTTTATTGCATAGGCTATTACTGACAATGTACTGTTGACTAGACTTGGTGATAATGGGCACCCTTATTTTGTTCTGAATTTTAAGGGGAATGTTTCTCCACTTAGGATAATGTCTATTCTAGGTTAGATGAGACCCATCATAAAACTGCCTCAGAAGCTAATTTCCTTCCTCCTCGTTGGTAGCTAGGCACGTCTGAGTCAGTTCGGCGGAAGAGCAGCTTTTCAGTTCCAGATCCTCCTCCTGTATAATGAGGGTCAGGGAACACTGGTCCACAGCTTCCTCTCCTTTTTGTTTTTGGCCTCACCATGCAGCAGGCAGAACTCCCTTGACCAGGGCCTGAACCTGTGCCCTCTGCAGTGGAAGCACGGAGCCTTAACCATGACCGCCAGGGCAATCCCATAGCCCTCTTAACGCAACCTGTCCTCATTCCTCTAAATATGTGGCGTGTAACTGGTGAGGTTCAGTGGAATTGTGTGTTCAGCCTAGCTTATGCCTGGTCTAAGCACATCTCCCTGTGGGCTAATGAACACCTGGGGGGCTCTGTGGGCTCTGCTATTTCTCTTTTATAAGTTTTCCCTCCAATAAGTCCTGTATTATACCATGTGGTACTAGAAAGGTGTGTGTGTATCATATTTTTATCTGGATAAGGAGTGCTTTTAAAATTCTTACTTGGTAGGAATTTGTTACTTGAATAGGTATGAATTTTGTCAAATGCTTATTATACATTCATTGAAATTCTTATATGACTTTTCTCTTTTAGTTGGTTAGCAAATTTTTCTAATATCAACTATTTTTACAACAACCCAACTTAAGAATGCTGTGTGTGCTCAGTCGTGTCTGACTCTGTGGCCCCAGGGACTGTCACCCACCAGGCTCCTCTGTCCATGGAATTTTCCAGGAAAGAATACAGGAGTGGGTTGCCACTTCCTACTCTAGGGGATCTTCCTGACCCAGGAATCAAACCCACGTCTCTTGGGTCTCCTTCATTGGCAGGCTGCTGCTTTATCACTGGCATCACCTGGGAAGCCCCATTATGGTATATGTAGTCTTTACAGACCATCAGATTTCTGCATCTGTTTTCACGTTTAATGGAGCCATAACTTTACTCTGTCCACCTGTCCATGTCTGGTGCTGGTTTAAGGTTGTCCTGACCTTGAAGAGTGGGTGGCACACACACTTTCTGCTCCCCAGGAGGGCCTGTGTAGCACTGCAGCAGGCTGCTTCTTGGCGGTTTGGTGGGATTGATCCATGGACTTGTTTGGGCCTGGTGCTTCCTTGTGAGAAAACTTTGCATCCTCAGCTCTCTAATGAGTTAAGAGGTACGATTTTATGGGCTCTCTGGAGCTTCCTTGATGTCACAGTGAGTGTGATGGTGTTTTCTAACTGTCCACACCCTAACTGAATGGGTCGCTTCACTATCTTTAAAATGCCGTTTTATTACCTCACTCCTGACGTCTCTATAAGAAGTCTGGTGCCAATCTGATTCTTGTTCCCTTGTGGCTTCTTGTCCCTTTTTCTAAGGATCTTTTCCTCCTGATTTTCTTACATTTTATTATACTGTGTCTCGTGTCTCTCTCCTCCTGTTTGACATTCTGCAGGCCCTTTCAATCTCTGCTCATTTATCAGCTATTCCGGGAGTTTAGCTCCATAGTTGTTGCAACATTCCAGCCTATTTTAATTTGTGTCACTCTTGGGGGCCTGTTGCCTCAGTGTCAGCACTTACTCCCTCCTCAGAGCCCACGCCTCCTTTCTAATCTGTGAGTGTTTCCCTTCGTCTCTCTGGCACAGCTCCTTACACTGGCCTTTCAGCTCATTAGCTTCGTCTTTGTTCCCATTTACAAGTTGCATCTGCCACTCCTACTGTTACAGTTTTTCGAGCATCTTATTTCTGCCTCTTTTGAACATCACTTTTTGATTCTATTTTTACGGCCAGCGTCATGTTTCCTTTTGTGTCTTTGTCCTGCGTTTATGTTCTTCCTCATCTTCTACGTCTCTGCTCCCAGGAGTATATGTTGTCTGGGCTCTATCAGTGTCTCTGAGGTGCCGCATTTCTCGAGCGTCCTGGTATCCTGGCTTGTGAGCTCACGTTCCTTGGCAGTTCCCACTCCTCCTCATGGCATGTTGAGGAGAAGCAACACTGGGCCCGGGGTGGCCTCCTAGACAGTGACCACTAGCCCTGGGGGGCTTGGAAGGACATGCGTAAAGGAGCAGGCTCGAGGCCAGGTGACCGCACCTGTGTTCTGACGCTCCACCTGAGAGGGCCGCCCAGGCCCGACACCTTGCAGGGCATCTGGGAGGGGGCGGTGTGCTCTGCGCCTCCCTTCTCTGGATGCTGTCCTGTCCCTAAACTAGTCTGCTGAAAGCTCTTTGCTTTCTGAGACCGTGTTACCATTACACAGATGGTCTGAACAGTTTGGAATGTTCCGTTTCGCTTAACACACCGCTGGTGGTGCTGTCTGTAGCACCCTGTCTCCAGGTGCCTGGCTCAAGGCAGGCCTTGCCTGCAGGGCAACACCCCTTAAAAGCTTGTGGGGGCTCGTGGGTGCCTTGTTCAAATGCAGGGTCTGATCCCGCAGGCCTGGGCAGGCCTGGGAGCAGGAGTGGGACCTAAGCCCTGATCTGCCTCTGCAGGGCTCTGCCTTTGGGCTGCCTCCTGGCCTCAGCGGCTTCCTCTGCAGAGCGGGCTTGTGGGTGTTAGACCTCATGCTTTGGGCTGCTCTGAGGACCGGAAGCCCTTAGAGAAGGGTCCGGAGTGGAGGGGACCGGTCATCACCACCATCAGCACCAGGTTTTGCCCTCACTTGGCACAGAGGAGACAGAGCCCAGGGTCAGAACTGCGGCTCAGTGCTTTCCTGCTCAGCCCAGGGGAGCGGGGCGTGGCCCAGGGGAGCGGGGCGTGGCCCAAGGGAGCGGGGCGTGGCTCCCCCCCCCCCTGCAGAGGGCCCCGGTCACCGTGGCACTGGGGGGGCTCGCTCCAGACGCCCTGTGGCTGGCACACCCGGACATGGCTGGAGGCGCTTGGGCTGTAGCCTCGGTCACACAAGTACAGGGCCACCGAGCCCAGTCGGGTGCCGTTGAATCGCAGGGTGGCATGCTGCACCTCGCCGGGGGGCCCGCAGTCTACCTCTGCAAGGACAGGGCAGCCCTGTACTGCGCTGCTGGCCCCTGCCTGGCCTCCCGCTGCTCTGACCCGGGCCCCTTGCTCCCTGTGCAGCCTGTCCCAGGGTGACAGAACCGGCCCCCAGAGCAGGCTGCTCAGAGGTTTCCTTCTTCCCCTCCCTCCCCAGTCCCCTGCTGGGCCCTGCGCTGCCCCATCCTGGCCTGCTCACCTGCCTGGCACCGGCGTCCTGTGTACCCTGCTTGGCAGTGGCAGGAGAAGTCTGTGCCTAGGTCCTCGCAGGTGCCCCCATTCATGCACGGGCTCCGGAAGCAGGGCGAGGGGGCTGCAAGGGCGCGGGAACCCCATTGGCCATCACTGTCCCCACTGAGGCCTCTGGGGGCAGGGGCATCCTGCCTCTCGCACCAGCTGTGCCTCGGGGCCACGGGGCTATGGAGAGCCCCCCTTACCTATCTCACAGTGCCGCCCCGAGAAGCCCGGGGGGCAGTCACACTTGTATTTGCCGATGTAGTGGAAGCAGGTGCCGCCATTGTGACAGGGACCCGAGGCGCATGAGTCTGGCTTCCCTGGAAGCAGAGGCACCCATTGGGTAGGGCCGGGGATCGCGTGCACCCCCCTCCGGTCCCTCCCCTCGTCCCTCCACACCCTCATCAGGGGCGGTAGGGGGCTTGTGGGGTGCTCCTGACGAGCAGACGCAGGGAGCAGGGCAGGGGTCCCAGGCCGGCCCCTCCCCACCCTCCCCAGGCTGGCCCGCCCGCTGGGCTCGCACCAATCTCGCAGTGCCTGCCAGTGAAGCGGTAGGGGCAGTCGCAGTGGTACTCGCCGCCCGCCTCCTTACACGTGCCTCCGTTCCTGCAAGGCCCAGAGCTGCACAGGCGCGGCCGGGCTGCCAGGGACAGACAGACAGAGAGGCTGGTTAGCTGGGTCCAGCCTCCTGGCCCAGAGTGCCCGCAGGCCAGGGCTGCTGGTCAGCAGAGCCCCTGAGGCTGCTGCCCAGGGCCGAGCTCACCAGGTGCTCCCCACTTGGCTTGGGGGCCCTGTGCCCGCCGCCCCACCCCTGCACCCACTGCCCCGGCCCCCTGCGCCTGAGTCCCACCCCTGCACCCGCCACCCTCCACCCCCCTGCCCTGCCCGGGCTCTGCTGGGGAAGCACTGGAGAGCTGCCCACTGCCGCCTTCCTGCTGAGTGGGGAGCCGCGGCACTCCCACTCAGATCTGCGTGTTCCTGTGCCTGCACTGAGGGCCTTCCCTGGCCTGCGGGGTGGATGTCCCACCTTCACAGCTCAGCCAGCAGTGTAGACCCTCGGCCTGCTTGACGATCTTGGGGGGGATGTGAGGCAGGAGGGGCCTCCCTCCCATGCCCTGTGGGGCCTCACAGAACGCTTGTCCAGGTTCCGGCCACCACCCCCGCCCCGCCATGTCCCTCTGCCCCCTCTTGGGGACGCCTTGGCCAAGTGTGCAGGACCTTGGTGGCTCTGCACAGAATCAGCCTGCTCTCTGGAAAGCCCTCCCCCGCAGGGGTGTGGAGGCCGTGGGCTCTGTGGTCAGACCCCCGGGGGCCCAGTCTCAGGGCCCCGTGGGAGTGGCAGAGGCAGGGGTTCAGGTTTCAGCTCTCTGGACACGTGAGGCAGCAAGAGGGCTGGACGGGGCCCAGGTGCCAAGCCCGGGAGGACAGACGTGGGCATAGGGGCCAGGCAGCCAGCACCCTGGGCCCTGACCAGAGGATGCCTGGGTCACTGAAAACAGTCCTGAGTGCTGCTTCTCCTGCTGGAGGGACTGCTGGGCAGGCAGGGCGCGCGCAGTGACGCCCGCAGCGTATCTGCGTAGGAGCGCTTACGTTCCTACGTGGCTAAGTGTTGTAAAACGTCGACATTCTCCAACTGCATTACGTTTATAAAGTCGACTCAGTGGACGTGAATCTGACCAACTCCAGGAGATGGTGAAGGACGGAAGCCTGGCGTGCTGCCGGCCATGGGGTCACAGAGAGTTGGACAGAACTAGCGAGTGGACAACACTGAGTTTTTTTGTAAATCGGTGATTCTAAATCCCACTGGAAACACAGTGAGCAGGAGGGGAGTGCACTGTGCGGAGAGCGCTGCGACGGGCGGGAGGCGCCCCGCCCCGCCCCCCGTAACTGTGCGGAGAGCGCTGTGGCGGCGGGAGGCGGGAGGCGCCCCTGCCGTGCCCACCTTTCTCGCAGTGGCGGCCGTGGAAGCCCCGCGGGCACTCGCACGTGTAGGAGTCTTCGTGCGCGTCACAGGAACCTCCATTGAAGCAGGGGTCGGAGTCACACGGCGACGGCAGCGCTGTGGGGCAGAGGACGGTCACCCTGACGTCCTGGCCAGAACCGATGCCAGGCTTGAGTCCTCATGCTGGCTCGGAGGCCCCCCTAGAATCTCTTCTATCACATTTTTGAATTTTCCAGATTTTGCCTTTGCTCTTCCGTGAGCTGGGACTGAGTTGGGACTGAGCTGGGCTCCACAGGAGTCCTGGTATCAGGACCACCTGGTAGCACGTCACCACCGTCACACGTGACGACTCTCTACCCGGCTCACTCGGTGTCTGCACTGACACATATGCCGGCAGACATGCTTCTCCGCGGGCGCTTGTCAGGCGGCCATGTCCCAGCAGCTGAGCTGGAAGGTGCCGAGTGGCGCTCACACGTGGCTGCAGCGGGTGGAGCAGGGCGCGTGGCCAGGCTGCCCACCCCCAGGTCCCCTCGCTGCCTCCTCCTGCTGCCCCCAGGGCCTCCCAGCACCTCCCCCGCCAGCTTCCAGGCAGGCCCACTCACAGTGGCTGACGTTGTGGTCGGCGTGGCAGACGCACAGGTAGCTCCCGCCGTACTCCATGCAGTAGCCGCCGTCGGGGCACTGCGTGTTCATGTTGCAGGGCGTGGCCGTGACCTCTGCACACGAGGGGGAGGCCCAGGGACCGCGTGACCCCGGGGGTGACCAGGCTGGGGTGCCCCCCACACCCGGGGCTCACCGTGCTTTCAGGGATTCTCAGGGCAGGGCAGGACGGGAGCCCCGTCCCAACCCTGGGCACTTACCAAATTCGCAGAGGAGCCCAAAGAAGCCCGGTGGGCACTGGCAGAGGGTGCTGTTGGCCCCCAGGCACCTGCCACCATTGCGGCACTCACAGCTGCTGGGGGTTCCTGCCACAGACGGAGGGGAGAGAGGCCTCAGTACGGGGCCGCCCTCCTGACCACTGTCCCATAAAACCGGCTGTGCAGCCCCTCTCCCCACTCCCAGATCCTCTCCATGGGTATCCACATGCACACCCCATGGGGCCCCCACCCCGGCGGCCCGGCCCACACGCACTTTCCCTGCAGTTGAGGCCCATGAAGCCTTCAGGGCATTCGCACACGTAGCCCTGATCTGCATCCACACAGGTGCCTCCATTCTGGCAAGGGCCCGAGAGGCAGGCGTCGGGCACTGGGTGGTGTCCTGCAAGAAAAGCAGTGGTCACCCAAGGCCTGGCAGCGGGCCTGGGCAGGGAGTGGGTTAACAGGGCCTTGGGCCAGAGAGGAGGCACGTTAACCTCTGTTGTTTGTGCCAAGTGCCTGGAGACTGGCCCCCAGCAGCCCTCAGCCCCGAACCCCTTCTCTGGAGCAGAAGCAGCATCTGGAGTGCAGAGGGGCCGATGGTGCACCGAGGGCCTGGCTGAGGCCAGAGGCTCCAAGTGGTGCTCACCAAGCACCTCTGTTACTGAAATGCTAGGGGTTTTCCAGGTATCTGTCTCCTGTTGATTTCTAGTTTAATTTTGCTGCGATCAGAGAACACAGTCCTTTTCAGTTTATTGAGCTTCATTTTATGGCCAGTGGGGTCGTCTGTCATGGTGGAGGCTTGCAGGCCCTGGAAGGAATGTGGGTCTCTGTGAATATCAGTCAGGCTGGGTCAGCCAGCAGTGCCTCCACGTCCCTGCGTCCTGGCTGGTCTCCATACTCGTGTCCTCTGCGCTGCCAAGAGGCCATCTGAAAAGCATCTCTGTTTAGCCTTAATTTCTGAAAGACAGTGTTTGTGGTGTACAGCCCTAGTGTTACAGCTTACTTCTTCCAGGGCTTCACGGGTGTCGTCCCACTGTCGTCCAGCCTGCACGGACTCGGAGGACGAGGCTGCTGGCACGCTTTAGTCTGTCTTTTCTCTCTGGCTGCTTTAAGATTTTCCCTCTGTCGTTGTTACTCAGCCGCTCAGTCGGGTCTGGCTCTCTGTGACTCCACGGACTGCAGCGCACCAGGCTTCCTTTGCCATCTCCGGGAGCTTGCTCAAACTCATGTTCACTGAGTCGGTGATGCCATCCAACCATCCCCTCCTCTGTTGTCCCCTTCTCCTGCCTTCAATCTTTCCCAGCATCAGGGTCTTTTCTGATGAGTGAGGTCTTCATATCAGGTGCCCAAAGTAGTGGAGCTTCAGCTTCAGCATCAGTCCTTCCAGTGAATATTCATGCTTGCTTTCCCCTAGGATTGACTGGTTTGATCTCCTTTCAGTCCAAGGGACTCTCAAGAGTCTTCTCCAATATCACAGTTTGAAAGCATCAGTTCTTTGGTACTCAGCTTTCTTTATGGTCTAACTCTCACATTCATACATGACTACTGGAAAAACCATAGCTTTGACTATGTGGACCTTTGTCAATAAAGTAATGTCTCTGCTTTTTAATATGCTGTCTGTCATAGCTTTTCTTCCAAAGAGCAAGCATCTTTTAATTTTATGGCTGCAATCACCATCTGGAGTGATTTTGGAGCCCAAGAAAATAGTCTGTCACTGTTTCCATTGTTTCTCCATCTATTTGCCATGAAGTGATGGGACCATGATCTTAGTTTTTGAATGTTGTTTTAAGCCAGCTTTTTCACTCTCCTTTTTCACCTTCATCAAGAAGATCTTTAGTTTCTCTCTGCTTTCTGCCATAAGGATGGTATCATCTGCATATCTGAGATTATTGATATTTCTACCAGTAATCTTGATTTCAGTCTGTGATTCATCCAGTCTGGCATTTCACATGATGTACTCTGCATATAAGTTAAATAAACAGGGTGACAATATGCAGGCTTGATGCACTTCTTTCCCAATTTTAAACCAGTCTGTTGTTCCATGTTTGGTTCTAACTTTTGCTTCTTGACCTGCATACAGGTTTCTCAGGAGGCAGGTAAGGTAGTCTACTAGTCCCATCTTTTTAAGAATTTTCCAGTTTGTTGTGATCCATACAATCAAAGGCTTTAGTGTAGTCAATGAAGCAGAAGTAGATGTTTTCATGGAATTCTCTTACTTTTTCTGTGATCTGGCAGATGTTGGCAGTTTGATCTCTGGTTCCTCTGCCTTTTCTAAATCCAGCTTGTGCATCTGGAACTCCTCGGTTCATGTAGTGGTTTTCAGCAATTTGATTTATGTTGGGCTTTGTATGGTTTTCTTCATGTTTTTCTTGACTTTTGGGTTTTCATTTTCATCAGACTTAGAAACTGTTTGGCTGTTGCTTTTTCACACTCTTTCCCTGCACCCCTTCAGCCCATCCTTCCTGCAGGGACTGCAGGGTCACAACTGCTGGGCGCGCGGCGTCCCTGCACAGGCCCCCCCTCACTGCTGCCCTCCGTGTCACTCTCTCTGGGCTGCTTGTCGAATCGTTCCCATTTCTCTCTTCAAGGCCGTTGACCTTTCCTTCTGCAGCGTCTAACCTGCTGTGAACACCGTCCAGTGTTTTTTTTTTAATCCAGATATTATGTTTTTCATCTCTAAAAACTTCTTTAATATATTCTGCTGCTGCTGCTAAGTTGCTTCAGTCGTGTCCGACTCTGTGCGACCCCATAGACGGCAGCCCACCAGGCCCCGCCGTCCCTGGGATTCTCTAGGCAAGAACACTGGAGTGGGTTGCCATTTCCTCCTCCAATGCATGAAAGTGAAAAGTGAAAGTGAAGTCGCTCAGTCGTGTCCGACTCCTAGCGACCCCATGGACTACAGCCTACCAGGCTCCTCCGTCCATGGGATTTTCCAGGCAAGAGTACTGGAGTGGGGTGCCATTGCCTTCTTCCTTAATATCTTCTACTTCTCATTATGTCTTTTCCCTCAACAGTCTTGAACATACGGCACATGCATGTTCATGATGGATGATCAAACATTTATGTTTGCTGATTCTCTGGCCATCTCTGGCCACTATCTCTTTATATCTATTTTACTTCTGGCGGTAAGTCATATACTCTTAACCTTTTGTATGTCTGGTAACTTTTGGGTGGGTATTCTGGGGTCCTGGATTCTGTTACATTCATCTAAAGAGTTTAGGATTTTATTCTGACATATGGTTAAATTCAGTTCAGTTCAGTCAGTCAGTTGTGTCTGAATCTTTGCGAACCAATGGCCTGCAGCATGCTGGGCCTCCCTGTCCATCACCAACTCCCGGAGCTTAATCAGACTCATGTCCATGGAGTTGGTGATGCCATCCAGCCATCTCATCCTCTGTTGTCCCCTTCTCCTCCTGCCTTCAATATTCCCCAGCATCAGGGTCTTTTCCAACGAGTCGGTTCTCACATCAGGTGGCCAAAGCATTGGAGTTTCAGCTTCAGCATCAGTCCTACCAGTGAATATTCAGGACTGATTTTCCTTTAGGATTGACTAGTTAGATTTCCTTGCAGTCCAAGAGGCTCTCAAGAGTCTTCTCCAATACCACAGTTCAAAAGCATCAATTTTTCAGTGCTCAGCCTTCTTTATAGTCCAATTCTCACATCCATACATGACTACTGGAAAAACCATAGCTTTGACTAGACAGAGCTGTCTGGTCCTTTCAAGCTTTCTTTTCAGTTTTCTTGGGGCAGATCAGACCTGCCATTAGCTTAGCACGTATTCATCCCCACCACTAAGGTGATACCACTGGGGACTCTAGTCAGTACTGGCCCTGGGTATGAAGAGCTTGCTCTACTCTGGCTGGTAGGAGTGGGCTTGAGTTTCAGTAACTGACACCACTCCCAGTGGTTCTTCCCCAGCCCAGCAGCTCTCACCCCACCCAGATTCAAGGGGTCTCAGGGCAGCTGTCCAGGGCTCGTCTCCTGCTTTCTCCTCTTCCCTCCCCGCCCCCCGTCCCCCCAGCAGCTCTGTCCTTGTTGGTGGCACCAGCACAACCTCCAGGCACTGAACTGGGATCTCTGCTCCTTGACTCAGAGACTCAGAGGAACTGCTGGAGTCTGGAACCCCCTCCCCACCCACAGGGCAGCCTGGCAACGGCTCTGATGCAGCCTTGTGGCAGCTGTGGGTTCCACCCCGCTTCCTTCTCCTCTCCCAGGAATGAAGTTCCTGGCTTTCAGTTGTCCAGTGGCTGAGAACAGGTGTTTCCTGTGCCTGTTCTGGTTTTCTTGTTGAGAGTGACAGGGAGAGTCCCAGAGCGGCTCGTCCTCGTTGGCCGGAAGCAGAAGGCTTGACAGTCTTTAGTCTGGTTTTTGGCCAGCTTCCTCTGTGCCAGCTTCCTCTGTGCCTTGAAGTGTGGCTCCAGAGCTTGTACTGGGGTGGATGTATTAGTGGCTGTTCCTCACAGTTTGCTTTTGTTAGCATTATTCTTTGTACAAAAGTGATTTCTTTGTAAAATCTTCTGAAATCACTTTATCTATTTTCTGACATGAGTTTAGTTAAGTACGCTGATGCTTGGATGCCAGTCGAGGCCGTCCTGTGACATCACGATGATTTTGGGCAGCAGGTGGGGCTGCCACCTGCCCACCCTCTGCACTGTGAGGCCTCGCTGTCCCCTGGGGACACAGCCTGCCCTGCGCGTGGCCTGCTGGCCACAGACCAGTGGAGGGCACAGCGCCCACCTGCATCTTACTTGTAGCAAAACCTCACTTCCTTCTTAAGTTTTTAGACTCAAAGTAAATCTGATGAGTTTGTCTTGAGCACCCCCCAACCCCCGGGGAGATGGGTGCACAGCTATTGTTGGCTCGGGGGTGGAGGCCCTGGGAGGTCAGGGGATGTCAGATGCTGAAGTCGTAATTTATTCTGTGGCTCATAAAATCTAGTTGGTCTTTTAATTGAGTCCTGTTGTCCAGTTGCTCAGTCACGTCTGAGACCTTGTGACCGCATGGCCTACGGCATGCCAGGCTTCCCGTCCTGCACTGTTTCCCAGAGTTTGCTCAGACTCAAGTTGTTTGAATCAGATGCCGTCCAACCATCTCATCATCTGTCATCCCCTTCTCCTCCTGCCTGCAATCTTTCTCGGCATCAGGGTCTTTTCCAATGAGCCGGCTCTTCACCTCCAGTGGCCAAAGTATTGGAGTTTCAGCTTCAGCATCAGTCCTTCCAATGAATATTCAGGACTGATCAGAACTGACTTTAGAATTGACTGGTTGGATCTTCTTGCAGTCCAAGGGACTCAAGAATCTTCTCCAACACCACAGTTCAAAAGCATCAATTCTTTGGCACTCAGCTTTCTTTATAGTCCAACTCTCACATCCATACATGAGTACTGGGAAAACCACAGCTTTTACTATACAGACGTTGGTTGGTAAAGTCTCTGCTTTTAATGTGCTGTCTAGGTTTGTCATAGTTTTTCTTCCAAGGAGCAACCAGCATTTAAAACAACATGCAATAGAACAGAAGTGAGCAGACTTCATCACGTGTGGTGGAGATCAGCCCAAGGTTTGTTTCCTTGCACCGGAGGGCTCTGGGGCAGGAAGAAGGGGCAATAAACAGCCTAGAATCTGCTGAAGGGGCGGGGCCTGGGGACTGTGGCCATCCGCCTGAGAGAGGGGAGCAGACTTCCTGGGCCTCATCCAGCATGTGCACAGCAGAGCCCAGACCAGAGCCCACCTCCAGAGGACGAGGGGGCAGCTGACCCCGTCACCCATGGGGAGCTGCGACACAGCCATTACCTGTCTCACAGCGAGGTCCCTCGAAGGGTTCCGCACACAGGCAGGTGAAATTCCCCACCAGGTCGACACACGAGCCTCCGTTCAGGCAGGGGTCAGAGCTGCACTCGTCCACGTCTGCGGGTGGCAGAGGTGGGAGCTCGGCTGCACACCAGCCTCTGACCACCCAGCACCCTGCCCCACTGGCACCCCGCCCCGCCCCACAGCCACCAGCCGAGGGCACGCTCACCTGTCTCGCAGGCCGCCCCTGTGTAGCCGGCTGGGCATACGCACGCCGCGGTGCCGCCCTCCGCCCGGCACCAGCCGCCGTTCTGACACTCTCTGTCATCGCACGGAGACTCTGCTGTGAGCGCAGTGTGCACGGCCATGGGGCTCCTGGCTGTGCGGCCCGGTCTCCCTCTGAGCCCCACCCTGCACCGCGGGCTGCACACGGGTGGCCCTGGCAGTCTCCAGGGGGCAGCGGGCCCTGGAGTCCAGGGCCGTCCCCGGCCACTGGCACTGAATGCTCGTCTGAACTGGGTTTATCCCAGCAGATGGCAGGGGCACGGGCATGAAGGGGCCCAACTCCCAGCCTCCTGGGGCGTCCCTGTCTCTGGGACCCTGACCTCACCAGAGCAGGGTTGGGCGCGGGTGGGAGTGGGGAGACTCGAGGCAGCCAGCGCCCACGTCCCTGCTGGACGCTGCCTGGTGCCCCTGCTGGCATGGACTCTGGATGCCGAGGCAGGTCTGGAGACCAGGGAGCTGTTGGGGGCCCGGGCCGCTGCTGCGGGTGTTGCTGTGCTGGCCACGGAGAAGCCAAGGCTCAGGACTGCCGGTGCTGCCCCAAGGCCCCCAGGGCCCTGCTGGCCTGGATACGTGTCTACACACCAGAGTCAGAGACTTGGAAACATGCCCTGTGGCCCTAAGTATCCATTAGAAATGTTTTTCTAGCTGAGACACTGGTGAGGCTGTTACCCGCACCCGTTTGATTTAACAGTGTTGTTTCCAAATAACAGTTCACATCCCTGAAGGTCTGGGGGGAGTGTCTCTGGCTGAGCCGATGGGGGTCAGGGGCCGCCATGCGCTGATCTTAAGGGCTCCATCTCTTGGGCTCCCCTAGCAGCCTCCCGTGGTGAAGCTGGGGGTGTGCACCATCACTCAGCAAACCGCAGTGCGGGCTGCAGCTTGGGAGCAACAGGAGGCTCTTGAGAAAGACCTCAACCCACAGCCAGGCCACGAGAGCCCCAGGGTGGGGAGGAGCAGATTCCACTCCTGCCAGGAGCCCTTGGGGTTGAGGGTTTGGGGGCACAGGTCCTACAGTGAGAGGGTCTGGAAGCAGGCCCTGCCCTGTTCCCAGGCCTCACAGGGCTGAGTGCTGTGCTCAGTGCTCCTGCTGCGCCCCGAGGCCCCTCCTCTGGACTCTGGGCTCCTGCAACCCCCTCCCCCACCACCTCTCTGGCCACCCGCCTCTGGGGCAAGGCCCGTGCAGCATGCTGACCTGATGCCCCTGCCCCCCAGGTCTGGCAGGACCGTTCCGGGCGCCCTGTGGCCCCTGGCGCGTGGGGCTGGGTGGGCTCCTCTTACCTGTCTCGCAGGTGGGTCCCCTGAAGCCGGCAGGGCACTGGCAGCTGAAGCTGTTGACGCCGTGTGTGCAGGTCCCACCGTTCTGACACGGGTGGGAAGCGCACTCGTTCACATCTGGAAAATGGGGCAGCTGGAGCCTCAGTGGAGGGACGCCTGGGAGGACGGGGCCCGCCAGGGCTGGGTGGTGCTCACGGCCGTGGAGCTGCTGTGTTTGGCTCCCCCGTGGTGTCCGTGCACGCTGCCCAGGACACGGGGACAGAGACCCTGGGCCGCAGGTTGTGGCCCCTCTGGGGCGGGGCGGGGGTGGGGTTCCTCCTGGGGCTGGTCCCTCCAAGGAGCGGGATATGGGCGTGTCCTGCAGAAGCTCACCCAGGTGGCACGTCCTCCCTGTGAAGCCTGAGAGGCAGGAGCAGGTATAGGAGGGGTTGCCCGTGACGCAGTCGTCGATGCACTTGCCGCCGTTGAGGCAGGGACGCAGGGTCTGGCACACGGAGGCTGCGGACACATGGAGGGCAGAGCGTCAGCCCCGCCCGGGGTCCCTCCTGGGGGAGGTGCTGCGCTGTCCGCAGCTGCCTAGAGAGCAGCCACGGTTTCCCTGGCCTGGGGGGACAGGCAGCTGGCAGAGCTCAGCTTGGGGACCCCACGCTCTGCAGGAGCAAGACACGGAAACCCACCATTACTAAGCACACTCGGGGACTCCCCTGGCAGTCCAGGCGCTAGCCCTCTGCGCTTTCACTGCTGGGGCGCGGGTTCAGTCCCTGGTCAGAGAACTAAGATTCTGCAAGCTGCATAGCTTGGCCAAAAAAAGAACCCCATGCACACATGGGCAGGTACAGGAGCGTCCCAGGATTTCTGCTCTCCCAATACTAGGAGGGACCCAGGGACAGCTGGCTGGCGTTCAGAGATGGGGGGACGTTCCTGGAAGGGCCCTCTGGTCCCGAGAGCCACCGAGGGTGTGGGTGTCTCCGAGGCCCGCCCCTCCCCGCTGGCCATTCTCCAGCTGCCCGGGCACTCAGGCGATGGGGGGCTCGGCTGCCCTGTGGCAGTTGCTGGCTGGCTGCCTGAGCTGATTCTGGGCCGGCCCTTCTGCCCGGTGTGGATGCTTGGCCTCTCAGGGGTAGATGCCCCGCCTCTCAGGGGTGGGTGCCCCGCCTCTCAGGGGTGGACCACCCTCCCTTCCTGGTGACCCCAACTGATGGGTACAGGCTTCATCTTCTGGGCCTGAGGTGTGCTGGGGACCCCAGGAGACTGGTCCCCTGCACCCCACCTTCATGGCACTGTGCTCCTGGGGCCTCTCTGCCTGTGAGTTTTGGGGGCCCAGCAATGCCCCCCATCTGCTGCCCACAGAGGCCTGGGACGGGGGAGAAGCATCTCCACGTGGGAACAGGGTCCCGGAGGACTGAATGCACCCTCTTCGGAGGACCCCACTCCTCAGGGTCAGAGCCTGCAGCCTCTGCAGGGCAGCACGTATCTGCCCACCCCTGCTCACCCACCTGCACCCACACTGTGCTCCTCAACCACCACCCAAGCCCCGGTCTCTGGCAGGTGCCAGACCTCTCTGCTGCTTGCCCACGGGATGGGGACTGAGTGGCTTCTCCACGCCCTGAACCCCCACCATCCTGAGCCAGGTGGAAGGGGCGGGCCGTGCTGTTCTGGGGCTGCAGGAGGGCTTTTCACCCCCAGGGCAAGGGGCGAAACCCCCATGCTGACTCTTACTTGGTGCCCTGCTGAGCCGGTGGACTCGGGCTCTCTCACCAGGGCTGTGTCCAGGCCTCCGTGCAGTGAGCGCCTGCCCCCGCAGTTCCCCCCGCCGGGTGCGCGCGCCTGCCCCGCTCCCAGCCCCACCCCGGGTGCGCGCCTGTCCCCCTGAAGGGTCTGGGGGCTGCTCTGTGCTGGGTTCGTCCTTGGAACAGCGTTCAGGAGACAGCGCCTCTCTGTGCCCTTGGTCCCCATGGGAGTGGGAGGTGGTCTTTGCGGGGGCGGGGCGGGGGTCCGAGCACCTGGCTCACCGGCCCCAGGCTTGGCGGGGGCAGTGATCAGCAGCCCTCCACGGATGCTGGAGGGGCTGAACCAGTCGTCTGAGCCCCGCCCCGCCCCGCCCTTGCCGTTTATAAGTAGGTTTACAGGAGGGTCTGCAACTCAGGGTCACACGGTTGGGGGGATGTGTGTGGCGGGAACACACATTTCTGTGGTCAGTCCCGCTGTTTCCACTGGCCACGTGCTCGACCCTGGGGTGAACCCTGCTCCCATCTGCTCTGCGTTCCGTCAGGGGACCCGCCCACCCCGCCCAGCACCAAGTCCCACCAAGAAGCAAGGCTGGGAAATGGGTGGGAAAAGAACTGCTCCCAGGGTTCCCGAGGACACACGCGTCCACGCAGGGGCGCTCAGGACGCCCTGGGTGGACTTTACCTCCACGCCTCCCGTTTACACCGCCAACCGAGGTCTCCAGCAAACCTCCCCTACCCCACGGCAGAGGCAGGAAGTCTCTCGGGGGTGACTGAGGCTCGGGTGAGCCCGGGCGCGGGGAACCGAGATGGCCAGAGTCACGCGTTCGCAGGGCGGCGCCCGGGGCGCCCCTCGTGTCCTTACCAGCCACCCCCCAGGCCCCGCCCCGCCCCGCCCGCCACCCCAACGCTCGCTCCATCCTCTTACTTGTATGGCCGCAGCCCCCCACGCGCACCTGGGCATCATCGATTCTGAACGCCCAGCGCCCGGGCACGCCCACGTTGGTGGTGGTCTCCACCTCCGCCATGCCCGCTGTGCGCGAGCCGGGGATGCTGAAGTAGCGCTGCCCGTCTCCCGCGTTGAAGCCGGCCTGGGGGCGGTTTGGAGAAGGAGGGCGGGGGCGGGCTGGGTCTGCAGGTCTCCCCAAAGCTCCCAAGGCCCGCCTCCCGCGTGGTTGCCTCGAGCTGGGAGCGTTAAAGGGTCAGGCGTGTCCGTGCCACCCTGCCTCCCAGCCGGGCCCACCCTGCCTCCCAGCTGGGCCCACCCTAACCTGTGGTTCCTCCCGTGCTGACCTTGTGGTGTCCTGGCAGCCCGCTCCCCGCCCCACCCCACCCCTGCCCCGCCCCTTCCTGCTCTCTCCGGGGCTTCTGGGCCTCCCCTGGGGCCAGGGGCCGGTGTGATCTTAGAAGAAACTAGAGAGCCGGGAGGAGAGGGCGCTCTCAGACCCTGGGCGGGTTGCACTTGACCGCCCTGCATGCCTGGGATTTTCTGCTGGCCACTGACCTTCAGACCACGGCCGTTGGCCAGGCCACCCTGGAGCCGCGGGGCACACAGAGCTCTGTCCTGGGGGCAGCTAGCGCTGTCAGGCTGGCTGTGTGGGCCAGGACAAGTGCCTCCGGCCGGGAATATTTCCGGTTCTGGCCATGAGAGGCCCTGCCCTGGGTGTGTGTGGGGGGAGGGGCAGCTGCCTGCCTCTCCAGCTCGTGATAGCCCTGGCGGTGGGGAGCAGGGCCCCTACCTGGGCCGCTATGCCCCCCAGGCCGCTGGCATTGCCCCCGCTGCTGGCATGTGTGCCCGTGGTCCACGTGATGGACTCGTAGTTGAAGATGGTGAAGGAGAGCGTGCCGTCCGTGATGAGCACCGTCTGGAACGTGTTGACCTGCAAAGAGGGGCTTGAGTGGGGCCTGAGCCCCAACCCACCCAAGACCTTGCCCCCATGGGCCTGACGCCTGCCGAGGGCCTGAAGCCCACTGAGGGGTGTGGGGCCCACAGACGGTGAGAGCAGGCCCTGTGCCTGCTGGCCTGGGGGCACTGAGGGGTCGTGCCTGCTTGACCAAACCCACAAACCACCGTGTGTGGAATGAGCAAACATGTAAAAAGAAAAAGGGGAAACAAGGAAAAGCAGTTTTCCTCATTAAGTTTCTTGATTTTCATGGAATCCTCCTCCATGAAAATATACAGAGAGGTTCTATTTCAGATTGGGCAGAGTGAAACTGTTTAAGAAAAGATCGCGGGACAAATAAGAAACACGGAGAAACTTAGCTCAGGAAAATAAACCCCCATCAAGTCAGGTTTTAAAGGAAACCATCGGCGCCCAGGGAGAAAGTATAGGCAAGTACGCAGAGCGTCTCACGAAAGGATTTCTAAGCCTGACGTTTGTTAACTGCAAGAACCAAAAAGGAGATTTATACATTTGACTCCAAAAAAGTGTCATAAGGTCGAAACAAATGACGAACAGTGAAGTGAAAAGTGTTTTTACAATACGCGTGGCAGAGGCACTGGCGGCGTCTTTAATGCAGCTAGAACTTCCTCGAATCAATGAGAAAAAGAACAGAAACATTACAGAAAAACCGGCTAAGGATACGCACAGAACATCACAACAGAGTGCAAGTAGCCGATGACTCACCATTGCTAGAAATCAACGGTGTGTGAAGCTAGAAAACCCTGTGTGGGCGGCAGGCAGGGACTGGTACTGTGTGTGGCCGGGTGCCGGGCTGCGGCATTTCACCAGCCTGTGGCTTTCGCGAGCGTGACGGCACACTTTCAGCAGAGATTAGATTTCTGCGGGCAGCCATTTCCCTTCTAGTGCTGAGTGCAGGATCTGACTTCACGACCCACTGGGGGCTGTGCAGCACCCTTGGGGGGACGCCCGAGGGCAGTGCCGCCACGATGAGGGGCACGCACGCGGGGAGCCCCATGGCGAAAGGTGACCCAGAGACCGAGTGCTCGCCTGCAGGAAGGCAGACTTAGTGCTAGGCCTTGGAAGTCAGGGAGGAGACGGGCCGGCTGCTGGCTGGCGTGGGGGGAGGTCTGGGGGGCAGGACCCCGGCTGCTGAGACTGGTGGGGGGCCCTGCAGGCTGGCAGGTCCAGGCGTCTGAGGAGGACAAGGCCGTGCCTGAAGCCGGACTATTACTTTCTGTGGACCCACCTGCTCCTGCAGCTGCCCCTGGGGAAGAGGGCTTCCTGCCTCCCAGCTCCCAGACCAACTTCCACCCCAAGCCCAGAGTCTCGGGTCCCTGTCTCACAAGACAATCATTTTGGAACAGACTGGGTTTGCAAAGAGGAGCATGTCCGCTCAGGAGGGACCCTGGGCACCTCCTTCGTCCCAGGCGGAGAGGTAATAGGTAAAATGACTCTGCGGAGGTTAAACTATAATCAAATATGTAGAAGAACAGAGAATGCAGAGTGCCCGCAGGAAGCGCTCACACAGCAGCAGACCCTAGGTGGCTCCGTGTGCTCTCTGTCCTGTGGCTCTGTATAAAAGAGCACCTGCTGAATGGCTCTGCCTGCTGCCGGGGTTGTGGATGCTTTTCTTTTACCTTTTGTTAAAAAGACATTTTTCTTACAAACTAGTGCAATGGCAGCCCACTCCAGTACTCTTGCCTGGAAAATCCCATGGGTGGAGGAGCCTGGTAGGCTGCAGTCCATGAGGTCACTAAGAGTCGGACACGACTGAGCGACTTCACTTTCACTTTTCACTTTCATGCATTGGAGAAGGAAATGGCAACCCACTCCAGTGTTCTTGCCTGGAGAATCCCAGGGACGGGGGAGCCTGGTGGGCTGCCGTCTATGGGGTTGCACAGAGTCGAACACAACTGAAGTGACTTAGCAGCAGCAGAGATAAGAAGAAACAAAGGTAAAAAGAAAAAAAAAAGAAGAAACAAAGGAAGTATAGAAATGTTAATGGGCCGTTTGTAAACAGAAGTTCACTCATGTGAAATTTCTTTTGTAGTAATGTTTACAGAAAGAGCGCACATTTCCTGATTCGCCGTCATGCTCCTGTTAAAACCCCCAACAGACTATCTGCAACCCGGGTATGTGAGCTGCCGTGCCAGGGCACTTGGCCTTTTCTTGGATGCAGGTGGTTTCCAGGAGGCTGGGAAGGTCCCGTCTCCGCCATCCTCCAGCCTGGCCCTGTGACCTGGGCAAGTGGCTTCTGTCCCTGAGCTCCACTGTCCCCTCTGGGCATGGCACGGGGATGACATCCAGCCCAGCCCAGCAAGGCAAGGGCCTGGAGGGAGACCCTGGGCCCCAGAGGGATGTCCACCCACCCAGGACGGAACACTCACGGGGGAAGACGCACTGCCTCCGAAGAAGGTCACGCGATACCAAGTGGCTACGAACACCCAGGTGGCTGAGAAGCCCGGGAGCTCGGGGAAGTAGCGCCTGACGTCCGCCGTGGCTCTCCGCAGCGTGGCTGCGTCCGTGGCCTCCCGGAAGTACACGTCCCCTGCACGCCGGTTGTCCACGTCTGCCCAGAAGGCCGCTACCACGCAGCGGTCCTTGGCAATGGGGAAGGCCACAGGGGTGAACTGAGAAACCTCCTTCAGGAAGGAGATGATCCCGTTGTTGTTCACCTGTTGGGGCAGAAAGCGAGAGAGGCCAAGCCTCAGCCACCAGGCAGCCCCTGAAGCTGAGCCAGCCTTGGGCAGGCATTCCTAGGATGGCGACAATTCCTGGTTCTTGACCTGGGGCCCCCAGGCCTGCTCCATCCCCTCCTGGGGTGCAGGCTCTGACCTGTTTGCTGCCGATGCTGCCCGGCCTGGGGCTGTCAGTGTGGGGTGGGGAGCCTCCAGCGTGTGCCCTGGGTGTGGGAGGGTGGGGGGCTCAGACCTGCCCAGTGGCCCTAGCTCCTTGGTCCCACTCCTGACAGGGGCTTCAGAAGGGCAGGGCAGACTCTGAGCAGGTCTGCAGGGGCGAGAAAGAGGCCAGGGGGTGGGAGGGCCTCAATGGCCAGATGGGGACGCCTGTGCTCAGGACGCCTCACAGTGGACCCAGGAGGTGGGGCGGCGTCTTTGTGGTCAGGCATGAGGGGGTCCGGTGCTAACCCCACGTTCTCCAGCTGTGCAGCCAGCAGGCAGGTTAGCCTTGCCTCTCTCTGCTCTGGCTTTTCACCTGTAGGACGGTGTGAATACTGAACTGGCCTGGGCTGGGCAAGATGAGTGAATTAATGACCACAGAGTATGCTGTCAACCCGCATGACCTGTCCTGGGAAACTTAGGTCAGAACTGTGCTTTTAGGAACAACCCTTGGGGTGAGGGCAGGCCCTGTGATCCACATCAACCAAAAACGCTAATAAATACACCTCGGAAAGGCAGCAAAGAGTGAACACGGGAACGCGTTTCGATTCCAAGTTTCGGACAACGGGAGACTGGAGGTGAGCCCGGTATTTGAGGCGAGTGCGTCTGCAGGTGTAGAAGCAGCAGAAGCAAGCCACCCCTGAAGTTCTGTAGCCTCATGGAGGGAAAGAGACACACGCCAAACATCAGAGCCAGCTCGAGGCGAGGGGTCTGGTGACCCCACATGAGGCTGGGGCGGCTAAGGCCCCCGTCATGATCAGGGTGAGCCCAAAGTGGATGGTCCCCAGGCAGGCACTCACCCCACCTTCCCTTCACCTGGGCCATCCAGGCACTGCAAGCCCGGGGCTAAGATTAAGATGGCTTCTGACAGGGAACCAGGTTCTTGGCAGGAGTAAAGAAAAACTCTGCCTGGAGGAAAATGGCATCATCTGAGGCCTTGAGTTACTCCTGTAAATATTTGCCCAAATACAAACTCCAGGACAAAGTCGAAGATGATCAGGCATGCAAGGAAGTGAGAACTGCTAACAGGAATAAGCAGAAGGAAGAGGGACAGCAGAAACTGGAATTACCAGACACGCACTCTAAAAGAGCAAACTTGACTATATTCAGAGAAATGAAGTGCGAGTTTTAAAGTTCCATCAAGAGACAAGCCAAAATAGTCTTGAAAAAGAATACCAACATTGCAGGATTTACACTTTCTGGTTTCAAGACTGACTGCAAAGCCATGGTAATCAAGACAGTGCGGCACCAGCACAAAGAAGGCAGACAGATGAGGGGGCACAGAGAGCCCAGAAGGCAGACAGATGAGGGGGCACAGAGAGCCCAGAAGGCAGACAGATGAGGGGGCACAGAGAGCCCAGAAGGCAGACAGATGAGGGGGCACAGAGAGCCCAGAAGGCAGACAGTCAGGGGGCAGCACAGAGAGCCCAGAAAGAAGCCTCACATACACGGCCAGGTGATTTTCAAGGGTGCTAAGACCATCTGATGGAGAAAAGACGATCTTTTCAACAAACGGGACTGGGAAAACCGGATATTCTTCTGCAAAAGAATGAAATTAGATCCCTCCCTAACACCATTACAAAATTAACTGAAATGCATCAAGGGTCTCTATATAAGAGCTAAAAATAGAAAACTCATTAAGAAAATGTCGGGCAAAAGCTTCATGACATTGGCTTTGGCAATGACCCCAAAGGCACAGGCAACGAAAGAAAAAGTAGACAAACTGGAATTCATCAAAATTAAAAACATTTTGTGCATCAAAAGATACTATCAGCAGAGTAAAAGGCCCCCCACAAAACAGAAAAATACTTTCGAATAATATATTTAATAAAGAAGGACTAAAGTAGTGAAGGTAAAATTAAAACTTGCTCTTAATTGATCTAACAGACAACAGTCTCTCTAAAATAATAAAACCAATAATAGATCCAATCATATGATATGTAAAAGGCGTGACAGCAACGACACAAAGGAGAGGGGTGATTAGCATTGTTTTGCTGTTACAAAGGCATCCACACTCCCTGAGAAGTACTGTAGTGTTATTTGAACATATACTGGGACTAGTTGTCTTAACATAATTAAACAAAGAAGTCATTAGATTGAGGTGGCCCAATGTCTTGGCAGCCTATGTAGGCAAACCAAAACCTAAGCGTGGCTCAAAATCTGCAAATAACACAATGTGATACATACATTAATAAATTGAGGAATAAAAATCATATGATCATTTCAGTAGATGCAGAAAATGCTTTTGACAAAACTCAAGACAAAGAATTCCCCCATATTATTCAATACAGTATTTGGAAGTCTTAGCCATAGCAATCAGACAAGAAAAAGAAATAAAAGGAATTCAAATTGGAAAGGAAGAAGTAAAACTGTCACAGTTTCCAGATGACATGATACTATATATTAGAAAATCCTAAAGATGCCACCAAAAACAATTAGAACTAATAAATTGACTCAATAAAGATGAATGTTACAAAATTAATATACAGAAATCTGTTGTGTTTCTATGCACTGACAATGAGCTATCAGAAAGAGAAGTTAAAACAACCCCCTTCATAGTTGCATCAAAAAGAATAAAATAGGCAGGAATAAATCTAATCAAGGAAGTAAAAGATCTGTACTCTGAAAACTATAGGACACTAACGAAAGAAACTAAATACAACACAAACAAATGGAAAGGCATACTGTGCTTATGGATCGGAAGGATTAATATTGTTAAAATAACAATATGACCCAAGGAATCTACAGATTCAGTGCAATTCCTATCAAAAAAGCAACGGCAAATTTCACAGAACCAGATCACATAAATCTAAAATTTGTATGGAAACACAAAGGACTGTGAATCACCAAAACAATCTTGGAAAGAACAAAGGTCTAGGTTTCAAACACCCTGATTTCAAACTACACTACAAAGCTACAATAATCAAAGCAGGATGGCCCTGGCACAAAAGCAGACACTTAGATCAATGGAATAGAATGGGAGTCCATAAATAAATCCACACACACACGGTCAATTAATCTACAACAGAGCAGGCAAAATATAGAGAGAAGACAGCTTCTTTAATAAATGATGCCGGGAAAACTAGACAGCTACATGCGAATGACTCAACTGGACCACTTTCTCACACCATATATAAAAATAAACTCGAAATGAATGAAAAATTTAAATGTAGGGCCTGAAGCCATAAAACTCCTAGAAGAAAACACAGGCAGTATACTCTCTGACATCAGTCTTAGCAATTCTTTTCTGACTCTGTCTTCCCAGGTAAGGGGAAAAAAGCAAAAATAGACAAATGGGACTCAAACTAAAAAGCTTTTACACAGCAAAGGAAAGTATAGGCAGGATGAAAAGGCAGCCTACTGAATGGGAGAAGATACTTGCAAGCTGTACATCCAACAAGGGGGTTAATATCCTAAATATACAAAGACCTCATAACTCAGTGTTGACAACAATCAAACAAAAAAGAAAACCAGATTTAAAAAATGGGCAGAAGACTTGAATAGATATTTTTTTAAAGAAGATATACAGATGACCAGTAGACACATGAAAAGATGCTCAACTTCACTGATAATCAAATAAATTAAAACCAAAATGAGTTATCACATCACACCTGTCAGAATGGCTATTGTCAAAAACACATAAAATTTATATTTTGGTGAGGATGTGGAGAAAAGGAACCCATGTGTACTGTTGCTGGGAATTTAAATTGATGCCGCTACTATGGAGAACAGTGTGGAGGTTACTCATAAAATTAAAATAGAATTACCATATAATCCAGCAATTACACTTTTGGGTATTTTCCCAAAGAAAACAAAAGTACTAATTTGAAGATAAGTGCAGCCTATGTTCACAGCAGCAGGATTTACAACAGACAAGATACGGAGGCAAAGTAAGCACTAACAGATGAATGGATGAAGGAGAAGGAGATACATAGTAACTGAATATCACCGAGCCATAAGAAAGCACGGAGCTTTGCCACTTGTTACGACACGGCTGGGCTTAGTGGGTGTTGAGTCAGATCTACAAGACAGTATCGTGTGGCTTCACTTGTACGTGGAACTTACAGAAGCAAATGAGCAAACATAAACAAGCAGACTCGTGGGGACAAGCAGGCGGTTGCAGAGGAGAGGCGTGGTGGGGCAGCGAGTGACTCAGGTCAGGGGCTGAGAGGAGGTGCAGATTTCTGCTGCACAATACCGTGTCTCGGAGATGAGATGTGCAGCGTGGGGGACACAGTCAGCAACAGTGTGATAGCTTGGCGTGGTGACACACGGTAAGTAGACTTGCAGTGGCGATCGCTTTGTAATGTACAGAAATAGTGAATCGCCATGTTGCCTGTGGAAGTAACACTGCTGTACGCCAATCATTCAATTGGAAACACACACACACACAAAGCCAGAAAGAGTGGAAGACAAAGTAGGAACAAAGAACCAAGGTGAGAAATAGAAAATGGTAACAGACGTGGTAGATGTTAGGCTAACCGTGTCTGTGGTCACCCTGAACATCAGTAGTCTAAAACCACCGGTGAAAAGACAGACTGTCGGAGTGGACCAAGAAACAAGACCCGACCATAAGCTGCCTACTAGACACTCACTCTAAATATGAAGACCCACATAGATGAAAGCTAAATCGACAGGGAAAGTCATGTCATGCTGACAACAGTCAACAGAAAGCAAGAGTTGCTATATTTATCCCAAACAGATCTGACTTCAAAGCAAGCATAGTTATGAAGGATAAAGAATGGCATTCCATGATGATGAAAGCCTCAGTTCTCCAAGAAGATATAACAGTCCTTAACCTGTGTGCACCCAACAGCATTGAACTACACAAGGCAACAGCTGTCAGAGTTGCAAGGAGAGATGGACAAGCCCACCATTGTAGCTGGAGGTTTCCACACTCCTCCACCAGAAATGGATGGGCCTGGCAGGCAGAGGATCAGAAATGACATAGCCAAACTCAACAACACTATCAAAGTTAGATACAATCAACATACCACTTCCCCAAACAACAGCAGAATACACATTCTCCTCAAGCTCACAAGGAGCACTCACCAACGTTCACAGACCACATCCATGGCCATAGAATGCACCTTAAAAAACCGAAAAGCATAAGAATTCTACATATCTGCTCTCAGACCGCACTGGAATTAAACTAGAAGTCAATAGCAAAACTAACTGGAAAAGCCCCAATTACATGGCGGTTACACAGCACCCTTCTAAACAACACATGAGCATTAAGAATGTCAGGAGAAGTTAAGAAACATTTGAGCTAAATGAAAATAAAAATTAATTTATCAAAAATTGTGAGATGCGGTGAAAACAGTACCAAGAGGGAAATGTAGAGCACTAAACGTGTATTAGGAAACAAGAAAAGTCTAAAAGCAATAATCCAAGTTTCTACCTTAGGAAGCTAGAAAAAGAAGAGCAGATTTAATCCAAAAAATCAGAATAAAAGAAGTAATAAGAATTACAGGGAAAATCAATGAAGTTGAAAATGGGTGATCAATTTAAAAAATCAACAAAGACAAAAGCTGGCTCTTTGAAGAGATGAATAAAATTGATAAGCCTCTAGCCAGGCTATCTATGAAAAAAAAGAAGACATAAATTACAGATATGAGAAATGAGAGGATATTAGTACAGATGCCGTGGAGATTGAAAGGATAATAAAGAGATAGGGGCTTCCCAGGTGGCACAGTGGTGGAAAAAATAACAAAAAACCCATCTACCTCCCAATGCAGGAGATGCAAGAGATGTGGGTTTGATTCCTGGGTGGAGGAGTTTCCATGGAGGAGGTAATGGCAACCCATGCCAGTGTTCTTGCCTGGGAAATCCCATGAACAGAGGAACCTGGCAGGCTACAGTCCATGGGGTCGCAAAAAGTTGGACATGACTGAGCACACACACACACAATATGAAAAAAATCTATGACTATAAATTTGATTTAGAAAAGGCAGAGAAACCAGAGATCAAATTGCCAACATCTGTTGGATCATAGAGAAAGCAAGGGAAATCCAGAAAAACATCTGCTTCTGCTTCATTGACTACACTAAACCCATTAACTGTGTGGATCACAACAAACTGTGGAAAATTCTTAAAAAGATGGGACTCCCAGTCCATCTTACCTGTCTCCTGAGAAACCTGTATACAGGTCAAAAAGCAGCAGTTAGAACCAAATATGGAACAATGGACTGGGTTCAAAATCGGGAAAGGAGTATGACAAGGCTGTATATTGTCACCTTGCTTATTTAACTTATATGCAGAGTACATCATGCGAAATGCCAGGCTGCATGAAGTACAAGCTGGAATCAAGATTGCTAGGAGAAATATCAACAACTTCAGATATACAGATGACACCACCCTAATGGCAGAACATAAAGAGGAGCTAAAGAGCCTCTTGATGAGGGTGAAAAAGGAGAGTGAAAAAGCTGACTTGAAATTCAACATTCAAAAAAGATCATGGCATTTGGTCCTGTAACTTCATGGCAAATGGAAGAGAAGTGGAAGCAGTGACAGATTCTGTCTTCTTGGGCTCCAAAATCACTGCAGGTGGCGACTGCAGCCATTAAATTAAGAGATGCTTGCTCCTTGGAAGAAAAGTTGTGAGAAACCTAGATAGCAGTTTAAAAAGCAGAGACATCATTTGGTCAACAAAGGTCCATCTGGTCCAAGTTATGGTTTTTCCAGTAGTCATGTACAGATGTGAATGTGGTACAGATGTGAGTGTTGGGCCATAAAACTGATTGCTGAAGAGCTGATGCTTCTGAATTGTCTAGTTGTTAAGTCGTGCCCGACTCTTTGTGACCCCATGAAGAAGACTCTTGAGAGTCCCTTGGACATCCAGAAGATCAAACCAGTCAATCCTAAAGGAAATCAACCCTGAATATTCATTGGAAGGACAATTGCTGAAGCTGAAGCTTGACTACTTTGGCCACCTGATGTGAAGAGCCAACTCATTGGAAAAGACTCTGATGCTGGGAAGGATTGAGGGCAAGGGGAGAAAAGGATGACAGAGGATGAGATGGTTGGATGGCATCATCGACACAATGAGCATGCTCCAGGAGTTGGTGAAGGACAGGGCAGCCTTGCGTGCTGCAGTCCATGGGGTCGCAAAGAGTTGGGCATCACTTAACAATTAAACAACAACAACAAATTTGATACCAAGTTTGGTAAAGTACAATGGACTGATTCCTTGAAAGGCATAATCTGCCAGTGCTCACACAAGGAGAAACAGACAATCTGGATAGGCCCATGTTTATTAGAGATACTGAATCAATGAGGACAGCCTTCTCCAATGGAAAACACCAAGCCCAGAGGAGTGCACTGGTGAATTCTCCCAAACATTTAAGAAAAAATGATACAGACTTTCTACCATCTCTCTTAGAGGACAGAAGCTGAGGTATTACTTCCCAAGTCATTCTATGAGGCCAGCATCATCCTAAGATCAAAACTAGACAGAGACATTCCAAGAAAAGAAGACTAGAGACCAATATCTCTTATGGATATAGATATACAAATCCTCTACAAAGTATTAGCAAATCAAATCCAACACTGTATAGAAAGAATTATATACCACAACCGTACCTGGGATTTATCTTAGACATGCAAAGTTGGTTTGACATTCAAAAATCAGTTGATTTGATTGATCACATTACAAGGCTCAGCTGGTAAAGAATCCGCCTGCAATGCGAAAGACCTGGGTTCGATCCCTGGGTTGGGAAGATCCCCTGGAGAAGGAAAAGGCTACCCACTCCAGTATTCTGGCCTGGAGAATTCCATGGCCCATACAGTCCATGGGGTCGCAAAGAGTCAGACATGACTGAATGACTTTCACTAACTAAGAGGTTCAAAAAGAAAAATCACATGATCATATTAATAGATGCATAAAAAGCATTTGTCAAAATCCAGCACTCATTCATGATAAGGCTTTCAGTAATCTAGGAAGATGGGGAACCTGCTCAACGTGATAAAGATAAACGATGTCTATAAAAAAAACCCTGCAGCTAACACCATACTTACTGTTGAGAAACTAGACCTTCTCCCGCTAAGGTAAGGTACAAGGTAGGGATTTCCCCTCATCAGTCCTTTCCGGCATCGTACTGGAAGTTCTACTAATGCAGTAAATAAAGGAAATAAAAAGTCCAGCTCTGTGAAGGCTAGTATCAAGAGAGTGGGAAGAAAAGACTGACTTGGAGAGAATATTTGCAAACATGATAAAGATTTATTCAAAATATAGAAGAACTCTCAAAACTAAACAATGAGAAAACAGACAACCTGGTCAAACACTGGCCAGAAGCCTCACAGACCCCTCAACCAAACTAGATGTGCAGATGGCGAATGCGCGCACGGAAAAGATGCTCCACCTCACAGGCTACCAGGGAAATGCAGGTCAGAACACAGCGAGACAGCACTGCACACCTGTCAGCACGGCCGGGACCCAGAACACTGCCAGCGCCAGGGCTGGGAGGAGGTGGGGCAGCGTTTCTCTTTCGTTGCTCTTGGGGCAAAAGTAAAACGACGCAGCCTTTTGGAAGACAGTTGGGCGGTTTCTTGGAAAACTAAACATACTCTTACCACGTGATCCACTAGTTGTGACTCTTAGAATTTAGCCAAAAGAGTTGAAAATTGTTGTCCGCACAGATACCTGCACACTGATGTTTACAGCAGCTGCATGAAGAACTGCCCAAACTTGGAAGCAGCCAAGATAACCTTCAGTAGATGAACAAATAATTAAACTGTGGTCCATCCAGGCAGCAGAATATTACTCAGCACTGAAAAAAAATGAGCTGTGAAATCATGAAAAAATATAGATGAAACCTACATGCATATTAAGTAAAAAAGTCGGGCTGAAAAGGCGACATGGTGTGACTCGAACAGTGTGACGTTGTAGCAAAGGTAGTACTGTGGAGGCGGTGAAACGAGGGCGGTCGCGGGGCTGGGGGAGGGATGCTGCCCCGACTCGAGGGACAGCAGCACGAGACACTGGTCCAAACCACAGGACGCACAGCACCAAGAGTGGCCTGAATCAAACTGCAGACGTCCGCGTAGGTTCATCAGTTACAATAAAGGTACCCTCTGGTGGAGGACGCTGATGAAAGGGAGGTGGTCGACGAGGGGGGCAAAGGGCATATGGGAAGTCTCTGTACCATACTCTCAATTTTTCTCTGAACTTAAAACTGCTGTAAAAAATGGTTTTTGGAAAAAGACAACCCAATAAAAGAGGGCAAAGGGCTTGAATAGGCATTTCTCCAAAGAAGATATACAAATGGCCAATAACCACATGAAAAGATGCTCAGCATCATTAACTGTCAGGGAGGTGAAACTCAAAACCACAGTGAGAAGGACTTTGCTGGTGCTCCAGTGGCTAAGACTCTGTGCTCCCAAAGCAGCGGGCCCAGGTTCAATCCCTGGTCAGGGAACTAAACCCCACGTGCCACAACTAAAGATTCTGCAGGCTGAAACTACCAAATAAATAAAAATAAAGAAATAAGATATTAAAGAAAACCCAGTTGAGATACTACTTCATAGCCCCTAGGGTGGTGATCATGGGGAAAAAATAGATCACAATAAATGTTTGTGAAGATATGAAGACACTAGAACCCTCACATACCCTTGGTGGAATGTAAAATCGTGCAGCCACTGTGGAAAATAGTATGGTTAATCACAGAAGAACTCCACGCCCTAGCAATCCCACACCTGGGACTACATCTGTGTACATACAAGAGAGCTGAAAACATGTCCACACACAAGTGTGTACACAGATGTCCATATAGCACCATTAACCAAAGGAGCAAGCAGTCCAGGTTCGCATCAGTGAAGGAGCGGATAAATTACAAATAAATGGAACATTTCTGGCAAATGAAAGAAATGAAGTACTGACACTGCCCACAACGTGAGTGGACCTTGAAAACATTAAGTGAAAGAAGCAGTCACAAAAGGCAGGATGATTCGGCTTATACAGAACATGCAGAGTAGGCAAATCCGTCGACACAAAGTAGATTACTGATTGCCCAGGTCGGGGGCGCGCTAAGAAGCTGGACGGTGGTAACTCGGGGTGCAAGGTTTCTTTTGGGGTGAAGACAATATTCTAAGAGCGATTGTGGTGACGGACATACAGTTCTGAAAATACATGAAAAGCCACTGAAGTGTAAGAGGGTGAATTGCAGGCTTGCTGTTCAGTCCCTAAGTCTTCTCCAACTCTTTGTGACCCCATGGACTGCAGCAGGCCAGGCTCTTCTGTCCTTCACCATCTCCCAGAACTTGGTCAGATTCATGTCCATTGAGTTGGTGATGCCATCCTACCATCTCATCCTCTGCCACCTGCTTCTCCTTTTGCCTTCAATCTTTCCCAGCATCAGAGTCTTTTCTGATGAGTTGACTCTTCACATCAGGTGGCCAAAGTATTCGCACTTCAGTTTCAGCATCAGTCCTTCCCGTGAATATTCAGGATTGATTTCCTTTAGGATTGACTGGTTTGATCTCCTTGCAGTTCAAGGGACTATCAAGAGTCCATGGTCTGCAACACCACGGTTCGAAAGCATGAATCTTCGGTGCTTAGCTTTCTTTATGGTCCAGCTCTCATATTCATACATGACTAATGGAAAAACCATGGCTTTGACCGTATGGACCTTTATCGACACAACGAATGTCTCTACTTTTTAATACTCTGTCTAGGTTTGTCATAGCTTTCCTCCCAAGGAACAAGCGTAGATTTTAATTTCATGGCTGCTGTCACCATCTGCAGTGGTTTTGGAGCCCAAGAAACTTAAGTCTGTCACTGTTTCCACTTTTCCCCCTTCTATTTGCCATGCAGTGATGGGACCGGATGCCATGATCTTAGTTTTCTGAATGTTGAGTTTCAAGTCAGTTTTTTCACTTTCCTCTTTCACTATCATCAAGAGGCTCTGTGGTTCCTCTTTGCTTTCTGCCATTAAGGTGGTGTCTTCTGCATATCTGAGGTTATTGGTGTTTGTCCCAGCAATCATGATTCCAGCTTGAGCTTTATCCATCCCCGCATTTCTCATGATGTACTCTTCATATAAGTTAAATAAGCAGGGTGACAATATACAGCCTTGATGTACTCCTTCCCAGTTTGGAACCAGTCTATTGTTCCATGTCCAGTTCTAACTGTTGCTTCTTGACCTGCATACAGGCTTCTCAAGAGACAGGGAAGGTGGTCTGGTATTCCTGTCTCTTTAAGAACTTTCCACAGTTTGTTGTGATCCACACAGCCAAAGGCTTTACTGTCATTAATGAAAGGAAAAGTAGATGTGTTCCTGGGACTCGATTGCTTTCTCCATCACCCAGTGAATGTTGACAATGTGTTCTCTTGTTCCTCTGCCTCTTTGAAACCACATTTGTAATCTGGAAGTTCTCAGTTCACATACTGCTTAAGCCTAGCTGGAAGAAGTTTGAGCATAACCTTGCTAACGTGTAATGAGTGTGGTTATATGGCAGTTTGAACATTCTTTGGCATTGCCCTTCTTCGGGATTGGAATAAAAAAGAATACTGGAGTCGGTTGCCATTTCATTCTCCAGTGGACCACGAGTTTTCAGAACTCTTCACCATGACCTATCTGTCTTGGGTGGCTCTGCACGGCATCCATAATTTCACTGAGTTACATGCGTCCCTTCACGGGGCTTCCCAGCTGGCTCAGTGGTAAAGAATCCACCTGCTAATGCAGGAGACACAAAACATGGGGTGGATCCCTGGGTGGGGAAGATCCCCGGAGGAGGGAATGGCAACCCGCGCCAGGATTCTTGCCTGGAGGATCCCATGGACGGAGGAGCCTGGCGGGCTTCAGTCCCTGGGATCACAAAGAGTCGGACAGCACTGAGCGACTGAGCACACCGCTCAAGTCCCTTTGCCACAAGACTGTGATCCATGAAGGGGGAATTGTAGGGTATGTGAATTCTATCTCGGTGGTGAAGATGAAAGAGAAAGAAAGAGAGACGTGAGAAGGAGAAGGGGCAGGCGGGGGCTGCCTCGCAGGGAGCGGGGAGGAGGGGCCGCGCTCTGCCCGCCCCCTCGAGCCCCCGCGCTGGGGTTAGGGCGGGTCCGCTGCGGGCCCCTGACTGCCGCGCTCCGGAGGGAGCAGAAGATGCCCGAGTCCGTTTACTGGGGCTTAGACGGGTTTGCAGGGGGACAGGACCCCGTAGGTGGATCTGGGCCACGTGGCCTCCGTGTGTGAACGTGAGACCGCCCCTGCACGTCTGTCGGGGAAGTGTCTGGGGTCTCCTCTGAGGGGCCCCGCACGTGCAGAGGGGCGGGCGGGCAGCACAGACCCCTCCCATCCCGACCCCAGCGCCTGCAGCAGCAGGACTCGGAGTCGGGAGCCCAGCGCAGGCCCACGTCCTTGCCCAGCGCGCCCCCTGCCCGAGTCAGTGCCCGCTGCATCCTGTGTAAAACGGGGCGCTGCCGCTCCCCGTGAGAGCTCGCAGGAGCGGAGCGTGACCCGTGGGGTTTGTGACTCTGTCCCCCCCCCCCCCACTGGGGCCGACTTGGACTCGACCACTGACAAGGGAAGGGCCAGCAGGGTGGGTGGCCAAATCAGGAAGGTGGACGGGCCAGGGGCCGGCTCGGTTCCACCGAGAACAGCGGCAGCTGCCCTGGGGGGCTCAGCCCCACCCCAGCACCTGGAGCATAGCCCTGGCTTGGCGGGACCTCGAGTTTCAGGGGATTCCGCGAAAGCCTGCCTGATTCACACACGGTGCAGCTAAGCCGGACCGGATGGTGTCCACTAGGGGGCAGCAGCCGTCCAGCCTCAGCCCCTTCTAGGGAAGGGCGATGGGCAGACCCATCCCGCTCCAGCCGCGACCGCGGGGCAGGGGGCTCTGAGGGTCCAGACACGCAGGGTTTGTCCTGACCTGCGGCGGTGGTAGGGGGGCGGGGGCTGCTAAGGGTCTGCAGGAGGGTCTGCTGACTGCTGTGTGCAGGGCCAGACGATAAATACTCTCATCCGGGACCACAGTCTCCATCGCACAGGCTGCACTGTTCCTTTCCTTTGTTTTTACAGCCCTTTAAAAATAGCTGTGTTTCCACTTGTTCACATGCCGACCGCCTGCTCAGAGCCCTGGTGGCCACCACGCGCCCACGGTCACCGCCTGACCTTGCAGAAAGGTCTGCAGCCCGTGTCGGGGGCTGCTGGCCCTGGACCAAGGGGGCCCCTCAATGGGCCTGTTGCTGTGGCAATGGCCGGCGGCGGCTGGTCTCCCGGCTGGGGCCCTCAGGTGTGTTCTCTGATGGGACTGGTGGGGATGCCCCGAGGTCCTCCTGGGGCCAGAGACACGGCCACCACCACGGACTCCGCGAAAGGAAGGGCTCTGTGCCAGGCAGCAAAGCCACCGCCGCTTTCCAGGCCTGTGGGCACAGACGCTGGCCCGTTGTGGCCGGGGTGGGCTCTCACTACTGTCCATATGCTTCCACGATGTTGCTGCCCTTCAGCCTCACCTGCCCGCTCTGGCCTCAGCACTGCCACCGTCCACCCCCTGGAACTCTGTGTCTGGCAGTGATGCGGGGGGCTTCTCACAGGCACCCCCGCCTCTGCAGAGGTTGGAGTCAGCAGTCCAGTGGGCACCCCGCCTCCCCACCCTCTGAGGGCACCTGGTGTCACAAGCCCGAGGCCAGCCGCCTCAAGATCACCCCAAGGTCTTCTGCCCCATCCACCCCTCCAGCCCTGTTTGCTCAGAGAACGCGACCCCAGGAAGGGTCTGGCTCCCTTTGGTGGCCCTCTGGGCAGGGGCCGGGGCGAAGGGGGGCATCCCTCTCCCTGACCGCAGGGCCACCCAGCCTGGCTGCTGAATCCCGCTGGCCTGCTCGGGTCGCACACTGCCCTGCTGCGCCTGCTGCCCCGGTGCGGGCCCCACCCCCACGGGAAACACGCCAGTGTGCCTTTGTCTCCCGGACAGCAATGCACACTTGGCCTCAGGGTCCGCTGTGTGTGGTGACTGAGGCCACCAGTGCTGGGCGACATGGCCTTGGTCCTTAGCCACACCAGTGGGCCAGGAGGTCTGAATCGAGTTTAACAGACCCTGGACGAAAGCCCGAGTCCCCCAGGTCTGCAGGCAGGGACAGTGATGGGGGGATGGGCCAGGGGTCTGCCTGTCCCGGGGGGCTCCTCAGTGTAGGCCAGGAGCTGCCTCTGTGATCCCTGGGGGGGTGGCTGAGGTCAGCGGGCGGTCTGCACACCGTCGTGGGTCCTGGTGGACGGAGGCCTGGCCATGGAGCACTCCGGCCCCTGTGGGATCCAGCTCAGCCGCCTGCACCTGTCCCGCTGCTCGAGTCCTGAGGGCAGCAGATCGCCTTGGTTTGGCCCGAAGAATCAGAGAGGCGGGCAGATGGGCAGACTCAGGTGGAGCCAGAGGGGAGGTGGGCCGGGAGGGAGGCGGTCTGCATGCCTTGCTTGTCTGCTCCCCGCCTGGGCTGGGTCTTGAGTTTGTCTTTGTAGAGATTGGCCTTGGACAAAGTGTGGTCTCCGCTGGGGACAAAGGCAGGCTTGCCACAAGAGAGGTGGCATCCCTGGGCCCAGGGTTTCCTGGCTGTGATGCAGGCCCACAGTCTGGGTTCCATCTGCCTGGGCCCCTCTGTGTGTCCTCATGGGACTCAGAGAGCCAGGGACACCAATGCAAACCACATGGTGTGTGCTTGCTTCGCCAGGGCTCCTAACAGCCGACGGGGAGCCCTGGGCCTGGGCCGTCTCCAAGGAGCAGTGACAGGCTGATGCTGGCACGTCAGGAAGGTACCATCAAACCCCAGAGCTCAACAGTTTTATGTTAATAACCTTGAAATTGTATATAAAATGGATATTCCCCCGAGAAAAACAGCTTACCACATGTGAGTGGAAACAGACAACCTATTTTTTAATATATGATCATAAAGAAATCGAATTAGTGTTCAAAATTTTCCCACCAAGAAAGCTCTAGGTCCAGGTGGCAGCTCCAGTGAGTTCTACCAAACATCCAGGAGATAAGCCCAGAGGCACATGGACTCTTCCAGACAGAACAGCTCATTCTACAAGGCTTGCATGACCTTGATGGTAAAAGTTAACAAGGCCAGTCAATAATGGGCCAATCGCACATATAAAATCTGCTGAAATATTAATGCATTATTAGCAAGTGAATCCAGCAATATATAAGTTGGATAGATAATCATTACGAATTTGGATTTTTGTTAGGAATACAAGTGTGCCTCTACATTAGAAAATATTAATTTAAATGACCGATTTAACAGGTTAAATGTGAAAATCATATAATCATCAATCATCTCTCTAGGCATAGAGATGGTATCTAGTAATAGCCAACATCCACATGTGAAAAATTCCCCAAATATGAGAATAGGAATATGACTATCCCTGGGAATCTCCAGGCAAGAATACTGGAGTTGGTAGTCATGCCTTCCTCCAGAGGATCTTCCCAACCCAGGGATCGAACCCACATCTCTTATGTCTCCTGCATTGGCAGGCAGGTTCTTTACCACTACGCAACCAGGGAAGCCCGTGAAGGGACATCCTAACATGATAAAAGGGCATCTTGAGAGCAAACAGGAAGAAGCAACACGTTTAGTGGTGAAACTTGGACCACTTCCTTTTTCAGACCCTGCTAACACTACATCTGCTGGACACACATATCCAGCCAGCACAGCAAGGCAAAAAATGAGCCCAAGTGTAAAATGATTAGGGATGAAGAAACACCACAGTCACCAGTTGCAAATGCCATGAACACGGATGTGGAAAACCCAAAAGAATCTGGATAAGGTAGTAAAATTAATAAGAGGTTTGGTCTGGTTTCAACTATAATCTTAGAAAAGGTAAGAGCTCAACTGAGATTCTGCATTAACAGAAGTAAGTAGAAAAGAAACGAAGTAAAGACACCATCTATATAGTACAGAAAATATCAAGTCCTCAAGGATAAGTCTAACCAAAAAACATGCAGGTCTTCCCTGCCATCAATTATAAAACTGTCCTGAAAATATTGGAGACAATCTAAATAGACACAGAGAAGTGCCCGAGCGTGTGCACCCTCAGGCAAGGGAGGCGGCCGAAGGGGCTACTTTCCTTCAAGTGGAGTCATGTGCCTGCTTCACGTGTGCGTGTGCCGGGACACAGGTGTGAGCGACCAAGCCACACAGCCATGAGGCTGTTGGCGGGTGGGAGGATGACTGGAAATGTATTCATGCCTTGGGGGGAATTTTAAAAATCAGGCACAGAAACCTCTGACCATAAAAATAAAGATGGGTTCATTTACCACGTTAAACTCAAGCGTGTCTATTCACCCAAGATGCCACTATAGAGAGTGAAATAGGCGCAGAAAAAAAGGGAAAATCTATTTGCAACACTTGTGACCCAGTGAAGATACAGACTCCCATAAAGTAACATGAAAAAAGCAAACTCAGTGGAAAAGAGAAAAGACTTTGTGCATTTACGAATGAGGAAATCCAGTGCTCAGCCTCAGGAATGAAAAAGAACATCAGGACCGCATTTTCACCCACCCACACCACTGGGTCAGGGTTGGAGTGGCAGGTGCGCCCCTCTCCCTCCAGGGCCCACCCTTACACCAGCGCCCACGTGCACCCAGACATGTGTTCACGGACTTTCACAAACAGCACCAGTAGGGATGGCCTAAAAGTAGGGACAACCCCAAAAGCCCACTGCAGTGAAACTGATGAACAACTTGATCTAGGTATTAATAATTGAAATATATTTTTAAATATTAAATAATATATTTTAATTATCAGTTCAGTCACTCAGTCGTGTCTGACTCTCTGCGACCCCATGGACTGCAGCATACCAGGCCTCCCTGTCCATCACCAACTCTCGGAGCTTGCTCAAACTCATGTCCATCGAGTCACTGATGCCATCCAACCATCTCATCCTCTGTCGTCCCCTTCTCCTCCTGCCTTCAATCTTTCCCAGCATCAGGGTCTTTTCCAATGAGTCAGCTCTTCGCATCAGGTGGCCAAAGTATTTGAACTTCAGCTTCAGCATCAGTCCTTCCAATGAATATTCAGGACTGGTTTCCTTTAGGATTGACTGGTTTGATCTCCATGCAGTCCAAGGGACTCTCAAGAGTCTTCTCCAACACCACAGTCCAAAAGCATCAATTCTTTGGTGCTCAGCCTTCTTTATAGTCCAACTCTCACATCCATACATGACCACTGGAAAAACCATAGCCTTGACTAGACGGACCTTTGTTGACAGAGTAATGTTTCTGCTTTTGAATATGCTGTCTAGGTTGGTCATAACTTTCCAAGGAGTAAGTGTCTTTTAATTTCATGGCTACAGTCACCATCCGCAGTGGTTTTGGAGCTCAAGAAAATAAACTCTCTCACTTTTCCATTGTTTCCCCATCTATTTGCCATAAAGTGATGGGACCAGATACCATGATCTTAGTTTTCTGAATACTGAGTTTTAAGCCAGCTTTTTCACTCTTCACTTTCACTTTCATCAAGAGACTCTTCAGTTCCTCTTCACTTTCTGCTGTAAGGGTGGTGTCATCTGTATATCTGAGGTTATTGATATTTCTCCCTGCAATCTTGATTCCAGCCTGTGCTTCATCCAGTCTGGCATTTCGCATGATGTACTCTGCATAGAAGTTAAATAAGCAGGGTGACAATATACAGCCTTGACGTACTCCTTTTCCTATTTGGAACCAGTCTGTTGTTCCATGTCCGGTTCTAACTGTTGCTTCTTGACCTGCATATAGATTTCTTAGAAGGCAGGTCAGGTGGTCTGGTATTCCCTTCTCTTGAAGGATTTCCCACAGTTTGTTGTGATCCACACAGTCAAAGGCTTTAGGGTAGTCAATGAACCAGAAGTAGATGTTTTTCTGGAACTGTCTTGCTTTTTCGATGATCCAACGGATTTTGGCAATTTGATATCTGGTCCCTTTTCCTTTTCTAAATCCAGCCTGAACATCTGGAAGTTCTTGGTTCACATACTGTTGAAGCCTGGCTTGGAGAATTTTGAGCATTACTTTGCTAGCGTGTGAGGTGAGTGCAATTGTGCAGTAGCTTGAACGTATTTTAATTATAAATAGGTAGACAGAATATGAATGGAGGAACCCAAACAATTTTGAGGAAGGCAAGTGCAGGACTACGACCTCAGCCCGGATGCGGGGGCGTGGTCAGGGCGATGGGCCCGGGCGAGGGCGTGGCGAGGCGAATGTGGGGGCGTGGTCTGGGAGGGCGTGGCGAGCGTGGGGGCGTGGCGTGGCTGGCTGGCGGGGCGCGGCCTGCGCTCGGAGCCGCGCACTGGCGCCGGTGCGGCTCTGTGCCTGCGTTTAGGTAAACGGAGTGGAGGGTGAGGAACCGCGCTGGAGGGGGACGCAGTTAGGAGGGCAGGAGGCCAAGGCCGTGGCCGCAGGGTCCCGGAGCTGGGCCACCTGCCGGAGGACCTGCCCGCTCGCCCGGCCCGCATCCGGCACCCGCCCCATCCGCCCCCGCCCCGAGCTGGCCCGGCCGCGTGGCTCCGCAGACGCTCCGCCAAGTTTCCTTCCTGCCTTTGAAGCCCGGGCTCAGGTGCGTGCGGCGTGTGCAGAGGCCTCCGGCCTGCCCGCCAGCACTTGGCCGCCTCCGGCTCCCGTCTCGGGCCCGCCTCAGATGGCTGCCGCCCTTCCCACGGGGTGTGGGCCAGGAAGGAGGCAGAACAAGCCGGCCCTGTTCCGCTGCCAGGGCCCAGCAGGGCCGGGACCGCGGTGGGGAGGCGCGGGCCCCGTGTTGAGCGGCCAGGCCGCTGGCCAGCGCTCCCACCTGGACAGGACCGTCCTCGGACTTCTTTTGTCCAGAGAAGAACATCCCCGGGCGGGGCAGGGTCCGGGGGTGCGGAGACCCCTGCGGGGGCCCCTGTCCACCCCACCCTGTGATTCCTCCCCTTAGGGGCCTGCGAGTGCAACCTCCACAAGAGGTCAGTCTTAGTATTTTTTTTCTACTTGCGCCAGCGCTTGGTAAAACACACAACAGAGACAGGAAAACAGGAGAAAGGATTCGACCGGGACCGCCTGCGAGGGCCCACGCCTCCTCAGCCGCTGATGGATCAGAAACCCAACATGGAACTGGCCGTTTGCTGGGGTCCTGCACCCACCGTCCCTCAGGGCCTGAAGCCAGCCGGGGTGGGGGCCTGCCTGCTTCCCCCACCTAGGGATGCTGGCAGAAAGGCAGGGAGACACCCCCGGGGCAGGAAGGGAGCAGGGCACTTGGGAGCGGCCTGCAGGACTTTGGCTCCGAAGCCCCTTCTGCCCCCCACTTCCCTGCAGTTCCTGACGTCCAGGGCCTCCCTGTGGCCACCCTCCGGTCTTCCCAAGCCCAGGCCTCGGGGGCAGTGCTGGCTTTGCTGTGCTCGCCCACAGTAGGGTCCTCCTCTCTAGGGGTCTAAGCACTGGCCCCCCGAGCTGGGGCTGGCTCCCAGGCTGCCCCGTGAAGGCAACGTGGATGGAGCCGACCATGTGGAGCGGGCAGCCGCAGGTGCTGACTCCTCGCCTAGGACCCTGGCAGGCGAGGATCTTGGTGGGGGAGTCGCTGGTCCCTTGGGACAGACCCAGGGTCATGTGCAGCAGGAAGGTGGCCCGTGGGGCATGAAGGAGGCCTGCCCTTGACTGGGGGTGTGTGTGGCCAGGAAGGGGGCTGGCAGCAGGGCTGGCCCTCCCCTGACCCAGGAGAAAGTGCAGAGACCACCTGGAGGCATTTCCGACTTGGATAAAGCGGGGAAGGAGCGGAAATGTCCTGGAGACTCTCTCAGAGGCCACTTGCAGCTGAAATTGTGGGACGTGTGTCTGGCTGGTCCCTGAGCTGGGCAGTTTGGGGCTGGCTGGAGCCACCCTTGCTGGGTAGCGGCTGCTCCAGGCTGGGCGGGCCGGTCTGGAGGGGAGCCGGGGTCCCGCAGCTACAGCACCCAGCTCTGCAAACATCAGATCACAGAAGGCGGGGCCTCGGTTCCTGCTTTGACGTCTCTGCCAGAAATAAAACAATAAAGCCCCGAGGCCTTTTATAAGCTTGTTTTGAAAAATGTAGGCATGTCTTTTATTTCCTGGCAGCTTTCTAGGGAACCAGGATTCCTTCCACAAGCACAGCTGGGGACTGGGGTCCTGCTCACAGGACAACTGTGGGCTGGGCCCGGAGCCCTGGGCAAGGTGGGGCCCTGGATACCAGAGCCTGCAGAGGAGAGGCTGGCCCTCCCTAAGCACCCCATGTGCCGGGCGGGCCTCTCCTGGCCTCAGGAGTGCCAGAGCGGACTGAGGGGGCTGGAGCCGCTGCCATGGTACCAGGGTGAGGCCTGGGGATGGGCAGAGGGCTGGCGTCAGGCCCTGCAGTGGGTGGGGGGTTGGAGAGAGCCCTCCCCCAGGCCCTCCTGGGCTGCACACCCTGCCCCTCCTCCGCTGTCCAATCAGGGCCTCCCCGTGACTACCCTCTGGTCTCCTCCCAGGCCTCGTGGCCCTGCCTGTGGCCCTGAGCCCAGGCCCTTGAGCCCCTCCACCAGGGCGGCCTCTTCAGGAGGGCCAGGCCCTGTCCTGAGCCTCCTGCAGGCCTCACCGCCCCTCCCCTGCCCCCACGCCCCCCACCAGACCACAGCTCCTGCTCCCCGCCACCAGCAAAGCCACCTTCTTCCTTCATCTACCATCCCTCGGCCAGGTGTCCCCCAGGACAAGATCCCAAGTCCCCAGGGGGCCCTGGACACTGCGGGGACAGCAGCCTGCACCCAGCACAGCCTGACCTTGCTGCCCTGAGCTCCGTAGACACCCCCCACCCCAGATGTCGTCTCTGAGTGCAGACCCGGTGTGTCTGCTCCCACACCCTGCCAGGCGCACTCGGGACGGCGGTCACTCCTCCGGGATCCCAGCCCCCACCTCCAGCAGACCTCTGGGCTGCCTATGCTGTGCCCCCTCTTCCAGGAGCAGGTGGCAGGGCATGTCTGGCTCTGGACTCAGACCCTGGAGCAGCTCAGAGGACAGCGTGCCCCTCCTGTGGCCCCGGACTCAGCCCCGACGCTCAGACTGAGCCCTGGGGCTGGGAGCAGAGCGCTGGTTTGCACACAGTGGGGTGAGCGGCGTGCCCGGTTTGTAGAGGGCTAGTCACAGACCTGAGGTGTTGAGGCTGGGCCCCCACGCAGGAGGTATGGGGGTGTCCAGCTGGGCAGCTGCCCAGTCTCGGAGCTACAGGAGCGGTGTCCTCCTGCTTCTGTCCCTGGGCCTGCCCACTGCCCCCATGCTATCATCAGCTGGACCACAGGTGCCCTGTGTGGCCTGGAAGCTGGGGGGCCAGAGCAGTGCCCTCCAGGCTGACTCAGTTCAGGCGAGGAGCCCCCTTCACCCCAGAGGAGGGTGTGGATGAGGAACTTGTTGTAAGAAAAGGAAAGAACCAAAGGCCTGGACAAAGGTGTGTGAGCTGGACGTGCACTCAAGCATCCCAGGAAACACTGAGGCTGCCGCACTGCCCACAGCTCATGACCAACAAAAATTACGGTCAGTGGCGCTGGCGATAACAATCCTGTCTGCCAGCGCAAGAGACATAAGAGACGGGGGTTTGATCCCTGGTTGGGAAGACCCGCTGGAGGAGGGCATGGCAACCCACTCCAGTATTCTTGTCTGGAGAATTCCATGGACAGAGGAGCCTGGGGGGCTACAGTCTACAGGGTCGCAAAGAGCCAGACACGACTGAAGTAACAGCGCTCATAGCCACAGGATGGAATATTACACTGTCAGCAGAAGCAGGTTTGCACAGCAAATTTGAGGCACTGGAAAATGCTCGTGGTATAACACTGAAAGAAGTGTGCCGAATGGGAACTTGTATGACAGGCAGCCCCAAACACACGCGACAACACACCAGCAGGGATTTTGCCGAAACATTCAGTGTGCTTGCTTCGGAATGATGGGATTGGGGTGTATCGTCCCGAAGATGAGAAGATGAACACCCGACATTTATAAGGCTGCTTCTAGGAGCTAACTCTCCTCCAGGGGCTGGGTGAGCACCGCGAACAAACGAGACAAAAGTTATTTTAAAACTGAAAATTAAACAGTGCGGCTGGTTTGTGTCCCCTGCTTGACTCAGCTCTGGGGCTCCATCAAGGTTTCGAGATGAACGCATAAAAGTGAATTATCAGAAAGTCCGTAGTGAGTGAACGGTGGGTTGTCCGGGGCAGTGTGGCCAGCTGGCCGCTTCTAGCATCATAGCCCCCGAGAGCTGGGACAGGGCCACCTGAGCTCTCCCAAGCAGGGCAGGCTAGCCTCCTGGTGAGGGTGGCAAGGTGCGTGCCCGGGGCTCCGGGGTTCCCATGGGAAGGCGTTCCCAGGGGAACGAGGTGTCTGTCAGACTCACAGGACGCCTATAAGACACTGCTCACACTTTGGATCCACACTCGGCAAACGCTAGGATTCTGCCCTGCCTGCGTGACCGTGTTCCCTCTCCTGCTGCACAGACAGGTGTTTCCTGAACCGTGAAAGGAGCTTGCAGCAGTGACGGCCTTCACCCCGAAGCCGACAATGTGTCCATCCCCCCGGCAGGGACGATCCCTGCGGAGGACACGCACGGCGACCCAGCACTGGGCACGCAGAGCATCCTCCGTGTGCGTGCCGCGTCGCGCATTCACTCATGCCGGTGTGAACCCACTGGCTTCTCTTTACTTAACGGACTCAAGGCTATCATTCCCACTGTTTTAATGCCTCACTCGTCCTCTGTGGCCACCGAGAGCCCCCAGCCGACGGCCTCTGTGCCCTGTCGCGGAGTCCTGATCATCCGTGGGTCACACGCCTCCTTTCTGGAGTGAGATTTCCCAGATTCATTTTCTTCTTTCCTGTGGGTGTCTGGGAGCCAGGATCCGGGCACTGGGCCTCTGAGTGGCCAGGGGGTCATGACTCCCTGCACTTCCCTCAGTGCATGATGTCCCCATGCACCTCCGCGCGCGCCCCCATCACAGTGTGCAAAGACAAACACACTTGTGTGGCAGCCCTCTGGCGGTCCTGATCCAGAGCAGGGTCACTGGGCTGCCCCGCGACACTCGCTTCCTCGACCGCTGCTGGCTCCCCGTCCTCCCCGGGCACCAGCAAGAAGGGGGCATCGGGAGGGGCCTGGCCAGGACCCTCCCTGCCCACCAGGGACTCATGCGTTTCTAAGCAGAGCTCAGCGGCCAGCTCTGCCTCCGTCTCACTGGTTTTGTCTGGGGGTCAGGTGGGTCTTGCAGACGTTTGGTGGGCAGATGCTGTGACAGAGCCAGCTGGACACCTGTCACTGGCGGGACAGGCTTGCAGAGCTGGGGGACCAGGTTCTCGGTGGAAGCCCCTCCCCTGGGTGGGTGGTCCGGGAGAGGCTAGGTGGGACTGTGCCCCAGGTGGGGCTGCCAGCGAGCCAGCAGATGCCAGGTGTTGAGCTAGCCCTTCCTGGGGCACCAGCCAGGGCACAGGCCAGATCGACAGCCAGCAGGACTCGCCTGGGGCTCACAGGGCTCACTGCCCTCCTCGCCCACACGCTCCAGCTCCCACCCAGGGCTGGCCCCCGGGAACTGGCACCAGGGTGCCCCAGAGACCAGGACGGGGAAGACCCGCGTTCGGTAGTCCAGGGGGTCACAGCTCCACAGGTGAGTGGCCAGGAGGGGCTGGAAGAGCCTCTGGGGGGTGGGCGGGGGCACACCGAGGTAGGGGGTGTACCACCTTGGGCACCACCCCCAACAGCTGTCTTAGAGACACAGCCACAGACCCCACGTCCACATCTCAGCCAGCTCACCCTAGCAGCAGACTGTGGGCCCTCCCAGGGTGCCCAGCACCTTCACAGATGCTGCCAGCCTGGCACTCCCTCCTGGGGGAGAGAAAAGAATCACTGCCTGAGGTGCTAGTGGGCGCCTGATGCCAGAGGAGCCAAGATCTCCCTCTGCGGCCTTCGGGGGGCTGCAGCTGGGGGCTTCTGCAGGGGCGCGGGGCCTCTGGCCACCACCGGGCCCTCTGAGGGTGTCTCAGCCCTCATACCGCCCCGAGTGGGCCCTGCCCCTTGGCCAGGCTGGCAGGCCAAGGTGCAGCCTCTTGTCTGGCTCCTGGTGAGGAGGGTTCCCCTCCACAGGGCGGCTGCCACCACCATGCCCGCTGGCAGTGTTGGCCTGGTCTGTGCTGAGAAGGGACTCTCGACAGTTCTCACAGCCTGATAAGTGCCGGCTACAGCTGCTGTGGCAAGATGAGGGGGCTTCCCAGAAGGGGGCCACCCCGTACGCAGCAGCACCGGGTCCGTTTCTCAGCAGAAAGCAGGGTCATGGTGTGAGCAGGGCCATGGTGTGAGCAGCGTCACGGTGTGGGCAGCGTCACGGTGTGCGCAGGGTCACGGTGTGGGCAGTGTCCCGGTGTGCGCAGGGTCACGGTGTGCACAGGGTCACGGTGTGGGCAGCGTCACGGTGTGGGCAGGGTCACGGTGTGGGCAGGGTCACGGTGTGCGCAGGGTCACGGTGTGCGCAGGGTCACGGTGTGGGCAGGGTCACGGTGTGCGCAGGGTCACGGTGTGGGCAGTGTCCTGGTGTGGGCAGGGTCACGGTGTGGGCAGGGTCATGGTGTGCGCAGGGTCACGGTGTGCGCAGGGTCACGGTGTGCGCAGCGTCACGGTGTGCGCAGGGTCACGGTGTGGGCAGTGTCCCGGTGTGCACAGGGTCACGGTGTGGGCAGGGTCACGGTGTGGGCAGCGTCACGGTGTGGGCAGCGTCACGGTGTGCGTGGGCACGGTGTGGGCAGCGTCACGGTGTGCGCAGGGTCACGGTGTGCGCAGGGTCACGGTGTGCGCAGGGTCACGGTGTGAGCAGGGTACAGTGTGGGCAGCATCAGGGGCTGGGGCCAGCCTTCACCCACCCGTGTGCTCTCCCACTCCACAAACCGGCTCTTTGCGGAGCACTGGCTGGGGATAAGGGGGCAGAGGCCGGGGGCAGGGGCCCAGCCCTGGAGGGCTCTTCCTCAGCCCGGTGCTGGGCTGGGGGCTGGCCCAGAGGGGTCCACTGGGACGCAGCCGTCTGACCTACTTGTTTCGGAATCCCTTCCCTTCTCTGCCCTCAGTTCTAACCCTCTGCCCCGCTCCCTGCTCGGTCACGGGGCGCAGCAGTTATTTCAGGCAAGTGTCCTCGGGAGTCTGACTGTCTTCCCGGCGGAGCAGAGACAATGTGACGCGGGCCCTCTGTCCCCACGGCAGGTGTCGGGTCGTGTCAGTTTTGGGAGACAGAGCCTCTGGAGACACATATTTTGTTATGAACCGCAGGGCTGGTTTCTCCTGAACCCACGGGTCTTGCTAGCAGAGCTCTCCCCTTCAGAGCCCTTGCTCCCAGTTGTTTTGGCAGGGGTGGGTGTTTTTGGTGAGGCGGTTAAGAGAGTCAACTGTTTTAATCATGTTTTCACCTGTGACTTGGAGCCAGGTGGCTGAGCCTGGCCCGCGTGCTCAAGGAGCACTTGGACAGAATGCTCTGGAAAGATGGTGCCAGCGTGGGTTTTCCCACTTCTAGGGTGTATGGGCCTCCCTGGCTCCCAGAGACCCAGAGCTGCCCGCCCGCCCCGTGCTTCCGGAAGTCAGCCCGGCCCCTCTGTCCAAGGCCGGGCCCAGAGGGACGTTCAGTGGGTGGCACCGAGAGAGAATGGCTGTCCCCTCCCACCCGAGGCATCGGAGCAGCCCAGGCGGGAGAGGAAGAGGGGATGTGGGCTGAGCTGGGGTCAAGAGGGGCGGTGCTGATGGGGGTGAGTGACGGGGGAGGTGCTGATGGGGGTGAGTTGACGGGCGCGGGGGCGGGGGGCGCGGAGGGGGGGAGGCTGGCGGTGGAGGGGGTACTGGAAGGGGCTGGCGGGAGCCGGGGTGGGAGGTTACAGGACTTCAGCCCCGCCCAGCACTTTTCCAGCCAGGATTTGGGGGACAGCGGGGTGCTGGCGCATGGCCCCCACCCCCCGAGTGAATGCTCGATGCAACCCTGAGGCGCAACATTTCATTCCCTCGGTGGCCTGGGCCCCCCGCCCCCGGAGCGGAGGTGCTGTCCTTGGGTGTAGCCACCCCTACTCTCCTGCGCTCCCTCCGGGTGTCCCGGTGTGACGGTCTGGGCCTGAGTGGTCCCCCAGGCCCAGGAGAGTGACCGGGGGCTCAGAGAGGACCAGCCTGCCGGGTTCCCCAGAGCGCCCCTGAAGGTCCCGGCAGGCCCCAGCCTCGGGGCAGTGGGCCTCAGGTGCCAAGCGCGCGCGGGCCGTGTGGTCCTCAGAGGGGCTGGGACCTTGGCAGCCAAGCCAGGAACTGAAGGGGGGCGCGCCCCACTGGGAAATGCAGGACGCGCCGGCCCGCTGCCGCAGCGCTGTCGGTGAAGCACGCAGGACAGCCGACGGCCCACGCTGCGCAGGGTCGGCCCGCGACCCCAGCACCGGGCGGTCGGGCAGGGAAAGGGGCAGCGGCGAGGCCCAGGTGGCCGGCCGGAGCTCGCATCCCCGCCCCGCCCGCCGCTCCCTCGGGCCGCTGTCCGGCCTTGGCCGCCGGAGGAGGAAGCGCTGTCCTCACTCCACCTCTGGCCGCCGCGGTGCCAAGTTGCTGGCGGCGGCGGGAGTCGGGGCGGCGGGCGGCGGGCAGCGGCCGGGGCGCAGCGCCCTCCCTGGCGCCCCCCGCGGGCTCGGGTTACTCACGTAGAGGCCGGAGTGCTCGGCGCCGAAGAACGGGAAGAGCACGGAGAGCGGCCGCAGCCCAGAGCCGCCGTCGTCCTGCTTGGGGGTGACCGCGTCGCCGCGCTCCGTGCCGAACGGGTAGAAGTCGGCGAGGGCCACCGCGCCGCGCGCCCCGCGCGCCCCGAGCCCCAGGGCCGCGGCCAAGAGCAGCGCCCAGGTGGCGCCGCGCAGCATCGCCGGGGGTCGGCGGGCGGGGACGGAGCGGGGACACACAGCGGGGACGCGAGCCGGACACAGCGGGGACGGAGCGGGGACCCAGCGAAGACACAGCAGGGACAGAGAGGCGACGAGGCGGGGACGCAGGGGGACGGAACGGGGCTTTGCGGTCAGCGCGGGACGGAGCGAGGCCGCGGTGGGGAGTGACCCGCAGGGCCGGGCGGGCGTGCGGGCAGCGCGGCCGCGCCGTAGGTAGGTGGACTCCCGGGTCGCGCCCGCCCTGCCGGCAGGGCCGCGCTCGGGTCGCCTCTTTCGGAGGAAGGCGCCGGGCGGGACCGCGCTGGAGGCCGGACCCGCCCCTGTGGCCGCGATTTAAATATCCAGCCGGCGGTCACTCGGGCCTGGGCGGGGCCGGGGCCGGGCCATGCAAATTAGGCGGCTCTTAAAGCGTCAGGCTGACGGCGGGCCCAGCCCTCGCCCAGCGCCCCCGGAGTGGCCCACCCCTTCCTCCTCCGTGGGTCCCCTGCCGCCCGCGTGGGGCCAGCCCAGAGGAAGCGACTTGTCCACAAAGAGGTCCCGGAACAGACCCTCAGGCCTGCATGGGTTACTGGGCCTGGGGAGCAGGTTTCCCCCGGGGTGGGGGCGGCCTTTTCAGGCCCCTGACCCCCAGGGGACCTGGCCACCGACCTGCCAGAGTGTCGTGGATCAGGGGCCACCCTGACTGGCAGTGCCTGAATGGGCTCCTCCGGAAGCGGCCAGAGGCTGCATCCACGCTCCACCCCACACCCCAGCCCTGAGGCTTGCCATCCGGTTTTATGAGCGGAGGACCTGGCCTGGGAGAATGCAGGGCATGAAGAAAAGTTTCCGCCCTGCGTGGCCTAGTCAGGAGAATACTGGTGGAGATGGTTTTGGGGACCTAAGGAAACCTCACAGCAGGGGAGTCCGGGGCGAAACCTGCGGGGAGCATCCCTCTTCCAGGGTGGCTGGTCCCTGCTGGCCTGCGGGCACGATGCTGCGTGGGCAGGGGCAGGACCTAGAGAGCCCACAACTGAGCTTCTGTCTCCAGTCTGCGGCCACCCTGGCCCTCCTCCTGCCGCCAGGCCCACTGCCCTGAGAATCAGACCCTGAGTGTTTGTCCCCATGGGGGCTGGCATCTGGGCCCCCAGTGCAGGGCCGGAGCCCGGCACCTCTCCCCATCCCTGCTCGCAGGTGCTAGTGCGGGCTGATACATGACCACAAGCCAAGCCTGGGGCCCCTGAAGACTAGGGTGCGCGGCTCAGAGATGAACAGAGAGCAGCAGGGACAGCAGCTCTCACCAGCTGGGCTGTTTTACACTTGGCTTCGTGCTTCTCTGTATTTTCTCAAATGTCCTCAACAAGCATGTATCACTTTGCAGTCAGAGCAAGGCACACTAAATGTGACTTTTAAGAGCTAGTGGAGGGGTCCTATATGTGTGAGCCATGACTGGGGGTCACAGGTTTACACATCACCCCTGTGATGTTCATGCCCTCCAGGCTGGTCAGGTGCCGAGTCAGGGTCAGGTGCCGAGTTTCAGAAGGCACCCGCTGTGGCTGATCCCCTGCTGGCACCACCCTGAGAGGGACCGTCCCTCCAGTTCCACTGTAGCCCCATCCTGCTCAGTTGTGTGAGGGCCGGCCCTGGGTCAGGCTTCTGCCTTGGAGACCCCCAGGGCAGCAGGACAACTGTGGCTCCAAAAAAACGCAGGATGAGAAAGGCCATGGCCGCACATGTTTGCGGGAGAAATTCAGAGATGACACCCGACTGCAGGACCTGCCCTGGGAGCAGACTCCAGTGCCACACGGCTCTCAGCGGGGGCCGGGGGTGGGGGTGGGGGAATGCCTGTGTACACACATGCACACACACCCCAGCACACACACATACATACACACACACATACACACACCCCATCACACACACACATCCATCCATACACATGCACACACACATGTCCACACACACACACCCCAGCACACACACCACACATACCAGCACACACACACACCAGCACACACACACACACACACCTCAGCACACACACACCCAGCGCGCGCACACACACACATACATACACATGCACACACACATGTCCACACACACTCATCCCAGCACACACACACACACACACACACCCCAGCACACACACACATACACACACACACACACACGTCCACACACATGCACCCCAGCGCACACACACACGCACATGCTGGCACACACACACACACACACACACACACACCCCAGCACACACACACACACACACACACACACACACATGTCCACACACACATGCACCCCAGCGCACACACACACACACATGCTGGCACACACACACATACACACCATCACACACACATATACATATACACACTCACATGCACCCCCCCCACACACACACTAGCACACACACACATGCTGGTGCACACACACATGTACATGCATACACATGTACACCAGCACATACACCTTACACACCCCCACACACATGTGCACACACACACCAGCGCACACACACACACAAGCACACACTCCAGTGCACGTGTGTACACACACACACACTGGTGCACACACACATACACACATCCACACCCTGGCACACACGGGCATTTCCATGAACCCCTCCTTGGCACCCTGCTGGCTCAGCTGCAGAGCGGGGAGGTGGGGGAAGCCCAGAGGCCAGCAGCATGGAGGTCACGGCCAAGGTCAGAGGAGGGGTGTGGCAGCCTCGCCCTCCTGGGACAGGAAGGTTGCTCCTGAGCCTCACTGGCAAAGGCAGGGAGGGGGCAGGACATGACCCCCATGGGGTCGCCAGAGGGCAGAGGGGCCAGAAGGCTGGTCCCCATGGTGGGAGCCCAGGAGGACGTGCTTTTCCATGTGTGGCTTTCGGTGGGAACCGGGCAGCGTCTGCCAGCTGCGCGGTGGGCTCGGAGCCCAGTGGGGAGCCCAGCAGAAGCCTGCCCCTGTTTGTTTCCTCAGGGGGGAGGGCCGGGGGCCCCACCCTGACAGGGAGGCGGCCGGGGTGGGGTGCTCCAGGCTGACCGTGGACCCCTGTTGAACCTGCCCACCTCCTGCAGCGGGTGCGGGGGGGGCCCCTCCCCCTGCTGCATTTCCTGCTCTGGGTGGGATGCCGGGGACCCTAGCAAAGGCTCACTTCGGGGCTAAGTTTTGGGTTCACCTGGGCGCCTATGGGGGCAGGGTGCATGCCGTGGTGCTCAGCAGATGCACCCAGGAAGGACTATTTCTCCAGGCTCAGTGGGAGCGGCTGGCCCAGACAGGGCCTCAACCCGCCTCCCAAGGGAGTCCTCTCGCACTTTGTGAGATGCCCAGGCCTGGGCCCCCCGGAGAGCTGGCACGCTTGGTCTGGGTGGGGCCAGCGGCAAGCGGAACCCCGCAAGGCTGTACTTCCCAGGCACAGGCCTGCTGAGCCTCCAGGGCCCTCGCCCTGGGCTATGTGCAGTCCCTTTTGGGAGACTTGGAGTTAACAGGAGGCTCCACCACGCTGGGCATTACATTTCAAACACAGTCACACACACACACACTCCACAGGCGCAAGAGAGAAAAAATAATTCTTTTTTCCAGGTGCTAAAAATATTATCAGGAAATACTTTTTAGCAATGTGCTGTTTCAGGTTCCCCTCCGGACTCAAGGGTGCCTTTGTCTTTGCCACAGAAAGTCCACATTTATCAAAACCAAAACCATTTTATCAAGCAGGCTCGTGTTTTGCGACCGGGAAACCTGAGCCTCCCCAACAGGCCTGTGACATTTTAATTTAGGGCCTGAGTGTGTGTGCAATTTAGATAGGGAGCCCCGAGCTGGACTTGGGACACCCCAGGACCCCATGCCGGCCAAGGTGGGGCGTGCTCCCCCACCGGAACCTGGCCCGGTGGGCTGGTCCCTGCAGGGCGGGGCCGGGGCTCCGGCACGGCTGCTAGGGGCAGAAGCCAGCTGGCTGCGTCCCCACCTCTCCCTCCCTCTCCCCACAGCCATGGGGCTTCCACACAGGTGACAGCCCAGGGAGACCCTTATCTGCTCCAAGAACGAGGTCAGCAGGTCACAGAGCCTGGAGGGCAGGCGGGGTCCCGCTCCTGGGGAGCCCGCCGGGTGCGGTCATGACACTGAGAGGCGGGCTGGGGCAGCTGGTGCACGGAGCAGAGGGGTGCCTGGGTCCCGGGCGCACAGCCATCCGCACAGGCGCGGTGACCATCAGACTTTCACACAGAAGCTACGTGCTCACCGCTGGAAATGTTTAAGAAAACAGTTTACTTCCATTAGAAAAATCCTTTTACCTAAATATACAACTTTATGTTGAACAAGTGAAAACAGTGTCTCCTCCACTGGTTGAACTTTCACTGAAATATGACAAATCCTAGAGGGTCCCAGGCACGTAAGGTCTCCCGGGAGCAGCCAGGCAAGGAGGCTCTGGGAATCACCAGGAGAACGTCGGTCCAAGCCCAGGTGGCTCGCAGGTCAGTGCTGGGAGATCTCACCGATCCCTCCTGCATCTGGGCTCTGTTCCTCTTTCATCCGTGGGCGCCCACTGAGCACCTCCTCTGCACGGGGAGCTTTGGTCCAGATGTGCGACCCCGAGAGGCCAGGCCCGCAGAGAGGAGAGCGTCGATGCCGACTCGTCTCCGGCTGTGCTTGTCTACTTCCTCTCCACCCACCGCCCCATGGTCCCTCCTCCACAGGGAGCGGACTGCCAGGTCCCTGGGCCACCAGGCCAGGGAGGAAGGGAAGAGGCCCTGAGTGTCACACGTTGTCTCATGGCCTTCCCCTCCCGTCTGTATGATGTTCTCCAGCGGTGGCCTGGGGGGTGGTGTCTCTGGGTTGCTCTTTGCTCTCTAACCGGCTGCTGCAGTGGGTGGCCGTCTGGGTGCATCTACCACCACCAACACCTCCTTTGCCCAGATCATCACTGCTAATGGGTCAGCACACTCTTCACCGCACTCTGGGAGTTGGTGATGGACAGGGAAGCCTGGTGTGCTGCAGTCCATGGGGTTGCAAAGAGTGGGACACGACTGAGTGACTGAACTGAATTGAACACTCTTCCGCTCTGAGCCTGGGTCGAACTTCAGAATCCTTCTCAACACAGCCACCGATAATTGGACAGACTTGACGGGCGGAATGGAGCATGTTTGGCCACCTCTCTCTAGACACTGCTTTTGCACAGTTTACAACATACAGTCACCCCATGACTAAGTTCCGTTCGAGAGGAGGCCCTGGCAGGACAGCCTGTGTTACAGGCTGGGTCCCTGTCACCGCAGACAGGTGGCTGGTGTCACACGCTTGGGCCACAGCTCACATGACGGGGCGGGGGGGGGGGCTCGGCCAGCTTCAGCCCTCTCACCCCCAGGAGCCCGGATGGGGTGCGGCTGGCGCCTGTGCTCGAGGAATGTCCTGGGCTGGCTGGCGCCCACAGATGTTGTCAACATGTCACTTATGAGACCAGAGGCCGTTTGGAGCGGAACCAGATCACCCTGACCCGTGTTCATGGGAAAAGGGAGAAAAACACTGACAGGTGAACCGCCTGGCCGAAGATGGCTGCCCTGGTCTCCGTGGCAACCGGGGCTGGATTCCCGCAGGAATTTTCCCGGCGTTTATGGGCTGGGAAATCGGGTGGTTCTCTAACAACTCTAACTTTTACACCCCAGTGCCTCTCGCAGCCAGTGAATCACGGGGACCAGACTCTGAGTCACTTCCAGCCACCTGCCACCGTGACGGCCCTGCAGTTCCTGGAGACGGAGCCGGGCCGCCTCTGGGTGCGGGGAGGTGGTGGCTGGGTCTTGCAGGACATTATGTTTTTGGCTCCAGTTGGTGGAAATGTTCTCCACGTGTTTCCCTGTGTTTACAGAGCTGAGGGCACGGAATGCAGCCCGCGTGCGGAAGTCGGCCTGCCGGGACCTGGCCCGGTCAGCACACCCGCCCGGTGCCAGGGCGGACGCGGGCGCAGGGAGGCCCCGTTCAGCTGGCGGGGGGGCCTGTCACAGAGCAGGGCCCAGAGCTCGGTCCTCGCCTGCCAGGGCCCGGGGTCCTGAGGGCCGGGGGAGCTTGGCGGTCAAGGGTCAGAGGGCGCCACTGACTCCAGGGCGCCCCTCAAGCTTGGGTCCCTGCTGAGCGGCGGTTCTGCTGCCTGCTGGTCAGGGCTGGGGCGGCCTGGCCACCTGGGCTTGGGAGCCGCCTTTACTTCTTGGCCCGGAAGGCCTGGAGGAGGCAGGCTCGCTGCCACTGCACGTCCCGGCCCAGCGGCTGCCTCCGGTTGGCCACCTGCGGACGGGCAGGAGCTCAGGCGGGCGGGTGGGCCCCGTGGCTGAGCACCATGACCAGAAGGACTGGGAGGCCACGGTCCCTGGCTCCCGAGGCGGGTGTGCCTGTGGAGAAGCTCCAGGCAGATGGCAGACGCACCAGCAGCCGACAGGGTGTTTGGTCCTACCTGTGATCAGGGTCACCACCACTGCGTCCTGGGGACCGAGGTGACCGCCAGCCCCAGTGGTTGGACCCCTTCCGCAGAGCCACGACGAGGACAAAGAGCTCCTCGGCTGGTGAACCGAGCCCATGTGGCCTGGAGGGACACTGCTCAGGGGGAATAGGCTTCACTACGGGTCCAGGCCTCAGGTTCCTCATCTGGGAAATGGGGGTTTTGACCAGGTGGCTCCCTGGTGTCTGAGAGCTCAGAGCACATGGGGCAGCCCTGACCAGCATGTGTGTGTTTGCGTGCATGCATGCACACTTGCACGAGTGTGCACGCATGTGTGTGCATGTATGTGCAGGTGTGTGTGCACGCACGTGTGTCTGTATATGCACGCGTGCACACGTGCATGTGTGTGTGCATGTGTGTGCATGCATGTGTGTGCGCGTGGGTGTGGGAGGGGCAGAGTTAATGCTCAAGGCGCTGTTCTGCTTTGTGCCCACCCCGTCCCCCACACACACTGCTGACCTGTCCCCGACTCTAGAGCCACCATGGTGCAGTGTGCCAGGCGCGTCTGGACACTTCACACCCAGCGACCTCTGACTGCGGGACTGTCCCCACCCCTCTTGATGGGGGTCGATGGTGGCATGGAGAGGGCGGTGACCTGCCTCCGCCCCTCAGTGAGTGTGGGGTGACGGGAGGACACAGTGGGGGCCCTGGGGTGGCCTGGAGGAGCTCAGGCTGAGGCCAGGCGGGCACAGCGCCCCCTTCCCTGTGCACCCCTGCCAGCCCACCTGCCCCTCCAGCATCTTCGCCTGCCGCTGTTCCCTCTCTCGGGACGCTGGGGCCTGTGCAGCCTGTGGTCGGGCTCTGTGCAGGCGTTCTGTCTCTGCAGCCTGGAGTCACTGGTGCCGGGCCGCCAGCTCCTGGAGCCACTGGGCGTGGGCCTGCTCCAGCTCTGCCATCTGGACCTGGGGGAAACCCCAGGCACCTCACTGCCCACCCCAGGCTGGGCTGCGCAGAGGCCCGGGGCATCCAGGTGGCCCCACTGCCCTCTGTGGGGGTCCAGGCACCCTCCTGGACCGGCAGGTGGGCTTGGGGTTTTGTATACGCGTTCGACCTCTGGGCCTTGTCTGGGCTGGAATCCCGCCCACAGGCCTCCAAAGAGAGACTTGCGTCTGTTTTAATGGTGTCCTTCTCTCCACTTGGCTGGACTGTGGGTCCCACAGGCATCACGAGCTGAGGCTTGCCCCTCCCCTACTTGCCAATCCCCTGTCTGGTGATGGGGGGGCTGTCAGTGGGGGAAGGGCAGGCACCCCGGTACACACGGAGCACCCCCAGACCTGCCTGCAGGCCAGCTGACCCTGTGTCCCCCACACTGCCCCCTCTTCTGGCCCACGCATTGGCTTACAGGTCCTTGACTGCTCCCCCAACTCCTGCAGGGCCATGGAAGCCTGAGACCTGAGGGGTCTCCCTGGCAGAGCCCCCTGATGCCCGGGGCTTTGTCTCCACACTGTTCTGCACCGGAGAGGTCCAGCCTGTCTGTCACAAGTGTGAGCTCATACCCATCGGACAGACCCAGCTTCCGGGACCCACAGTCACCTAGACCCTCCAGCCCCTGGGCCCTCAGTCTGCCTGCCTGGGGACTGCCCTGCTTGGGCACAGCCCTTCCTGGCCCCACCCCCGCCACGCCCCACAGAGGGTCATGGAAGAGCTGGGGTAGATGCTCCGTCACCGGTCACCGAAAGAACACACGATCTTTGGGGGAAGGTTTAGGGGCTCCTTTTGCCCCTGTGGGGATGGTCCCTTTGGAGGAAGCAGCTGACACTCAGGGCAGACCTGGCCTGGCTGTCAGTCACCGGGGCAGGATGGGAACCTGGGCCCCGACCAGGACCCATCTCCACTACCCCAGCTCTGGGCCGGGTGGGGCAGTGGTCAGGGGCCATCTGGCCAGTCCCTGCTTCTGAGCCTCCTCGACCCGCCCCCCTGCCCTCTGGACAGGCCTGGCCTCTGGGGGCCCTGGGACAAGGCAGGCAGGTCTGGAGGGCAGAGGGCCAGAGGCCATACTACAGCAGCAAAGAGTCTTTTCTTCTTCAGGGCTGAGGGAAGGCAAGAGTCCCCCTCCACTGCAAAAGGAAGTCCTGTTTCTTTAAAAATCCAGTTACACTCCTGGATATGCATGTTAAAAAGAGGAGAGAAAAGTGAAATCCAAAATAAATAAACGGCTGCATCCGGGTTTCCCCTCCTGAGACACCAGTAAAGGGTTTATGGGCTTTGGGCCCCTCACAGCTGACCTCCTGGAACTCATTAGCTGCTCCTCTCCTCCCCCCGGGCTCCAGGGCTGCTGCCCGAGGCGGTGCCATCTGGGCCTCCCGGATCCCCAGGCCCCCTACCCTGAGTGGCCACGGAGCCCTCGACTTCCCCAGCTCAGCACAGGGTCATGCTGACTGGGCCTGGCTGGCCAACCCTCCTCTGCGGGAGGGTAAGTGGCCTTGTGTGGATAGGCTGGCTGCTGGCTTTCAGTGACCGTCCTGATCAGCTGGCCCCTGAGCCTCCATCCTGACCCCAATTCTGTCCCCAGGGTCCCTGCCTCCCACTGCCGCCCCACTGACCCGGCCACTTCCCTCTGGAACGCCCTCCTGTCCCTGAGCCCACCTCAGCTGGACAGCGTGCCCCGGGTGGTGCCCTGCCGGTGGGGCCTTGCTGTCCTGCCTTGGGGCTTGAGGGCCAGTCTGCTCCGGAGCCCACCCTCCTCGTCATCACCAGCGGGGGGCACAGGCAGTCGTCAGCCCCTGCGGGGACCCTGCTGCCCCTGGTTCTGCTCGCAGGCACCCTATCCTGCCCTGCTGTGGCGGCGGCCTCTGCCTCTCCTCCCGCCCTGAGCCAGCCCTCCTCATTCCGCGTTCCTGTCCACACGGCCCCCACCCCATCTTTGTCCTTCCAAGTCCAAGAGCCCTGGGCACGGTCAGCTTCTCACGCATCCCAGCGGCCATGACTACGTGCTGGTACGGCCAAGCCTGGTCTTTGTGTGCCCAGGTCCTTCTGCCCTTGGCTCAGGATACCCAGACAAGCCCTGCCCCACTGTGGAACTGGTCTGTGCAGGACCCCGCGGGGCAAGCGACCCTCAACAAGCTCAGGGATCCACCGGCCCATGGGGCCCCCACAAAGTCCAGGGTTGAACACTGGACCCTGTGCCCCCGTCTGAGAGGCTCTGGCTGGACACCATCACCAGGACCTTCATGAGGGACAAACCCTCCCTTCTCTGGCCAGGGCCAGCTCAGCGACAGCAAGGGCAGCGGCTGCACCTGGCCATCTGTGCCCACACTTCCGGGCACCAGGGCGGCAGGACACACCCTCCAGGGGACTCGGGTTCCAGGGGTGGGCGGCTGCGTGCTAGGGCCACACAGCTCCAGGCAGCACTGGCTCACGCAGCGGGGACCACGTGGGATGGGAGGTGATTGCCATGACTGGGAGCTTCCCTGGGGACAGCAAAGGTAGGGCTGGGGTCACACTGCGGAGGGGCGGGGAGGTCCCCGGGCGGCCTGCCAGCCCTGGGCTGACGCTGAGCTTGGCGGCAGGCAGACAGGCCCGGGGCAGGCATAGCCCCCAATCGCAGGTTGAGACAGAGAAGCCCATCCAAGCCTGTGCCTCCCCCGACCCAGGCCCTGCACGTCTCATTCCCTGTCTCCCCACCCCCATCTCTCCAGAGACCACCCCCTCCACCCCCCTGATTCCCGGGGCCTCGCCCGGCGCACCGCGAGCTCCCCCTGCAGGCGGGCCGTCCGGGGCTCAGCGCGGCAGCCCCTCCCGCAGGACGCACCTCTCCGAACCGCGCGGCGCGAGCTCCCTGCTGCCGGGCCGAGCGCCTGGACTGAGCGCAGGCGGCGCGTGGACCAGACGCTCCGCCCTGAGGCTGGGCCCCTGGCCCGGCTCATGATCCTCCCTGAAGGTACATGTCCACTGTCCGCCCGCTGTCCTCGTCGGGGCGCCCGCCGTGGAGCGGCCAACCTCAGGCCCCCGACTCCCGGCGCGCCCCTCCCGCCTGGGTTTCCCCTGCTGTCCGCTGGGGGCTGGATGCCTGACGCCAGCCCCTAGCGTCTCCCTGGATGTCCCGTCACACACCGTCACACACCGAGGGACTAATTCTGAAGGAAGGCAGGACCATGCCCCCAGGGGCCCCTCCCCTGCCACCGGGGCTCCCGAGTGCCCTCAGGCTTCCGGCCCCTGCGCTCCAGAGCGGCTGCTCCAGAGGCCCGCCCCTCCCTGCGCCGGGGCCCTGGCTGCGCCCCCAGCTCCCATCCAGGCCCAGCCGCAGCGTCTGGCTGCTCCTGGGGAAGGCAGACTCAGGCGGTCCTGGGGGCACAGCCCAGGTGTGCTCCAGAGGACGCGACGGCACCAGGTGTCTGCCTGGACCACGTGCAGGGGCGGCGTGTAAAGAAGCAAGAACAGGTCGAGTACAGTGGGCACCCCTCAGACAGTTCGGTGCCACGTCTGGTGGGGAGAGTTCTAGAAGGAGGCCTTGTTGGCCTTCTGTGGGCAAAGACACTTCCCTGTGGTCAGAGTGGCCTCGGAAGACAAGCGTCGTCCCTGCCCCACTCCCGGAGCTTGGAGTAAAGACCCCAGTAGTCCTCGGAAGCTCGCCGGCCTGTGGGGCCGAAGCTCGCCGGCCTGTGGGGCTCGGCCCCATGCCCACCACGTGCGCCCTGCTTCCTCGGGGCTCGTCGTGTGCTCCCGGGATGCTGGGGCTTCCTCCTCAGCCCGAGCCTGGTGCTGCCCACTGCCTTCCTAGCCTGACAGCCCAGGGCCACGAGCCCGCCCGCCCTCCACCCGGCTCAGAGCCTCAGTGAGAGGCGATGGTGCCCTGTGTCCGGGGCTGGAGCCAGCACAGTGGGCCTGGGCCTCTGGGAATGCATGGTGTCCTATTGTGGGCGGCTGAGCGGGAAGGCGGAGGTGAGGGGGCGAGGGAGGCGAACTGGGCTCCCCGAGATTGTCCTCAGGGAGCCCGCGGCGGCTCGGGCTAGGAAGGGGCGGCAAATGGACTTTAGAGCAGAGAGAAGAGGAGACACAGCCCCGGGAGGCTCAGCGAGCTGGCACAGCTCGGGAGGGACAGGGGGGCCCCTTGTGCGGGATGCTCCAGAGGCCGGAGAATCAGGCCCCAAAGGACCCTCTGGACCGGACCAAGTTGCTGGTGGTCTCTGTGTGTGAGGCGGCGGGGTTGGGGCGCTGAAGGTCTGGGGACAGGAGGCGGGCAGCCCTTCCAGAAACCTGGCTGGGGGAGGGGAGACAGGACAGCGGCGAGGGGCGGGGTGTGGGTTGTGGGGGGCACAGAGCCAGAGAGGGGACCCGAAGGCAGAGACCCTGATGACCCACCAGGTTCAGCCCTCGGGTTACAGGCTCAGGCAGCAGACTCGTGGTTCACAAGGAGCGGGGTAACTAAGGGGTTCTCACAGCCTTTCCCGGTCAGTTTTCACTGAATGCGGGAGGAGGACGGGCTCAGGGGAGGGCAGGGCCGTGACTGGGGTCCCGTCCCAGGCTGGGTGAGGAAGGCAGGCAGAGTGGCCCTGCATGGATTTTTTGGGTTCTGACTATTTAGGACTTTAACTAAAGAAGGAGAGCAACGCTTGTACCTAAAATTGAAGTTTCACCCTTCTTTGTAATTTTGGAAATGACAGTTTTCTGTTTGTATACATTTTCCAGTAGAAAAGCAGAAGTTTCCCTCAAATATGGCTTAACCGTTTCACGGTCTTAAGGAGGCACAGGCAGTCCTGTGGAGCATCACGCTGCTCTTGTGCTGACGCGGCTTGTACGGGATTCTGTAACTGGAATGATTGCGGTACTAATGGCATGGGCCCCCTTCATGTGCCCCACTGAGTCGGTCTCCTCCTTGGGTGGCTTTTCTGAGCCCTGATCCTGAGACAGGTGGGGGCTGGCCGAGCCAGCGTCACCAGCCCACAGCACTCAGAGTGGGGTGCAGCTGCAGGCGTGCACGCCGCCCGGCCCTCCTGCCCAGGCTTGACAGCCCACTCCGGCAGCTCCTGGGTTTGAGGAAGGGGCTGGGGCTTCGTGTGCACCCTTGGACCAGCTCCCAGCCTGGGTTTCCGTCCTGTGGACGGGTGTGATGCGATTTCATGGGGTTCCTGTCGGGACCAAGGGAAGGATAGGAGAACTGTGGGGTCCCCCCTCGTATGAGGGCTGCCGGAACACGGGGGTCACAGAGGCGGAAACGCCTCAGGCACCAGCACTGCAGGCGGGGGTGACACTCATCACCCAGCCTGTTGCACAAGAGCAGAGCCTGCTGCTACCCCCAGCCCGTCCTTCTGAGCTCTTGGGCTTAGGTCCTCAACCTTCTCATCCACTGGTGACTTGGATCGGTCTGTTCGTCGGTTGGGCAACGTCCAGTGCGGGTGGGCATGGGCGGCAGGTACAGCCGCCTGGTCCTGCCCTCTGGGAGCCCGGAGCCCTCTGGCCAGTCCTGGGACAGAACCGTCACTGGGAAGAGCTCACGTGTAAGGGGCAGAGCCCTTCTCTTCAGACAGTGGGCCTCAGCGGCCCGGACGGAGGCCATGTCTGCTGTGGGTTCCTGGCAGCTGGACGCTTCTGGACTCTGCCCTGCTTGCCTCCCTGCTTGCCTCCCTGCTCGCCCTCCCGCCGGCCTCTGCTGCTTTCACCACGATACTGATGCAGTCAGTTTTCTTATTCTCTTTCAAAATCCCTTGGAAAATCTCAAACATCTATTCTCTGTAAACTGCTATCAACTTGTCCAGTTTCCCTCCAAATGTACCACAAACAAGTAGACAAAACTGAACCAACAAACCAACAACCAAAATCAACAACCGAGAGAGCAGGCGCATAAGCAAAGAGCAGATTATCTGGAAGCCGATCAAAAGCTTGTAACCGCCCAGAGCCAGCTCGCTCTCCAGTAAGACAAGTGACGAAAAGAGACACAAGCTTTAATTATTCTTCCATTAACAAATAACCTTTGAATGAAAGAAGAAATAAAGACACAAACTCCTAGAAAATTGGTTAAAAAAAAGGGAGGGGGGAAGAATTATATTGAAAACCATGATGAAGGAAAATGGGCTAATATTGAATACGTTTACTATTGAAAGAATAAGCCCAAACATAAATACATCACTTATATAATCAAAGAAATCAGAAATGTTACAACAACAAAAAGAGGATGTTATTAGGGATAAAAATGAACAAAAAGGAGAAAAGAGATAAAAGTTAATTCTTTGAAAAGGCCAATAAAACAGATGAACTGTTGGCAAGTTAAATAGAAACAAAAATCTCTTAACATCAGGGACAGAAACAGATGTAACTACAGATATAAATGAAATCGAACTACCAGTCCATCCTAAAGGAAATCAACTCTGAATATTCATTGGAAAGACTGATGCTGAAGTTAAAGATCCAATACTTTGGCCACCTGATGCGAAGAGCTGACTCATTTGAAAAAACCCTGATGCTGGCAAAGATTGAAGGCAGGAGGAGAAGGGGACGACAGAGGATGAGATGGTTGGATGGCATCACCGACTCAATGGACATGAATTTGAGCAAACTCCGGGAGATGGTGATGGACTGGGAGGCCTGGTGTGCTGCAGTCTGTGGGTTTGCAAAGAGTCAAACACGACTTAGTGAATGAGCAACAACAACACGTGTAAATAACGGTTAAATATGAGAGTGATTCCCTGGTGGTGCATTAAAAAATATGGGATGAGTGACTTCCAAATGTCAAAAACTGACCCCAGAAGAGATGGAAAACTGAAACAGACCAAGGGGGAAGAGTTGGGAGAGGGAATTTAAATGGTTATTTAAGACGACAGGCGAGGCAGGGAGCTTGCGGGTAAGTTCAATGCAGCCTTTCAAGAAAGCTTAACTCTGAGGCAGTTTAGACTCTCTCAGGTGACAGAAAAACATGGAAAGCTCATCAATTCATTTTATGAAAATAAAATACATGTAACATATTAAAGAACTCGGGTAAGTATGGCACCCTAAAGGAACACAGACATTCTTGATCAAACATTAGGAATCCACTCCAGCCACAGCACGGGCCAGTGCCTCCGGCCCAGGAGGCCGAGCCGCTCCCCGCTTTGCTTCTAGAACCTGGACGGAAGCCTGATTCAGGCCCTGGAGGCAAGCTCTCTGTGGAAGAGGAGGGTGTGGAGGGCGTGTGGCGAGCTGGTGGACGTGGCATGCCTGGGTGCCAGGAGGCCGCCGTGAGCCCTCCGAGCCATTGAGGCCGTGACCTGGCTCTGGGCCGAGGACAGCCTCGGGCAGCCTCTCCCAGTGGGCGGGCGCCAGGCCCCCTGCTGCGCCTGCGCTGGCTGGGCCACCAGCGGCCTCCGGGCCCCCGGGGGCCTGTGTTCGCGCGTGTCCTAACCTCAGGGCTCGGGTCTGCGTTGTTGATCCATTGAATTCCCAGGGTAGCCCTGGAAACGGCGGGAAGCGGGGGGTGGTTTGTTCTCAAACAAGAATCTTACTGTTTGCATAGCACAGCCTACCATTTAATTAGAAAATATGTTTTTATTAACTTTCTTTGACAAACACATTGGCTTATGTGAAACGGGGAAAATCCAGTCCGTGAAAGTGAAAGATGTTGTAAAAAGGCAGGCCTCGCTCTAGCTCACACTGGCAGCCTGGCCACCTGGCCTGGACGCTGTGGGTGTGTGGGCCGTGAGTCCTGAGTGCCCGCCAGCGGAAACACTGCAGCTCAGGTTCCTGGGAGTGCGGGCGTGCCAGGGCCTCTGCTGACTTAGGGCGCCTGAAACCCCTCCCCGGGCGCCCACTGCAATGGCCAGCAGATCACAGAAACTGGGAAACTTTCCTCAGAGCTGGAGTCAGGGACTTTGAGGGTTCCCGAAAGATGGAGAACAGATGAAGCCAACTGGCCCCAAAATAGGAGAATCGATAGTTGCCAGGATTCTTAGAAAAATTGGACATAATATGGATAGATTTTAGCACACATGCTCTGCTAAACACTTGGCCAAGCAAAAAATGAGTGTGGGCAGAGAGATGTAAACAACATCCTGAAGATGCTGTCAGCACCCGAGTGGAGCCCATGTGGGGACCCATGTCGGACCCGCATGTGGGAACCCATGTGGGAACCCCATGTGGGGACCCATGTAGGAATCCCATGTGGGACCCCCACGTGGGGACCCATGTGGGAACCCCATGTGGGAACCCCTTGTAGGGACCTCAGAAGTCAGGCTGGAGGGGTGCAGGGGTTGGGGGTTGACCTTCAGGGACCAAGGTCATAGGGGTTGAGTCACCAGGAAGGGCTCCAGCTGTTCTCTGAGGTCAGGCCGCACTCCCTATTCCCGGAACAGAAAAGTTCTGGGGGACTCAGCAATGCCTCTGGTGCCACTCCCCCACATCTCCTCATATCTCCCCACATCTCCACACATGTCCCCACATCTCCCCACATCTCCTCATATCTCCCCACATCTCAACACATATCCCCACATCTCCACACATCTCCTCATATCTCCCCACATCTCCTCATATCTCCCCACATCTCCTCATATCTCCCCACAACTCCACACATGTCCCCACATCTCCACACGTCTCCCCACCTCTCCACACATGTTCCCACATCTCCGCACATCTCCCCACATCTCTGCACATGTCCCCATATCTCCCCCATATCTCCTCATATCTCCCCACATCTCCACACATCTCATATCTCCCCACATCTCCACACATGTCCCCACATCTCCCCACATCTCCACACATGTCCCCACATCTGCACACATCTCCTCATATCTCCCCACATCTCCACATATCTTCCCACATCTCCTCATATCTCCCCACATCTCCACACATGTTCCCGCATCTCCACACATCTCCTCATATCTCCCCACATCTCCTCATATCTCCCCACATCCCCACACATGTCCCCACATCTCCACACATCTCCCCACAACTCTACACATGTCTCCACATCTCCCCACATCTCCACACATGTTCCCACATCTCCACACATCTCCTCATATCTCCCCACATCTCCACACATCTCCTCATATCTCCCCACATCTCCTCATATCTCCCCACATCTCCTCATAGCTCCCCACATCTCCACACATGTCCCCATATCTCCACACATCTCCTCATATCTCCACACATCTCCTCATATCTCCCCACATCTCCACACATGTCCCCACATCTCCACATATCTCCTGACATCTCCTCATATCTCCCCACATCTCCACACATGTCCCCACATCTCATATCTCCCCACATCTCCTCATATCTCCCCACATCTTCACACATGTCCCCACATCTCCACACATCTCCTCATATCTCCCCACATCTCCTCATATCTCCCCACATCTCCACACATGTTCCCACATCTCCACACATCTCCTCATATCTCCCCACATCTCCTCATATCTCCCCACATCTCCTCATATCTCCCCACATCTCCACACATGTCCCCACATCTCCTCATATCTCCCCACATCTCCACACATGTCCCCACATCTCTCATATCTCCCATCTCTCACACATGTTCCCGCATCTCCACATCTCCTCATATCTCCCCACATCTCCTCATATCTCCCCACATCTCCATCCCCACATCTCCACACATCTCCCTACAATCTCTACACATGTCTCCACATCTGCCCACATCTCCACACATGTTCCTACATCTCCACACATCTCCTCATCTCTCCCACATCTCTCATATCTCCCCACATCTCCACACATGTCCCCACATCTCCACACGTCTCCCCACATCTCCACACATGTCCCCACATCTCCACACATCTCCCCACAACTCTACACATGTCTCCACATCTGCCCACATCTCCACACATGTTCCACATCTCCACACATCTCCTCATATCTCCCCACATCTCCACACGTCTCCCACATCTCCACACGTCTCCCCACATCTCCACACACGTCCCCACATCTTCACACATCTCCTCATGTCTCCACACATCTCCCCACATCTCCTCATATCTCCATATATCTCCCTATATCTCCTTATATCTCCACACATCTCCCTATATCTCCTCATGTCTCCACACATCTCCCCACATCTCCCCACTTCTCCCCACATCTCCTCATATCTCTATATATCTCTCTATATCTCCACACATCTCCCTACATCTCCTCATATCTCCCCACATCTCCCCATATCTCCCCATGGTTCCCCATACCTCCCCACAACTCCCAATGCTCCCCACATCTCCCCTCGTCTCTACACATCTCTTCGTGGCTCCCCACACCTCCCCATGGCTCTCTCATGTCTCCCCACGGCCCCTGTGGCTCCCCTTGAATCTGGCTCTCTGCCTTTCCTTTGAGCCTGAAATGTCTGGGCAGAGACGCATGAAACCTCTGTACCCCAGCTTGGAACAAGACCAGACCCCTTCTTGAAAGAAGGAAAAGAATTAGCAAGTGAGTTGCTGTCAGCTATGGTTCAGGAGAGCAGCCAGTCCCAGAGTCTGATCTGAGGGTCTTGAATTGAAAAGTGAGAAATGCGAATCGTGTCAGAAAACGGTAACTGACTTTCTCAAGAAGGTGAGACCAGAGCCGGAGCCAGAGAGGAACCATCCTCAGTGAAAACATGAGGGCTTGCCCAGGGCCTCGGGAGGCAGGGAGAGCAGCCAGGCAGCTGAGCTCTCTGAGACCCTGAGTGCCTAAGCACGGTGACAGGAAGGTGAAGTTCAAGGTCAGCAAGGAGGGCGGGGCTGAGCGGAGGGCGGGCTGCAGCGAGGTTTCAGTGGGAACCGCCCAGAGCAGAGCAGGCTCTGTAGGCCCAGAGGCACAGGTGTACACGCCTCTGCAGCTGGGAGGCCCAGGGTCCAGCCAAGGGGTCCCTGAGCTCAGGAGATGCACGCTTTCTCTTCACGCTTAACACTGAGCAGCAGGCAAAGTGCTTCCGTTACAGTGCCGCCTGCCCCAGAGGCGACCAGGAAGGGGAGGAGCTGTGACGCCACGTGCAGACGCTGGAGGGATGGGGGGCTGGGGTGGGGGAAACACGCATACACGGCCCCAAGTAAAAGGACACAAAGGGCGTCACAGCAGGGAGAGTCCTGTCAGCGACGGGAGAGAAGCAGAGTGCAGGCAGCACACAGCTTTAATTTCTTCGAGAGACAGGAACACCGAAAAACCTGACCTGCCTCCCAAGAAACTGTGTGCAGGCGGAGAAGCAACAGTCAGAACCTGACACGGAACAGCAGACTGGCTCCAAATCGGGAAAGGAGTGCATCAAGGCTGGATATTGTCACCCTGCTTGTTTAACTTGTATGCAGAGTACATCATGTGAAATGCCAGGCTGGATGAAGCACAAGCTGAATCAAGATTGCTGGGAGAAATATCAATAACCTCAGATATGCAGATGACACCACCCTTATGAAAGCGAAGAAGAACTAAAGAGCCTCTTGATGAAAGTGAGAGAGAGAGTGAAAAAGTTGGCTTAAAGCTCAACATTCAGAAAACGAAGATTGTGGCACCTGGTCCCATCAGTTCATGGCAAATAGATGGAAACAATGGAAACAGTGACAGACTTCATTTTGGGGGCTCTAGTGAATGAGCAACAACAACACGTGTAAATAACGGTTAAATATGAGAGTGATTCCCTGGTGGTGCATTAAAAAATATGGGATGAGTGACTTCCAAATGTCAAAAACTGACCCCAGAAGAGATGGAAAACTGAAACAGACCAAGGGGGAAGAGTTGGGAGAGGGAATTTAAATGGTTATTTAAGACGACAGGCGAGGCAGGGAGCTTGCGGGTAAGTTCAATGCAGCCTTTCAAGAAAGCTTAACTCTGAGGCAGTTTAGACTCTCTCAGGTGACAGAAAAACATGGAAAGCTCATCAATTCATTTTATGAAAATAAAATACATGTAACATATTAAAGAACTCGGGTAAGTATGGCACCTAAAGGAACACAGACATTCTTGATCAAACATTAGGAATCCACCCAGCCACAGCGCGGGCCAGTGCCTCTCCGCCTGGGAGGCGAGCCCGCTCCCGCTTTGCTTCTAGAACCTGGACGGAAGCCTGATTCAGGCCCTGGAGGCAAGCTCTCTGTGGAAGAGGAGGGTGTGGAGGGCGTGTGGCGAGCTGGTGGACGTGGCATGCCTGGGTGCCAGGAGGCCGCCGTGAGCCCTCCGAGCCATTGAGGCCGTGACCTGGCTCTGGGCCGAGGACAGCCTCGGGCAGCCTCTCCCAGTGGGCGGGCGCCAGGCCCCCTGCTGCGCCTGCGCTGGCTGGGCCACCAGCGGCCTCCGGGCCCCCGGGGGCCTGTGTTCGCGCGTGTCCTAACCTCAGGGCTCGGGTCTGCGTTGTTGATCCATTGAATTCCCAGGGTAGCCCTGGAAACGGCGGGAAGCGGGGGGTGGTTTGTTCTCAAACAAGAATCTTACTGTTTGCATAGCACAGCCTACCATTTAATTAGAAAAATATGTTTTTAATTAACTTTCTCTTGACAAACACATTGGCTTATGTGAAACGGGGGAAAATCCAGTCCGTGAAAGTGAAAGATGTTGTAAAAGGCAGGCCTCGCTCTAGCTCACACTGGCAGCCTGGCCACCTGGCCTGGACGCGCTGTGGGTGTGTGGCCGTGAGTCCTGAGTGCCCGGCCAGCGGGAAACACTGCAGCTCAGGTTCCCTGGGAGTGTGGGCGTGCCAGGGGCCTCTGCTGACTTAGGGGCGCCTGAAACCCCTCCCCGGCGCCCACTGCAATGGCCAGCAGATCACAGAAACTGGGAAACTTTCCTCAGAGCTGGAGTCAGGGACTTTGAGGGTTCCCGAAAGATGGAGAACAGATGAAGCCAACTGGCCCCAAAATAGGAGAATCGATAGTTGCCAGGATTCTTAGAAAAATTGGACATAATATGGATAGATTTTAGCACACATGCTCTGCTAAACACTTGGCCAAGCAAAAAATGAGTGTGGGCAGAGAGATGTAAACAACATCCTGAAGATGCTGTCAGCACCCGAGTGGAGCCCATGTGGGGACCCATGTCGGACCCGCATGTGGGAACCCATGTGGGAACCCCATGTGGGGACCCATGTAGGAATCCCATGTGGGACCCCCACGTGGGGACCCATGTGGGAACCCCATGTGGGAACCCCTTGTAGGGACCTCAGAAGTCAGGCTGGAGGGGTGCAGGGGTTGGGGGTTGACCTTCAGGGACCAAGGTCATAGGGGTTGAGTCACCAGGAAGGGCTCCAGCTGTTCTCTGAGGTCAGGCCGCACTCCCTATTCCCGGAACAGAAAAGTTCTGGGGGACTCAGCAATGCCTCTGGTGCCACTCCCCCACATCTCCTCATATCTCCCCACATCTCCACACATGTCCCCACATCTCCCCCACATCTCCTCATATCTCCCCACATCTCAACACATATCCCCACATCTCCACACATCTCCTCATATCTCCCCACATCTCCTCATATCTCCCCACATCTCCTCATATCTCCCCACAACTCCACACATGTCCCCACATCTCCACACGTCTCCCCCACCATGTTCCCACATCTTCCCACACATCTCTGCACATGTCCCCATCCCCATATCTCCTCATATCTCCCCACATCTCCCCACATCTCATATCTCCCCACATCTCCACATGTCCCCACATCTCCACCCCACATCTGCACATCTCCCATATCTCAATATCTCACATGTCTTCCCACATCTCCCCACATCTCCCCACATCTCCACACATCTTCCCGCATCTCCACACATCTCCTCATATCTCCCCACATCTCCTCATCTCTCCCCACATCCCCATGTCCCCACATCTCTCATCTCCCCACAACTCTACATGTCTCCACATCTCCCCACATCTCCACACATGTTCCCACATCTCCACACATCTCCTCATATCTCCCACATCTCCATCTCCCCACACATCTCCTCATATCTCCCCACATCTCCCCACATCTCACACATGTCCCCATATCTCCACACATCTCCTCACATCTCTACACATCTCCTCACATCTCCCCCACATCTCCACACATGTCCCCACATCTCATATCTCACATCTCCTCATATCTCCCCACATCTTCACACATGTCCCCACATCTCCCACATCTCTCCCACATCTCCCCACATCTCCTCACATCTCCCACATCTTCCCACATCTCCCCACATCTCACATCTCCTCATATCTCCCCACATCTCCTCACATCTCCCACATCTCTCACATGTTCACATCTCCACACATCTCCTCATATCTCCCCACATCTCCACACATCTCCATATCTCCCCACATCTCCTCATATCTCCTGATCTCTCATAGCTCACATCTCCCCACATGTCCACATATCTCCCCACATCTCCTCATATCTCCCACATCTCCTCTCATCTCCCCACATCTCCCACATGTCCACACATCTCCCATATCTCCTGACATCTCTCATATCTCCCCACATCTCCACACATGTCCCCACATCTCATATCTCCCCACATCTCTCATATCTCCCACATCTTCACATGTCCCCACATCTTCATCTCCTCACATCTCCCCCATCTCCTCATATCTCCCCACATCTCCACACATGTTCCCACATCTCTCACATCTCCTCATCTCCCACATCTCCTCATATCTCCCCACATCTCCTCATATCTCCCCACATCTCCACACATGTCCCCACATCTCCTCATATCTCCCCACATCTCCACACATGTCCCCACATCTCCTCATATCTCCCCACATCTCCACACATGTTCCCGCATCTCCACACATCTCCTCATATCTCCCCACATCTCCTCATATCTCCCCACATCTCCACACATGTCCCCACATCTCCACACATCTCCCCACAACTCTACACATGTCTCCACATCTGCCCACATCTCCACACATGTTCCCACATCTCCACACATCTCCTCATATCTCCCCACATCTCCTCATATCTCCCCACATCTCCACACATGTCCCCACATCTCCACACATCTCCCCACATCTCCACACGTCTCCCACATCTCCATGTCCCCCACATCTCCACACATCTCCCCACAACTCTACACATGTCTCCACATCTGCCCACATCTCCACACATGTTCCCACATCTCCACACATCTCCTCATATCTCCCCACATCTCCTCATATCTCCCCACATCTCCACACGTCTCCCCACATCTCCACACACGTCCCCACATCTTCACACATCTCCTCATGTCTCCACACATCTCCCCACATCTCCTCATATCTCCATATATCTCCCTATATCTCCTTATATCTCCACACATCTCCCTATATCTCCTCATGTCTCCACACATCTCCCCACATCTCCCCACTTCTCCCCACATCTCCTCATATCTCTATATATCTCTCTATATCTCCACACATCTCCCTACATCTCCTCATATCTCCCCACATCTCCCCACATCTCCCCATGGTTCCCCATACCTCCCCACAACTCCCAATGCTCCCCACATCTCCCCCCGTCTCTACACATCTCTTCGTGGCTCCCCCACACCTCCCCATGGCTCTCTCATGTCTCCCCACGGCCCCCTGTGGCTCCCCTTGGAATCTGGCTCTCTGCCTTTCCTTTGAGCCTGAAATGTCTGGGCAGAGACGCATGAAACCTCTGTACCCCAGCTTGGAACAAGACCAGACCCCCTTCTTGAAAGAAGGAAAAAGAATTAGCAAGTGAGTTGCTGTCAGCTATGGTTCAGGAGAGCAGCCAGTCCCCAGAGTCTGATCTGAGGGTCTTGAATTGAAAAGTGAGAAATGCGAATCGTGTCAGAAAACGGTAACTGACTTTCTCAAGAAGGTGAGACCAGAGCCGGAGCCAGAGAGTGAACCATCCTCAGTGAAAACATGAGGGCTTGCCCAGGGCCTCGGGGAGGCAGGGAGAGCAGCCAGGGCAGCTGAGCTCTCTGAGACCCTGAGTGCCTAAGCACGGTGACAGGAAGGTGAAGTTCAAGGTCAGCAAGGAGGGCGGGGCTGAGCGGAGGGCGGGCTGCAGCGAGGTTTCAGTGGGAACCGCCCAGAGCAGAGCAGGCTCTGTAGGCCCAGAGGCACAGGTGTACACGCTCTGCAGCTGGGAGGCCCAGGGTCCAGCCAAGGGGTCCCTGAGCTCAGGAGATGCACGCTTTCTCTTCACGCTTAACACTGAGCAGCAGGCAAAGTGCTTCCGTTACAGTGCCGCCTGCCCCAGAGGCGACCAGGAAGGGGAGGAGCTGTGACGCCACGTGCAGACGCTGGAGGGAAGGGGGGCTGGGGTGGGGGAAACACGCATACACGGCCCCCAAGTAAAAGGACACAAAGGGGGCGTCACAGCAGGGAGTGTCCTGTCAGCGACGGGAGAGAAGCAGAGTGCAGGCAGCACACAGCTTTAATTTCTTCGAGAGACGGGAACACCGGAAAACCTGACCTGCCTCCCAAGAAACTGTGTGCAGGCGGAGAAGCAACAGTCAGAACCTGACACGGAACAGCAGACTGGCTCCAAATCGGGAAAGGAGTGCATCAGGGCTGGATATTGTCACCCTGCTTGTTTAACTTGTATGCAGAGTACATCATGTGAAATGCCAGGCTGGATGAAGCACAAGCTGGAATCAAGATTGCTGGGAGAAATATCAATAACCTCAGATATGCAGATGACACCACCCTTATGGCAGAAAGCGAAGAAGAACTAAAGAGCCTCTTGATGAAAGTGAGAGAGGAGAGTGAAAAAGTTGGCTTAAAGCTCAACATTCAGAAAACGAAGATTGTGGCACCTGGTCCCATCAGTTCATGGCAAATAGATGGGAAACAATGGAAACAGTGACAGACTTCATTTTGGGGGGCTCCAAAATCACTGCAGATGGTGACTGCAGCCATGAAATTAAAAGACACTTGTTCCTTGGAAGAAAAGCTATGACCAAACTAGAGAGCATATTAAAAATCAGAGACGTTACTTTGCCAACAAAGGTCCATCTAGTCAAAGCTACGGTTTTTCCAGTGGTCATGTATGGGTGTGAGAATTGGACTATGAAGAAAGCTGAGCACTGAAGAACCAATGCATTTGAACTGTGGTGTTGGAGAAGACTCTTGAGAGTCCCTTAAACAGCAAGGAGATCCAACCAGTCCATCCTAAAGGAAATCAGTCCTGAGTGTTCATTGAAAGGACTGATATTGAAGCTGAAACTCCAGTACTTTGGCCACCTGATGCGAAGAGCTGACTCATTTGAAAAGACCCTGATGCTGGGAAAGATTCAAGGCGGGAGAGAAGGGGAATACAGAGGATGAGATGGTTGGATGGCATCACTGAGTTGATGGACATGAGTCTGAGTGAACTCCGGGAGTTGGTGATGGACAGGGAGGCCTGGCGTGCTGCAGTCCACGGGGTCGCAGAGTCGGACACGACTGAGCGACTGAGCTGAACTGAAGGGAGGCTGACGAAGTGACGGCCAAATACACACAGAGTCAAGTGCAGAGTCCAAGGTCGGGGGTGGTGGGGTGGGGTGGCACTGCCAGCACGGAGCAGAGTAGAATTCAAGACAAATAGCGTGGGACAGGGCACAGAAGCTTCCAGTTCACGTTAGACAGAGCGTGTCACAGAAATCAGAAATTAAAGACTGATAGAAATAAGAGGAGACATTGCCTCCCAGTAATTGTAGTGGGAAAATTCAACACGTGATTCTTAGCTCTGATAAACTCAGGAGACAGAATGCGGATGGAGTATGTGAAAGTTGCATTTGTGAGGTTAATTTAATAGAGACATTTTGAAAATTGTAACCTGCAAACAGGAAACGGCTTTTAAATGTGTGTGGAACAGATACACGTGAACATACATGTGAAACGGAACACAGCCTGGGCCCCTCCTCTGCTCTCTCAGCCCCTCCCCCAGTGCCTGGGCACCTCACAAGCTCCCAGCCAGGACCTGGTCCCACGGCGGGTAAACCTGACCCCCGACCCCGCACACTTGGAGAGCGCCTAGGCTGGGCCAGTGTCACCTCTCCCTGCCCTGAGAGCACAGATCTGGGTGGTTGCAGCCTGTCTTGACCCTGCCCCTTGCTCGCTGTGCCATGGGGGCCAAGTTGCTCCCTGCTCAGGACTCAGTTTCCCCAGTCTGTAAAGTAAGGGCTGGACCACCTCAAAGATGCTCTGCTCTGGTCAACCCTGAGGAGTCAGCTCTGTGGGGCCCAGTGTGCCTGGGGGCCATCTGCTTCAGCCAGCTCAGCGGCCTCTGACCACGGGCAGCTGAAACCTCTCCTTCCTCAGCAGCCCTCTCGGCCTCCCCGTCCCCCCACTGCCCTGGGGTGTGGGTGCTCGCCACCTGCAGCCTCCACCTCTTATAGCCCGCCACACATGCTGGGCGCCTCGCCTGCAGCCTCGGGAGCGCCTCCTCCTGCAGAGCCCACATGGCTTGTGCACTGCTCAGCTTGTCCTCCACCTGGTGCCAGCCTGGGGGGCAAGCAGGGCCACTCGCCTGGCTCCCAGGTTCTGGAGGCACCTGCATGGCCCGGGAGACTGAGGCGCCGTGGGTCTAGGTGGCCGACACCCAGCTGGTGGAGAGGCCTCCGTCTGATCGTCCCCTGCTCTACTTGTCCTGCCTGGAAGCTCAAGGTCCCTAGGGGAGGTGATCCTTCCCCACCCAGCCTTCTCTCCTTCTGGCTTTGCCCCCGGAAGCCCCTCCCTTGGACGCTGTGGTAGGCCCCGGCCTGCCTCCTGAGCAGACCCAGTAGGGGGAGGGTACAGAAATGAGGCGGGGTGACCAGCAGGGCAGCGGCCCTCTCTCTGAGGGGGTGACGCAGGGCAGGGACCTAGCGGGGGAAGGGCCACGTGACTGCAGACGAGCTGGGCGCCGTGGCGTGGAGGCCCTGGAGGTCTCTGGACTAGACTCTCCTGTGATGCGGAAGCACGGCTGAGAAAGACCGCCGGCTGCCAAGTGCAAAATGCCCTCGGTGGGTGTGTGCTCTGAGGGCAGCCCCTGGGGCCCAAGCCTGGCGTTTCCTAGGATGACCCGCGCCATGGCACCCGGGGCAGGGCAGAGGCAGGAGGTCCCCTTCTCTGCCACGGCCAGCGCCTTCTGCAGCTGCCCTATGCGGCTGAGGGCCCAGGTGGGCTCGCTCTCGGCCTCGCCCTACCAGGCACTCAGGCCCCCCTCCTGGGAGCGCCAGACGTCCTGGGGGGGACTGAGGTTGGGGGCAGCCCGTGGGTGGGCAGACAGTCCACATGCCCGGCTGGCGGCTGATGGTGGGGCAGCTCAGGGCTGCTCAGGGCAGGGCTCATGGGGGTCCCCAGGGCAGCGGGGTCGGGGCTTGGTCCCCAGAGTGCAGGTCACCGAAGCACTCTGGGGTAACCTGGCCAGCCCCTGGGATGGGTCCTCGGAGGATGGGCCCTGTGGCTGGCGGAGCACAGAGACAGCCAGACAAGGGGGAAGCTGGGCTTCCAGTGGCTCGAGTGTTTAGTGGTGTTTGTCCTACCAGGTCCCGCCAGGGTCTCAGCAGAGCCAGGGGGGACAGACAGAAGGCCTGCAGCCCGAGTGAGAGTCTCCTCCCCACCCTGCTAAGCCCCCCGGGCGTGTCCTAGCAACTCCCTTTACCCTTCCCACTGGGCATCCCACAGCTTCTGCGTCAGGTCCCTCTGGGCGTCCCTCATGGAGGCCCGGGCCCCTTCTGCCCTGCGGGCTCCAGGGCCGGGCGAGAGCCACCAGAGCAGCCAGTGGGACCTGCCCTCTGAGCCTGAGGACAGAGGCGACCGCTGGGTGCGCTGGGGGCGCAGTGAGGGTGCAGATGGCCACTGGGAGCGGTGGGGGCGCGGACTACCGCTGGGTGCGGTGGGGGGTGAACACAGAGGCACAGGCGCCCCGACCCCTCACACTGCTGGCCTCACTCTCGGGGAGCGAGGGAGAGCCCCGGGGGGGCTGGGGCGCCCCGGGTGGGTGACAGGGTGGGCGTGGAGGGCACTGACCTCTGGTGGGGGGCCCTGCTGGCTCAGGAGAGGCCACAGGGCTCCATCCGTGGAGCCCCACGCTGGGGCGGAGCATGGACCACAGCTGGCCCCGCTGGCCCTCCGTTTCCCGCCGGGTGCCCTCGGCGCGGGCCGGCTCCTGTTTGAGGCCGTGGGCCCGGCCACAGGCCCTGTCCGGGTGAGCCTGGAGGCTGTCGGCCACGCCATCGGCCTGCAGCAGCTTCTGGGCGACGCCATGCAGCTCAGCCCAGAGGGCCCGCTCGGACCCTCGGCTCTCGCAGAGCTGCCGCTCCAGGTGCTTCTCCCGGGTCTTGGCCTGGGCCTCCACCTCTGCCAGCATCCGCCGCAGCCTCCGGACCTGTGGGACGGGTGTGGGGGCTCCAGACCCTCCAAGACTCACCAGGCATCTCGGCCTCACCCCGTCCTTGGGGTGTCACAGCCGGGGGACCCTTGACTTGCCTCCCAAAGCATGTCTGGCAGCGGGGACCCCTGAGCCCAGGTGGGGAGAGCACCCCAGGACCACCAAGCAGGTCCCGGCAGGCAGCATAGAGCCTGGCTGGCAGCCACACGACCCTCGCCAGAGAAGGTGATGGCCAAAGGCCGCCTGCTCCGGGGCCTGTGTGGGGCCAGCCCCAAGCCAGTCTGCCACAGCTCACCCACTGTCGTCCTGAGCCCAGGGCCCCCGCCATGGGCTTCCAAAGGGGTAAACAGGACCAGCGGAATGCCGTCCCGTCAGCACACGCAGGCCAGTGGCCAGGCCACCCCTCCTCCTGATCACTTCACTCCCACCCTCCAAGCCCCCTGCCCTTGACCAGGACCTGTCCCCAGGGACCTCCCGCTGGGCCACCGTCCTCTCCTTCCTCTGGGTGGTGCAGCCCCGGGGCAGACGGGCCCTCCCTGACCCAACCGTGCCTCTGCAGCGTCCGCCCTGTCCCTCCCAATGCGGACACCCTGTCTGCTGCTGCAGACCCTGCCCACGGCCTGACCTGTGCCCCAGCCCCCAGGGTGCCCCTCTGCAGTCGGCTGAGGGGCCTCTGAATACTCGTGAGCAAACGGGGAATAAATGCAGCCACCCCCGCCCCTCGGGAGGTGCCCGGGCCTCCACGCACGGTCCCGTTCCGGCCAGACGGAAGCCCCGGGTGCTGGGCGCCCACCTCCCACTGCGAGTCCTCGCGGGCGGCCTTCGCCTCAGCCACCAGCGTCTGCAGTGCCAGGGCCTCCTGCCGGCTTGGCTCCTGGGCACCCCGGGTCTGCAGCCGCACCAGCTCCCGGCTCTTTCTCTGGTTCTCTGCCTCCAGCGTCGTCACCTGGACATGGAGGGGCCACTGTGATGGGGCTGCCTGGGCCCCTGTGCCAGAAGGGGCTGGGGTAGTTGGCAAGCTGTGCTGACCCCTGCCCCTGCTCACATGCTCTGGGGAGAGGCCCCCCTCTCGGGCAGCAGACGGAATGCAGGGAGGCTGAGTCACGCCCCACTCAGGGCTGCAGTCTGTTCTGTGCCCTTGGGAGAGCAGGCTCTAGGAGCTGACCCCTTCAGCCACTCTCCAGCCCCTGCTGGTGCCTCCCATCTTGAGGCCGGGACCCTGAGGAGCCCAGAGAGGTGAATGATGCCTGGTGTACAGGCCACATGAACAAGGAGTGTACTTGTGCCTGTCCCTACAGCGATTCACCAACTGCCGTGTCTGTAGAAAGCTGAAAAAGTGTGTGCTCACGTTTGGCAGGCCTCCCACACGAGGGGGGCTCTAGGACCCCCCTGGGGTGAGCTTGAGACCAAGGCGGTCGTGTCAGTGGCCGCGGCCTCAGAAGCCAAGGCCGGCTGATGAAGTGGTGCCCATCTGTTCACCCTGAGCTCGGAGGCAGCATGATGGGAGGAGCCCAGGCCACCTGGGGGTCGTGGGCACTGCCTGGCTGAACCCCCACAGCCAGCATCAGGCACCGGGTGCCAGAGAAGGTATGTCAGGAGAATCCCACCATCTGTCCCTCCACCCCGTGTGGCTGGGTCTCCTTGGTGTGATCTTTGTGGAGCAGAGCCGTGCTAACCCCTGGCTGGATTTCTGGCTCCCGGGCTCCATGGGCATCAGGGCGATTGTTTTAAGCCAGGGAGTTTGGGGCTTGCCTTTGTGTCTCGCTGGCAGGCCCAACCTGGGCCCCGTGGGTCTGAGCCGCGCTGCAGCTGCGGCTCCCAGCCTGGGGACAGTGCCCTGGGGGCCTGGAGGCGGGAATGGGGCTGCTCCTGGGGTGGGGGCCCAGGGTGGCGCCCTCACCTGTCTGCGTAGCTCCTGGAGCTGCTGCTGGGTGTCCACGGCCGCCCGCTCCACCTCCCGCAGGCTGGCCCGCAGCTCGCCCGCCTGCTTCTGGGCCGCTGCCCAGGCCTCCTCCAGGACCAGGACCTTCTGCTCCCTCTCCTCCGTGGAGCGCTTGAAGCTGAGCGGAGGGGTGCGGGCGGGCTCAGGCTGGGGAGCGCGGGGCGGCTCCGGCACCCCCAGGGGACCGTCCTGGAGACCAGCAGGCCGCCATCTCCCTACCTGCCATCCTAGCTTCCCAAAGCCCAGCCTCTGCGGGCATGCTCTGTCTGGGTCGGACTCTGCAATGGCCGCGCCGCTGGCCAGGGCCATGTCTCAGCCCCTCCCCGGGTCTCAGCCGCCTCCTCAGGTCTCAGCTCCCCCCGCCCAGGTCTCATACCCCCAGGTCTCAGCCCCCTTCCCTGATCTCAGCCCCCTCCCCAGGTCTTAGCCCACCCCCCCTGGGTCTCAGCCCCCCTCCCTGATCTCAGCACCCCCTCCCCAGCTCTCAGCCCCCCTCCCCAGGTTACACCCCCTTCCCGGGTCTCACACCCCTCCCCAGGTCTCACACCCCTCGCCGGGTCTCAGCATCCCCTACCTGGGTCTCAGCACCCCCTCCCCGGGTCTCAGCACCCCCTCCCCGGGTCTCACACCCCTCCCCGGGTCTCAGCATCCCCTCCCTGGGTCTCAGCACCCCCTCCCCAGGTCTCAGCCCCCTCCCTGGGTCTCAGCCGCCCGCTCCCCAGGTCTCAGCCCCCTTCCCTGATCTCAGACCCCTCCCCAGGTCTCAGCCCACCCCCCCTGGGTCTCAGCCCCCCTCCCTGATCTCAGCGCCCCCTCCCCAGCTCTCAGGCCCCCTCCCCAGGTTACACCCCCTCCCCGGGTCTCACACCTCTCCCCAGGTCTCACACCCCTCCCCGGGTCTCAGCATCCCCTACCTGGGTCTCAGCATCCCCTCCCCGGGTCTCAGCACCCCCTCCCCGGGTCTCACACCCCTCCCCGGGTCTCAGCATCCCCTCCTCGGGTCTCAGCACCCCCTCCCCGGGTCTCAGCCCCCTCCCTGGGTCTCAGCCGCCCGCTCCCCAGGTCTCAGCCCCCTTCCCTGATCTCACCCCCTCCCCAGGTCTCAGTGCCCCCACTCCCTGGGTCTCAGCCCTCTCCCTGGGTCTCAGCTCCCTTTCCCAGGTTACACCCCCTCCCCAGGTCTCAACCCCCCTCCCCAGGTTACACCCCCTCCCCGGGTCTCAGCCCCCCTCCCTAGGTCTCAGCCCCCTCCCCAGCCCCGTCCCGGCCCCCATGGCCCCTCTGAGGCTCTCTGTGAAGGCCGCAGCACCCTGCAGGCCATCCTGCCCCTGGGGGGCCTCCTTCGCTCCCCAGCCCTTGGCCGTCTCCTTCCGGCCGCTCGGGGCCTGTCTCCCCTACTGGACGGAACTCCTCAAGGGTGGGGACAGGCCCGCGACGTCCCAGCCTCCCCTTCCCAGGCCTGCACTGTGGACTGTCTGGGTGGGCAGCTGGCAGCTGGCACCCGGGCCTGGCTGGTGGGCCCTCTGCACCATCGTCGGGCCCCGCCCTGTAGGACACCCTGTGTCCCACCGCCCTGCCCCCGGGGCCTAATCGGGCTGGCTGGCGGGAGCTGCTCCTGGGGGCCGCCCTACCTGGCCTTCTCCTGCTCGGCCCGGCGGAGGGTGGCCCGCAGCTCGGTGTTGGAATCCCGCAGCGCGTCCTTCTCGCGGGCCACATCGGCCAGCGCCCGGCGGGCGTCCCGGGCCTCCTTTTGCAGCCTCTCCTGGGTCTCCTCGCTGCCCTGCAGCTCCCGGTGCAGCGCGGCCAGCGCCTCGTGGGCCTCGTCCAGCTGTGCCCGCAGCGTCTCGGCCTGAGGGGGAGTGGGTGGCTCTAGGGGCGGTGGAGGGCCACGGGCCAGGGTCTGGCTGCAGCAGTGTCCCCTGCCTCGGGTCCTCCAGCCTTGAAGGAGAAGCAGGAGGCCTGGCTTTGCCTGGCCCACTGAGGCTGCAGGGGAGCTCCTGGGGGCCCATCCCAGACCCCAGCAGGGAACACCCTGACCCTTTCTGATCCTGAAGCACCACTGGGCTCCCTCCCCGCATGCCCGGGACGTGGTCGCTGGCCAGCAGGGCCTGTGAGGGACATAGCTCTGCCCACCGTGTGCACTGGCCCCACCTGCTGTCCCTCAGGCCCACTCTTGTCCTTCAGTGAGGATGTGGGGCCCCGGCCTGCCTGCCCCAGTGCGGACAGACGCCTCGTACCCTGGACTCTGGAACCCTGCCCCGTCTGCGGCCTCAGCTCCCACTTGGTGAAGGGGGCGTGGAGAGACAGGGCGTGGAAAGACGGGATTGTGGAGAGACAGGACCGTGGAGAGATGGTGGAGTGGGAGACGTGGGGAGTGGAGGGACAGGTGAGTGGAGGGACAGGACTGTGGAAGGATGGGGCGTGGGGAGGGCTGTCTCTGGGCAGGCTCCCTGATGATTCTCCGGCTGCAGCAGAGCCACCGGGGCCAGGCTGTTGCCGTCTCAGGAGCGGGTGTCGGGGCCTGCGCCAGCATGGAGGGCCTCAAACCCCAGGGAAGGCTGTGGAGCAAGTGGCGACCTCAGGCTGCCCTGGGCCTGTGTGCTGAGCCAAGCCGGGAGACGGGGCAGGTGCGTCCTTGCCCCCTGCCAGGCCTGTGCTGGCCCCAGAGAAGAGCACTCGCCGCGCCAGAACTGCGGTCTGTGTCACCCCATAACTGGGGCCTCCTCACCCACAGCTTCCAGGCAGGGCCTGGGGAGTCAGTGGTTTTGTGAGTCTGAGAGCTCAGCTGAACCGCGGGTAGGGGGGTCAGTGGTCCAAACTGCCCTGGGACACAGGTTGCCTGCAGACCCCTGGGCTCAGCCCCTGCTGGGGGGCCTGGAGGGGACTGCAGACCCCGGGAAGGGACAGACCATCCTGGACGCAGGGACTGTGGGGTGGGGGCTCGCCGAGGCTCGGCCAGGACCTCGGGTCTCCCCTCTGACCAGGGAACCCTGGAAAAGGCATGTCCCCCCCCTGCAGGAAGAGATGGAGGAAGCCTCCAGGGGAGCCACGCAGAGTGGTGTCCGGCGCTGGCTTGAAGCGAGCCCACTCTGGCTGCTGCAGCGGGGCACTCTCCGGGTCTCTGGCCCGCTGGCTCCCGCGTCCGCCCACGGTTCTTGTTGTTCTGTTTTTGGGAAGGGCCGCTCTCCGCTCCCCTCCCGCCCCCCACATGTGGGAGCCACAACCGTGAGCAGCGTTTTCCGCCGAGCTCAGCAGAAATCCACCCTGAAGGTCAAGCACCAGGGAGAGGGCCTATCCATCATAAAAAGCTGTTTTCATTTCCCAGGGCTGAGGAGATGAAAACAAGCAAAACAAACGCGGGCCCCTCCCCCCGCCGCGTGAGAACAGCCATCCCTTTTACAGGAATCTTACGGCCAAATCGCTTAATGTGATTATAATAATTATTTCTTTACTAGAAATTGTATAAACAGCCTCTTTTGAAATCTCCTGCAGGGAGGTGACCCAAGGGCTCTGCATGGAGGCGGGAAAGCAGGGGAGAGGCTGTGAGGGCCCCAGCCCTGCGTGTGAGCACACGGAGCATGTGGCGTGTGCATCCACACACATCTATGTGTCCACCCGCGTGTGTGGTGCACGTGCACGCGAGTGTGCATGGACTCGTGCATGCTGCTTGCTGCACGTGTGTGTTGTCCATATGTGCTTGCATATGTGAATGCATTTACATGAGCTGTCACTGTGTTCCTTTGCATGGGAGTGTGTTCTTTACATGCATGGAGGTGTATGTGCTGCATATGAGCTGCGTGGTGGGTGCATGCACACACACACACACAAGCATGCACACACACGCACGTGCGCACACATGTACACACGCACACATGTGTGGACCTCAGGCAGGGCTGCCAGAGGCCTGGATGTCCCTCCAGTTTAAAGGCTGTGAAATGTTATGGTTTCCATGGTGACTCTGGGCCAGCCTGGCGCCTGGGAGGGCTCTCCAGGCTCCCTCTCTCTGCCATTGTTCCCCTTGCCCCCCTTACCCGCTTCAGCCTCCCCATCACCCCAGCCCTTTCCTGGGGCCCCTCTCCTTTCTGGGGGCAGCGATCAGGGAACCCAAACTCCCCGCGAGGCCGTGCTCTCCCCCTTTACCCCAAGCACGGATGTGCCCAACCTCCCCGGCTCCTCCCCCTGCTGCCCCCCGTTTTAAAGCCTCACTCTGCTTCCCCGTGTGGTCGCTGACCAGGCCTGACTTTGAAATCTGTTGAAAAGAGACCTTTCTCTTTGGGGCCAAAGTAAACAGGCTGTCATGTTAAATCACGCTCTCTTCCTCTGGCGGCCCCACTCGGGGTGCCGGGGGTGGGCCCAGCCCCTCTCCTCGCTTGCTGCGCCCCTGCCAGCCTTGGCACCCTGCCCAGGAGTGCATGAGGTCGCGGGCCCCTCGGCCCCTCCCCACCCCGTGCCCTCCTGCCCTCCCCCCTGCAGGCGTCCCTGGGCCTGTCAGAGCCCTTCGTCAACACCTCCCCGATCTGCCTGCTGAGCCCGCTCACCCGCCCGCTCGCCTGCCTGGGGCCGTTCCTGGCCGGGCCCCCCCAGGACACCTCACCCGGCTCCTGGAGCCTGCAGCTGGCCTCAGGGCCTTGGCAGGGTAGCACATGGCTGCCCCCAAGCACACCTCTAACCCCGACCCTGGAGCTGCGTCCAGGGTGGGCAGTGCCCCTCGCCCAGGGTCTCTCCACTGCTGGTTGGACGTGGCCCCTGGCTGGGGTCCCTGGTGCCCGCAGGAGCCCCCGTGCTGCCCCTCACCTCTCTCCCTGTGCTGCTCTGCTGGGCCACCAGCGCCCGGAGCGTCTCGCGCAGGGCCCTGGCCTCCGTCTGGTGGGCAGAGATGGCATCCTCAAACTGGGCCTGCAGGGCCTTCAGCTCTGAGGCCACGGTGCTGATGGTGGCCTGGGGGGTGCAGCAAGCGGTGTGGGGTCAAGGGGCCGCCCCACGTAGGGGCAGCAGGCGGTCTGCTTTGGCCCCCGCACACCGTCCTGGGCCAGCTGGACGGCTCACTCAGGCGCCACGAGGCAGGGTTGCCACTCTGGCTGACCCGGTGCTGGGTCCTGAGGGGTCACAGTGGTGAAGGGCGTGGGGGCGTGGCAGGGGGCAGAGGCCCCATGTGGATCCCACGGAAGAGCTGACTGCTCCCGAACTTCCAAGCAGGACGTGGCATGGGGGACGCCCAGCATCTACCCAGCTCTAAGTGCGTAAGAACTCGTGACATGCCTGGGAAGGGTTGGGAGCTCTGCCTGCAGCCCTTGGGCAGGGTCATCCTGGTTCAGACCCTGCGGCCAGGCCCCTAGCTCGGACACCCTTTGGGAAGGGCCCAGCTTGGCCTGACTCTGCTTTCCTGTGGTCCCAGCCCAGGGTGCTCCCTCTGCTGACCAAGGGGCGCCCGGAGCAAGAGCGCCCTGCTCCTTGAAGCCCCTCCTGTTGTGCACGGGACGCCACCTGCTCTCCCTGAACTCAGGCCCAGCCCAGCCTCCCCCGTCCGGGGCCCTGCTGCTGCCACCACTGGGGCTCGGGGGGTGACCCCCAGGACCCCTGGATCCACAGGCTGGTGCTCGAGGGCTCTGGCGGGGGGCGCTCCATCAGGCGTGCCCCCGCTTTCTGGGAAGGAGCCCCGCCGGTGCCGCCTGTACCCCCGGCTGCCCCTCTGCACTGAGAAGTGCACCTTGCCCGTCAGGTCTGGCTGTGCCCCTAGGGTGGCCCCAGGGAGGCTGCAGCAAGTGCTCTGTGTTGCCCGGTGGGGAGGGGTGGCCCCTGTGGTGGTGCGCCACACGGCATGGCCGCAGCCCCTCCACCCGCGGGGGCCTGCTCGCAGGTCACCAACAACTGGTGTTCCCTGGTTGCCTCTTCTTCCCATCCTCCCCCTCCAGTGGATTTTAATTTCCAGGCCGAGGTGACGAAAGAACCTTTTATGAGCTCCTAGAAGAGTTGGGCTGGCAGGCGCCTCCACCCCAGTCAGCTCGAGGGAAGGCTCCCAGGGGACCCTGCCAGCCGGGGCTTCAGCTCCTGGGTCTTGGGGGTCTTTCCTGGTCCCCTGACCACAGGGTGGGCCGAAGGAGCAGCTGGGCAGAGGTCGGGGAAGCGAGCCCCCAACCCCAGGGAACTTCTACAGCCCTCCAGGCTGTGCCCATGGAAGGGCCATCTGGCCTCGGGCATGGGACCGATCAGGGCGGGGGCTCCCGGGAGAGATGCTCTTGGGCAAGACTTTCCCGGGTGCCAGGAGCTGCTCTGCTCAGTGATCCGGGGATCCAGGTCCCGTGTCAGGCAGCAGGGGGTGAAGAAACACCCTGGCAGCCAACTCCTGATTGCAACACTCCTCCTCCCAGCCCAGTGCCCCTCTCCCCTCCACCCAGCGGGCCCCTGCACCCCTCCCAGCCCAGTGCCCCTCCCAGCCCAGGGCCCCTCCCCCACCCAGTAACCCCCTGCCCAGGGCCCCTCCCCTGCCCAGGGCCCTCCCCCTGCCCAGGGCCCCTACTCCACCCAATGCCCCTCCCCCGCCCAGTGCAGTACCCTCCCCACCCAGTGCCCCTCCCCCCGCTGTCTGGTAGGTTGGCGCAAACTGCACGGCCTCCCCGGGTCCTGTCTTCTGGGCGGCCAGCCCTCGGTCAGGAGGCACGTCCACTCGGCCTCTTGTGGGCAGGCCCCGAGCACGGCCCTGCTCGTGGGGTTAGCTCTGGGCTTGACCCTGCAGCCCACGGGCCGTCCACTCACTCGTTTCTGGATTCACTGAGTCGTTCACCAACAGAGGAGCATCTAACCCTGCGCCCCTGGGGCTGGGGACACATGGGGCACCAGTGGGGAAGGCATGTGGCCAGGCCGGGAGCACAGAGGCAGGAGGCAGAGGGGACAGGGTGCGGCCCGGCTGCACCAAGGGAGTGCCCTGAGGGGAGCGGGGAGCCGGGCCTGGCCTCGCCTGTGATCAGCCCTGACCCCTGCAGGGGTTCTGTCCCCCAGCCCCAACCCTGCCCTGAGCCATCACCCCTGCCCCTCCTATCTGCTCCCCAGCAGCCCCCCGGGGTCCTGCCTGACCGCACCAGCTGCCCGAGCCCTCCCCCTGTCCTGCCACCCTGCTCTGCCCCTCCTCCAGAGCAGCCCTGGTCTCTGCGGCACCCCACTCCATAAATGGGCCCACGGGCTGGGGGCATAGGGCCCAGGGGCCTACCCTACTCCCCGGAGTCTTGGTTGCTGTTGCCTGCCCCGCCCCCAGACGTGGACTCCTGAGGAGGACTTGGGGCCCCAGGTGGCCAGCCGGCTGCCCGCAGTGGCCTCCATGCCCTGTGGGCCTCTGTCCACTGGCCCAGGCGGGCAGCTGCCTGCTGGGGTCTCCCGGCCCCTTGGATGCCCCCTCCCGCCCTGCTCGGAATTCTCTGCAGGGTCTTTTCCGGGCAGTCTCTGCCTCAGGCCCAATGCGGCCTCCCCAGCTGCGCTTGTCCTCTGGGAGGGGACTCTCCAGAGAGTCAGCCGAGGCCTCTGAGCCTCTGGCAGCCGCGCCTCAGCATGCCAGGGGGGCTAGCAGCACAGACCCGGGCTCTGTCCCCCTCTTGCTGGTGTCAGGCCCTCCCCTCTGCGGCTTCTGCAAGGGCGTGGGGCCTGCCCACCCTCCCCTCCCTGGTCCACCCCACGCTCCCCACCCCATCCCGTTCCATCACCTTTTCGTCCCATGGAGACACTGTCCCCCCGGCAGGGAGCCTGGGTCATCTGGGGGAAACTGAGGTTCAGGTGGCTGGGGTGGGGTGGAGGGGAGACCCCCCGGGAGCAGGCAGGGAGCGGGTGCCTCTGGGGTCCGCTGTGCCTGCTGGGCCGTGTGGGCGGCCAGGCCAGGCGTCCGGCTCTGGCCCGGAGGGGCTCACCTCGGCTTGTTCTTGCTGGCCCTGGGCCTCCTGCCGTACCAGCTGCAGCTCCCCCCGCAGCCGGCTCAGCTCCGCGTCTCGTAGAAGCAGGGCCTGAGTGACAGGGGTGGGGCGCTCCTGAGCAGGCTGGGGGCTCTGATGGAGGGCTCAGTGGGGTGCTGGGAGTCACGGCCCCGACACCAGGACAGCGGGCTCTAGGAGCAGGGAGCCCCTCGGAGGCAGCTGAGTCCTGGGGGGGCGGGTCCCACCTGCGCCCCCCTCGTCTCCGCCCAGGATGCCCCCCCTCCACCGGCACCTGCCCAGTACCTGCTCTTCCCCAGCGTAGGTCAGGGGTCTTCATGGACCACCTCCTCCCTGGAGCTCCCCACCCACCCCAGGCACAGAGCAAGAACCACGGACAGGTCTTAACCTCCCCAGACGCTCTGCGTCGCTGAGAGTGAGGGGTGGGCAAGGGCCCCCCGGGGGTGCCACATCGCACCCATTGGCCCTAAGGTGGAAGGGCCCTGCTCTGTTGCCAGGCTGGGAGGGGACTCAGAGTGACTCGCAGTCAGTCACAGACATGCCTCCCCCCACGCCAGACCCATCGGGACCCCTGAGAGTCCTGTCACAGTGCGACAACCCACATGTGCGTGTTTACTTATCTGTTCAGTCACTCAATTGTGCGTGCTTCAGGACGGCACAGGAGGGCAGCCTGGAGGCGTGTGTGTATGAGCCTGGGTGGGATGCCCTGCTTCCAGGGTCTCCAATGATTATTTCTAGCATTACTGATATCAGTCGCAGAACTCCCACCAAAGGGAGGCCAGCAGAAGGAAGGGGGGTGTCCCTGTGCCCCCCAGGGTGTCATCAGCCGTGGAAAAGGCCCATCTAGGGGGAGGGGGTCTGGGAGAAAGGATACATGTGTGTGTATGACTGAGTCCCTGTGCTACTCACTGGGAACTGCAGCACTGTTAATCGGCTGCATCCCAATACAGAGTGCTTTCGTGTTAAAAAAAAAGACCACGTGTGAGCTCAGTGTGGAAGGACCCATCTGGTTGGCGATCCCAAGAAGAGAAAGGCCTGGGGTGCTGCCTGTGCCGCAGAGGTGGGCACAGCGGTGTTGGTGCCCACCTGCCGGTCTGCGCGCAGCCGGGGGAGCGTGGAAACCCTGAGCGTCCCCAGTGAGGGGCTTCCGTTCTGGACCCGCCCTGAGACCGCACCTGAGCTTGTGATCCGGGAGCCGCAGAGAGGCCCCCACTCAGCCTAGGGAGGAGGCTGATTACACCCATGCAAGCCAACCCCAACAGAACCCTGAACTTGCGGGTTTAAACATCCTGATTTGCCAGCAGGTGACCTGCCCTGACTGTGAAGAGACGACCCTTCCCTGGGTCTCTCCACCAGACTTGTCCTGACCTGCGTCCTTTACAGCAAAACTGTAGCTGCGAGTCGTGCTTCCTGGAGTCCCGCGGGCCACTCGCGGGCAGCAGAAGCTGAGGGCCTTACCCAGAATCTCACACCGTCCCTGGACGTCGGTAGGGTGCCTCCAGGTCCTCCTTTGCCCCCCACCCTTGCAATGCTGCCACCCTGCAAACGCTTGCTTCCTCCATCCCAGGATGCAGGAGAGTGGAACAGCAGAGGACACGGGCTTTGGTGCCCAGCAGGTGCACGGAGCCACTCCGGGCAGGTTATTCACCGTCTGCGAATCTGTTTCCCACCAGCCAAGGGGGCCCCGAAACAGGGCGCCCCTTCCAGTGTTCTGAGGATGAAACCAGCGAAGCAGAAGTCTGACAACGAACCTTGGTTATTCCTGCACTGTGACTCTTCCCTCACGATTTGTAGTTTGCACTAACATCTGAGAGTCCCATGCGATAACCCACATGGAGGTATTCACTTGTCTACTCCGCCCACTCAGCAGTGCGTGCTTTAGGATGGCATGGAACACTGAAACAGCCTGGTCTCGGCGGGTAGCTGTCACATGCCAGTGTCTGCTTAGAGGCTGGTTGGCTGGTTGGCTGATGGATGAACACACTGACGGATGACTGGCTGGCTCATCAGACAGACTGAAGGATAACCAGATGCACGGATGGACAGTGGATATGGGTGGGCAGCTGAGTGTGTGGACAGAGGAAAGGGCCTGTAAGTGGCTGACAGATGAGTGGTTGAGCAAGTGAGTGCATGGGTGGCTGAATGAGCGGATGGATAGTCCTGACGGTCATGTGTGTGCATAGCTGGATGGGTATTTAAGCAAATTGATGGATAGATGTATGGTCAAGTGTGTGGATGGACAATTGGGTATGTTAATAGATGGCCAGATTTGTGGGTGGACGGCTGGGTGTGTGAATAAAGGATGAACATTCAAGTGGATAGAAAGATGACGGACAACTGAATGGAAACACAGTGCGTGCATAAGTGTGTAAATGTTATTGTTGTTCAGTCACTAAGCTGTGTCCAACTCCTTGCGACCCCATGAACTGTAGCCCACCAGGCTTCCCTGTCATTCACTATCTCCTGGAGTTTGCTCAACTCATGTCCATCGAGTCAGTAATGCCATCTAACCAGCTCATCCTCTGTCATCCCCTTCTCCTCCTGCCTTCAACCTTTCCCAGCATCAGGGTCTTTTCCAATGAGTTGGCTCTTTGCATCAGGTGGCCAAAGTACTGGAACTTCACCTTCAGCATCAGTCCTTCCAATGAATATTCAGGGTTGATTTCTTTTAGGATGGACTGGTTGGATCTCCTTGCAGTCCAAGGGATTCTCAAGAGTCTTCTCCAGAACCACAGTTCAAAAGCATCAGTTCTTTTGAACTGGTCTCAGCCTTCCTTATGGCCCAACTCTCACATCCGAGCTTGACTACTGGAAAAAACCATAGCTTTGACTAGATGGACTTTTGTCGCCAAAGTGATGTCTCTGCTTTTTAATATGTGTCTAGGTTGGTCATAACTTTCCTTCCAAGAAGTAAGCGTCTTTTAATTTCATGGCTGCAGTCACCATCTGCAGTGATTTTGGAGCCCAAGAAAATAAACTCTGACACTGTTTTCAGTTTTTCTCCATCTATTTGCCATGAAGTGATGGGACCGGATGCTATGATCTTCATTTTTTGAATATTGAGTTTTAAGCCAGCTTCTTCATGCTCCTCTTTCACCTGTATCAAGAGGCTCTTGAAATATCAGTAACCTCAGAGCAATCTTGGTTCCAGCTTGTGCTTCCTCCAGCCCAGCGTTTCTCATGATGTACTCTGCATAGAAGTTAAATAAGCAGGGTGACAATATACAGCCTTGATGTTCTTTTTTTCCTATTTGGAACCAGTCTGTTGTTCCATGTCCAGTTTGAACTCTTGCTTCTTGACTTGCATACAGATCTCTCAGGAGGCAGGTCAGGTGGGCTGGTGTTCCCATCTTTTGAAGAATTTTCCACAGTGGTTGTGATCCACAGTCAAAGGCTTTAGCATAGTCCATGGAGCAGAAGTAGATGTTTTTCTGGAATTACCTTGCTTTTTTCTAAGATCTGGCGAATGTTGGAAGTTTGATCTCTGGTTCATCTGCCTTTTCTAAATCCAGCTTGTACACCTGCAAGCTCTTGGTTCACATATTATTAGAGCCTGGCTTGAGGGATTTTGAGCGTTACCTTGTGAGAATGTGAAATGAGTGCAATTGTGAGGTAGTTTGAACATTCTTTGGCAGTGTCATTCTTTGGGATTGGAATGAAAACTGACCCTTTATAATATGTATATATGTGTGTGTGTGTATATACAGATATATGTGTGTATATTTGTAAGTGGGCAGGTGGACTAATGGATAGACAGGTGGGTGGATACATAGATGGATGGCTGGACAGGCAGATGGATGGACAGATGGGTGGGGGGGTGGAGAGATGGATGGAGGGACTGAGTGGAGGGTGAATGTGCACCAGGAGTGCGGTAGGAGATCAAAGCTGCAACTACAGCGACTCTTCACGGCGACTCCCACAGCCCGCTGACTGGGCCGGAGCAGGCTTGGGGGTGGATGGGGCCCGCCTCACGGCCCCCGTCACGCCTCTCACGCCAACCCCCGCAGCCCGCTGACTGGGCCGGAGCAGGCGCGGGGGTGGATGGGCCCCGCCTCACGGCCTGTCACCTGCTGCTTCTCGTGCTGCAGCTGAAGGAGACTCTCGTCTCGCTCACGCCTTAGGCTCTGAATTTCCTCCTTCAGCGCCGCCCTCCTGGTTGCGTTCTTTGCCGAGAGCTCCTTCTCCTGTTTCAGCCGGCGTGCTGCTGCTTCCTTTTCCTCCATCAGAGACAGACTCAGGGTCTCCTGGGCCGAAGGAGAGGGACAGGTGTGAAGACGCACGGGTCAGAGCTCGCGCGAGCAGCAGGCCTCTGCGCTCCTGAGTGAGAGCAGGTTCGTGGGCACCGGGGCGGGACAGCTGCCGGGGGACCGTCCCGGCCAGCCGGCTGCAGGGCCTGTCTCCCGCAGTGACAGGAGCTGTGGAGGGCTCTGGGCCTCAGCATCCACCACGCCACGGCCCAGTCACAGCTCAGAAGCCGTTCTTGAGCTCAGGGAGTGCCAAGCACCCTGACAGCAGTGTGTGTGAGGACGTGCCACACAGGGTCTGCCCGCCTGGGACCAGCGGACGGCTCGGAGGGCACGGAGCTCCCTGCAAATACGGGCCTCAGACCGCGGCAGGTCAGCCTACACCCGGGGGCACCTCTTCTGTGAGGGACACAACATCCAGGCGCACTGTGAGCGGTCCTCCGGCCCGCCTGCCACCGCTGGTCTCCTGCCCACCGCCCCTGCGGACACAGCAGACCCCTGGGCAGTGACCGGGCAGACCTTCTCCCTCTGGAGCCAGGCGAGGTCCTCGCGGTGGGCCAGCGCCCAGCTCTCCAGGGCCAGCTGCGCGTCCCGCTCCTGCTGCGCCGCCTGCCGCCGGAGCCTCGTCTCCTGGGCCTCCTGGACGCTCTGCAGCTGCTCCAGTTCCACTGCCGAGTGACAGGTATGTCCAGACCTGTGGGGAGGCCCAGGCCCCAACACCCAGCCGCCCGTGGGCCCCTGGATCTGGGGAGGCTGCAAGCTGGTGGGACAGAGCCCCCCGACCACTCAGCAGGCGCATGTCTTGATGGCAGCCCCCACAGGGGCACGGGGTTGGGCAGGGGCTGCCACGTGGACCTGTGACAGCCCATCCTGAGCCTTGGGCCGGCAGCAGGCCTGGCAGGTGCCCGCCAGTCGCAGACGGGAGTGGCAGGAGCTCTTGGGTGACCTCAGACGTGAGCTCCCTGCTGTGTTCGGGCCCCATTGGGGCGCAGTGACTGGGGGCTGCCCACCAGGGGACAAGCTCAGGGAAGCGGGCAGAGGGGGCCCGTCGGAGCAGCACCTTGCAGGGCCTGCCGGGCCAGCCGTGCACCCCGGGCCTCTCCCTCCAGCTGCTCCTGCCGCGCCTGCAGCTGCGACGCCAGCTGTTGGGCCTCAAAGAGGCTGCTCTCCAGGGCGTCCCTCTCGGCCCTGCAGAGAGTCATCACAGCACAGGCGAGTCACCCACACCGGCAGAGGACCCTGCTGGACGAGGGGCAGCACGGAGCCTATTTGCTAGGAGGGTGTCCTCCAAGGCCGGGCTGTCCATCTGAAGGCAAGCAGAGGATGGCTCATTCATTTTAAATCTCTAAGAACAGATTGGCGCCCACACAGAAAATAGGTGGATTAAAAAGCTAAATACAAAACCAAAACAGGTAACAGCTAAGCAACTCTGAACTGTAAAAAGCGTAGAAAAAAGTACAGAAGGATATTTTATAGTCTTAAGCGAGACACAAAAGTCAGAAGACAAAAATAAGGAGGCCAACAGTTCTGAGTACATTTAAAGAGAGGGGGGCAGAGTTTTGTGCAGAAAAGATTCCACAGATCAAGTCAAAAGATGGGGGGACAGACTCGGAGACAATATTTGCACTAAATATACTGTAGTTAATGTCCATCGAGTACAAAGAGCTCCTACCGATCAATGACAGAAAGTGGCTTATCCTATCCTACAGGAAAATGAGAATAATGGCTGTTATTCACAAAGAAAACAGGAATGGTGAATAAACACATGAAACTCACTAGTCCTCAAGGGGGTTCAGATTTCACCTGTGCCGTTTCATCCATCATGCATCACATCAGCAAAGCTGAAAACAGTGATCATATCTCTTATTGGCAGGGGTTCGAGGGCCACTTTGGCAGACGGGGACTAAAGCATACACTGTGTGTGTCTTTCTTTGGACCAGCAATTCCAGTTCTAGGGTCAGCGCTTTAGAAATATACGTGAACCGATGACGCAGTCCAGGACACTGCCTGTAGCCTCACACAGGGCCTGAATCAGACTCAGCGTCAACGCAAGAACATTTCAGAAACCCGGTGCATCTCGTCCGCTGCTAACGATGGTGAGGAAACTCTCTGCCCGCCCTGAGAAGCAGCCTCCAGCGCAGAACACGCGCAGCACCATCCCTGGGGTGAAGCTGCCTCTGAGTCTGGGCACAGACAGGGCCAGTCAGAAAATGCCTGGGATGAGCTCGGCGACTCAGCAGCTCCCGCTTCTGGGGAGGGTGATGGCAGGACCCGCCTCTCCGACAGCGAGTCCATCAGTCGCCAGCCAGACAGCGCGCCTGCGTTCATGTTGATGGTTATGTGCTGTGTCCTGCCCTGATGCACGGTGAAAAAAACCCACTGGCCAAACAACAAGGACACTCCACAAACACTCAGCACAGACGGCGTGTGAAGACACAGCCCACGCCCAGCCCCAAACAGGCCGGCGGGCCAGGGAGCGCTGTGGGCGCAGAGGGCCTTGCCTAGCCTGCCCATCTGGCCCCCGAAGCCTCCCTCGGGCCCTGCACACGGCTGCTCTAGCATCGGGGTGGGGCGTGTCAGCACCTCCCAGGGCGCCCTGGTGTCTGCAGAGCCCAGGAGCCTCGCTTCTCTGATACCCGCCCCCCAGGTCCCCGCCATCTAAGCTCCCACACGTTCTCCACCCCCCACGTCCATGTGCCTGTGTACTCTGCCTGGAGGGCTCTTCCCAGTTTTCTGTCTGCCTCACACCCACTTTCTCCCAGGCGCCCGCCTGGTCCCCTCTGGGGTCGTGGCCTGTGTGGGTCAGACACTGAATGGTAACCCAGAGGGAGAGACTCTGAGAACGAGTCCAGTCTCTCCCTCATCCCGCCTCCTGGAAGGCAGCTGGCACCACCAGCAAGGGCGTGGGGGTGCGGGTGAGGACCCAGGCCATCTCGCTGAAGCCTGAGAACTGAGAGGGTTCCCTGGTGCTGCAGCCTTGTCAGGGCCTGGGACTGGGGGCCAGACGACCTCAAAACCCAGGGTCCTCACTCATTAGGAGAAGCAAGTCATGTCAAGCACCTTGTCAGCAGAGGCTCAGACTGGTCACTGGGAAACGCTGTATAATGGGCATGTGACTCTGTCTGGGGTCTGCAGGACCACCGTGTACAGAGACCCTGGGCCCAGTGGTCACGGGTGAGTCACGGGAGGATCCTCTGACCAGGGCCTGTGAGCTGGGCAGCAAATGATGGCAGGAGGAAAGAGGCCCCCGACCCCTGCCCTGAGTGCCAGTGGGGCCTGGGAGGGGCCAGGGGCAGAGCCTGGGACCCTCTGCTGCCGCCGACCCACAGAGACCTCGTCAGGCTTCCTGCTGCAGTCTGTGCCCACAGTTGCATTGGGAGGGGAGTCTTCCCTCTTTCCTTCCCTCTTTCTTCCATGACGAAGTTCAAGGACCGCGGGCTCTAAGTTTCCTCATAGCCTCTAGTTCTGGAATTCTGGGAGGAACTCTTTCTACAAAAATACTTGGATGTTCCTTAGACGGGCGCAAGGTGCAGAAAGCCATGACCTGTGGATGTCGTCAGAGGTCACGGGCCAGCTCAGTTCACCAGGCAAGTCTGCAGGGCACCCCTTCTTGCCTACGAGTGTCTGTCTCAGCTCTCCTGGCAGTGGCCCCAACGGTTTCAGGGTTTACCATGCCCCCCCAGCCTCATGGCTCCCTGGAGCTGCTGCCACCCAGGCTCCAGGAATAAGCACAGGGCCACAGGCTGCCCGTCTGAGCCCTGTGGCTCCCAGGATCCACTCAAGGACATCAATGGCTCTGTGTCTGCTGGCCATCTTGCCCGCTTTCACCTTGAGCCTGCCCAAGAATGACAGGGGAGAGGCGGGCAGTTGAGGGTACCATGGGAGTGCATGGATCCAGCCTTGCCTGAAGCCGTGTATACCCGGTACTGCTCAGGTCCGTGAGCAAGACTTTCCCCACCTTTCTGCTGGTCTGAGATGGGTTTCTGCTGCCTGCCACCTGGCCAGCGCAGCCCCGTCTCTCAGGAAGGCTGTCCTAGGCACATGTGCCTCTTCCAGGGGCTCCTTGGGCCCTCAGGCACTGCGTTCGCCCCTCACTTATAGCCTCTCTCCCATATACACACACTTGCTCTGCCCCTGCAGTCACTGGGTGACTGCCCATCCCCACTACGTGGGCTCCTGGAGGTCAAGGCCACACGAACACTTGCTCGTAGGTCCCCAGGTACCTGAGATCGGCTGCCTCCTCGGCCATGAGCTGACCTTGCTTCTCCAGGGCCTCCTGCTTGGCCAGCAGCTGGACTCGCTCTTCAGACAAAGCCTCCTTCTCCTGCAGGGCCCTCTGGAGAGCGGCCATCTGGGCCTCCTGGTCCTGCAGGCTTTGGGCCAGCTGCTTCTCCAGGGCCTGTTTCTTGCATGTGACCTAGAGGAGGAGGAGGGGAAAGTCCAGCAGAGAGAGTGGGAGGGTTACGAGGGGCCTCTCGAGGGAGAAGGACTTCGGAAAAGGTGGTTTCCTTCAGAATAGCAACAGAGGAAAGTGTGGAGGAGGAGCGTGGCCAGGAGACGTAGAGGACCCCCCGTGCACATGTGTCTTCACAGCAGAGGGGCCTCCAGCCCTGAAACCACGATGGAGAAATTACTGGGTTGAGCATCGCCAGGTGGGACCCAGCTGTCAATCTAAACAGCAACCTTTGCTGGGCCACAAGTTTCCGGGGCTGGGAGACATTGCACAGAAATGTGAAGAAGGTCACAGAAGACCAGGTTGTTGCACACTAACACCTCCAGCAGGAGCATCACAAAAGTCTGGACAAAATCTGTCACAGGAGTCCGAATAGGGCCTCAGAGAGCTGCCCAGGGGCTGAGACTGAAGGAGCCAAAATCCCAGAGGAGAGGGAGGTAGAGGAGGCCACCACTCAGCATCTCTTCTCTCCTTAGAGCATGTGCGGATTTAAGTCTGGGCTGAAGAGCTGAGAAGCCAGGGAGAGCTTCCAGCAGTCCTGTGTCTTTAGGAGTATAAGAACTCGGGCTTACAGACCTCAGAGCAGAGGGTCCTGATAAGCATCCAAGTTTCCAGCTGTAATCACAGGAGGGCTTCGTCCTCGTAGTGCTGGTGAAGCAGAATAGACACTCCCCCAAACCCGGCTCCCCTGGAGGCTCAGATGGTAAAGCATCTGCCTGCAATGCAGGACCCGGGCTCCATCCCTAGGCTGGGAAAGTCCCCTGGAGAAGGGAATGACTGCCCACTCCAGGATCCTTGCCTGGAGAACTCCATGGACAGAGGAGCCTGGTGGGCTGCAATCCACGGGGTTGCAAAGAGTCAGACAAGACCGAGCCGCTGACACTTTTGCTCTTCTAGCTTTCCAGGACATGAAGATCAGGTTTGAATCATCTCAGGCATGGATTACAGTGATCTGCCTCCACTGCCTGCCAGAACCAAAAGGCAGTCTTCCCTAGAAGAACAGCATCATCGAGATCCTGAAATTATCCCTACAGTTTTTTATATTTAATACGTGGCTTTTGTTCAACACAACCAGGTATGTCAGGGGTATAATCACTTGGCAAAAAGCTGCATGTAAGATAAAACAGACACATGCACCTCCCTGCCCGTCTGGCTTCCAGATACTGAAGTTATCAAACACGGACTTTGACACAGCTGTGATTAGCACGTTCAAGAAGATGGGTGGCAAAGTGTGGACTTTCACCACAGAACCGGATGCTTAACAGAATGAGAACCACGACATGATCATCTTAACAGAGTCAGGGAACACATTTAATGGGATTCAAAACCCATCCATCGTTAAAAAAAATCTCAGCATGCCAGGAATGAAAGAGCACTTCCTCAATCTGATAAGAGGCATCTATGAAAGACCTGAGGACTGCATCATACTTAACGGTGACATTCTTTCTCCAGTCGGGTATGCCATTAACAGAAAGATGGCCATGCCCACCACTTTTTTTCAACTTTTTTCTGTAGGTCTTTAGCCAGTGAATTAAGGGAAGAGATGAAAGTCACTGAGACCAGAAAGGAAATAAAACCGCTGTTATTCACATATAGTGTGATGATGTGCATGTAAAATCCCAGTGCTTATCAGTCTGTCTGTCAGGGTTGCATGATCAAAAGTTGATATATGAGATTATATTTCTATATACTAGTAATGGACATAGAAAAATGAAATGCGAACAGCAAGGCATAATATCAAATCCAGGAATTAGTTTAATCAAAGATGTGTAAGACCTCTACACTGAAAACTACAAAACACAGCTGAGAGGAATTAAGTAAAGAAAAAACGGAGAGATGTACCATGTTCATGGATAGACAGCTGGGTAGAGTTAAGATGTCCACTCTTCTCAAACTGATCTATAAATTCAACAAAATCCCAGGCAAAGTTCTACCAGGGTTTTTTGGGTGTAGAAATTGACAAACATGATTCTGAAATGTAAATAACCAAACAATCTTGAGAAGAAGGATTAGATGGGAATGCTCAACATTACTTCATTACAAGATATTAGAAAGCTACAGTAATGCAGGTTACTGTAGCAGGTTTGGTGAAAGGATGAACAAATCGGTCAGTCTGCACAGATGAACAATATGATCAGGACACATACACACACACATATGATCAGTTTATTTTTAACAAGTTGCCAAGATCATCCAAGAAGAAAGGAAAGTCTTTTAAAAATTGGAGCTGAAACAACGGGATATTAATGCAAACATTCATGGACCTCAGTTCCTGTTTCACACCACACACCCACAGTTTTCACACCGTCATGTACATCAGAATCACGAGGATGGATGATTAAAATCCAGAGTTTTGGCCCCATCCACAGAGTTTCAGATTCAGTAGGTTTTGGGAGGGCAGCTGAGAATCTGCATGTTAAGCAGGTTCTCAAGTGATGACTGACGCTGCTGGTCTGAGGAGCACGCTGTGAGAGGCTCTGCTGTACAGAAAAACCAGCTTTAAGTGGATCACAGACCTAAGAACTGGAGGGAAACACATCGGATACTGTCTTGTCCTTGGGCTGGGCCAACATTTCTCAGACAACACCTAGAAAATACTAACCATAAATTTTTTAAAAATTTGCTAAACTGAATATTGGCAACGTTAAACTTTCCTGTCCATCAAAAATGTTGGCAACAAAATGTGTACACAGATCACACAAACGTGAGAACATCTGTCTGACAAAGTGCTTGTACCCAAGATACGTGAACTAGAAACCCGTAATCAAAATGGGAAAGCCCAATAAAAGTAGACGATAGCCCTGAACAGACACTTGACAAGATAAGGGATACAGATGTTTAATAAGCACATGAAAATGTGCTCAATGCCTTTTATCATCAGAAAATGGCCAACAAAACCACAAAGGCAAGTAACTCCACACACTGAGAGTGGCAAGGCGGGTGATGCCAAACGCTGACCAGGCTGAGCAGCAGCCGGAAGCCGCCCACAGTGCTGGCAAGTGGAATGATTCAACCACTTGGGAAAACTGCTTGGCAGATTCTTTAATGTTCGAGAACATCTACCCCGTGACTCCACAGTTCACTCTCAGGTATTTACTCAAGAGAAATGAGAATATCCGTATAGATTTGTACATGCGTGCTTGTAGCAGTCTCGGCTACCTCCAAATCGGAAACCTAAAAATCCAGCAGTGGGGAAATGGGTAAAAGATTTAATTTATCCACACGACGGAATATTACTATGCTGTCAAGAGCAGGAGCCTTTGCCACACCTAACAACAGAGATGACTCAAAGACGTCATGTTGAGGGTGAGAAACTGGGCCCCAAAGTGTGTGCACCCCACGACTCCATGTGCAGCAGTGTCTGAAGCTGGTGAAGCCAGTCCACGGTGGCGAGGTCAGGGCAGGGGACGCCTGGGCGGCCATGCCACCGGGGCGCTTGCTGGTCTGCTGCAGACACTCTGCATCCTGACCACGGTGGTGGCCACACCAGGGCTCACCGCTGAGCTGTGCACTGGCTTTACTCAAGGTAGAGATGCGTCAACCAAAACAGGGAAAGGACAGGACAGAGCCTGAGAAATAGGAAGAGGCTAGCCTGAGTCCCGAAGGTGACCGGCCATGAAGTCTGAATGCCACGGGGGCCCAGGACTCTGCAGGGACGGGTTTCCACGTGCACCACCAAGGCTGGAGTCAGGAGAGAGCAAATGGGCCGCAGCGTCTTGTGCTACGGAGTCTGACCACCCCCATGGAAGATCCACGTCGGCAGATTTGGGAACGGATGCACGGATGCAGCTGTGAGCGTGTGACTGGCAGCTCTGTTGTGTGGCCGTGGCCCAGGAAGGAGACAGACAAGACGACGGAGGGGCAGGGGAGCCTTTCCCTAGAGTGTGTGAGCGTCACTGGGCCCGAGGCCTTCGACCCTCTGAGCAGGGGGGACCCAGCCCCTGGGTGCTGGGCCCAGGCCTGATGTAGACGTCCTTTCTGTGTGCCGCATCCCCATCCCCTACCTCCCACACCGGGAAGCCGGCTTCGAGTCAGCCAAGTTGGGCAGCCTGAGGTTAGAAAGCCGACATCCGAGGGCCAGCGCGGCTTCTAAATCCATGTGTGCCCGTCCACCCCAGAGGCGGGGCGGCCCTGCTGGATGGGGCTGGGGACTGGGAACCCCATGACCCCCTCACCTGGCCCACCTGCTCCTGCAACTGGGCCCGTTCTCGCCGGAGTCGGGTTGCCTGACCCTCCAGCCGCTCCAGCCGCTCCTCCAGCTGCCCGCAGGCCCGCTGCAGTCCCCTCCTCTCGGCCCGCAGGAGCTCCACCTGCCGCTCGGCCTGCGCCAGCTGCTCCCGGGTGCCCGCCTGCCCCTGCGCCAGCGTCTGCTGCTGCGCCCGCAGCTCGTCCCGCTCCTGCTCCAGCTGCCGGGTCGGGGGTATGGGGGATGGTCTGTGTGCAGACCCAAGCCCCACGTGCCCTCGCCCCCAAGTCCAGGAGTGGATACGGTGGGGAGGAGGATGGACGAAAGGGGAGCCCTGAGCTCGGGGGGCCGGGACTGGCTGGGGCTCACGGCTGCTCTGGGGAAGCGGGACCCGGGGGAGGTCCGTGCCCCTGGGCTCTCGTCTCACCTGCAGGACGAGGTGGTTCAGGGAGCCTTTGTCCTGAGCCAGCGCCTCTGTCACAGCAGCCATCTTGGCCAGGGAATCCCTCTGCTCCACCCCCTCTGCCTTGAGCCGGCTCACGAGCAGTTCCAGGTCAGCTTTGCTGGACTCGGCCTAGGGCAGGGAGGGCACAGGTCACCCAGCAGGGAAGCTGGGATGGGTTCTAGATCTGGGGGAGCTGCGGTGGGGTGGGGAGTGAGCTGCGCATCATGGAGGCATGCAAGCTGGAGCTCCGGGGGGCCTGGAAGTGGTCCTGCAGTGGTGAGGCCCCGGGGGTGGATGGCGGCCCCTGGGTCCAAGGCTGCAGCCAGGGGAGGCAAGCGGGCAGCCCAGGGAGGGTCCCCCAAGAGCAGCTTGGCCAGCACTCAGGGGACGGGCCAGGGCACACTGGTCGGGGACCAAGGAGGCCACCCTCAGGCTGGGGCCGGGGAGGACAGGGTAAAGTGGGGTGGCGTGGGGACACCACTGAGGCTGGGGCCGGGGGGTGGCCTGTGAGCCCAGGCTGATGAGGAGGGGGCGGGGCAGGGCGGCTGGGGGCGCACCCGGGCCAGGGCACCGTGCAGACCCTCCCTCTCGCTCTCCAGGATGTCCCTCTGCAGCCGTGCTGAGTCCAACGCCTCCTGGGCCGACACCAGCTCCGTCTTGAGCCCCGAGACTGTGCCCTCCAGCTGCTCCAGGCGCCCTTGACTGAGACCCAGAAACAGAGGGCAGAGGGCATGAGGCCACCTCAGGACGAGAGCCGGGCCACCTCGTGGGGCCTGCAGTCAGGGTGACCGCCTGAGGCTGCCCCCAAGGCCCAGGGCCCTGGAGGAGCACGGGTCCCCTGCAGGCCTGGAGTAGCTGCCCGGACCTGGGTGACAGCTTGGGCCAGGAGAGGGCACCCATGCTGGGGCCCACCCCAGCGGGGCCCAGGGATTGGGGTGGGTTTGCCCGAGGTAGGGGGTCTGGCACTGGCTGGACTTGGGGTGGGGTGTGAAGGCGGTGGGTGGTGGTCAGCGTGAGAGGGTCTGCGGTCTCACTAGCACCCCCTGATGAGGCTGGTCCCGGGGGTGGGGGGATGCGGGGCCTGGGGGCCGAGACGCCTGCTGGAGGCCCACCTGCTCTCCAACGCCCTCCGGCCGCGCTCGCCCTGCCGCTCCAGCGCCTCCTTCTGCTCCGTGCACTGCCGGAGGCTCCTCTGCAGCTCTGCGTTCCTGGCCTCCAAGCTCTGTTTCTCAGCGTGGGACGTGGCTGCCTCCCCCCTCAGCTCCTCAACCGTCTCCTCGAGAGCCGTCTTCTCTCTAGAAGGAGGCGAGGCCAAGGCTTGGGGTCCTGGGCACATTCGCACCTCTGCCCAGCGCCTAGGGGGCGAACAGGGCAAGGGGGCCACAGAGGCCGCTCTGGGCCAGGCTCAGGGACACATGCGGACCACCCCCAGCTGGTTTGTCCAGGCAGGGTGGCTCCTGGGTGTGGGCCTTGTGAGAGCCTGTAAACCCGGAGGGCCGACCCTGGGGTGTCCCTAAACTCGGGCCTCTGCCCCCGTGCGCTAAGCCCAACCAGTCTGGCGAGACCCCGTGGGAAGGAGGGAACCCCAGCCTGCCAGGGGCCCCCACATCTCCAGGTGCTGCTCACCCGCCCTGACAGCCGACCCTGGAGACCCGCACCCTCGTCAGAGCTGAACTCACTGCTGACCCCCACCCAACCCCGAGGTCCCCTCTGCAGGTCACCCGCCAGCCAGGACTGGATCTCAGCTGTTGCCTACCCGGCCGGGCCCCAAAGCACCAAGTCCTGAGGCCCCAAACGCCTCCTGACTCAGCCTCTCATCCCCTTGTTGAGGGACTGCTGGGTCTGTCTCTCCCAGACCTCAGGACGCTGCGGTCTAGCTGCTCGTGGGAAGGCGGTGTCCCAGCGAACAGGCCCCCATGGCCCCGCCCCAGTGACCGCTGCTCCTCAGCAGGCTGAGGTGGCCCTGCCTGCCCTCCCCACACCATGCCTCCGCCCATCGCTCCTACCGGAAGGCCCTCCCGAGACCTCGCAGACTCCCCCATTCCTGCCAGGCCTAACCTGCCTGCTCCCGTCTCTGCCATGGTCTGTGCATGAGCAGGACTGGGTCTAATCTTCCCTTGGACCCCCTGTCCCAGCACTGAGTGCACTGTTGGGCCCTCCAGAGAAGGGGTAGCCCCGAGGGACCTGCAGGCCCGACCCCCGGGTGAGCGAGGGGAAGCACGGGAGGCTGTCCATCCGTCCCCTCATGGCTGCCTCCTGCAGGAAGCCTTCCTGGGCTGCCAGCACGTTCCCACCCCATACTCCGGCTCAGGCAGCATGTGGGTCTGGGAAGCCCAGGGCTACCGTTGCCAGGGGTTCTCTTCCCGGCCCTCACCACCACCCGCTCCAGGAGAGTCAGACGTGCACAGAAGCATCCAGACAGCCTCCTGGCCAAGTGCACCAGGAGACGCCAGACCCACGGGACACACCAGGAGGGCCGGCAGGGAACTGGGGGTCCATGGACCACCTGCCAGGGATGGCCCAGACCCCTGGAGGACTCTCGGCAATGGGAATGGAGCGGCAGGGCAGAACACAGCCTGGTCCCAGGAAGGGCGTCTGGGAGGCGGGCCGAGGGGCAGGGCTCGTGCTTTGGGAAAGTGAGTCCTGGACGCAGCCCAGATGGGCCCAGAGCAGGAAGAGGGGTGCTCAGTGCAGGCAGGGCTTTGGGGTGAAGAGGGGAGGGAGGCAGCCTCCATCTGGATGTTTTCACTTCTGCTCCTGGAGGGCCTCATGGAAGAGGTGGCCCTGCCTTCCCGCCTCACCTCCCCAGGAGCTTGTTCTCCCAGAGGGCCTCGTGGAGGAGGTGGCCCTGCCCCCCGCCAGCCTCACCTCCCCAGGAACTTCTCCTAGAGGGCCTCATGGAGGTTGTGGGCCTGCCCGTCGGCCTCACCTCCCCAGGGGCTTGCACCTGCCTGCTCGCCTCCCCTCCCCAGGAGCTTCTCCCAGAGGGCCTTGTGGAGGGGGTGGCCCTGCCCACCAGCCTCACCTCCCCAGGAGCTCGCTGGTCATGCGGCTCCACTGTGCCTCCCGGCTCTGTGCCTCCAGCTTGCCCCGGAGATCCTGGCGCTCCTCCTGCAGGAGGCTTCTTGAGGCCTGCAGCTCCCGCTGGCTTTCAGACAGCTGTTTCTGGAGCCCCGTGGCCCTCGCCTCGGACGACTCCAGCTGCTGGCGCAGCTCCTGCCCAGGAGTAGGGATGTGGTGAATCCCTGCGGCCTGGCCAGGCCTCTGAACACAGAAGCCAGCCGGGGCCCCTACTCCCAGAGAAAGGACGCAGTTCCGACCAGAGACGCACTGCAGGGCCAGCCTCCTGGGGGTCAGCCTCCTGGGGGTCAGCCTCCTGGGGGGGGGGTCAGCCTCCTGGGGGGGGTCAGCCTCCTGGGGGGGTCAGCCTCCTGGGGGTCAGCCTCCTGGGGGTCAGCCTCCTGGAAGTCAGCCTCCTGGGGTCAGCCTCCTGGGGGTCAGCCTCCTGGGGGTCAGCCTCCTGGGGGCAGCCTCCTGGAGGGCAGCCTCCTGGGGGCAGCCTCCTGCGGGCCACGGGCAGGCCCATAGCGGCCCTTCTCAGCCTGGCAGGCTTTTGCCTACCTGCTCCCGCTGCCGCCACCTCTGAATGGCCTGCCGCACAGCCCACAGTGCTGAGTCCGGGTCCGCCGGGGACTCAGCCCTCAGGGAGTTCCCAGCATGCAGGGGGCTCCCCCGTTGGCCCTGCGCCCCCTCGCCTTCAGCACCACTGCTCCTTGCCAGCTCCTCGCTCCCCGCATCTGCCTGGGCCACCTTCAGGGAGCAGAGAGGATGGAGCTAAGGGCTGAGGGCATACGGGTCCTGCCAGACCATCTCCCAGGCCAGCCTGAACCGCAGGGGCCCTGTGGCCCGTCGGCTGCCCGCGTGGGAAGGACCCAGCTGGGCCTGCACCTGTGTGATGCTGTCCAAGAGAAGCCGCAGGGTCTCCACCTCCGCCCTCGAGTCCTCTGGGGCCGTCGGGCCTCCGCCGCCATGCTGGGACTCCTGGAGGGATGGGGGGTGGGGGAGGCTGCTCAGCGAGGCCCAGGTCCCCACACACCAGCCACCCTCTCCCAGCCACGCACCAGTCTCTGCACGTCCATTCTCAGGGAAGAGATGGCTCTCTCCTTGCTCGCGTTTTGCTCGGTGAGTTTCTCCACCAGCAGTGTCTGTTCTGCGAGTCTGGGGACAGCGGGGTGGGGCAGGGCTGTCCACGCGGAGATCAGAGCCCAGGGCACTGGGGGCCTGGGAGTCCGGCTCTGTCTGCCTCCTCCGTAGTGCCGTTGGCCGCCTCTGATCCCCACTGCGATCAGACGCCGCTCTCCCGCTCTAGAAACTTCAGCGGCTCCCATTGTCTCGGGGGTCAGTGTAGACCCTGAGTTCAGCATCGAGCTCCCACCATGACCCGGACTCAGCTCGCCAGCCCGGTGGTGAGGCTTCCTCTGCCCACCTGCCCTGGTTGTGCCCTGCCCCTCCCTGCCCCGTGGTGAGGCTTCCTCTGCCCACCTGCCCTGGTTGTGCCCTGCCCCTCCCTGCCCCGTGGTGAGGCTTCCTCTGCCCACCTGCCCTGGTTGTGCCCTGCCCCTCCCTGTGACTGCAGCACCTCTGATGGTTTATTGTCTTTCCTTCCAGCTTCTTCTCTGGGGCCACCCTTGGGCCTCCCTAGACGCAGAGCCCTAGGCGCCCACACACCTGGCCTGGAGCGCCGCCTTCTCCGCGGCCCAGCAGCCCTGCAGCTGCAGCATCTCCCGCACCTTGTCCCGCAGCTGCTGCTCCAAGGCAGCGGCCTCACTGCCGGCCGTCAGCCGCAGGTTGGAGCTGAGGTTCAGGCAGGCCGTGTGCAGGCGCCGGGCCATCCTGGCCACATCCGCCCGCAGGTCAGCGAGGCCCCTGCGAGACCAGGGCGCACCCGGCTGAGCCTCAGGAGTGTCTGTGGGCTCAGCCTGGGGGCTCCACGCTGGCTGGGACAGGCGGGGTCTGGTCTCAGGACAGCGGTCTGCCCACCTCAGCAGAGGACCCACAGGTGGCCTCACAGCCGGGCGGGGCTGGGCCGGGGCTGGGCCAGGACGCACAGGACGGGCTGTCTGCCTGGAGCGGGACTTGGACTGTCTGAGCCTCAAGGGCCCACGACAGACAGGTCCTGGCAGTCACCAAGGGTGAGGTGCCTGGCCAGGACCAAGCTCCATGCAAGTCCGCCCGCCCCTGCTGACGGTGGCTCCGTAAGTGGCCTACCCGCTCATGGCACCTGGCCCCCTGCCTGACCTGCCCTGTACACTCGGCCACCTCCCCCAGGGTGCCCTCTGTCCCCCTTGGGCCAGCGGGTGGGCACGCACTTCTCGGTGGCTGCACGCAGCTCGGCCAGGCGTCCCCGGAGCGCGGTGACCTGCCTCTGCAGGAGGGTGTCCTGGGGCTGCCCTGAGCGGGCGCGCCCGGCCTGCAGGCGAGAGGCAGAGGCCAGGCTGAGGGGTGGGGGGCCCGTGACCCCATTCACCCCCACACCACTCCTCCGGCACCGGGGGTGGGGAGCAGACCTCGTCATCAGCCTCTGTGGCCCCTTCTCCTCCCCAACAATCAGACTGCCCCCTACCTGGGACAGGGCTTGGCTCCCCTCCCAGAGGCTGTAGGGGTGAGCACCCCCAGCTGCAGAGCCAGGACCCCCTCGGCCTGGTCCCCCTGAGGGTGAAGGCAGCACTCAGCTGGGGTGTGGGCGGTGGGGGTGTGGGGGCAGGGGGTCAGGTGTGGGCGAGAGTTGAGGCGGCAGGATACAGCCCCGTGTGGTCAGCGAGGCCAGCCTTGCAGGGAACTGCACTGAAGCCCAGACTCAGAGTCCCGGCCTCCATGCCGCCTCCCCAGCCCCACGACCAGGGCCGGGTCCTGAACGCTGAGCTCAGAGGCCGGGCTCTGCAGGCTCCCACAGCCCCTCCACCTGGTGGAGCCCCAGTGCTTTTCCATGTTGCTTCAGACAAAGCCAAAGGCCCTCTGGCTCCAGACTCGCACCCCACCCGCCCCTTCACGAGGCCTTTGCTGAGCCCCCTCCCCGACCCCCACTGAGGCCCCCCATGAGCCCAAATGCCCCCTGCGGTGCACCGTCTCCTGGAGCGGCCCCCGCCCACTGTGGTCATCGAGAGCTTGGGTGACACGGAGGGGTGGACACTGGCCCCGCCTGCCCGACACTGATGGAAATACAGGACACGCCAGACTCCACAGCTTCTGGAAGCGAGGCTGGCGGCCGCTGTGGTAAGGGACACGTAGGCCAGGGACGGGGAAAGCTCCTGACTCAAGAGCGACTTGCCAAACGCAACTTGAACTTGTTTCTTTGACCACAGGGGCTCCGAGGACATAGGGGAAAGCCTGGGTCCTCTCAAGGGGGAGTCTACTCACCTATAAGAGTGACCCCCCCAAGTTGCATTCCAAGCAAGGTGTGCTAGAGACAGGCAGACCCGCACACACACACATACACACACACACCTGCCTGCAGGGGCTGTAAGCAGGTACAGTGGACAGGGAACCAGTGTGCACACACACACAGATACACACACACACACACACCTGCCTGCAGGGGCTGTAAGGAGATGAACCAGCACACACATGCCCACATGTGCACACACACACACACACAGACACACACCTGCCTGCAGGCACTGCAAGGAGCTGCAGTGGGTGGTGAACCAGCACACACATGCACGCAGCCTGTAGGAGGGGCAGTGTCCCCCCCAATTCACATGTTGAAACCTAATCACCCACGTGATCGTATCTGGAGGTAGGGCTTTTCAGCTCCACCCCTATGAAGGGTGTTAGTGCCCTTAGAAAAGGGGCCCCACGAGCTCTCCCTCCCTTCTGCCGTTTGAGTGGACAGCCAGAAGGTGTCATCGGTGATTCAGACAACCCTGCTCATCCTCACCAGCCACTGAAAGGGCTGGCACCTTGATCTTGGGCTTCCAGCCTCTACAGCTGTGGGAAATGTTTGTTTATAAGCCCGGGGCTGGGGTACTTCTGCTCCAGCAGCCTGGAGGGACCAAGACAGGAAGGAAAAATCTTGGAGATTTGGATTTGGAAGCATGAGTTAGCCTCCGTGCAGTTTTCAGCCTAATTCACAAAACCTGGGTGGTTTTGAAACAATAAATTTAAGCTGGACATTTACTTCCATGTGGCCCCAAAGATGATCAGAGTCCCTAGAATCTGCCTGAAGCAAATGAAAATCTTTTTTGGAACATACCATTTTCATTCCAGGTTTCAAAGAATTTTCAGAGTTCCAAGGATACTACACGGCTCTTAACTGAAGAAATCAGAAAACCACCAAAGACACAAAGGAGCCCAGCACCATGATCAAGAACCAGCAGAAACAATAAACTCAGACCTTGAAGGAGTTCAGATATTGGAACATCAGAAACAGACTACAAAACAACTGCTCTCTAGCATGCACTCCACTCCAGTGTTCTTGCCTGGAGAGTCCCAGGGACAGTGGAGTCTGGTGGGCTGCCATCTATGGGGTCGCACAGAGTCGGACACGACTGACGTGACTTAGCAGCAGCAGCAACAAACAGAGCAGGGGCTGGAAAACGTGAGACTAAGATATGCAGAGAACAGAATAAAAGCAGGAGCTTTAAAGATGAAAAATACAGTATTAGAAGTTACACCAAATAGGCAGGTTTAACAGAGATTGGATACCAGGAGAGGAAACTGATGAGCAGCAGGGTGGGCTTGAACAAATTACCTACGACATAGACCAGGGCGATAAGTAGAGGAGGCTAAGAGCGTAGGAAGGAGCCCAGGAAGCGTGAGGTGCATGGGGCAGAGGGGAGGGGAGGGGACGGGTGAGGAGGGGTGGAGAAAGGAGGGGTGGGGGGAGAAGGGAAGGAGGGGAGGAGGGAGGGAGGGAGAGGAGGAGGAAGGGAGGGAGAGGAGGGAAGGAGCAGAGGAGGGAGTAGGGGAGGGGTGCGGGAGGGGGGACTCCGGCAACTGTGGAAGACAGAACAGCGGCTTCCCCAGACAAAGGGAGAAGGAACCCTGATGAGCAGAAGCAGAATAAACAGAAGTCTGCTGTCGGAGGTCACAGGAAGTCACAGCAGAGAACCCCCAGCGGCCAGAGTGATGCCCGCCAGAGGAGTCAGGGGTCAGTGGGTGTTGGCGGGCTGGAAGCCAGGAGACGGAGCCAGGACCTCGTTAAGGTGCTGAGAGAAGCCACTGCCAGCAAGTGGGAGAGGCGTTCAAGGCCGAGGGGGAGTAGAGAGCCTTGATCGGTGGCGCCAGACTGGACCCAAGTCTGCCTCCGGGGCGCCTGTCCCGCCATCCAGCTGAGGCTGGGGGTGAGGTGTCCGCCCTGTCTCACCGGCTCCATGGCAGTCCAGCGCCCTGTGAGGACTGATCTGATCGGAAAGGCCATGCCTTCTCCCCACACCCTCCTGTCCCGGGACAGCTGTCTTGCAGGAAGAGCCATGTCCACAGAGCGGGGGCAGCCCCTGCTCCACCGGGTCCATGTGGGAAGAGCTGGGATGGCTCCTCTGCAGTGGGCTTGTCCGAGGGACCCCCGTGCAGGGTCAGCCTGGACCCGGGGACCACCTCGGCCTCTGCCCCATGGCCAGGGAGAAATCCGGCCCTGGAGGCCGCTGGCAGGCGCTGGGGGGCATCCAGGGCAGATCAGGGAAGGTGCGGCCAGGCACAGGCACGGCTGACAGTCTCAAGTCCTGCCCTACTTCACACTGCGAGTCCTGCAGCTGGCGACCAGCCCGCATGGTCCACACGGCATTGCCGCTGCAGTGAGGCTGAGGCCACAGCCCCGTGCCCTGACCCCAACCAGGGCTGAGGGTTTCGTAAGAGGCCGTGGGGTTCCTGCTGGCCCGGGAGTCCGGCCCATGGAGACTCCTCCCTCTGGCACAGGGCAGCCACATGGGGCCCAGGGCTCAGCCCTCACCCGACTTCCCAGTCCAGCCCTGGGCTCCTTCTCAAAGCGGGGGGCTTCCCACCTGGTGTCCCCCACTCCGCAGATGGCTGTGGCCAGGCCGAGCAAGGTCGTGGTGTGGCGGGGGCTGCCACCAGCTCACCCCCTCCCGGTCCTCGCTGTCCACCCCCACGTCAGCCGCGGGCACCGAGCCGGGCGTCACCCTGCGCATGGGCAGGAGCTGGGGAGCACCTCTCTGTGGGTCCGGCGCTGTGCTTCCCGCAGCTCCAGCTCGGCCCACAGACGGGGCACGCTGCCCGTTGTCCTGGCCAGCTCCTCGGCCAGCCTGTCGTGGGCCTTCCTCAGCTGCTCCAGCTGCTCCCGCAGGAGGGCGTTCACCTGGGAGAGGCCGGTGCTCCTGGATGGGCAGGGATGCGGCAGCGTGATTGTAGGCGGGCAGCCTCCCCTCAGACCCCCAGCCCCAAGACCTCCTGGGCTCAGATGACCCCAGCTTGATTGTGCAGCCCCACCACTCTTAAGTGGTGCTGACTGCCTGCAGTGGCTCCCCCGCGGACAGGGACAGAAAACGGAGGCCAGCTTCAGGTCCCCCTCTGGCACCCCGCCCCGCCCCCAACATATCTGCTGTCCTTTCCTCCCTCCCCGAGCTCCCTGGTTCTGCCCTCACGACTATGGCTGCCGTTCACTCCAGGGTGTGGAGGTGAACCCCAGACCAGCAAGAGGGTCAGGGCTTAGGAGCCCCAGCTGAGGGAACCGGGGCTGGGAGGGAGGCACATTCCTGTAGCGGGGTGGGCTGGGGGGGAGGGGTCAGGTGTGCGCCGGGGAGGGGGCAACCCCTCCGTGACTGTGGGCCTCTCCCCGCAAGGCAGACCTGTGTGTGGCTGCAGTCGGGGACCCCAAACCCTGCAGAGCCCGCACTTCCTGGCCAGGCTGCGAGCCCATGGGGGTTCCTCTGCTCTTCTCCGCTCTGGGGGCTTCAGCCTCTTGGAGGTTTATTTTCTGCAGCCCCTGCCCCTACCCCCCGCTTCTCCAAAACTGGTTTTCAAGATGCTTTTCAGCACTGATCCTTTGCCAGTGTCCCTGAGGAGGAACCAAATCTGGGAAGCATGCCACAGACAGCTTAACCTTCCTGGGTCTGGCGACGGAGCTGCCTTGGGGGCTCCGCCCCGCCTGCCCCCCTCGGCAGGGACCCTGGTGAGATGCTCTTCCCTCCAGGGGCGTGTCCTGGGGCTTGGGGCTCCCTCTGGGGGGCCGGGGGTGACATACAATTACCCACAGTGCTCAAATGAGCCTGGTCGTGACCACAGAGCGGCTTGAAGCCAAAGGGGCCTGGGGGGTCAGAGCTGGAGTGGGAAGAAGAGTGGGACTGGGGGCAACTGAGAGACACCCCAGGACTGGCCAGGCCAACCAAGGCTCACAGGCAGCTCTGGTGCCCTGCTTGTAGCACGGGCCAGAACCCCTGCCCCAGCTGGTGTGGGGGTCTGGGGAGGGGCAGGACAGGGAGCAGACTGAGGCCCAGGTGTGTGGCCCCCGCCCCGCCCTGCTCTGCACCCCCAGCTCTGACTCGGAGTCTCTCTGGAGGAGTCGCCAACAGTCTGGGGCACCTGCCCTGCCGGCAGGCTCCCTGCAGCCCAGCCGGCCGCGCCCGCCCGGCCTCACCTCTGCTCGGCCGCCTCCAGACGGCCCAGGGCGTCCTCCAGGTCCATGCTGCGCTCCAGCTCCGACCTCCGCAGCTGGGCCGTGGTGGCCTGCAGCCGGGCCTGCAGCTGAGAGGGCAATGACCCACCTGGCCGGCTGCTTCCAAGCCCTGCGGGCCGGGCGGCTTGGGCACAGGGCCCTCCCAGGGATGGTGGGAGGCTCTGGGGGTCTCCAGCTGGGTGGGGGTTAGGCTGGGGTCAGGGGTGCGGTCGAGTGGGGTGTGGTCAGAGGGGTCAGGCTGGTGGCCGGCCCCACGGCTGCCCTGCGCCTCGTGCCGCGGCCGGCTGAAGAGGCCCCACGTCAGGCCAGGCGAGGGGACATGGAGCCGGCCTGCGGTCACCCACACTGCAGTGAGTATGCGTGGGGTCCCACCCCGCCCCTTCTGCCTGGGCTTGACCCTCTGTCCACCCCAGCCCCTCATCCAGCAGGGGGACAAAGCCACCCCACCATAGGTGGGCCTGCAGCCCCCAGGTGGGTCTGGTGGCAGGGAAGCCCCTGGAACTGGCCCAGACCACCGGTGAGTCTTCAGGGCTGAGCTGATGGCAACCTCGCTCCAAGGGAAAGAGGCTGCTGGAGGCCGGGGGCACCACCCAGATCTGCACCCAGAGCACATTCTGGGGGTCCGAGGAGGGGCTGCAGCAGGCCCAGGGGGCCGGCTGGCGGGGGCTGAGACAGGAAGACCAGGAGCACGGAGGGCCCCCCTGCGGCGGGGCCTGGGGCCCAGGAGGCGGGAGGGTGGGGCTCCCTGAGGCCCGCGGAGGGGCTGGGGGACCCGCGGAGGAAGGAGACAGAGGCCCATGGAGCAGTCACGCCCACCCCCACGCCGCCCGCCCGTCTCCTCCGGGGCACTCAGGGAGACCAGGCTCCTCCGTGGTCCGCACAAGGGGTGCCGGATGTGTGCAGGGGGGCGGGCGCGGCCTGGAGCTGGGATCTCACTGACTCACTCGGTTGCCTAATCTGGCTGCAGGGCTTCTGTGGCTTATATTCCCACTGGCCTCTTGTTCCCAACATCTCCCCACCCTGTGCTAGGAAGATGCCCCCACCCCCAGCTCCACACGGGCCGGGGAGGGGGAGGGCAGCGAGCTCATCCAGTGCTTCCGTCCCACTGGTCCTGCCCGAGGAGCTCCCTGTGGGGGGTGGAGGTGAGGACGGGGTGGGGGACCCCTTCGTGGGGTGGGGGTGAGGATGGGGTGGGGGCCTCTTGTGAGGCTGGGGGGTGAGGACGGGGGTTGGGGGCCTCTTGTGAGGCTGGGGGGTGAGGACAGGCGTTGGGGCTCCCTTAGTGGGGTGGAGGTGAGGATGGGGTTGGGGGGCCTCTTGTGGAGCTGGGGGTGAGGACGGGGGGACTTTGTGGGGCTGGGGATGAGGACAGGGGTCTGGGGGCCTCTTGTGGAGCTGGGGATAAGGACGGGTGTTGGGGGCTCCCTTCGTGGGGTAGGGGTGAGGATGGGGGTCCAGGGAGCTCCCTGGGGGGTGGGGTGAGGATGGGGGTCTGGGAGGCCTTCGTGGGGCAGGGGGTGAGGACGGGGGTCCGGGGGGCCTTCATGGGGTTGGGGGTGAGGACGGGGGTGGGGGGGCCTTCGTGGGGCTGGGGGTGAGGACCAGGGTCCGGGGGGCCCCTTCGTGGGGCTGGGCACACCGCCGACCCCAGGAAGCCCTTAGGACCCTCGAGGAGGCATGGCCAGCTGGGGCCATCACGCTTTCAGCCCCGGTCACTGGTCACACCAGAGAAAGGGCCAGACCGGGTCACCTCTCAGCCCACAGCGCGGCCCTGCATGACTGGGACCTGCGGTGAGCCTATTTCTTCACCTGGGGTCGTCCATCCCGTCGCATAGAGCAGGGGGCCGTGCAGACACAGGGGCTGTGAACACCCCTGCTGTGGGCCTGCCCCGTCCTGCTCCGAGGCCACGACTTGGGGCGGTGGACACGAGACAGAGGCCCTGCCCGGTGACCTCCATCACCGCTCTGCCTCAGTTTCCCCACCTGCACACCCGGAGGCCCTCCCGGCCACACAGCTCGGGGCCGAACGGCCTGTTGCTGCAGCCGGTCACCCTGGCAGGCCCTGTTGCTGCCGGGGGCACTGAGGGTGTGTCCAGGGCCTGTCTGTCCACCTCGGCTGTCAGGGGAGAGGCTGGGGTGCAGTCACCTCCTTCCAGCCTGCCCACCTCCCCTTGGCAGGCGTGGCCGCATGCTCGGGCTGGGCAGGGCGCTGGCCCCACGGGTCGGGACTGTCCCGGCCGCCCCCCAGGGCTCTGGGCAGACAGGCACAAGTCATTGCCTAAGCTGGGTCAGGGCCCCTGGGCACCATCCTGCCTCACCTGCCCACTCTAGCCTGAGTTTCTCTCTCTGCGGCACAGGGTTCGGCCATGGCTGGCCACCGTCGTCCCCCTGCTGGCAGGCCCGTGGGTCACCCCAGGGCAGGCTGCCAGGCGCCCTGAGCACTCACCCGCTCGTTGACCGTGTGGTACCTGCCAGCCAGCTCGTCCCGCTCGGCGCCCGCCTGGGCCAGCAGGTCCTCCAGCCGGGACAGCTCATCCTGCAGGAGCGTGTGTTCCTCCGGCCCGGAGCCCGGGGAAGCCAGGGGCTCCCGCAGCCCTGCAGGTGCAGCAGCAGGGTCAGCCCGTGGCCGTCCAGCCCCCAGTCCGGCAGCCTGTCCACCTGGCCCAGGGGCCCCTGGTGCAAGGAAGCGGCGCCTCCTCTCCTCTGGGTGGGCACGTGCCCACTCACGTCTCTCCCCAGTGTAGCCCAAACCAGCACAGCAGAGGGCCTGTGGGGGCGGCCTGGACACTGGGCACCCCTACCCCCGCTGGGCTTGAGAACTGCTGACTCAGGGCTGCAGGGTCCCGGAAGTGCTGCTCTAAGCACGCAGGGGCTCTCTTGTTCCTTAACATACCCAGCGAGGCCCCTGGCTCCTCTCAGAGGCTGGAGAGGCCCTCACTACCAAAAGGGGTCTCTGAGACCCATGCACGAGGGGTCAGGAGCATGGCCTGGGGCCAGGCTGGTGGCCACAGTGACCAACAGCGAGAGGGCCAGCAGTGGGGCCGGTGGGCAGGGCCGGAGCTCGGGCGGACCGCCGCTCTGCACCTGCGCCTTCCGAGCTCCAGCCTTTAGGATTCTCACTCATCCAGTGAGAAACGAGACTGGCAGTCGCAAGAGTTGCAAACAGAAATGCACGCTGGGTGGGGACGGTCTCCGCGGCTCAGGGGTGAGCACGCTGTGCAGATCAGCTTTTAGCTCCGTGGGTGACTCCGTGGGAGGGTGGGGGTCTCACCCCGGCACAGGACGGTGACAGGCCCGGAGGGGCCAGCCAGGCCAGGGCACAGGGCGGGAGGGCTCCCCGGGGCCGGACTCCCACCCACCGCCCTGCCGCTCCCCTGGGGCGCCCCTCACCTTGGCGAGGCCCCTCGGCCAGGCTGCCAGCCACAATGTCACGGATGCGGGCAGGCACGGGGATGGGGGAGGCCCGCCAGCGCCCCCCGCGCACGGTCAGTGCCCGATCTTCTCTGCTGGCCGTGGGGCTCAGGACGGTGTCCTCCAGCCTCTGAAAGACACGCGCCAAGAGACCCCTGGGGCCGGCAGGTCCTGGCACCGCTGCCTACCCGCCATGAATCCCCTGGAGTTGGGGCAGGGGTACCACCCCGCCCTGGGGAGGACCAGGCGAGGCTGAGGTCCCCCGAGGCCACCTGTGGAGGGGGCAGGCGTCCTGCCCATCCTGGGGGTGCTCAGGCGAGGAAGGGAGAGCGGTCAGGGAGCTCCTAGCCCAGGCTCTGCGCGCCTCTGCAGGGCTGCCCTGACCTCCACCCTGGGTCTCTCCGGGGACGCTGGAAGGCAGAGCCCTCGCCTTTGGCGCCCCTGGAGCAGGCGGTCCCCTGGTTTTCACGGTGGGGTTTGACAGGGAGGGGCCTGAACCCCACCCAGTGGGCCCAGAGCCCTGTGGACAGAGGGGCTGGCAACCAGTAGCAGGACCGGGTTGCACCCACATGGCTTCCTGGAGGATGAGGCCGGCCACCCTGTCCACGGGGAGGGGCCGTGGGGGCCCGGGGACGGGGTGGGGCAGGACTGAGGCGGGGCAGCAAGCGCACAGAGGGCACGGCCTCCGGCCTGGCCCTCCAGAGCAGGTGAGTGGCTGCGGAAGCGCTCTGAACAGGCCTGGGAGCGGTAGCAGACCCGGGGTCCTGGGTCCCCAGAGGCTGGTCCCCGGCTCCCCGGCTCCGGCTGGCACTTGGCCTCGGCCCTGCGGGTTCCTGGCTGCAGGAAGGTGGCCCGCTGGGGGCCTGGGTGCTCTCCAGGGCTGAAGGCAGGGCAGGGCCTTTGCGCTGGGGCCGATCCCAGCCCCGACTATGGGGAGGACGTGTGAACGCCAGGGCCGAGGCAGCCAATTCTGAAGCGGCGTGAGCACTCCGGACATGAGCGCGCGAGGAGTGGTATTGCCCGGGGTCGGGACGTGCCCAGCTGCCCACCGGACGTGACGTTCGCCATGAGGTTCAGGCCATGAGTTCAGGCTGAGGGGGGAACTGGCGGTGGATGTCCTCCCCGGGGGCTCTAGAGCCACAGACTCGGGTCCCCTCACCACCCCTCAGGGCCCAGCGCCCTGTCCTCCAGCAAACGGAGACCCTTCCCCGAACTCTGCCAAGGCTCCACCCCATTCAGGGCGTGGTGTGTAACCGCTGCACAGCCTCTACCTGCCCGCCCTCACCTCCTCTGCCCTCCCTGAAGACCCTCGTGAGGCCGAGACCCCTCACCTGTCTCTGATCTTGGGCCAGGCTGAGGGGACGGAGGGCTTCCTGAGCTCAGCCCTGCCCTCTCGCCATGCCTGGTACAAGCTCAGCCTGATCTGCGCTCCTAGGACCCAAACCTGGCCTCTTCTGCTCAAATCTGCCTGGACAGAAATCCTTCACTTTCATGTCAGTTCCAGGGGGGCTGGGAGTCAGGGTCCGAGCTCATACATGACCCCGGAGAGATCCTGCCCTGCCCGAAGCAGCTCAGTGAGCCGCAGAAACTGAGCCAACCCTGCTGCCCGGCCACGGAGTGAGACCCCGGGAGTGAGACCCCCGGGAGTGAGGACCCGGGAGTGAGGAGCCCGGAGTGAGGACCCCAGAGTGAGGGCCCCGGAGTGAGGGCCCCAGAGTGAGACCCCGGAGTGAGACCCTGGAGTGAGACCCTGGAGTGAGGGCCATGGAGTGAGCCCCTGGAGTGAGCCCCTGGAGTGAGACCGTGGAGTGAGACCCTGGAGTGAGACCCTGGAGTGAGGGCCCCAGAGTGAGGACCCCGGAGTGAGGACCCCGGAGTGAGGGCCCTGGACTGAGGGCCCTGGAGTGAGCCCCTGAAGTGAGCCCCTGGAGTGAGACCGTGGAGTGAGACCCTGGAGTGAGACCCTGGAGTGAGGGCCCTGGAGTGAGCCCCTGGAGTGAGCTCCTGGAGTGAGACCGTGGAGTGAGACCCTGGAGTGAGACCCTGGGTGAGGGCCCTGGGTGAGGACCCGGGTGAGGGACCCCAGAGTGAGGGCCCTGGACTGAGGGCCCTGGAGTGAGCCCCTGGAGTGAGCCCCTGGAGTGAGACCGTGGAGTGAGACCCTGGAGTGAGACCCTGGAGTGAGGACCCCGGAGTGAGGACCTCGGAGTGAGTCCCTGGAGTGAGACCCTGGAGTGAAGGCCGTGGAGTGAGGACCCCGGAGTGAGACCCCGGAGTGAGGGCCCCGGAGTGAGGACCCCGGAGTGAGACCCCGGAGTGAGGACCCCAGAGTGAGGAGCCCGGAGTGAGGACCCCGGAGTGAGACCCTGGAGTGAGACCCTGGAGTGAGGAGCCCGGAGTGAGGACCCCGGAGTGAGGACCCCAGAGTGAGGACCCCAGAGTGAGGACCCCAGAGTGAGACCCCGGAGTGAGGAGCCCGGAGTGAGGACCCTGGAGTGAGGACCCTGGAGTGAGACCCTGGAGTGAGGAGCCTGGAGTGAGGAGCCTGGGGTGAGGACCCTGGAGTGAGGAGCCTGCAGTGAGGAGCCTGGGGTGAGATCCTGGAGTGAGGACCCTGGAGTGAGGAGCCTGGGGTGAGGACCCTGGAGTGAGGAGCCTGCAGTGAGGACCCTGGAGTGAGACCCTGGAGTGAGGAGCCTGCAGTGAGGGCCCTGGAGTGAGCCCCTGGAGTGAGGAGCCTGCAGTGAGGGCCCTGGAGTGAGCCCCTGGAGTGAGACCGTGGAGTGAGACCCTGGAGTGAGACCCTGGAGTGAGGACCCCGGAGTGAAGACCTCGGAGTGAGTCCCTGGAGTGAGACCCTGGAGTGAGGAGCCTGGGGTGAGGACCCTGGAGTGAGGAGCCTGCAGTGAGGACCCTGAAGTGAGATCCTGGAGTGAGGACCCTGGAGTGAGGAGCCTGGAGTGAGACCCTGGAGTGAGGAGCCCGGAGTGAGGACCCAGGGGTGAGGAGGCAGCTCCCCCTCCCCTGCTGTAGGCACTGCCTCCCCTGGGCAGCACCTTCGCTGCGCCTCTCAGCATGACCGGTGTGTGGTAAGCACCCTCCCTGGGCTGAGAGAGGGGAGGAGATGCGGGCAGCCCCTTCCGGGCCCAGCCAGGGAGGGGGCGCCAAGACCACCAAGACCTGCCCGGTCCTCCAGGAAGGCGAGGCCGCAGGCAGGCGCTGAGCCGCGGTCCTCCCTGAGGGGTCACGTCCAGGAAGCCTCCTCCTAGGCCAGGAAGGCCCCGGCCCGAGGCCCCCCTCCCCCGCGCCCTCCCTGCGCTAACGGGAAAGAGCCGCGGCACAGGCTTGACTCATTCCTAACAGTTACAGAGGGTCACTTATTAGCCGGGGCGTCCCCGGAGGAGCTGGGGGCGTAATGGGTTCCAGCTGCGGCCGGGTGCCTGCGATGGGCCGCGGCCCAGATGGAGCCGCTGCGGGGGTGCGCGGAGGCCCTCAGGCCGCCCCCTCCCCCACCCCCAGCGCCCCTCCCCCTCCCCGCCCCTCCCCCCAACCCCTGCAGAAACCCCGGGGGCGGCAGGGAGGGGCCCCAAGTTGGAGGGACGTCCAGCCAGGGCGTGCCCCTGGGCCTGCGCTTGGCTTGGACCCCTCGGTCAGCCACCTCCTTGCCCTCGGGAGACCCCGCGACTCCACCTACAGTTCTGTGGGCCGGGGGCCACCTCCGGGTTTTGGTCTGTCCCTGGGGTAGGCTGTCCTCCTGTGACCTGGAGTGCACTGGGAAAGTTCCAGAAGGCCCCTGGCAGCAATCTCAGCGGTCAGAGAGGACAGCAGGGCTGGGCCTCAGCCTCCCAGAAGACCCCAGACCCGCCGTGGAGCTTGCCCATGTGCCCAGGGCCTTCTCCCCGTCAGCTCAGCCTGCCTCTGAGGACCCCGGGAGGACACAGCCTCCGTGTGACGCCACCAGCAGGAGACCCAGTGGGACGGCCACCTCTTGATTCCTCACTGCCACCCTCCGCGTACGGCTGTATGGACGGGGAGGGCCTCCAGCCCGAGGACCATGGGCTTCCCGTCAGCCCACCCGAGGTCAAGGGGAACTCCCCTCTAGAGATGGGCAGGGTCCCTGCTGTGCCCCGGCCGGCTCGCTGCCCAGCCCAGGCCCGTCACCTGCTGTCGTGAGCCTTGTGCTCTCAGCTTTGAAAATGGGGGGAGGGGGGTCCCAGGGACCCGGGGGCTGCGGCTCCGTGGAGGGTGGGGGTTGCTTCCCTGGGACCCCAATTTTCACAGACTTGAGGGGGCTCGGAGGCAGATGCCGCTGAAGAACAGAGAGGGAGGTCAGGCAGAGCAGGCTCACTGTCCCCGTTGCTGGTGCCCAGCCTCGGCCCCCGAGGGGCCCCTCTGAATCGGGGGTTTGCACAGGCACACAGGTCCACAGAGATGGGGGGACTTGCAAAAGGAGCCCCGCCGCTTCCGGGGGCGGTGAGGCTGCTGCACACCCAGAGCCGGGCTAGGGAGACCCCTGGGTGGGCCAAGGTGGGTCCAGAGGGGCCCAGTGGTGAGGCAGGGAGGGCGGCCAGAAGCCCCGTCGGGTCACCCTGCGAGAGCGGGAGAGCGGCGGGGACCTCGGATCAGCCCGGACAGAGGCAGTCTCGGGGGCAGGAGCCCGGTGAGTGAGGGTGTCCGAAGGTGGCGGCCCGGCCGGCCGGCGGGGTTAGCGGCGGCGGAGCTGCAACAGCGCCACCGTGTGGCCGCGAGGGGTGCTGCAGAAGCTGTGGCTGACCCCGCTCTGGGAAGGAGGCTGGGACCCCCACCCCCAGAGCAGCGGGAATGGAGGGGCTCCCTTGTCTGTGGACAAAAGGGTGAAGCGAGAAGCGCGGCGCTCCTTCAGGGTTCTCAGCACATTTATATGTGTTGTCTCCACCTGAGAAGGCAGCTCAGGGTCGCGCGTCTACAACAGCAGTGGTGGTGTCAGGACCTGCCCTGGACACCCCTCCCTCCCGCCCCGCCCCACCCCCCCCGCAGCGGCCAGGAGGCAGGACTCCGCAGGCATGCTGGCCTGGGGTCTCCCCACCTTGGCGGCAGGGGAACAGGGACAGTCTGGGGCCACCCCAGCCCGCTCTCCTTCTCTGCCCCTGCCCCTCCCTCCTCTTCTGCCCCGGGCACTCCCACGGGGCCCCCTGCACCCCAGGGCTGGGCACAGCCTGAAGAACACACTCGAGGATGGGGCGTCCAGTCAAATCCAGCCCCGGACGTCGGCTTGCCCTCCTTCTGTGGCTTGGCTTGCGGCACAGAGGGCCCTGTGCCCGGGTGGCCACCTGCCAGGCTGCACTTCCTTAGGAGAAAGAGCCTCTCTGTGTCCGGGATAACACCTGGCCCCGCCATGCTGCGTCTCAGGACCGCCCGGTCCTGGTCTCTGGGGCCCTGGGCACCACCCCAGGAGCTGAGTCAGTAGTGTGGTCCTCAAGAGGAACAATGGGGCAGTCCTTGCCAGGCCTGAAACCAGGCACTGAGAAGGTGGGGGACAGCATTTCGTTCACCTCTGCACCCACACCCCCAGCCCCCAGCCCCATCAGCACTTGGCACGTAAGCAGGCTCGTCGGACACGGGTCAGCACCAGGATGACTGAAAACCAAGTCCACAGTCTGAATCACTGACTGAAGGGACGCGGGTCCAGGACGCTGGGAGCGTCCGGCCGGTCCTGGCTGCTCCCGTGTCCCGGTGCCCACACAGGCTTCCTGGAGCAGGTGGCACACGGTGCCCACACAGGCTTCCTGGAGCAGGTGGCATTTGAGTTGGACCTTGAAGGGTAAGAGTCCACCAGCCAGATGGGACTCTGATCAGGAGTCCGGGAAGAGGCAGAGGCAGCGACGTGGGCATCCAGTCTGTGTCTGTGCGGGGCGGGGGGCGGAGGATGCGGGGATACAGGAGAGGTGGCTGGTGGCTTGAACTTCTGCTGAGGACTGTGGGGCCCCATCCTCATTTCTGAGCCAGGAAGGGGGACGTGGCCTGTCTGATGAGTGCAGCGACCCTGGCTGCCGTCCACACAAGGCTTGGCCACACCCTGGCACTCTCAGATCCTTCCAGCTCTTGTCCCATGCATGGGCCCTCCCTCACCCAGACTCTGGGAAGCCCCCAGACCACCCGTCTCCCCCTCGTACAGATGGGGACCCTGTGGCAGAGACAGAGGCAGAACACAGACCCCATCACTGCCCCCCCGACCCCCTGCTGGCACCGCCTCCTTTCCCCTGGAGCCTTTCCCTTCCTCCCCTCCCCCTCAGCACCCCCCCAACTTTGGAATCTTAAACCAAAAATGAAATGGAGGACGCAGGAGGGCGCTGGGAGCCAGCACTCACTTTGCAGTGTCTAGAACAGCCATCAGACTGTGACGTGCCTACTGAGGACAGAAGACCCTCGGGGGCGGTGGACCAGACGGACTGGCACTCCGGAGGTGGGCGGTGGGGCCACCCGCATGGGGGTGGGTCCTCTCCGTTTGCAAGGTCAGCGACAGAGCACTTTGAAGATGCCTTGGGCTGGAACGACCCTCTGAACAGGGTTGGGTTCTCAGCTACCATCATTTTAAAAACAGTAAGCAACCCAACGGGTCAAACACCAGGAGCAATTGTAGTAGTAAAACGTGCCGGGCCTCTCCATTGAGAATGGCACTGAGTAGAAGTGGCAGAAGCGTGAATGGAAGAGCGGTTCTGTCTGTGAATTGGAAGACTCGAGCCCCTCAGATTGGTCTGTAGACTCAATGAAATCCGAGTCCAAACTCCAGCAGTGTTTTTAGCTTGTAGAAATTAACAAACTGATTCGAAAATGCATATGGAAAAATGTGAAAATGTTAGTCACAGTTGTGTTCGACTCTTTGCAATCACGTGGACTGTAGCCCTCCAGGTTCCTCTGCCCTTGGGATTTCTCAGGCCAAAATACCGGAGTGAGTAGCCGGTATTGGAGAAATTAACGGACTGATTTGAAAATTCCTATGGGAGAGGCAAAATTATGGAGGGAATCAGGAAGAAGAACAAAGCTTATGCTCCCAGGCGTGGAGACGTGTCACGGATCCGCAGTGACGAGGGTAGGGTGGCGTTGGTGTAAGGACCACCCGACCCGTGGAGGAGCGTATATGCACACGCCCAGACGCGTGCACACGCTGGGTGGCGACAGATGACACGCGGGGCCTTGGAAGCTGGCGTGGTTTTCGAAGTGGAGCCAGGTTGCCTGGCTGTTCACATAGAAGGGAACGCATGGTGGGCCGCACCTCACGCCACGCAGAGATGGGTTCAGGATAGATTGCGTGTCTAACTGTGCGTGTCACACAATAAAACCTTTAAGAGAAAGCGTGGAAGAACGTCTTTGTGACCTTGGAGTAGGCCCAGTGTGTTTCTTCAATAGGTCACGAGCAGCACGAACCTAAGGGGGAAAGTGGCAGGTGGTGCCTGAACTGCTGCTCAGAAGCACCGTCAGGAGGGCCAAAGGCGCCCAGGAGACATTTGCAGCGCACGCGTTCAATAAAGGGCTGCCTCCAGATTACGCGGTCAAACCCAGATCAATAATAAGCAGCGAAGGCGCCCCAGAGCACAGCTGGGCACGATGCAGAGCAGACCCCTCGCAGAGGGCGATGCCCACAGGGCCAGGAAACCAGGAGTGCGCTCAGCTCCACTGGTCGCTGGGTCAGTGGCGACCAGAGTCGTATGCGCTCTCCCTGTGCCTGCGTGGTGCTCGGTTGCTCGGTCGTGCCCGACTCTCTGTGGACTGTAGCCCGCCAGGCTCCTCTGCCCTTGGGATTCTCCATGCAAGGGTACTGGAGTGGGTCGCCATACCCTCCTCCAAGGGATCTTCCTGACCCAGGGATTGAACCCAGGTCTCCTGCAGCTTCTGCACTGCAGGTGGATTCTTTACCCTTGAGCCACCCGCCAAGCCCTGTGATATCCCTGTATGTTCACCATAATGGCTGACTAGGAAAAGGACAGGAAATGCCAAGTGCTGGGGAGGATGTTGAGCTGTGCACTCAGGATGCCTGTATGTTTTTGTGTGCACACAACACGCCAACCAGAGATGAAAAGGATATCCAGTGAGTTTTCATCACAAAGGCCAGTTTCCAGAATAGGGGCTTCTGCTCTCACTGCCACACTTCGAGGATGATGACTTTTCCAACCGGCCGCCTGTCCACCACGCCCACCTGTCCACCACGCCCGCCTGTCCACCACGCCCACCTGTCCACCACGCCCGCCTGTCCACCACGCCCGCCTGTCCACCACGCCCGCCTGTCCACCACGCCCGCCTGTCCACCACGCCCGCCTGTCCACCACGCCGCGTCCCACGCCGCGCCGCCTGTCCACCACGCCCGCCTGTCCACACGCGCCTGTCCACACGCCCGCTGTCCACTACGCCACTGTCCACCACGCCGCCTGTCCACACGCCGCTTCGTCCACCACGCCCACCACCCACCACGCCGCTGTCCACCACGCCCGCCTGTCCACCACGCCGCCTGTCCACACGCTTCGCTGTCCACCACGCCCGTCCACCACGCCGCCTGTCCACACGCCGCCTGTCCACCACGCCGCCTGTCCACACGCCGCCGCCGCGTCCACACGCCGCCCACACGCCCGCCTGTCCACCACGCCCACCTGTCCACGCGTCCTACCACGCCCCTGTCCACCACGCCCTCCTGTCCACCACGCCGCCTGTCCACGCCGCCTGTCCACCACACGCCCGCCTGTCCACCGTCCACACGCCGCTGTCCACTGTCGCCGCCCGTCCACCACGCCCACCTGTCCACACGCCCGCCTGTCCACCACGCCGCGTCCACCATGCCCACTGTCCACACGCCCGCTGTCCACTACGCCGCCTGTCCACCACGCCTGTCCACCATGCCCACTGTCCACACGCCGCCTGTCCACCATGCCCACTGTCCACACGCCGCCTGTCCACCACGCCGCCTGTCCACCACGCCGCCTGTCCACCACTGTCCACTACACGCCGCCGCCCGCCTGTCCACCACGCCCGCCTGTCCACCACGCCCGCCTGTCCACCACGCCCGCCTGTCCACCACGCCCGCCTGTCCACACGCCCGCCTGTCCACCACGCCCGCCTGTCCACCACGCCGCCTGTCCACCACGCCTGTCCCACCGCCGCCTGTCTGTCCACGCCCGCCTGTCCACACGTCCACACGCCCGCCTGTTCACACGCCCGCCTGTCCACGCCTGTCCACCACGCCCGCCCACCACCAACTGTCCACACGCCCACCGCCCGCCTGTCCACCACGCCCGCCCACCCGCTCAACTGTCTACCACCATTTGTATGACGGTACCCACGCGACTATCCCTTTATTCCTTCGTCCGCTAATCCTGAGCTCAGCAGACTCCATCTGCAGGCCAGATTCAGGCCTGCCAGTTGTTCGTAAGTAAAGCTTTCTGGGAAAATCACCCCACCCATTTGCACACACACTGTCCATGGCTGTCTTCATGCTCTAACGTCAGAGGTGAGCTGTTGCTACAGAAACCTCATGATTTCCAAAGCCTATATATATATTTACCTAGAAATGAAGTTTATTTAATTGCTGGATAGAGAGTGGAGGGGTGGGCAGGCAGGGAATTGCTTTACGAAATGCTCCTGTGGAGAGTGGAGGAGCAGACTTGGTGCCTCGGTGATGTGGGGTCCAGCCCCATGACCGTCACCTGGCAGCCTTGGTTCCCCCCTCCCTCAAGGAAATTCCTACCTCACTGGTGGTGAGTTGGGGGGGCATGGGATACAGGTGATGAGAACCATATGGCCACAGGACTGGAAAAGGTCAGTTTTCATTTCAATCACAAAGGCAATGCCAAAGAATGATCAAACTACCGCACAATTGCACTCATTTCACACACCACCAAAGTAATGCTCAAAATCTGTCAAGCTAGGCTTCAACACTATGTGAACTGAGAACCTCCAGATATTCAAGCTGGATTTAGAAAAGGCAGACGAACCAAAGATCAAATTGCCAACATCCATTGGGTCATAGAAAAAGCAAGGGAATTCCAGAAGAACATCTACTGCTTCACTGACTATGCTAAAGCCTCTGATTGTGTGAATCACAACAAACTGTGGAAAATTCTTGGAGAGATGGGAATACCGGACCCACCTGACCTGCCTCCTGAGAAACCTGTATGCAGGTCAAGAAGCACCAGTTAGAACTGGACATGGAACAACAGACTGGTTCTAAATTTGGAAAGGAGTACGTCAGGGCTGTATATTGTCACCCTGCTTATTTAACTTCTATGCAGAGTACATCATGTGAAATGCCAGACTGGATGAAGGACAAGCTGGAATCAAGATTGCTGGGAGAAACATCAGTAACCTTGGATATGCAGATGATACCACTCTAACGGCAGAAAGTGAAGAGGAACTAAAGAGCCTCTTGATGAGGGTGAAAGAGGAGAGTGAAAAAGCTGGCTTAAAACTCAATATTCAAAAAACTAAGATCATGGCATCTGGTCCCATCACTTCATGGCAAATAGAAGGGGAAAAAGTGGAAAGAGTGACAGATTTTATATTCTTGGGCTCCAAAATCACGGCAGACAGTGACTGAAGCCATGAAATTAAAAGACGCGTGCTCCTTGGAAGGAAAGTTGTGACAAACCTAGACACATATTAAAAAGCAGAGACATCACTTTCCAATAAAGGTCAGTCTAGTCAAAGCTATGGTTTTTCCTGTAGTCATGTATGGATGTGAGAGTTGGACCATAAAGAAGGCTGAGTGCCAAAGAATTGATGCTTTTGAACTGTGGTGTTAGAGAAGACTCTTGAGAGTCCCTTGGACTGCAAGGAGATCCAACCAGTCCATCTTAAGGGAAATCAGTTCTGAATATTCATTGGAAGCACTGATGATGAAGCTGAAGCTCCAGTACTTTGGCCACCTGCTACAAAGAGCCAATTCATTGGAAAAGACTCTGATGCTGGGAAAGATTGGAGGCGGGAGGAGAAGGGGAAGACAGAGGATGAGATGGTTGGATGGCATCATCAACTCAGTGAACATGAATTTGAGCAAGTTCCAGGAGTTGGTGAAGGACCAGGAAGCCTGGCGTGCTGCAGTCCATGGGGTCCCAAAGAGTTGGACACGACTTAGTGACAGAACAACACTAACTAAGTAGGTCAACCAAACACAGGGCAACAAATATTGCCTGATTGCACCCATACGAGGCCCTAGAGCAGTGCCATCTGTAGTGATAGAAAGCGGGACGGGCACCAGGGCCGGGGGTGGGTGGGGAGTCAGTGTTAACGGGAGCAGAGTTCAGTCTGGGGAGATGAAAAACTCCTGGAGACGCTGGTGGTGGTGCTTGCACGATGTGAGTGGACTTAATGCCATTGAACTGTGCACTTTAAAGGGGTGAAAATGGTAAACTTTGTGTATATATAATTTACCACCATTTTTTTTTTCTGGAGAAGGCAATGGCAACCCCCTCCAGCATTCTTGCCTGGAAAATCCCACGGACAGAGGAGCCTGGTGGGCTACAGTCCATGGGGTCGCAAAGAGTTGAACGTGACTGAGCATGCACACACACGTATATATAATTTACTACAATTTTTTAAGTAAAATTTTTTTTAAAAAACAGAAGACTGAATCACTAAAGAAGAGCTAAACACATGTCTCAAAAACCGAGAAGAACAACAATCCAAAGAACTGAAAAGCAAAGAAAGAATAAACACACAAATCAATGAAACAGAAGACAAACACCATAACGGGCACCCACAGCCAGCAGCGTCAGCAGTGGAGACTGTCGGTCGGGGCTGACTTACTCATCCGGGCCTGCCAGGGGCTCGCTTGAACTTCACCCCAAAGTCCTGGGTCCCCAGGGACTCCTGGGTCTCAAACCCCCGGCACCGAGGGGCGGGAGATTGCCCTGCCTCGGACTTTCAGGCTTCAGAACGACAGTGAGAGGAAGTTAGGAACAACTTCGGGCAGCAAACTTGAAAACTGACATATAATGGACAAGTTCTTAGAAAACACCACGACTCAAAACGTAGTGCAAAAGAAAGAGTCTGAACCTTTCTGAAACTTCTGACGGAATTGGGTCTAGAATCACAGATCTTCCTCCCCAGGGCTCCTCTGCCCGTCAGCCGGCTTTGTCCACCTGCTCTGGTCCAGACCCTCAGAGAGTCCAGCTCTGAGTGTGGGTGGGGGGCTGGAAGGGGCTCAGGGAGAAGCTGGGGTGGGCAGCGGCTCTGGCTGCAGCGAGCGGGTGTCTGGGGCTCTGGGGGCGGGGGAGCCCCTTCAGGTCTTGTCCCACGCATGTGAGCCCCATCCCCAGGCGGCGCCTTGCCTGGGCCCCTCGGTTTCTGTCTGCAGCCAGAGGGCTGGAGGAGCCATCTCTCCTGCCATCTGTCTGGGCCGCCTGTCTGGGTGCCTTTGGCGCCCGCCCGCCCGTCTGCTCGCCCACAAGTAATTGCCCTGAGATCTCAGTCACTGCCATGCAGATGACAGGTGCTGGCGGGCGGGCTGTGCACACCTGCCAGGGCTCCCCACGGCTTTCAGATGAGAGCGTCCCGTGGGCAGAGGGAGCTGGGCAGCCTCATGTGCCACGCACCGCTGCCCACTGCTGGACGTGGGCACCATCCTGTGTTTCTCCCTCAAACCAGCATGTAGCCACAGTGACTTCAGCTCTCAAGCTCTACTTTCCTGGACTCCCAAGGGGTGATAGGTTCCCCCTCCCAGTGAGGGGCTGCCTGCCTGGGGAACGGGGGTGTGAGCCGCCCTGCCTCCCCCGCCCCGCCCCTGCCTGGTTGCCAGCTCTCAGCGCGTTGGAGCGCTGGCCTCACGGAGCCGGGCGGACAGTCCACCAGGGCCAGTGCGCTCGCCTTGTGCGTCAGCTGATTCAAATATCCTGCCGTTGCCCCTGCCCGTCCCGGGTGTGCACACACGGCCCCACTGTGTGATCTAATCATCAGCACAGCTGTGGGCCGGGACTCTTCCCTGGGGACCCGTCACCCCCTACAGCATAGTTCTGAGCTTCTAGTCACTGGGTTAATAAACGGCTGAGTCAGCTGGTTCCCAGGGGTTCACTGGGATCCCAGGGGTGAGGCAGGGTAGGGACGGGCTGGCTGTGGAGGCTGGAGCCAGGTGACAGCGGGGGTCGGGGTGCGGGGCTCTTAAGGGGCTGGGATGGCAGGGCTGGGCACTGGGCTGCAGGTCTGGAGTGAAGGGGGGGCGTCGGGGGTGACGCCCAGGTGCTGTGGTTTTTGTCACCCAGGTGGGGGCCATAAAGGGAGACAGAACCAGGACTTCTGGGCCTCACGGAGCAGACCCTAGGGCGGACCACACCCACAGCTGGGCCCACAGCTCTCCAGGAAGGCCCGCTGACTCCCACACTTTGCCACCAAGGCAGCAGTGAGCCAGACTGTTGGGGTGGGAGGGTCCTCCGTCTCCCCCACCGCCAGTGTGCAGGCAGCTGGCCCGGGGCGCAGAGAGGGGGGCTGGCTGCCCGAGCTCATACAGCACAGATCGGGGGGCTGGGGCTAGGCTCAGGTCCCCAGCCTCCAGTTCAGACTCTCCCCAGGCTCTGTCCTATTGAAGTCTGCACGTGTGTGCACCTGTGTGTGCTCGTGTGTCTGTGTGTGCGCCTGCGTGTGTGCTTGTGTGTCTGTGTGTGCGCCTGTGTGTGTGCTCGTGTGTGTGTGCACCTGTGTGTGTGCTCGTGTGTGTGTGTCCGTGTGTTCCTGTGTGTATGTGTGCCTGTGTCTGTGTGTGTGCTCGTGTGTCTGTGTGTGCACCTGTGTGTGTGCTCGTGTGTGTGTGTCTGTGTGTTCCTGTGTGTGTGCTTTTGTCTGTGTGTGTGCTTGTGTCTGTGTGTGCACCTGTGTGTGCTCGTGTGTGTGTATACACCTGTGTGTGCTTGTGTCTGTGTGTGCAGCTGTGTGTACGCTCGTATATGTGTGCGCATGTGTTCCTGTGTGTGTGTGTGTATCTGGGCACACACTCACTCTATGTCTGCGCTGACCACGTGAGCACGTGGAAAGTACCCCTTGCAGCTGGGGAGGTGTGGCCCTTCTGTGCAGGGTCCCTTGCCTCCCAAGGGGCCTTCAGCCCCTGTGCCCAGGAGGGTGCTGGAGGGCGGCCACAGAACTGACCTTGATCACGGCGTCCAGCCCCAGCCGGGACCGCTCGGCGGAGTCCCCGTTGCCTGGCTCACTGGAGGCAGAACTCATCACGGGCTGGTGCACAGGACCCAAGAGAAAGCAGGGGCTCTGCGGCCCGAGACTCTCCTGGACCCTGGCCGGGCCGGGACCTGCGTTTGTGTACCGGCCCTACACCCCGGCAGCACCTGGCTCCTCTGTCCTGGACGCCCAGCTGCCCCTCTGAGTTGGCAGGACAGTGTGGCTGACTGAACCCATAGGCGTTGCTGCAGCAACCAGGACGCAGAGGGCTTGGTTTCCCTGGAAACAGGAGGGCGGCTCTGTTGCCATGGGGACCAAGGAACGCTGTTGTCCGGTAGTTGATTCCCTGGAGACCTGGAGACGCCCTGGGTGACGCTGTCTACCTGAGTGACCACATGGGGGAGGGGCTGGCCTCTCCCCCAGACCCCCACCCATGCAGGGAAGGGCCCTAGCCCTCCGCTGGGCAGTTGCTTGGGGGCCACACAGTAGGTGGGGAAGGCGTGCAGACCGCCAGTCCCTCCTGACTGAGGATCGTAAACCATGGCATTTTCCAAGCCTTTGCAAATGGACTAGAGTTTAGTGGTGTGAAGCCTGTAACGAGTGGGCAGACTGAGCCTGCAGGGGGACCGGGGAGCCCTGGGTGTGTCTTCTGGAGGCTGGTCCCCTGGAGCCCTTCGGGGGACCTGCCCCGGGGTCGTGCGTGTCCCACTTGCCATGGGCGGTCCACCGCTCCCTCCCCTGCACCTTCCCGGGGCCACACGAGCGCGGGCAGCAGCTGACCCGTCAGGAGTGGTGATGGGTGAGGCCAGGAGCGGGGGGCTCAGGCCTGCTTCTGCCCCCAGGGAGGGGGCTCGGGGGCTTGGAGGGCGTGACCCTGCCCTCCGGGGAGGGTTCCTACCTGGGGGCTCAACATGGGGTGCTCAGGCAGGGGGAGGACAGGGGCTGCAGAGGTGGGTGTGACCGTCTGTGCAGACTACTCGGACGAGTCCAGACCAGACTTCACGGTCAGAAACGAGCCCAGCTGGTGAGCCTGGGTGGCTGGGGTTGTTCCTGCCCGTGCCCTGCCCCACCTGACGCCCACCCCGGCCTGTTCTGCCCACTTGAAGCCTCGTGGTGGAGCAGAGCATGCAGAGGTCTGCGGTCCTCGCCCCCCCAGCGTCCTCTCTTTGGAGACGCCTCTCTGGCTCCAGTGGCCATCCCCTCAGGGCTCACAAGGGCCCCGTGGGCACCACCCAGGGCTTCCCTGCCTGGCGTCCATGCTGTGGCTTTAACCCGGGGCCATCAGTGGACCAGCAGGGCCCTCAGGTGGGGCTCAGCCCAGGGCCTGGGCACTGCCCCCAAGGAACGCTCTGGACCGAGTGGAGGGTGTTGTGGAGGTGCTCAGCATGTGGGCCCTGTGGGATGCGCCGGGGGCAGCGTGGGGTCGGGGAGGACCACGGCTCTCCTGACTCGCACACGCGGACCCGGCACCTCCCCCGGGCACTTGGAGGGAGTCCCCGGGCACTGAGGGCCGTGCTGTGGCCTTGGCTACCTCTCCCGGCCCAGCCCGCGGCCGCCCTGGCCCTGTGCGCTGTTCCCCCGTGGAAGCAGGGGCCTCACTGCATTCTCCTCGGCTCGCACTGCATCTATGGCGACAGGTCGCCCACAGACTCCCCAGGGACAGTGCAGAGCCCCAGCCTCGCTGGGCCCATGAGTGGACGGGAACCACAAGATGAGGGGCAGGGAAGCAGAGGCAGAGCTGGCTGGCCTTGCCTGGCCCCGGGGGCCCCAGCATTTACTACCCTTGACCTAGACCCGTCCCGAGAGGATGGGACCTCAAACTCTCAGCGAAGTGCTGACTCCCTTGTGCTCAGGCCACTTCAGGCCCTGGGCAGCCGTGCAGCTGGTGGGGGCGTGCCAGCTGTGGATACGACACGCAGCCCTGATGTGTCCTCTGAAGGAGAGTCACAGCAGCCCTGGGGAGGGTGGGCGTCCCTGTCCCACCCTCGCAGCCTCCAGGCTGGCCCTGCTGTGATCGGCCAGGATCTGACTGGCTGGGCTCCTCCGTGACCCTGGGCCCTGGGTCTCGGGCCTCTTCACACCCCAGGCAGGCGAGTGCGGGATGGCCGGGGACTGCTCACGGCAGGAGTGGCTCCCCTGGTGGCTGGGACTCCGCCGACCCTGGTCTGTGGCCTCTGGGGCTGTGTCCCCTTCAGGTGCTGGACAGAAGCTGCCCTGAGAACCCTGCTGTGGCACCAAAATGCAGCCGAGTCCTGGACACTGGGGCACAGGCTTGGGCACGAGCCGGAACAGCTGACCCTCCGCTCTGAGTCGGTGCCTCCGGCCAGCCCGGCCCTCCGTCCACGCTTAAGGCTGTGGGTGACGCACTGCGGGATCGGGGTACTTGTGGGAGGTTCAGGCTCAGGGGCACTGCCTGCCAGCCTCTCGGGGTCGCCCCGAGTGGCCCCGGACCCGTGCACTGTGGGAGACGGGCCTCAACCCTCCCGTCTCTGTGCAGCACGGGGGACCTCCCGTGACATGCAGGCCACTGCCCAGAGACCACAGGGGACTACCAGCCCTGGTTTTCTGGGGGGTGTCCAGCCGGGGGGAGGCCCCAGGAGCAGGGCCCGGCTGTGTTCATCCACTCAGAGGGCTGCCCGAGGGCACTGCTGTGGGCAGGCTTGGGGGCTGGTCTTGGGGAAGGGGAGTAGGAGTGACTTGTGGCCTCGCCTTCCGACACCCGTGCTCATGGGCGGCGCAAGGAGACAGCCAGCTTTCTGCTACCTTTTTGTCACAACAAAAACACACTGAAAAGAAAAACAAGAACGACCCACACCAGCCTGCAGACCCGGAAGCAAATGCTTCCCCCGCCCCTGCGGCCCGGCACCTTCAGGAGAGAGCTGGTCGACTCCTGGGTCGGGCTGTGCCGATGACACCGCGCCTAGGGGAGGGCTCGGAGGAGGAAATGGCCACCCGCTCCAGCGCTCTTGGCTGGAAATCCCGCGGACGGAGAAGCCTGGCGGGCCACAGTCCACGCAGTCACAAAGAGTCGGATGCGAGTGAGCGACCGATACACGCAGGGGAGGGCTGTGGGCTGCGGGCTGGCCCTGGGCTGACTGACCGGCCTGGATGGGAGCTGGGCCGCCCTGGGCTACCCCGATGGCGGTCTTCCGCTCCCTGGGCCTGAGAGGGCATCTGCCCGGGCCCCTGTCTCACCTGCTCCTCCCCGCACCGTGATGGGCCCGCGGAGCCCCTCCTCTCCCCACAGGCCTTGCCCACCCCTGTCCATCCGTGCCTGCCCGGCTCCCTTCCCGCCTGGGACACCTTCATGGGTCAGCTGTCCACTGCCCGCTTGGTGGGGCGGGGGTTACCTTCCTGGGGACCGTTGCTGGTCACCTGCACGCCTGCTTCTCCTTGAGGGGTCCCAGTGTCCACAAGCACCCAGACGGCTCACCCCCTCAGGGCTCTGCAGCCCCCGCTGGATGGACGGACAGAGCCTCACACCCCAGCCTCACCCCCGCACCCGCTCGCACAGGCCTCTTGAGGCTCCTTCGAGACATGACGGCCTCCCCGGCTTCTCCATGAGCCTCAGGGTCAATTGGCCCGGCACCCCCTTGCACACCCAGTCCTGCGTGTTCCCTCGTGCTCACACCAGAGCTGGGTAGCCTAGGAGGAGAGGCTGCAGCCAGGCAGCTGGCTGGCTCCTGGGGGCTGTTGGCTGCCCCTGCGCCCACTGTGCCCCTCCCGGCTACCCGCAGAGCCTCTGAGGCCGACGGGTGGTCAGGGGGACAGTGCCTGGGCTGCAGGCACCAGGGGTGGTGGCAGATCCTGCCACAGCATGGGGGATGCATTCAGGAGACCAGGCTCAGCCTTGAGGGCAGGGCACCCCTGCACGTGTCTGCCATCCAGTCAGGTGGTGGCCGGTGATACGGGGTGTGGCGTGAATGGGCTGGACCCGTGGGCATGTAGAGGAGGCAGGCCACTCCAGGTGAGGACGGGGACCAGAGCCCGGGTCTGATCCCGGCCATTCGGAGGCTGTCCAGGGTGACTGCTAGCGGTGTCCTTCGGGGGGCCTGGCTTCCCTTCTCTGCAAGCCCCTGGCCACCTGGGCTGTCCATCACCTGTGCTGAGCCCATGTCGGGGCCGCCGTTCAGGAGCCTGTTCGGGGGGACGCATGCCCCTTCGAGCGCGCGTGGGAATTCCTGAAATATGTGCTCCCTCGCTGAGTTTCACTGAGAGGCGGAAGCAACGCAAACACGCGGGCTGAACTGCCCTGCACCTCCCGCCCGCGGGGAGCTTGTCAGACCCGTTGGGGCACTGAGCATGCCTACTCCCCTGGCTCCCGTGCCTCTGCGCTGGGGTCTGTGGGTCGCTGGTCCCGGGGTCTGAGGCCTGCCAGGTGGGCGCCCACTCCCCTCGTCTCTCCCTGCAGGGAGCTCACGTCCAGCTTCCCGGGACGTCTGCCCCATGGGCCCACAATCCCTCTTGTTGCCCAAGTGCCCGCTGTGTGAGCGCCTCTGGCCGCCAGCAGCCACCCTGGGTGGGGGAGCACGCTGAGGATGCCTGGTGGGGGTGTTGTCAGGGGCTGTCAGGGGACCAGCCTGCCTAAGCCGCTCGAGGGGACACAGGAGTGGTCAGGGGTCAGGCAGGCAGGGGCTGAGGCTTGGCCAGAGATGGAGGAGAAGGTTCCTGGGAGCGTGGACACAGGGATGACACCAGAGAGGCTCCTGGTCAGGTTTGTCTCCTGGAGGGCCAGCCCCGACAGCTCAGAGCCAGGGACCAGAGGCCTGGGGAGAGGTGGGCTGGGGTGGACAGTCTGTGGGGAGTGGGGGAGCAGATCCAGGACTCGCTGGGCAGAAGCGGGACTCCCCTGAGACCGGAGCGGGGCGGGGGGAGCCCTCTGCAGGAGGTTGGAGATGCACGTTGAGTTTGCTGGGTCCGAGGGGTCTGCCAGACCCTGGGGCACATGGGCCTGGCTGTGGGGTGCCAGGAGCAGGGGCACCAGCAAAGGGTGAGGATGGGCACGGGGAGGGTGAGGAGCGTGCACGGCCAGCCTCTGGCCCTTCAGAGCTGCTGACCAGGAGCAGTGCTCCAGGGACGGCAGGGGCTGGTGCCCCGGGTGGGGAGGGCCCCTGCCCCAGGGTCCTCAGGGCGCAGAGCCCAAGGCAGCCCGTTGGGCATGGCATGGGCCTTCCCTTTGGCTCAAAGCTCTTGGCACTTTGGGTAGACAGGCGTCGCCAGGTCTCCGGGGCGAATTCAGGAGAGTGGTGAGATTCGTGGGAGGGTGACGCTGGAGCAATGTGAGAATCCTTGAGTCACAGACGGTGGCTCCAGATGCAGGCAGGACCCCGTGCCGAGGGTCAGGTCAGGGCGGAAGGGCCCCAGTGCGTCTCCCTGCAGCTGAGCATCCTCCTGGCAGGCGGATGAGCAGGGCACCAGGAGGGCTGCTAACAGTGTGGGCTTGAGCCGCCGGAGCTGCCCTGGGCTAACTGGGCTAACCGCGGAGGGCAGGGCCAGCCGGGCTGAGGATGCGGATCTGCCTTCTGTTGACTATCACGAGCTGCCTTGTGAGGTGGTGGGCTCCTCATCCCGGGAGGTGTGGACGCAGAGACATCCCGCGGGGGCTGCAGCTTCTTAGGGGGGTTTCCAAGCCCCAGGAACGGAGTGCTTGATGCCGGTCCTGCCTGCAGCGTTGAAGTGTGCACAGCTCCCTGGGTGTCTCAGGCGGGGGCGGGGCGGGGCTCCCCTGGAGCACTGCAGGCACAGCGTCTCCAGATGCCTGGCCGGGGGAGGGCCCCGTGTTCACGGTTTGCAGACCTTGCGGTGGCTGAACACAGATGCACGGCCAGCCTGGCGGGGCCCGGGGTCGGCAGGGCATTTCCCGAGGCTGGCTGGGATTTGTGAAGTGGCAGGCGGGGCTGGACTGTGCTGGAGTGGGCGGCAGGGCGAGGCTTCCCAGGCCGGCCAGGCTGGCCCAGGGAGGCCCTCTCTGGAACCAGGCTGGGTCCAGCTCCAGGCCCCGGGGGTGATGACTCCTCTCAGGCTGAAGGGCAGGCGGGTGGGAGGTGGGCCCCTCAGGGGTCTGAGGGCCTGGGGCTGGGCGCCGGGGCTGGACACATGCCCTGCAGGGGGAGGAGGCAGGGGGTTTGGGCTCCCTGCTTTATGCGGGCACAGGTGCCTGATGGGGGTGGTGTCTGGGTTGCCATGGAAACATAGCCTCGCAGCCTGGCCCTCAGAGAGAGGCTGCTGGGTGCTGGAAGCTGCAGTGGACAGCTCCCACTGAGGGGTCGGCGCGGCCTTCGGCCTGCTCACCTCTCATCCGAGCAGCGGGGATGGCCCGCGTCCCACCTGTGGCTGCTGTGACGGGCATAAGGGTGGAAAGGGGGCGCCCGGGACAGGACAGCACGGGGTGGGGGGGCTGGGCCCAGAGGGGCAAAGTCCCAAGCCTGGACGCCCTTGGGCCTGAGCCGTGGAGCCACGGTGGCTGGCGGGAGGGAAGCCAGGCCCCGCCCGCCCGCGACGTTCCTAATTGCTGATGCCTGACTCACCCTCACTTCAAAGCCGGGGCCCCATTCAGCTATTTAGCTGCTGCACCCCGCCCGCCCGCCCGCCAGTCGCTGGTGGGAGCCGGGCCGCTTGCAGCAGGCACCTCCTCCCAGCCCGTTCCCGCGGGCTATGCCCGCAGCCATGGCCGTGCAGGTGCCCCTGTGGCACCACTACCTGCAAGCCCTGCGCTCGCGGGCGGCGTCCCGGGCACAGGAGCACCAGCGCGCGGAGGACGTGGTGCTCACCCTGCTGGAGCGGGCGCACGCCCTGGACCCCCGCTTCCTCGTGGACTATTCCCGGGACCTGGAGGCCTTCCAGTTTGCCCTGCGCTCCTCGGAGGGCCCACTGGACGTGGAGGTGCCCCTGTGGGTGGACGCCGAGGCCCTGGTGATTGAGCAGATGGGGGCCGCCGAAGCGGGGGACGGCCTGGGGTGCTGCCGCCTGGGCCTCCCCAAGGAAGCGGCCGGCCTGGAGCGCTGGAAGGCGGACGACGTCTTCGAGGCCTCCCCGGAGGGCAGCGCTGGGTGCTGCGGCCACATCGTGCCCAGCAAGGTCCTGCGGGTCCTCAAGGACCTGCTGGTGGCGGCCGTCGTGTACTGCAAGCACCACGGCCTCATCATGCCAGGTGTGGGCGAGCATGCTCCACATGCGTGTGCAAGGGTGTGTGTGTGTGTAATGTGGGACTGTGGGATCTGAGGGCATGTGTGCGCACATGTGTGGGTGTGTGTGTAAGTGAGGGATGGCAGGCCCGTGAATGCATGTGTAAGCACACGTGTGTAAGTGTGGGATGACATGGTGCGGAGTGCATGTGTGTGTGTGTAAGCGTGGGATAGCAGGATTGTGAGTGCATGTGTGAACACACGTGTGTGAGTGCACACATGTGTGAACACACATGCAAGCGTGGGATAGCAGGATGGTGAGTGCATGTGTGAACACGTGTGTGTGCATGAAACTAGGATCATGAGTGCGTGTGTGTGTGTAAGCGTGGGATAGCAGGATTGTGGGTGCATGTGTGAACACATATGCAAGTGTGGGATAGCAGGATGGTGAGTACGTGTGTGAACACACGTGTGTGTGAGTGCACACATGTACGAACACGTATGCAAGCGTGGGGTAGCAGGATGGTGAGTGCATGTGTGTGTATAAGTGTGAAACTGTAGGATCATGAGTGCATTGTGTGTGTAAGTGTGAGATAGCAAGTTCATGAGTGCACGTGTGAATGCAAATGTGGGTGTGTAAGTGCATGCATGTGTGATCGTGTGTGTGTGTGTGTGCAAGTGTGGGACTGTGGGATCATAAGTGCATGTGTGCACACGCGTGAAGGGGTGTGTGTGCCGGTGCACACAGGCCTGTTTCTATGTACGCTGGTGTCCTGGCCCTGGGCAGGTTCTGTGGTGGGAAACTGTCCGGTGAGCAGGCTCTGGCCTCAGCGTCTCCCTGGTTGCCCTGGTGATGTGATCTGATGGGTGGGGGCCGTGGGCGGCACTCCTGACAGGCCCAGAAGTTGTGGGCCCCCTTCCAGCAGGTGCTGCCTGGACCTCACGGGCGCTGGAAGGACAGCCCAGCACGGCGGGGGCCCTGGGTGGTGAAGTGCCTCCTCCAGGGGGCAGGGCCGAGGGGCAAGGCCTGGGAACCAAGACAGGCTGCACGGCTGCCCCAGGAGGGGACAGGACGAGGCGCCTGTGGCTGTTGCCTGGAGTCCTCTTGGCCCCACATCAGCGAGTGGGACAGCAGCCACCCGAGGGGTGCTGACCTGTCCCGGGCAGCCCAGCGTATGGAGCTCAGGTCTGACCGCACGTCCAGGCTCAGGTCCTGCAGGTTCCGGGGGAGCCGGGCGTCTGTCTGCAAGCCAACGTGAGGACTCCGAGCCCACAGGGGGAGGCTGTCCACCCGGCCCCCACAGGGCTGCTGCAAGCTGATGGCAGACACGCCCCACTGGGTGGCCGCAGCCTGTCGCAGGCGCTCCTAAGCTCAGCCCCGCCCGCGTCTTGTCCGGTCCCCTCCGAGCTTCGCAGTGACCGCCGGCAGCCGGGCAGGCTCGTCCCACGGGGCCCTGTCACCTGCAGGGCTCTCTCTGCCCAGTGGCCAGGCCCCTCCTTACCACCCACGCTTCCTGCTGCAGGAAATTCCAGGCGTTGCTTCTGACACTTGCCTTAAAAGGGAAGCGGCAGCCCAGGCTCAGGGGTTCAGGCCGCCCCCACCCTGGGAACCGGTGAGACCGGGCAGGCTGAGGCGGGGAGTGCCAGGGACGGTGGGTGCGGCTGGCTGCCTTCCAAGCCACCTTTCTGTGAACAAAGGCAGATAAGGAAGTGAAACTGCCCAGGTGTCTGCATGACAGGGGCCTCCAACCACGCTGAATGGGAGGGGCTGGGGGTCCCTGAGCCCTTTCCCCACTCAGCTGGTGGGGAGAGAGCCCTGCAGGGGACGGAGTGGCCCCAGTGGTAGGGCTGGGACCTGCTCTGGGCGGGGTCCCAGAGGTGGCCCAAGAGCTGCCCTGCCGGACATTGTGGGGGAGGGGTCTTCGTACAGGGGTGGGGAGCACGTGGGCTCTTCCCGGAACCCCGGGGCCGTGGGAGGCCCGGGGCGGGCAGTGCAGAGTGGGCTCACCAGCGGCGAGACGGTCCTCCAGGGCATGTGCTGGGGACTCCCTTTGGGACCTGATGACCCGCCCTCTGGGCCCCAGCTGGCCGGCCCCTGGCCTCTGGCCTGGCACCCTCTCTGGGCAGCACTGGGAGGGCAGGGAAGACCCCTCCTCACCCAGGCCGCACACAGAGCCCCTCCTGCTGCCCTGAGAGTACCTGCTCTCTCCGGGGTGTGTATGTGTTTGGGGTAAGGTGCATGGAACGTCCCCTCCTGGTGGTCTGGGGCGCTTTCCAAGGCTAGACTGGGCCCCTTGGGGTCTGGGGAGGAGGCGGGGAGTGGGAAGCAGGTCAGCTAGAATGTGCAGCAGGAGGCAGGCTCCGGTGCCAGGCCGGCATGTCTGGTGGGGTCCAGGGCCTCCTCCTGGATGAGGCTGTGCCCAGCCAGCTCCTCACCACCCTGGCTGCAGGGCCACTGGGTGCTCACTCAGGCCTGGCCCTTCCTGGACGGGTGTCACGGGTGGAGCCTGGAGGGGGCTCTTGGGTCACGCAGGGGCGCAGGGGTGGGAACTGGGGAGCAGGCGGGCCTGATCAGGGGATATCCAGCTATAGCCAGGCCCCCTCGGGCTCTGGAGCTGGAATGCCACAGAAGCTGCCCCCACCCTCTGGAGGACCCGCAGGGGCTACAGGCTGCGGGGAGGGTGGGACCGACTTCCAGCAGCCCAGGGTGTCCCTAGCAGAGGGGCTGCTATGACCCGCCGGTCCGGGGTTAGGGGCCCACGGGTCCAGGAAAGGGGTGCTGAGGCAGCCAGGGACTGAGGGGGCACTGGGTGTCCCAGGGCGTGGGGCTCAGCCTTAAAATCAGCCTCTTCGAGCCAAGGGTTAGGAACCTCCAGACCCCAGGGACCTGGCGGCCTAAACAACAGAAGCACATTTCCTCGTGCTCTGGAGGCTGAGGTCCCAGGTCCCAGGTCACGGTGTCCGCGGCCTGGTCTCCCTGGGGGCGCCCCTGGACTAGAGATCCGCCCCCCGCCCCGGGTGCTCCTGTGGGCTTTTCCCTGAGCAGACCGCTGACGTCTGTTCCGTGAGCAGGTCTCACTGGGTCAGGGCTGCCCGAGGCACGGGGGTTGGGGTTCGGAGGCCGGCCCGAGAGAGGGGCTGGCTTAGCAGGTGGCCCATTGCAGGCTCCCTGAGCGCGGACAGCCTGAGGGAGGAGCAGCTCAGCCTGTCCCTGCGGGTGTCCAGCGGCTGGAGGACGCTCCACTTCAACATGGTGCCCGTGGTGCGGAAGAGGCTCAGGGTGCCTGCCCTGGAGGGGGCCCAGCTGGTGCCAGGGTTCCCTGAGGGCGCCCTGCGAGGGATCATCCGCCAGGAGGTGGCCCTGGTGCCGGCCGGCGCTGAGCTCTGGAGGTAGGATGCACTCGGGTGTGCGGGGCCTCGGGGAGCCGGCGGGAGGGGCGGCCCATCACCCCTCTGCTCCCCACTGCGGGCAGGGATCCTGCAGAGTCCCCTGCCCACCCCTGCCCTGGGCTCCTGAACAGCGCTGCCGTTCCTAGGGCCTCAGGGATCCCACCAGACTGCTTGCCCCCCGCTGCCAGCTCCTGGCGCTGGGGACAGGGAGGTGCCTTCTGTCCCACTGGGGAGGGGGCGCTGTCAGGCACCTGAGGGGGGACTCGGAACTCTGGGGGGCTGTCCTGGGTGGCCTCCTCTGTCACCCCACCCAGCACCTTCCCTTCAGGTGGGACAGTGGCGAGGGTCAGGGGACTGATCTGGGGCCGCAGGGCAGCGGGGAAGCCCCTTGCGGGAGGGCGGTCAGTGTCCGAGGAGAGGCATTGGCCCTGGGCTCTGCCTTTCCCAGACGTGCATCCCCCACCGTGAGGGAGGGGACAGCTCCTACTTGGGCCGTCCAGCTGCAGGCCCCCCCACCCGGCCCTGGAGCTCCCACAGCCCCACCTTGGGTCCTGGGTCCCCCTCCAGGAGCTTGTGCTCAGGAAGGGTGGCCCGTCCTGCAGGGGAGGGGAGCCCCCCTCAGTGTCTGTGAGGGGAGGTGGGGGCATGGGGCTGTGGCTGAGCTCCCCTCAAACTCAGGGCTGGGGACTGTGTCCCATCCTGACCTGACCTGGCCTGGAGTGGAGACGTCACCCTGACTGGGCAGGGGGCTTCACCCGGCCCCTGCCCGCCCACACAGAGCCACTGCTTCACCCCTGGCGGGTCACGGTGGCATCTTCCTGTCCACACGAAGAGGGCCAGACGTGCCTGGGGGCACTCAGCCACCCCCCACATCCTGGGTCTGAGCTTCTATCTGGAAATGGGACGTTCCGCCCCCGAGGGCCCATCAGGGGTGGGTCCTGAAAAGCGCAGGGGCCTGCGAGCACCAGGCCAGCCCCTGTGTGGCCTGGCCATCCCGTGGGGCTCAGAAGGCCACCGAGGCGGCGACCGTCCTTTCTGAGCAGGTGCCTGGAGGCCTGGGCGGCTCCGGTGCTGACCGCCCACGTTGATGGGCTCCAGGGTCTCCACTGACTACCTGCTCACCAGGCTGCTGGGGGCGCTGGGCTGCCTCCGGGGCCACCGCCTAGACAGCCTGTCCATCCTCGACCGGGTCAACCATGAGAGCTGGCGGGACGGTGGCCGGAGCCCAGGCCTGACCTTTGGCCACTTGAAGGTTTGTGGTCCCCGCGTGGCCTCTCCCGGGCCCGTGTGAAGGGGGAGCGGCTAGGCTGGGGTCCTTGGGGGGCGTGCGGCAGGGCGTCAAGTGGCAGGAAGGGCCCCTGGCTGGGGGCTCGGGTGCGGGAGGAGGAAGTGCTGGGGGGAGGGGGGCAGATAAGTCTGTTCTGGTGGCTTTCAGATGGATTCAGGCATCCTGGACTCACAGATGAGGGCAGGGACGATGTCACCGGGCAGGGCATTTTGTGTAGGGCTGCAGGGCATCAGTAGGAGTTCGTGCAGGACGGGGCACGTGGGAAAGGCCCAGAGGATGGTGGGAGCCTCAGAAGCCCCTGAGCTTGATGCCAGGGAGAAAGAGGGGCGTCAGGGTGGGGGCCGCTGGGACGCCCAGGGAGGCACAGAGGCTGGGGCAGGCGTGGGCAGGTGGGGCCTCCTCGGGGTGGGCTGACCTGATGCCCCGCAGATGGTGCTTCTGTGGGCCGCCGCGCTCTTCCCCGCGCCCGAGGACTGGGCAGAGCTTCAGGGCGCCGTGTACCGCCCCCTGGTGGTGCTGCTCTGCTGCCTGGCCACCAGGAACCTGCCGCACTTCCTGCACCCCGAGCGGAACCTGCTGCAGGACGCGGGCCTGGACCTGGGCGCCCTCTACCAGCGCGTCGAGCGCTTTGCCAGCCAGCCCGAGGCCGCCCTGCGCATCCACGCCACCCACCTGGGCCGCAGCCCCCCACCGCGCGTGGGCAGCGGGCTCCGGGCGCTCCTGCAGCTGCCCGCCGGCGGGCCTGCCTACTGGGCCACTGCCTACTTCGATGTCCTGCTGGACAAGGTGGGCGCAAAGGCTGGGGGGCCCGGCAGGTGTGGGGTCATGGTGGGTGGGGAGGGACCCCTGTTGTGTGGCCCCTGGTCAGGAGCCAAGGAAGGTGGGGCAGGTCAGTCTTTGCTGGGGCAGTGCAGCAGGAGCGTCAAGCCATGAAAGTCCCCAGCTGCCAGGGACCTCAAGGGCCAAGGGCCCATCTCGGAACCAGGCCATCTGAGCCTGCCCCCGGTGCCCCCTGAACTACCCCCAAACCCACACTGGGCAAATGCTAAGAGCCCCGCCTGCCCCCCGGGCTCCGTTCCTTGTGAGAAAGTGCGGCTACCCCAGGCCTGCTGGGGACAGCTTCCTGCTGCTTCCCTGGACTCGGGGGTCCCTCGGCCAGCCCACGTCCGGGTGTGTCCGCCCGCTGCCCCACCTTGAGCCCCCAGGCTCCACCGGCTCTGTTAGGTCTCCCCTCCCCCTCCACAGAGCCCCTCCAGCTCCTGTCCAGGTCTCACCCCACCTTGAGAGCCCACACGGGCTCCTTCCAGGGTGCGTGGGGTGGGGCGGCAGTGCACCCGGGGGGCTTCCCTGTGTCAGGCCCGTCCAGGGAAGGGCCCGGGAGAGAGGGCCCCAGGTGTGTCCACCCTCAGGGAGGATTGCACAGGTGAAGACCCAGAGGGAGAGACCCAGGGAGCGCCCGACGGCCCCGACGGCCCGTGACCCCGCTGTCCCGCCCCGCCTGCAGTTTCAGGCCTTCAACATCCAGGACGAGCAGCGGGTCTCAGCCATGCAGAGCGTCTTCCTGAAGACCAAGACCCTGGGTGCCGAGGAGCGCTGAGCGGGGTGCCCGGCTCACTGCCCTCTGCCGGCGGCACCGCCCACAGAGGCTCCGGGAATGTTTGGAGGAGGGAACAGGCTTCGCCTGGAGTGGATTTGGGGGTGGAGGGCCTTGTCCCCAGGGCCCACCCGCGCCTGTCCAGGGGCAGCCCTGTGGGCATCTAAGTGTGCTGGACAGTGGGTCTCGGAGGCCCCGGGGTGAAGGTGCTGTGCGCTCCGTGTGCCAAGCCCAACGTATGATGTCATCAAGGCCAAAAGCTGAGAGTCCTCGGGGGACCGGGAGCTCGTCTGCACCTGCTGCTCCAGGGGGTGGGGCCTCTGAATCTGCCTTGAATCTGCTAGAGCACTGCTTGTGTCTACGGGGGCTGGGACTGCCTGCTTTCTGGACACTCGAAGTGGACAAGCTTGTGTGCATACACCCTTCTCTGTCCCTGTGAACGACCCCTGCCCGCCCCCAGTCCTCACCTGCTGGTTCATGAGGGAGTCACCCGCAGCCCCCTGCCAGCGGCACCGTGGCAGAAGCACCCCTGCCAGGTGAGGGGGCTTCTCCCGGCAGATGGCGCCCCCGTCCCTGGTCGTCTCAGCTCTCTGCTGTTTCCACCTCCCGTCAGCGCACTGCCGGCGGCCTGTAGCCCCTCCCCCCGCAGGGCTGCCCACCCTCTGGGTGCCCCGGCCAGCAGGCATTCTGCAGTCTTCACTCTGCCTCCCAGCGACGGGACTCCTAAGTTCTGAGCCACAGCGCATGCCCCAGGTTCTGAGAAGGTGGCTGCAAACCCCAGTGAGTCCATGTGGCAGCCACCTCCCTGGACCTCCTCCGGAAAGTGGTCACATGCACGCTGCGGAGGGGATAGGTGGGCCTCTCTGAAGGCCGTGGGACCTGGGGCCTGAGCTGACGCTAATTGGAGGGGACACGGAATGCCCCCAGGCCCATCCCGCGCCCTGCCGCGAGGCAGGAAGCTGCAGAAGGTGTTAGCTTGGTCCAACCTGATTCGTGAGGGGTGCAGTGTCCTGGCCCACCCTGTGTCATTTCTCTGATGTTGGGGTGGACGCAGGGGGCTGTACTTAGCAGGGGTAAGAGCTACAGCTGCAGGAAAGACCAAGGGGAAGACATAACCACCAACTGCCACGGCCAAGAGTCCGGCAGAACGTCCCGAAGGCCAGTGTCAGGACTCAGCGCCACTGTCAGAGACCCGGGCTCACAGGATGACCTCAGCGCAGAGGTCAAAATGAGGCTCTGAGAATGGGGGCTCTGCACACCTGCGGGGCAGGGGGTGTTTGGGAAACCTCTGCACCTTCCTCTCACTTTTGCTGCGAACCTAAAACTGCTCTAGAAAGGGGTCTAAAGACAAATCAGAAAATAAAAATCTCCGTTGGATCATGGTGAACGGCAGGGGATTACATAAACAGAGCCAGGTCACACGCGGCAAGCCAGCTGCTGCGCTGTGGCTCCCTTCAGCGGGGCAGACGGCACGGCCTCGGGGTCCGGCGCCTACCTAGCGGGGACTGCCCCGTTTCCAACACCACGAGGGAGGGAGCTCACAGCAGCCTGCAGTCACGTGGGAGAGGCACCAGTGTCGCGTGGCATTGCCCCAGACTGGCGCTCACCCCCCTGCTCGTGTCCCAACGTAAGCCTGATGGAGCTTCATTGTCCGGACGACCTGTAGGAAGTCACGCAGGTTCACTGTGTGGTGACGTCCGGCAAATACACCTGGCGGCATGGGCTGGCAGTTCTGTGCATGCTTGCCAGTGCCCTTCACTACAAAGGGCGGGGAAGTGACACTGGGCAAAATGCGGGTGAGGCCTCTACACTGAAAACTAAGTCCAGTTTTTCAAGACCTACATTAACCTTCATGAATGGGAGTTTGTAATTTTTTAATGTTTCCATTCATCTTGGTACATTTTTTGTTGTTCAGTCGCTCAGTCCTGTCTGACTCTTTGCGACCCCATGGACCGCAGCACACCAGGCCTCCCTGTCCATCACCAACTCCAGAGTTCACCCAAACTCACGTGCATCGAGTCGGTGATGCCATCCAGCCATCTCATCCTCTGTCGTCCCCTTCTCCTCCTGCCCCCAATCCCTCCCAGCATCAGGGCCTTTTCCAGTGAGTCAGCTCTTCACATCAGGTGGCCAAAGTATTGGAGCTTCAGCTTCAATAGATACGTAGATTTACTGCAATTCCTACCAAAATTCCAATACGCTATTCTGAGGAAAGAGACAAGCTGACTAAGATGTATATGATTTCAAGACTTATGATAAAGCTGACGTACTGAAGACGGTGCGGTGTGGACACAGGAGAGATAAGCTCATTAACGCATAGGCGCAGAGGCAGACCTTCACCTCTGGTCAGTTGGAAAAGGGGCCACGCCAACCAGACAGGAAGGAAAGTCTGTTCAACAAACATTGGAAGGATTGGGTGTCCTCTGGATAAACGTGAACCTCGACCCCTTCCCCACTGCACCCACAGGGTCACCGAGAGGGGGTTATAACCTCAACAGAGAGCTGACACCACAGGGCTTCGGAAGAAAACCTGGGACGAGGTCGTCAGGACCTCCAAATGGACAGGACTTTCCCGGGGAGGAGCCGAGCAGCACAGACCGTGAAAGACACCCAGGAAGAAAGGGGACTTGAGCTCCAGGGTTTCAGGGCCTTTGCCTCTGAGCCCCTGTGCTGACTGTAGCCGCCCTGTGGCAGGATCTGGATCAGCCCATTGGCGCCAGCTCCCCTGGTAGCTGAGAGTGCCGCGGGCTGCAGGCCTCGGGTCAGCTCAGGGCCCTACCCAGGGCCCACAACTGTGCCCAGCCCCCACCTGCTGAGCCACAGGGGCGGAGCTAGGCCCACGCCAGCCCTCCCCTAGACTCAGGGCTGCCGGGGGACAAGTGCCCATCTCGACAAGAGCGGGACCTGGGAGCCTGCCTCCTGCAGGCTCTTAGGTCTAGTGAGGACCGGGACACATGGATGTGGCCATGACCACCAGCAGCACACTCTGGTCGGGCCTGGCCGGACCCTTCCTAGGAAGGAGAGATGAGGGAGCTGGACCCAGGCAGACTCCCAGGGAGGGGCAGGGGCTAGGGGCAGGGGGTCCCAGGCAGGGGGCTGGGGGCTAGGGGCCGGGCTGGGGCGGGGTCCAGGCAGGGAGCCAGGGGCAGGGGCAGGGGGGCCGGGCTAGCAGGGCAGGGGGGGGGGCCAGGGCTGGGGGGGTCAGGGGGGGGCAGGGGGGAGCCAGGGCAGGGGGTTGCAGTCCTGGGGCCCTCCTCTGCTGCACATGTGAGTGCAGAGGGGCCCAGGGCCGGGCCCTCCCAGGCTCTCAGGGCCTGCAGGGTGCTGCATGTGTGCCCGGTTTTCCTCAGGGCCTGAGTACTGGCTGTGTGCTCCTGAGCTCTTGGTGCCCTAGCCGTGACCCTGTGGGCCGCGGGGCCTCTGTGGAGGTGGTGGGAGAGGAGGTGTTTGCAGGCTCAAGATCTAGGCCCAGACTGTGCAGTGACAGGGACCCCAGGCAGCTGACTGACTCACACAACCCGTCCTCCAGCCCAGATCCTTCCGGCAAGGCTCTGCTCCCTGAATCCAAACCCCCAGCTCAGGTGCAGTCAGGGAGCAGGGCTCCACACAGTGAAGACTAATGAAGCCACTTCTTTATTGAACCTTCGTAGGAGGCCGGGGACCTATGGGGGCGACAGCTCAAGGGGAGGTGCTGAGGGTCCACGCGGCCACACCAGGAGGTTTCACCGGGAGGGGACGGGCCGCCTGGGGCGGGGCAGCCGCCTGGGCTGGGCAGCAGCTGTCCGGTGCCCCCTGCAGAGTCTGTTCACCCCAGGGCCACACGCCCGCTCCCACGGTGGACAAGGGACAGACAGCCCGCTCACAGCTTGCTGCGGGGGCAGCGCTGCAGGGCCTCCCGCAGGGCCCGGGTCACTCGGTCCACGCTCTCCCGGGTGGCGTTGCCGCCCAGCAGGCCGATCCGCAGCACCTGGGGCCAGGTCGGGGGAGGAGGTCACCTCGGGCGGGGGCCCGGCTGCCACGACTGAGGCCGGCGCAGAGCCGGCTGGCATCCCCCAGTGCGGGAGGAGGGGCAGAGAGTGCCCTTGGCTGGCAGGTCACTCCCGGGTTCAGAGAAAGGTGTCCCCTTCCTCCTGCCCTGGCCCTCCGTGGGCCACTGGCCTAGGCCTGGGCCTGGAGCACTCACGGCCGCAGGGCCCTTACCTTCCCCGCCGAGGGCCCAAGGCCGCCCGCAATCTCTATGTCATGGTGGTCCATGATGTACTTGACGATGTCCCTCCAGTCATAGCCCGTGGGGACCACCACGCTGGTGATGGTGGGCAGCCGGAGCGCCTGCAGGACGCACGGGGCTCGGCCCCCTCATGACAGATGGCAAGCAGCCCCGCTGCCCGGCCTCCAGAGGGGCGGCGGGGAGGGTCGAGCATGGAGGCGGGAGAAAGGACCCAGAGAGCGGAGTCCCCACCCTCCCAGCAGCCATGCCCGGGGGCTGGCGCTCAGGGCAGGGCTTCCAGCCTCCAGGGATCCCCACCCCCGCACCAGCCTGCCCTGTGTCTGCTGTCTGGCAGGTCACACTCTGAAGCTCGGGGTGCCTGGCTCATCCAGCATACCCCATCCCTAACCCCTTCCAGGCTGGTGTCTGGCTGGGGCTCTGCAGGCTGAGGGGCATCTTCCAGCTCAGAGATCACCCACAACGACTCCAGGCAGGAGGCTTTGTGGGGAGTAGGGGCACCCACTTAAGTGTCCTGAGATCCAGAGGCCAGAGAACTGTGACCGTGACAGTGACTGCCCCACCCCAGACCCACATATCCAGACGGGGGCTGGAGAGGTGCTCTCCCCCTCCCCACCCCTACCTGCTGCCCCCTGCCCCGCCCCCTGCCCTCTGACCCCTGCCCTCCGACCCCCTGTTCCCACCCCTGCCCCCTGCCTCCAGCCCCTGCCCCAGCCCCTGCCCCCTGCCCTCTGCCCTCACTCCCTTCTCTTGCCCCCTGCCCCCTGCCCTCTGACCCCTGCCCCCCGCCCCTGCCCCCTGCCCTCTGACCCCCTGCCCCGCCGTCCTCACCGGGTCCTTCACGAACAGCTGCAGGCCCAGCCCCTGCAGGCACGCGTGCAGGTACTCGGAGGCCTCGCGGTGCTGCCGCCAGCTGTTCTCCAGGCCCTGGAGGGACAGGTTGCAGGCTGGGGGCCGAGTGGGTTCCCTCCTCGGGGGCCAGAGTGGGAGAAGCTGGCTGGCATCCACAGCGGGGGCGCTCTGGCCTGGGGAGGGTCTCCTCTCCTGTCCTGGACACTGAGCCCCTTGGGAGCTCCCTTGAGCCACAGGTTTAGGGCCCTGACTCTGCCCAAGGGCCGGGCCTGGGCCCCTCAGGGGGAGTGGAAATGGTCTGGAGGGGAAATAGCCTGGGCCCCAGCCGGCGGTTGGGTCCTCCAGGCCCCTGGGAGGGGTGCGCACTTAGCCAGAGGCGGGGGGCTGGCCAGATGCAGACAGTGCCCTCCCAGCCCCTGACCCCACAGGCCCTATTCCAGGGGCCCAGCCTCCCCTGCTTCCAGAGCTCACAGCCGGGGCCTCGCTCTGGAGAACCCCTCCCTGAGTGTGCAGCCCCCAGCCTCTCCGGCGGCACACGCCAGCCCGAGGCTGGGACAGGCCCGCCCGCCCGGCCCAGGGCGGTGGTGAGGTGAGTGGACACAGGGCAGACGTGGTCAGCGCAGCACGGCAGCCTCACTGAGGCTGGCCGCGGCCCAGGCCTCTCCCTGCCCCTTGGGTTGGCCCCTGGGCTGGCCCCTGGGCGCTATCCCGGTGCGTTTCTGGGCCTCTTGGGTCCCGAGAGTGCGGACACTGCCCTGGTCATGGGAGCCGCCCTGGTGGCATCACAGCCGCTGCTGACCCGTGCAGCTCCTGCCCTACCTGGGAGCGGTGGGCACAGTGGGGCTCCTGGAGGGGGTCTCACTCCCCAGCCCTCCCTCGGCCCGCCCTCTCTCCTTCCCGCCTGGCCTCTCCGCTCGCAGGCTGCCTCCCCTCTGGGCCCTTGCGTGTGCTTTACTGGGAGCCAGAGAGCGGGAACACACCTGTCCCATCGCTGTGTCTGCCCCCAGCCCCACCCAGAGCCCTCCTGCCCCGGCCCAGTCTCCTCCAGCAAGGCCCCCCAGCCTGAGGAAACCCCGGGGAGGGGCTCCGGGGGCTCCCTAGCCTCGCCCTGCGAGACCCAGCTCCAGGCTCCCCGACTGCCCCCCCACCCCACCCAGTACCTGCTCCGCCAGGTGGGCCAGGCTCTCCCTCAGGCTGTACAGGCTGGTGACAGGGGTGGTGTGGTGGTACCTGGGGCGCAGAGGGGGCCTGGGTCAGCGGGTACGGTCGGGCGGTGCCTTGGTGTCCCCCAGCCCCGGCTGATCGGGGTGCAGGCGGGGCTCCGGGCAGGGGCACCGGCCAGGCTGTGGGGGCAGGTGGACTGCAGTGGAGACCGGGCACTGGGTCCCTCCTGGAGCCTGGTGCCTCGCTGTGACCTCTGGGCAGGGCACAGTTCCTGGGGTCCCCATCCCCGAGGGTCACGTAAGGGGCTCAGGTTAAGATAAGCTCCCCTCACAGAGAAGCCTGGGGAGCCTTCCTTTTGAGAAGTGGGTGAAGCGGAGGCCCAAGACTGAGAAGCTGTCAGGCCAGGTGCGAAGTGCCTGCAGGAGTGTGAGGACTTCTGGGAGAAGAGGGCCTCGTGGAGGGGGCCGGGGACCACGCCCGGGGCCTCGAGGACTGGGGGTACCCCGGAGGGCATTGCAGGCCTGGCACTGGAGAGCCCGTGGCTCCGGCTGGGGTGCGGGGGAACGAAGGTGGGGGCTCCCCCTCCCTGTCAGTCCCTGTTCCCCCAGGCTTCACTCACGTCCTGGGCTTGTCATCACAGCCCCAGAAGTTGGCCAGCCACTGGATGTCCAGGTAGAAAGAGACGGGCTTGGTCTTACGAGCATAGATCTTATTTCTGGGGAGAAAGAACCAGCAGCAGTGCACCTTGTTCCTCAGAAGTGAGCCGGGTCGGGGCCCACAGGCCCCAGTGTCTGCGTTCAGGCCCCCGGGGTCCAGCCTGTGCCTCTGCCTCGGGGGTGTGAGCCTGTCCCTGGGGACCCGGGCTGGCGCCGCCCACCCCTCTCCTCCCGTGGAGTCGCCCTGCTGTATTCTCAGGTCAGAGAGAACGGACGGGAAGGTCTGCTGGATGGCGAGTTCAAACACAGAAAGATTGCGGGGGGGACCCAGTTTGAGGAAAGCATCCTGGAAACTCGTTTGGAAAGCTGGGGAAATCTGAGGACTGCACTAGCCACGCTGTCTCCAGATTGCTGTTTGATGTACAGGCCCAGGACTCGGCGGCCACACGCCAAGCTCCAGGCAGTCCGCCCATTGCAGACCCGCCCCGCAGGCCCAGTCTGCAAGAGCTCCTTCACTGATGTCTATCCTTTGCTGCTGCTGTTCCTCCTGAATGCAAGGGCCTTCACACAAGGATTGATGCTTTCCAAATGTGGTGCTGGAGAAGACTATGAGAGTCCCTAGGACTGCAGGGAGATCCAGCCAGTCAGTCCTAAAGGAAATCAGTCCTTAATATTCATTGGAAGGAATGATGCTGAAGCTCCAATACTTTGGCCACCTGATGGGAAGAGCTGACTCATTGGAAAAGACCCTGATGCTGGGAAAGATTGAGGGCAAAAGGGGAAGGGGGCAGCAGAGGATGAGATGGCTGGATGGCATCACCAACTTGTTGGACATGAGTTTGAGTAAACTCCGGGAGTTGGTGATGGACAGGAGGCCTGGCTCGCTGCAGTCCATGGGGTCGCAGAGAGTCAGACAAATCCTAGTGATTAAACATCACCAATACGTGAGTCAGACTCCTCCTTCTGTCTCAAGCCTGAAGTCAAGGAGAGACGCTCTCAGCACCCAAGGGCCTCTGTTCAGTCCTGAGCGGGCTTTCTGCCTGGTTGCCTGGCCTGTCCCTATGCCAAACGGATGCCAAGTGCATAAGACACACAGGTATCCCGGCCCTGAGCTTTTCTCTATTTGTTCAGTACGTTCTACAGTGTTTATTGCACAGATGTCTGTCTGTCCATCTATCTGCTTCAGAAATCTGAACATAGATAGGGTCACCATATACTTAAGTTCTGTGTTTAATGGTGAAATTTAAATCTAAATCATTTAAAAATAGTATACCCACAAAAAATGATGGAGGGGAGACTGAGGCTAGAGGCCTCATCTCTCCTGGGGGCAAGTGCAGCTGGGGTTCACTGGAGGGGCCTAGGGGACAGCCTGGGAAGAGCCCAGTGACCCGGGCTGGGAGACCCCGGGCTCCCCGGCAGGCCTCGCCTCCCACCAGGCCTGTCTTGTTTCTCCTTCCCTCTCCACTGGGGGCCATCTGGCCTTCGCTGCCAGTCTGGTCTGGGTGGGGGTGGGCGGGGCTCACTCACTTGGCCTTGTTGCTGAAGGAGATGAGCGAGGTGCCCGGGGGCGCATTCAGAACCTTCTGGGAGCCCGAGTACAGGACATCGATGCCTGCGAGACAGGGGCACACCCTCAGGGGCCATCCGTGGGGGCGAGTTGTGGGGGCCGCCTGGCCCAGCAGACGTTGGGGGACCTGGGACCCACCATCCAAGCACGCTGTGGGACTAGACCCCTCTCCTGCGGGCCCGACGCTGTTCCAGGTGGGCTGAGCTAACCGGAGGGCCCCGCTATTATCTGCTCGGCATGGCAGACCCACGCGGCTGGGGTCAAAGTGCAGGCAGGGAGGGTGCGGGTGGCCGGGGGTGAGGAGAGGTGATGCTCTCACATCGTGAGGTGCCCGTCCACGGGGCGCCCCTACTGCCCGGGGTTTTAAGACACGGACAGCAGCAGCGGAGGGCGCTGGGAAGGCAGCCAGCTGGGAGGATGGAGGACCAGGGCTGGGATCAGAGCCCCGCCCTGCCGCCACCTCCCTGAGGGTGGGGTCAATGGAAACCGAGGCCTGGATGGACGGACCCAGGTCCCTCCCTGGTTGGCACTGCCCGCGCCCTCCTCGTCAGGGCTCTGACCCTCTCCAAGTGCTGGTCCTGCAGCGTCCCTTCCTCCCTCCCTCTCTCCCTGGGCTTGTCCCGGCCCAACGGCCCAGCTGGGACATGGGGTATGGTCAGTATGGAGGGTGTCCAGCCCTGGGAGGAGCTGGTGTGTGCCCGGGGGCCTGTGGAGACCGGGCCCCATGTGGGGCTGACGGACGTGCAGGCCCCGGCACGGGGCACGGGACACTGGAGAGGACTTCTGACCCTCAGGGCCCACCGACAGGCTGGGGTAGGGGCACGCACTCACCCTGCTGGTCCATGTAGACGGGGGCCCCGCCCAGGGATGCCACGGAGTCCACCAGGAGCAGGCACTGGTGCCTGGGGGAGGGCAGCAGAGAGCAGGACGGGGCCTCAGACTTGGCAACCTGCCCTGAGCTGGGACCATGGTCAGCCCCCAGCAGACCGGACATCACACAGGGGGCTCAGGATGGCCAGGGCCTCCGGTCGCTAGACCCCGGGTCCCCACACAGGTACTTGAGAGGGCCAGCCAGGCAGTCTGCATCCTGTGGGTCAGCTGGGTACCCTGAGGTTGCAGGCCTCAGGGCTGTGTCGGGTCTGGGAAGCTGGGCAGCAGAAGGCTGGCCTTCCGTCTGTCTGGCAGCCCACCAGGCAGACGTCCAGCGCATGCAGAGGACAGAGTCCAGGAGGAGGCTGAGCTGAGCCTCTGACCCTCCTCCACCCGCACTTTCCTAGGAGAAGGGCCCAAAGAGCGTTCCCTGTGGGCCTCTGGGAATTGTAGCCCAGGCGACGCTGGTGAGTGTGGCGCCCTGGACAGGACTCCGGGGGACAGGTGGTCTGGCTGGGGCTGTGCCCAGTGGCCCCGTGGCCCCTTGGAGGACAGCAGGTCTGCTAGGATGATCCAGCCTGGAGGTGGAGTTTCTCTCCTTTCCCTCTGTGGTCAACTGTCCAGAGCAGGGCTGCTGGTCCTAGAAAGGGACCCCGCTGAGGGGTGGGGGCCCTGGGGAAGCAGTGGAGGGCGGGGGCTTCTCTGGGGCTCTGGGGTCAGGGCAAGGTGGGCAGGCCCTGGGCCCAGCTTGGAGGGGGGTGGCACTCTGGGGACACCTGATCCTGCTCTCAGACCAGAGGGTATACCCAGCCTCTGCCCAGGGCCAGGAGGACCCCAAGAAAGCCTGAACCCCACTCCACATAAGAGAGGCTGGGGTGGGCCCAGCGGGAAAGGGAGCTGGACCTGCCCTGTTACTTCCTGTGGGGAGGGGCCTGCCAGCACCCCAGCGAACCCCACCCTATTCCCAGCCTGGCTCTGAGCTGGGCTTGGCCCTGTCCCCAGCACTGACAGACACTCAGGGCACGGCTCACCTGAGGGACAGGCTTACCTGAGGGACAGGCTCACCTGAGGGCTAGGCTCACCTGAGGGCCAGGCTCACCTGAGGACAGGCTCACCTGAGGGCCAGGCTCATCTGAGAGACAGGCTCACCTGAGGGGCCAGCCTCACCTGAAGTACAGGCTCACCTGAGGGCCAGGCTCACCGGAGGGACAGCCTCACCTTAGAGACAGCCTCACCTGAGTGCCAGGCTCACCTGAAGGACAGCCTCATCTGAGAGACAACCTCACCTGAGGAGCCAGGCTCACCTGAGGGACAGTCTCACCTGAGGGACAGGATCACCTGAGGAGCCAGGCTCACCTGAGGGACAGTCTCACCTGAAGGACAGCCTCATCTGAGAGACAACCTCACCTGAGGAGCCAGGCTCACCTGAGGGACAGTCTCACCTGAGGGCCAGGATCACCTGAGGGGCCAGGCTCACCTGAGGGACAGGCTCACCTGAGGGACAGGCTCACCTGAAGGACAGGCTCACCTGAGGGCCAGGCTCATCTGAGAGACAGGCTCACCTGAGGGGCCAGGCTCACCTGAGGGCCAGGCTCACCTGAGGGACAGGCTCACCTGAGGCACTGGCTCACCTGAGGGACAGGCTCACCTGAGGGGCCAGGCTCACCTGAGGGACAGGCTCACCTGAGGGGCAGGCTCACCTGAGGGCCAGGCTCACCTGAGGGGCCAGGCTCACCTGAGGGGCCAGGCTCACCTGAGGGCCAGGCTCACCTGAGGGCCAGGCTCACCTGAGGCACTGGCTCACCTGAGGGCCAGGCTCACCTGAGGGCCAGGCTCACCTGTGGGGCCAGGCTCACCTGAGGGACAGCCTCACCTGAGGGCCAGGCTCACCTGAGGGGCCAGGTTCAGCTGAGGGCCAGGCTCACCTGAGGGGCCAGCCTTACCTGAGGGCCAGGCTCACCTGTGGGGCCAGGCTCACCTGAGAGACAACCTCACCTGAGGGCCAGGCTCACCTGTGGGGCCAGGCTCACCTGAGGGGCTAGGCTCACCTGAGGGCCAGGCTCACCTGAGGGGCCAGGCTCACCTGAGGGACAGCCTCACCTGAGGGCAGGCTCACCTGAGGGACAGCCTCACCTGAGGGACTGGCTCACCTGAGGGACAGCCTCACCTGAGGGCCAGGCTCACCTGAGGGGCCAGGCTCACCTGAGGGACAGCCTCACCTGAGGCACTGGCTCAGCCTCACCTGAGGACAGGGGGCCAGGCTCACACCTGTGAGGCACTGGCTCACCTGAGGGCCAGGCTTATCTGTGGGGATGGGATCACCTGTGACAGAGCTCCCCATAGCCATCGAGGGGCTGCAGCACGCCGGTGGACGACTCTCCGTGGGCCAGGAACAGGAGCACCGGCTTGTGCCGGGCCAGGGCCTGAGGGAGAAGGTGACAGCCTGAGGCAGAGCCAGCGGGGCAGGGGCCTCCCCCGGTCTGCCGGTCCCTCACACGAAGACTGTCCTGTGAGGGTGGGATGAGACCTGCCCCAGACACTGCCGCCCCACAGACGGCCCCATAGACGGCCAGATCTGGGCAGCGGGGACCAGACGCTCCTCCGGCCCCGCCTGTGCTGGCAGGGCTGGGCATCTCGGGTCCGGGAGGAGGGCTTGTTCTGGATGGTGTGGACTTTCTTCCTGAGGCTGAGCCAGAGTGGCCTCAGCCCCCCACCCCATCCTCCTGGGGCCAGCATGAGGTCAGCCTGGTTCTGGGCTGGATGGGATGATCCTGCCCGATAGCGGGGACTGGCACCCCGAGACTCAGGGCATGGCCTGCTCCCCCCCCACTCCTGCCCCTGCACCCTGCCATGGCCTGGGTCCTGATCTAGCTTCCTTGGGGAGCAGAACCCTCCTAGTCAAACTCCCACCTGCCCCAGGTGTGGGAAAGCTTTCAGGGCCGGGCAGCTGGGCTCAGAAGCCCCGGGGACCCACCATGGCCCCTCCCCGCCCTGAGCCGGCCCAGCTGACTGGCCCTGCCCTGGGTCACTGCGTCCCCCGCACCTCCTCCACCTCCGGCAGAGTGAAGTGGCCTCCAGGCGCCTTGACCATCGGGTACACGCGGGCTCCTGGGGGCGACGTGAGTGGTGAGCGCCCCTGCACACGGGTGGGGACCAGCACTGGGGATGTGGCGTGCTGAGCAGGTGGGCCCTGTGGGGGCTGTCCACACTGGCCCAGCCGCTGCCCAGGGAGGAGCTTGGGGTGTGCTCGGTGAATCCAGGCTCTGCGGCGCGCGGATGGGAGCAGGTCCCACAGCTCTCAGCCCCCTGCTCTGGCCTCCTTCCCTGAACCCAGCCGGGCGGGAGCACCCCTGTCCCTTGCCCTCCCCACAGAGGAAGTGCGGATCTGTGCAGGGCTGAGCTTCAGAGGGTGACATCAGAGGGTGACTTTGGAGTGTGACATCAGAGGTGACTTCAGAGCACGACATCAGAGGGTGACATCAGAGGTAACTTCAGAGGGACCACAGCGTTTGATGAAGGACTGAATGGATGAGGGAGGCCTGAGCGGGCTTTGCCCTCTTTGGGGCCTGGGGGCTCCAGGAAAGCAGGCCCTTGTCCTGCTCCCCGTGCACAGCAGACCCCCAGCCTCATGTGCAGGAGGCAGGGAGGCCCAAGACTGTCCCAGAGCCCCAGCCCGGGGGTGTGGGGTGAGGTGGGGAGCCCCAGGCCAGGAGGGTGCCTTGCCCAACCTGGGGTCCCCTTGAAGCCAATGTGTAGACTGGAGGGGCCCCGGCGAGGGGTCAAGACCCCCTCAGGCTGTCAGGGGTTGTCCATTGACCTGGACCGAACAGGGCCGCGTGTGGAGCTGACCACCCAGGAGCTTCACAACATTTCCAAACCACGATCAATCATTAAACCCAAAGCACACTCGGGCTTTGACTTTTGTCTGTATCTCCAGAAAATTTTACTCTGGACTGCAAACTCTGTCCCTACCTCAGCATTTTGCAGCTCCAGAAACTGCTTCTGAGATTTTATGGGAGATGCAGCTTCTGGAACTTTGTCTTGTAACAGAGGCGGGGCTGGCCCCTAGAGACCTCAGAGAGCTGGGGTGGGGGGGTCCCCCGTGTTTGGGCTGAGATCCGAGAACACCCTGCAGTGCCGACCCCTCCGTGGGCTCTGGAAACTGCTGACCCCAAGTTCCAAGACACCAGGGGATGGGGCCTGGAGCATCCTGGGAGGAGGCAGCGGGCCGGCAGGAGGTGGAGGCATGAAGCGTGGGGAGCGGGCAGCTTCTGCCTGGGGAGGGCCTGAGGTTGGGAGCAGGACCTGGGTGCTTCCAGGTTTCATGCTGGCGCAGGAGGCCTTGGGAAGGACGCAGTGAGGGGCCACACACCCCCGCCCCGTCTCTTACCTATGCGCTCCGCGATGTCCTGGGCCCGCTGCCCCCAGATACCGCTGACCCCGACCAGGAAGGAGTCGCCTGGCTCCAGCAGGTTGAACAGGGCAGCCTCCAGGGCACAGTGCCCTGAGCCGCTGATGGCCAGGCTCAGGGGGTTCCTGGTCTGGAACACGTACTGGATGCCTTGCTTGATCTCATCCATGATCTGGGGGTGGTGGACACACGGCTCACAGCCCCTCCGCTCCCACTCCCGGGAGGAGGCCGCCCAGGGGCCGGGGCCGAGGCCGAGGCCCCGCTGACCGGGCCGCCCAGGGGCCGGGGCCGAGGCCCCGCTGACCGGGCCGCCCAGGGGCCGGGGCCGAGGCCCGCTGACCGGGCGGGGCGGGGCGAGGCCCCCGCTGGCCGGGCGCCAGGGGCGGGCCGAGGCCCGCTGGACCGGGCCGCCCAGGGCCGGGGCGAGGCCCGCTGACCGGCCGCCCAGGGGGCCGGGCCGAGGCCCGCTGACCGGGCCACCCAGGGGCCGGGGCCGAGGCCCCGCTGACCGGCCCGCCCAGGGGCCGGGGCCGAGGCCCCGCTGACCGGCCCGCCCAGGGGCCGGGGCCGAGGCCCCGCTGACCTACCTGGTACACCTCCTGGTGCATGTGTCCCAGCACCTGCAGCCCCCCGACCGCCATGACGCGGGGGGTCAGGTTGGAGGGGCCAGGCCCCAGCAGAAGCCGGCTGGGGATGAACAGCGGCTTGCTCAGGGCCGCCGGGGGGGCCACCAGCAGCGAGTGGGAGGCCATCGTCCTCACCCAGCCTGCCGTCCTGTGTCCCAGGACCGCCCTGGCCGTGGTCAGTGCCCAGAGCATTTCCCAGCAGCCCCTGTGCTGGATGACCAGGCTCCGCAGGGCACCGGGCTGTCCAGGAGGCGAGCCTGGCGGGTCGGTTTCCGCTCCACCCCCGCCTTTGCTGCTGTCGTCGTTACCTGACCGTTATCAACGTCTGTCCTGCGTGTAAAGGCCTGGCAGCAGGGGTGTCTGGGGAGGAGCTGGCAAAGTCCAGTCAGCGAGAACAGGACAGAGCTGAGCGAGCTGGCCTCTGCCCTCCAGCCCTCCCCCGCTCTGTCCCCAGGGACTCCCAGCCCCGTGAGGCTGGCTGGCGCAGAGCGCCCCCACGTTTCACATACAGGACCAGAGACCCAGCATTTCCGACTTGGTGGGCCTACTGGCTGTGGTAAAAGCTCGCAGCCCCGCTGTGGTGGTGAGAAAGCTGTCCCGGGGTGCGGGCCTGTGCCAGTGACGCTTGGGTGACAGAAGGAGCCGTGGGCCAGGTTCAGCCCACTCCATAGCTTGCTGACTCTCGCTCAGCTCTTGGAAAAACCCACTTTAGAAGTATAGATGTCCTTTCATGTCATTTCTTTTTTGATTCCGCAATGAGGGATGCCACACAGTACTTCTCCTTCTCTGGCTCTTACGTCACTCAGTGTGACAATCTCTAGGACCACCGTGATGCTGCAAATGGCACCACTCCGTCCTTTTCCACGGCTGAGTAATGTCCCGCTGCACGTGCACGCCGGCTTCTGTGTCCACTCACCTGTTGGTGGACATTACGTTGCTTCTGTGTCCTGACGTCTGTGAACAAGACTGCGATGAACATCGGGCGAGTGTACCCGTTTCAGACCACATTTTTCTCCGGATGTATGCCCAGGAGTGGGATTGCCGGGTCTCGTCGTAGCTCTGTTTTCAGATTTTTAAGGCACCTCCATAGTTTTCCGTAGCGGTGTACCAATGTATATTCTGACCGCAGACGCAGACTCACAGACGTAGAGGACAAAGTTATGGTTTCCAGAAAGGAAGGATGGGGGAAGGGATACTTGGGGAGTTTGGGATTTACATGTGTGTGCGTTCTCAGTCACTCAGTCGTGTCCAACTCTTTGAGACCCCAGGGACTGTAGGCTGCCAGGCTTCTCTATCCATGGGATTCTCCAGGCAAGAATACTGGAGTGGGTAGTCATTCTCTTCTCCAGGGGATCTTCCATCGAATCCAGGTCTCCTACATTGCAGGCAGATTCTTTTCTCTTCTCCCAGAGAAGCCTGGGATTTATACGTACACACTGCTGTAACCAACTAGGGCCCCCTGTACAGCACAGGGAACTCTGCTCAATGTTCCGAGGTAGCCTGGATGGGAGGGAAGTTTGGGGAGAATGGACACGTGTATGTGTGTGTGGCTGAGTCCTTCGCTGTCCACCTGGAACTATTACAACGCTGTTAATGGGCTAAACTCCAGTATAAAGTAACAAGCTTTCTGAAAAGAAGCTAAGAAAGGAGTGTGTGCTCCACATGCACACGTGCACACACGGGCATGTGTCCTTCCTGACCCTTTGGAATAAGCTTTTCCTCTGCGAGTCAACACCAAGGGTTCTGTTGCTCAGTCTCCATGCACATAACCAAGGGGTGCTTGCTGGGGGTCCCCCAGCCTCTGAGTCGGCAGGAGAGCGGAATAAATGCAACCGTGAGTGCAGCGGGAGGGGCCAGCCCGGGTGAGGGCGGCCTGCCCAGCATTCGCATGCCCAGGTGAGGGCAGCCTGCCCCGCACTGCGAATGCCACAGGAGGGCCGGGCCCGGGTGAGGGCCACCTGCCCAGCACCGCGAGTGCCGCGGGGGTGGGGGCCAGGCCCAGGTGAGGGCCGCCTGCCCAGCAGAGCCGCTGCTGGGACGTGGAGGGGCCCTGCATTGCACGTGCCCAGGCCACGGAGGCACTGACCGGGCGTCCTGAGAGTAGACCCTGCTCTGTACAGACCACAGGGGCCCAGGTTGGAGCTCGCTGGGGGCTCTGTTCTGTGTTTCGGGATCTGACGCCGGACCACAGTAACCAGGGAAGCAGTCCAGCTGCCATGGAGGCTTCACGATGGACAGGGAGGCAGCCACGCCTCCCGGGACCTGCTCGAGACCTTACTCCACAGGGATTCGCCTCCCAGCTCTGCGGAGCCCCTGCATTCAGCACTTGCTGAACGTTTGTCTGCTGCCCTGGGGCAGAGGGACTCCACGAGCTTTAGCCAGGCTGGACAGTCACGGCCTGAGCCCCTGGGGGACCTTCACAGCCCTGCTGGGTGGGGTTACTCTGTCACTCTGATAGATGGACGGACCCAGGGGACAGGCCCTGAGTGGTGGGCAGACAGCAACTCGGGGCAGCTGCAAGGAAGGGGCCAGGCGCCACTGCTTAGCCTGGTCCTGTCCTGCACAGGGGGGTCCAGTGGGCACCCCCTTCCTCCCCCATTCACTCTCCTGACACCTTCCCCCCTTCCTCACCAGCCCTTGCTCTGGACCGGGACCCAGTCTGGTCGCTCCAACCGATGCAGCATCACAAAAAGAGAAGCAGAAGGCCCTGCTGGTGCCAGCGGTGGGTGAGGGGGGTGGGCAGAGGGCCTGGGCAGCCTCCTGGGAGCCAAGAGGAGAGGCCAAACAGGCCTGAGAGCCTGGAGGAGAGGACACCCCCCAGGGGCTGCCAGAGGAGGTCGTGGGGGCTTCTGGGCTGGGTCTTGGTAAAGGGAGAGGCGGGCCCACCCCAGGGCCTGCCAGGAAGAGTGAACTGCGGGGCCTGGACACGGAGGCACAGGCTCCTGTGGGGGCTGGCAGTCTCAGGTCTGGCCTGAGTGGCATCTGGGGCCTGGTGCCAGCCTGGGCCTCCGGGATCTCAGGTGTGTCAGCCCTGCCCGGCCTGGTGCTGACCTGACCTGCCACAGGGGAGGAGCCTTCTGCCTGAGGGGACCCCAGGTCACAGCTGTGTCCACTCTGGGGGTCTCCTGCCTGCTGGGAGCAGGGGTGCCCCGGCCCACAGGGGAGCCCCCCTTGGCTTGGCTTCTGCCCTGGCCTCCTTGCCTGCAGCCTCTCAGGGCTCTGGGCTCCTGGTTTCGGTGACCGAGCCCCGTCCCGGTTGGCCCACCGTCTGCCCACCTGGATCCACTCACTGGGCCTCCCCTGCCCCTGCCACCCTCACTCCAGTCTAACAGGGGCCTCTGTGCCTTTGCATGTACTGTTCCCTCCCTGGATGCTTGTCCCTGTGTTTGCTCAGCCCTCCTGCTCTTCTGTCCAAGCGGTGGCCAAGCCTCCTGCCCAGGGAGTCTTCCTGTCCGGAGGTCCTCAGAGGCCTGTCACCTGGCGCAGGCCGCGTGGGTCACCCTGTCTGTGCACGGCCTCAGGCGGGACCCCTCCACGCAGTGCTGCGGATGCCCAGTGCGGCACGTGGAAGCCTGGCCTGAAGTCCTGGCTGGCAGGTGGGTGGGCTGGTGCAGCCTGGCCAGGTCACCACCTGCGTGGCAGGGGTGGGTCTCTGCCAGGAGCAGGCCACTTGGAGCCTGTCCCGTGGAGCAGCCCTGTGATGTCAGGTCCACAGCTGTTTGTTTAGTCGTGCCCTGGCAGGCGCCACAAGGCCTGGGCTCCGGACACCATCTGTCAGCTGTCCCTGCCCCTCTCCTGGTCCAACTGTGCAGCTTCCTTGTGGTCAGGGCACCGTGGGCGAGGATGCCAGGCCTCGAAGGGCCAGGAGCCCAGCGGAGGGCAGCCTTGGAGAGCAGGGCTGAGGGGCCCTGGGCACTCCATGCCCACCATGATGAAGGTGGCCAGGACCCCTGGGACCCCTGGTCTTGCCTGTCCTCCCTGCTCTCTGGGCACCGGACAGGCAGCACGAAGAGCAGCCCCGGCCACAGGGTGACGGGGACGCATCAGTCACAACAGCAGGTGGGCTCGCAGAAAAGCCTTGTGTGCCGGGGGCTTCCGGGGTGCCCGCTCTGTGGTTGTGAGTCTCGGGCCTCAGAGGGGCTCAGCGCCTTCCCCCTCTGGGTCCCCGGCACAGTGTCATTCGTAAGGTGACAGTGCTGATGGGCAGAGAGGACATGGGCTGGGGCTCCTGCGCCGGGAGCCTCCACCTGCCCCGTGAGGCCAGGGCTTGGCCAGGCTGCATCCTGAGTGCCCGCCGCCTCCCAGCCCGCGTCCCAGGGCACAGCTGGGTGCCCACGGGCCGAGTTCACCAGGAAGTAAAGAGATACTCCAAGTAGCTCTTGTCATTCCGTGTTTGGCCCTATTTCCTGCTAACATTTGGACTGAAAACCCTGCTTTTGAAAGTGGGTATATGAATTCCATGGACAGAGGAGCCTGGCAGGCTACAGTCCTTAGCGTCGCAGAGTCGGACACGACTGGAGCAACTTGGCATGCACACATATCTGGATGGCTGAGAATGGATACATGTGTACAGATGGCCAAGTCCCTTTGCTGTCCTTCTGAAACTATCACAACATTGTTTATCAGCTATACTCCAATACAAAATAAAAAGGTTTTTTAAAAAAGCGTTGCTTTAAACGCAGCAGAACCTTGATCTAGGATCTCCCAGGCGCCCCACCTTCTCACACCCCAGAACCCAGGAAGAGGCTCTTTGTGCGCTGCGCCCGCAGACCTCGGGAGATGGCACTCGCTGGCCTCACAAATGTCAGACAAGTGGACCCAGGCTTTATGGTGAGCCAGAAGGTAAGTGGAGCGCCGGTGCTAACTTCAGTTTAAAGTTCAGCACGAGAGGAGGATGTCAGAACCCAGGACTCAGGGTTTCCTGGAGAAGCGTGGCGCATCTCCCGCTGACTGCGCACGCGCCTGGCGCCGCCTCTCTCGAGTCACCGTGGCGCTGGCAGCAAGCGCTCTCCGACTGTTTCCCTTCTATCTGGAAGGTTCATTTTAGATGTGAGGTTAGGGAAAGGGCTTCCCAAGTGGTGCTAGTGGTAAAGAATCCACCTGCCTAACGCAGGAAATGTAAGAGACGAGGGTTCAATCCCTGGGTTGGAACATCCCCTGGAGAGGGGCATGGCAACCCACTCCAGTATTCTTGCCTGGAGAATCCCATGAACAGAGGAGCCTGGTGGGCTACAGTCCACGGGGTTGCAAAGAGTCGGAGATAACTGAGCGACTTAGCACACACTCACAAGGTGAAATGTCGCCCTGCCCCTCGTGCCGGGGAGTCCAGGGGCTCACGTGTCGTCAGGGACTGCACAGCCTGTCCGGCGGGTCCTCTGGAGGCTGTGAACGCAGGTCCCCTGTGGGGAGGGAGCTGCCCCAGGGCTGGTGTCCCCTGGCCCGGGCCTGCCACCCCCTGGCTGTGGGCCCTGTGCCCCTCTGTGATCCTCCAGGCTGCGCACGGGCTGAGGGCACCTGCCCACCGAGGCTCGAGATGTGGAGGGGCGTCCAGGACCCCGGGCTCTCCTGTTCAGGCTCTGATCCCGCCGAACACTGCCCATGCCCTGCCCACCCCCACGAAGCTGAGGAGGCGGGTGCTTGGGGATACCTCCGAGGGCAGCCTCCCGGAGTCTGGGGATGACCCTGACCTCCGGAAGGCCTCAGGGGTCAGAATCTCTGGGACTTGGGGGGGTGGGCACGGGTGCCCACCCCTGGCATCAGGCCTGCTGCTGGCTGACGTGAGCTTTCCTCGGTGCTGGGGGGAGGGCTGGGGGAGGGGTAGCACCCAGCACTATCCTCCTGGAGTCCAGTCTGGGTTTCCAGAAGAGAGAAGACCCCTGACCACATCCTCGGGACCCTGGGGACCCCACACAGGGACGGTGAACAGACTGAGAGGGCCCCGGAGAGGAGAGGCCTGGCCTCCTTGGGGCTTGGGGTGGGGCGCCTAGAGTCGCCTCTTCTGGGTGCCCTGAGCAGCTGCTGGCCCTGCTTGGACCACGAATCAGGGATGCACTGGCATCGGGGCCTCGGTGAGCATGGAGACCAGAGCTGCCCAGCCACAGTGCCAAGCGCCCCGAGGCCTCTGGGCCGCAGGAGTCAGAATCTCAGGGAGTTTTGAGGCCCCCACCAAGCCCCGGGCCGAGACAGCCTCACTCTCCTCTCTGAGGCGGCCGTGGGATCCAAGTGGGAAGGCAGTCCGCGAGGACCTGCTGCTCAGGGCAGGCCACACGGGGCTCTGGGGGCTGGCCCCACTCCCTCGCCCCGTGCCTTCTCTGCAGCTGGCGTCCACAGCCCCAGGAACTCCACCTCGGTGCCAGGAAACAGGCCCAGTCCATGCAGCTCCATGCTCTCAGATGCTCTGGTTGGGTGGTGCTCCTCCCCCAGAGACGTGTTCGGGTCCTAACCTCGATGTCTGTGCCTCCAGCCTCTGACAGATCACTGCAGAGGTGCCAGGTAAGACAGGGCGGCCCTCAGATGGGCCCCCTCCAGGGACAGGTGTCCTTACAAGGAGGGAGGTTCGGACACTCAGAGCCGGGGCCGTGTGACGACGGAGGCAGAGGCGCAGTGAGGCGGCCGTGAGACGGAGGGGTGGGGAGGCCTCGGAGGAGCGCGGCCTCGGCGCTGGACGTCCGGCCCGGCCCTGGCACAGGATGCTCCAGGTTGTGGGGTTTTTCCCAGACGCTCGGGTGTCAGGAGTCCCCCAGGCCTGGGGATTGCTTTTGGGATTTGCCGTCAACAGCTGCAGGTGCCATGTGCCAGGGCACCACCGGCCGCCACGCTCAGAGCTGGGCACCCCAGCTCCCCGCTGTGGGCCATCAGCACAGCCACACCCCGGTTGCCCCTGGCCCTGGGCACAGCCCCTCTGAGGCGCATCACGTCTCCTTCATGAGCCCTCACCCAGCTCCACCATCTCGCACCCCTGGCTTAGCACACGCAGAAGTGGAGGCTGTTCTCTGGCCCCGGTGGGGTCTTAGCGGGCTGGTGAGATCCTCTCGGTGGGCCGCCAGCCTGAACCAGCCCCGATCACACCCCAGCTCTTATGGAAAGAGGTTGAGAAATGGCCCGTGTGCCCTGGAACTCATGCCCACAGCTCCCTACAAATCTGACCTCACTGAGAGCTCCCTAAACTCAGTTATTTCTGGGGCCGGTTAACGCTGTGAGGGCAGCTGGGAGACCTCTGCAAACTCCTGTCCTCCCAGGATCTGGCCTCATCGGTCACCTAACCTCCCTGACCTGGACTGTCTCTGTGGCAGGGCATCCGAGCGCCTACATCTTGGGGGTTAGTGAGGCTCAAAAGACATCATACGTGGAAGACACCTTGCCAACTGTTGCCGTGAGTCAGCTTAGCCTGATGTGATGGAGAACCTGGGGGACTTGTTCTCAGGAATTTTCCCAAGAAAATGAATTCGGCGCCCACCCGACACGTTTTTCTTTTTAGATTTATTTATTATTTTTGGCGGCGCTGGGTCTTCTTGCTTTGCGGAGGCGCTCCCTAGTTGCCGAGAACGGGGCTACTCTCCAGTTGCAGGGCTCAGGCTTCTCACAGCGGTGGCGTCTCTCGTTGCCGAGCACGGGCTCTAGGCATGCAGGCTCAGTGGTGGCAGCCCGTGGGTCCCGCAGCATGGGGGATCTTCCCGGACCAGGGATCGAACCCGTGCCCCTGCATTGGCAGGCAGATTCTTTAACACTGAGCCAACAAGCAAGCCCCCAGACAGTCACCTTCTAAATTGAATTTTAAAACATAAAAGCATTATGTGCTCACTGTGAATAATTTTTTAAAAGGGTAAAATAAATTTAAAGCAAGTAAAGCTTCCCTTTAAATGAAGGGAAGCCTGGCGTGCTGCAGTCCATGGGGTCGCAGAGTCGGACACGATGGAGCGACTGAGCTGAACTGAAAGCAAATGAAATGCCCTGGAGCCCCTCCATTGACACTAGCCCACTTTTATCCTCTCACATGCATCTTGCCAGGCTTTTTTCTACGCCCCTGAGGTCCTGTACTATACGTGGATATGTGAGTGGAGTTAGCACAGACAGCTCGTGGGTCCCTGATAGAAGAGCACAGAGCAGGCCAGAGCCGCCGCTGTCTCACTCGCGAAATCGTCGGGATGTTCAGAGTGTGTCAGTCTCTCGGTTCCAGGTTTTTTCTTAACGAACAGGAGAAGAAACTTTCTTAAGTCATTTCATAGCCATTAAAAGGGCAGAGAGTGGATCCTCTGAATGAGTGTGTGTCCAGTGAGCATGTGTCTGTGATTCGGCAGCTAGAGTCATATACTCGGTGTTTCTAGCGTGAAGTCTTTTCGCTTCTCTCCTTGACGGGAGCTGTTTTCCACCTGCTGTGCAGTAAAGGGTTAACAGGCCTGCCTGCCCCCTCCCCCGACCCTGCCCCAGGAGAGCGGCCAGCCTGCTCCGGAGGGCCACCTGTGAGGCCGCCCGGGGCTGGAGTTCCCGAGGGTCCCCAGTGCCCTCGGGGAGGAGAGGGCCTTGCCGGCCTAAATGTCTTTGCAGAGTGAGGCTCCTGCCAGCCAAGCCCCTCTTCCTCTGGGGGTCTGGAACCTTCCCCAGGCACAGGTGCGCTTGAACCACCCCCCAGTAAAAACCCTGGGCGCTGCGTGTCCACTGGGCTCCCGGGAGATGGCCCTGCTGGCTGGCAGCAGGGACGGGGTGTGTGGGTGTGGGGCGGGGCTCTGGAAGCTCACGCCTGGTCCCCGGCCTGTCCTCGCCTGCCTCTTCCTCTCACTGACGCTGCTTTGCATCCTTTCTCTGTCCTGAATCTCTGCTGAGTCCTGGGGGTCCCCTGAGTGAATGTGGGGGTGGTCTCGGGGGCCCTGACAGAGTCATATTGATTTCTTTAAGCTCGGAGTTGAGTGTTCACCGCTGACAACTCTGCGATTAGATCCCCGTTTCTGTCCTCTGTTTGGCAAACTTCAGCCTCGGTTCTTTCCCGTCCTGGGAGAGGTCCTGACGTTTTGAGCCCTCAATTCGTGCTTTTGTGTGTTCACCATCCTTGACTGAGAGTCTTCTCTGTGTCAGCCATATGGGAATAAGAAACTGTGAGTAAGGTGGTGAGGAAACCCCCGGGCTCACGACTCCAGCGCGCTGGCCCACGGCAGCGGCAGGCTTGGCGATGACTGTCCAGGGGGCAGCAGGAAGCAGGTCCAAGGTGCGGACAGGGTGGGGGCAGCTCTCTGAACCTGACGGAGAGAAAAGTTAACCAGGGCATGAGGATGGAGGGCGGAGAGGGCAGCCCCAGGAGCCGGCACCGTCAGCAGAGGAGGGCACCTTGGCGGTTTATCCTGAAAGCCCTGAGGACTCTCAGAAGTCACCTGCAGCTCTGGCAACGTGGCGAAGAAGGTGCTCTGAGAGCCAGCCAGGGGAGAGGTGCTCCCCCGTGACCTGTGTGTAGAGGGCAGCGGGTCCCCATGTGAGCCCCCAGACTGTCTGTGGCTGGGAACCTGCATTTCTCGCTGGAGACGCTCCGTGGCAAGCCCAAGGTGGCCAGGAGTCCCAGAGGACCCGCAGGACAGGGAGGCTCAGAGTGGGTGGGCTGGGGTCAGAGGTCACCTGGCTGTGAAGCTGGCACTTGGGCCCACCCTGCGAGCCTCCAGCCTGGGGCTGGGACAGAGGAGGTGAGGCGGCAGGCCTGGCCCTGCGGGGAACAGACCTTATGTGATTTCCCCCAAACCTTCCAATTTGCACCTAAAAAATGGACATTTTCCTACCGAGCTCGATGCCATGATTGTATCTAACGTCACCTGCCTGGAGACAGATTTAACCTACTGTCCAAAAGACCACTTTTCAAAGGCGGTTTGTTCGAGCTGGGATTGAGACTGGGTCCCGGCGTCGCATGCTGCTGGTTCAAGTCTATTTTGATGGGTGAGCGTCTCTCAAGTTTCTGTGGAAAAGGCCTCAGTGGGAAGCTTGTCTACAAGCGGATCCTGACTCAGGGGGCCCGGGTAGGGCCCGAGGCTCTGCATGTATGAGAACTCCCTGTGTGGGGAAGAATTCTGCATCTCCAGGCCTTGGCTGGTTGCCCCCTGTTCCCTGGTGAGCTGGCTGGCCTCCTCTGCCTGAATCTCTCTCACTCATAGGCACCTCACACCCCCAGGGCACAGACTTCCTGTCCCAGAAGCCTCTGGGCAGAGTGGAGGGACCAAGGGGGCCCGGCAGGAGGGTCCCTTTCTCCAGGGTTTGAGGTTTGACCCCGTGAGGTGTGGGGTCACCTGGTTTCCAGGTGGGGAAGGTGAGACTGCCCTGCACTCCAGGTCAGGAGTGGTCCCTTCTTCGGGTTCCTCCCCTGGGACCCCAGCTCAGACCTTTGCCCAGTCTTGGGGAAAGACTGGGGTCCAGCTCCTGACCTGGACACCCCCTCCTCTGCCCAGCCCTGCGGCTTCTGGGAAGGTCAGCAATCCCCTTTGTGCTACCCGGCCCCAGACCGGGAGGGTGGGAGGAGGGAAGACTGGGGTGCGGGCCTTCTGCTGACCTCCCCCTGTGCTCCTGCCCCCCAGGAAGTGGGAGTGGGGCGGCCAAGCTCCCAGGACTCCTGCCCTGGCCCGGGAGGCTGCAGACCAGGCTGGGGGAGGGGTTGGGGGAGCATTGGGACCCCGAGAGGCTGCCCATGCTCACGGTCCCTACAGGAGCACAGTTGGGGGGTCCTGGGGTGACGGGGCCCGTCCTCTGCTGGGTCCATCCAGGAAGGGTTGAACCCTGAAGCCCAGGCATGGGGGGTGGGCTCTGGGGTTGCCTGTCCTCACTTCTCAGCACTTCACTCAGCCGAGCCTGGCACCCCTTGAGGAAATCAGGCTGTTTATGAATTAGGATCCTGAGGCTTGGAGCAGGGACCTGACTCCCCAGGGCAGTTCCCTTACAGCGGGGAAGCGCGCAGAGACGGGGAGGTGGCCAGGCTGGCCCGGAGGAGAAGCGTCCTCCTAAATGCCGGCCAGGTGGGCCTGCAGAGGAGGCAAACGCTGGGGCATTCTAGGGGGGGCTTGCCATCAGGGCCGCGGCCTGGGTCTCCCCTGGAGGTGGGCAGGCCCTCTGGCACCCCCAGCTCTGCCAAGGCCCTGGTCCTCGTGTAGCAGGTATGCGGGGCCCGGCCGGGGCAGCTCCCCCCGGCAGGCGGGACTGGGTGCCGCAGCTTACGTGGATGGCTGGCCCCCCGGGTGCTTTGCTGGCCTTCCTGTCGTTTCTGGGTGCGCTCTGCTTCTTCCTCTCCCTGCCCCCTGCCCGGAATGTGGCTCAGACCACGGGGCGGCTGGCATCTCGCTCCTGCCGCCCTGTCCCAGGGAACGCGCTGTCCTCCAGGGCTGCCAGGCTGCCTCCGCTCACTGCTGCCCGAGACCCCTGCACAGAGCCCCCTTCAGGTCACCCACTTCTCCAGAGAGTGCCCCTCAGGTGGGGGGCGACTGGGAGCCCACAGCCCTCCACGAGCAGGCTCAGGGTGGAGGGACCCCAGCCGCAGGCCGCTCCTGGTGAGCTCAGCAAGCAGCAGCCTCGCAGGGTGCAGGCTGGCCTCTGGCTCCCTCCCTTCTGCTCCTGAAAAACAGATGAGCAAGGGACCGGTCCCCAAACTCCTTCCTCCAAGGGCAGCCTCTCCTCTGCCAAGATCTAAGAAAAGATCTCATTTCAGCCACTTTGCTGCCAATTTTGTTTCTGCGATGTCATCTTCTGACCTCCGGGCGGGAGGAAACCCTCTGTGAGCCACAATTTCTCAGGCTGAAGCCCCTCTGCTGGAGACACCCACGCCCTGTCGACCATCCACAGGGTCGTCTGCACCAAAGGGGTCCCGGATGATTGATGGATTCTCTAGAAAAATAACAAGCACACCTTCATATGGAGAGAAACACAAATTCAAGGGTAAAAAAAACAGACAGGAAGATACCAAGAGCAAAAAGCGTGGAGATGAAGGACCTCTGAGTGCAGACAGTCTGGGAACTTAACTGAAGGGGCCGGTAGAAGTGCCTAATTAGAGCAGGGGCTGCTGGGAGCCAGTGTGGAGCGCGAACGGACCACTGGATGCCACTGGCAGAAGGTCGTCTGGACGAGCTCGGGGACGTGCTGGCGGTGACCGCTGCGGCCGCGGAGCCGATAGAGGAAGTGGTATAGGATGGTATAAACCATACTTCAGCGGGACAGAAGCCGCTGCAGACGCAGCCGCCCAAAGCGTGGCTCTCAGCCTGGTTGCACCCGGGAGTCAGCTGGGCGAGCCTGTCAACCGGCCTGGGGCGGACGCCTTCACAGCCACCCTGATTCAGTCAGCTCTGTGGGTCTTGGGCCAGCTCCTGGGGGCTCTAAATGCAGACATGGGTGAGGTCCATGATCATAGAATATTGCAACAAAGTGTCAAACGTCACCAGAGCCACACCCTGTGGGTCACACCAGCCAGGGCTCAGTGAGAACTCACTGCGGCTGGCTCAAGCAGAAGGGGGTGTATCGCGGGGTGCTGGTCACTGTTCCTGACCATCAGGACCTTCTCAAACTTCCAGGAATGACCCAAAGCCATGTCGCTGACCTGGGCCACCAGGAAGCCACCAACCATGGCAGTCTCTGCCTTCAAAGCCCTTGGGAGCCCAGAGGGTTCGCAGAACTTATATCACAGCAAGCGTTACACTGCTGGGCTCCCCTGGTGGCTCAGACGGTAAAGAATCTGCCTGCAATGCCGGAGATGAGGGTTCGATCCCTGAGTCAGGAAGATCCCCTGGAGAAGAAAATGGCAACCCATTCCTGTATTCTTGCCTGGAAATTTCCACGAACAGAGGAGCCTGGTGGGCTACAGTCCTGGGGGTCGCAGAGCCGGACACGACCTGGCGACTAAGCAGCAGCGACATTATGGAAACACAGTCACATCTTTTGTGTATGTTATAAGCCTTTCCTCCTGGTCGAATCTTTTTTTTTAATTTAACTCTGACTGTGGCTAATTTTGTGACATTCAAGCTCTAGGTTTTGAGGTGGCCCCATCTGTCAGGTCTTCCTTCTATGGTTTGTGGAAAGGTCTTCCGTAGCCCAAGGAGATGAAAAATAGCATTTGTATTTTTCTGTGGGACAAAAATAACCAGAAGTTGTTGCTCTTATTTTAGGTTTTGAGTCCATCTGGGATTTTGTGTATATGTAAAGGGAGGAAGACACCTTATTTTTTTCTCCCCCAAATAGATCCTTTTACTCAACAAACATGGCTCAGAAAATAGACTGACTTTTCCCTATTTGTTTGAAGTGTGACCTTATCACAAACTAAATTCATTTATATCTGTTTTGTTTCATTTATTGTCTGTCCGTTGTTTGATTTATCTTTTGCCAGAATTGAATTATTATCATTATCATAGCTTTGAAGTTGAGTTCCCATAAGGTAGATCAATTTCCCTTAGCATTTTTACTTCTGCTTGTTTCAATTTTTTCTTGCTGTTCACTCTTATTGACTTTGCCTAGATTAACTTGAGGATGAATTTACCTTCCTAAAATACTCCTATGATTTTTATAGAAATTACATTAAATTTATAATACTCAGTCTTTCCTTTCAGGAAAGTATTCTATCTTTCAATTACTCATATAAATTCAATATCTTCAATAATCTTGTTTGTTTGTTTTTTTTAAATAAAGAGCTTGTCCACTTACTTTGTTCTTAGGAACTGATAAGTTTTTGTTGCTCTTGTGACTGGAACCTGTTTTCCATTACATGTTAATGTTTTTAAATGTTTTGAGAGGCTTCAAAACCCTTGTGCCCAGCACTAGATTTAACAAATGTTAACATTTTCCTCCTTTTGCTTCAGCTCCTGTTTTTTAAAATAATAAAATGTAGTGATGCCTACAGTAATCAAGAAAGCATGGTACTGGAAAAAAGAAAAGACCAATTAATCAATGCAACACAACGGAGTGTCTAAAGACGGACCCAAAACACACGGCCAGCGGTTTCTGTCGAGGGCCACTGTGGCTGGCCAGGGAGAGGAAGGCTCAGTGCGTGTTGCTTGGACCACTGGACGTCATTTCAGGTTGCATCATGAACCTAAAGCTAAAAGCAAAAACAACAAACAGGTAAAAGTTAGAAGCAAACCCAGGAGGAAACATTCACAGACTTCATAGACTGACCACACACACAGAGAGAAAGAGAGCTTCAGAAAGACTCGACACTCCTCATCAAAAACATCATCACAGAAATAAAGAGGCCAAATCACAAACTGGTGGAACATATCCGAGGCGCACACGGTTGACAAATGAGTTGCATCCGTGTTACATAAAGAATCCTGCAACTTAATAATAGAGAACTATCCAACTGTTTTTTAATGGGTAAAGACTTGAACCAACTTCTCACACACACACACGAACATATACAAGTGGTCAAAAAACACATGAAAAGTGCTGATCATTAGTCATCAAGGGGCTATCAAGGAAGGTAGGATGGCTAAAATGAAAAAGGCTGACACTACCAAATGTCGGCAAGGTCGTGAAGCTCCTACACTTCTGATGGCAGTGAAAAATTGTACTGCGGTTTCTTGGAAAGTATATGTATATGTATATCTACACACAGATTTTTTTTTCTATGACTCAGCATTTCCCCTTTAGTTTCAAGAGAAACTAAAAATACATATGTCCTCTCCAAAGCCTTGTACAAGAATGTTCAAGCTTTATTAATACTAGTCAGAGATTAGAAACCCAGATGTTCGTCAGCAGGACTCTGGCAAACCAATTTCCGCATAGCTGCGGAAGGGATCCCTGCTCAACAGTGACAAGGGAGAGCCTGCTGATGTCTTAACAGCGTGGGGGAAGCTCAGAAGTACTGTGTTGGAACCATCCAGACATGGAAGCGTACGATTCCATTTACTGAGATTCTTGAATCAGCAAAGGAACCTCTGACACTAGATATCAGCTCCGAGGTCGCGTCTGGGGCGGAGAATGGACTACGGAGGGACACGTGAGAACCTTTGGAAGTGGTGGGAAGGGGCCTGGCTTGCTGCGTATTTGTCGAAACCAACCAGCACACATCTGAGCATTCGCTGTGTGTAAATTCACACCTCATTAATGACCAAAGCCATGAATATCTCACAGACAGTCGAAGCTTCTAATGACCCTTCCCTAACCCCATTCTCCTTCCTCCCTCCCCAGAGGAACTCAACTCCAAGGTCAGTAGAACTAAATGCATGCCTCCATAATTTTACTACGCCTGCATGGATGGCAAACAACAGGTAAAAGTCTCGTGTAGACGCATGCACTTGGGGAACACTGGCCGTTTGCCTCTTTGACCCGGCGTGTTTGGGGGTTGATCCAGCAACTGTGTGCAGATCTGGCCCCCTCACCCTGCCTGGTAGGACTTACCACAGCACACTTCACTTACCCACCCGTCCACGGGTGCACTCAGGGGCTGCTCATTTTGGGGTGTCGAGCAGTTCCGTGATGATCGCCCTTGTGTGTGTCCTCTGGCCTTGTGCTGGGGTGACACCCTGAGTGTCATCACTCACCTTCTGAGCCGCAGCCCCGGAGCAGGGCGGCAGGCGGGCTGGCCCCCTGGGGCCGCGCAGACGGTGCTCGTGGATCTGAAGGCCGTGGGTGCTGTCGTTACTGCCGTGACTGTGACTTTTGGTTGGGCACCTTTTCCAGCACGTCTGTGTCTGCTGGTCACCCGCCTTTCTCCCTGAGAATCCTCAGCACTGCGCTCGCTCACATTTACAGCTGGAACTTTTTCTGGTTGATTTGCCATGTGGCCACCTTACTAAATTCCTTGTTTTCCTAAATTTTCTAAGTAGTGAAAATACCTCATCTGAAAAGTGTAACTTCTTGTTTTCCACACTTAGGTCTGACACTCGTTCCCTCTTGTCTTCACATGGAATAGAAGAATCATAATCATGCTGAACTTGAACAGCAATACCATGCATCCTTGTTTGATTTTTAACCTTTTTGGAAATATGTTGAGTTGTTCCTCCCAATATTCATTTATTCAGCCATTCATCAAATATTCTTTGGCCTGTGCTTCATGCCAGGCGCTGCTCTTGATTCTGGGTGAACAGCCATGAACAAGGCAAACGAAATCCTCGACCATGGAAGAGAGGAAGTAAACAATAAATAAAGCAAACAATTGCAATATAGAGTAGAACTGTACGTGACGTTGTTCTGTATTTTCCAAGTCTCCTGTAAACGTGTTATCATATTTTCATAATTTAAAAAAGAAAAAAGAAAATAAATAAAGCAAGTTCAGGGACGTGTAAATAGCACATTGAAAATAGAGTAGGGTACCATGTTTGAGGTGCTTCCCAGGTGGCCCAGTGGCAGAGAATCTGCCTGCTAATCCTGGAGATGCAGGAGACATGGGTTCAATCCCTGGGTTGGGGAGATTCCCAGGAGTAGGAAATGGCAGCCCACTCCAGTATTCTTGCCTGGGGAATCCTGTGGACAGAGGAGCCCGGTGGGCTCAGACACACACGGTGTCTGAGAGTTATGAAGGCTGTGTTTGATGTTAAGATTTGATTTATTTCTTTTTGAGGTTAGGAAGATTCGTGCTATTGTGAGTTTAAGAATGTATATCAGGAGTAACTGTTGAATTTTATCAAATCTATTTTTAGCATTGATCAATATAACATGATTTTTCCTATTGTATACTGTTAACGCAATGAATTTCACTGTAAGACTTCTGAATATTGAACCATCGTTTCATTCTTGGAACAAATTCCACATGGTCAAGACAACGGTACTGTTCAACGCCACCTAAGATTTCTGCACTGGCATTAGAAAGCGGTGTCGTCTTTAGTCTCCCTTTCCTGCTGCCGTTGCTGTCAATCTCAGGACTGTGTCACCTCCAGAGAACAAGCCAGGGAAGGTGCCCTGTTTGTTTCTGCTTTAGATCATTATAAATAACACGTATGATGTTCCTGGAGGAGCTGGCAGGACTTGCCCCTGCAACAGTCCCTGACGCCCGAGCCCGTGTGAGGGAAGTCAGGCCTTTTACTGCGTCTGACCTACCCCCGCGTGATGGACCACGCAGGGCTTCTCTCCCTGTGCCTCAGGCCGCTCTGGCTGCTGTAACAGGGCACCGCAGGCCGCGGGCTTGTAAACAGCAGGCATTTACTTCTCACGGTTCTGGAGGCTAGACGTCCACGGCCAAAGTGCCAGTAGATCTGGCGTCTGGGGAGGTCTGTCTCCAGTTCATAGACACCCGAGCACTCCTGTGTCCTCACGTGCTGGGAGGTGGCAGGCCCCCGGCGGTCTCTTTTCTAAGGCACTAACCCCCTTTGTGAGGGCTCCACCCTCTGGCCCCAGTCACTTGCCGAAGGCCCCACCTCCTAATACCACCGCATGCGGTGGTTACAATTTCAACATATGAATTTGTTGGGGCATAAGCATCCAGCCTATGATGCCTTATGAGAAAGTCTTGGTGGGTAATATTTTCTTAGAAAGCTATCAATTTTATTTAGATTTTCACTTTTTATATAAATGTTGCATTTTAAACATTTTTTCTGTAGTTATATTTTCTTCTCATTTTCAAAGAACCAATCATTTTTTTCTTTCTAAAAATTATTTATTTTCTATTTCATAACATCAGGTTTTACCTTAACTTCTTTCTTGTACTCTCTGTTGAATTTTGTTGTCGTTACTCATTATCTGGGCTTCCCCGGTGACTCAGTGGTAAACAAATTCACCTGCAGTGCAGGAGGTGCAGCGTTGATCCCTGGGTTGGGAAAATCTCCTGGAGAAGGAAACAGTAACCCACACTAGCATTCTGGCCTGGAGAACTCCATGGACAGAGGATCCTGGCGGGCTACAGTCTGTGGGGTCACAGAGTCGGACACAACTGAGCGACCAAGCACAGCACAGCACAGCTTGGGTTGGTGAGGGTTCCAGCAGGAAACTTCTGGGGTAGCTGTAGACAGTTCACGAAGGGCTATTTATTCTGGTGGGGGGCAGGGCTAAGCACCCCATGAGGGAGGGAGCCCCAGGAGTCAGTGGCGCTGGGTGTCTTTGCCCGGCCTGGGGGGCACAAGGAGGTTCCACACCAGAACCTGGTGAGGGAATCAGAGTCCTCGGCACGGGTGGCAGCCTGTGTCCCACATGGGGGTTCTGAAAAGGAGACGCTAGGGAGACCTGCCGCCACGCAGCCCACCCTCTCCTCCTGCCCTTCCACCTCCTGCGGGACCTTCCCACTGGCTGGAACCAAAGCAGAGCCCAGAGCTGTCAGCCTCCAGGGACAGAGTGGGGACATAGGGGTTCAGGGTGCCCTGTACACCCCTGGACATTGCCACGGCAGCCCTTCCCACTTGGCAGAAAGTTCCTGAGGACGGCTCTGTCTTCTCTAAGGCTGCAAAGTTGCCCTGGGCAGGACAGTCTCTCTCCGCCCTCGCCAGCGTCTAGCGGCAGGCGGGACACCCTCCTCATCTGAACCCGAGTACCGGCTCTAGCCCTCAGCCCCTCCCTGGCTTTAGGAGCAGGCTGACAGAATCCCTGCCGTGCCACTGGGGAGTCCCAGCCTTCCTACCCCTGACCTGCGGTGGGCAGCAGGAGACCCTGATGAGCAGCCCTCCTAACGAGTAACATGTCCAGGACACAGAGAAGGATCCCCTTCCTGTGCCCTCGCTCCCAAAGCCCAGACATAGCTCAGAGCCTGTGGGGTCTTTGCAGATGCACAGAGGAGGGGAAACGGTGGAGGGGCCAGAGAGGGGTGCTGGGGGTTTTGACTGACCTTTAAAAGGTCAGCATTTCCTCCTGCTCTGGGTCACGGAGGGAGCGACCAACAGCAGCTGGCCTGTGGACGTGGTCCCCCACAATGGACTCTGGCCCAGCCCAGCCGCCCGGCTGCCAGCTGCTGCAGGCCAGACACTGAGTCAGCAGCTTGCCTCCAGCGCCCCACGCACAGCGCCCACAGAGCTGTCCACACGCAGGGCAGGTCCCCCCGGGCCTCTCAAGCCCGAACCCTGGGGGCCTCGCCTGCCTCCTCTCCCACAGGCTGCCGGTCCCCCAGCTCTGCTCCAGGTTCAAGATCTGGGACTCAGTACTGCTTCTCTCTTGCAGGTCGGTTCCCTTCTTCATAAAGTCTGACAACACCGAGCCTTCCTCCCCGTGATCTGTAGCGACACGGGGCTGAGGATGCAGGGTGCAGGTGCCTTCCTGCAGATTCAGACTCCTGGGCTGCACCCCAGCCCTGCCCCAGTTCCTGGGGAGGTGCTCGTGGGTCCAGCTAAGCAGAGCCTCCATTAACAATGCAGGGCATGGGCGGTCACCCTGAGCCTGCTTCCTCCCACCCCCTCAGGGGCTGCCTGGCCCCAGAGAAGCTACTGGAGTCATGGAAAGTGTTCAGTCAGGGTTCTGGCTCAGGCTGACCACAGGCACCTGGAACCCTCAGGGCCTTTCCAAGTCTCTCAGCCTCAGTTTCTTCATCTGCAAAGTGGGGTTGACAATTGTGCCTCCCTGTGCAGAGGGACCTGTATGTAAGGAGCTCAGACGTTCACAGATATTCGAAAAGACGCACTTTGCAAGTTCTGCATCGTGACACAAAGGTTGGCGGGACCCAGGTCACTTGCACCCGGAGCGGTGTCGGAACGTGGGCCTGAGACTCTGCCTGGCTGCCACTCTGTGTCTGTGTGTGCTCAGCCTCGGGCCACCCTGGGCTCAGCCTGCTGCAGAGTCTAGCCCTGGGACTGTAGTCTCCAGCCAGTTCTGGACTCCAGCCCCTGCCTGTGCTGAGTATGACAGGGTCTCTGCTGGGCCTCTCCCAGCACCCAGGCCAGTGGCCAGTGTCTGGTCTCTACCCCATCCCAGCAGCCCCTCGGGTCATGCAGGAGTCCTGTCTGCACCGTCGCTGAAGTCCCTGGGTGGTGGCACGGGTGTTGCCACCAGCCTGGGGGATCTGTTGTGTTCTCCTGCCTGGGATGCACCAGACAGCCTGGTTCTCAGACAGTTTACACACCTGAGTGTGGACACACTGGCTTTGCTCTTCCCTGAACCCCAAGGAGGGCAATGGGTCCACTTTAAACACAACCACATGAGACCCTCTGAGGATGAAGCAAGAGAGAGCTCGGAGGGGGGAGATGTTCCAGCCCAGGGTGGGGTGGGGGAAGGCGGAAGGCTGCGTGGAGGGGCTTCCAGATGGGACTCTGGAGGATGGGAAGGCTGCAGAAACTGGAGAGAGAGCATGACTTCGGGTGGGCCCTGGTGGAGTGGGGCAGAGGCCTCCAGGGGCTAAATGGGGGCCAGGTGGGCTTCCACCAGATAGGAGCACTCTGTGGACACAGGATGCACTAGATCGGGGAAACTGACGCACAGGTCACCTTGGGGCCTGGACACGCTGCAGCCAATGTTGGGACGAAAACGGTCCTGGCTGGACTGGCAGGATCCTGCCTGGACACCAGCATTTTGACTTGGAGCAAGTCTTTCCCTTTCTGGCCTCAGTTTCCCCTCACCAACTCCATGGACATGAGTTTGAGTAAGCTCCGGGAGTTGGTGATGGACAGGGAGGCCTGGCGTGCTGCAGTCCATGGAGTCACAAAGAGTCGGACACGACTGAGCGACTGAACTGAACCGAAAGTGCCGCTAAGGGCCTTGCGGCGTTGGATCTGGAACCCCACCGCGAGGCAGCTGGAGCCCACAGAGCACCGCGCGAACTGGCCTCACTTCCGCGTCTGGCTCGGTACCCCGAGGGCCCTCTCGTCTCAGGAGCAACAGCATCTGTGTCTGCGGGGATGAACACTCGGCTCCCGGTGCCAGGCCGGACACGCCCCACCGTTGCTGTGGCAACCGCGTTCCCCTGCGGCACGCCAAGCCCGGAACTCTGCCGCGGGGGGGTTGCCAAGGCAACCAGACTGCACCTCCAATGGGCGGGCCTCCATTGAGCAGGGCCTCCAGTGGGGCGGGGTCTCGAGGGCCTGGGCCGTAAGAACAGCAGATGCTCTGTGGTCCTCGCGGGGCAGAGGGCTTGGGCAGACGAGGCCGGGGATAAGACAGCGCAGCAGTTCACATTCCACGTGTCCTCTCAGACTCTTCCAGGCCTCCCACCTGGCTCCATAGCCGCGCATCCCCCACCCACCCCGACTGTGGCTTCTTTTCAGGTGACTTGTCTTTTGACCCCGTCATTTCACTTATTCATTGTCTCTGGTTTCTGCAGATTGGGTCTTCTTTTTCCTACTTGGGATCATACTGATTCCTCACTAAGCACTTCTATCTACAATTCTGGAAAAGTCTAAGCCAGTACTTCTGCAAATATTGTTTCAATACTCTATTCTTCCTTCTGAAAGTTCAGGGATCCTTCTCAAGCACAGGGCACAGGCTCCACCTAGCTCCCTGCTTCCCCAACCCCACTACCGACCCTTGGCTTTTCTGCTGAGCCATGACTTGGCCTAGATTTTGGTTGCCCGCCAGGCAGGAGCCCTGGCCCAACCCTTTTCTTCCCAACTTTGCTCAGAGGACTCAAGCAGGTTCACGCCCCAAAGATGACCCGTGTTGGACAGTCGTTCATCCTGCCCACAGAGCTCCTTCGGCTGGACCCCTTATCCACCTGACTCCCCTGGTCCCCTCTGCACCCGCATGTTGCTGTCCAGACCTTACCATCCCCACCCCTGGAGCAGCTCCCTTTGGTGTAGCCACCACCACGGTTTGTAGTTCCCTTTTGGTTTGTGATGCCTGGGGTGTTTTTCTCTCCTCTTTGCAAGGACTTGGTTTGTGTCTTTTGAATTTTGTGATATATTTTTTCTACAACATTCTTATGAGGCTAAACCACTTAAAATTACTATTTTTCATACTCAAAACTAGTTGAGCATCAGCAGTTTTATATGACTTAACGAGTATTTGGATGGACTGGAGTCTTTTTGTCTCTCAGCCTTATGGAAGTCTACAGCTTTGATAAGATTTTTAAAACTTAGAGCCGGGCCGCGCGCTGAGCCAACATTGACAGGTCTTCGCGAGTCGGCCCGATGCGCCCCCTCTCGCGACATCATGGTGGCGTACTGGCGACAGGCTGGACTCAGCTACATCCGACACTCCCAGATCTGTGCAAAAGCAGTCAGAGATGCACTGAAGACTGAATTCAAAGCAAACGCCATGAAGACTTCTGGCAGCACCATAAAAATTGTGAAAGTGAAAAAGGAATAATCTACCCTGAGTACAGCCTGAATGCTGCATGTTCAAGGTGAAGCTGTGGGCACGTATTATAGCAGATTGGAAACCATCTCCCTTCATGGAAAAAAAACAAAATAATACCTGTCTTGTTCATAGATTGACAATGCCAGTAAATTAAAGTACAGTTCACTCTAAAAAAAAAAAAAGATTTTTAAAACTTAAACAATTTAATGTAGTAGTTATTAGTATTGCGAATGGTACCCCAAAAAGTGAAAAATGAAAATGGGTCTTAATGTCTACTCTTAAGTTCAGTGCCATTAACCTACAAAAATATACCTGAATATGATGAGAGCATTCAAACTACATATACAGGAATATATACATGAATGTATCCTTGGCTTCCCTCCCCAACAGTAGCCTCCACCATGGCAAACACGGCTAACAGTTTCTTATGATTGGTGGGGTATGTTATGCACACTCTCCTGTGCTCCTTTTACATAATTTAACAAACATCTTGCTGATCTTTCCACATCAGCGCATAACTTTTAAGACTCGTTCTTTTCAGTAGCACCAGAGAAATCTCTCCTGTTCACCCTGATGCATTTAGCCAGTGCCCATGGGTGAACCCCTTGCTTATCTTGTTTCTTGGGGCAAATTTTCATATGTAGATACCGTAGGCAAATTTCTAGCCATGGGATTGCTGAATCAAGGAGAGGGGCGCCTTAAATGCAGACACATTCGGGGAAATAACACAGCTGATGCCAACCACGGCCAAGTGCGGAGAGCTCACCTCCCCACTCCCTCGCCACACACGTGTCACCCGACATTCACCTTTTGGACAGTGTGCTAGGTCAGAAAAAGTAGTGCACTGTTTTGACCTGCATTTCTTTAAGTAGGACTCTCTTCGCTTATTGAACAATTTTCTTTCTGCAGTGTCCCTCCATCCCCTCATAGTTCCTGGCCATTTCTCTGGTGGTTACTTACAATTTTTGTTATTAGTTTACATAAGCTTTTTACTCCTTTAGGAAGTTCCTTTCGTCATCATGTTTTGAAATGTTTTTCCAGGGTGGGGTTGGTCTCTTGGCTTTGTTTATGATGTTTGGGCCATGTAGATGTTTTTTTTTTTTTAATTATTGTTTTTATCAGTTGATGCTTAATTTTTATGTAGTCCTTCTGTCTTCTTTGGGGCAATCAGCTTATGTATCCTGATTTCTGTGCACCGAGATGCTGAGTGCATCCATTCACAATGCATTCTAGTCTCCTAAAATGTCATTGTTACAGATAAATGTTTACCTCATTGGAATTTATCTTGATGTTGTGTCAAGGGGGATCCAACTTTATATATTTCCCATATTATCCTACACTAGTTATAAAAATCATCTATTTTCTTCACATTTTTTGAAATGATGCCTTTATCATAAACTTTTGATCTGTTTCCTTTAATACTGTCATCTTTTTAGATGACATGATATGTTTCAGAATTTCACGATATGTTTTAATACCTAATTGGGCAAATCCTCTTCACTCTTTTTCTTTCTAACAAACTTCCCCACTAGTCTTTCACGTTTGCTTCTTCTTTAACTTGCTGCTGCTGCTGCTGCTGAGTCGCTTCAGTCGTGTCCGACTCTGTGTGACCCCATAGATGGCAGCCCACCAGACTCCCCTGTCCCTGGGATTCTCCAGGCAAGAACACTGGACTGAGATTGCAACAAATGTGTAGCTTTAATTTAGAAAAACTAACCTGCCCTCTTAGCGCAGTAGGCAGCGCAGCAGTCTCATAATTTAGGGAAAACTGGACCTTAAACAATGTAATTCTTCCTTTCCAAGAGTATATAATGCTTTTCCATTAATTGCTCTCTTTTCATGAATTTTCAGAGTTTTCCTGTATACTTTCTTTATGAACAGGAAGCCTGCACATTTCCTGTTATTTCCCGGCATTTTCCCTCCCTTAATACTGTTGTGATTGGATTCCTCCACTATAAGCTCTAACTGGTTCTGGTCTGTTTTTATGGAAACTGTTGTCTTCTTGGTGATAACTTTTCTTACCTTCCCATTAACATACTGCTTCCCATAGCTCTTCACTCATCCCCGAAATTTTCTTAGTAGAGAATTACATCATCTGCAAATATTGATAATTTTGTTTCTCTTTTGCTTCAATGTTTTAACCTTTTTTCCTCCTTTATAATTGCATTGGCTGATACTTCTAAATAAACCAGAGACAACATCCCTCTTTAAACGGGAATTCTTTTGCTGCTTCACCGTTACAGCTACTGTTGGTACTGGGCTTGCTGTGTGCCCAGCCCCGGACCCAGCACTGCACACACGAATCCTCACCACTGCCTTTTGAGGTTGGCATTGTTCTTATCCCACCTGCAGGAGAGGTGACAGACCCAGGTGCTGATGAACTTGCCTGGAGTCAGACAGCTGATGAAGAATGAAGCCAGACACTAATTCTGGCTAGTCTCTTGTCCTCCAAGACCCTGAAGGGCTGCTTTTCCTCGAGTGAAAGAAGAAGGCATCTTTTCCCCAAAGGGTATAATTACTTGCTTTTTAACCAAAAAGTGGGTGGCCCTTTGGTCAAAAGCCTTTCAATATCTACTAAAATAATCCTATTTCTTTTTATCCTTTGACTTACTAGAATGGTAGATTATACTGATGGAGTCCTTAATACTGAACCATCCTTGCATTCCAGAAAATTCATTCAAGGTGTGGGATCACTTTACTGTTATTTAGATTGCAAGCTGTGTGTGGCTCCCAGTCTCTGAGGGTGGCCTCCTTTCCACAATGCAATGAGGTGACAGCAAGGAAGTTTGTTATGCTGTGGACATTTCTGTTACACGGGTCTGATCATTTCAAAACCTGTCTGCAGGAAGGAAGAAGAGCAGCAACCTCCAGCCAGAAACAGGGAGACTCCTTGACCTTCATTCTGAACCTGTCAAGTTTACCTGGTGCAGCCAAATAAATAAATATTTTAAAAAGAAATATTCAGATCTGAAGAAAATGAAAACATTGCTCATCCAGATTTTGTGAGGCCCAGCTGAGGCAGCGCTGCAGGAGGAATTCTGTGGCTTTAAAAAGGTCAGAAATTTAGAAGGGTTACAAAGTTATGGTTTAAAGGTTCAAAGCAGTAGATATAAGAATATTCTAAAATTGCAGTGAAATGAATTAATTCCTAGAAACATGCCAGATTTAGCTCGAGAAATAGAGCACTTGACCAGAGGGATAAGTATGAAACACAGGGAGTATGAAAGATTCACCTCCTTGGGGCCCACGTAGTTCTGCCGTTTCCACCAAAAATTTTGAAGAACAATAATTCCTCTTTTATGTAGGTAGTTCCAGGAAACAGAGGCTCTCTGGGACTCTGGAGAGTAGGGTGGTTGTATGTGCCTGCGCCCTTGCCACGTTCAAGGCCCAGGCCCCACGGACACTGCACGCGGAGGTGAAGCATCTCCCTCAGACGCCAGGTGGGGATTAAATGGTTAACGGAGCAAACCCTTAGGGTAGCGCCTGGCACCTGCTGGACGCAGCAGAGGCTTGGCCCTGGGGAGGAAGGGTGCAGGCGCCAGGGGCTGCGTGGGAAGGGGCGGCATGACGTTACCGCAGTTCCGGTGGGTGAGCTGGCCCGAGGCTTTGTCAAAAATGCCCAGCAGTGGGGCTGTGGATGGAGGCCGGTGGCAGGCAGAGATGACAGTCCGTCCCTGGTGACCTGCTTTCCGGCTGGGGGGCTGACGAAGGCTGGGTTTTGCGGCTGTGGACCGAGGGCCGCCAGTGACTTGGTCTCAAAGAGCTGAGCTGGAGAAACAGGGTGTGGGGACGGGGGCGTGGGGGCCAGAGGATGGTGGGGGTCTCCCCCCGAGGCATGCCGGGAGGAGAGGCGGCAGGCCCGCTGGCCGGCCGGTTGCATCATCCCCGCGCTGAGGGCTGTCTGCGATGCTCTGGCCGAACGCCAGGCGCGATCGAAAAACCCACCTGTTACACCTCGGAGTCCGTGTCCCCACACCCCTTACACCCCCACGCCCCCTCCCCGAGAGAGGAGCCCACCCGAGTTTGTCTCTCCTCGTCGACGCGTTTGTCCTGCCAGCATCGCGGGTGGGGCAGGTAGGGATTTAGTGGTTTCACGCGAAAGGGCTCCGAGCTGGGGAGGGCCAGGCGCGCGGGGCACGCTGGCAAATGCAGGTGGATGGTCGCGGGGCCTCGGGGTTGCCCCGTGAGCTGGGGTTGCGCTAGAGGAGGGGGCGGCGCCTCCCGGCTGCGCTGCCGGGCCCCCACCTCCCCACCAGGGCGCCGCCCGTCAGCGGTGATGTCACACCCAGGCCCCAGCCCCCTCCGGCCCCAGCCCCCTCCGGCCCCGCGGCGGCCGCGACGCCCGTCCCTCTCCCCGCGCGACAAACCAGCTGGCGGCTGGGGCTCTGGCGCCGCGCGCAGCCAACCAGCGCGGCGGGAGGGGCGCGGGGCGGGCCGGGCCGGGGGCCCGCAGCCGTCACGCGGTGCCGCCGTCAGAGCGCCCAGCGCAGCCGGGGAGCAGCAGCCGCTCTGCGCTCGCTCGGGACCCGCGCCCCTGCCGGTGCTCATGCCGCGCGACCGCCACCAGTGACGCCGGAGAGGTAGGGCCGCGGCTCGCCAGGCTTCCAGGGCCGCATCCCGCACCTGCGCCCAGCGCCCCGGCGGGGAGCTCGCGCCCGGAGCCCTCGGCGCGGCCCCTTCCCTTCCCCGACCCTCCCCCGTCCCTGCGGAGAACAATGGGGCAAATTCAGGAGTGTCCGCCCTTCTTGCGCAGCGAGGCACGGCCCTCTGGAGAGGCCCTTTGGTTGCGGCTTCGGCTGCAGGGGTACGCTGGTCTGGCGCGGGCGGGGTCGCTGCGGGGAGGGCGCAGGCAGCATCTCGATAAACCCTCTCCGCTTCCCCGATCTTCCACTCGCCCGGGCTGGAGCCGACACCCGGGAAGCGGCCCGGGCTGGGACTGCACCGGCGGGGGAGGGGAGGGATGGAGCAAAGGGGAGAGAGGCAGAAGGGGCACCCGGGAGGGGGCGCGGCTGGCGCGGCCCGGCCGGAGGGAGGGTGTCCCGGGCGGCGGGGCGCAGGCAGGGGCCCTGGTCCCCGGGGTTGGGGAAGGCGGATGCTGGAGCGGAGAGCAAAACGGGCGGGCAAGCGGGCGGGCGGGGGCTGCGGCGGGAGGGCTGGCCGCCGGCTTGGTGCGCGCCGCCGGGAGTGCCCAGCGCTCAGTCCAGGTCGCGTCCTCCTCCCGAGACCCCTTCTCCCTTCCAGAAAGGCTCACGGTTTGGGAGGGCACGCCTGCGGACACGGCTTGCATCCACGCAGCCGGCGCCCCAGTAACAGGTGTGGCCCGGCCGCAGGAGGGGAGGGGGCTGCGGGACCGCGGCGTCTCGGCTGGAGGCGCTCCCGGACGCCGGGGCTCGGGTGACTGGGGCGCAGCCGCGCAGCCCTTTTGGCTCGTCCTTTAAGCTGCCTCCCTCCCTAGCTCTCCGGCAAACCCAGCAGGCATCTCTCGCGCTAGGGGAGGGGCCCGGACAGCATCCCGGTGGGGAGGGAGGGTCAGCCGTCTGCCAGGCGCTGGGTGGGCGGGGGACCGCGGGCCGCAGGGCGGGGAGGGGGAGGGAAGGAGGGAATGCCGAGTCATGGGGCCCGCCGGGCGCGGGCGCGATGCGCGCCCACGTTCCCGGGGATGGGGGCTCTCCCGCCGAGATCCGCGGACCCCACCCCAGGCGGCCGCCCCTCCCGGGGATGCCAACGTTGCTGGGGTAGAAGACCGTAGGGCAAAGGGCTGGCTGGCCCCGGCGGCTGCGGTGAGGCGGTGGTGCGGGGAGGCCAGTGTGCGCAGGGCCGTCTGCGTCCTAACCCCGGGGAGTCGCCCCGCGCGCTTCTGCAGCACCGCCGCCTCCGCCTCCCTCCTCCCCCGCCCCCCGCTCTCGGACTGTAAGGGGGGCCTTTACCGAGACGCGTGCCCATCTCCCTGAGCGAGCCGCTGGGGTCTGGAGTGGGGGCGGGGGCCGTACCTGCGGCGGCCATTTTGCAGGTGTGGTTGGCCACCCGCCCCGGCTGAGGCCGCGGGGCTCGGGGGTCAGGAGTGAGGCGGGGGCGGCGCCTGCAGCGTCTGCAGTGTAGGGTGGAGGATGCTGCGGGCTGGGTCAGGTCTCAGGTTTGCACTCGACTGCGGTCAAGGCTCAGGAACCTTCTGGGCTGACCGTTGCAAAGAGGCCACTGACTGGGAGATGCAGTGAACGGGGACAGTCTGCTTCCCGGGCTGTGAAAGCTGCTGAGGGGGCCGGGTCCCAGCCAGGGCGGGGACTCGGAGCTCATCCCGTGCTGGGCCTGGAGCTGAGTGTGGCGGAGGGCTGTCCGCGGGGTGTGCTCCACAGGGAGACTGAGCGTCCGGCGTGGAGTCAGGGTCCTGAGGAGGGCTTGCGGCTGCCCGCCACGGGCGTGCCCCTCCTGCGTGTCCTCCCACAGACCGCCCTCCTGCGACCTCCCGCGGGGCCGGCCACACACAGCCAGGTGGAGGCTGGTGTGCAGCAAGCTGGGAGTCACACCGGACACACCGGGCCGAGGGGCCCCAGCCACCAGCCTTGGCCCCCTTTAGTCCCTGGGTGTCGCCGCTGCTGACCCAGGGCTGACCGCATCCTCTGGAAGCAGAGCAGGGAAGTGGGCCCTGCGGAGGTGGGATGGGGTTGGGGGAGGGACCAAGAATGGGGGGACAGACCTGAGTGGGAGGTGGAGATGGGGGTGCCCAGCCTCAGGAGCAGGTCCCTTCAGCTCAAATAGCCAGCCAAGGTGGGTGAGCAGGGCCCGGGTCCTGCTGCCAGGGGGCCGGGAACCCCACCCTGGCCTTTAGTTAGTCCTTCAGGCCTGAGACCCTTCCGAGCCTGGAGGGGCCTGGGCCGCCTCCCCTGGGATGGAGAGCAGCTGGCTGGGGTCACCCCCGTGCCCAGTCCCTGGTGCTCCCCAGAGCGCTCTAAACTTAGTATTAGACCGAAAGGCCCGGGCTCCCCACGCCTGCCCCGTGTGCCTCCTGCACCGTCTCCCCCCGCCCCCGCCCCACAGCCAGGCGCCCCTCTGAGAACTCTGAGGGCCATGCCCTCCCCCAAGCTCTCCTCAGCTGGGGTGCCCAGGGACACGGGCAGGCCGCTGGGCTGTCCCCTTCGCTGAGGGGACCCTTCCCACCTGGCGCCACCCGCAGAGGCAGCCCAGGGTTGGGGGGAGGGCGAGATGGCAGATAGGGCGACTGGCAGACCCTTGCTTCCTGCGCCACCGGCTCTAGCAGGTTTGCGTTTGAACTCCGGAGCACCGCCAGGACCCTGGCTTCTGGTCCAGCGGTGACCCCAAGCTCCCCCAGCGCCCCCGGTTTAGCGCCTCCGGGCCCCGGTGAGGGGGCCGCGGTGTTGGAGATGTTGGAGGGGGGAGGACACACTCAAGGTCAGCGGTCAGCGGAGCCCGAGCCTCCTGAGCCCTCTGCGTTTCCCCCAGCCCCCCTGCGGGCTCTGGCTCCCCACCCACACCACCCGAGCTGGCTCCCCACCCCTGCCCGGCCCCTTGGCAGTCCGGTAGGTGCCACCGGACGGAGCGGGACACACCGTCCGCTCCTCTCTATCCCTGGGATTTACTCTGCTAATCCCGGCTCAGCTCTGGGCCGAGCCCCGCCCCGCCCGGCCCCGCCCACTCCACGCCCCGCCCCCGGCCGCCTCACGCCCCGCCCACACAGGGCGCCGGTGGGCGGGCGGCGGCCCTGCTGCTCCTACCGTCAGGGCTGCTGGGGGTCTGTGCGGTGGTGGGAGACGTCGGGCCGGGCGCCGGGCCGGTCACTCTGCTCCCCCGTCGCGCTTGGGCAGACTGGAGGGCTACCCGGAGACACAGTCACTTTCACACGCTCACACGCTCACGTTCTCTCACACAAACACCCCTCACACATACACACTCAGACGTACATACACAGTCTCGCACTCACACACACACACACTGTCTTCCACACACCCACATTCTCTCTCACACAAACACCCCCTCACATATACACACTCATACACACCCCTCACACACACTCACACACTCTCTTCCACACTCACATACACACACACTCCCCCCCACACACATTCTTTCTCACAGAAACACCCCCTCACACGTACACATTCACACACACACACACACACACACCCCCTTCACACACACTGTGACACACACCCCTCACACATACATACTTGCGTGCACACACCCTCTCTCACACACACTCACACACACATCCTCACACACGCTTGCACACACATCCTCACACACGCTCGCACACACAGACTGCAGCCCGTACCTGCTTGTTCCTCCCTGGTCCTCCTTCCCGGGAGCCTCCACACCCACCCCGGGAGGGCGGCAGCTCCAGGCTGAGTGGTGATGTGGGGCCAGGCAGGGGTCAGGGCGGAGCAGAGCACAGCTCTCCCTAGTGTCTGAGTGCATCTCCTTTGTCCTCCCCTCCCCCAGCTTCTCAGTCACTCCCTCTCTTCTGCTGAGTGCCCTCTTTCCTGGCATCCTCGCCCCGGAAACCGCCTCCTTCCTGCTGCTCTCTGCATCCCCTGGGCTGGAGTTCTCTGTTTGATGGGCCCCAGAGCGGCTGCTTTCTTGGCTTCCTGTATTGCTTTTGCTGGAGCACATCCTTGTGTGACTTCCTGAAAAGGGTGGTGAGTCCTTGGCTGCTCGAGAGCATCTTTGCTCTGTCCTCACACTGGGTTGCTGCTCCGTCTGGGGTCCTCCTTGTCAGTAACTCATGCTGAAGGCTTTGTCATCGTCACCAGCACCAGGTGCTCAAGAGAAGTCTTTGTCAGCAACTCGACTCCCCTCCCTGGATCTCTTAGCGTCCTCTCTTCATCTGTGGATTCCCGACCAGCCGCGTGGACGGGTTCGGTGTGGGCTTTTGTGTGTATTGGTGTTCAGCAGGGCCTTCCAACGGAAGACAGGCTTTATTCTCCTGTCTGTGCACATTTCTCCCCTTTCCTTTTTCCTGTTTTCTTCCTTGGATTCATGCGTTGGTCTTCGGTGTTCTGGTGTTTTCTCTCATTCTGTCTCTTTTATGTCCTATTTTCTGGACAATTTTTGGACTTCATTTTGGAGTTCTCTGGGGGAATTTTGTGTTTCAGCATCTACAGTTTATCACTAAGAGCACCATCTGCCTTGTCTCTGTGAGCTCCCGTTTCATAGCACCCTATTCTTGTTTTGAAAATGCAGTGTGTTCTCGAAACATTCTGATAAGTTTAGAGAGGTTTGTTGCTTGTTGAGTTGTTTTCTCTTTCTCACAGGGCCTGTTTTCTGCTGCGTTATTTTATGCTGAAGCTGTTACTCCCCTCATGCACGTGGTGGGCCTTGGTCCATTCATCTTAGGGGCCCTGCTGGGGAGCGGATGTGTTCCCCCGTCTTGCCGGGAGAGTGGGGGTGCCGCCAGCAGGTCTGCTTTAGGTGAAGGGATGGCAGCTGCGAGCCAGGCTGTGCCCCCAGTGCCAGAATCTGGAGGGTCGCACCCACACAGAGGAGCCGTGCTTCCTGGGTGTTTTCTCCCATTTCTGCAGAGAACCTGCTGCTGTTCGCCCCAAGTGTTGGTGGCCATGGGCCTCTGGGGGTGGGGGCGTGGAGGGGGTGAGAGTGTCCCCACTGCTGTGGAGGTTCTGCAGGCAGACTTGCACCCAGGGCCCCTCTTCAGCCTCATTCCCCACTCCTGCCCCCCACTGGGCCCATGAGCCCTGAGAGCCGCACTGCTGTGCCGCAGAGGCCCACGCCCCTAATCCTCACGGGGTGGGGGAGGAGGAAGGCCTGTCTTAGCCACCCTGCAGACGGGCCCACAGAGGCAGGCAGGGCTCTGTCCCTAGTGCTGACATGCTGGGGCTTCACGCCGAGGCCTCAGCGTCAGTCGGTTGGACCCCTGGCCTGGGGCGTCCCCACCATCCTGAATTCAGTGTCAGCGTTCTCGGAGCGCCGTTGTTTCCCCTGCTCTCAGCAGTGTGCCAGGGCGTGAGGCTCTGTGGGCTGACCTCACCGTACACATTTGTCTGCTCCTCTCTGAATCAAGTTGTCGGATTCCCCAGGACACTTCATCCACTTTCACATCTGGACAGCGCTCCTGTGTGACTGAGCGGTCTCCGGTTCGGGGACAGTTAGGTGTCTCCGTTCCCTCCCTCTTGCCTCCTGGGCTCATGTACAGCATCTCCAGTTGTGCAGCTGCTGGCCACAGGGTCTGCGGCCTTACTAGAAATTGCCCTGTTGTTCTGAAAGTGGTTGAACCAACAAACTTTTCCCCCATGATCCCTAAGTTCCTGTTGTTCTATCCTCACAACAGCTGGGGTTGCAGACATTTTAATGCTGACCTGATGGATGTGGTTTTAAACAACACTTTCTTAATTACTGTTGTGGTTGAGTATCATGTCCTTTAAGGCAAAATAAGTATCTTGCCTGTTCATATCTTTTTGCCCATTTTTTCCTTTTGTGTCTCTTTGACTTTGTCTGTTCTCTGCATGTTCTGCTCGTGAGTCCTTGTTGATCGTGTGGCTGGGTGGGTGGACTTCTCTTCTCCTTTTAATAGTATTTTGATGCCTGGACTTTTCCATTTGGCATCTTTCATGGGCTTCGAAATCCTTCTTAAAGGTGAGCATGGAGAGAACACGTTTTGTTTTCTTCCGAAACTGTGTTTTCACATTTAGATCTTCAGTCCACGTGGACTCTGTTTGGGGATGAAAGGGGATCTCACAGTGTATTTTTCCACATGACTGGCCAGTTGTGTTAGTCTGTCCAGGCTGCTGTAACAGAACAGCAGCACAGACTGGGGGCTTACAAACCGCAGAAGCTACTTTCTCACAGTTTTGAGGCTGGGAGTCCAGGATCAAGGCACCAGCGTGGTCAGGGTCCAGCATGGCCAGGTTCTGGGGAGAGCCCTCTTCTGGGCTGCAGATGGCTGACTCTGTGTCTCCACAGGGCTGAGAGCAGAGACAGGAAGCAAGTCCCCTTGGAGCTTTCTAAAGGCACGAGGCTCCCAAGTGCCCCGCCTCCTAACTCTGTCACACTGGAGGGTAGGGTTTCGACATAGGACTTTTGGGGGACACAGGCATTCAGTCCATGACACCAGTTTTCTCAGCGCCCCTTTCTCTTCTCATCAGTCTGCAGAGCCTCCTTTATCTGATGTTAGAAGGCTGTGTGTGCCGGCCTGTTTCTGGTGTCCCTTCTGTTACAATTGTGGTGACTTACTTGTCCCAACCACCTTGTGTTAATTACTTCAGTTTTATATTAAGTCTTGTTATCAGACATGCTCTCTACCTTCTGTGTTTCTTCAAGCTTGTTACTGGTATTGGTAGTATCTTACTATTTAGAAATTCTTAGAAGCAATCTGTCCAGTTTCACACACACAAAAAAACCCACCTAATTTTGTTTGAAGTTACACCTGAATGTTTTGATTCATTTGGGTGAAAATACACATTTTTAAGATACTGAAATTTCTTTTTTAAGAACAGATTATGGTTCATTTATTTAGATTTTCTGTACTATGTGATGTATCCTTTGTTACATTTATTCCCATAGACCTACTTAGTACTTGTGGTTTTTCTTTAAATGGTACCTTAAAAGATACTTTTAAAACTCTTTGTCTGTAGTGCATACCAACATGATTGGTTCCTAGCAATTTTGCTGACCCTTCCCACTGAATCAGATAATCTGTCTGTGGACCCTCTTGATTTCTGTGGAGATAAGCAGATGGTCGGCATATAATGACACTGTGTTTTACTCTAGTCCAGCCCATCTTTTGCCACTGTTATCCTGTCTTCCTGCCTTATCACTCGGGCAAGAACCTCTGCTACAATCTTACACAAAAGTGGTAACAGTAGGTATCCTAAACTCGTTCCTGAATTTAAAGAAAGTGTCCCCAATATTTCAGCGTTAAGTATGGTATTTGGGTAGATTTTTAGTAGATGCATATCATGAGATTGACTTCCCCAGTGGCTCAGTGGTAAAGAACCCACCTGCCAATACAGAAGACCCAAGTTCAATCCCTGGGTCGGGAAGACCCCCTGGAGGAGGGCATGTCAACCCACTCCAGTATTCTTTCCTGGAGAATCCCTTGCACAGAGGAGCCTGGTGGGCTAAGTCCATAGGGTCGCATAGGCAGACACAACTGAAGCAACTTGGCACGCACACATTATAAGATTAAAGTTTTCTTTTATCCTCACATTGCCAAGAGTTTTATCGTAAATGGGTTTTGAAAATTCTTGCGTGCTTCTTCAGTATCTATGAAGAACTTCACTTGACCTATTTTCCTCTTTAATCTGACATGTGGTGAATTTTATTAATAGCTATCCTAATGTTAAGCCATTATATCACCATACTGGTATTCCTGAAATAAACCTATCACATTATCATTTTTGTTTTCTGTTTGACTTTCTTGCTAGATTTTGAACTTTTGTATCTTATGTTCATCAGGGACATTGGTCTAAATCTTAATTTCTTAAATTTTCTGTCTCTCATTTGATACCAAGGTCGTTTTAGCCTCAGTGCATGAGTGAGGGATAGAATTTTTCTCCTTCTGTTTCCCTTCTTTTTCTTGTTCTCCTACACAGTTTGTATAAGATTGGAAATATCTGGGTTGTTTTTTTTTTGTATGTATGGTAGAACTCCCTTATAAAAGTATCTGAGTTTTCTGATTTTCTTTTGGTGGTTACAATTTTAAACTTTTGAATCTATTTCTTTAATGGTTATAGAAAAATTCCTACTGAATTTTTCTCCTAGTTATAGATCATCTTCTCCTGCATCTTGGCACGTGTGGAGTCATTTTTAAAATTGAATTCGGGCCATTTCTACATTGTGGAGCATCTGAGTTATGCTTTCTTCTGTGAAGAATGTTGGCTTTGTTTTGTTAGGCAGTTAAATTGTTTGAAGACTTATCTGACCCTTCAAGGCCTGATTTTCAGCTTTTCTAGAATTACTTTTGGGTAGATGTCACTCCAGGGATAGTTAAGCCCAGAATAAACTTGATTTATTTGGGGTGTCTGCTGAGTGGCTGGGAATCTGGGATGGAGGGATCAAAAGAATTGTATTCTGACTGGTGGGAGCACAGATGTCTGCTGATTTTGACCTTTGGGAATTATTCAGTCTTCTTTGCTTGGACCGCCTGGGCATGGACGTGGTCTACACGTACCCCTCGTGGCTCAGCGGTAATATATCTGCCTGCCAATGCAGGAGATGCAGGTTCAATCCCTGGGTTGGAAAGATCCCCTGGAGAAGGAAATGGCAACCCTCTCCTGGGAAATCCCATGGACAGAGCAGCCTGGCAGCCTACAGTCCATGGGGTCGCAAAGAGTCAGACAGGACTGGGCGACTAAACACCAGCGGTAGTGAGACAAGTGAATCCCTAGAAGATTTCTGGAGCTCTGTTACCAAGTAATGCTTTCCTTTCCAGACTCTGAGCCACACATTCCAGCTGCTGCCACCCACCCAAACTCTGACCTTCATCTCCTCAACTCATCAAAGTCACTGAGCTGTTCAAGCGCCCCCTGCCCGTGCCTGAGGTCTGTAAGTCACCTCTGGGCAGATCTGGCGATGGTAGGGCTCATCCCCATGTGTTTCCCTGCCTTTCTGCCACGTCTAAAAACAGTGATTTGCATCTGCTGGGTCCAGTTTGCTAGTTGTTTCCAGTGGGAGGCTGAGCGTGGTCCTAACAACTCCGCCATGGCTGGGTATGGAACTGCTGTCGGTTTTGCTGGTAGTATCTGCATGATCGTTTACGACTGAGTTTCTTTGTAACTCTGCAGTGGTTTCTCTTTTGTGTGTTGGTTATTTGGATGTTGGGACTTCCCTGGTGGTTTGCTGGTTAAGACTTGACGCTTCCACTGCAGGAGGCGTCCGTTTGATTCCTGGTCGGTAAACTAAGATCTGGCATGTCTCGTGTCATGGCCAGAAACGTTTTTAAAAAAGAAGTTTATTTTAAAAAATTTCCTAACATGGATTTTTAATGATCTTTTATTGATTTTTTTATTTTATTCCATTTAAATTACACGATCCATTCGATACAGAGTCCGCATGGTAAAACATTGTAAATGTTCCCTATGTTTTAGAAAAGAATGTTTCTCTAATTTTTGAGGGCAAGAGAGAGCACAGGTTTTCATCAGTTCATGATTGTTGTGTTGTTCGAATCGTCTCCGTGCTTGTTATTACCTGTCTGCATGGTCTGTCAGTGGTGAGAGGTGCATTAAACCTCCTGCCATGATGGATTACGAACTGTTCCATGTGGCATGGCCTCTAACCTTGGTTTTCTGGTTTCATCATTTTGTCTCTTTGGGACCATTCTGGGTAATTTTCTTCCGGACATTTTCCAGTTCATTAATTCCCTGTTCAGCTCCATTTCATTTGCTGATTAATGTCAGCTAAACTTTAAAATTTAAAGGGTTACATGTTTTAAGTTCTGCGTGGTTCACCCCATATTTTGCTGCATTCTTCCCTCCCGCTATTGCTGTGAACACTTTACGTGCACTCACTGTGATCTGAATCTGACAGCTGCAGCCTCTGAGATCCTTGAGGATATAACGTTTTCTTTGCATTTTCCCCCTGACTCTAGTGGTGAAGTTCATCTCAGGTGCTGGGTGGTGTGCCACCGTGAGCACCCATGTAGCTGATCTTCGTCTCTGGGAATATTGGGGCACCTAGGGGAGGAAGCTCTTCTCAAGGGGGGTTTGTGTCTGCTTTTGTGAGATACTTTGGGTGCAAACATCTGAGACTACTGTGAGCTAACGTCTCAACCCTGGGCTTCCCTGATCACAGGGGCTTTGTGAATTTTAGACCCAAACCTGTGTGAGGTCAGGTCTGTGGCCTCAAATTCTCAGAAGCACTGGCTTTCTCACCACCAGGAGCTGAGGGCCATTCAGACCAATTCCCACGTCCCTCTGATGACCAGTGGCTTTCCCCGAGTTCCAGAGGATCCAGATTTTTGTGACACTTGCTTCCACTTCTGACTGCCTGTCTTTGAGGTCATGCCTCCCATCCCCCACTCAGCAGGTGAAACCCACTCCTCTGCCTTTCTGCTGCGTCTTCCTCCTGGGTGAGCAGGTGACACCCACTTCTCTGCCTTTCTGCTGCATCTTCCTCCTGGGTGAGCTGGTGGAATGGGCTCCCCACATTCGTTTCAGCTCCTTTCCTTTTCCCCCTTTTCCAGAATTCCCTTCTTTTATTCTGATGCTTGTTATATATCCCAAATTTAATGGTGATTTCTAATGGGAGGATAGCTCATCCATCGTACTGCCAGATATGGGAGTCTTTCATTCACCTTTCCCCCCATCAGTTTTGAAATAATAATCTTAATGAACAAAACCAATTTTTGTTTTCACGCACATGGCACTTGCCAACCAAGGTGAGCTAGCTTTCTGTCTCTCCCACTTTCCCTGAACCACTTGATAATTATTTTAAAAATAATTTTTAGGTTAAATATGAACATCATTTAGAAGAGTCAAATATACCTACAAGATTCATTTTGAAAATCAGCAGTTTTTGCTCTCTGTGCCCAACCACTTTCAACTCCCTTTAGCTGTTTTGTTGTTACTGTTGCTATTTAGCTCTGTATTGCTAAATAACGTGCTTATTCTGCTCATTTTTGGCCTGTTTTAGAAGTTATGTAAATAGAATTATATAGAATTTAGTGTTTGGTTCGTCATTTCTAATTTATCTTCTCTCCCTCCTGAAATGCCAGTGAAATAGCTGTTGTTGTTCAGTCATTAAGTCACGTCTGACTCTGTGACCCCATGGACTGCAGCACAGAAGGCTCCCCTGTCCTCCACCATCTCCTGAGTTTGCCCAGATTCATGTCCATCAAGTCGTTGATACGACCTAATCATCTTATCCTCTACTACCCCCTTCCCCTTTTGCCTTCAATCTTTCCCAGCATCAGAATCTTCCAGTGAGTCAGTTCCTCTCATCAGGTGCTGAAACACTGGAGCTTTAGCTTCAGTATGAGTCCTTCCAATGAATATTCAAGGTTGATTTCTTTTAGGATTGATTGGTTTGATCTCCTTGCAGTCCAAGGGACTCTCAAGGGTCTTCTCCAGCACCACAATTCAAAAGCATCAATTCTTTGGTGCTCAGCCTTCTTTATGGTTGGTTCAGCTCTCACATCTGTACATGACTACTGGAAAAAACCATAGCTTTGGCTACACAGAACTTTGTCAGCAAAGGGATGTCTCTGCTTTTTAATTCACTGTCTGGAGGTAAAGTAGGAAGGACTATGGACGGAGGTTAGCAACATCGTACAGGAGGCAGCGACCAAAACTATCCCAAAGAAAAAGAAATGTAAGAAGGCAAAATGTTGTTTGTGGAGGCCTTACAAATAGTTGAGAAAAGAAGAGAAGCAAATGCAAAGGAGAAAAGGGAAAGATATACCCAACTGAATGTAGAGTTCCAGAGAATAGCAAGGAGAGATAAGAAAGCCTTCTTAAGTGAACAATGCAAAAAAAAAAAAAAAAAGAGGAAAACAATAGAATGGGAAAAACTATAGACCTCTTCAAGAAAACTGGAGATACCAAAGGAACATTTCATGCAAAGATGGGCTCGATAAAGGACAGAAATGGTATGGACCTAACAGAAGCAGAAGATATTAAGAAGAGGTGGCAAGAATACACAGAAGAACTGTACAAAAAAGATCTTCACGACCAAAATAACCACGATGGTGTGATCACTCACCTTGATTCAGACATCCTGGAGTGTAAATCAAGTGGGCCTTAGGAAGCATTACTACAAACAAAGCTAGTGGAGGTGATGAAATTCCAGCTGAGCTATTTCAAATCCTAAAACATGATGCTCTGAAAGTGCTGCACTCAATATGCCAGCAAATATGGAAAACTCAGCAATGGCCACGGGACTGGAAAAGGTCAGTTTTCATTCCAATTTCAAAGAAAGGCAATGCCAAAGAATATTCAAACTACTGCACAATTGTACTCATTTCATATGCTAGCAAGGTAATGCTCAAAATCCTTCAAGCTAGGCTTCAACAGTTCTTGAACTGAGAAATTCCAGATGTACAAGCTAGATTTAGAAAAGGCAGAGGAGCCAGTGATCAAATGACCAATATCCGATGGTTCATAGAAAAAGCAAGGGAATTTTAGGAAAACATCTATTTCTGCTTTATTGACTACACTAAAGTCTTTGACTGTGTAGAGCACAACAAATTTGGAAAATTCTTAAAGAGATGGATACCTGACCACCTTACCTGGCACCCCACTCCAGTACTCTTGCCTGGAAAATCCCATGGACGAAGGAGCCTGGTAGGCTGCAGTCCATGGGGTCGCTAAGAGTCAGACACGACTGAGCGACTTCACTTTCACTTTTCTCTTTCATGCATTGGAGAAGGAAATGGCAACCCACTCCAGTGTTCTTGCCTGGAGAATCCCAGGGACGGCGGAGCCTGGTGGGCTGCCGTCTATGGGGTCGCACAGAGTCGGACACGACTGAAGCGACTTAGCATAGCATAGCATAGCATTACCTGCCTCCTGAGAAACCTGTATGCAGGTCAAGAAGCAACAATTAGAACCAGTCATGGAACAATGGACTAGTTCTCAGCTGGGAAAGGAGTACATCAAGGCTGTATATTGTCACCTTGCTTATTTAATTTGTATGCAGAGTACATCACAGGTAATGCCAGGCTGAATGAATCACAAGCTGGAATCAAGATTGCCAGGAGAAACATCAACAACCTCAGATATGCAGATGACACCACTCTTATGGCAGAAAGTGAAGAGCAACTAAAGAGCCTCTTGATGAGGGTGGAAGAGGAGAGCAAAAAAGCTGGTTTAAAACTCAACATTCAAGAAACTAAGATCGTGGCATCTGATCCCATCACTTCATAGCAAATAGATGGAGAAAAAGTGGAAACAGTGACAGATTTTATTTTCTTGGGCTCCAAAACACCACTGAGCATGGTGACTGTAGCCACGAAATTAAAAGACACTTGCTGCTTGAAAGGAAAGCTGTAACCAACCTAGACAGCACATTGAAAAGCAGAGACGTTACTTTGCCGACAAAGGTCTGTCAAATCAAAGCTGTGGTTTCTCCAGTACTCATGTAGGGAGGTGAAAGTTGGACCATAAAGAAGGCTGAGCACTGAAGAATTGATGCTTCCTGATTGTGGTGCTGGACAAGACTCTGGACTGCAAAGAGAGCCAACCAGTCAATCCTAAAGAAAATCAACCCTGAATATCCATTGGAAGGACTGTTGCTGAAGCTGAAGCTCCAATCCTTTGGCCACCTGATGTGAAGAACTGACTCATTGGAAAAGACCCTGATGCTGGGAAAGATTGAGGGCAGGAGGAGAAGGGATGACAGAGGATGAGATGGTTGTGTGGCATCACCAACTTGATGGACATGGATTTGAGCAAGCTCCAGAAAACGGTGGAGGACAGGGAGGCCTGGCGTGCTTCAGCCCGTGGGTCTCAAGGAGGTGGAACAATCCCACCTGTGGCTCTGCCCTGCTTGTACAGTCTGTGCCTGTCAGGGTTTTCAGATCAGGTCCTGGTGTGGTTGCTGAGGCCCCTTTTCCCAGGGGACCTGAACTCTGACCTCTGTCTCCTTGGCACCTGAGACCATGGGAGAATTCTCATTGATTTCCAGAGGCTTTCTGCTTGAGTTCGAAACTTCCGCCCTTTCCTGCCTTTGGAGTTTGGCAAGTGTCTTAAGGGGAGAACTGACCATTTGCTCCATTTAAGTCTCTGCTTCTTTCTCCTGGGATCTTGGCCTCTTAAGTGTTGTTTTTTTCAACCAAAAAGCTCTGCAGGTTCTCCATCCCTCAGCAACGGCTCTCTGCGTGGGAAGACTCTGGACTCCCAGCCTCGTGCCTGTGACTGGAATGCAAAGCGCTGGGGGAGAATGTGCTGGGGAAGTTGTCCCCTGCCCCACAGCAGCCGCATCCCTGGAATCTCCGCCCGCCAGTCTGCGTGGCTTCTGTAGCTCTTGGATTCCTTCAAGCAGATTCAAAAACTGTGTGCAGCTCCTCCCACTGTGAACGCCGGGTGGGCGGGCCGGAGGCGGGAGGAAGGAACCAGCGTCTTCCTCCAGCGTTCCCCGACCTGGACGCACAAGCCCTGCTTTGCTTTTCCTGTTTGATGTCTGTGCACGGGTCTCCCCCCAGGGCCATGAGCAGGGTCTCCGGTGTGTTCTTGTAAATGCTTTCCCAGACTAAGGTCAAGCTCTCTTTCTTTAGCCAGTTGTCTGATACTGACTTTATCCCATCGTGCGATGCTGCTTTATCACTGTTGGATTTTGGGTTTGTCTGTGTGTGTGTCTGTGGCCCAGCTTCATTTTTCCCACTTTCCTCTCTCCTCACGACACCACTAGACTTTGGGAACTACTGCAGCTTTAGAGTAAATATGATAGCTGGTAGGGCGTGCTCCCCTCTTTCTTCTCTTTCAAAACTCTCTTCCAAACTCTTGCCAGATGCCACTGAAAATCCTGTTGGAATATTTTGCTTATTGGAATTGCACTGAATGAATATAGCTAAATCTGGGGAGAGCTGAAAATTTTGCATTATCAAATTGAACATCTGTTTCGAATTATCACCTGTTTGAGGACTTGGGATCACGTATTCAAAGGACCCAGCCTTTACGTCTCAGGCATAGGGCCTCTTGCTGAATGTGCGTTAGAATCCTCATCCTGATTTGCATCCTCACTAGGAATTCACCAGCTGTTGTACTCTTCCCACTCCACCCAGAATGTCCTAAGACTTTTCTCAGTTTCAAAAGTGCAGAGATTTTCCCGCGTAAGGCAACATGCATTCTCAGAGAGGTACGCCTTCCAGTCCACGCTGGATGGCCATCCATGGACATAAGCAGGTGAGAGTGTTGAGAAAACATCCGTGGTGTGTGGATGGAGGCGCGCAGGTGGCCAGAAGGGGCTGCGGGGTGGAGCTGGCGTGAGTCCAGCCCCCGAATTCGGCCCCCATCGCCTGGGCTTTTGCTCATGTCCTGAGCTTTCGGCCTTGGTTGTCGGCTGGCCTGGTACTTTCTCGTCTCCCTGTAGCCTTGGATGAGCTATGTTGCCTGAGAGGACAGTTCTGCTCCTGTCCAGCCTGTTCTGGGGAGTCCTGGGGCACGGAGGAGCTGGCCCTGGGAGTTTGCAAGATTGACCCCAGCCCTGCCCATACCCTCCCCTGTCTGTACAGAGAGGGGCACCTGGGTCTCTGCAGCCCCTCCTGCTCTTGGTCCTGGGTCCGTGCACAGAGGCGCCCCCCACCCTGGAAGGGGGTCTTTTTGTCAGACTGTCCAGAGGGTGATGATTACAGGGGAGGCTGAAGCAGATCTTTTCAGAAGCAGAGGTGTCACAGACCCTCAGTGTGGGAGGGTCTGAAAGAGACCCCAGGCCTCTGCCCTACTTGGATGCCTCTGGTGACAGGAGGCTCAGGACTTAACGGGCATCAAGTTCATTTCAGACAGTAGTAGGGGAGCCCCGGCAACTGAACGACTGAACAACAGCGAGGAGGAGGAGCCCCCAGAACTCCGAGCTGCCTGTTTCCTGGAGCTCCTGGCCGTTGCCATGACCAGTAGCTCGCTTTCCGTAGCCGGCCCCCTCCCCTTTCCCGGGAGCCCCTCCTCAGCCCCGAGTCCCCGATGGCATCGGCTGCTGCCCTGCAGCCCTGGGAAAAGAAAAGCTCCTACTTACTAGAAATTTGTATCAGCTTTCTATTTCATTCCTTCCATATGCCAGGCCTTGTGCTAAGTGATTTGTCTACATTTTAATAATGCATGAAAAATCATGCATTTTTTTCCCCATTAGGGAAGCTGTTCCCCATTTGGCTTATTCCAAGTGACTTGGCCACGGCCTCTCCCTGCAGCCCTGGGGAAGTCACTCTCCCTGGAGGTCTGGGACCCCAGAGTGGAATCACTTTGGGGTCAACCTCCTCAACCTGGTCATGGTGCAGATGGGTAAACCGAGGCCCAGGGGCTGAGTCACACAGCTGAGATAAAGGCAGGACTGGGACTGGCCCCAACCCCAGGCCTGCGCCGAATCACTGTGACATGATTCCACCCTGGGCGTGGCCTCGGGACTCGACCCCGGGATCTACGCGAGTTAGGACAGGCGGCATTGTGCAGACATCTGTCCTGTTGGTTAGGGCAGTCTACTCCACCCTTTTGGTTTGCTGAGTAAATCGCCTCCTTTCCTACTGGCTTGGAGATCACACAAAGTCGTGGCCGCCTGCGGGAGCCCAGGGGAGGGTGCGCACGGACAGCCTGCTGTGAATGCCCTTGCCCTGTTGGTGACTTAAAGGCCCGGCCACGTGGGGGTCGTTCTCACTTGCAGAGAGCCCAGCTGGTCACCACCCCTGTTGCAGGTGAGGACGCTTGTGCTAGGTCTCACGCGGGCTGGCGGCTGGCCCCAGGCTGCCCGACCCTCTTCCTTCTGCGCTGCTGAGGCTGCCTGGGGGCAGCTCTGAGCACTGGCACCCGAGCACTAGCCTCTGGGCACTGGCCTCCCTCAGGGACTCCTGGGGCAGGGGCACTGTCGGGGCTCGAGGAGCTCGGAAAGAGGTGAAACAGCTCTGCAGAGGCCAAGCCTCAGGGCACACTTGGTTCCCGTGGATTTTGCCTTTCTGCCAGGCAGGGCTGAGGCTCTGTGTGCCCAGCGTCACGGGCTGGCCCCGTGCCAGTGACTGGGCTGCTGTCCACAGGGACACTCGGCCCCGTGTGCTGCTGCCTTGGAACCGAGGGTGATGCCTCACCACACCCCCTGTCTCCTGGCCTTTCAGGGCCCCAGGCCGCTCCCCTGACCATGCCGTGGAGGGGAGTGGGCCTCAGCCCGCGTCCTGGACAGAGCTCACTTGTCCTTGATGGGCTCCAGGGCCCCCTGGGAAGGGGGGTGATGGGAGAAAGCAGGTGCCCTGTGTGCAGGCCCTGCCCTGCCCCAGTGCCCGCTCCTGGGAGTCGGGTGCACAGGTGGATGCCTGCGGGCCACCCTCCTAAAGGGGAAGGGTGGGGCATCAGCTGGGCCCCCCGCCACACACAGGCCTTGCTTCTGCCCGGGTCCCCGCCTCTTCAGCCTGGAGACCAAGCCCCTCCTGCCTGCCCTCCCCCCTCATCCGGGTCTCGGGCGGTGCTCCGTCTACTCACCTCCTGCCTGCGGGCGTCCAGCCCAGGGAGGGTCAGCCCTGTCGAGCTGGCACAGACCGAGATAGGAGCCTGCTCGGGGCCCGCGTCCCCGGGAGGACTGCCTGCTCCGTGTGAGTGTGACCACAAGTGGACATGACGGCCAGCTTCACATTCACACCTGGGGTGGTGGCCGACACTGGCCGTGCCCCCGCCCTCCTTCCTCAGGCATTGGCCCCGAGCCGGGTCTCACCGTGGGTCTCCAAACCTCAGTTTCCTTTCTGGCTTTTCTCTTGTTTGTTCCTAAAATATTACCAAAGTGACACATTGTGGACGCGGCATCAAGCTCCGTGGGGGCTGGGGGGCTCTCCGTGAGAAGCAGCCCCGCCCGTGCCCCCGACCCTGGAGTCCCTGTGTCCTGGTCTGCCTGCTCCATTCAGCTCCCCCCGGGACAGTCAGCTTGTCTGCACCGCCGCGCCATCAGCGACCCCTCGGCACTCGACACCTCTCTCCCGTCTTCCTGCCGTGCTTCCTGTGTGTTGATTAGTGCAGTGTGTTGTTTACAACAGCGGGGCTGGTATAGTCTCTCCTGCTGCTCGAGTGCACTCTGCTTGTGTGTGTGTGTGTGTGTGTGTTTTAATATTTATTAATCTGCTGAGTCGGGTCTTGGATGCAACATGTGGATCTTCGTTTATCACGCGGATCTTTCGCTGGGGCTCACAGAGCCTCTGGCTGTGGTGCTCGGGCTTAGTTGCCACGTGGCCTGTGAGATCTTAGTTCTCTGACCAGGGATCAAACCCTCATCCCCTGCGCTGGAAGGCGGACTCTTTCCCTCTGGACCATCAGGGAAGTGCCTAGAGTCTCCTTCTTGTAGAAGACGTTATCAGAAATGACTGACTGATGCTTGGGCTCATCACTGATCTCTGATCAAACCCTCGGATGGACGCTTCTCTGCATGGCAGACCCTCCGGCCTTGCAGCGCTGTCTTGGCCCCGGGTGGGTCCCCTCCACTGCCGTCTGACTGGGGGTGTCCCCCTCCTGGCAGCCCCAGGGCCCTCCTGGGACCCCTTCACCGTCCTCTGGCTGGGACCCCACCCACGTCTTCCCACATGTGGAGCACAGGTTCCCGCCTCTTCCAGAGTCTTCCTGGGTCTCCCTTTCACCCTCCCCTGGCTGTGGTTTGCCTGAGGTCAGAGTTCTAGACTGAATGTTGCTGCTGCCCCTCAGCAATCTGAAAGTGTTTCTTCCTCCGTGGTGCCCTTCTGAGGCTCCCTCCTCTGTGGCCTGCCTTTCTCTGTGGAATCTTCCCTTTAGCCCGCAACTCTTGAAAGTTCACCATTTGCTGTGGTTTATGACCTTTTATAGCAGGTGGGGTAGGTAGGCCTCTGAATTTGGAGACTCATGACTGGCAATGCTGGGAAGTTTTCTTGAATTATTTCTCTAATAGTTTCTTTTCATTGATCCTCAAATTCCATTTCTCTTTTCGCGTGGAAAATTACTTAATTGTATTTCCAAGCTTTTTATTTACTTTTAAAGGTTCTGTTTTCATATTCTTAATTTCCAAGACCTCTTTCTTACTCATTGAAAGTTCCTTTTAAAAATAGTAGCCTTTACTTGCTCATGGATGAATAACTTTCTTTCCAAGAATATGAATTACAAAGCATTTAAAATTTGTGGCTCAGAAGGTAAAGAATCTGTCTGCAATGCAGGACACCTGGGTTCCATCCCCAGGTCGTGACAATCCCCTGGAGGAGGAAATGGTAACCCACTCCAGTATTCTTGCCTGGGGGGCTGCAGTCCACGGAGAGGCAGACACGACTGACACTTTCCTGCTTCATCTCTTCCTACTGCGCTCCCGTCTTCGTTTTAGTCTCTGTGTATCTCGATAGAGGGTGTGATCCTGCTCAGTCTCCCCTGGCGGCCAGCACGCTAGCCCCGCAGCAGGAGCGGGAGGCTGGGGTCCCCCTTGCCAGCCATCTCGCTGGGTTCCTCACATCCACCTTCAGCTGGTCCTCAGAGCCCCAGGCTGCACAGAGCCTCAGTCTCCCTGAGGGTCCCCTCTGGCCTCCTGCCTGGTGGGGGCAGTGGGGTTGGGGTGGGGCGTGTCCTGGATGTTCACTGGTGGGGTGGGGGTCTCGGGGTCTTCATTACTCTGCTGGAGCTAACAGCTGCTGTCACAAAGTAGCACAGACCGAGGGCTTAGACAACAGAAGTGTATTGTCTCCGAGTCTGGAGGCTGGGCGTCCCGGACCAAGGGGTCAGTCAGCAGGCTGGCTCCCTCTGAGGCTGTGGGGGAGGACGTTGGCTGCGGTCTCCTGCGCTGGCGGCTGCGGTCCCGGCACCCCGCACCACCAGCAAAGCCCTGCCTTTTGGTGGTTTTCGCCTGGTTCTCAGGTGGCCGACCCCCCTTTTCTTCGCGTGGTGCTCCCCCATGTGCACTTCACTAAGTCGCCTTGGGGAGTCCCACTCAGTCAGTGACCTCCAGAGGCACCCGGAGTCCTTCCTGGTCCTGGAGTGAATTAGCTGCTTCTTGTTAGGCTGCCGCTTTCTCAGGCTCCTCTCGTCCCGTTGACTGTCTTTCCTAAAACTCAAGGCCTTTCTCGCCCGCAGCTGCCTGCTCTGTCCCTCCTCCTCCTGGACTGGTCATCTGAGTAGGTGTCACGGGGGCTGGACCAGAGAGGGTCCCATTGCCAGAAACGCCTGCTCCGCCTTTCTGGAAACCGTTTCTAACTCACGTCTCCCTTTTCCCCAAGGTGTCTCCCCTGCTCGCCGGGGCTCCCACCGCTGCCAGGAGTGACCCACAGAGGCCGCAGAGATGGCCGGGGCCTCGGTGAAGGTGGCGGTGCGCGTCCGCCCCTTCAACTCCCGGGAGATGAGCCGCGAGTCCAAGTGCATCATCCAGATGTCGGGGAGCACCACCAGTGAGTACTGCGCGGCCCTGGGGCCCCCTCGGCCACAGGTGCACGGTTTCCTGGGGCTGCAGGAACAGAGGCCACAAATCGGGTGGCTTAAAAGCACAGAAGTATGTTGTCTCGCAGTCGTAGGGGCCAGAGTTCAAACCCAAGGTGCTGACAGGGCGGGCCTCCGGGTGGCGGTGCCGGAGGAGGACTCTTCCTGCCTCTGGTGGCCTCCGACGACGGCCACGCCTGCGCGCCCTCTCCCTGCTGCGTCCTGATGAAGCTTCTCCCCTGCGTGTCTGGGTCTTTGTTGGCCTCGTATGGACACTGACCGCTGGACTTAGGAGCAGCCCCAATCCAGTGTGACCTCATTTCAACAACACATACATCTTCAGAGACTCTGTTTCTCCCATTCCGAGGTTCAGGGGAGACATGAATTTGTGGAGGGTACTTTTCAGCCCAGGACACAAGATTCTTGATTTCTCATCTCCCCGTTTCTCCACGCTCCCTGGGAGCGTGCTCCTGGGGAGAGGGGACGGGGCGCGTGCTCCCCGGGAGAGAGGATGGGTGGCTTGCTCCCGGGGAGGGGGGATGGGCCGCATGCTCCCGGGGAGAGGGGACAGGGAGCATGATCCCACGGAGAGGGGACGGGGCGCGTGCTCCCGGGGAGAGGGGACAGAGTACGTGCTTCTGGGAAGCACTCAGCCCCACCCAGACTGAGAAGCAGGGTGTTGCTGCCACCTGGAGACCCCCGCCCCGACCCCTAGAGCAGGCATCTTTGCTTCTCACACTGGGGACCAGCAGGCTTGTTTGGGACCCCAGAAGTGGAACCAGTGTTTGGATCACCTCCTGCTGATCGGGAGCCCAGCCCCACGCCTGGTGTCAGGCGGAAATTTGGCGTCCTCCCCGCACTGTGTGGTTGGCGGGCTCGGCGGGCAGCTTGCACCTGGAGCTGCCGCCCGCAGCTCTGTGGTGGAACCTGCGCCCAGTGGTCCTCAGGTTGTAGGAGGAGCACGGGGAGCCCTGGGGTGGGGAGGTGGGCGGGGGACAACTTCTGTCGTCCACAGTCTTGGAGGGAGGGTCTGCCCCAGGGGAGGAGCACTCGGGGCGGATGCTGGCTGCCTCCCGGGGCTGTGAGGGCTGAGGATTTGGGCGTGGCTGGGGGTGTCCTGTCCTGGGGGTGTCCTGGGGTGCCACTGGGCTCTGTGGAAGGGGGTTCTGGGCTGGGGGTCTTTGCAGAAGCCCAGGGGCATGTTGCAGAGGCCTGTGAGGGGGCACTGTTGAGCATGGCACCCAGGTGCATCGGAGGCTCATAGTGACTCTCATGAATGGTGTTGTCTCTACCAGCTGCCCGGAAGCAGAGCTGAGGTGAGGGTTCGGGTGCCGAGAGTTTACCTGGGAGGTGGTCCTTGGTCTCACTGTCAGGGCACAGAAGCTGCGAAGGGGCGTTAGTGAGCGGGTGGCCACCGCAGGCAGCAGGAACAGGGCCCAGCTCGCTGGGGCCTGTTAATACAGGACGCACTTCTGGGCGTCCTCCCCGGGAAGCTGGGGTCTTGTCCAGCTACTGCCCCCATCCAGGCAGAGGGCCTGTCCAGGACCTGGCTCTCTTATATCTCCAGCCTGGCCCCCATGTGGGTGGGGGTCTGTCCAGTCTGGCCCCCTTGAGGCTGGAGAAGATGTTACAGCAGGGACCCTATTTCTGTAAAGTCATAGGTTGCATTCTTAGGTTCCAGTGGACATGAATTTGGGGAGGACACTGTTCAACCCAGGCCAGTGCCTGTGGTGGGGAGGATGCCTTCAAGGCCAGGCCCTCCAGCCCCACAAAGCCCCACAGGCCCTCACCCAGCCTGGCCTTCCTGCCTGCAAGGCTGGACCCTGGCTAGCTGGGCTTGCTGTGTGTTTCAGGGAATGGACTGCTGTTCTGGAAGGTCCATCGGGACCCCCCTGACAGCCTCCTCGGCCCACACAGACCCTGCTAGTTGCACAAAGGCCCTTGCTGACCAGCAGCTCGTGTGCATTCTCAACACCCAAGTCCTCAGAGAAATTGGCCCCACTTCCCATCACTATTCTAGAATGTTCTGGGCTCCAAATAGAGTGAGGCTGGGCCTGGGAGCCCACAGAAGGGAACATGGGTGTGGCCAGGAGGCGGTGACACGGCTGTGGGCCTGTGTATTGGAGGAGTGGCTCGGACATGTGGTGTCAGAGGCGGGGCCCTGGTCAGCAACCCCAACATCAGGCCTGGGGAGTTGGCCGAGGCCCTCACTGCCCTGGGGGTGACGTTCCCGTGGGGACACAGACATGGAACTAGATGGGCCGGGAACAAGGGCCATGGCTGGCGGAGCCTCGGGAGGGCCTTGCTGGGGGTGTGGGGGCCTTGGGCAGGATGACTCCTCCTGCTACCCGGAGGGCCCTCCTGACACGAGCCCAGTGCTGAGAGAAAGTCACCCGGACCCCTGAAACTGATGTTTCTGTCTTCGTCTCAGTGAGGCCACTTTCTAAATCTCGCAGGTGGTGAGCAGTGGCCTGTCACTAAACTAGCCCCTCACTTGCTCGGGTGCGGGCACACACACACACACACTCTCACACACATACACTCACACACACACCCTCTGTTTGCCCATTTCCGTGGTGTAAATACTGTCCCCATGTCGGTTCCAAGACCCCCAGGGTTTAGCCACAGATTCACAGAATTCCTCAGTGTTGAGCACACGCTCCTAGAAGGAGCGGAGGCTGCTCCTGGCCTGTGAGGCCTTCGGACTCTGAGAAACCGACTCCCCTTGGCTCAGCCCCTGCCCTGCTGTTCCCGCCCCACGGCGCCGTCTTTGTCCCCCGTGTGCCCGCAGCAGGGGCCGAGGTGCTAAGTCCCCGACAAGCCCAGGTCCTGGCCCCTCCTCAGAGCCTCAGGAGGAGACACGAGGCTACACAGGAAGCCCCTTCCCTCCATCAGGTCGCCTCGGTGCTGGCGGGTGGGTGCTGGTGGGTGGGTGCTGCCGTGGCCCCTGGCCCAGGGAGGTTACCCTGGTGAGGGCTCAGAGGCGTCGGTGGAGAGCAGGCCTGGGCTGGACCCTGGGGAGGGCCGTCCCCTCTGGAGCCCAGGACCGTCTGTGATGGGGACACCACAGGACCCCGGGGTCAGAACAGTGTGGGGTCACAGTCACACCACGGACTCTGTGCCAGTGGGAGGGGCAGGTGTCAGCAGGTCCGGAGCCAGAGCAACTCTGCTCGCTGGTCTCCCTGGCAGGCTCTCCTTGAGGCCCACTCCCCACTCCCTGACCCTGGCAGCAGGCTTTCCCCTGCCCACTCGAGGTTCCTTGAGCATGTCTGTGCCCTGTCCCTAGGGGGGCCAGGGGTCCCAGTGCAGGCAGACACCCCAGCGCCCGGACGGCATCAGCACCAGGGGGACAGGGGTTGTGGTCGGCGAAGGAGAGGGGGCTGGGCGGGGTGGGGTGACAGGGTGGGCCGAGCTGGGGCGCTGGTGGGTGCCAGGGCCTGTGTGCGCTCGGGGGGGCGCTGTGATTGTTGTTTCCACGGCGCTGGCATTATCTGTGCCGAGGTTCCGGCGGCCGCGTCCCCACGTCCAGCAGGAGCTGAAACCCAGGCAGCTAGGTCTCCTCTCAGCCTCACTCCTCGAGGCAGCATGGATGACGTGACCCCCTTTCAGCTCCAAAGAAAGGGCTGTGATGGTCAGCCACCTGCTCCCTCCCGCCAGCCTCCCCAGGGTGCCGAGCCATCACCTAGAACCCCTCAAACCTGGGGCTTGGGGCCCGGAGCCGGGTCAGCCATAGGGACCGGGCTTCTGGTAACACCTGGGCCGTGAGCAAGACCTTCTGGAGCGCATAGTGGGGGGCCTGCCCGCCGAGCTGGTCAAGGCCAGGGTGGCCAAGGTTGGGGTGCAGGTCTCAGTGTCCCAGGGCTCCAGAGCAGAGGGCTGCAGACAGGGCAGCTTAGACAATAGGTCCTGAGGCTGTTGAGTCCCAGATTAAGGAGTCACCGGCTGTGACATCAAGGTGTTCCTTCTGAGGGGGAGAAGCTACTCCCCATCTCTCTCACCTCTTTTTCTTGTTGATCAGTTGCTCAGTCGTGTCCGACTCTGCGACCCCATGGACTGCAGCACACCAGGCTTCCCCGTCCTTCACCATCTCCGAGTTTGCTCAGACTCACGTCCATCGAGTCGGTGATGCCATCCAACCATCTCAGCCTCTGTCGTCCCCTTCTTCTCCCACCTTCAATCTTTCCCAGCATCAGGGGCTTTACTAATGAGTCAGCTCTTTGCATCAGGTGGCCAAAGGATTGGAGCTTCAGCATCAGTCCTTCCAAGGAATATTCAGTGTTGATTTCCTTTAGGATTGACTGGCTTGATCTCCTTGGAGTCTGGGGACTCTCAAGAGTCTTGTCCAGCACCACAGGTCAAAAGCATCAGTTCTTTGGCACTCAGCCTTCATGGCTCTCGCCTCTAGCGGTTTCTGGAGATGCTGGTGTCTCCTGGCCTGGAGAAGCGCTGTCCTGGCCTCCACCCCCGTCTTCACACAGCCTTCCCCATGCGTGTGTCTGTGTCACATTCCCCTTATAAAAAGGACACCAGCCCCGTAGGATCAGGGCCCATCCAACTCCAGTGTGACCTCCTCCTTACCAGTTCCACCTGCCAGGACCCTGTCTCCAAATAAGGTCACATCCTGAGTCCTGGGGTCAGGACTCCATGTATGAATTCTGAGGGGGGTTAGGACTCAGTGATGTGTGAATGCTGAGGGATGTAACTCAGCCCACCTCAGGGGTGCGGTTTGCTCTCTCAGTGAGAGTTACAGGTCACCCAGGACATGGGCTGGCGGGGCAGGGTGTGGGGTCCTGGAGCTCAGGAAGCGAGGGCCCCAGCCCCCGGTAGCTGAGGAAAGTGGTCCGAGGGGTGGGCAGCATGGCCCGAATCTCCAAGTATAGGGAGGAGGGTGCCGCGCTCCTCAGATGGGATGCTGTGGCGGGGAGTGGCCTGGAGTCCTCTCGCACCAGGATGGCCCGAGTTCCTGGTGGAGGTGAAGCCCCAGGGAGGCGTCTGTCCCCGGCCAGGTGGGCTCTCAGGGGTTCTTGGGGTCCTCTATCAACACAGGCATCGGGGTTCAGACAATGTCCCAGGAGCCTCAGTGCCTGCTGCCTGGCCACAGCAGACATGCTGCCAGCCAAGCCCAGGCCTCCGGGACCCAAGGCCTGTCCAGGGCGTGGGATCCCTGGGGTGCTGTGGCCTTGGGCTGGACACAGGCCTCGGGAGGCCTGCCAGCGGTATTGCTCGTCCCTTGATGAACCGACATTTCGTGAGAGCTGCCTCCCGCCGGCCCAGGTGTGGCTGGTGGAGGAGGGGGATTGGGGGGAGCTGAGGTGAAGACTGCCCCACGGCCCCGAGAGTGGACGCGCAGGCCCTGCAGGAGCAGGAATGTGTGGTGTCCCCGCAGAGGGACAGCCAGCACACCCTGGACGCGGACGAGCACATGAGTGTGATGGGCCTCCAAAGCAGCGAGGACGCGGCTGTGATTGACGGTCTTCCGGGCCTCCTAGGGCATGTGTGTGCAGAACAGATGTGAGAGACCAGGGCTGGGGAGGCGAGCAGAGTGTGGACCCAGGAGGAGGGAATGGGCCGTGGGCTTGTGCTCCAACCCAGTGCCTGCAGAGAGGGACCACTCTGCACTGCCTTGGTGACAGAGGATTATCTGGCTCGTCCCTGCCCATTTTGGGGTTGGAGGCTGGATTTTCTGAGGCTAGAGGTCTCTTAGGACCTTGCCTCCCTGCCCTGGGGTTCCTCTCGGGCATGTCCAGGGTCAGTGTGTCCCTGCAGGGCAGCGCTAAACATTATGTCTGTCTCCCTCTCCTTAGCCATCGTTAACCCCAAACAGCCCAAGGAGACGCCCAAAAGCTTCAGCTTCGACTACTCTTACTGGTCACACACCTCGGTAAGCCCAGGGCTGGGGTTCCGGGGGGATGGAAGCCAGCTCCGCCCTGCTTGCTGTGTGGCCGTCCGCCAGTCTCTTGACCTCTCTGAGGCAGTGGAGTGAGGGACCCAACCGCTCCCCTGCAGGGCTGATGCGGGAGGTGTGGGCCTAGGTGGAGGCCTGTGGGGAGGGGCCTGCTTTCCGCAGTTGCCTTGTGTGTGACAGGTCACAGTGCAGGTGCCAGGGGCACTGTCCCCTGCTGTGACAGGGGCCAGGGGCTGTCAGCCCACCAGGGGCGGTTTCCCAGGGTCTGAGTTGTACGTCTCCTCTTCCCCAGACATCCCAAGCTCAGTGTCCGAAGCTGAACCCGCCCCCTGACGCTGGCCCGCCCACGCCCTCCACTGCACTTCCCCTGGGAGCCAGGAGGCCTCTGGGCTTTTCACCCCCACCTCCTCCATCCTGTCCACACGCAGTCCTGCATCCCCCAGCCTCCTGCATCCTAGGAGGCGTCAGGCCCTCTGCCCCTGGGCCAGGGCCCACCCTGGCTCACATCTCTGAGAGCCTGGTCCCAGGGCTCCCCATTTCACCTTCCGGCCCCTCCTCTCCACAGTCAGGGTGACCCCCGGTCCTGCCTAAAGAGACCACCGTCTTCAGAACAGTGTCCAAGGGCGATAGCCCAGCCCATGAGCTCCTACCCTGCTGCCTCTCCAGCGCCATCTTGCACTCCACGGCCGCCACACCAAGCTTGGTTTCAGGCACCACGTCATGTACTCCCACTTCCCAGCCTTTGCACATGCTGTTCCCTCTGCTGAAATGCTCTTCCGCTCTGTCCGGCCCTAGCCTGATGGCTCCTCCTACCGCTCCCTCCGGAAGCCGCCCCCCTCCCAGATTATTTCCCCTCTCCAGGTGTCCTGTGAGAGGGTGGGCGGGCAGGTGTCCTTCCCACATCACTGGCCTTGGCCCCGGAGGCCCCTGGTGCGATGCGGGCGCTCAGTGAACCTGGTGGGCGGAGGGCTCGGCACCCCAGCCTCCTGCAGCTGCTCCCCTCTCCTCCTGCAGCCGGAAGACATCAACTACGCCTCACAGAAGCAGGTGTACCGCGACATTGGTGAGGAGATGCTGCAGCACGCCTTCGAAGGCTACAACGTCTGCATCTTCGCCTACGGACAGACTGGGGCTGGCAAGTCCTACACCATGATGGGCAAGCAGGAGAAGGACCAGCAGGGGATCATCCCTCAGGCACGCGGCGGGCGGGGCGGGGCGGGGCCTGGGGCGGAGCCTGCGGAGGGCTGCGCAGATGGGGTGTGGTCTGAAGCTGGGTGGGGTGGGGCCTTGGGCGGGGCGGGGCCCGGGGAGGGTGGGGCCTGGGGAGGGCGGGAACAGGAAGAAAGGTAAACCAGGAGGAGGGTAAGGCCTGGGCAGGAGGCAGCATGGGGCAGACTGGCTGTGAAGAAGCTGAAGACTGAGGTCCGTGGATGGGGAGCTGCGGGAGCTGCCCAGCCCTGCCCAGCGCCCACCATGGTCATACCCGTGACAGGAAGGCTGGGACAGCTGCTGGTGGGGGCAGCTTTTCCTGGGGAGAGCTGTGAGGGCTGGTGGTCCAGGCAGGAGAGGTGCTCAGGACAGGAGGTGCGCGCTAGGCAGGTCTCCAAATCTGAGCTGGTCAGTACTGGACTTGTCAGGGAGGGGAGAGTTTCAGGCGGTCTGCAGCATGGTAGACCCTCTCCCTCATGCAGGTGAGGATGGTGGGAGGAGCAGGAGAGGGTCAGATGTCAGCCGGGGGGCCCCTGAGTTATCAGAAGACAGTGACTCCCAGGCTGCAGGCTTTCTTGGTGCCTTTAATGTGGACCGTGAGGGTGTGGGAGGCGCTTGGGGAGCAGAATCCTTGCTGGGGTGCAGGAGCCCAGCACCTTGAGAAACAGGGCTCTGGGGACAGCCCAGCCTCACGTCTGACTGTATCCTCTATCCCGGCAGCTCTGCGAGGACCTCTTCTCCCGCATCAACGACACGACCAACGATAACATGTCCTACTCCGTGGAGGTAGGGCTCCCCACTGCCTGTCCCTTGGAGCGTGGCTTTTCTGACCTAAAGCCAGTCCCCCCACTGGTCGGTGCCCTTTTCTTGTCATTCTCGCATGTATGTTGCAAATATGCCCGCCCCACGCTGGACGCTGGAAGGGGCAGTGTTATCTCCATGGTGTTTATTGCGCAGCTGCTCGGAGCTGCGTGGCTTGGCTGGGCTGTGGCCAAGGTGGTCCCAGTGTGACCTCCTTGGGCCAGCCAGCAGCATGGCCGTGTGGGCAGGGCCAGGCAGGCGGGGGTGGGCAGATACCTCTACTTACACATTCCAGCAGGGGCCCTGGTCCCAGTGGGTGGCTTGGGTACATGGTGTACCCTGTTTCCCCCGCCTCGGGGGTCCCTGATGTCAACTCTGTCCTGCAGGTCAGCTACATGGAGATTTACTGCGAGCGTGTCCGTGACCTCCTGAACCCCAAGAACAAGGGCAACCTGCGTGTGCGGGAGCACCCGCTTCTGGGTCCCTATGTGGAGGACCTGTCCAAGCTGGCGGTCACCTCCTACAATGACATCCAAGACCTCATGGACTCAGGGAACAAGGCCCGGTGTGTGCGGGTGACGTGCCCACACCCCCTGCCCACCCCACCACAAGCGCAGCCTCGAGTCTCTCCAAGGGAGACAGGGCCTTGGGGCGCCTGTTGGTGTCCCCGTGGTGTTGTTTGGGGCTCCCATTGGGCCTAAGGCCATTTAGGGCACATGACAGCCTGCGAGGGACCTCCAGCTCGCCCAGTGCAGAGGATGCCTTCACCTACACAGGGTCAGCTCCTCCTAGAGGGTCTGGTGATGGCTGCCCTGGGTGAGGCCAGGCTGGGAGGCCCAGCTCTGCCTTCTCAAGGCGTGTGGAGATGGCCAGCCTCAAGGCACTGCCAGCCACAAGTTATTGGTCTCCATGGCTGCAATGCCCTGGACCTCCCAGCCCAGGAGGGTCTGCCCTGGTTGTGGTGGCGACAGCCCCCCATCTGCTACCCAGGGGCTCCCGGGAGGGTGAGAAGACTGGGTCTGCAGCCGACGCCCGGCACTCTGTCGTGGCCCTGCAGGGGCCTCTCTGTGCAGGGAGCTGTCCAGCAGTGAGCCCAGCCTTTGGGCTTCCTCGGGGGCTCTGCATGTTGGTGGCATTGGGTCCAACCCTGGCCTCTGGTCAGGCAGCCTCAAGCCTTCTCCTGGAGCAACTGGGATGGGATGTGACACTGGACCCCTCTTTCCCTTCCTGGGGGGCCTTTCCACGCCACCGTCCACAGACCACTGCCCCAGGCGTTGAGTGAGCAATAGTTGGGCTCTGCTGAACCCCTGGAAGCCGAGAGACCACCCCCCAGCCATGGCACCCCGAGTGCCAGGCTCGAGCTGGGGGCTGCAGGAGCCACAGTGGCCAAGGTGGGCAGATGGCGTGGGCTCTGCCCGAGCTCTGACAAGATGGCCCCGAGGACAGACGTCTCATGTCCTCGCCAAGCAGGCTGGCACCACCAGTGGCCCTCACGTCCGACCGCAGGGCGCCAGGTGACCATATGTGGCTTCTGTTCCCCAGGACGGTGGCGGCCACGAACATGAACGAGACCAGCAGCCGCTCCCACGCCGTGTTCAACATCATCTTCACGCAGAAGCGCCATGACGCGGAGACCAACATCACCACAGAGAAAGTGAGCCGGCCGTGAGGGCGGGGCGGGGCGGGGCGGCCGTCAGGCGGGCAAGGAGACCAAGCTGGGTGTCAGCCTGCAAGGTGCAGGCGGCGCCTTCACCGGGCGCTGACCGTCCACAGCCCAGCTTGGGCCTCGGGGAGAGGCGGCCAGGCCTGAGAGGTCCCCTCATCTGGGCCTTGGGTGCCACCTGGGAGTGGGCGGGACTCAGCTGAGGGGCAGTGACCTTAGATCAGCCTCCCGCCAGGCAGTTATGGTGGAGCCCACGGGGCCCGGGAAGGGTGTCCCCTGGGCTGCACTGCAGGGCAGCCCCGCTGCCCGGGGACGCCTCAGGGCCCTCCCAGGGCGGAGTTGAAGGCCTCAGGTTGAGTGAGCGCCCATCACAGGCTGACCATGGGCCGCGGTGCAGGCTGGGGGCGACCCCCTTGACTGGCCGCCGGCATCTGTGAGCACAAAGGAGAGCTTGTGCTGAACACCCCTCCCGCCCGCCCCAGAGGCCCCTCCCACACGCAGGCCTCTCCCACGCGCAGGCCTCGCCCACACGCCCCGCCCCAGAGGCCCCGCCCACGCGCAGGCCTCTCCCTCCCGCCCGGCCCCAGAGGCCTCGCCCACGCGCCCCGCCCCAGAGGCCCCTCCCACGCACCCAGGCCTTGTGAGTGGGCCAGGACAGGGGCCTCGTCTCCTGGGGCTTCTGCCAGACACGCTGACTGAGGGTGCTGGAAGGGGCGGTGGGGCGGGCGCCCACTGTGGCCCTGACCCTAAGCGCCCTGTTTTCTCTGACGGCCCCCACGCCCACCCTGCCATCCAGGCCCGGGACAGTCGGCAGAGGGGCCCCTCAGTCCCTGATGATGCCAGGGTCGCCTCGGCTTGGCGCCGTCCTCCGGGGGCCTGGAAGGGCAGGAGCGCAGAACTGGGCCTGAGCTGGTCTGGCTACGGGCTGCCGCTCCCATCCCTCAGGCTCTGGGCACTGGGGGGTCCTGCCTGCAGCCTCTGTGGCTCCAAAGGGCGTGAGCCTCCCCCAGGAGCATGTGGCGGCCTGCCCAGGCTGGGCGAGTGCCGGGGTCCCTACCCATTGCTGGGGCAGCTGCACCCCCACAGGGCAGCTGACCAGTGGCGGAGGGGCTCTGGGAACTGGGCTCAGATCCCACCATACAGTGAGCCTGGCCTTGGAGTGGGTGACAGTGGCGGTGATGTGTGGGTGAAGAGCAGCCAGCACGCAGCGGGCAGCAGGGGGCGGGGGGTGGGGGGCAGCCTCCCCGGGCGCTGGGCTCGCACGGCAGAGCAGGAGGAGCTGACGGACGACACTGGCCCGGGAGGGTGGGCCCTGCAGGCTGCACCCGGGGGGCAGGCCCCATCGGGCATCGCGGCTCCTGCGTGTGACGCCCCTGTCCTCACAGGTGAGCAAAGTCAGCCTGGTGGACCTGGCTGGGAGTGAGCGGGCCGACTCCACGGGGGCCAAGGGCACGCGCTTGAAGGTAGGGCCGCCCCTACGAGGGTCCTCACCTACCACCACCGACTGCCCAGCGGGGCCTGATGCCCGGGTGGTCTGAGGGGAGGGGGAGACCGCAGCTCAGGGGAAAATGGACCAACACCCAGTGGGGGCGGCCACAAAGGGTGGACGGAAGGGGAGTTGATTTCCTGCACCCACTTTGGTCCTGCCTTCATAGGATGGGGAGGGCGGGAGGGTTCACGGGTCCCCCAGGCTGGGGGGCTGGGCGCTGGGCCTCCCATCAGGGCAGCTCGGCTCAGGTCGGGGTCCCACGGGAGCGAGGGCCTCCGAGGCCACCTGACACCCGGCCACATCATCCCCGTGCAGGAGGGAGCCAACATCAACAAGTCCCTGACCACCCTGGGCAAGGTCATCTCTGCGCTGGCCGAGATGGTGAGCGAGCCCCGGGTGCTGCAGCCTGGGGGACGGGGCAGGGGAGGGGGACGCTGGGAGCGGCCCCTTGTCCTGGTGCTGTCCGTTCTGTGGGGCTGGGCCCACAGAAAAGCCGCAGAGTGTGGGGACGGAGTCTCCGGCTGGAGGTGGAGCCAGGATCCTGTCGTTCCTGGAGCCTGTGAGACCAGGACGTGCCATCTCCCTCACGGGCCCTGAGGGTGGCCTTGGGCTCCAGGTGCTGTGACCCTGGGTGCCCCCCAGGCCGCCCGGCAGGAGGAGCTGAGACCCTCGAGTGATGGCTCGGCCTGGTGGAGGATGTGTGGGGGTGTGAACTCAGATTCCGCGCCATCCTGCTCTGAGGGCAGAGGGCAGAGCAAGGGCCGGTGGCCGTGACGGGCAGCAGTGGGGTGCGGGGGGCTGTGGGCAGAGCTGGGGCCTCCGCCCAGGCCCAGAGCTCTGTCTCAGACTCTGTCTTCGCTTTTGCAGGATTCTGGGCCCAACAAGGTAAGCAGCGCTCCCCCTGTTCTGGGGAGGGTCTCAGCCTTTGGTGGGAGGGGGAGGCCGTGGGAGCCCAGCACACAGAGCCCAGCGCTCCCCCTGTTCTGGGGGAGGTCTCAGCCTTTGGTGGGAGGGGGAGGCCGTGGGAGCCCAGCACACAGAGCCCAGCGCTCCCCCTGTTCTGGGGAAGGTCTCAGCCTTTGGTGGGAGGGGGAGGCCGTGGGAGCCCAGCACACAGAGCCCAGCGCTCCCCCTGTTCTGGGGGAGGTCTCAGCCTTTGGTGGGGAGGGGGAGGCCGTGGGAGCCCAGCACACAGAGCCCAGCGCTCCCCCTGTTCTGGGGAAGGTCTCAGCCTTTGGTGGGAGGGGGAGGCCGTGGGAGCCCAGCACACAGCAGCCCTGCTCGGAGCTGGGCTGGGCCCGAGAGCGGAGAGCAGGCTGTGGGGCGGACGAGAGGCGGCAGGAGACCAGGAGATCCCTGGGAGCTAACAGGGACGAGCACAGGGATGAGCCTCGTACAGGACAGGGCTGGGCTGTGAGCGTGACCCGAGCGGGAGCCTCTTGTCGGCATGGCCTGGGGGGTGTCGCGGGAGAGGCGGCCCCGGGGTCGGGGCCTGGGGGTCGTGGAGGAGCCGAGCGGGCAGGCGGCGCCGCTGTGCAGCTGTGCGGCCCTGAGTCCTGAGGCGGAGCCGAAGAGCTTGGTTGGTGTGAGGGGAGGGCACGGGCTTAGGACTCGTGAGGAGGCAGGAGAGGGGCCACACGAGCATCTGCGAGGAGCGAGCCGAGCTGTGTAGGTGCTGTGTGGATGTGTGTGAGGAGCCGTGGAGGAGGCGCGTGCCGTGGCAGGCGACCCAGAAGAGGTTGTGAGGAGCCCTGTGAGGGCATGAGAGTGAGCGGGAAACGGGACTGTGAGGAGCCGAGAGAGGCTCTGGGCAGCTGTCGGGCCCGAGGAGGAGTGTGAGGCGACGCACACGCGGCTGCTGAGGAGCCGCGGGTGACAGCAGGCCGTGCCGGGGAGGCAGACGTGACCCTGCGCGGAGACGGAGGGGCTCTGGGGAGTCGTGAGAAGCTGTGTGGAGACCGAGACAGTGTGTGTGGAAGGCGTGGGAATTGTGTGCAGAGCTGGCACGGTGTGCGGGGCCGTGTGAGGACGCGTGTGGAGCCGCGGCTCAGCGGGAGCTGCTGGGGAGCGGCTCTGAGAGCCACGGAGCGCCCGTGCGAGGGACGAGATGAGGACCCACTGTGTGCAGAGAGCCATGCGGAGACGCGGGAGCGGGCGCGGGGCACCGGGAGAGCCGGGCAGCCCTGTCGCACGGCGCTGGGGGCAGCGCGAGGGCCGGCGAGGGGGGCTGCGCACCAAGGTGTGAGTAGCGCGTAGAGACTGCGTGCAAAACTGTGAGGACTCGTGGGGATGCTGGGGAGCTGAGGAGATGTGAGAGGAAGTGTGCGAGATGCTGTGGGGAGTGTGAGGGGCGTGTGCATGGAGCCTGTGGGGAGTTATGAGAGGAGCCGTGTGAGGAGTGTGAGGGGCGTGTGCGTGGAGCTTGTGGTGAGTATGAGAGGAGCCGTGTGAGGAGTTGTGTGGGGACTAGAGAAAGTGTGTGAGATGGTGTGAGGAGTGTGAGGGGTGTGTGCGTGGTGGTGAGTTACGAGAGGAGCCGTGTGAGGAGTTGTGTGGGGATGCGTGAGAAGGCGAGTGGACACGTGTGTGTGACCTGTGGGAGCTGTGAGGAGTGTGAGGGACCCCGTGACAAATGGTGACAAGCTGTTGGGGAAACACGAGAAACTCTGTGAGGAGGTGCGGAGCTTAGGTGAGACACTGAAGAACCGTGTGATGAGCCGGCGCGGAGCTCGGCGAGCGGAGTGGGAGGAGCCATGTGGGGCGCCGCGCGAAGGACCGAGGAAGGACTGTGACTTCCAGGAGCTGAGCAAGATGGTTTTGAGGAGCCAGTTGAGGGTCAGCCCTGGACGCAGGAGCGCGGGTGCCCGCAGGTAATGAGGCCGAGGGCCCGACCTGACCTGCTCCCCAGCGGCATCAGGAAGCAGCTGGCTGGGACATGCTGGGAGGCAGCCACAGGTTGGCTGTGGGCTGGTGAAGGCTGGCGGCATCTGGACACGCCCTTGGGCTGCCATGTAGGGAGCAGCTGGCGGGGGGTGGCCGGGTGGCAGGCAGGACAGTGAGGGTCAGGGGCGAAGGTCCCGGGGCTGAGGTGCTCGGGCCATGCAGACGGAGCAGAGGGAACAGCCTTTGAGGGAGCTGCCAGCCAGGACCCCTCGTGGGGTGACTGCGTGACTGGGGCATTTACTGTGGAAACGAGTCTGACAGAGGCGGCAGAGGTTCACCCTTGAGGATTAAGTGATAGAAACACAAGGTGGACATCGAGTCTGTCACCACCAAGTTTGCAAAGGAAGGCCTCCCTGGGCCAAGGAGGAGTTCTGGGGGCTGGACGCTCTCAAACCCGCTCAGTAACCCCCGCCCCACAGCCAGGACTTCCAGGCCTTGGTCCTGCAGGCTCCCCTCGGGGCCTGAAGAGCAGCAGCCCGTGTCTGTGTGGCTCCCGAGGGGCCTGGGACAGACAAGGGGAGGCTGAGGAATGTGCTGGCAGGTCCCCAGTTCCAGTTCCAGCGGGGGCGCCCTGGGTCTGGGGGGAGAGGCCGTGAGGGCAGACCCAGCCACGAGCCCTGGGCAGCCAGCCCGCGCTCCCCGTCTGTGCCCCCCTGACCCCACCTCAGGTGGGCTCGGGGCTGACCTTGGACGCCCGTCCCCCGCAGAACAAGAAGAAGAAGAAGACAGACTTCATTCCCTACAGAGACTCGGTGCTGACCTGGCTCCTCCGGGAAAACCTAGGTGAGGACTCGCCCGGCCTGGGACCTGACACCTGCCGGGCACCACCTTCACCCCCGCTCTGTCTCGGAGGGCGCCCATCCTTCCCTGGCTGAGCGGTGAGCCCAGGGGCTCTTCCCGGGGGACCAGAGCGATGTCAGCAGTGGGTTTACGCCACCAGGCTGGGGGCAGGTGGCCCTCGGGGCCGCAGACCTGCAGTCCCCACGTCGGTGCCCCTGGCTCGGGGCACTGGCGCCCTGACCGTCACAGGGACTTGCCTCCCCCTGTCTGTGACCCCTGGGAGCCCTGCTGGCTGTCCGGAGCTGGCTTCCTTCCCCGCCTTCCCCTCCAGCTGAGCTCTGAGCCAGTGAGAGGGAGATGGAGCCTGAGACACCCCAACACCCATGTGTTCCGCCCAAACTGGCCCTGGGGTCCGCGCTGCCTACCCTTACAGCAGGGTGCAGGGGCTGGGGGGACTGATGTCCAGAAGGGTGAGCTGAGTCCCGGGCTGCTGTGGACGGCTGGGGCTCTGGGGCCTTCCTTGGCTGCATGGCTACCAAGGGCCATGACCCTGACCCCCAGAAGCAGCCTGGCTGCTCTCTGGTGTGGGCCTCATCGGGTGCAGCGCCAGGCCTCCTGGTGGAGAAGAGGGTAGGTGGGAGACGGGGTGAAAGTGCCCCCCGGGGGGGAAACACGAGAGTCTCAGGAGTGTGTGTCCCGTCACCCGGCCTCTCCCCCGGGGCCACACTCAGGCCCCGCCCCAGGGTGGGCATTGCACCCCTAGTCCTTCACACTGCCAGCCCACAGTCCCTGGGGGGCCGCACCCTGAGAACGCTGCCCCGGGACACAGGTCCTTGGGGTCAGTGTGTCCAGAGCCCCAGCAAGGGCAGGACAAGGAGCAAGCCTGGGGCCGCCCCAGCCCTGGCCCGACAGGACCTGCTGCCCAGAGGAGAACAGAGTCAGATGGCCGATTGCCTCATGCTGTGCGTGTCCTCACGCTGCATCTGGGAGACCAGGCTGGGAGTCTCGTGGGAAACACATCCCAGATGACAGAGACCAAAGTGAAACCTCTATTGGACACAAACAGTCCTTATCCACTAGTAAATGCCGTAAAACCCCCGCAACGTGCCTCTTTATCATAGGGAGGGGGTGGCTGCTTGTTGTAACGTGACCCCAAATGTGAGAAAAATGTTTTTTTATGTAGAAGACAAGCAAGCCAGGTGCCTGGCTTGAGAGGGAGGCCGGCCTCCTGCCGTCTACTCCCTCCCAGTGGCCCACTGTGGGGGGGCACCAGGAGGGTGGGGGATGGGATGGGTGGGCGGGGCTGACCCTCGTGGCAACCGACGGGTCTCTTCCCACAGGCGGGAACTCCAGGACCGCGATGGTGGCGGCGCTGAGCCCCGCAGACATCAACTATGACGAGACGCTGAGCACCCTGAGGTGTGTCCCGAGGGGGCTGGGGTGGCGGGAGCGGACCCTGCAGGCGCCTCCAGGGGGGCCGGCTCCGCTGGGTCCCTCAAGGCTCCCAGTGGCCGGCAGGGCCCCCAGGACTTCACGGGCCTCTTGTGTGTCCCACCGCTTGTGACCTCGAGTGGCCCCGGGACCCCGAAACGAAGCTGGGAGAGCAGTGCTCTCGGCTGAGTGGTTCACCCTGACCTGCAGGCCATGGAGCCACTGTGGGTCTTTAATGAGCCCCCAGGGACAGGCGTGTCTGCAGGTCCTGCTGGCCAGGGCGTTCTCGCCTCCTGGCAGGGAACACATAGAGCTGGGGTGCAGGTTAGACTGCTCCGTGCACCCCAGGGCCACAGGGCCGAGTGGGAAAGGATCCCCGTGGGGAGAAGATCCCCCCCGGTCCCCTCCCCTCCTGGGGCCTTGGTTTCCCCAAGTGCTGAGCCCCTGTAGGGCGGTGCCCCGCAGGTGGGTGCAGGCGGGGCTCCAGGTGCCCTCGGCCGCCAGGCGCGCAGCCCCCAGTGCCCCTTGCCTCCCAGGTACGCCGACCGGGCCAAGCAGATCCGCTGCAACGCTGTCATCAACGAGGACCCCAACAACAAGCTGATCCGAGAGCTGAAGGACGAGGTGACGCGGCTGCGGGACCTGCTCTATGCCCAGGGTCTGGGCGACATCACCGACAGTGAGTGTCTGTGCCCGCCTGTCCCCGCAGGGCAGTGGGGCTGCGGCCCCAGCTCCTTCCTGGGCCCACCACCCGCCGATGGCGGCCCTTGTGGCCCGAGGTCCAGGCTCTGCTGCGGGTTCTAGGGCTGAGTGGCCTCTGGGTGGGGGGCCAGGGTCCTGGTCCTGGAGGGACCTGGCGGGCGGCGTGTTCGGGTTTGCAGCTGGCCCGAGCAGGCCAGCAACGGCTTTCCTGGAAGCCGCATGGGCAGGAGGCGCCGGGCCGCCCCCGCGCCCGCCGAGGACCACCGCCCTGCCTGAGGCCTGGCCTAGGACGCGCCCTCTGGAGGCAAACCTGGTCTTCTGTTTCTGTCTCTCCCACGCCTGCCCCGCAGCCGGCACTGTGCCCGGAGGACCCAGATGTGTGTATCCCCTGCTCTCTGTGCACCCCGCTTCCGCCGGCCTGTGGGTGTAGGGCAGCACGGGGCGGGCGCACCCTCTCTGCAGCTGTCCCCTCCTTGGGGCTGGAGGACCAGCGTCCTCTTACTCACGCGCCCTGCGGGCCGTGCTCCTGGCTCACCCCCTTGTCTGCTGGGTGACTAAGGCAACGGGGAGGCCTGGAGCAGCCAAGGCCTCTTGAGGCTGAGCATGGCTGAGGTCAGGCTCTGACCCCCATGTTTCTAGAGGTCTGGGAAATGCTGAACATCAGCACAGAGACCAGGACAGCTTGGTGGCTGGCTCTGTCCCGGCCTCCCTTGACCTCACCCAGCCCAAGCCCCCTCCCTTGGAAATGCAGGAGTCTGCTGCCAGGCCCCTCTGGCCTGCGTCTCCCACTGGCCCTGGGCAGGAGAGCAGCTGGGTGCCCCTTCCCCACCCAAGAGCCGTAGGCCGCCCTTGACTTCCCCGGCACCCCGTGCTGCCCTACGCTTGCCGCTTCTCTGCTGTGTGTCTGCTTCTGCCAGGAGGGGCCGGGCACCTCCCGCCCCAGGGGGTGTCACAGCGCCCGCCTCCCAGCCACGGGGGTCTCAGAGCAGTGTGTGGGGTGGAGGAGCGGGAGCCCCCTTGGAGGTCCCACAGGTGACTCTCTGCCAGGGAGCTCAGTGGGGTCGGCAGTGCAGCCCAGCCCCCACAGCTCGGGGCTCCAGTGGGCGTGTAGGGTGGTGGAGCAGGTGAGGATAAGTGTCAGGGCCAGGGTTCAGGGGGCTGCCGGCTGGGGACAGCAGGAGCGGTGGGCAGGAGGGCAGGGGGGTTGGTGAGCGGGCAGGGGAGCAGAGGCCCCGGGAGGGGGGTGGCGGCGGGGGCAGCCTTGCATGCGCTCGCCCGGGTGCCCAGCTCCTTCCTGGTCCTCGTGTGCTGCCTTCCTCCCACTCGTCTCCTGCTTTTTCCCAACTCGGTCTTTCTTTTCTCTCCTCCCGTCTGTCTGCCCCCCTTCCTCCCATAGACGTGTCCGACCTTGAGAACAATAACCGTAGCCGTGGCGGGGTGGAGCTGAACCCAGCCCCTGACAATCTCTCCACAGTGACCAGCGCCCTGGTGGGCGTGAGCCCCTCGTCCTCACTCTCGGCCCTGTCCAGCCGTGCCGCCTCCGTGTCCAGCCTGCACGAGCGCATCTTGTTTGCCCCGGGCAGCGAGGAGGCCATCGAAAGGCTGAAGGTGAGGCAGGGCCGGGCTCAGGTGGTGAGCATGGGGCCCGAGACCCCTCCTCTCGGACGGTCACAGGCAGAGGGTCAGAGGCGGCGTGAGCAGTGCCAGGAGACGCGGCTGCATCCTGGCCCCAGACCTGCTGGTGCCTGCCCAGGGACCCAGTGCTCCCTGTCCAGGATCGCGGGGCCCATCTGCTGAGCAGGGCGGGCGGGTGTCCCAGAGCCTCTGCGTCCCCTCCTGGGTCTCCATGCTCGCACCCGCCCTGGCATAGCCACCCACCCCCTGGCTGGCCATAGGCAAGCTGCTTGTAGGGTTCTGGTTACTGGCTTCCTTCAGCAGATGGGTACTCAGTGCCGGCTGTGAGCAGTGGATGGTGAGCCCACCATGGAGACTGAAGGGACTCAGGGGACAAAGGCACAGGGGCCAGACCCGGCCTGACGAGGGGGCGTGCGGTTACCCTGGGGCGTAGGCCCCCTTATGCTGGGGGACCAGCAGAGTGTGGGTTTCACCTGCGGTGTGGGATTCCACCAAGGACATGGGGGTCCCACCGTGGCTGGGGGTCCCGGAAGGGAGCGGGGAGACGGCATGGAAATGGGATGCATCGTCCGTCTCTCCGCAGTCAGGGAATACCTGAGCCTCGGAACCAGCAACTTGGCATCTCGACATGTGCTTCTCTTCCAGGTGTAGTCAGCCTCCGCTCTGTTCTCTGTCCACAGGACAGACGTGCCTTCTTTGCACGTGCTGACCCTCAGCCCTTCACCTTGATCTTTCAGACTTCGTGCTGCCTAGATGGACCAGAACTGGGGTGTTGGGCCCTGGCTACTCATCTCCCCTTTGCCTGGCACCCAAGCCTCTGTGCACTGCCTGCCCCCAACCCTGACCTCATTCTTTTCTGTCTCCCTTCCCAGGAGACAGAAAAGATCATCGCTGAGCTCAACGAGACCTGGGAGGAGAAGCTGCGGCGGACGGAAGCTATCCGGATGGAGAGGTGGGTGCTGGGGGCTGGGACCAGGCCATCTGATGGAGAGGTGGATGGTGGGGCTGGGACCAGGCCATCTGATGGAGAGGTGGGAGCTGGGGGGCTGGGGACCAGACCATCTGATGGAGAGGTGGGAGGTTGGGGCTGGGACCAGGCCATCTGGTGGAGAGGTGGGTGGTTGGGGCTGGGACCAGGCCATCTGATGGAGAGGTGGGTGGTGGGGGCTGGGACCAGGCCATCTGATGGAGAGGTGGGAGCTGGGGGGCTGGGACGAGGCCATCTGATGGAGAGGTGGGAGCTAGGGGGCTGGGGACCAGACCATCTGATGGAGAGGTGGGTGGTTGGGGCTGGGACCAGGCCATTTAATGGAGAGGTGGGTGTGGGGCTGGGACCAGGCCATTTAATGGAGAGGTGGGTGTGGGGCTGGGACCAGGCCATTTAATGGAGAGGTGGGTGTGGGGCTGGGACCAGACCATCTGATGGAGAGGTGGGTGGTTGGGGCTTGGACCAGGCCATTTAATGGAGAGGTGGGTGTGGGGCTGGGACCAGGCCATCTGATGGAGAGGTGGGTGGTGGGGGCTGGGACCAGGCCATCTGATGGAGAGGTGGGAGCTGGGGGCTGGGGACCAGACCATCTGATGGAGAGGTGGGTGTGGGGCTGGGACCAGGCCATCTGATGGAGAGGTGGATGGTGGGGCTGGGACCAGGCCATCTGATGGAGAGGTGGGAGCTGGGGGGCTGGGGACCAGACCATCTGATGGAGAGGTGGGAGCTGGGGGGCTGGGGACCAGACCATCTGATGGAGAAGTGGGAGCTGGGGGGCTGGGGACCAGACCATCTGATGGAGAGGTGGGTGGTTGGGGCTGGGACCAAGGCCATTTAATGGAGAGGTGGGTGGTGGGGCTGGGACCAGGCCATTTAATGGAGAGGTGGGTGGTGGGGCTGGGACCAGGCCATCTGATGGAGAGGTGGGAGCTGGGGGGCTGGGGATCAGACCACCTAATGGAGAGATGGGTGGTGGGGCTGGGACCAGGCCATCTAATGGAGAGGTGGGAGGTGGGGGACCAGGCCACCTGATGGAGAGGTGGGAGGTTGGGGCTGGGACTCTGTGCCCAGCTCTGGGGTCTTGCAGCCAGGGCTCCCACGCCTGTCACCAGTGGCCCCACTGACCTGACCCCCAATCAGGGGAGCAGTCCCTCCAAGGGGCACCTGAACTCACAGACCAGATGAAGCCCTGTGTGGGTGCTGACCCCTCACTCTGACCCCCAGGGAAGCACTGCTGGCCGAGATGGGCGTGGCCATGCGGGAGGACGGTGGCACGCTGGGGGTGTTCTCTCCCAAAAAGGTAGGAGCCGATCCGTTCCCTGGGCTGCCCCAGCATGGATGGAAGGGGGACCTGCAGCCCTCGGCAGCTGTCAGCTCCTGGGGGCAGGGAAGCGGGCTCCGGGGACCCGGCCACGCTCACCCACAGCCATTCCTTCCCTGTGTGGCCCCTCGCCACCCCCCAACCCCTGCTCACCACGGGATGTCTCTGTGGCCGAAGGACATCAGAGAGGTCACTTAGCTGCCTGAGGGGTGGCTGGGCCCCTTAGGTTGAGACTGGGTTCCTGAAACAGTGGGAGCCAGCACCCCCTCAGGAGCCTACAGGGTGGGGCTGGGGGACACGAGCCAGGAGCCAGCTGTCCTCTTGGAGGTTAGCTGAAGTAAATCCAGCCGTCCCAGGAGGGACTCCTCTTCTGCACCTAGCCCGGCTTGCCCATGGCCCAGGACCTCACGTGGAACCAAGCCCCACCCCCTGTTCTGTAACTCAAGTGGGGCAGAGCATGAGCACTGGGGAAAAGTCTCTGTGGTTCTAGAACACAGACCCCCCCTCCTCTGCCAAAGATCGCTAGACCCTTAGAGCCCTTAGGAGCCGCGCTTCAGGCCCGGAAGCCTTCCTGGAGGCAGTGGCAGCCCGCTGTGGCCCCAGCACAGGATTCCTCAGGCCCTGGCCCTGCCGCTTCTTTAGCAAGGGAGTGCCTGGCTGACTTTTTATCTCACAAAAGGGCTTCTGTGTTTGCCTGTCTTGGAGCTGGCGGCACATGAAGCCAGTGCTGTGCCGCTGGGGCCCCAAGGGAAGAGGAGAACGGGGCACCTGTGTGAGGGCTCATCCCTCAGGGTGGCTGCTCCCTGGGGACAAAGCTGGGCCCCCCTCAGGCTGTGTCTGCACCCCGCCCGCTAGCCAGGGAGCAGCACGTGTGGAGGCCCAGAGGCAGGAGGGAGGGTGCCTGGGGCCATGGGGCCCTGGGCGGGGGGCAGTGGCGCCCTGGGGGTGCTTCACATCTGTCCACATAGGCTTTTAGTTTTGTTTGGGATTCATTACATGTGGCAGGGCGCCCTGTCCATGGGAGGGGTGCCTTGTCCCTCGGGGGGGGGCGGCGCTCTGTCCCTGGGAGAGTGCTTATGGGAGGATGCCCCATCCCTGGGGGATGCCCCGTCCCTGGGGGGTGCCCTGGGAAGTGTGCAGAGCTGGGGTACAGGGTACACAGGCCCTCGGGGCACCAGTTGCGCAGTCTTTTGGCTTTGTTGGTGGCAGAGGGATTTGTTGGTGGCACAGGCCTGGACACTGACCAGGAGGGGGCTGGCCCTGGAGACTGCCCCAGACGTCTCCTCTGGAGACGCGCAGGACACTCTCCCGGGAACAGGGTGGCTGGAGATGGTCTGTCCTGTGTCTGATGACCAGGTCGCCCTGACCCTGTGCTGAGTACTGAGGGGCCCCAGGGGTTTGTACTGAGGGTGTGGACAGCTGGCCCCAAGGAGCCAGGTGGGAAGCGGAAAGCTGTCCAGCCTCGCCATGCTGCAGAGTCCTTGCCGGGACGGGGTGGAGGTCGGGAAGTATTGGGGCCCAGAGAGCCTGAGGGAGAGCAGAGGAGGAGGGGCGGAGCCTGCCGTGGCTGCTCTGGGCACAGGGTGGGCAGTGCTTAGACAGGGCCATGGGGGAGGCACTCCCCTTGGCCGTGACTCGCGCTCTGGTAGACCCCTGGTGAGGACAAGTTGGGGGCGTCCGACCTGGCTGGCTCACAGCCTCTCTGCTTCTCGGCCTCCAGGTCCCAAGCCCCCCTGCCTGGCACCCTCGCCCCCTTCCTGGCTCCTGGGTCCCCCTGGGGCCTCAGCCCCTGGGTTGGGATGGGGACCTCTGGTCCTGTTTTAGTGGAGGACTGGGCGCAGGCCCCACGGAGCCCAGGCTTGCCCTGCACATCCAAGCCCCGCGCGCCTCCAGTGCTCAGAGCTGGACTCCCAGCCCCTCCAGAGGTCCAGCGTCCCTGAGTGCTACCCCCAAGGCTCTGGGGTTCCCATCAGAGTCTCCCCCCGTCCTCTAGGCCAAACTAGGGGACACTGTGTCCCCATGAGGCCGGGCCTAAGGCTGGTGGTCCCAGGCAGAGAGAGGGCAGCAGGTGGCCAGGGCCAGGCTCCTGCCCTCCCCAAGAGAGGTGACCCCCTGTCTTCCCAGACGCCACATCTGGTCAACCTGAATGAGGACCCGCTCATGTCCGAGTGCCTGCTCTACTACATCAAGGATGGGATCACCAGGTGGGGGTCGGCAGGGCGCAGGGAGGGCGGGGCGCAGGGAGGGGCGCTGGTGGCGACACTGCGGGCCCCTCTGGGCAGTGCGGCTCCCCGTGGCCAGGCCGTGTCGGGGGGTAACCCGTGCCCCTACTTGTGTGCTCTCCAGCCGTTCCCTGTAAGGGCTGGGCATCCAGGAGGCTGCGGGGGGTGGCGTGGGCCGGGGGGTGGCATCACGGTGTGCTGGGCCTGCGGTGCTGACAGCCAACTGCACGCAGGGTGGGCCGGGAGGACGCGGAGAAGCGGCAGGACATTGTTCTGAGCGGGCACTTCATCAAGGAGGAGCACTGTGTCTTCCGGAGCGACTCATGTGGGGGAAGTGAAGGTACCACCTCCCCCCCTCCGGCTTCCTAGTCAGTACTAGGAACCACCCCGGTTCTAAAGGTGCTTGGACAGTTAGGCTGGGGACCCAGGGCTCCCTCCTCAGATGGGGGGGGCCAGTCGGGGCATTCACAGGTGGGAGGGCAGTGAGCCCAGGTCAAGGGGACAACTGTTCTCAGGCCGCAGCTTCCCGCGGGCTGGGAATGGCCATCTGTCCATCTCCCTGGCCGGCCTGCCCTTGGGTCTCCGTCACCGCTGCAGTCTTCCTTTTTGAGGAGGTACCTGCTGTCACAGCGGCCATGGCCCCCAAGCTCAGTGCACGCTCCCTGGTGGGCATCCGGCCAGCCTCGGGGCTGCAGACCACTGACCTCTCTGTGATCGGGCCACTTCAGGGTGGTGGCCGTAAGCTGTTTTGAGGACATTGGTTCTCCCACAATTCCGTCCCCAAAGCTCTCCCTGCCCTCGGGGGGTAGACACAAAGACAGGAGGGGCTCTGGGACTCCTGCACCGTCCCTCCTGGAGACCCCGTAGGGCAGGGTGGGTGCCCGGCATGGCCTCCCTGGCTCTGACTTGGGGTCCAAGAGCCTCCCTGCTGGGTGTCACCTCCCTTGCCTGTGAGGGGCTGAGATGCCCCACCAGCTTCTTTGAGGCCAAGTCGAGGTGCCGCAGAAAGGAGGCACCTGCGGGGGGCCACAGTTGGGTGCCAGGTGCCCAGGTGGGTCGAGCCCCCCTCCACCCTGAGAGCTTGCTGGACTCGCACTGAGTCCAGTTTGCTGGACTCAGTGAAACAGCCATGGTGACAGCCCCTCACAGTCCTCCTCTCTGTCCCTTACCTGTCCTGTAGCTGTGGTGACCCTAGAGCCCTGTGAAGGGGCGGACACCTATGTCAATGGCAAGAAAGTCACGGAGCCCAGCGTCTTGCGGTCAGGTACAGTCGGGGGGGGGGTCGCCCCACTCCCCATGCCTATGCACCCCTGCTCCCAGGCTGTGGGGCTGCAGGCACCTGGCCAGCTCACAGGCACCCCAGCTGCACCGTAGGGTTGGAGGTGGTGGGCTGAAGGCTGTTGGCGGCAGCGCTGAGGTGGAACTCCACGAGGGGCCCTGTCCCAGAGCCCTGGCGGGATGGCGGGGAGCCTTGGTAGAGCAGCCACCGGGGTGTGGGCTGCACAACCCCCACACCCTGGCCCCCTGGCTGGGCCTCGTGCCCTGGTGTTATAAAACATGCAGGAGGAAGATGTATGTACACACACACACAGACGTGTATATACTGCTGTATCTGTCTACCCATCTACCGAGGGACTTATTCCATGGAATTGGCTCGGGAGGTAGTGGGGGTTGGACAGACAGGTCTGCAATCTGCAGGTGAAACTTTCTCCTCAGGGACGTCTCTGTTTAGCTCTTAAGGCCTTTTCCCAAGGGGCGAGGCCCATCACATCCTGTGGGTGGTCTCCTGTTCTGAGGTCACGTGATTGGAGGTGCCACCTCAGCTACAGACGTTCCCCCACCCCAGCAGCACTTACATCAGTGCCCGAGCACACCACTGGGTCCGCTCCCTGGCCAAGCTGACACATGGACAGACTGTCATGTCACCGTGTCTGGGTGACACATGGACAGACCATCATGTCACCATGTCCGGGTGACACGAGACAGACTGTCATGTCACCTTGTCCGGGTGACACACGAGACAGACTGTCATGTCACCGTGTCCGGGTGACACACAAGACGGACTGTCATGTCACCATGTCTGGGTGACACATGAGACGGACTGTCATATCACTGTGTCCAGGTGACACGAGACAGACTGTCATGTCACCATGTCTGGGTGACACATGAGATGGACTGTCATGTCACCGTGTCCAGGTGACACATGAGACAGTCATGTTACTATGTCCAGGTGACACATGAGACGGACTGTCATGTCACCGTGTCTGGGTGACACATGAGACGGACTGTCATGTCACCTGACACATGAGACAGACTGTCATGTAACCATGTCTGGGTGACACGAGACGGACTGTCATGTCACCTTACACATGAGACAGACTGTCATGTCACCATGTCTGGGTGACACACGAGATGGACTGTCATGTCACCGTGTCCGGGTGACACATGAGACAGTCATGTTACTATGTCCAGGTGACACATGAGATGGACTGTCATGTCACCGTGTCTGGGTGACACATGAGAAGGACGTTGTGTCACCGTGTCTGGGTGACACACGAGACAGACTGTCATGTCACCGTGTCTGGGTGACACATGAGACAGTCATGTTACTATGTCCAGGTGACACGTGAGACAGACCGTCATGTCACCGTGTCTGGGTGACACATGAGATGAACTGTCATGTCACCGTGTCCGGGTGAAACATGAGATGGACTGTCATGTCACCTGACACATGAGACGGACTGTCATGTCACCATGTCTGGGTGACACATGAGATGGACTGTCATGTCACTGTGTCCAGGTGAAACATGAGATGGACTGTCATGTCACCTGACACATGAGACGGACTGTCATGTAACCATGTCCAGGTGACACGAGATGGACTGTCATGTCACCGTGTCTGGGTGACACATGAGACGGACTGTCATGTCACTCTGTCCAGGTGACTTTCTAAGAACGAAGAGACTTTCCCTGGCTCTGCACCCCAGCAGAACTGACACATAAGACAAACTGTTGTATCACTGTGTCTGGGTGACTTTGCTGTGAACGAGGGCACTTTCCCTGGCTCCGCTGACACATAAGACAGACCGTTGTGTCACCATTTCTGGTGACTCTGCTAAGAACGAAGGGACTCTCCCTCTGCCCCAGCCGGGGTTACAGAGGGAACACCCCCAGCCTGACATCCAGACCTCTCTGGCTGCTCCAAACGGCCCTCCGTGCCTTTGTGGTCCTGGCATGCTTTGAAGGGGGACGCACCACACATCCTGGACCCAGGGGCCTAATGGGGCCGCCCGTGGCTGGCATCCTCGCTTGGTTGAGCCAAGCAAGGTCAGGTCCAGAGAGCAGTTTCTGTCTCCCTTGTCACTTCAGGATCAGTGCCTGCAGGCTCAGGGCAGGGCCTAGGCTGGGAGGGGAGCGGAACTCAGGGGCTGGAGGAGGAGCTGCCTGCAGGCTGGGGGCCTCTTGTGGGGAGTGGGACTGAGCCGGGTTTGCATGCCCCAGAGTAGAGCTGTGATTCCTGGAGAAAGTCAGAAGGAAACTAGGCGGTTCATAGAGACCCCTGCCTCCAGGCAGGATAGTCCCGGGATGGCTGGCACTGCCCTGGGGGCACTTGTGTGCCTTGGGAGGGTCCTGCCGACAGGGTGGAGCCTGGCTCTGGAAACATGCCAGCCCCTGCTCTGCTGCCATTCAGGGGACAGCCAGGAAGGGAAGTGCCCGGCAGAGGGGCCAAGCCTAGCCCTCAGATGGGGGGTGCCGGGCCCAGGGCATGGGACAGGAGGCCAGGCTGTCCTGGGAGTTGCATGTGCGGGGTTGTGGAGAGGATGGGATGGTGGAGACACCCCACGACTATTCTCAAACATCACTGCTGCTGGGAGGAGCGGGGCCCAGGGGAGGCTCAGGGAGCATGAGGAGGCTCTCGTTCAGGTCCTGGTAGGGGAGGAGGCCATCCCGCAGGGGACAGGTGAGGGGGATGCTGGTCAGAGGAGACAGTGGGCTGGCTCCTGGACAACTGGGGGCCCCCTGTGGAGGGTGACGCTGGGACCCCGGGGGGACTCCTCCCCTTTCCCCTCCCCTCCCCTGAGGCCCCCCAGACCAAAGCTTCTCCAGCTCGGGCCTCGGCCCTGTCCCCGTCCCCCAGGAAACCGCATAATCATGGGCAAGAGCCACGTGTTCCGGTTCAACCACCCTGAGCAGGCACGTCAGGAGCGCGAGCGCACGCCCTGCGCAGAGACGCCGGCCGAGCCTGTGGACTGGGCCTTCGCCCAGCGCGAGCTGCTGGAGAAGCAGGGCATTGACATGAAGCAGGAGATGGAGCAGAGGTGGGCGGGACTGCCCCTCCCAGTCCCCTGCCGCCCGCCCCACGCCCCACACTCACGCACTGCTCTTACAGGCTCCAGGAGCTGGAGGACCAGTACCGCCGGGAGCGCGAGGAGGCCACCTACCTGCTGGAGCAGCAGCGGCTGGTGAGGCGCCCCCACCCCGGGTCCCCGCTCCCCCAGCCCTTCGCTCAGCTTCCGGAGCTGGCGCGGGGGGGCCGTGTCCGGCGGGGAGGGCCACAGGCGGCTGGTCTCCGCGTGGAGCCACAGGCGCGCTTCTGTGCCCAGGACTACGAGAGCAAACTGGAGGCCCTGCAGAAGCAGATGGACTCCAGGTACTATCCCGAGGTGAACGAGGAGGAGGAGGAGCCGGAGGACGAAGGTGAGGGGTCGTGTCCGGCGCAGGGGCGAGTGGGGCCTGCCTGGGGCTGGGGAGGGGTCTCCCTGAGGAGATGGGCCTGGAGCCACTCCCTGCAGGTCGGCTGGTCTGCATCTTTGCCCGGGGGACCCCGATCTGCAGGCAGGATTTGGGAGGCTGTGCTGCAGCAGGAAGGCACCTGTGCACGCACACATACACACTTGTGCACACACGTGCAGTTCTGGGGGAGGCAGCCTGGAGCACGAGGAGGACGGGGCGGGGTCCCGTGCGGGCACCTTGCGTCCACCCGGCCTGTCTTGCCTGAGGGGCGCTAGCGCTCCTCCCGGATCAAGGTCTCTGCTCGGTTTGGGAGCGTTTGCCTGGGCGGCCCACTGCTTACCGCAGCTGCCGGGCGGAGGACCGCCCGCAGGCAGGGTTCACATCCAGCCCAGCCTTGGGTCAGCTGGTTGGCCCTTTCACGGATGTGACCTGGACACCCTTGTCTGGACTCGTCTACCTGGGTGGAGGGCAGGGTGCCAGGCCGCAGCCCGTTTTCCTGCCCCCGCCCCACTGCTGCCCCCAGTCCTTGCTGAGCTCCGGCCTGACTCTCAGGCCCTCGAGCTCACGGCGGGGGTGCGGCGGTCCCTCTGGGGCCCGAGGGCCGCTCCCCGAGGCAGCTCTCCCTGCCCGATCCCTTCCCGAGCACCCAGACAGTTGGTGTGACCCTGGGGGCCCTGAGACCCCCGCCCCCATCGACCGGGCCTGCCTCTCCGCACAGTCCAGTGGACCGAGCGAGAGTGCGAGCTGGCACTGTGGGCCTTCCGGAAGTGGAAGTGGTACCAGTTCACATCATTGCGGGACCTGCTGTGGGGCAACGCCATCTTCCTCAAGGAGGCCAACGCCATCAGCGTGGAGCTCAAGAAGAAGGTGGGCCGGCCTCACCATGCCACACCCCCGCCATGCCATGCCCTGCCCTGCCACGCCCCCGCCACGCCCATGCAGCCATGTTGATGCCACGCCCACGCCACACCCCTGTCACGCACCCGCAGGCTCGTGCCACGCCCTCGCCATGCCACACCACAGCCCATAGCAGGCCCTGCCGTGCCACACCACGCCACACCCTGCCATGACCCTGCCATGCCATGTCCCTTACACGCCACGCCCCACGTCCTGCTATGCCAAGCCCCCACCATGCCATCTGCACCGTCTGCCGTGGGCACCTTTCCAGCCCAGTAGGACCCCCAGCTGAGCGGCTTTGCCTCCCTAGGCTGAAAGGAGGCCAGTGCTGACCAAGGGGAGCGCGTAGGCAGGCTGGAGCGCGGGGGTAGTGGAGCTTCCTCTCCAGCCGCAGGAAGGAGGCTATTCCGGGGCTGGGCTCCACCTCCAGGGGCTGACAGGTGTCATCTTCACCGGGCACAGGTCCAGTTCCAGTTTGTCCTCCTCACGGACACACTCTACTCCCCGCTGCCACCTGACCTGCTGCCCCCGGAGGCCGCCAAAGACCGAGAGACTCGCCCCTTCCCGCGCACCATCGTGGCCGTGGAGGTCCAAGACCAGAAGAACGGGGCCACCCACTACTGGACACTGGAGAAACTCAGGTGCGTAGGAAGCGGAGTGAACGCGGATGTCTGGCGGCTAGTTTTCCTGTTTCAGTGTCTTTTTAAATTGGAAGGAAGTACGCAGGATGCAGGCTTATGAAGGGATCTGTGTTCTGCTCTGCCAAAGCCAGGCTGAAGCTGGAGGAAGGGGTGGGTGAGGTGCTGGGGGGAGGAAGGCAGGTGCTCCTCTGCCTCGGGCGGAGCCTGGGCATGGCGGAGGGCAGGGCGGGTCCCCTGAGGACGGCCAGTCTGCCCTCCCCTCTGCCTCCAGGGCCCCACGCGCCCACCCTGCCGCATGCGCCTGACTTCCTGGGTGAAGGTGACTGGGCGGGGCTTTGCCTCAGGAGAAAAGCTTACTGTTGCTCAGCTTCCCCTGGAAGGAGGGACACCCGCATGCAGGGGAGGTGCAGGTGTTGGGGACGAAGGGGGGGTCTCACTACGGCCTCTTGGAGGCGTTCGTGGGCACAGCTGGACAAGGTGAACGGTGAGGACCGGCCGATTAGAACAGTCCTGGAGGCTTGGGGCAGGGGCTGCCTGGTGGCCTGGCCCTGCACCCGGAGATTAGGGCAGGGGAACTGGCTGGTTGAGTGGGCTTGGGCCGGGTAAGGGGGTCTTCGCTGTGGGGGAAGGGTCTTCCCAGGCAGCGAGGCCCCAGAGACATCAGAACACTGTGAGACACAGGAAATGAAGAACACAGACGCAGTCACACGTGCAGCCACGCACATTCACACACGTGGTCCCGCTCACCCTCAAACGCAGGCACTTGCACACCAACCATGGATGTTCGCAGGCGCACCTGCCCCTGGCCTCCGAGCTGCAGCCACTCCTGGAAGATGAATGACCCCCCAGGCCCTTCCTGTTGCACCTGGGCCCCCGAGGGAAATATCCCTCGCGGGTGTCTCTCCCACGGCCTGCTGGTCTTCCAGGCTGATGACTTGGGAAATGCCTTGTTCCTCGTGTCCTATCACAACTCGTACTTCGCTCAGCAGCTCCCGGGGCTCCGTGCTCGAGTCCGGGTCCCCCCCACCCTGGCTGGCCCCAGCCCCGTCCTCTGCTGACACCCTGCAGCTGTCGCTGGGGTTAACAGAAGTGTGTGGTGAACGTGTGTTGAACCGCAAGCCCCTTGCTCACGGTCAGCCGATTCCGAGGACTGTGGAGGGTCTGTCCGGCAAACGTGCTTGAGCCGAGGGCAACCCTGAGCAGGACGGTCTGCCCGGGCCCACGCTGACCTCTGCCCCGCAGGCAGCGGCTAGACCTGATGCGGGAGATGTATGACCGGGCGGCCGAGGTGCCCTCCAGCATCATCGAGGACTGTGACAACGTGGTGACCGGAGGAGACCCCTTCTACGACCGCTTCCCCTGGTTCCGGCTGGTGGGCAGGTGGGTGTCTGCCTCTGGACTGGGCTGAGAGATTGGGAGAAGACTGGTGGGTGACTGGGAGACTGGTGGGTGGCGGGGGCCTGGGCCCTGGCCCTGACACGAGGCGGGTGCTGGCCCTCCTCCATCCCGAATCCCCAACCCTGGTGCTCCCTGGTCTGAGTTCCCCCCCAACCCCATCATCCTCTCCACACACCAGCGGGCGCTGATGGGGAGGGGGTCTCCGCATTGCCACCCACCTCAGCTTCGGGGCCATAGCCCTCAGGCGACACCTGTCCATGGGTGAGAATGGGGCTTGGTCGGGCCTTCTGGGTCAGCGGTGGGGTGTGAGTGCTCCCAGAGCCCAGAGTCCACGCCTGTTGTTCCTGCCTCCTGGGCTGGGGGCTGCACCCAGCCCCTGCCCCCCGCGGGGCGTGGTTTCTGAGGCTTCAGTATGGCCAAGACCTCGTCCATGCCCGGCCAGGACCATGCCTGCCAGGACGTGCCGGGACCTTCGGGGCTGCGCACCGTCCCCACGGGCGGGTGTGCGTGTCCACGCCTGGGGACGGCGCGCCTGGGCCACCTCGTCTTTGGAGGCGGTGCCCTCGGTGGTCTCTGTGTCGGCCGGGCCACATGCGGCCGCCCGCCCGCCCCACCCCGCCGCCCCCGAGGAGCCGGTGTTAACTTCTCTCTGTCTTGTCGCACTAACCCCAGTTCAGTCGTCTCTGGCTGCAACAGCTACCCTCTTCTCAACACATGCATGAGCGAGCGCATGGCTGCTCTCACCCCCTCCCCCACCTTCTCGAGCCCCGACTCCGACGCCACCGAGCCTGCCGAGGAGCAGAGCGTGGGGGAGGAGGAGGAGGAGGAGGAGGAGGAGGAGGAGGACCTGCAGGACGACGTCTTTCCGGAGCACGTGCTGTGCGACGGCCGGGACCCGTTTTACGACCGGCCCCCCCTGTTCAGTTTAGTAGGAAGGTTGGTGAGGTTGAGGACGGCATGCTGGGAAGGAACCAGCTCTTTTGCACAGGAGCACTGCTGTGGGCACCGTGGGCCACCGCAGGGCGCCGCTCCGGCGCGGGGGCAGGCAAGGGCTGGCCTCCCTGGGGAGCGAGTGAGGCCGCGAGTGCGCCCCTGGCCGTCCCAGGGAGGCCCAGCCGGGGAGGGTGGGGGCCCAGTGACAGAGGAGGCAGGACGCCCCGGGGCACAGGCTCCACGCAGGGGGGCCTGTCTCTGCAGAGAGGCCTCTGGAACCCCGGGGGGAGCCCCCACCCCCGTGCAGGGGGCTCGGGACGTTTGGAAAAGTGGGGGCAGGCATCCTTGCGCCCCCTCGCCCATCAGCTGAGGCTGCTGTCCCTCCTTCTGCTGTTTTCCAAAAGAGACAGAGGGTCCGGGTCTGCTCCCAGTGCCCCCCAGCCACCATCGTGGGAAGAGGAGCAGAACCTGGAGGAGGCCGTCGGGGGGCAGGGGGGTCTTGAAGGAAGGGCTGAGCCTGGCAGTGGGAGGGCCTCCCTCTGAAGCCCTGGGCAGCCTGGCCTCTCTCTGAGCCAGTCTCCATCTAAGATCGAGACCACCCCATCCCTCCTGACCTTCAGGCCGTCAGCACTGGAGACACGCTCCTGGCCTTGTGCCCTCCGGGGAGGTGCCCTTTCGTGGAGGAGAGGCAGGGATTAAGGGTTCCAGACAGGAGAGAGACCAGGTCCAGGAGGGGCTCAGGGCTCGCCTGCGGGCGGACGGGGCAAGCACAGTCCATCTGTGTTTCTATCACACGGAACAGAAGCCAGGAGGAGAGGTCTAGAAACCTCGGCTCACAGAGACTGAATTTACACATTCTGTGTCTGCCGAGGTGGAAGATAGCTTCAACAGCAGCCTTTGTAGGAGTCTGGGATTGCTTCCTGGGCTAGGCTCAGGGGAGGTTTTGGAAGTCTTGACCTTGGAGCGCCAGTGCTGAAGCGGTGGCGAGGCTGGCCCCCAGATAATGGGGTTTGTTCTGGGAGCCCTTGGGTGCAGCTGCTGAAGTGGAAGCCCTCTGGTTCCTCTGGGAAGGAAGCAGGCTCTCTCGAGGGGGTCGCGGATTTATTCTGACTCGGTCTCCCTGAGTAGGGGCTGCTGGCCCCCTGGCTCTCTCCTGAGATGCTCCAGCCCAGCTTCCTGCCCTACTGACCCAAGCGAAGGTGTGACCCCCGGGGCTGGCCCCATGCGGCCTCTCAGAAAGCCCGGCTGCACAGGCCAGGGCAGCTGGGTGTCAGGCAGGTGTGGGGTCACTGGGAGAAATGGGGGTGGGTTCTTGCAGTCTCAGCCAGAAAGAGCTGGGTCCTTCCCACACTCCCCCCGTGATCTGGGATGTTACGAAACAACCAAAACCAAAGCCGCGCGAGAGGCCAGCTCCCCACGCGGCCGTCTGCGAGGGGCTTCATTTGGAAACGTCCTGATTTTTCTGGTTTGGCAAGAATTGGCTTTTCCCGCGCAGCAGCTGTGCAGGCCCAGCCCTGAGAAGGACCCGTGTGTGGTTCCCTTTATCCTTCTGGTAGCCGCTGGCTCTCTCTCCAAAGCTTAAGCGAAATTGGGGCGCCCACTCTTGCCTCCCTCCGGAAAGGCTTCCGTGGCCCCAGCATGCGTCTGCACCTCACCAATCTCGTGGTTAGCGCCGCCTCCTCCGCTCCCCCACGCTCCGCCCCGGCCCCCACCTCTGCCGCCCCCTCTGTCCCTGGCGGGTCTCAGCCTGCTTCAAGGTGCCCTCGCTTCCGAGCACGGGGTCCCGGCGGGGGCCTGCTCCGAGTCCAGGGTCAGCCTGCGTGCCGCTGCGCTGGGGGGTGGGGTGGGCTGGCCCGGGGTGAGGAGGTGGGCCTGAGGGCTCAGTCTCCCCCGAGATCCTCCCCGCCTGGACCTTCGCTCTCAGAAAGGGGTTGGGCAGGGGAGCCGCAGAGAGAGGAGGTGAGGGGCTGACCGTCTGGGATGGACGGTCCCGGGGAAGGAGGACAGGTGCCCCCTACTAAGTGTAGGATCCAGGATTCTGGGCAGAAAAGCGCTGGGCCGGTGAGGCCGAGCTCCCTGGGTGTGCTCTGCGGGCCAGGCCACTCAGCCCGAGTGGTCTCCAGCAAGGCGTCAGGCCACCGTGTGCGGGTGGGCGCACCGTGGCCGGTGGGGTCCTCCTCACAGGGCCAGGCTGCTCCGGCCCCTGGGGTGGTGGGCGCTGCCGTTCACTTGGGCGTCTGGAGGGCCCGGCCTCTACCCCTCGAGCCCCACCCTCTCCCATCCGCGTCAGTCAGGGTGGGCCTGGGGTCTTCCTGCCCCGACCCTCGAGGCTGGTGCTGGCACCAGGGGCAGGGGCTGCCAGGCCCGGGGGTCCCTTCGGGGTAAAGGTGGTGTCATCGTCCTGGGGCGAGGGGCAGCTAGAAGAGAGGGTCCCGCCAGGCTGCCGTGCCCTCTGGAAGCCCTCGCCCAAGGCTGCGTCTGATACGTGTGCGAACCTGCCTGGTACCCCCAGAAGTGTGGGGACCAGAGCCCCCCACGGCCGGCAGTGAGGTTCAGAGAGGGCGAGCGTGGCCGTGGACTCGGGCGTCTTTTTCTCTGTGAAACCCCAACCTCCAGCCAGGGGGGCCCTTGAAGCCACCAGCCCTGCTGTTTACCACACCCTAAGCGTCTGGGTTTTCTTTCCTTTCCGATGTGGGAAAATCCCGTGATCCGATGCGGGGAAATCCCGGAGATCGGGAGAGACTTGATTTGCCTAAAGAACCTTGAGTAAGCCGGTGGGCGCTGGGGTGCGGTGCCCACAGCCAGGAGCTGCCCCAGAGCCGGCCTGGTCCTGCCCCAGCTGAGCCCCCAGCCTTGCTGTCCCCGGGCGTCCGTCTCCACCTGCGAGACGGGGTGCGCAAGCTGTGGTTCGCCAGCCCCAGCACCACTGCTTAGACCTCCGGTGCTGTGTTTGAGCCCCTAGAAAGACAACGCCCCCCCGTCCAGCTGAGGCATGCCGTTGGGGAGGGAGCCCCAATGTCTGTGTTGAGGTGTGAGTAGAGGGGACCCCCGCCGCCTGCTGCGTGGTGCTGGGGGCTCCAGCGCCGGCCCGGGTGGGCCCACAGGGGCCGTCACACATGGTTTCTCCCCTGGAGCTTTCGGTGGCAGGCTGCCAGTGGGATGGTTTGAGCCTTAGGACTCACGGGGTGCGGCCCCCTTCGATGGGAGGGCCCTGTGGCAGGAGGCGCCCCCTGGAGACCGCAGGGGGCGTGTGCAGCCGTGGGGCCGTGGGGGAGCAGGGACGCCCGCCTGCCGCGGCCCTGCTGTGACGGCCTAGGACTGCCTAGGGCCTGGCCTCCATGGGCTCAGGAGCAAGAGGGCTGACCTCCTTCCTCTCATTGCCCCTCAGGGTGGTCCCGGGTCCCCTGCAGGGTGCTGCAAGAGGCCATCAGGGAGCCGGGAGCCAGCGCCCGGGGGGCTGCCCCCTGAGCCTTCCAGGAGGCGGCCCCGAGCCTAGAGGGCCCTCCTGGCTGGTGGCCCTTGGACAGCCTGACGCTCTGCCTCAGGAAGGCATCGTGCCCTCACTAGCCCACAACCGAGGCGGTGTGCCCTCCCCGTGGGTCCTCCTGTGGGTCCCTGCAGGGTGCAGGGGTTTGGGCAGGCCCCCCGCCCAGCGCCTGGGGCTCCGGGAAGTCTCCCGACCCTGCTTTCTGCAGAAGGCTGTGCCCAGGGGCAGGCAGGGCTGGAGGGCAGCGCTGACTGGGCCCCACACCTGGGGGCTGCCCCACCCAGTCCCCTCAGCCCTCTGGGGCAGGACGGGGCGGCTGGGCCTCAGGGGAGCAGAGCCGGCTCTGTGCCTGAGTCCTTGCCTTGTGCTTCCCCTTCTGGACCCCGTGACTTGGCTCATTTCATGGTCGCCCCCCTCCCACCCCCGGTTTCCATCAGAGAAGCTGGGCCAGGAGCCCAGGTGCCTGGGAGGGGAGGCTCCCCGTCCTGTCCGAGGTGGGTGCTGGACGATGCCCTCTGCGACTTGGGTGAGGCCTTCCATTCTCCGGGCTCCAGCGTCTCTTGCTGGCTTCTGCTTACCTGTGTAGTGGCCGGGGCAGTGGGCCTTAGTGCCCGCGTGCCCCCGGTTGGGCAGAGGTGCCCCTCATCCAGCGAGCGCACTGAAGGGAGAGGCCACGGGGCGTCCTCAGAGAGGCGTGTGCTGGGGAGGGGGCTTCCGCCTGCTGGAGGGCAGGGGGCTGCAATGGCAGGCCCTGGGAGGCTGCACCCTGGGGCGCCTGGGGCCCAGCTCAGCCTTCGGGGGCCCAGAAAGCAAAACCAGTCAACAGAGGTTGTGCCTACTGGTATATTCGGGCCAATGGGGAGAGCTGTGCAGAAAGCAGCCCGGAGGCTGAGACGTGGGTGGCCGTGCAGAGGGAGCAGACAGACTGGGGTGTGAGGCCAGAACGGGGCTGGGCCCACAGCAGGGGCTGGGGCGCCTGTCGGATGCAAAGAGCTCTGAGGCTGCGATGGGTGGGGTCTGCTCAGGTCTCAGGTCCCCTCTGGCAGCCGTGGAGACCATAGAGGAGGAGGGAGGCCAGGGCTGATGGGCCGGGTGATGGGTTTCAGAGAGACTCGAGGCAGAGCTGAGGAACAAGCGAGGATGGTGTGCAGGGTCCTGATCTCTGCCAGGGGAAGGCCGGCGGTGGCCAGCCCGGGAGCCCACCAGAGAGGGGACGCAGGGCCCTGGGGGCAGCCATGCCCCCAGCCTGCGGCCACGGGGCTTGCAGAGCGGTGACCCCAGCCTGGATGAGGGGCGGGGCGATGGACGATGCACCTCTCCTCCTGTCCCCTAGCGCCCCCACGCCACCCAGACCACTGCCCAGACCCCCACCTCAACTGCCCGCACCTCTGTCCCCACCTGGGCCCCCTCACCCCACCCCCTGCACTTCCTCCCCAGCACCTCCCACCATCCGGCTCCAAATCCTGCCCCTCCGCCAGGACCACACCCTGAAGTCCCCCCACCCCCAGAGCTCAGGGTTGCCAGGTCTGTGCCTTTGGGCTGGAGTGGAGGGCAGAGCACAGCTGGAAACCAGGGTGCTCCCTCAAAGGGGGTCCCCCCGAGGAGGACACACCTCAAGGAGGGCACGTCCCCAAGGAGGGTGATCCCCCCAACGAGGGGGGTGTCCCCTGCAAGGAGGGCGCCCTGAACGGAAGGGAGTTGTGCTCACCTGCCCACCCGCGGGGCAGCACAGGCTCTGTCCTCCGCTGCCCGTGAGATCCCGCAGGTCGACCGGCTCAGGGAGGGGGTGCCACGGGGTGACGTGGCCTCTGGCCCGCCTGTCCTGGCACTAGCTGGGTGAACAGCTGAGCTGCCGGGAGAGGGGGGCTCTGGGCCCTGGGGCTGGTGGGGCCGTGCCAGGCAGCGCTGCTGCGTCTGGGGCATCCTCGGGGCTCCGTTCAGCCCTCCTCCGGGGCCCTGGCTGACGTCATGGAGCTCTCGCCCCTTGTGTTCCTGGAGAGGCTCACAGGGAGCCCTGAGCCGTCTTTCGCCATCTGAGGCCCTCTGTGGGGTCCGCGAGTGTCAGGGGCTCCTGGGAAATGGGCAGGGGAGACGGGGGGCATCGGCACCAGCGTGAGGGTCGTAGGTCAGCGAGGCAGTTCCCGGTCGTCTTCCTTGAAGCAGGCTGAGCCCTCCTCCTCCCTGTCCTCTGCTCAGACCGCCCCCTCACCTCCGCGCCCTCCCGCCCCACTGCCTGTCCGCTCCTGCCCCCACCGCCCTGGCTGCCCCCGCCTGGCTGCCCGCTCCCCTCTGCTTCGCAGTGCTGTGTCGTGAGCCCGCCCTGCCGCCTCTGCCGCCGCCCGGCGCGGTGCCCAGTGGGCGGCGCTGATGGCGGCCTCTCCCCCAGGGCCTTCGTGTACCTCAGCAACCTGCTGTACCCCGTGCCGCTGGTGCACCGCGTGGCCGTCGTCAGCGAGAAGGGCGAGGTGAAGGGCTTCCTGCGCGTGGCCGTGCAGGCCATCTCAGGTGCGTGCAGGCGGCCCGGGCGGGGTCTGTCCCTCCTCCGACGGGGCCCCCGGGCTGGGGGAGGCCTCCGCAGCCTTGCGTGGTGGTCTGCGTGCAGCCAGCCTCCTCCGTCTCTCCCTGAGAGAGAAGCCCTGCTGCCCGGCACTCGGCTCGGGCCCCTGGGGCTCCTCCTGGTCATCTGGAGCCTTCAGAGCTGCGCCGGCCGAGCCCGGGGCTGGCTGAAACCCCTCTGGCTCGGGGCCCCCACCAGGCAGCCTGCAGACCCACCCTGGTGCAGAAGTGCCCCCCAAGCTCCCACCGTGGTCTCAGCCCCAGGACGGGTGTGCAGACTCCAGCCCTTGGTCCCCCAGCCTTCCCGACTCCCCAGCACTGCCCCCTTTGGAGTGTGTGGCCGCTCGGGTGCAGACCTGTTTCCCCAGAGGCCGTGAGCCCCTGCCCACTGCCGGCCAGCTGGTCCAGCCCCCCACTGAGAAGCAGATGCCTCACTGCCCAGTCCCCTCCCGGCCGCCCCTCCGGGCTGGGGACAACCACCCCAAGGAGGGCTTCGGGTTTGCTGGGTTTGCCCCTCTGAAAGTGGGTTCTCTGTGAAGCTTCTTAGAAAGGAGTGTGGAGAGATGCTTGGAGGACGTGTTGGGGACTGCTCGGCTGGAGGGTCCCTCTACTGCGATGGCCAGCGTTCCCTTCTCCGCCTCCAGCCCCCGGCATCTCCTCGGGCCTCTTCCTCCCCTCCCTGAGGCTTGGCCCGGGCACCCTGGATGCCCTGTGTGTGGCTGCCGAGGGCCCAGGCCGGGACGGGGGCACGGAGCGTGAGCAGCACAGGGGGCCTGCTCGCCCGCTGGGTGGCCCGTGAGCGCACGCTCTGGATGTCTGGACCCCTGTGCCGGGCTCTCGCTTCCCCACGATCCCAAGCGCTCTTTCCAGCTCCTCCAGCCGTGTGACCACGGTGCTGAGGGCCCTGGGGATGCGGCTGAGAAGGGGAGCCTGGGGGTGGGCTGGCTTTAGGGACGAGCCAGGTGATGGCGATGCTGGGGCATCCAGTGCCGCCCTCCTCCCCTGAGGGCACCCTGGCCCTCTTGACGCCTCATCCTCCCCGGGCTCTTCCTGGCCCTTCCTGATCCCTCAGCCCCTGTAGAGCAGGCCCACCTTGCCGGCCGCTTCATAGACAGACAGGTCGGTGCTGTGTGTGTTTGGGCCACACCCGACATCCCCCGTGTGGTGGCTGAGCTGGAGGAGACAGTCATCCCTGCCGCGTCCCCCCGCCGTGGCAGGAGCCCTCCTGTGCACTTGCCGACCCTGGGTGGTGGTGGGATAGAGCCCTGGGCCCTCAGGCAGCCGGCGTGGACATCCTGGTGGTGGTCGCACCCCCACAGGGCCCCAGAACAGAGGGTTGGAGCCCCCTGGCGTCTGTGAAGTCTCCTGCAGTGGCGTCCAGCCAGAGTGGCTGGAGCTGGGGTTTGGGGGCCTGGAGGGGCCAGGACTAGGGGCCTTCAGGCGGCAGGAGAAGGGTTTGGTTTTGTCCCAGGCAGTAGGGAACCCTGTACACTGGGAGAATGGGGTGTGAGAGCGTGGGGGCTTTGAGTATCCAGCTGCGTGTTGGGGGAGGGGGAAGGGGATCCAGAAGACCCTAGGTTCTTCTGCAGCAGCTGAGTCTGGGGGCAGGACTTGACGGGGGGCAGAGGTAGAAAGCTTGGCTCTGACAAGTTGGAGTTCATGGCCCCTTCAGAGCGGCTGTGCCTACGACGTGGCTGCCGCTGGGCCCTGGGGCAGCAGAGGTGGGCTTTCAGGGTGCCCGGGACACGCCCTGGTCATTCAGGGCCCCTTGGCCAAGTCTGGGAGCCCCTAGGCGGGTCGGAGCCCCACCTGGTTCCCACGTCGCCCCCCCACCGCACCACCCCCCCAGCACTCAGCCTGGATGCCCTCTCCCGCCTGGGGACAAGCTGGGCCTGACCCTCCACTCTGTCCTGTTTCAGCCGACGAGGAGGCCCCTGACTACGGCTCCGGCGTCCGCCAGTCGGGAACAGCCAAAATCTCCTTTGACGACCAGCATTTTGAGAAGGTAGTGGTGCGACCACAGATGCCACCAGACGGGCCCCCAGCCCTGCGGGGCCTCAGGGAGGGGGGAGGACGGCGTCTTCCTTGCAGGCGCCCTTCCTGCCCTCGGGTAAGAGCCCCCAGCCCGGGCGGCTGCTTGAACCTTGGTGCTCTGAGGCCTTGGGCCCAGGGCCCCCCAGTCCCTCTCAGAGAGGTCGTCAGTGCTGGGCCTCACAGGCGGGGCACGGGGCGTCCAGCAGTGCAGGGAGGGCCCAGGGTGGGGGCGGTGGGGGCCATGTGGGCAACTGGTGGGGGCGCTGGCCAGGCCCTGAAAGCCGCTGGGAGAGTCTCCCTGCGTCCTGCCCAGGCAGGGGGAGCAGTGGGCGGGGCTGAGAGAGGGGTCCTGGCTCAGGTGGGCGGGGCTGAGGGAGGGGACAGAGCTGAGGAAGGGGTCCTGGCTGGGGTGGGGGCAGAGCTGAACCCCAGAGATGTGTCCCACCTTCCTTTCCCGCTTCCTAGACTAACATAGCCCTGAGAACCTGGGAACAAGGCCTGGGGAGGGGTAGGCCCCCGGCACGGGCGAGCCTGGGTGGGCGCTCAGGGTCCCCGGCAGCGCTCTGTCCGACCCCGCCCCCGCCTGCACAGTTCCAGGCCGAGTCCTGCCCCGGGGTGGGCATGTCCCGCTCAGGGACCTCCCAGGAGGAGCTGCGGATTGTGGAAGGCCAGGGCCAGGCTGCAGACTCCGGGCCCTCAGCCGACGAGGTCAACAACAACACCTGTTCAGGTGGGTCCCCGCGGCCCGCCTCTTGGCCCGCATGCGTGCTGCAGGCCAGTTCCCAAGCCCGGGCTCAGCACCTCGGGTCCCTCCACGCCCCTCTGCCCTTGGCTCCCAGCAGCGGTGACCCCGGAAGGCCTCCTGGACAGCCCTGAGAAAGCCGCCCTGGATGGGCCCCTGGACGCCGCCCTGGACCACCTCGGCCTGGGCAGCACCTTCACGTTCCGCGTGACCGTCCTGCAGGCGTCCAGCATATCCGCTGAATATGCCGACATCTTCTGCCAGTTCAAGTGAGCCTTTTACCCAGGCTGTGCGGGTGGGCCTTGGCAAGGTGCGGGGGGGGCGGGGGCGAGGCTGAGGTGCCCGTGCCCAGGCCCCGCACCCACCGAGCATCTCCTCCTGGTTCGCAGCTTCATCCATCGCCATGACGAGGCCTTCTCTACGGAGCCCCTGAAGAACACGGGGAGGGGACCCCCGCTCGGCTTCTACCACGTCCAAAACGTGCGTCCTCAGGGCCCCCCGCCCCCGCTGTGACCCACCCTCCCGGGGCCCTGGCTCTGCGGGCCTCCCTGAAACCCCCGAGTTGCTTTTACTTGGTCCCAGCTTCTCCTCCTGAGCACCAGCCCCGGACTGGGCATGAGGACAGAGGACCTCGGACGCCAGGCGGGGGCACGTGTGCTCCTGCTGGGCAGTAGGGGCTTTGGGGGGCTTAAGACTGGGGGTGGGGGCAGCCCAGAGTCCCCGAGGGCCCCTGTTGCGAGCCTCAGCCGAATGTGGATGTGAAGGGTCTGGGGCCCAGCGAGGTCACCCTGGCTTGGTCCTGGGGATGAGGCGGGGCAGGGCAGGGCATGTGGAGGGCTGCAGGGTGGCCAGGCAGAAGCTGGAGAGGCCAAGGAACCCCTAGCCTGGAAGAACTGGCAGACAAGGGGGACACGGTTCAACACGCAACTCGAGCCAGGCTGTCAGGAGAGCAGGGGACTCTGCTCTGAGGCGGGGAAACGGCCCTGACCGAAGCCACTGGGTCACCAGGCCTCGGGGCCCAGGCGGCCAGTGTGAGTTGGACCTGAGCTGTGGATATGCCCTGAGCAGCCACCCCGGCCTGGCTCAGAAGGGCCCTGTGAACTGTGGCCCATCCTGCCCCTCAGGGACGAGGGGCTCCGGTGGCCTCTAAGCCAGGGAGGCAGGGCCAGCTCTGCCAGGGCGCTGCGTGGGTTCCTTCCCTGGTGGCCCAGCAGGACCCCTCAGCCCAGGGGCTGCCCGCCTCAGCCCCAGAGGCTTAAGCCCGAGAGCCTGGTGGGCTCCACGCTCCCTCTGAGGCTGCGACGAGAACCAGTTGCCACCCTCTCGTGGACGGCCGCCTTCCCCAGGATCCTCACATCGTGTCCCACACGGGCCTATGCCCAAGAGTCCCCTTCCTACAAGAATACTGGGCCTGTGGGGTCCCCGGCAACCTCATTCTAGCTCGATCGCCTCTGTGGAGACCCTTCTGTAACATATATGCTTCAACACACGGGATGCGGGTGGCGGGTGGTGGGTGGGTCCGGGGGTACACAGTTCAACCCACAATGCCGGGCGAGTGGACGAGAGCCCGAGGGGGTTCAGACCGGCTCGCAGAGACCCATCCTCCAAGTCTGTGATCTGAAAGAGCAGCTGAGCCCAGGGGCCCTCAGCCCTTCAGTCCTGGGGGCAGAGCCCTTGGGCCGGCCCGCAGTGGCGGGTCCACAGGGCGTGTGGAGGAGCAGGCTGGGCAGACCCAGGCGAGGTCAGCCCCGGGCTCTCTGGTCTGGGCCTGCGGTGCTGGCTGCTCCACGGAGGCCGAGCTCTCCCCTCCCTGACTGTCCATCCCGCCCCCCGACCAGATTGCGGTGGAGGTGACCAAGTCCTTCATCGAGTACATCAAGAGCCAGCCCCTCGTGTTCGAGGTCTTCGGGCACTACCAGCAGCACCCGTTCCCGCCCCTCTGCAAGGACGTGCTCAGGTCAGCAGGCCGGCTGGGCCCTGGACAGGCCCTGGACAGGCTTTGGAGCCGTCTGCGGCCGGACACGGGGCGGGTCAGAGACGGCCCCACGGGGCTGAGGAGGGGTCTCAGAGGGTCACTGTCAGAACCTTGGTCGTGTCCTGGGGCTCAGGGAAGCCATGCAGGGCTGGCGGGGGCAACCACCTGCCCTGCTCCCGAGTCCTCCGCCCCCCCAGGTGGGATGGGGGCGACTGGCCCGGCTCCCTCCTCTGCCTGGAGCTCTCAGGGTGGGACCCCCGTGTGTGGGGAGAGCAGCCCACAGGCATCGGGGCCCCTTGTTGCCGCCTCTGGGCACCCTCTGAGCTGATGTGCGGGACCCAGGGCGAGTGTTGGCAGAGCAGGCTGGAGGGGCTGGTTCCAGGGCTCGCCTGTCCTGGGGACGGGAGGGGCCTGCCTAGATTCCCGGGGCCTCCTGGGGCCTCCTGGGGGTCTCGGGTTCTAGGGTGCCCCCTCCCCGGCTGGTGGAGGCCTGGCGTCAGGCCTCCCCAGGCCCCGTGGGAGGGACACCTTCCCCAGGCCCCGTGGGAGGGGCACCAGTCTCCAGTCACTCCTGGTCACTCTCCCCACTCTCCCCACCTCTGTCCGCACAGCCCCCTGAGGCCCTCTCGCCGCCACTTCCCACGGGTCATGCCGCTGTCCAAGCCAGGTAGGTGGGGCTCTCCCGGGCGCAGGGGTGCCCATGTGGGCCAGCCGCCCTTGGCTGAGCGCAGTCCTGTGGGGGCGTCCCTGCCCCCTAGCCTTCTGGCACCACCCTGCCCACCCCCTCCGCTGGCCCTCCGGAGGCCCCATGGAGTCAGGACTCCATGCCAGAGCGGGGGCCACAGAGGGACATCCAGGAGGCTGCCTGCGGCTGGGGATGAGGGCCGGGGACTCCCAGGGGGCTGGGCCCTGTGAACTGAGCCTGCAGGACGGACACGGTCTGAGAGGAAAGGCCGGCCTGGAAGCTGCTTCCCGGGGGCAAGGCTGGAGGTGGGCGAGCCCGGGAAGTCCCTGGAGGAAGGGCCCTGGGAGGTCAGCCCGCGCCTGGCACCCATAACAGAGGGGCTGTGGGCAGAGGTGGCTGGGCACATGGGGCACGGAGCCTGTGTGTTGGGAGCAGCCGCACGTGTAGGGCAGGGGCCCGGGGCTGGGGCCTCTCTGTGCTGGAGGCAGGTGCTTGGCATGGCCGAGGGGTCCTGGGTGGGTCGTGGGGCCTCAGAGCATGTGTGGCTCCAGCCACTGCCTGTGCCCAGCTACGTGGGGCTGCCGGCTCCTCCCGCCTGGCATGGATGAGCCTCAGTCACGCCCGCCCCCCCGGGTGGTGGCCAAGGCCCGTCTGTACCCCGGGGTCGTTCCCCGTGGAGGGCGGTGTTCTCGCTGCTGCTGGGGGTCTGCTCCACGCCTCCTCTGCGCGCCCTCAGCCGCGAGCGGTCAGTTTGCACCCGCGTTTTCTCCCTGTCCCCCAGTGCCGGCCACCAAGCTCAGCACGCTGACGCGACCCTGCCCGGGCCCCTGCCACTGCAAGTACGACCTGCTGGTCTACTTCGAGATCTGCGAGCTGGAGGCCAACGGCGAGTGAGTCCGGAGCCGTGCTGCCCGCGCGGGGCTGAGCGGGGATGTGCGAGGAGGAGGGGCCTAGGGCAGCGGGTGGTTCCCCTGCCCTCTGCTCTGCCGCGGGGGCCGGCCGTCTGTGCTGCGCGCGCGGGGCGGGGCCGGGCACGCCCTCAGACCTGCCACCTCTTTCCCAGCTACATCCCCGCAGTTGTGGATCACCGTGGCGGGATGCCGTGCATGGGGACCTTCCTGCTCCACCAGGTGCGGAGACCTCGCTGCCCCGCCCGCCCCGAGCCCCCATCCCACCCCTGCCCCGAGCCCCGCCCCCAGCCCCTGGCCCCACCCCGCCCCGCCCCCCAACTCACCCCCGCCCCGCCCGGCCTACCGGCGACTGACCGTGTTCTCTTCCCTGGTACCCGGCAGGGCATCCAGAGACGGATCACCGTGACCCTGCTGCACGAGACGGGCAGCCACATCCGCTGGAAGGAAGTGCGGGAGCTGGTGGTGGGTGAGTGAGGGCTAGGTGTGTGGCGGCAACACAGGCCGCACTCAGCCCCAGACCCAGCTCCACTCCTGTTGCTGTGCGGTTTTGGCTGACTCACTTAACCTGGGTGCCTCAGCCCCTCACCTGAAGAGAGGCGCAGGGACTCAGGTGGTGATTCCAGACTTCTGTTTAATCACCGTGCTAGCTTGCTAGGGCTGTCGTGAGGAAGTCCCGAACTCCAGATGGCTTGAAACCACAGAAGTTGATCCCATCACGTTGTGGATAAGTCCTATGATGAGGGTGTCAGCAGCTCGGCCATGCTTCCTTGAAGCCCCAGGGGAGGTCCTTCCTCCCCCCAGCTTCTGGTGGTTTGTGGGGACCCCTTGTGGACGCGTCACCCCAATCCTCTGTCTTCACGGGGCCTGGATACTTAGATGAGGGCCCACCCAGTCCAGCATGACAGCGTCTCAACTGCTTACGTCTGCCAAGAGCCTGTTTGCACGTGCGGTCACGTTCTGAAGTTCTGGGGGTCAGGACCACAGCACATCTCTGAGGGGACCCAATTCAGCTCACAGTGCCAGGGGCTTAGATGCTTTCTCCCATGAACTCTTCTGTCTTGGAAATGTTCCCTTTGCTGACTCTTTGCAAAGAATCTGTCTTCCCAGTTTCCGTTCAAAGACAGGGACCGCCATCCCTCCCAGGATGGACCGCCGTCCGTCCTCAGCATGAAGCCACCTCCCCACCCCACGGCCCTGGAGCTGAGGGACCTCCCAGGCCTCGCCCCGGGTGTTGCTGTGGCCCTGGGTATCAGCCCAAGGGCACTGTCCCTGGGTCTGGGGAGTGGCTCTGAGGATGTAGTAGCAAGAATGTGATGGGGGCCCGTCGTCCTGCGTCACTAGGTCAGGATCGCAGACCGCGGGGTTCAGGGGGCCCCAGGACAAACGTTTCATTTTAGCTGTTCCGCATCTTCTTTCCACACCAATCAGAAGAGCAGCAGAACGAGCACACACCCCTGTTGCAGATGTGGTCTGGGGGAGAGGCCCAGTGATTCCTTTCTGACTTAAGAAAGAAAACTCAGTATTACTTGTTTATTCCTCGAGGAGGCAGAGTGATCAAATTAACCATTACTATAAGAGTAAGAAGATCCCCTGGAGGAGGGCACGGCAACCCGCTCAAGTATGCTTGCCCGGAGAATCCCATGGACAGAGGAGCCCATGGGGTTGCAAAGAGTCAGACACGCCTGTCTGACTAAGCACATGCACTCAGGGGCGAGAAATGGGAAATGGAGGCGCCAGGCGGGAGTCCTGACTCTTGGCAGTTCTGGTGACTTTTATAGACAGAGTCACCCCCTTGCCTCCACCACAAGTGCAGGCGTCTTAGAAGGCTTTGCTGGAAACAGCCTTTGCAAGGAGACATTTTTGACTGATAGTGTTTCTCTTCATTTTTTTTTTTAAGTATAAAAAGAGAGGAAACATCTTTTCCATCTCATCTTGCCAAGATGTCCTCTTCCAATGAGTAGGAGGGCCTGTGGGTCCCAGGCTGGGTGATTGGAACCTATCAACTGGGGTGGGGAGATATTGCAAGAGTTACTTATAGCTGAGAAACCAAGAAGCTCAGAACTTAGGCTGCGGGAGGACGCCCCCTGACAGGCAGCACCTTGGGCAGCTGCAGACCCTGCGTGTGGTGCTGTTCAGTCACCGAACCACGTCTGACTGCAACTCCATGGACTGCAGCACGCCAGGCTTCCCTGTCCATTCACCAACTCCCGGAGTTGACTCACACTCATGTCCATCGAGACGGTGGTGCCATCCAACCATCTCATCCTCTGTGGTCCCCTTCTTCTCCCGCCCTCAATCTTTCCCAGTATCAGGGTCTTTTCCAAAGAGTCGGCTCTTCACATCAGGTGGCCAAAGTACTGGAGTTTCAGCTTCGGTATCAGTCCTTCCGATGAATATTCAGGACTGATTTCCTCTAGGATCGACTGGTTTGTTCTCCTTGCTGTCAAAGGGACTCTCAAGAGTCTTGTCCAGCACGAGAGTTCAGAAGCATAGATTCCTTGGTGCTCAGCCTTCTTCATGGTTCAGCTCTCACATCCTTACATGACTACTGGGAAAACCATAGCTTTGACCATACAGACCTTTGTCAGCAAAGTGATGTCTCTGCTTTTTAATACGGTGTCCAGGTTTGTCATAACTTTTCTTCCAAGGAGCAAGGATCTTTTAATTTCGTGGCTGCAGTCACCATCCACAGTGGTTTTGGAGCCCAGGAAAATAAATCTGCAGTTTCCACTTTTTCTCCATCTATTTGCCATGAAGTGATGGAACCAGTTGCTGTGATCTTGAGTTTTTTGAATGCTGAGTTTCAAGCCAGCTTCTTCACTCTCTTCCACCCTCATCAAGAGGCTCTTTAGTTCCTCTTCAGTTTCTGCCACTAGGGTGGTGTCACCTGCATCTCTGAGATTGTGGGTATTTCTCCCATCAGTCTTGATTCCAGCTGCAGACCCTGCGTGGGCCTCCCTGCCCCTCTTGGTGTTGCCTTTAGCGGGGTGCCCCTGTGGCTGTGTGGGGAGCCCTGTGGCACAGCCTTGTAGCTGGAAGCTCCCGCCCAGGAAGAGGTGGACAGCGGGGACCTGGTGTCCGCCTGCCCTCCTGGGAAGTGATGTGCAGCCCGCCCCGCTTCCCGCAGGTCGCATCCGAAACACCCCGGAAACGGACGAGTCTCTGATCGACCCTAATATCTTGTCGCTCAGCATCCTCTCGTCTGGATACATCTGCCCAGCCCAGGATGACCGGTGAGTCTGCTCGGGGTTGGTGCTCTCTGGAGGAGGGCCCGGAGTGTGTTCTCAGCCCCCCACCTGGCCTGCCTGGCTGCGCTGGGCCGTGAGCTCTCCAGGCCCTTCTTCCTGGCCCTCCAGGAGGTGGTGCAGGGAGGGGCCCCTGGTGAGCTGTCGCTTGGTCACCTGATGGAGGGGCACGCAGGCGTTGCTGGCGGAGGAGCTGGGTCCTCAGGACTCTTGCGGCCGGGAGGCAGCATGGGGCGGGTGAGCGGGCTGGACTTCCCGGCCACGCTGCTGCGGGCACATGTCCCCTTTAGCAGGCGTCCTCCCTGCGGCCCAGGGTCCTGGAGCAGCTCAGGGTCAAGCTGGCCAGTGGTCTGGCATCCCGGGGTGGGGGTGTGCCCAACAGCATGGCTTGGCACACACTCCTCCTCACTGGGTTTGCCGGGCTTGGGGGTTTTGGGGGAGAGGCCTCTGGGGGCCAGGCTGGGGCAGACAGCTCCCTGCCAGAGCCGCCCTCCTGGGGGGACGTTGGTAGGCTTGGCTCTGTCTGAGATGCTGCTTTCTGGGGGCGTGGGGACATGGGGAGGGGGCTCCCAAGTTCTGAAGGCTCGACCTGGCCTAAGAGGCAGAAGCCGAGAGCTGACCCCGAGCTCCAGCTGCGGGCATCTCCACGGGCTCCTGTGCCGCGTTCGTACCAAGTGTCTTGAGCGCTGGGTGCGCTGGAGTGGGTGGGGCCCCCTTTGCCAGGGGAGCTGGATCCATAAGAATAAAGGGTCTTGGTCCAGACAGAGCTGGGCTTCCTCGCAGACTCCCCGGAGAGCGGGAAGCAACCCACAGGGGCAGGCATGGCTCTGCTCCAGTCCTGCCCCGGAACCTTCCAGAGGAAACGCAGTCTGCACTCGTGTCCAGAGGAGGGAGGGTTGGATGAGGATGCTGGGGGGTGTTCTCTCAGGGTGGGGGCACCATGACAGGCAGGCTGGGCTTACGGGAACGGGGGTGCGGCTCGTGCGGCAGGCCCGTTGCCGTGAGGACACAACCTGGGGACACAGCAGAGGGCCTGGCGCCCTCTGCGTGGGCTGCCTGCGGGGACCCGGGCCTCTGAGACCGGGACCCGGGGGTGGGGCTGCGGGGACCCGTGTCACCAGGGAGGGCTCTGGCACGCCGAGTGCCTCTGGGGACCTGGAAAGTGACCTCAGCGCCCCCAGCCTCTAGCCCTCCCTTTGTCCTGGCAACGCCTCCATTCTTGGGCTGGAAGGCGCGTGGACCAGAGAGGAGGAGGGTGTGGGCGCCTCTGGGACCGTATTTCTGGGCTTTCGTCCTCCGGCCGGCACAGTGGCTGTGGGGCACGTTCTGGGGAGCTTAGGGGGCTGGATCTCGGGTCAGTGGGGCTTTGGCTGAAAAGGTTCGCCCTGCTCCTGGAAGTCAGGAGGCCAGGCCTGTGCCCTGGGGACCGCGGGACGAGAGGCCAACTCAGGTGCCGGAGGTCTGGGCCCCTGGGGGCTCCAGGAAGCCCCCGGACCAGAGTCCCTGCCCGCAGCTGCTTTGGCCCTGCTTGACTTCCCCTCCTCCTGCTGTCTGACCCCAGCACGGCCCTGACCCGAGCCCCGCCCTGGGAAGAGTCTCGGGGACCCCCTCAGCAGGTGGCCCCAGGCGGGCGGCATGCGGAGGCTTGCTTGCCTCGCAGCAGCCCCCCACAAGGGCCCTCCTGTCCTCTAGACCCCGGCTGACGCCCTCAGAGCTCCGCGGGTGACAGGTCAGGCGCTCTCCCCGCCTGGAGACCCAGGCCAGCCTTGGGCCCTGTGCCTCGGCTGCCCACCCGCTTTGCCACAGCCCCCGTCCCCCGACCCCCACTCAGGGTCCCCAGGCTGTGTGGCCCCCTGGCTCCGACGGCCCCCCGCCTGCCGCGGACGCTCCTCCGCTCTGCCCCCCGCCTGCTCCGCTGCTTCTGCCCCCCCGGCCCCCGGCCCCACTAACCTCTGATTGTTTGTGTTTTGCAGGCAGTTTCTTGATTCGGACATGCCTAGGTACCATCCGTGCCCCTGGTTTCTTTCAGCCTGCCCCCACTCCACAGCCCCGAGATCTCATTCCAGCTTGCGGGCCCTCCACACTCGCTCACCTCCTCGTCTGTCTCTGCCGTCTTCTCCTCCCGTTTTATTTCCTTTTTCCTCTCCCCGTCACACCGCTTCCTCCCATCACCCTCCCCCCCGTGGCTGAGCCCCCCGCCCTCCACTCTTGACCTTGGCTGCTTCGGTAGTTTCTGCCCTTGTAGACGCTGGCTGGCCTCCCCGCTCCCCCCACCCAGAGCCTTGCCCGTGCCCCGCCTCGCCCCAGCAGGAGCAGGCGCCCGCATGCAGGCTGGCCGGCCCCCTCCCCACACAGTGAGAGAGCAAAGGGGGTGCGTAGTGGGCGCAGGCCGGGGGCGGACAGGCACGGCCCGGCCCAGCCCTCCCCACTCTGCCCCACCGCCCCGGGCGCAGCCCCTCACCGAGCCAGGCTCCTGGTGTAGCCACTACACGCCCTTCAGGAAACGGGTGGGTGGTGACGGGCGAAGGGCCCGGCTCCGGACTCGCCTCGTCCCAGGACCAGCCCCCGAGTCACGGGCTCCTGGGCCAGCCACGGAGATCCTCCCCACCGGGGTTCTGGGCTTGGCGGCCGGGGGCAGGGTCCTGGAGGCCCCGCGGCGGACGGACTTCAGTCCGTGTTATGGACCCTGTCCCTGAGGCCGCGATCTCTTCTGGGCCCTGTGGACTGTGGCCAGAGCTCGGTGCCCTGGGGTCTCTGTTCTGGAAGAGGAGGGGGGCAGCGGAAGGCCCCCAGTGAGGACGCCTGGTCCTCAAAGGGGCGTGGGGCGTGGGGCAGTGCCTGCCCCTTCTCGGGGGGGTGCCCAGAGCAGAGGGCAGGGCACCAGCCAACCTGCTGAGGTCAGGTCTGGCGCGAGGTCCTGGGATGGATGGTCACTCTGTGCCCCGGGCAGCTCTAGCTGAGGCCCCAAGGGGTGGTCAGCAGGCTGTGGTTCCTGTCAGCGTGTCCCCAGGGCATGCACACCCAGGGCAGGATCAGGCCCTCCCTGGGGACAGGTGGCTGGCTGTGGCGGGGACTCTGTCAAGGAAGACCTGCGGTGAAGCTGCACTAGAGGAAGGTCACATCCCCGCGGGGCCCAGAGAGCAGGGACCTGCTCCTCTTGGGCAATCTGGAGGGCTTCCTGGAGGTGGCAGCCTGCCAGCTGGTCCTGGAAGCAAACTGGGCCCTCCGTGGCGGCTGCAGCCTGCAGTCTGCCTGTTCTCAAAAGAGCTCTGGGGTTCATCCCCGGAGGGGACCCGACTTCAGGGCTGTTTCCCTGATGAGTCCATCAGTACGATCACACAGGGGTGTGGGCGTTTTGTTCCAGTTTGCGTGTCCACAGTCAGCCCGGTGTGATAGAGGCGTGGTCCAGGACACCCCCTGAAGGTACCTCATGAAATAGAAACATTCCCCGTGGCCAGGAGGAGACGGCCGTGGGGGTGGGGGGCTCCTACTCAGCAGGGCCTTAGCACCAGCCCCCAGGCTGCAGAAGGACCTCACCCCAGCCCCCAGCTGCAGACCTGGGCTCGTGGGCCCCCAGTGGCCTTGGCCTGCAAGAGGAGGCCCAGAGAGCTGGGAGGGGCGAGGGGTCAGAGCCCCGAGCCTTGGGCTAGGGCCTGCCTCACGCAGCGGGAAGCTGCTGTGGTGGGAGGTTCTGGGGATGAGCAGAGGGTCCTGTCCCGGATGTCTGGGGTTGGGTGGGGCCTGGGGCTGCAAGCTGGCCGGGCTGGCTGTGTGAATGTGCAGGCGTGGCAGGGCCTTCTGGAGCCTGCGGTCTGGCCCGTAGGCCGGGGACTCTGTGAGGGCTGCCCCAGCGTGTGAGACTAGATGCGACGAATCAGACAAGCTCTAAGGAGGGCCTGCACGCGGAGCTGTGTTAATGCGTGTGGTTATTTTTACTGCTGCCTTGCTGGTCAGTCGCTCAGTTGTGTCCAGCTGTTTGCGACCCCATGGGCTGCAGCACACCAGGCTTCCTTGTCCTCCACCAGCTTCTGGAGCTTGCTCAAACTCCTGTCCGTGGAGTCAGTGATGCCATCCCACCTTCTCATCCTCTGTCGTCCCCTTCTCCTCCTGCCCTCAGTCTTTCCCAGCGTCAGGGTCTTTTCAGTGAGTCAGCTCTTCGCATCAGGTGGCCAACGTATTGGCGCTTCAGTGTCAGCGTCAGTCCTTCCAATGACTATTCAGGGTTTATTTCCTTTAGGATGGACTGGTTTGATCTCCTTGCAGTCCAAAGGACTCCCTAGAGTCTTAGCATTTAATTTGAAATATTCCTAAAGCACAAACTTCCTCAGCAAAGAGCCTAGTTATTAAAACGCTCTCACTCTCACGGTAGGGAGTAAGGAGGAGAGCTGGTGACCCAGCCTGACCCACGAAGAGCGGGTCAGACCTTCTACCTTCCACCCCGTCCGTGCGTCTTACCCGGGGTCACTCTCCTGCCCCAGGGCTCCCAGTGCCCGGGGCAGAAACGGGCCACGAGACCCTCTAAAGTAGGGTGGTGTTGAGGCTGGGGACGAGGGTGGTCCACGGTGACCCTCACCCCTCCCAGCAGGCACAGGGTCGGATTTCTCCAGACAGGTGGCTCAGGTGCCCCGAGGGCTGCTGCCCCAGCCTCCCGGGACAGGCCCGGGTCGGGAACTTGCAGAGTCTCCTCTCTGTCCTGTTTGCTGCACCATCGACGGGACACGACCCCCCCTCATTCATTCATTCACCCGTCACACGGGACACGACCCCACTCATTCATTCGTTCATTCGTCACACGTGAGCCACGTTCTGCAATTGTTCAAAAGGGATTAAAGACTAAACAGGGGGAGTCTGTCTCCAGGAAGCTCAGAGCCTGCTGAGGAGCTCATTTGTCCCCTCACCCCTCGATCCTCCCTTCCCTCCGTCCCTCTGGTCAGAGTGCTCACTCTGCGTGGCAGGAGACGCCGCTCGGCTGTGCAAAAGTCACATCCAGATACAGAGCTGCGTCTCTGAGGTTCAAGGCCGTTCCCCTGCTCTTAGCCGCGTGGCTGCACTCTGTGATCATGGTCCCCACTGGACAGGAGGGCTGCCCTGGCTGCAATTCAGGGGGCTCAGATCACCTTCCCTGAGTTCCTAGGCCACTTCTAAAGGTGACTCTTTCAAGAAACGTACTTCCCAGAGCCTAAGGCGTTTCTGGTTGACACCTCGAGGGAGGGGCTTCATGTGCAGATTCTCAGCAGAATCTCGCACCAGGCTGCCCACTGGGCCTGCCCATGGGCGCCCATGGCTGTGACGCTTGTCAGAAGTTGTCTGAATGAGCCCTGTCAGGCCATCGCAGCAGGGGTGGTGGTCATACTCAGAGTGCCCAGGGAGTCGTGCTGGGAGCCCTGAGGTTCTCCTACCTCCCCCCGGGCAGCCCCTGGGCCTCTGAGCACCTCAGGGCCTCCAGCCCCAAGAGGGTGCAGTTCAGTTCGGTTTGGTTCTGTCGCTCAGTCGTGTCCGACTCTTTGCGACTTCATGGACCTCAGCACACCAGGCCTTCCCGTCCATCACCAACTCCCGGAGTTTGCTCAAACTCATGTCCATCAACTCAGTGACGCCATCCAACCATCTCATCCTCTGTTGTCCCCTTCTCCTCCCACCTTCAATCTTTCCCAGCATCAGGGTCTTTTCAAATGAATCAGTTCTTCGCGTGAGATGGCCAAAGTGTTGCTGGAGCTCTAGCTTCCGCATCAGTCCTTCCAATGAATATTCAAGACTGATTTCCTTTAGGATGAACTGGTTTGATCTCCTTGCAGTCCAAGGAGATCAAGAGTCTTCTCCAACACCACAGTTCAAAAGCATCAATTCTTTAGTTCTCAGCTTTCTTTATGGTCCAACTCTCACATCCATACATGAGCTGAAAAACCATAGCTTTGACCGTACAGACGTTTGTTGGCGAAGTAACGTCTCTGCTTTTGAATATGCTGAGAGGGTGCGAGGCAGGACTAAGGGGCTCCCGTGACACAGACCCAGGAGAATGGAACCCTGTCTGGCAGGACCCCTGCCTGGCCACAAAGTCACGCTGATTGAACAGAAAACGAGGCGGAGAGGATGTTTTGCAACACATGACATTTTCGTTGTCAACAGTTTTTTTTAAACTTGTTATTTTTAATCATTTTTATATTTCGGCCCTACAACATGGCATGTGGGGTCTTAGTTCCCTGACCAGGGTCAAACCGGTGTCCCTGCAGTGAAGCTCAGAGTCTTAACCACCAGACCGCCAGCGGAGTCCCAACAAAACTTCTGCGTCCAGCGTTCCCCACGTGGGCCCTTGCTTGTTTGAGCTTCACACTGTCTGTCCCAGAATTGAACCTGGGGTGTCCTGTCTCCAGGCCCCTCATCCAGGACTTCCTTCCCGCCTGGAGGGCTCACTTGGGGTCAGGAAGTCAGCCGAGCCTCCTGGACGTGGATGGAGGAGTGTGAGGGCTGCAGGGCTGTGCGGATGCGGATTCTCCGCATGGCCAGGGGCTCTGCTGTGGGTGCAGCCTGGGCGCCCGCCCCTTTTCAAGCAGGGTCCGGAGTGTGGCGCGTGGCTGGCAGGGCAGACTAGGCCCCGAGGCCTCGCCAGGGGAGCGGCTGGGCTGGCCCTGCTGTGGCTCAGAGTTTCCCCAGGATGCCTGGGTGCAGAGGGTCCTCAGGATGACGGGCGAGCTGACCGTGAAGTGCTGACTGTCTGCCCTCAAGGCGGCCCTGCTCGGCATCTCTGCCTCCGTGGTGTGAGGGCCCTGGAATCTGCATTCCTGACCAGTTCTCAGTAAAGTGGATGCTGTGGCTCCAGAGGCCCCATGTCTGGGCCACCCGCCCCCCTTAGTGGCACCGGGGTCTGGCTGAGTGTTGCTTAGACAGAGGGAGCAGCGCTGTGGGGGGTGGGGCAGCAGTTCCCGGGTGACCTGACGCCTGCTTGGGTATGGGGGCCGGGGCCGGGGCGGGGAGGGAGGGGTCCTGCCTCCCAGTCGCCGCTTGGGTATACCGTGGCTCCCTCTGAGCCCGCTGGGTCTGAGCTCCTTGCCATGTCATTGAGGGGGCACGAGTCAGTGCCTCCCACACCCTGTCCAGCAAGCTCGGGGCCCCTGTGTGACTGCCCGAGTCCCACACGGGCAGGTGGCGCTGCCCCGCCTTGCTGGGGTGGGCTGGGCCCTTGCCAAGGGAAGGAAGCCCTCCATGTCCTTCAGCAAAATTTGAGGCAGGCCGACGGGGCAGCACTGAGCCAGGTGCTGGGCCAGTGGGAGCATCTGAGGCGAGGACTAGTCCTGACCTACGCGCGCAGGCGCTGTCCTCCACTCCACACCGGCTCACTTAGCTGGCAGGACAGTGACCACCACCGTCCAACCAGGAAGCAGGGCGTGGTGTGTCTGCTGACAGCCCAAGGTCACATGCTGTGAAGTGGCATCGCTCCGAGCTGGGCTGCAGTGGGCCTCTGGCTCTGCCCATGGGCCTGGCCCCTCAGAGCTGGGGCAACTGGGGGCCCTGGGGACAGAGGGCATCTCTCTGGGTCTGGGTGGCAGCTCCAGGTATGCCCAGCTGGTCCTGCTGGGGACGAACCCAAGGACACGGGGAAGGGGGGTGTCTCCAGTGCCCAGGCTGGGGGCTCAGAGTGGGCCCCCCACTCCAGGGGCTCAGAGTGGGCCCCCCCACCCTCCAGGGGCTTAGAGTGGACCCCCGACCCTCGTGTGCTCAGAGTGGACCCCCCATGCCCCGGGGGTTCAGAGTGGACCCCCACCCTCATGTGCTCAGTGTGGGCCCCCCCACCCTGTGGACTCAGTGGGGCCCCCCCCCGGGTAGTGTCTGGCCCCGGGCATGGCGGTCAGCAGCTCCATGGGCAGCGTGGTGCGGCGCCCGCCTGCTCCGTGTCAGTCAGCTTGTATCCGGCCGGGTGACGGTGCTCGTTCTGACATGTGGTCTCTTCTGTGTGTGTACGTGTGTCCTGGCTGCCTCCGCCTTTAGCGTTTCGTTTGGAAGTGACACTAGGTACAGCTCTTTTCTCTTCCGCGCCCGCTGGCCCGCCCTCTCCAGTTTTCAGTCTCCCCTCCCGCTCCCCGTCCGCCCTCCGGTCCCCCCACTGTCCTCACCTCCTCCCTGTGGGTCTGCCTCGTGACGTGCCCGGTGCTGGCCCTGCCCTGTCCCGCTGCTTCTCCTGTGCCCCCGGACTGCGCCGCGGAGAAGGGGCGACCCCTTTGGAGCGTCGCTGCCCTGCCGTCCACACCCCGGGTGGGGCTGGCCGTGCGGGGGCGTGTGCGGCGCCCTGCTTGTGCTGACCTGTTCTCTGCCGTGTCTTCGTGGGGATGCGGGGTGGAAACCGGAGAAGCTGGGCTGCCAGGGCCCGCAGAGCGGCCACGCTAGGGCTTGAGGCAAATTCCCAGCTCATGAGTGATGGTCCTCGACTCTTAGGCCGGGACTGAGGCAGGGGTTTAGGACAATTGAGAACAGAAGCTGTTGGGTAACAAGAAAGCCGGCCAGGAGTGGAGGCCACCACTGGTCTGGCCCCTGAGGCTGCCCCGAGCCGCCCGTGGCGTGGGCTCCTGGCCGCTCACTCTGGTGAACTTTTGCTCTGGTCGTTACTTTCTGACTTAGACACTGGGGACAGAAAGAAGCACCCGCCGCCTGCTCTGTGGGGCCCGGCCGCAGCGGCAGGGGCTGTGCTGTCTTCAGGGGGCCGCCCCGGTTTCCACCCCCAGCATCATCCCCCAGGGCGATCAGTTGGGGAGGAGATGCTGCAGAGAGCTCTATAGGCCCGGCAGGCTCCCATCGGGTCCAGGGAGAGGCCGCGCACCTCCTTACTCAGGCTCAGGGGGTCCCTCGCCTCTCCTGTGATCACAGCTTCTCTCCCCTCCACCCTCCCATTCCCGCCTCGGCTCCAGAACCCTGGGCTGAAACCTCCCATCCCCCAGGGTGGCGCTCAGAGCGCTCCAGGACCCCCTCTGGTGGGGCGTCCGGTGGCCCCGTCCTGAGTAAGGAGGGGTCTGTCCTCCCTGGACCCCGGCCCCAGCGGCTCGCCCTGCAGGTGGCCCACACGTCCGTCTGTCTCCGTGTGTCCGTCTGCATGTCCCCGTCACCACTGAGAGCACACCACACTCCATCATCTTTCTACCTCACCTCTGCTTCCTTCTAGAACCTTTTACCAGTTTGAGGCTGCGTGGGACAGCTCCATGCACAACTCCCTCCTGCTGAACCGGGTCACCCCTTACCGAGAGAAGATTTACATGACCCTCTCTGCTTATATCGAGGCAAGAAACCTGTGCCCAGGGCCTCCCCCCAAATCACCTGCCCCCCCAAGCCCGAGTTGCCGGACAATGGACAATAAGGGGGCTTGTTAGTCCCACACAACCCCAGCCAACCCTGTTGTCTTCCCAGAGGGCTTCTTGAGTCCTTGAGTTTAATCTGTACTTTTAGTGGGAATGCTCAGCATTGGTCAGTTCCGCTATCTTTAGTGTGTGGGTTTGTCCTTGGGGTTGCAAGATGGCTGCAGCACCACCAGACGTTGCATCTGTGTTCCAGACAGCACAAGAACAGAAGCCTTCTTTTCCCCATCGCAAGGGTCTCTGGCTGTGACTCCCTTGGAAGCATAGGAGAAGCTGGGGGTGTGGGCATTTCTCACGGGTGCAGCAGCCGGCAGGGCGGTGGAGACAGAAGTACCCAGCCACCCTGCCTCCCTACCCCAGAGTCTAGTTACTGTGGCTGTAACGTGGGGGCCAGTGTGACCGCCCCGTGGGGTGAGCTTTGCTCAGGCTGAGCAAACACTGGTAGGGCATCGCCGAAGCAAGACCCCAGGACACGTCCACATTGTCCGTTGTCACCCTGGGGTTTCGGGAACACAAGAGAACCTGCTGTTTGAGACAGCGGCTCGCTCGTCGTGCAGTGACCTCCCGTGGCCTTTAGGGTTGGCCCGTGGGTGCACAGACAGGGTCCAGTCAGATCCTCACAAACATTTTGGGCCATGTGTCACCCCGGTTCCACGGGGAGGAGGCTGAGGCCCGTGTCCGGGATGTTGGGGTGTCCTGCAGGGACACCCAGCATCTCCAGCCGGAGTTGGTTCAGGGTGGGGGCAGAGACTCTTGCCTGTGTTGGGGCTGCCCCAGGGATGGGGGAGAGGGGAGGGTCTGGGGCTGCGGGTGGTGCAGCTCTTGGGCCTCCCCCGGGAGGAGAGGCCAGGGGGCTGGGTCAGCCCGGGCGTGCCTGCCCCGAACCCAGAGAGGAGAGGCCTGAGGGCTGGGTCGGCACTGGCGAGTCTGCGCTGAGCCCTGGAAGGAGAGGGCCGGGGGGCTGTGTCGGCCCAGGCAAGCCTGCGCTGAGGGTCTGGGGCTGAGGCCGGGGGCTGGATCGGCCCAGGCGAGCCTGAGCTGAGCCCCGGGAGGAGAGGGCCGGGGGGCTGTGTTGGCCCAGGCGAGCCTGCACTGAGGGTCTGGGGCTGAGGCCGGGGGGCTGGGTCGGCCCGGGCGAGCCTGCACTGAACCCTTGACCCCGCAGATGGAGAACTGCACGCAGCCGGCCGTGGTCACCAAGGACTTCTGCATGGTCTTCTACTCGCGCGACGCCAAGCTGCCCGCCTCGCGCTCCATCCGCAACCTGTTCGGCAGTGGGAGCCTGCGGGCCTCAGAGAGGTGAGCCCGCCAGGAGCGCTCTCCGGCCCATCTCGCTTGGACCAGCGGGAGAGGCCTTGGCGCACTTGTGGGGACACGGATGTTGTGTTGGGGGGCGGGAGAGAGCTGGAGCCTACCTGCCAGGTGTAGCAGGAAGGCCTGTGTGTCCACTCTGGGGCTCCCATGGGTGGTCCTGGGTGACCTTCCTCCCCAGCAGCCGTGGGGCCCTGTCGCTGGGCAGGGGGAACACTGGGCCCAGGGAGGTGGGGACAGAGGGACCCTGGATGGCACATCCCCAGGGGCATGTGCTGAGCCAGGCCTCCCGGCACCTGGGGGTCAGACCCCAGGCCCAGAGTCCTCTCGCACTCTTACTGCTCTCTGCGTTCCTGGAGGAGGGGAGGAAGGCAGTGAAGGGATCCCGCCCCAGGAGCGGGGACACCCAGGGTCCCTGCTGGTCACCTTCAGTGATGCTCACACACCCTGTGTTGTGGGTGGCCACCCCGGGGGGCACAGCTGGGAGGAAAGAGCATGGGGTCCTGGATGGCCATGACCCTGTGACCCTGTCATCCAGGAGGTCACCTTGGGACCGTGGGCCCCCCTCCATGAGTGGGTTAGTGGGGTGCCCTAGGCAGAGTCAAAGGTCCCAAGACAAAGGGGGCCCAGCGGGCGTCTGGGACGGGGACCCTGACACCGCAGCCCCCACTGCCTGGCGTGCGGGCCGTGGGACTCGTGCCCAGAGTGCATGTGATGGTGAACGGGTGCCCGGCCATTGTCACGCGGGTGACAAAGCCCCCTCCACAGCAACCGCGTGACGGGTGTGTACGAGCTGAGTCTGTGCCACGTGGCTGACGCGGGCAGCCCAGGTAGGCGTCTGCCCTGCGCCCTCTGGGCGGGGGTTGGGGGGGTGCTGATGGAGGTCAGGGAGAGGGCTCCACGGGGGACACTCGGGTGACCTCGGCTACGCTGCCGTTGGGGGAGCCCCTCACCCAGAGGCCCTGGGGGGCTGGAGGACGGTGGGGGCCGGCACAGCCCCCGCGGGGTACGCCACGTCCGCGGCCCATGCAGGCATGCAGCGGCGGCGCCGGCGGGTGCTGGACACATCCGTGGCCTACGTCCGCGGCGAGGAGAACCTGGCGGGCTGGAGGCCGCGTAGCGACAGCCTCATCCTGGACCACCAGTGGGAGCTGGAGAAGCTGAGTCTCCTGCAGGAGGTGAGTGCCGGGCCCGCCTGTCACGGGGCTCAGAGCCTCACGACGGCCCCGGCTCGGGCGGGACGTGCGCACTTGGTCCAGCCGCAGACTAGGGGGCGTGTAGCAGAGACGAGACAGACGTTGGGAAGAGAACTGGGGGGCGCGAGCCCTTCGGTGGCTCCGGTCAGGACAGCCCGTGCCCAGCAGCGGGCACTGGCCGCTGGCTGCAGCAGTGGGTGGAAAGAGGGCGTCGGGTCCGCGTCCGTCCACGTTCTGGGCCCTTCCCAAGGCTGCGCCCCCGGAGCTTGTCCGTCCGCTTGCACTAGGGCGCAGGCAGGTCTGTGGGCTCCACGGCGCCCGCCCCACCCTGCGGGCACAGAGTGAGGCCGTGCTCCCGCCCCGCACAGGTGGAGAAGACCAGGCACTACCTGCTGCTGCGAGAGAAGCTGGAGGCGGCCCAGCGGCCCGGCCCCGAGACGCTGTCCCCCGCCTCCAGTGAAGACTCCGAGGCCCACGGCTCCTCCAGTGCCTCCTCCCCGCTCACGGCTGAGGCCCGCCGGCCAGCATCCCTGGAGGCGCCCAGCGAGCGGCAGCGGGAGCTGGCTGTCAAGGTGGGTGGCCGGCCAGCCTGCAGGCGGGGGACCTGGGAGAACGAGGGCCCGAGGGCCCCAGGGCCCTGGAGTCACCTTGACCTCGTCCCCACCCCGCCCCACCCACACTGGGACTCAGGGACTGTTTACAGCCTCCTCCTCCAAGTGGTGCCCCCCGCTCTTGAATACTCACACTGACGTGGAGCTCACCACCTCCCCAAAGCTGGCCCTTTCTCCCGCTGGGTGGGCCACGGAGAAGACCTCCTGCACTTCGTGTGCCCCCACCCCCTCCTTTGCCCAGGCACCAGCCTGCCGCAGGAGGCTTCCTCAGATGGCCCTACCCCCTGGGAGAGGTGGGGTGCTGCCCACCTCCTCCTGGGGTGCCTGGCCCCTCGGCTAGTCGCTCGCATCCACATCCAAGCCAGGTCCTGGGGGCTCCTGACCAGGCATTTTCTCTGCCCACAGTGCTTACGGCTCCTCACCCACTCCTTCAACAGAGAGTACACCCACAGCCACGTCTGCGTCAGCGCCAGCGAGAGCAAGGTGGGCACGGGGCGGGGGCGCCCGCGGGACTGTCGGCTCCAAGAGGGAACTCAGGTTTTCCTAGGGACACCCCTCCACCAGCCCAGAGGGATGCGTCTGAGCTCGGGCCTGAAGGTCAGGGCCGCACAGGGCAACAGCAAGGTGCACTCCTCTGCCCACTGTTTCCAGTAGCAGTGCCGTCCGACCTGGCCTCACCCCACTGCCCCTGTCCTGGGCGAGTCCAGCCCCTCCTTAGCTTCTGTCCTCACCCGGGAGCCCACTGGGGCCGGCAGCCTCAGGCCTGTCCCCCCAGCTCCTGTGCTGCCCTGCACGGAGCCTCCGGGGGGGTCCTGCCTGCGCCCTCACTCGGCCCTGCGGGGGTCCTGCCCTCTGCCCTCTCGCTGGCCTCTCCCTCTGCCCAGAGCTTCTCTCGCCGTGGCCGTGGGGCTACACGTGCTGACGGTACACGTGCCCTCCCCGGTCCTCGCCCAGGGGTCCTCCCATTCCCCCGAGGCAGAGCCCGAAGCCCTGGGTGGGGCAGGCAGGAGGGTCCGGCCGTTGGGGTGGGAGGTGCCCTCCCACTGGGGCCCTGCGCTGGCTCAGAGAACGCCATCTCCTCTGCAGCTCTCTGAGATGTCGGTCACCCTGCTGCGGGACCCGTCCATGTCCCCGCTGGGGGCCGCCACGCTCACTCCCTCCTCCACCTGCCCCTCCCTGGTCGAGGGCCGGTATGGGGCCACCGACCTGAGGTAGGTGCTGGCCGGCCTGCAGGAGCGCACCGCGGCCGGCGGGGGGCGGGGGCGGGGGCTGGATGGCGGGGGCAGGCCGGCTTGAGGTGCCGGCGTCTGGGGGTGGCCACGCAGCGGGGCAGGGCTCACGCTGCCTTTCCCGGGCCACTTTCTGCTAAAGCATAAATTTAAAATATGCTCTTCCATGAGGCTGGGAACAGGTCAAAACGCTCAATGAAAGCCCTTCCCAGTGGCAAATGGAACAGTGGGAGAAGCGGTGGCAAAGCAGAGGCCCGGGGCCTTTGGGTCCACTGACTTCTGCTGATGTGGGGCCCCCGCTGCCACCACTCGCGTCTGACCCCCAGATCTTGTAGCTCCTTGGGGTCTTTTTTCTCTGACTGAGAAAGGCGTGAAGCCCTCTGGGCCCCATCCTGAGACAGGCCGTGTCGGCCAGCACGTCGGCCCCTCTGGCCGGGCCGCGGACCACCCGCTCCCTCCAGGCAGATGGTCCCTGAGGAAGCCGAGTCAGCCTCGGCCCAACTTTAGAGATGAGATGCGGAGCTGCTCTCTCGGGGTGGGGGTGGGGGGCCAGGGCGTCCCTGAAGAAGCCGGCGGCAGGTGGACCCCGGTGAGTGCCCTGGCGGTCCCGGGGGTGACGCTGGCCCCCAGGGAGCCTGGCCGAGGTTCCCGGGCCCTCCAGGTGCCCCTGGCGCTGCAGTGGCTTCATTCTGCTTCCCCAGGACCCCACAGCCCTGCTCCCGGCCCGCCAGCCCGGAGCCTGAGACCCTGCCCGAGGTAGATGCCAAGAAGCTCCCCTCCCCTGCCCGGGCAGCGGAAGCCGACAAGGAGCCCCAGCGCCTGCTGGTGCCTGACATCCAGGAAATCCGTGTCAGGTGTGTGAGGGCTCTGCCCAGCCGGCTCCTGAGGACCCCAGCTCTGCCTCTGCAGGGACGGCAGCCGCCCTGACCTGGGCAGTGCTGGGGGTCAGGAGACCACCCCCTGACCTGAGGCGGTGCAGGGGGTCAGGAGACCACCCCCCGACCTGGGGCAGTGCAGGGAGTCAGGAGACCACCCCCCAACCTGGGGCAGTGCAGGCAGTCAGGAGACCACCCCCCGACCTGGGGCAGTGCTGGGGGCAAACAGACTCCCCCCACCCCACCACCCGACCGCACTGCACCCTATGTGGGGCAGGGGCAGCTCTGTGCTGTAATCAGGAGACCAAGCCCCAGCCAGACCTAGGGCAGGGGTGGAAAAGGAGCTGATATAGAGGACAGGACGGTGGCCCAGAGCCTGGACGTGCGGGCCCGGTGGGAGGCCGCGGACCGGGCAGGGCGGTGGGAGGCTGTGGCAGGGGCTCGGGGGGCTGTGCCCAGTGGGAGGCTGCGGAAGTGGGGGTGTTGCCGGTGGGAGGCCTTGGAGAGGCGGTTTGACGCGTCCGCCCGCAGCCCCATCGTCTCCAAGAAGGGCTACCTGCACTTCCTGGAGCCGCACACGGCCGGCTGGGCCAAGCGCTTCGTGGTGGTGCGGCGGCCCTACGCCTACATGTACAACACCGACAAGGACGCCGTGGAGCGCTTCGTGCTCAACCTGTCCACCGCCCAGGTGGAGTACAGCGAGGACCAGCAGGCGATGCTCAAGGTGCGCCACAGCCGCGGGCTGGCGGGGAGGGCGGGAGCCGGGCCCAGCCCCTCGAGGGCCGCGTCCCCTCACCGCTCGGCCGAAGCAGTGTGAGTGGATGTCACGGGTGGGGGTGTCGGGCTCAGCCTCTCGCGTTCCGGGGTCCCTCTGCCCACCCGTGAGGCGCGCCGTCCTGGTGATGACCAGCAGTGAGGGGTGGGTCGAGCATTGGTGCCAAGGATGCCCCAGATGGCTGACGACACGGTGCGTCTTCCAGAGACACCCACAGAGGGTGTCGGGAGCCCTGCAGGCCCAGCAGGGCACTGGGCCCAGGAGGGCAGCCTCCTGCCCCGGCTTTCCCCCAGGTCCTCTCCGAGCAGGCGGCAGCCTGGGCCTGTGTGTGAGGAGCTCTGAGTCCTCCCGGCTGGGGCCCGGGGTTCCTCAAGGTGGGGGGTGTGAGCTCAGCCTGACCCCCAACGCCCACCCCGCCGAGGGCTCAGGCTTGAGAGAAGAGGCGGGATTAACGGCCCCAAGCACACAGCTGAGCCAGGGGCCCAGGGAGGGGACCTTGGGGATGCGGAACAGTGACAAGTCCACCTGGGGCGTGGCCACGGGACGAGAGGCGCAGGGTGTCCCGCCTGCAGAGGCGTCTGGATGGGAGGTCAGGACGGCCCTGACCCTCCCGCGGGTCTCCTTCTCAACCCCCGCGGAGCCACGGCCGCCCCGGGCTGAGCAGGAGGCCTGGCCCTCACAGCAGCTCCCTCTGCAGACCCCCAACACGTTCGCGGTGTGCACGGAGCACAGGGGCATCTTGCTGCAGGCCAGCAGTGACAAGGACATGCACGACTGGCTGTACGCCTTCAACCCCCTGCTGGCCGGGACCATCCGGTACGGCGGCCCACGGAGGGTCCCCGAGGCCTCGGAGCCCGCAGTCGGCCGGCGGGAGGTGGCCTCTATGTCGGGACCGCTGGGTCCAGCGGGCGATGCTTTAAAGGAGGCTGTGGGGGCGGGGCGGGGGCGGGGGCTGCTCCCACCGGGTCCCAGGGGCAGGAGGCAGACGGTACTGTCTCCCGGGCGGTTGGGGAGGCAGGGGTGTGCCTGCAATGCCCCTCACACCAGCCTGCGGGCGCCCATGGCCCCCTGACCACCGCTCCTCTCGGCCCGCAGGTCCAAGCTGTCCAGAAGGAGGTCTGCCCAGATGCGGGTCTGAGCCCAGCCCCCGCAAGCCCGGCCCCGCCTCCCGTCTTCGTCATCGCCATCTGTCAGCGCCGCCCAGCCCCGCCCGCCTCCTGGGACGCCCGCCCTGCCGGGGACCTGCCACACGACCTGTGCCAGCAGAGGCCACGCGTGTCGTTCTTTCTGCAGGAGGCGCCCCGGGTGGGAGGAGCTGGGAGGCGCCAGAAAGGCGGGGGGCAGGAGTCGCGGGCGTCGCCGCCGTTCTCATATTTTTTTAAGCATAGACAGACTCATAATTAACACACACTAGTTAGTGACGTTGAGACAGTCCCCTCAGACGTCAACGATCAGACTGTGTTCTATTTATAAGTATTTATTTCTAATGCCTTCACGTAGACCTGTAGGATTCAGACGGACCCGCGCCCTTGTTCCCACACACCTCCCAAGCCTCTTGGGGACAGACGGGTCGGGGCGGCCCCCCGGGAGCCACGGGGATGCACGGCCCCGGCCGGAGCTGAGGCCGGTCCGCACGCACGCAGGGCCGGCCTGGCCCCGGGCCCGTGTGTGTGTGCGTGCGCGTGTGTGTCGGGGGTGTGACGCCTGAAGGCTGAGCAGTGCAGGTGCGTCCCTTCCAGCAGGGCGCGTGTCTCACCCGGACGGCAGCCCCTGAGCCGTGACTGTCGGGGACACTGGCCGCGCACCCCTGGGAGCAGGCGGGGGGAGCCCAGGCGCCCAGTCTGGGGTGAGAGGGTCAGGGTGGTGCCCGGTGTCCGGGCCGGCCGGGGGCGGGGCTGGGTCTACGAGTGGTCCGGGCAGCGAGGGGCTGTGGGCAGCGTGGGCAGGGGCAAGATGCGGGGTGAGCCCCAGGTTGCCAAGGGGAGGAAGCCGTGGACCCCTCTTTTACCAGGAGAGGAGTGTTCAGGGGTCCCGGTGGGGAGACTCCAGTCGGCCGGTGCGGGTGGCCAGTGCCAGCGCTGGGTCACCCGTCTTCCAGGCGGCTTTTCGTGTGTCCGAGGGTGTCTCCGGGTCTGGTTCTGGCCTCTTGTGACAATACCCGTCTCGTCCCCTCTTCAGACTCTGTGCTCGAGGGTCGCCCAGGACCGCGCAGGGTTGCCCAGGCTGAGGGTCTGGTCGGGGAACCCACCGGCCCAGGGTCTTCGAGGAGCTCTTCCTCCTCCCAGAGACACGGCCAGCCCCTCTTCAGCTCAGGGCAGAGCAGCCATAGCACAAGGCCCGTCCACTCCGCGGCGCCCAGAGCAGGTGGCAGAGGTTGAGGGTCTAGACTAGGACCGAACGCCGTCCAGAAACCGGGAGCCTGAGCCCCTCCGGGGTCCCTGGAGGCCATGCAGAGAGCAGGCTGACGGCTGCTCCGGAACCATCACTGAGCCGAGGTCGTGGGCAGGGGAGGATGCAAGGGTGAGTTCTAGGGGTCAGTCCTGAGCACCCCGCTGTCCTGCGGGGAGACTGGGGCGCAGGGCCCGGGCCATAGCCCCTCAGGTCAGCCAGCCTGAGGCCGCGGCCTCGTCAGGGTCCAAGGTCCTGTCTGGGGCAGGGTGCCTGGGGCCAGCCAGCCTGCAGAGCCCCTGCCCCGCGGAGCGGGCCTGAGGCACTCACCTGCATCTGGGGCCCCCACAGCCATGGGGGCCCCCACGGCCACTGCATCCTGGCCTCCTGCCGTCCCGGTGGGAGCTTGGCGGTCAGGGTGTCCCCTGCCCGTCACCGCCTCCTCTCAGCCTGGGCCTGAGAACTCTGTCTGCGCGTCGGTCGGGAAAGCCGCTCTTCTGGGCCGGGTGCCATGGGAGCCAGCAGAGGCGGTCCGAGACCCCATCCCGTCTGTGACATGGGGGCCAGTCTGGAGGCCCCGGGGGTCCCCAGGGGTGGGCGCAGGCTGGGAGGTCAGGTGTGGGGTTGAGCTGTGTCCCCGAGGGGAGGGAACGATGTCGGAAGCCACCTCTCTCGGACAAGTTTTGTTTTGGCGCTTGAGGCTGCTCGGGCTGCAGCTGCCGTGAGTTTGGGGGCGGCCCTGTGGCCCCTCCAGGGAGGGGGCACGCCTTCCTCGGCGGCCGTGGGCGGAGCCCCGGGAGGGAGAGTCTGGGCCCCGGTGACCGGGCTGGGGGCCAGAGGCGGGTGTTGAGAGACCGTCCGCTTCAAGTGCTCTGAGTGACTGTTCATAAGAAGCCAGCGTTTTGTTCTCTGACAATGCGCGTGCACGCGCGCACACACACACACACACACACACACACACACACACACGGCAGGGTGACTGCAGCGACCTCCCGTCAGTCCTGATCCGCCTCGGCGCCTCTGGGCCGGATGAGGCGAGACACCCAAGGAGGGTCCCTGAACGCCACTGAAGTTCCAGCGCGCACGAGGCTGCCACTCCGGTCCCTGTCAGCTCCCCCAGCGCGGGGACCCCAGAGGCCCCCCCCTTCATCCCCAGGACAGACCCGGGCCCCCCGCGGCCGGCCGCCCCCCGAGCCCCCGTGGCCTGTACATACGTGCTCGTGTGGCCCCTGCACCGCGACCGCCATCCCGATGTACCGATTAGCCCCTGATGTTCTGAACCCGAGTGTTAGGCTCTTGGCTCCTGTCCCGTGTGTGCACTTAAGCTCTGTCCAGTTAAGAAATAAAACAGCTCTTTATGCAACACCAGACCCGAGGGTCCCCGCTTGGCTTTACTCGTGTGTCGGTCTGTTTGCTGGGGCCTTATAGCCGCAGGGCCAACTGTCCAGCAGTGTCTGGAGATAGCACGCGCCTCCCAGCGGCCAGGCGGAGAGGGGAGAGAGCCCTGAGGGGTGGGAGGTGCGAGGTGGTGTTTGTCACGGGAGCATCTGCCCGCTTCCCTCAGCACTGGCTGCAGCTGTCTCAGCAGCTCCAGGTGCCCTCGGGCACGCCAGCCCTGCACCAGCCTCACGCCCAGGCAACTTCAAGTCCTTTCACGTGGTCAGTGTTACCTCATACTAAAACTGGACAAAGACATTCCGTGAAACCATAGACCAGTGTCCTCCTTCAACATAGAAACAAATACCCTCAGTAACATTTCACTGAGGGCACGGCAACTCGCTCGAGTATTCTTGCCTGGAGGATCCCATGGACAGAGGAGCCCGGCGGGCTACAGTCCATGGGGTCACAGAGAGTCAGACACGACTGAAGCGACGCAGCACGCGACACACACTACATTTCACCAAGTTGAATGTTGGGGTACATAGAAAGGCTAGGAGCCCATGGCCTAGTTGGGTTTATGCTGGGAATGCAAGCTCAGCTCAAGAGCTAATCATTCTAATTCACTTAAGCTAACAAAGGAGAAATCACATTATCATCTCTACAGACGCAGAAAAAGCATTTGATGAAAATCCAATACTCGTTGCTCATCAAAACTTGAAATAGAAGATAACTTCTTAACGTGGAAAAGCGTGTCTGCACTAAATGTATAGCTGGCATCGTGTGTGTGAGTGCTCAGTCACTTCAGTCGTGTCCGACTCTCTGTGACCCCATGGACTGTAGCCCGCCAGGCTCCTCTGTCCATGGGATTCTCCAGGCAAGAATACTCGAGTGGGTTGCCATGCCCTCCTCCAGGGCATCCTCCCGACCCAGGGATCACACCTAAGTCTCATGTCTCCTGCACTGGCGAGAGGGTTCTTTACCGCTAGCGCCACCTGGGAAGCCCAAGCTAGCATCGTACTTAACAGCAAAAAATGAAGACCTAACGCTTTAGACCGGGCACAAGACAAGGACGCCCTCTCTCATCACCCGATTCAACAAGGTAATGGAGCTCCTAAGCAGGGCAGTAAGGCGAATGAGGAGAGAGCAGGTGCACAGATCAGGAGAGAAGAACGGCTCAAGGCAGAAGTCCTAAAGGAATATACCACAAATCTGCTGTAATTAACGCCTGAGCTAACCAGGGCTGCAGAGTGCAACATCAGTATACAAACGCTCATTTCACTTACGTTTCATTAAAGTGCAGTTCAGTACGTTTCAGGTGGTCACCAATGTGACGCTGTTACATATGCATATATGTATGTGATACACACATATATGTATATTCTTTTTCAGATTCTTTTCCATTATACATTATTACAAGCTACAGAAATACAAACACAAATTTTATTTTTATATACTAGCAATAAACTGTTGAAACTTTAAAAAATTGTACCGTTTGTATTGGCGGCTTCCCTGGTGGCTCAGATGGTAAAGAATCCGCCTGCAATGCAGATTCCTGGGTCGGGAAGATACCCTGAAGAAGGAAACGGCTACACTCTCCAGTGTTCTTGCCTGCAGAATCCCATGGACAGGGAGCCTGGCGGGCTACAGTCCATGGGGGCGCAGAGAGTCAGACACAACTGAGCGACTAAGCAAGCATTTATAGCAGTAGCAAAAATAACTATATGTGTATAAATCTAACAAAATACATGCAAAATCAATATGCCAAACCTATAATAAAACACCGATGAGATAAAGACCTAAGTGAAATGAAGAGTTATATTCATAATTAGAAGGTTCAATATTTATTAAGATGTCATCTCTCCCCAAATTGACTTTTAAATTCAACATGGTCTCAATCAAAATTCCTGTAGATATCAACCACCTGATTCTAAAAGTTACGTGAAAAGTAAAGGCGCTGGAATAGCTAAAACAAATTTGGCACAGAAAAATAAAGTTAGAAAAGTCGCAATATCCATTTTGACCCACGAAACTACAGGGGTTAGGACAGTGTGGTCTTTCTTTAAATTGGAGTTTGGTTGCTTTACGATGCTGTGTTTCTGCTGTACAGCAGAGTGAATCAGCCACATGCACACACACACCCTCCCTGTTGGGCCTGCCCGCAGCCCACGCCCACCATCCCGTCCTTCTAGGGGCCTCGCTGAGCACCAAGCTGAGCTCCCTGGGCTGCACCACACCATCCCGTCCTTCTAGGGCCTCACTGAGCACCGAGCTGAGCTCCCCGCCAGCTGTCTGTTTTACGCCTGGTGGTGTGTGCGTCAGTCCTGATCTCTCGGTTCGTCCCACACTCCACTTCCCGCCTGCCCCATGTCCGCACATGTGTTCTCTGCGTCTGCATCTCTATTCCTGACCCACAGAGATCAGCTGTGCCATTTTTCCAGAGTCCAGGACGGTGTGGTATCGGTGAAGGAACAGACACACAGATCAGTGCAGCACATGCGAGAACCCAGAAGTGGATGCACACGCTCACACACACACACACGCAAGTGTGACCAGCTGATGCTGTTTACAAGATGCAAAAGCAATCAACGAAGAAAGGATAGACGTTTCAACAAATGATGTTGGAACAGATGGACTCCGACACGTCTTTTAAAATGAACATAAACTCAACACCTTGTACAAAAAGTAACTCAAAATGTTATGGAAAATCTAAATCTATAAAATTTCCAGAAGAAAATAATATTACAAGGAAACTTCAAGATACAAAGCAGGCATGGTGTTGTTGGACGTGACACCAAAAGCTCTATTCCCAAAGAACGAAATGCAAGGTTGAACTTTATGACAGTGAAGAAGCTTTTGCTCTGTGAAGGAAAATGAAAAGACGAGCTGCAGATGCGGAGAGGACATTCGCCAATCAACCCTCTGGCCCAAGACTTGTCTCAGAATACATTAAGAATCCTCCAAAGTCTCTGATAGGTAAAAAAAAACCCAACTTAAAAATGCTAAACTGTGCCACTACTCACATACTTAAAGGGCTGAAATCAAAAACAAGAAGAAAAACCTGAGAATATCAAGTGTTGGTGAGAAGAAGCAACTGGAATGCTTCACTATTTGTGAAACTGGAAAAGCTGCGGTCACTCCGGACAAGGGTTTGGGACTTCCTTAGAAAGTTAAGAGCACACTTTCATACGACTCACCAGTCCCACTGCTGGGCATCGACCACAGAGAAATGACAAAGTGTGCCTTAGAGAAATGGATACACAGATGTTTAAAGCAACTACTTATTGTTGCCCCCAAGTGGGGCAATATAGAATCAAAACTAAAAGTCAGTGGCCTGCCTGTGTACCAGCAACAAACAGCTGGAATTTGAAATTTTAAAATCACCATTTATAGTACTATAGGAGAGAAATAAGGTTTTTTTTTTTAAGATAGGTAAAAATTAAACAAAATATGCTCAGGATCTGATGTAGAAAACAACAGAATTCTGATGAATCAATGTTATAAGTAAATAGACATTCTGTGTTCACTGACTGCAAGACTCGCTTCTGCAAAGACGTGAGCTTTGCTGGTTGGTGCTACAGACTCAGGAGGGCTTGCCAGGTGGTGCTCGCGGTGACGAACCCGCTTGCCAATGCAGGAGATTCGGGTTCAATCCCAGGGTTGGGAAAATCCCCTGGAGGAGGGCATGGCAACCCACCGTAGTATACCTGCCTCTCATAGACAGGAGAGCCTGGCAGGCTACAGTCCACAGGTTTACAAACAGTTGGACACCATTGGAGTTACTTAGAATACACACAGACTCAGCCTCCCCAGTAACGCTGCTGGGGCGCCGGCCAGATAGGGACAACCTGAACCCACAATGTATATGTCAAGGCCAAAGGCCCAGAAGAGCCAACACAGTACTGAAGAAGAGCAAATTTGTAGGACTCACACTACCCAGCTTCAAGACTGCCCATTAGCTTTTAAAACTCAGGATAGGGACTGCCCTCGTGGCCCGGCAGCTAAGACACCCTACCGATGCTGGGGTCCCAGGTTCTATCCGTGGTCGGGGAACGAGACCCCACATGCCACGACCAAGGGTTTGCACGCTGCAGCTGAGACCGAAGACCCCGCTTGCCACAATTAAATAAAAACAAGTGCGCAACAAGTCAAGGTAGTGTGATGCCGGTGAACGAGCAGACAAGTAGTAAGGGTACAGGAGAGCCCAGAAATGGACACACACAGAGTCAGCTCATCTTGACAAAGGACACAGGCCGTTCAAGGGCACCAGGGCAATCCTCTCAGCAAATGGGGCTGGAGCAAAGGGACGCCCACGAGCAAAAAGCATTTTAAAGAATCTGGTCACAGATCTTACACTTCTCACAGACATTCAGACGCTACATCAAAATGGATCTTGGACCTAAATGCAAAACACAGAGCTGAAACTTCTACAAGTACTTATCAATGTCAAGAAATGGCTAGGACCTGGGCTTCCCCGGTGGCTCAGATGGTAAAGAAGGGAAGTGTTAGTCGCTCAGTCGTGTCCGACTCTTTGAGACCCCATGGACTACATCCCACCAGGCTCCTCTGTCCATGGGATTCTCCAGGCAAGAATACTGGAGCGAGTAGCCATTCCCTTCTCCAGGAGATCTTCCCAACCCAGGCATTGAATCTGGGTCTCCTTCACTGGGGGCAGACTCTACCACCCCCAATCCTCCCCCAATCCAGGAGGAGACTCTATCCTGCTGCAATGCAGGAGTTCCGGGTTCGATCCCTGGGTCAGGAAGATCTCCTGGAGAAGGGCAGAGCAACCCACTCCAGTATTCTTGACTGGAGAATTCCATGGACAGAGGAACCTGGGGGGATACAGTCCATGGGGTCGCAAAGAGTCGGACATGACTGAGCGACTAAGCACAGCATAACAGGACCTGGGAGGAAATACTTGGAAAACAATTACAGGACAAAGGACTTGTGTTCAGAACATGTGAAGAATTATTATAACTCAATAATGAAAAAGATTCACAACTCAGTAAAAAACAAAAAGCATTTGAATGACCAATAAGTAGGCTCCTGACAATGTGGCTCATATCACCTGTCATCAGGGGAATGCAGCTTCCCACCACAGAGGGAGCAGACACCAGGAGGAGAGACTGCGGGAATCCTCACAGCATCGAGTTTGTGGACACCAAGCGTCTCCTATCTTGCTCCTACTGTTGTTGAGTCACTCAGTCGTGTCTGACCCCATGAAGCACAGCACGCCAGGCCTCCCTGTCCATCACCAACTCCCGGAGTCCACCCAAACCCATGTCCACTGAGTCGGTGAAGCCATCCAACCATCTCATCCTCTGTCAGCCCCTTCTCCTCCCACCTTCAATCTTTCCCAGCATCAGGGTATTTCCCAATGAGTCAGCTCTTCGCATCAGGTGGCCAAAGTATTGGAGTTTCAGCTTCAACATCAGTCCTTCCAACGAACACCCAGGGCTGATCTCCTTTAGGATGGACTGGTTGGATCTCCTTGCAGTCCAAGGGACTCTCGAGAGTCTTCTCCAACACCACAGTTCAAAAGCGTCAATCCTTCGGCGCTCAGCTTTCCTGATGCTCCGACTCTCACATCCATACATGACCACAGGAAAAACCATAGCTTTGACTGTGTGGCCCTTTGTTGGCAAGATGATGTCTCTGCTTTTTAATATGCTGTCTAGTTTTGTCATAGCTTTCCTTCCAAGGAGTAAGCGTCTTTTAATTTCGTGGCTGCAGTCACCGTCCACAGTGATTTCGGAGCCTAAAAAAATCTGCCCCTGTATCCACCTTTTGTCCATCTATTTGCCATGAAGTGATGGGACTGGATGTCATGATCTTAGCTTTCTGAATGATGAGCTTTAAGCCAGCTTTTTCACTCTCCTCTTTCACCCTTATAAAGAGGTTCTTAAGTTCTTCACTTTCTGCCATTAGAATGCTCCTGGGAACGTAAATGCTACGACCACCTTGTGGGAAGTAGCCAGAGAACCTCACAGAATTAAGTATTGTCTTGCCCTGTGATTTAGAAGATGCTCTAGCTACTTACCACCCGCCCAAAACCAAAACCGTTTGTCTACAAGGACTTACGTGAACCTACTGAGAGCAGCTTTGTTTGAATTGTAGGGAAAACATGGAAGAAACCCAAATGTTTGTTCATTATCAGAAAGATGGATTAAGAAATTGTGGTTCTCATGAAACGGAGTTCCATTTCGGAATTAAGTGGGAACAAAACTCTGGCACAGGAAACAAAACCAGCCCACCTCCCTGCCGGCCCCCACGTGGAGACGCAGGGCAGACGCAGGACGTGGGTTACATGGGACGGTCCCCAAGCCTCCGATGAGCCAAAGCAGGAAGCGGATGCCTCTGATCAGGGGCGGGGCCCACTGGAAGGGACGGGACTTCCGGAGAGTGCGCTCCGCTCCCGCCGGGGTGAAGGCATGGGTGCCCTGCATCTGTGCATGCGTCTCATGGGTGAGAGTTCACTCTCAAGACAGGTGTGCTGCACACCATTTACGTTTTATCTAAAAGTATGAAGTATCTAGAAATACAGCCAGTTCAGGCTGCTGACTCAGTGTGGATCACCGGCCAACTCCAGGCAGGATTTCTGGTGGTCACGCGCTCTGTGTGTTCCGACCTGGGCAGACCGTGGCCGCCTGGAGACCAGGCCCCACGGGGGAGCCATGGGTGGCCAACGGGCAAGGCGGAGGCCCAGGGCTCCAGGGTGCACGGGAGGTCCCCGCAGGCACTCACGCTCTGCGTGAGCCTGAGGAAGCGCGGGGTCCACGAAGACAACCGATAATCTGTAACAGGAAGAGAAGAGGGTTTTACTGAACCCAAACGGAAGACTATCGTCCAGGAAAGAGCTTCCAGATCACTCGGAGGAAGTGCTCCAGAGCGGTTCTATAACTCGTCGGGACAGAGAACGTCGAACAAGTCAGGGATGTGTCCCTTCATACCCACCCGCTCCTCTGTCCACAGGATTCTCCAGGCAAGGATGCTGCAGCGGGCTGCCGTGCCCTCCCCCAGGGCATCTTCCCGACCCAGAGATCCAACTCTCATCTCTGCTTCTCGTGCGTTGGTAGGTAGGTTCTTTACTGCTAGTGCCTCCTGGGAAGCCCTGTGTCCCTTCAAGTTTCCAAACAGCCCAGCACATACTCCATAGCGAGTCAGCGTGTCCTCGGCACCTGGGAGGGAGTCTTATTGTTAAAGAAGGGCCAGGAAGGGAAGCATTTAACCTTTGTCTTTAATTTGGACGTTCTTTGTTTTTTCAGTTCAGTTGCTCAGTCGTGTCTGACTCTTGGCAAACTCATGGACTGCAGCACACCAGGCCTCCCTGTCTGTCACCAACTCCCGGAGCTTGCTCAAACTCGTGTCCATCGAGTCGGTGATACCCTCCAACCATCTCACCCTCTGTTTTTATTTATTCATTTACTTTTGGTTGTGCTGAGCGTTCGTTGCTGCCCAGGCCGCTCTCTAGTTGCCGTGCTCGGGCTTCCGAGTGCGGCGCCTTCTCTTGCCGGGGCCCACGGGCTGCAGAGCACACCGGCTTGGCAGCGGTGGCTCCGAGCCTGAGAGCACAGGCTCAGTAGGCGTGGGGCACGGGCTTAGTTGCCCCGAGGCACGTGGGATCTCCAGGACACAGGGATCAAACCCGCGTCTCCTGTGTCGGCAGGTGAATTCTTTACCGCTGAGCCGCCAGGGAAGCCACAGACATTCCCACTGCGCCCTTTCCTTTAATAATTAAAGCATGTATAATGTATGTTTGCTGGGCCACAAACAGGCTATTCCAGTTGGCCTCAAGTTCAAGTTGACTCGGGGGGATATATGCGTATGTATAGCTGATTCACTGTGCTGTGCAGTAGAAATTGGCATTGTGAAGCAACTACACTCCAATAAAAATCAATTTTAAGACAAGTTAACTCACGTAAAAGCAGAATGACTTCCCAGCTCCTCAGTCCGTGAGAGTTTCTTTTATCACCGGCTTCAGTCCCAAAGGCTCCCTGCTCCTTGGAGGGGGTGGGGACCTGGCAGAAGGGAAAGACAGACACCCCACCGGCAGGCTGGAGTCTGGGGGCGTGTCTGCCTCCTGGGTGAGGTCAGGCCCTGAGGACCTTCCTGCTGGGTTAGCCTCACCCCTTTCCCGGGGCGTGGGGGTGGGGAGGCGGGGGCACCAGACGCCTTCCCACTTCCCGGGAGAGTTCTGAACCCAAGGTCGTCTGCCAGGACAGCTGAAACATTCAGCTCCTGTCCCTAAGCTGCAGGTCTCTGCCCCCGCCCCCGCCCAGGCCTGGGCTCTGCGGGGATGAGTGCCTGGTGGGGAAAAGACATCAGACCTGTGAGGGGGCGGGGATGGGGGCGTCAGATGGCAGGGCCCCTCTGCGTAGCAGGAGTGCTTGTGGGGGCAGAACAGAAGCCTCAGCTGGTCTCGAGCCCCCCACGTTAGAAGTGCAGTGACCTGCTCGGGGAGATGCGTCCCCAGCTGGGGCGCCGTCGGGAGCAGGCGTCAGGTGCGGAGACCAGCACTGCGGCAGGAGGCAGGTTTGCGTGGGCGCGGCCAGCGGCGAAGGCGGCCAGGCCCGGCCCTCAGCCTCCCACGCGGGGCACCCTGCAGCTCCCGGCCTGGCCGAGCTCCTCAGGAGGAAACTCACCCTGATTTGGAGGGCAGTTCTTTCATCCCGGTGGCTCAGCTGGTAAAGACTCCACCCGCAATGCGGGAGACCTGGGTTCAGAAGATCCCCTGGAGAAGGGAAAGGCTTCCCACTCTAGTATTCCGGCCTGGAGAATTCCATGGACTGTATAGTCCACAGGGTCGCACAGAGTCAGACGCGACTGAGCGACTTTCACTTTCATCTTTGGAGTCGAGCTCCTGGGAAGGAGGGAGGGGGCCTGCAGGGATGTGAGGGACAGAGCAGCAGGGGTGCAGGGCCGGGGGCCTCCAGGTGGGCTTGAGGGGGCGTCACCTGGACCCCTTCCCCGGCAGCGGTGGCTGGCCGTGAGGCCTCTGCCTGCAGAGGCCGTGGCCTCTGTGCTCAGGACCCCCTCCCCCTTCTGCAGGGGCAGGCTGGGACCAGCCGCCTGTCTCCCCGGGGGCCCTCCCCAGTGACCCCTCCGCCTGCCTGCGCCCGCTGCCTTGGCCGCTGCAGGGTGTGGCTGTCCTGGAGACCTGGACTTTGGCCTTCAGCAGCAGTGCCCCCGGCCCCTGGCTCAGCCCCCGCCCCTGGGAGCCTCCTCCACAGCCAGCTCCCGCTCTCTGCTCCAGCTCAGGCCTGTGGGCAAGGGTGCTGCACATCCCCAGGGCCCCTGCCTGGCTCGGGCCTCTCCTCCGCGTCCTCTGAGCCTCGCTCAGCCTGTCCCCTCGGCCTAGAGTGGCCGCCGGGCCAGGGGCGGCCTGACAGATGCAGTGGCCCTGCTCCTTCAGGTCCTGAGGTCACTGCGGAGCGTCCGTGACCACGACCTGGGCCGTGTGCCCTTGCAGCCCGGCCGGTGTCCAGCAGAGTCACGGGCGGAGCACCCGACTTCCAGTCCCTCCGACTTGGGAGCCAGGGCCCAGCGATGTCCTCGGGCCAGGCGCTCACCTGGACTCGAGTCGGGTGTGGAGAGGGGTTCACAGGGGACCCCACTTGCCTGGATCGGGCCCTCTCCTCCAAGTTCACCACGTGCCGGGGCCTTCAGGAAGGCTCCGAAGCCCCCAAGCAGCCATTTTGCCCGAGACTAACTCACTTCTAACTTCGAGCTTCCCTAGAAACGCAGGTGACATGCCCACCCTCCAGGCAGAAGATCCAGGGCAGTAAGTCCCCTTCTCAGGAGCCTTCAAGCTGCAAGCTTTCAGAGCTGCAGACGTCCGTTCCGTCAGCGTCAGGTGTGAGCCAAGCGGCCCTCCGTCTCCTGTTGCTGATGACCCTTCAGCTCCACCGTCTCCCCTCCTCTCTCCCCCAGTCAGTAATGCTTCTTGCTGTTCACTCCGTGCCAGCTGCTGTGTGCCAGCTGCTGTGTGCCAGCCGCTGTGTGCCAGCCGCTGGTATGTACTGCTGCACTTTTCAAGGCACTGTGTGTGCTGTAAGGTTGAACATGTTTTGTTTGTTTGCTTTTATGTATTATTTGTGTAAAGAGTATTATAAAGGGCTTCCCTGATGGCTCAGTTGGTAAAGAATCTGTCTGCAGTGCAGGAGACCCCGGTTTGATTCCTGGGTTGGAAAGATCTGCTGGAGAAGGGATAGGCTGCCCACTCCAGTATTTTTGGGCTTCCCTGGTGGCTCAGCTGGTAAAGAATCTGCCTGCAATGCAGGAGACCTGCGTTCGATCCCTGGGTTGGGAAGATCCCCTGGAGAAGGGAACGGCTACCCGCTCCAGTATTCTGGCCTTGAGAATTCCCAGGACTGTATAGTGTATATACATATAGCCTGTATATTTGTGTAAAGAGCATGGTAAGCCTATCACAGTCACAAAACTACGTAGCGTTGTGTGGCCGTACAAGCGCGCTCTTGGAACGGAACTGCTCGCGTGTAGGTGACTTACCGTGTGAGGTGAGGTGGGCCCGTCTCTGCAGGCTCAGCTTCCAAGGTGCCCAGCGCGGTCCTGCCAAGGCGCCCCCTGCTCCCCATGTGGGGCTCCTGACCCAGCACACGGCCGCCCTCCCGAGGGAGCTGTGCCCAGGGACCCTCCCCCGGCTGGACACAGGCACAGGCGCCTGCCAGGAGCTGCCTGGTGGAGCCAGGGCCCCGGGCTGAGTCACGGAGCCCCGGCAGCTTTGGGGAGCAGCACCCGGAGTGGCTGAGGGGGGCTGGGTGTCCCCGGAGGACGCCCGACTGAGGGGCGGGCTGGGGAGGTGCTGCGGGCGGCGCAGGTGTGAGGCTCCCACGGCTCCCTCCCGCCCCTCCCCTCCTCCTCCTCCTCCTCCCCCTCCTCCTCCTCCCCTCCTCCTCCTCCTCCTCCCCCTCCTCCCCTCCTCCTCCCCTCCTCCTCCTCCTCCTCCTCCTCCTCCTCCTCCTCCTCCTCCTCCTCCTCCTCCTCCCACGCAGGGTGACAGGTCGGGAGACACTCCTGTCCGGCTGCTGCCTGACCCCTGACCTCTGGCCTGGGCTGGGCGGCTGCCTCCCCGTGTCCCAGTTGGCACAGAGGGGTGGAGCCGGGCCCCCCAGGTGAGTGGGTGGGTCTGCTGGGCAGGCGGCGCAGGCAGGCCAGAACGGAGGTCTGCACTTCCCTGCAGCCGGGCCCCTGACGTCTGCCTTCCTGAACCCCGCGCTGGCCGCCTCAGTCACCTTCCGCTGCTCGGGGCACAGCTTGCTGGAGTATGTCCAGGTGTACTGGCTGGGCCCTGTGACAGGTGAGGGGCCGGGGGTCCTGGGGGCGGAGGCAGGCCGGTCCGGGCTGTCCTCTGGGACAGGGGTGGCCCATAGGGCGTCCAGCTCGCTGGCCGGGATCTGGGTGGCGCTGCTCCTGGGGCCTCCCCCAGGGTCCCCATGGGGGTCCTCGCAGGGAAGCTGGAGACGCAGGCATTTGGAATAGAGCGTTTTGGCCCCAACCCACGCGGGCGCTGGCTGGAGGGGCTGGGGCTGTCCTTCAGAGCTCTCAGCCGGCCTGGGAACCACAGAGAAGTGAAGGCTGGGGACAGCAGGGCCACTCACCTGTCCCCAGGTGGGCGCGGGAAGCTGGGCACAGAAAGCCAGGCGTGGGGCCTCTCTGGGGCTGCGGCCTCCTCCCCGCCCCCCAAGGCATCCGGGGCTTACGGGCACATTGGTCCCGTCCCAGCCCATCCTCCGTCCTCCACGTGTCCCCTGAGAAGGACAGCAGTCACACGGGGTTGGGGTCCATTCTTCTCCAGGGAGACCTTGTCTTAAGACACCTGCCGAAGGTGAAGTCCTGCTGCGAGGTCAGGGAATGACCTGAATCCAGGGGACACGGCTCCAGCCTTTGACCCCCGAGCTGCCATGGTGACACTGGAGCCATCAGGACCCCCTTGGGAGCCGCGAGGGGCAGAGGCGGGGGGGCTAGGACCCGTGTGCACGCGCCTGCTTGGTTCAGGCAAGGGGGCCTCCCGCCCTCGGGGGGATGAGAGGCGGCCAGGTGGGGGTCCAGGGTCCTCCACTCAGGAAGCTCCGGGCAGAACCTGGGGGTTAGGGGTCAGCCAGGCCCCACCCCCGCGGCCCCCAGCCCCCTCGGCCCCACCTCCACGCTCACCACCCCGTGGACGACACGCCAGTGTCAGGAGACTGCCCCGGGAGGAAGGCGCACTTGTGCCCAGAACACGGGCCCAGAGTGTGGTCTGCGAGAGCACATGGTTCCCGGTCCCGACCGACCTCCGGGGGAGGTCGGCCCCAGGGGAGCGGACGCTGGCAGGAGCCGGGCCAGGGCGGGACCTGGCCCCGTCTGTGGGCCCCTGTCCGTGGAGGGTGTGGGGCGCGGCATCCGGCGGTCTCGGGCCCGGGGAGCCCCCAGCCTCCGTGTGACCCTCGCTGTCCCGCAGGCATGCTCCTGGCCGTCCTGCTGTATCACGGCCGCCTCCCTCGCCTTTTCCAGAGGAACCTGCTCTACAGTCAGAAGAGCAAGTACCGGGTCCCCAGAGGGAGGCCTGTCCCGGGGCCTGGAGGCAGCCAGACGCCTGAAGAGGGGAGCAGAGGACGGGGGCCTCGGTAGTGGGGGGCAGCCACTAAGTTCCAGCCACGCCAGCTCCAACCCCGTGAGCAGGGAGCTAGGGCCCAACTGTGGCTGGACCCGCGGGCTCCCTGAGCTGAGGGCGGGGGGCAGACCTCCAGCCCCTTCTCCCCACATGTCAATAAACCGTCCGTGAGGCCTGCCATGTCCCTGGGCCTGACGGGCCGGCGAAGGGCAGGCAAGGGGCGGCAGGGGGTCTCTGGGGCCTCTCCTCTACAGTTGTTGTTCAGTCACTCAGTCGCGTCCGACTCTCTGCGACCCCATGGACTGCAGCACGCCAGGCCTCCCTGTCCATCGCCTCCTCCCGGAGTCCACTCAAACTCACGTTCCTTGAGTTGGTGATGCCATCGAACTGTCTCTTCCCCTGTAGTCCCCTTCTCCTCCCACCTTCAGTCTTTCCCAACCAAAATCAAAGGTAAGACCTAAGAGGAGAGGCCACAGTCCAGGGTGAGCACACCCGGCCTTGAGGAGACCACAGGTGGACTGTCCCAGTGCTGGTGACTGGCCGGCCTGGACACGGCCCAGCGGCTCCCGCACCGAGACCTGCTGGGGACGGCCAGCGTGGTGGCTGGAGCCCGCGGCTACAGGGGACACGGGACACCCAGCCCCACCATCCCCCTGCACCCTGCCGCCCTGAAAGCCCTCATGGCTAGGCACACACAGCAGGGCCGTCACTGCAGACTCCGGGTTCTCCCAGGCTCGGAGGAGCCCCCAGCCATTTTCTCCCCAAAGACCGGAGCTCACCTGGAATCTCCCACTCCCAGAGAACACAGCCCCTCAGCTGGGGGTTCCTGCAGCCCCAACCGGAGAGGGAGGTTGGTAGGGACCCCAGCCCAGGGCCCCACCCTCTCCTGGGGTGAGACAGACAAGAGGGAGAAGCCAAGCAGAGGCCCTGGGTAAGCCCACCCATCGAGGGTATGCCGCGTGGAGCGGTGTCTGCCTGCACCAGCTTCCGGTGTGGTGGGCAGAGAAGGGAGACTCCCCCCACTTGCTATGGCTGCCCACCCTTCAAGACCTGTGCCCCACCTTCCCGGGCAGTGAGGCTGCTCTCTGTGGGCTCTGGTCTCCTCTCCACCCTGCAGTGGCCACCTGGGATGGGGAACAGGCCTGGGTCTCTGAAAGCCCCCCTGGGAGAGAGCAGCTTCCAGAGAGACGCAGGGGCGGTGATGAGATGGGGCGCCTTCCCTGGGGGTTCCTGGAGCCCCGTCCCCCAGGGGGTCAGCACTGGGAGGACGGTCACTGCAGCAGCCGCAGGGGTGAGAGGTCACCCTGGGCGGAGAGAGGGGTCCTCACTGGCAGCACCAGGACCAGTGGGGGCAGCCACTCAGCTGTCCCCACAGAAAGGCCCTGCAGCTCCCGCACAAGGGCTTCCAGGACAGGGACCCCAGGCACTGGGGCTGTGAGCTGTTCAGGGAGACAGTTCAAGAAAAGCGCAAACGTGGGCGCTGGAATACACGATAGCAGTGGGTTGTTAGAATTATTCCAGGAGTTTGGAATCTCTGTTTTGAAAAACGTCAACATTGCAAAGCAAAATCCACAGGCTTGGGAACAAAAATTAAATTTAAGGAAATTACGCAGAAAGGAACAGAATGTTCATATGAAGCTTTGACGAGCCAGTTACTACACGGACAGCGACTCAAAATTAACTCTTCAATAAAACTGAAGATACAGTGAGAAGAGTGCACACAGAGCTGCCTGAAGTGACACGCAAACCAGGAGCCAGTTTCTTTACGGCCTCCAAGAGCGATAGGAGGTGTGAGCGTGACACTGCAAAGACTCGCATTTAAATTCAAACGTTCACAGAAATGACTTGTATGAAGGGTTAAATCTTTTCAGGAAAATTGCTCTGAAAGAATTGTTGTTCAGTTGATAAGCCGTGTCCAACTCTTTGCGACTGAGTAGACTGTAGCGTGCCAGGCTTCCCCATCCTTCACCATCTCCCCGAGTTTGCTCAAACTCATGTCCATTGAATCAGTGATGCCATCCAGCCATCTCATCCTCTGTCGTCCCCTTCTCCTCTGCCCTCAATCTTCGCCAGCATCAGGGTCTTTTCCAATGAATTTGCTCTTTGCGTCAAGTGGCCAAGGTATTGGAGCTTCAGCTTCAACATCAGTCCTTCCAGTGAACATTCAGGGTTGACTTCCTTTAGGTTGGACTGGTTTGATTGCCTTGCAGTTCAAGGGACTCTCAAGAGTCTTCTCCAGAGTCTTCTCTTCTGAAAGAATCATCAGCTCTAAATGTCCTAGAACTTAAATTTCAAAATAATTAGAAAGTATCCCCATGCTCTCACAGCCTAGTCACATTCTGAACAGTCCCAGCAATGGCTCCATCAGCAGAAAGATCCTTCTCGAAGTTGAGAACCGTCAGAAATGATTGCAGTCCCCTATTTGTCCAGAGTGGCTGACACTGCTCTCAGCTCGATGAACGGAAGATGAAGTTGCCAAATGTAGACATTTTAATTAGCTAATTAATAAATTTGCAGAAAAGGGAGACAGGAAAATCGGACAATTAATCAAAATCTCTTGTGAATGAAGGATAGTAAGCCCCCTACGTGCCAGCAGGTTCTAAGAGTGTGTTCATAAGCCCAACAAAGCCAGCCTAGGTACACAGCTAACACACTGCTGTAGGTGCCTTGCTGTAGTAGGGCTTCCCTGGGGGCTCAGATGGTAAAGAATCTGCCCATCACCTGGCTACAGGTGAGAGGGCCGCCCTCCACTGAGGCCCCAGGGGCAGCCCTGGGACCGTCTCTGCACCCCTTTCTTTCCCGCCCCCTGTGCTGGTCTGAGTGGTCCATTCTTAGGGCAGGGAATGATCAGGGTGGTGTTGGGAGGGGCTCGTGGATGGCTCTGGTGGGGGGCGCTCTGGTGGGCGGGGCCTCCCTGGTTCCACCTGTGGCTTCATGGGCTGCAGACGCCACGGCCTGGCATCCAGGCCGGCTCCAGAAGGGGCTCTTGTCTCTGGACTGCTGCCCCCTCCCTTGCCCCGGCCCACCCCCCACCCATCCTGGCTGCCATGATGGAGGGGTCCTCTGGAGAGGAGTTTGTGTCTGCAGAGAGGACCCCGGAGCAGCCTCACCCCAGCAGGGCTGCAGCCCTCAGAGCTGGTTCCTTCAGCACTTCTAGGAGAAACAGCTGCTTCTGGAGCTGGGGCTGGAGAGGCTTGGGGTGAGCCTGGAGCATCTGCCTCCCCACCCTCCCCCAAAACACACCCACACTGGCGGGAGTGTGTCAGAAAGACAGCGACCCAGCCGACAAGGCTCCTCAATGGCCAAGACTGGGACAAGCTGGGCAGCGTGAGCAGCAAACTCCTCACAGAAAACAAGCCTCAGTTCACCGTAGGGGAAAGGTCGGGGTTGGGATTAACGTACTCACACTACTGTACATAAAAGAGATAACAGCAAGGACCTGCCGCAGAGCACAGGCAGCTCCACTCCGCATTCTGAGAAGAAGCGGAGAAAGAAGGTGTGTGTGTGTGTATAGCTGAGTGCTTGCATCTCCCACCAGACCCACAAAGCCGAGGCCAGAGTCAGCGTCCGCTCCTGGCTGGACCCGTTTGTAGTCTATGGGGCTACGGGGTGTCAGTCTGACTTGTCAGCCTTGTGAGGTCCTCCCCTGGGGAGCCTGCCCCCAGCCTGCCCCCAGCCTGCCCCCAGACGTCTGGGTGCAGGAGGCCGTGTCTAGACTCAGCCCATCTCTGCGTGGCTGCAGAGTCCCCATGCCCACTCATGCCGTGAGCCCAGGGTCACCTTACCCTCAGAGCACCCATGCCCACTCATGCTGAGAGCCTGGGGGGCCACCTTATGCAAGAGCACCAGGATAGCCATTTGCCAATTCCAATCACCTCTGATCCTGGGAGGGGTACTTCTGATGGGTGTTGAAATGCTCTAGTTTAACGCAACCCTTAAATTTCCATGGCGATTTGCATGGGCCCTAATGGACCAGTTTCCCATTGCCCATCTGCCTGACTGGCCAGGTTATGGCCACCACACACGAGTCAGTAAAAACCCAACACAGAGGCAACAGCACGTAGTTCAGCCGTGAGCCAATTCGCTTTCCCCTTCTTTGACCAGACGGTGACCACGCAAGAGGATGCTGTCCATTCTCCTCTGACTGCCGGAAACCCGGCAGGCCCTGCTGTCTGAGAGCTGCTCGTGGGCACCACTCGCATGGCGGTGGTGTCTGGCAGCTCCTCGGGGGGTCCCAAGGCCACTGCACGGGCGAAAGACTCCCTGTTCATGGACATTCCCTAGGAGCACGCACCTGTCCTGTTCATGGACATCCCTGGGAGAACGCACCTGTATAAACAGGTAAATAAAATTCCCATCTCATTCAGGAACTCTGCCGGTCACTGACCTCCCCACTGGCGGGTCTGTGGCATCACATGGGATGTTCCATGATTACTCTGTGTCCCTGGGTCCGGGAGGGGTCTCTGTCACACCTGATGCCGGCTAGTGGGTCAGGCGTCTCCAGCGGAAATGTTCCTGTCCAGCACCCCAGTGGTGACCGCTGGGGGGCGCTCACTGACCCCTGCCCTAAGGTTCCTCCTGGGCTCCACACAAGGTAATTCCTGTCGCTTTATAGTTCAATTTATCCTTCCTGCGCTCCAGCCTCCAACGGGACATAGTGAACCTGGAGGTCCCTTTTGTGCATCGGGCATCTATACGCCTTCGTATTAATAACGTCTGTGGGCTGGACCACCTCACCGACCCCCATTTGGAATGTTCTATCAACGTCGGCCGAAGGGTGGGTTTCCAGGCCTCCTGTTGTACAGGATCAGGTAGGGGACACGCCCCAAGTCACACACAGAATGTGCAAACACTGCCCATGTTCAAACCTGACAATTTTCATCCAAACTTTCACCCCAGTCTCATCAGCTCTTGCCTTCCTGTCTCCTCTAGTCCAGCGTTCACTTCTGTTGGGGTGTCACCCACAGCTGTTGGAACTGCAGGGCACAGGGCTTCCAGTCAAGGAGCCCTAGAAGTGACCCATCTCCGAGGTGACACCCCCACCCCAGGCTTCTGAAGATTCAGGGCCAAGACACACGCTTTTCTGCACTAAGAGCTTGGAGTTTCCCTTGGGAGGTAAGTGCTTCAATATCATTCCGTTTGTGGGAAGAGTAATTACAGTGTCTTGTTGCAAACAAGGGTAATAAAATAACGCAGACCCACAGCAAGGATTCTGTCTTCTAAAATCATTTTGATGTTTTTCTCTTTCGGTTTTATTGCTGTCGTTTAAGTGATCAAACGACATCTCAAACGCAGACCTGATAGAATTATAATTTTTAGGGCAACGAAAGAGGAGAATGAAAAAGCTGGCTTAAAATTCAACATTCAGAAAACTAAGATCATGGCATCTGGTCCCATCACTTCATGGCAAATAGATGGGGAAACAGTGGAAACAGACTTTATTTCCTGGGCTGCAAAGTCACTGCAGATGGTGACTGCAGCCATGAAATTAAAAGACACTTGTTCCTTGGAAGAAAACCTATGACAAACCTAGACAGTGTATTATAGAGACATCACTTTGCCGACAAAGGTTTGTCTAGTCAAAGCTGTGGTTTTTTGAGTCGTCATGTACGGATGTGAGAGTTGGACCATGAAGAAGGCTGAGTGCCGAAGAATTGATGCTTTTGAACTGTGGTGCTGGAGAGGTTCTTCAGCATTGGCAGACAGGCTCTTTGCCACTAGCACCGCCTGGGAAACCCACCGGCAGTGATATTAAGTCACAAATAGAGGGGCCAAGGCCACCAGTGTCTGGACCCACAGGGCCGTGCAGCAAGTCCAGGGAACGAGATGGGAGGAGCACTGAAAGCCGCTGCTGAGTCGTTCAGGGGACGAGTGCAGGCAGGACAGGCCCTTCCCTATCCTCTGCTCAGGCGGCAGTTTGCAGGGGGTGGGGGGTGGGTCCTCAGAATTTCGTGTCTGAAAAGGAGTACCTGAGGAAGGCCACCCTGACCCCCATCATTCCCAGCCAGGGAGTCCCTCTCAGGAGTCCCGGCTGTGCCCCCAAAGTGGGGATACGGCTCAGGAGAAGGCAGGGAGGGGCAGCTCACTATCAGAGTGGTCCTCACGCGGGGGCTTAGAAGCCCCTAACAGACGCCAGCACCGGTGATGCTGACAGGTCCTGGGTACACGCTGGGCGATCACCTCAGTCAGATCCCTTGCTGTGCTCACAGTGTCCGTGTCCAAACTTCCAAAGTTGGAATCCTAACCTAGCCCAGCTGGATGTGATGGTCTCAGGAGGTGATGAGGTCACGAGGGTGGAGCCCTCAGGAATGGGATTGGTGCCTTTGGGAAAGAGACGCGGCGGGGGCTCCCGCATCCCTTCTACCAGGGAGGGCCCAGCAGCAGACAGTGGTCTGTGAGCCACGAAGCGGCCGTGCTGGCACCTGGACCAGGCGGGTTCCCGGAGGTCCACTTCCAGCCTCAGGACCTGCCCTTTGGAAGCCACCCCGCCTGGTGTTCTAACAGTCCCCCTCCCAGACAGGGGCAGTCCTGCACCCAGGAGCCGGGCAGGTGGGACGACCCCCGACCTGAGCTGCCCGCGTGCCCTGGCTGGGTCTCTGCCGAGCAGCCTACTTTCACCCTGTGGTCTGGGTCACAGTGAGAATTCACATTCCCTCCATAAATTAACTGAAACTTCAATCACAGCCGGACACAGCCGCGTGGTGAGAGGCAGGTGTGCTGGGAGGCAAAACCCGGGCCTCCGTCCCCTTTTTCTGGAGCCTGAATGTCTTTGGGGAGGGGAGGGTGGGATCAGTCAACCCCAGCCCCACCGAATGAGAACGTCTCGGGAAAGAAGTTCTGGGGCGGGACATAGGGGGCGGGGTCTATTCCTGGGTGGAGCCTAAGGGGCGGGGCCTATTCACGGGCGGGGCCTGGGTGGGGGGCGGAGCCTAGAGCAGAGGAGGGGCGAAGTGGGCGGCTCCGACGGCCTGGCTTGGCGCCTCCACACTGAGGCTCCGACCTTGCTCACCCTCGAGGGCTGGCCTGTCCAGCCTGTCCCTGCCACATGTGGGACACCAGGCCAGGCCCAGCAAGCTGAGCAGTGCCGAGCACAGTGACTCCGGCCTCCCAGCGTGCGAGGCGCAGTGTGCAAGGCGGGGCTGGGGGTGTCCTTGAGACAGGACACAGCGTGACCACTCGGGCAGTCCACCCCCCTGTTCTCCAGAGAGCACCCTCCTGGTTACAGGGTCACAGCTGCATCCGCCTCCTTGCTGCCGGGTCTCCCTGCTCCCTTCTGGCCCTCACACCCTCCACGCTGGCACCCTGGCACCCTCTCTGTTGGAAGCCCTCCTGCTTCCTCCTTAGCCACGCCCCCCTCGAGTGTCCCTCGGAGTCCTGTCGTCACCCCCTCATCATGTTCAGAGTCCCCATGCTGGCCTACACCTGCCATTGCTGTCCCAACGCCCCCCGTGCCACCCTGGCCCTGGTCAATCTCCCCTTGGACCCCCCAGAGCAGCTCCCTGTCCTGACCCTCATCCAGCGTCCAGCCGGCAGCACATGGCGGGGCCCACGTGCACGGCGCTTCCCGCTCTTCTGAGGCACACCCTTCCCCACCTTCAGAGCAGCCCCTTCTCAGCCCTGCCCTCTTATCTGGCCCACTTCCCAGCCTCTCTCCTCTCCATTCGTCCATGGGGGACCCCAGAGTGCAGCCCTGTGAGGCTTTGGGTGCACATTTCAGAGTCCAGTGCCAGGCACAGGGCAGGTTTTATCTGCGCATACTGATAAACAAGTCAGCTCCATGGGCTTGTGTTCACCCTCAGGACGCAGCCTCGGAGCCAGTCAAGAGGCTCTAGCCAGCCCCCTACGTGGACAGCAGCCCATCCCCGCTCTGTGGTCTGACACCCAGCTCCCCACCACCTGCTGAGCCCCAGCGTTGCCTCCAGGGGGCAGTGGTCTCTGGACCTGGTGGGAGGGCTTGGTCTCTGGCACCTGATTCCCCAAGGGGACCAGCCCTGAAAGGTGACTCTGGGGCCCTCTGAGGCAGGGGTGAGGATGCAGCAGGCCAATGAGCCCGCCCTCCTCCAGTGAGTGTGCCACCAGCCTGAGCCCCGGGTCTCGTCTGTCCCTGGGTCTCTGTGAGGGGAGGTGCCCATGGCCAGCAGCACACGTCCTCCTGGAGTCAGAGCTGGGCCTTCGTGGCTGAGGTCAGAGGGCAGCACCAGCTGAGGAGGGTGGCTGGACCAGCTGTGCCGGGATGCTTTTCACTGCACACGGAGTGCGCTGGGACGGGGAGGCAGAGGGTCTGGCCCTCCCGGGTCACTTGCAGCTCAAGGTTGTCTTCCAAGGCGGTGCCCCTCTTCAGGAGTCCCAAGGGACCGGTGGTCAGGATTGAATCTGGTGGGGCAGACATTGTACTCTGCAGTTTCCGGGATTGGGGGCATGGAGGGCCAGGGCCCCACCTCCTCCTGTCCACCAGCTGCCGCTCTGGCCAGCAGAGAGCCCCAAGAGGAAATGGGGGCAGGGGCTGTGGCTGTGCTCTTGGCCGGCTGAGAAGCTCTGTGCTTGAGCCACAGAACGGATGGCTGCGCTTGATCTCCCTGGCACTGGAGCTGTGGTCAAGAGCACTGATGCTGCCAGCAGCCTTGGCCACCTAAACGGCTCCTCTGGTGGGCCATCTGAAGCGCCCCTGTGCCTGGCCCCAGAACAGCATGCCCGGTGCTAGCGGTGGGGGAATGGGGAGGCCTGTGCCTCCTGGCAGGAGAGGACCCTAGGGCCAGGCCGTGCTGGGAGGCCGTGGGTGGGGCACCTGCACGGGCAGAGGGGGGTTCCCACCAGCCGCGCTGACCGCCGTGCGGGTCCAGGGCCCTGCTGCACTGTGTCACAGCCAGGATGTCGATCTCCCTCAGGTTGGGGCTGGTGGCCTGGCAGGAAGGTGGGTTTGGCCTGGGGCTGTGCCCTGCCCGAGGCCTGTCTGCGCTCATTCTGCCCGAACAAATCTCCCTGTGTGTCCTGGGAGGCTGAGGTGGGACCTGGTCACCTGAGGCTGTCAGGAGCAGCTGCCCTGCGGCCCTGGCCTAGCACGAGCCCCAGGCGGCCTCCGGCCTGGACTCACAGTCCAGCTTTGTGCTGGTGCTGATCCGGCCACTCGATTCCCCGCCAGGCCCTCTGGCCGCAGTGGAGTGGACCGGTCCTGAGATCCATGGGGGTCTGGGCGTGGCAGGGTCCCGGAGCTTCCTCTCAAGCCGTGCTGATGACGCACCTGCTCCTGCAGGTGCTGGCCTAGTGGACACTCTGCAGGACCCCTTGCCAGGGGCCTCCCAGCCAGAGTGCCTCACCTCTCAGGCAGGATGCGGCCGGCTCAGCAGCAGTGGGCAGTGGCCGTTGCCTGGTTGACCACAGGAAGGAGGTTTCTGTCCAACTACGCCAGTCACGGCAGACCCAGAGCTGCAGGGAGGCAGACGGAGATGCTGGTCACCACCTGCGACGACATCGCTGCCCACGCTGCGGCCACTGTGGTCGTTCCCCAGGCGGCAGCCACAGACACCAAGGTCGACAGCCTGGGAGGGGGTGGGACGATGTGGAAGCCTCAGCGGGCTCAGGGTGGGGGTGCCCTGCTGGATGGACTTCTGGACCACAGGGGGAGGCCGCGCTGTTCTCTCCCCTCCCTTCCATCTTCCTCTCCTCCTCCCCCTCCATCTTTCTCTCCCTTCGCCCACCTCCATCTTCCCCTCCCCCTCCTCTCCCCCTCCCCCATCTTCCTCTCCCCCACCTCCATCTTCCTCTCCCCTCCCCCACCTCCGCCTTCCTCTCCCCTCCCCCACCTCCGCCTTCCTCTCCCCTCCCCCACCTCCATCATCCTCTCCCCCACCTCCATCTTCCTCTCCCCTTGCCCACCTCCATCTTCCTCTCACCTTCCCACCTCCATCTTCCTCTCCCCCTCCCCACCTCCATCATCCTCTCCCCCCCCCACCTTCATCTTCCTCTCCCCCCCACCTCCGCCTTCCTCTCCCCCCCCCCCACCTCCATCATCCTCTCCCCCACCTCCATCTTCCTCTCCCCCTCCCCACCTCCATCTTTCTCTCCCCTCCCCACCTCCATCTTCCTCTCCCCTCCCGACCTCCATCTTCCTCTCCCCTTCCCACCTCCATCTTCCTCTCCCCCTCCCACCTCCATCTTCCTCTCCCCTCCCCACCTCCATCTTCCTCTCCCCCTCCCCACCTCCATCTTCCTCTCCCCCTCCCCACCTCCATCTTCCTCTCCCCTCCCCCTCCCCCATCTTCCTCTCCCCTTCCCCATCTTCTTCTACCCCCTCCTTCTATCTTCCCCTCCCCTCCCCCACCTTCCCCCTCCCTCCCCCACCTCCATCTTTCTCTAACTCTCCCCCTCCATCTTCCTCTCCCCTCCCCACCTCCATCTTCCCCCTCCCCATCTTCCTCTCCCCTCCCCACCTCCTTCTCCCCCTCCCCATCTTCCTCTCCCCCTCCCCACCTCCATCTTTCTCTCCCCGCTCCATCTTCCTCTCCCCTTTCCCACCTCCATCTTCCTCTCCCCTTCCCCACCTTCATCTTCCTTTCCCCTCCCACCTCCATCCTCCTCTCCCCTCCCCACCTCCATCTTCCCCTCCCCTCCCCACCTCCATCTTTCTCTCCCCTCCCAATTTCAGGTGCCAGCCTGGGGCTCTCTCACAACTTGGGTCAGGGTGCCTCCTCCCCTCACCTCAGGGGTTCCACCAGGGGCCCCTCCAGACTGTGGACCTACCACCTCCTCTGCCCAGTGGGATAGGGGCCCCAGCCCTGGAGCAGTGGCACCCTGCCAGGCAGGGGGTCTTTGGCGGCCTTTTCTGAGCCTCTCCAGCCAAGGCTTCATCAGATCAGCTCAGGACCTTTGCTGGTCCACCCCTCCACCCTATTACCCCATCGGCCCCGGACCACATGACTCCTGGGAGGCACTCCTCCCGTAGCCCTGGGTGTGGGGCCCCAAACTCCTCTGGCTGGAAGAGCTGGTCCTGGTCCTTCCTCGAGAACCCCTGATCTCCGCCCGCTCTCGAGGACCCTCTAAAGGGCCAGAAGGGGTCCCAGGCTGGCCCTTGGGGTTCCCGGGTGGCAGGAGAGCAGGAGGGACCTGGGCCTGGGGGAGAGCAGGCTGAGCCATCACCTGTCTGTCTGTCAGTCTCTCTGCCCCTCCTCCCGGCTCTGCCCTCGTGCTCTCTCCTCGTTCCCTGGAGGCTCCTTCTGTCTCACTCTGCTAACCGTCTTCCTCACTCTCGTCCTGTCCCCGTCACTGTCCCCCCTTTCTTCCTTCCACACTACCCACCCCTGAGCTCTCACCCCTGTTCTCTCTTGCTTTCTCCCCATCTGTCTCTCCTTCTCTCCCATCTCTCACTTTTTCTCTGTCCCAGAGACTGTCTCTGTCTACAGCAGCTCCTAACACCCAGGCTGAGGCCTTAGATGGCTCCTGGGACTCCTCCACTTCTGGCCCTTGTAGATGCCGTGTCACCTGCTGACACAGAAGTTAACTGTCTCCCCACCTCTCCCTACACCTGAACTTGGAGCTCAGGACCAGCTGCTCACACTCAGGCCTGGGCCAGGCCTGGGACCGACAAGGCAGCTGAGGACCAGCCCTCCCTGGCGGCAGCCCCCGAGATGATGGGGAGTGGGCCAGGGTGGGAAGCAGCTGGCAGGGCCCGTGGAGAGCCCCCAAGTGGAAAGCCCTAGAAAGCCACCTGGGAGACGCCCCAGGCGCTCCACCTCCCACTACGCGGCCGTGGGTGGCACAGAGCCCCAGCGGAGCCCTTTATTCTGGCCCCTGTGGGGCAGTAGCAGAAGACTGGCCATCAGAGCCTCAGGCACCCGGCAGACACCCCCGTCCCAGTGCCCCAGGTGTGCCAGGCTCTGGACACAGCAGGGTCCCTGGGCTTGGCCCTGCTCAGGCCCCATTCCTCCTGTGCCCATCCTGTCCCTCTTCTGCCCCGGGGGTGGGGGTGTTGCCTCCCCAGGCTCCATGCCCAGGTTGTCCTGCTGAGTTGAGCCTCCTGAGAGTGTCCACAGCCCACGGCCCACAGCGAGTTCAGGACAGATCGTGGGGCTCCTTGTCTCTGGTCACTGTTCCCCCTGGGAGGGGAGCCCATGGCTCACCTCCTAGGTCAGGGTCATGGTCACACTGTCCTTGCTCTTGTGGGCCTTGGCTCTGGGGGATGTGGTTGACACAGACGCCTCCTGGAACTCCTTGGCCATGAAGTAGTAGCAGATGGCATCTAGGCAGCAGTTGGCGTCTGAGAGTCTGCTCGTGATCTGCATGGCCACCTTAATGGCGCAGGTCTGCAGGCCCAGGGCCACGCGCATGGTCAGCACCATGTGGAAGGGCAGGAAGCAGACCACGAAGACGGCCAGGTTCGCCAGGACCATGCGAGAGGCTTTCTGCGTGGCTTCCGCCTGGCCCGGGTTAGCCTCGGGCCTCTGGGTCAGGGCGGTCACCACCTGCAGAGAGCAGAAGACCAGCACGGCCAGCGGCAGGTAGAAGCCCAGCAGCGAGAAGACCCCGGTGTAGGTGCTCCGCCCGGAGCGGACGGCGAAGCAGAAGCCACCGTCCTGCACGTCCAGGAACCAGCGGAGCACCAGGGAGCCGAGGACCACGGCCCAGAGCGCGGTGCACACAGCCGCGGCCCGGCCGGGAGCGGAGCCTGCGGGCACGCAGCGGGTGCCGCACGGCCACGTAGCGGTCCACGGCGATGGCCGTGACCAGGCTGATGCTCATGTACCTGTTGAGCAGGTAGACGGCCTGGGAGATCTGGCAGAGCGGCGTGTCCTTGGAGGTCTGCTTCTGGAAGTACAGGAAGGAGGGCAGGGCGCAGAGCAGGCAGAGGTCGGCCACGGCCAGGTTGGCCATGTAGATGCGGGTCTCTGTCCACCGCGGCAGGCGCCAGCACAGCACCCAGAGCGCCAGGCCGTTGAGCAGCAGGCCGAGCGCCAGGAGCCCGCCCATGTACGTGTAATAGACTGGGTTGGCATCCCAGGAGCTGCAGTTGCTGCTGTTCATGATCCCGGGGCTGCAGAAGGGGAGCAGGGTGTGAGATGGGTAGGCCAGCCGGGGGAGTCTGACCACCCCCACCTCAAGAACCCCAAGTTCACCTGCCCAAGGACACCCCAAGAAGCCCCGAGGCACCCTCTAGGCCATCTGTGGGAAACCAAGGCCTTCCGAGGCCCGTGGGCCTGAGATGGCTCAGGGAGCCAGCCTGGGGCTGGACCCAGGTCCCTGTGCCTGAGCCTGCCTCTGCAGGGACCTGCTGGCTGCCGGGCAGAAAGGACACCCCCAGCCCCAGCCACGCCAGCTCCACCCGCTCTCAGACCCCAGGGGCCCCACTCCACCAGCTCTCAGTATGGGGACCCAGGGGTGGCCAGCCTCACCCCAGCCCAGTGCCATGCTCACCAGGGGAGGCTCAGAGGCAACTGCGAGACAGGGATCCCAGGAGCCCTGGAGTCTGAAAGCGGGTAGACTGAGGGGCCCGTGGGGTCCCAGCGTGGCTCACTGCCCCCCTGCATGTCTTCCGCAAACCTGGCTGCAGGAGGCACCCGCGTCTGACGCACTCCTGCACCTCAGCAGGGCGGGCATCTCTCGACCAGGCCCTTCCTGGCTACTGAGGTCCAGGGCAGCAGGGGCCACAGCTCGGGCCTCCAGAGAAGTCCAGCCCCCCTCTCTCTCCTGTGCTGTGTCCTCTTGCTGGGGGGATGGTGGCTGGGTGCTCTGGTTCCCAGCCTCCCTCCCTCCTCCCCTCCGAGAGCCTCCCCGGCTGCCCTCAGGCCCACCTAGCCTGGCCTGATGCCCCACCTGGTTCGAGAGTCCCCTTGAGTTCCCCGTGGTCAGGGCTGCCCTGTGGTTCTGGCGGCCTTGGGGTGTTGCTGGGTGACCTCCACCCAGTCGTTGTCAGAAGCTCCCACACGGCCTCACCCTCCACACCTCTCGCTTCCCTGCGCACGCTCCATGACAGCCCAGGACTGCCAGGACCAGCTCACCAGCCTGGGGATGGACTTGGTCAGAGGTCTGATGTTCCTGGTGTGGCACCCTGAGCTGGGTGGCACCCGGAGGCATGGGTGTCAGACGTGTGGGACCATGGAGCAGGCCTGTGTGAGTGGCAGGCACCCTTCGGACCCCCTCCCACCCCTCACCTTGCTTCCTCTGGCTGGAAGGGCCTGGAGGGGTGGGGGGAGAGGCCTTCCTTCCTCCATGAGCACCGGGCCCCCTGGGGGCTCCCTGACCTTCAGGCGAGGTCGAGAAGGGGGTTCAGTCCGTCGGGGGGTGGAGTCTGCTCCCCTGCCCCCGCTCACACACAGGAAGGGAAGAAACATCCAGAGGCGGGGGTATCAGGCTCACGGTGCCGGGGGTGGGAGTGGGCGCTCATTGCCTGAGACACAGCCCCCTGGGAGTGTCCAGGCCACAGTCCATTAGGGGAGCTGGAGCACAGACCGCAGCGAGTAGCGGCGGAAATATTCCACCAATTGTCCCGGTGAATCCCTTCTGAATTTTAAGTGCCCATTTGCCAGCAATTCAAGCTTCACGAATGCTTCCGACGTGTGTGAAACCTCTCTCCTCATGTTTGAAGGACTGCGCTTGTTCACCCCTTGTTCTGTGGCCCCAGGCCCGTGCCATGCGGCTCCCCAGACTCCAGAACCCACTGGGGCAACTGCTGGGGTCCTCCCTGCCTGCCTGTCTGCCCCTGGCCCAGAACACCCGAGCCTGCTGGGAGCACGGGGTGATTCTGCCACATGTGCGCCTCCGGGCTGTCTCCCCACCCAGGCGGGGTCCAGGACGGCCCCTCGCTACTTGGGGCAGTGAGGCCTGCTGCAGCGGTCACCCAGGCGCTGCCCGGGACGGCAGGGGGAGGCAGGCCTGTCCCTCACGGGATGCCCTGCACCCGGACGGCTGTCTCGGGGCTGTGTCCTGCTCCACACTCGTGGGTGTGTTAACTTTCAGTTAACAGCCTCGTGTGGCCCAATATTTGGAGAGAGCAAGTTAAAAAAGCTAGCTGCCATCTTTACGTTTTCCCCTTTATAATGACTGATAACTTTCAGGGAGAAGGACATCAACTCTGCGAGATTATCAGGGTGCACGCGAGCCTTGCAGGAAATGCCCTGCTCGTGGGGCCTCTCCCTGGGGGTGGAAAAGGTTTGGGGGGGTCAAGTCCCATGGTCCAGCTCAAACAGCATGGGGTTCCCAGAAGCCATGACAACCCACTCAGGTCCTGCCTACCCCAGGCGAGGGCGCGGGGCCCCTGGGCAGGGGTGGGCGGCGGCTGGGGCTCAGAGAGCTCAGCTATGGGGGCACCGCCACTTCCTGCTGGGGGAGGCGGCCCCTGGAGAAGGGCGGCACCCCAGAGGCTCCGCTTCCTGCTCCCACCGTGGTGGCGGGTCAGTCCGCTCCCCCAGCGGGGTGGGAAGCCACCCTCGCTGCGGCGCTGAGGTGCCTTTGTCAGTCCCACACCCTAAGTGGGATCTGGGGCAGAGAGTGGACTGCTGACCCCCGTTGTCTGGGCGCCGAGGAGTCCTCTGGAGCTGGGAGCCCAACTTAGAAATAGCCCAGGACCTGGGACAGGTTTCACAAAGCCGCGTTCACTGTGCTAGGGCCCCCCTCAGACCCCTCCCTTCTAGCTTCAGACACTGGTCTCAGCCCACGAGAGACTTCAGAGACTCGAGTGAGGGGGACCAGGCCCCAGGAGTCACCCCAAGTTCCTCTGCATCGCTGCCCATGAGGGACGTCCCGGTGCCAGACCATCAGCCCCTACAGGATTCTCCTACAGGTTACCCGCCGAGGTTCAGAACCCTGGCACAGCCTTCGCCTGCTGAGACCCCCTCACCCTCACCCTCTGAGACGCCCTCACCCTCACCCCTGAGACCCCGTCATGGCCCTCACCCTCTGAGACCCCATCACCCTTACCCTTTGAGACCCTGTCACGGCCCTCACCCCTGAGACCCCGTCACCCTCACCCCTGAGACCCCCTCACCCTCACACTCTGAGACCCCCTCACCCTCACCCCTGAGACCCCGTCACGGCCCTCACCCTCTGAGACCCCCTCACCTTCACCCTCTGAGACCCCGTCACCCTCACCCCTGAGACCCCGTCACGGCCCTCACCCTCTGAGACCCCCTCACCTTCACCCTCTGAGACCCCGTCACCCTCAACCCTGAGACCCCGTCACGGCCCTCACCCCTGAGACCCCCTCATCCTCACCCCTGAGTCCCTGTCAAGGCCCTCACCCTCTGAGACCCCGTCACGGCCCTCACCCCTGAGACCCCATCACAGCCCTCACTCCTGAGACCCCCTCACCCTCACCCCTGAGACCCTATCACGGCCCTCACCCTCTGAGATCCTGTTACAGCCTTCACCCTCTGAGACCCCGTCACGGCCCTCACCCGAGACCCCGTCACGGCCCTCACCCTCTGAGACCCCGTCACGGCCCTCACCCCTGAGACCCCATCACGGCCCTCACCCTCTGAGACCCTGTCACGGCCCTCACCCTCTGAGACCCCATCACCCTTACCCTTTGAGACCCCGTCATGGCCCTCACCCCTGAGACCCCGTCACCCTCACCCTCTAAGACCCCATCACCCTCACCCCTGAGACCCTGTCACGGCCCTCACCCTCTGAGATCCTGTTACAGCCCTCACCCTTTGAGACCCCGTCACGGCCCTCACCCCTGAGACCCCATCACGGCCCTCACCCTCTGAGACCCCATCACGGCCCTCACCCTCTGAGACCCTGTCACGGCCCTTACCCTTTGAGACCCCGTCACGGCCCTCACCCCTGAGACCCCATCACGGCCCTCACCCTCTGAGACCCTGTTACAGCCCTCACCCTCTGAGACCCCATCACGGCCCTCACCCTCTGAGACCCTGTCACGGCCCTCACCTTCTGAGACCCCGTCACGGCCCTCACCCTCTGAGACCCCCTCACCCTCACCCTCTGAGACCCCGTCACCCTCACCCTCTGAGACCACATCACGGCCCTCACCCTCTGAGACCCCCTCACCCTCACCCTCTGAGACCCCCTCACCCTCACCCTCTGAGACCCCGTCACCCTCACCCTCTGAGACCCCGTCACCCTCACCCTCTGAGACCCCGTCACGGCCCTCACCCTCTGAGACCCCATCACCCTCACCCTCTGAGACCCCGTCACGGCCCTCACCCTCTGAGACCCCATCACCCTTACCCTTTGAGACCCTGTCATGGCTCTCACCCCTGAGACCCCGTCACCGTCACCCTCACCCTCTAAGGCCCCATCACCCTCACCCCTGAGACCCTATCACGGCCCTCACCCTCTGAGATCCTGTTACAGCCCTCACCCTCTGAGACCCTGTCACGGCCCTCACCCTCTGAGATCCTGTCACGGCCCTCACCCTCTGAGACCCTGTCACCGTCACCCTCTGAGACGCTGTTACAGCCCTCACCCTCTGAGATCCTGTTATAGCCCTCACCCTCTGAGACCCTGTCACGGCCCTCACCCTCTGAGACCCCGTCACGGCCCTCACCCTCTGAGACCCTGTCACCGTCACCCTCTGAGACGCTGTTACAGCCCTCACCCTCTGAGATCCTGTTACAGCCCTCACCCTCTGAGACCCCGTCACCCTCACCCCTGAGACCCCGTCACGGCCCTCACCCTCTGAGACCCTGTCACCGTCACCCTCTGAGACGCCGTTACAGCCCTCACCCTCTGAGACCCCCGGCCCCTGCAGGCACTGACCTGACTCGCTGGTTCCCTCCTGAGCTGCTGACGCCTCGACAGGTCCTGCCGAAGGGCTGGTGGGGAAGCGGGGCCGGGTGAGCCGGGTCCCCGCACCGTCCTGACTGCACCCTCAGCGCTGGCAGGCAGTGGGCGGGCTGATGGCAGTGACAGCCCGTGGGGCTCCCCACCGCCTGTGCCAGCCCAGACCAAGGCTGCCTGGGGGACTCCTGGGAGAGGAAGTGGGAGGCCAGCGGCCGCCTCTGTTGACACCCCAGAGAAGCAGTGGTCTTTCTGGAGACAGCAGAGCCAGAGGTCGAGACCTCCCGTGGTGCAGAGGCACCTTCCCCGTCATCTCCCGGGCGGGGCCCCTGTGTCTGCGGTCAGTGCCCCCACCCTCCCCCGCGTCCTGGCAGGAAGGCCCTGCACCTTCGCACGCACAGCAGCATAGCACAGCCCACTCCGGGTGGGCTTCCTGCTGCTCTGCTCCAGTGCCTGACTCCCCCCGCCCCTCCACCAGCTAGCCTCCTCACCGCCCCTCTGCAGAAGCTGTCCTTGCAGACCACCCCCTCCCCTTCTAGAATGTTCTCTCTGTGGCTCCTCCAGGCCCTCCTGGAGTTGTGTTCCCTCCCCTCTGAGCTCAGGGCCCCAGACCCTGCTCAAAGGGACCGCTCCGCCCTCCCCTTGCATCTGAGGACAGCGCCTTGTCCCCTCGGCTTGGGCCATCCGCACCTGACCTCAGTACCTCTCCCTGCATGGCCTGCGAGGGGCTGGGGCAAGTTCGACCCCACCCTGCCCGTTTCCACAGGCAGAACCTAGGGCTCCATGAAGGGGACTGGCTGGCCTCCTGACTCGGGAACCAGGGACCCTGCCCTGAGGAGGGGATTGGGCTCACCCTGCAGACCAGGCTGGAGGGTCCCACTGGCTCCTCCCCTACCGTCCCTCCTCTCTGACCATCTCCTCCCCACCAGCCCCCAGCCTCCACAGCCCTCCGCGCCCCTCTGCAACCTGGCGTTCAGCCATAGACCTTCTCCTGAATTTTTCCCTTGCCCTGGTCCTGGCTTGTGGCCGGGACCCCTCCTGCTCCTGCACAGGGCAGGGCCTCACAAGTCCCATTCACGGGTCAGCAGGGCCCAGCGGAGGAATCAACTGGGTGGCCAGCGCCTGGGAACAAGCAGAGTCTTGGCCAGAGCAGACGCGTGTAAACATGAGTGGCTGCGGCCTGGAGTGGGGTGCAGCCCCCCCGCCGCCCCACCCCACAGCCCTTCCCTCCACTGGCCCTGCAGCCGACTCACCATCCCCCCACCGTGGAGGGAGGGCAGGGCTGGGTCCTTTCCTCCAGGTCCACTGGGTTCCCTGGGGTCCAAGAGGGCTGGCCCCACCAGGCTGGCTTCAGAGTCCAGACCAGACCCATTCCCGCTGCCGGGTGGGCTCAGAGCCCTAAGGCGCCCTCTGCAGAGCAGGGCAGGCAGGGCCCCGCGGCCCTGCTGCTGCTGCAACCTCAGGCTCAGACAGGGCTCCGTCTCCGAGGTCCCCACCCTCACTGCTCAGCGCCCCTGGCCCCAGCACCCACCTCTCCTGCTTCACACCTGCCCGAGAGCCTGTGTGGCAGCCTGTGGAGGGTAGGGGTCCAAATGCGGGACTGAAGGCAGGGGGCTCCTTCTGCCCTGGGGTCTTGGCCCTTCACCCCTTGGAATAGTTGGAGTTTGAGAGAAAATACTGCTGGCAATGCTGCAGGAGGTTGGCATCCCTGCCCTGTCCAGATGAACCTCTTCCAGGGAAGTGCCCGGGAGGCGGGGTCGCTCCCTAGGAGGCTGCTGGGTGTGCCCAGGGCCCCCATCCCCATCCCCATGCTTGGCCCTGGGAACCGCGCTGCCTCCAGGACCCCTTTCCTCCACCACCGCCACCCCCAGTCTCCTCACCTGGGGTGGGAGGGGTGTCCCCGCCATCAGGGGCCAGAGGCGGGGGACTCCTGGCCCAGGTCCAGGAGTCCTGAGACCCGCCCAGAATGAGGGCAAAGGACCCTGAGGACACCCAGGTGGGATGTCACGAGCCTCGCAGTGTGGCCACTGGCCGAGGGCCTTCACGCCTCAGCGGTCCTCCCCAGGGCTCCGTGACTGTGTGCCCACTCTGGCCTGGCTCTACACTGGTCTGCCCCCTTCCGTGCCCACCTAGCTGCCTCACTCGTGGGCACCACACTGGATACGGCTGGCAGGGCGTTGGGGAGATGGCCCTGGGGGACGCACCCGGCACAGGGGGAGCCTACACTCACCTCGTGGGGTTCACGGAGGGCAGGTCAGGACGGGAGGCTTCCAGAAGGAGGCAGCCCTGAAGCCGGACCCGGGAGGTGGGCGGAGCGGAGTGGGGAAGGGCTTCCTGCAAGATGGAAGGGCGGGAGCCGCGGTGCCTCTGCGCTGGAAGGCGAGGCTGGAGGCGGGGCGGGCCGGCCTCGCTTTCACAATCTGGGCACAGCTGGGCGGAGGGGGGCAGCGCTGTTCGCGGGGAGACGTGGCCACTAGTGTGGGCGCAGGGGCTCCCGTCACCGCCCACCGCAGCCTGAGGCAAAGGAGCGCTGGTCCTACCGGCCGCCTTGTCTGACACTGCTTCTCCGCTGCTCCTGGACCTTGCCTTGTCTCCGATGTATTGCACGGGAAGACAGTTTACCCTGATTACTGACCGCGGGCCCTTAGATGTAGGGGTGGGGGCAGCACCTCGCTGGCCTCGCCCAGCCCCAGCCCTGCCCCAGTCACCTCGGGGAGGGGGCCGAGGGCACCCCGGGGGCCGGGCCTCTGGGCCTCAGGCTCAGCCTTCTGTTGCTGCCAGCACTTTCTGTTCCCCTCTTCTCAAAACCGGGCTGGGAAACACCCCCGCCACCACCGCTGGTCTGGCCCCAAACCGGCCTGGGGCCTGTTATTCGCCTGCTGTCACTGTAGTGGGCAAGGCAGGGGTGACTATGGGACACCACTCGGGGGGTGGAGGAGGAGGGGGGACACCCGTGGAGGCTGCCGGGGGTGGGGACACTGCTGGGGGAAGAGACGGGAGGGGAGGGCATGCAGCTCGTCCCACCCACGACTGACACAACGCACAGCTCCCCCCACCCCGGGCTCACCCCTCACCCCTGGGACCATCCTCACTCCAGGCTCAGCCCTCACCCTCACCCCACCCCAGGCTCAGCCCTCACCCCTGGGGGCCATCCTCACCTGACCCCGGCCTCATCCCTGGGACCATCCTCACCCCAGGCTCAGCCCTCACCCCTGAGGACCATCCTCACCCCAGGCTCACCCCTCACCCCTGGGGACCATCCTCACCCCACCCCAGGCTCACCCTTAACCTCAGGGGCCATCCTCACCCCAGGCTCACCCCTCACCCCTGGGGACCATCCTCACCCCAGGCTCACCCCTCACCCCTGAGGACCATCCTCACCCCAGGCTCACCCCTCACCCCTGGGGACCATCCTCACCCCAGGCTTAGCCCTCACCCCTGAGGACCATCCTCACCCCAGGCTCACCCCTCACCCCCGGGGGCCATCCTCACCCCACCCCAGGCTCACCCTTAACCTCAGGGGCCATCCTCACCCCAGGCTCACCCCTCACCCCTGAGGACCATCCTCACCCCAGGCTCACCCCTCACTCCCGGGGGCCATCCTCACCCCACCCCAGGCTCACCCTTAACCTCAGGGGCCATCCTCACCCCAGGCTCACCCCTCACCCCTGAGGACCATCCTCACCCCAGGCTCAGCCCTCACCCCTGGGGGACCATCCTCACCCCACCCCAGGCTCACCACCCACCCCTTGGGACCATCCTCCCCGCCACCTCACAGGAAAATGAGGCCCCATCTTGAGGAAACACCATTGAACTCTACCCCAGACCTGAAGACGGCAGGCCCTGTTCCCCTGGGCTGTCTGCCCCCCCGACACTGTCCTGAGCCGCCAGGCCGGCCTCAGGGACCCGAGGAAGGCAGGGTACTGGACTCTTTCCAGCCAGGCTGCTCGCTCGCCCCTCCTCCCTGGGGTCCCCCCACGGCAGCCGCTCCACCTCCAGGCGCGTCCCTCTGGGGGTCTGGGCCCTCCATTGGCTGTTTCTTCCTGGACTCGCACCCTCCATCTTCCTGCAGGCCGGTCCCTCATGAAGGGGAAGTTGGATGAGCCCAGCTCTGCCTCCAGCCCCCCAAGGGACCCCGCAGGCCTGAGCTGTCGAGAGCCACCTGGGGACGGTGTCCCCTGTGAGTGGACGGCGGGGAACAGCCAGCATGGGCAGGGGCCGGGGGCCGGCTTCTGTCCTTGGGCCCATCACCGTGCCTTGGCTGGACTCCTGCCTGCTGGACGCTCACTCCCGAGTCACCGGCTGAGGTGACACAGGGGACAGGACTCTGCTGTAAGATCAGGTGGCCTCGGTCCCCGTGGGGCAGGCTGCCTGGGCGTCTCTGTACTAGACCCGCTATTTTGACATACAGTTGAACTTTTCCACAAAACAAGTTTATAAAAATGGAGAAGCGGTGTGCAGCGGGGGTCGGCAGTGGGTGGGCGGTGAACTGGCCCCTCAGCCCCGGGATGTGGCTGCCTGGCTGCAGCTCTTTGGTGTGACACGCCCTCCCTCCACTCGAGACTTGTCCTGTGTGAGGCTCACCCTGCCACCACCGCAGGCCCTCGGATGTGACCTGTGACTCATCTCCACGCACTGACCACCGGCCTATCAGATGGGACTGCCGCGGAAGTGGTTGAGGGGCAGGGAGAGCCAAGGCCTCAACCCGACCGTGGGGGTGGAGGGCCGGGGACGGGCACAGCCCCAGCAGCTCTGCCACCCGCCTCCTCGCCTCCTCGGTGAGAAGTGCAGGGCGCCAGGGACCCCGCCTCCCACTCCGCCCCCACCGGGCTGGGGGCAGGGACCCCCACGGCCGGTGCCGGGGGCCCTCCCAGGAACCCTCCAGCCCCTGCAGCGGCCGCCTCCACCGCTCCAGGAAGCACTCTGCGGCCTGAAGCCTGCCTGCTCAACCGCCCGCCCCACACTGTCCATCGTTCAGCACCTGTGGCTGAGCGGGGAGCAGGCTGGGGGCCAGAGAGCAGGACCTGGCTGTGCCCGGGGCGGGCTATTCCCACACAGGCTCCTGCTCAGGCTCCCGCTCCAGGGGCGGAGTCCGGGGAACACAGCCAGGCCCAGGGGAGCAACCAGGCTCGGGAAGGCCGTGGAGGATGCGCAGCCACGCTGCCTGCCCGCTCGGGGCCTCTGGCTTGCACTGCGCCCTGGGCCCTCCTGCCGGTGAGCCCACGAGGGGCAGGTGCTGAGGGGCCCAGGGACGACCGCTCTGTTTCCAGAAAGGAGCCGCCACCCGGCAGCGGAGCCCGCGGTCCTCTGGTCAGACGACCAGCGCACCAGACGCCCTCCAGGCTCTGGACTGCCGCTGCGCCTGTGACCGCCGCTCAGGCCAGGGGCCTGGTGGCCAGAGGGCACATGTCCAGGGCGCGTACTCCCAGTCCTGCGCCCGGGGCGGGCAGCCCTGCGCTCTTACCACACGCTTCCCCGAGGCCCCCAGGCCCCTCGTGCTTCCAGGCAGACCCCCTCAGCCCTACTGTCCTCTGTAGCCCCTGCCACAGCCCTTCGCCCTGGACCCCAGGGTGCCCGAGAGAGGCCGAGCCAAGCATGCCCAGTCCTTTCCCAGCTGGGGGGCTTGTCCCAGGGAGAGAAACCGCACAGCTGGGGCCCCTGAGCGGTTGTGAGGCTCTGCTGGCCTGGCCTGGCTGCCCCCAGGGTCACCTCCGGCTCCCCCTTGGGGAGTAGTTGGGCCTGAGAGGTGGACCTGTCGTTCTGGCCCACAGAATCGGACCCACAGGCTGGGCAGGGGGGCCCCGGGCTTCCCAGTGCCTGGTCCTTGCACCCCATCCCGCCAACAGTAGCGTTACTCAGGGGCCAGGGCCAGGGGCAGCTCTCCTCCTGCAAACCCACCTCAGACGCCACGGGCAGGCAGAGCCCAGACGGGGACACGTGAGCACCACCCCGCCTCCCTGGCCTGGCTGGGCTGAGGCAGAGGTGCCCGGCGGCTCATGGGGCCTCCTCCAGGGTGGCTGCCAGGCTGCCCGCTCTGCCTCCTGCTCTGAAGCCTGGGATCCCCCACAGCCCCCCACAGTGGTGAGGAGCTGGTATGGCTGGCCGCAGGTTCCTGCCTCCCCCAGGGCCTCCTTCCCCTTTCTCTGCCTGGGGTTTGTCTGCCTGGAAGGACCACGGCCCCACACCAGCCCCCCTCCTGGGGACACCGCCTCCCTGTGGCCTCCGACCACCAGCACCCGCCTGGTCTCGGGCCTCCCTTCCCAGCAGAGATGGCCATCTGGGCCTGCCCCGTCCAGGCAGCCCCTGCCCACTCTCTGCCCCCCTTCCTCTCCAGGCACCCACTCCCTGCAGGGGTCCCTGCAGCCCGACAGCGGCTCCCAGGCCCTGCTCCCCGGTGGCAACCTCAGGCTGGGGAGTCTGGTGGGCAGAGAGCAGGCATGTGCCTCACACATGTCATCCTCACCTTGAAGTCAGCAACCAGGTTCAGAGCACCCCGGGGCTCTGTCTGTCCACGAGGGGGTCCTCCGCCCCTGCCCCCAAGGGCAGGCGGCCTCCAGTTCAGGCTGGTATGAGCCAGTCTGTCTGGGGAGAGCCCAACTTGATCAGCACCCCAGAGATGCTGAGGCAGGAGGCCCTCTGGAGGGTGGGCAAGATGCCGACCGGTAGAGCGACAGCTGGACGGTTCACAGAGAAGGAGGTGGAAACGGCTCGAAAGAGGGCCCTCAGTGTGTAGGGAGCGGGAGCCCTGTCTCCCGTCAGGTGGGCCAGAGCCAAGTCTGACAACCACCCATGGGGGGAGGACACCCTTGGACACTCTCCTCTGACCTCTAACCCCCCGGAGGGGCACTGGGCAGCATCCAGCTTTGACCCCATAACCCCACCTCTGGGAATCTCCTCCACGGATGGATGGCGGACCTAGGGAGAGGGTGCAGGAGAGGCTGACCTGCAGTGCTGCAGGGCAGCGACAGCCTGGACCCCGCTCAGACAGCTGTCCACGGGCCTGGGTGGTGTGGCGTCTGTCCCGTCCCCACCACGCAGAACTGGGCAGTTGCAAAAAGGGAAGAGAAATGTCTTTGTAGACGAGTGTACGGTTGTCTCCAGGATATACAGCAAGTGAAGAAAGGATGCTGATGCTCATGTATTTATGCAGGAGCAGAAGGCTGTGTTTTCACAGATGGGAGAGTAAGCCATAGCATTTGTTTAAAATTAAATTGCTACCCACAGGGACTAGGCAGAAAAGAGGCGAAGGCGGAGAGGGGTCGAAACTGGACCTCGGTGAATATTTTGTTTGTAGATTTGGCTTTGGAACCAGGTAAATATTTATGCAATTACCAAATTAAATTACATTATATTTTAAAAGGGATTCTTGAACTTGAAAGCAAGGTGAAGACAATTAATTTGCAAGATCAGTTGGTAGCATAACCCTACCAAATTCTTCCAAGTGATTTTAAAATCCAGTATTTCGATTGTACATCCTTACAACCTGACAACAAAGAGAATGGCTAAAACGTTCCATTGTGTGTAATCACCTTCCAACTATTTTAAAGACACTGTTTTTCCTGTACGTCTGTGTAACTCAATGATTTTTGTAAAAGTGCATCTTAAATTATTTTCAGTAACCATGTTGTTGATACGAGTGTGAGGTTTTTATTTTGAGACTGTTGTGCTATGGGATAAAGCAAGTGAATAATTGTGTTGGGTATTGTTGAGACGTCCGCTGTAGGATAAAGGTGTATCATCAATAAAACTTAGTGAAAACCAAGCAGATCTGGGGCTTCCCTGGTGGCCTAGTAGTAGACAGTCCACCTGCCAGGCAGGAGACACAGGTTCGATCCCTGGTCTGGGAGAATCCCAGGTGCCTCGGAGCAATGGAGCCTGTGTGCTGCAAACATTGAGCCTGATCTCTAGAGCCGGGGAGCCACAACTCCCAAAGCCCATGCACCACAAAGCCCGTGCTCCGAAAAAATAAACCATCGTAACGAAGCCCACGCTCCATACCGGAGGGTAGACCCACTCGCCACAGCTAGAGAAAAGCCTGTGCAGCTGTGACGACCCAGGACAGCCAAAAACAAACAAGGACAAAAATCTACTTGAAAAAGAAAAAAAGCCAGCAGGCCTGAATTTGAGTGAAGAGTATTGGTTTGTACTCGAACTGTGTCTTATCTTAAAGATAAAGCTTCTTGGTTCTGACTGCTGATAAGGCTTAGAAACCAACATGCCTAACAGCCAGATTGTGGTCTCTGGCTAGCGTTTCTCATGAGGAGGAAGGGGGCCCGCAGAGAGAAGTAGATGCTTTTAGGTCTGGGTTGGGGAACAGATAAGATGCACCCAGAATGGCTTTTCATACCAGAAAGCAAAGCAGATCAAGACAGTCGCCAACATCAAAGGGACTCGAGAGCCAAAGCAAGCTCACTCCCCGTGGCCAAAGACAGGATCATCTAGTGTCCATAAGGAGAGTGATTTTTAACAGATTGAAACACAGTGTTCACATCCATGAATTTTCAACTGTACTTAAAAAAAAAAAAAAAGTTGCTTCATGAAGTTGTCCCGCCAAACCCCCCAAATCACACCTGAAACTGATCTAAGCTCTGGAGTTGGTCACCAGTGACAGGAGCTGCAGCGGGCACAGAACAGCTGGCGACACCCCAGGGGTGCCCCCGGTGAGCCCTGGTCTGGGGGCCGCTCTACACGGCCAGGCCCTGAGGACAAGAGTCAAGAGGGGAGGTGAAGGGAGCTGGGGGAGGGCAGACTGGGAGTTTGGGGTTAGCAGATGTAAACTCTTATAACTCTTATAAACAGCAAAGTCTTCCTGTACAACACAGGAAACTATTTTTGGTATTCTGTGATAAACCATAATGGAAAATATGCAAAAGACTGCATATATACATACATATGTACACACACGCATACTGGGAATGACTGAGGGCAGGAGGAGAAGGGGGCGACAGAGGGCAAGATGGTTGGTTGGCATCACCCACTCCATGGACAGGAGTTTGAAGCTCCGGGAGTTGGTGATGGACAGGGAGGCCTGGCGTGCTGCAGTCCAGGGGTCGCAAAGAGCCGGCCACGACTTAGTGACTGAACAACAACACACATATGTATGTCTATGTATGACGGAATCACTTTCCGTACAGCAGAAGTTAACACACATTGTAAATCAACTGTGAGAAAAAAGAAGTGAAAACGTTAGCCTCTCAGTGGTGTGTGAACCCTTCGCAACCTCATGGACTGTTGCTCAACAGGCTGCTCTGTCCGTAGGATTCTCCAGGCAAGAATACTGGAGTGGGTAGCCATCCCTTCTCCAGGGGATCTTCCCGACCCAGGGATCAAACCTGGGCCTCCTGCACTGCAGGCGGACTCTTAACCATCTAAGACACCAGGGAAGCCCAAACTCCACTTCTATTTTTTACAAAAAGGGGAGGTGAAGAGACGGGGCACACTTGGTGGTGCGCCCGTCAGGAGGGGACGTGGACTCTGGGCCTGCCGAGCTGCTAGTGGCCAGGCAGTCAGGATGCTGAGTGGAGCGCCATTTTCACAATCCAGCTTATCCACTCAGTGCGAGGGCGCGGACAAGGGCGGGGAGAGAGGGTAGCTCCACTCTTCCCCGTGGGACCGCAGGCAGGTCACACAACACGGGGGGATCTTCTCTACTGAGAAGCCCCCCCAGGTGTGGCCCTGGAGTGTGGGGGACTGAGGGGACAGGCTGAGACAGGTAGAGTCGGGGCAGAAGCACCTCAACCCAGTCCCCCCAAGGAGGCCTCGATGGCGATGCCTGATGCCTGGGCTGGGAAGGCAGGGGCGTGAAGAGCACGGCCCCGCTGGGCAGGACTGACTGCACTCTCTGAGAAGCCGGTGGGCGAGGCCTCGCCATCACACACGGGATTCGGGATTCGGGCCTGCAGCCAGAACCCTCAGACCCCAGTGCGTCCAGATAAACAGTTGTATAGGTGCCTGTGACAGTGGGGAGCGTGAGCGCTGGCTGCTTGCCTGATGCAGGGTGGCAATGACCTTGCAGTGTGTTTGAAAGCCTTTATCTTTCATTTATGCAGAAGCTTTGGTAGATGACCTGATATAATGTCTGGTATTTGTTTTAAAACCTCCCCTCTGGTGGGGCAAGGGCAGATAAAACTGTGTGAGTTATTTGATCACTGTTGAAGTTGGGGGTGGCGGGCACTTGGAGTTCACCATAGCCTTCTTTTATGAAAATTATGCCTATTGGAGATTTTCCAAAATAAAAAGTTTTAAAAAGATGGCCAGCACCCTGCTAAAAATCCACAGACAGTATGGAAAGTACATTCGAGACTTTTGACTCCCAAGTGGTGAAGGAGACAGGGTTCTCTCAGTGGTCCTGAAAAGATGAGACATCCCTGAGCATCAGAGGCTTGAGGGGCCGATGGCACAGGGCAACCCTGGGCCAACCTGTGCCCGGGAGAGGACTCCTGCCCAACAGAGAGTGGACGGGCTGTCTGAGCAGGGGGGCGGGGGCAGGGCAGACGGCGGAGCTGCACTCGGCTGACTTTCGGATGTGGTTGGTGCAGCACAGCCCCCACGGCCTGTCCATATGTGCATGCGTGCATGCATGCACACAAACACACGCACACACATACATGTGCACACGCCAAACATAGAGGCACAATCACAGGTACACATACATGTGTGCACATATAGGTATACACACACACACACACGCACACATACAGCAGTTCGGGGCCAATCATGGGCCCGACACTTGCACTGGCTCACCCTCACGCTCTCACCTCCCCCACCCGCCTGTCCTGGGCCCCTCGCTGCAGGCCCCCTGTTTGCTCCCCTCCCCCATCTGCTGAGCCCCCTCTGGCAGGCCCCAAGCCGAGTGGCTGGTCTCCTGCTCGAGGTTGGCGTGGTGGGGCTGCACTTCTAGGAAGTCAGCAACCAGGCAGATTGTCAGATTGCAGGGCTGCGGAAAGCCGGTGGGCTGGGTGCTGCTCAGATGAGCGCCCGGGACAGGGTGGGGACCGGGGAATCTGCTTCCCCAGGGGCCGCTGGCTGCCTGAGCAGCTGCTTGAGCAGGAGGGAGAGGACTTGGGGGACCAGTCCCCAGGGAAGGCCTGCAGGCCAAGAGCACAGACCCCTCGTCCTCCGTGGTCCTGCAGTGCACCCCCATACTTCACGCTCTGGAGAAGACTGGCCTGGGTCTGCTCACTGCCTGCCTGCCCCGCCCCGGGGCGCAGCTGTCTGCAGGGCCCAGCTAGAGCATATACAGTACCTCAAGCCCACCAGGCCCAAGTTCTCCAGAAAGACACCCACACGCACAGAGTCTGCTTCCTCAGTCCCTCCGCCTCCACCACTGTGTGGGCCTGGGACCAGGGGACCCTCCCTGGTCAGCGCCCAGAAACATCCTCCCTGAGGGCCTCTGGCTGCCACACCACAGACCCCGCAAACCCCCCATACACCACCTTATTCCACCTCCCAGCAGCACTTGGCAGCGGTGACCCATCCCTAGTTCTTTAAGTGTTTTAATACAACATGGACCGGATCTAGATGCACACGAGGTGCTCATGTACAGGTAAGGAGGAGGTCCTCAGATGGCCTCGAGGCCCCTGCACGCTGCCCAGACTCAGGACCACCTGGAGGCGGCGCCTGGGGGCACTCGCTAGGCGGCTGCCCTCCGGCTCTGTGATGGCGCCCGTGCCGTGCTCTGCTCCTCCTATCTGGCCTTTCCTCCCACACCCCTGTTCTCCATGTGGGCCCTAACTTGGTCCTTGGTCCTTGGGCTGAGTTTCACGGGGCTTTTCTCACCTGATCACACTCTTCGTAACAGATTCACCCAGTCCTACTGGCCCAAGAATCGCCCCGTGCCCATGACCCTGCCAGCAGCTCCAGCTCAGACCTCTGGACTACACATGGGCTGCCCACCCGGCATCTTCTGGATATATAACACGCAATTTAAGTGCAACCTGGCCAAAACTGACCACATCGTCAAGCCCCTTCATCGCCCCCCGACTCTGTAATCTTCCTTCAAATTTCCCTCTCTCAGAAAATGAACCAAAACTGATCACATCTTCAAGCCCCTTTGTCACCCCCCACACTGCAATCTTCCTTCAGAGTTCCCTATTTCAGAGAATGATTCCTCTTGTTGCCGAGGCCAGATATTTGAGGGTCATTTTTAACACACAAATTTCCCCTCTCTCTTACATCCAATCAGTCATCCGTAAGTTAAATATGCATATTGAAAGCCCAATAGCAACCACTGAAAAGATAAAACAAAGAGGTATAATAAATAGAAAAACAGAGGAGATAAATGGACTATAAAACCAAGTATTCCAGTTAATCCAATAGTGAGAGGAAAAGGAGCAAAGAACAGATGAGGTGAATAGAAAACAGCAAGATGGCAGATTTAACCCAACCATACCAACAATCACATTCAATGTAACTGGTCTAAATACTTCAATTAAAAGACAAAGATTATCAAATTGGATTAAAAAAGCAAGAGGTGAAAATACACTATGTAAATAATAGACATTTTACAAATAGATTCAAAGTAAAAAATGATAACAAAGGGAAAGAGTGGAAAAGATAGAAAATGAAACACTGATCATAAGAATCATAAGGGCTTCCCTGGTGGCTCAGCTGGTAAAGAATCCTGGCAATGCGGGAGACCTGGGTTCAATCCCTGGGTCAGGAAGATCTGCTGCAGAAGGCAAAGGCTACCCAATCCAGTATTCTGGCCTGGAGAATTCCGTGAACTGTATAGTCCGTGGGGTCGCAAGGAGTCAGACACGACTGAGCGACTTTCGCTACCACTGTCACTGACCATGAGAAAGCTGGGCTGCTGCTGCTAAGTCGCTTCAGTTGTGTCCTATTCTGTGTGACCCCATAGACGGCAGCCCACCAGGCTCCCCTGTCCCTGGGATTCTCCAGGCAAGAACACTGGAGTGGGGTGCCATCGCTTTCTCCGAAGTTGGGTTGGGTATATTGGTATCTGCGTGTGTCTGTCGCTCAGTCATGTTCACCTCTTTGCGGCCCAGGGACTGTAGCCTGCCAGGCTCCTTTGTCCATGGAATTCTCCAGGCAAGAACACTGGAAATGAGCTGTCATTCCCTTCTCCGATATTGATCTCTAAGTAGATTTCAGTACAGGGAATCTTACTGGAGATAAAAGGTGAAGCTTCATAATCATCAAAGTGTTAAGTAGGTAGAATAGGAAAAAGGAGTCCAAAATGGCGGCGGCTAAAAGACAAGGAGGGTCAAAGGAAGGTCCGAGGACCAGAGTGAAGACTTCAGGCAGAACAAACAGCACTCCTGCTGAGCCCAATTTGCATAGGGCAGGCCCAGGTGGAGGGAAAACATATAAAAGGAGGAGCCAAAGCGCTTTCTCATGGACTCTCTCTCCCGCGTGCCTGCGCTCTTCTCTCTCTCTCTCTCTCTCTCTCTCTCTCACACTCTCCTGCTATCTTCTAAATAAAATGGAGCTGCAACACTGATGTGCCTAAGAGCTGTAGCACGGTTTGTCCAAGACCCGAGCGCTGTGACGCGCCGAGGGCTTTAATGTCTGTCGCTCCAAATCTTTGTTGTGATGAGACAAAGAACCGAGGAACATACACTCGCGTGACATCTATGGTGCCGTGACTCGGGTTTAACCTGGCTGAAACAACCCCTGCGCGGAAGAGGCCAAGCACAGCAGGAGCCCAACTCAGCGAAGCTCCCGCGCTGGAAGCAGAAGGCGAAGAAACCCAGCGCAGGGGAAGGCCCATCGTGCTGGAAACCGGGACAGCGAAAAACGAACTCAGCAGAAAGCTCACGCGGCCCAGTCTCAGATTCCAGAAGACCTCCGGTTAAGGTAAGAGGTCCTCGCTCCTATGGCTGGAGGGACCTTTACAATCTCTGGTTTCTTGTTTCCTCTAACCTGCTGTGAACAGGCGGGCGGCAGGGGCACAGTTGAGGGACTCTGGGGAGGCTGCTCCTCAGCACGTCCCAGAGGCGCTATCTGCTGAGCCCCGGTAGCTGTTACCCAAGCCGGTGGGGGTTCTTCTGTCCTTTCTCTTCTCTGTGCCAAGGATCAGACCAATGAAACTGTGAGCCCCAGTCAGATATTTAGCAAATTTTCTGGCGGGCTATGAAGGGGATTCCTTGGCACGTTTTTCCCACTGCTTTTTCCTCCTGTCCTTCAGCTCTCTCCTGGGACTCAAGCCCAGCTAAAACTAGTGAAACTCAGGCTCTGATGTCTCATTGCAAACATTCATTGAGAGACAAAGCGATAAGAGGTGGATTTTTTAGGATCCAGAGAGAAGCCACACTTCAGGGTGTGAACCATTGCAAGGGCTTGCAAGGGCAAGGGCTGCAGTCATGGAATTAGGCCTGGCTAGGTTTTGTGAGGGGGTGGAATTCATATGCTAATGAGTGAGAGGACCATCCCAGCCATTGGGGAACCACCCACTCCTCCCTCTTCTGACCTTGTGCCTTGGAGCTGTCCTGCCACCTCTGGGTGGGTCTGTTGGCTTATAGACTGGGGATTAAGGTTTACTTGAATTTGACTTGTCATCTTGGACCCAATTGATTTTAATTGGCTTACATTATACCCTTGTGCTATGTCATTCTTTCAAAGGTTGTGCTCTGCTCCCTTCCCTCCTGTTTCATGCTCTTTTCCTGAGCCCCATCCAGACCCACAAGGTTGCCTCTACAATCTTCTGGAGAGACAACCAGAAAATAGCTGGCCTTGGGAGGGAAATACTCTATAATATGCAACCCCCTAATCCTACCCAGTACTGGTCACACTGGAGATCTTGGGGACGCCCAAACTCCAGTCCAGGGGGTCCCAGGAGGTCATCACGCCTTGACCTGCCTAGGGATCAGTCTTCAAAAGGTTGTCACGCCTCAACCTGTTCGGGGGGGATCCTCTAGTCCCAGGGGTCCCAGGAGGTCGTCACACCTCGACCTGCCCAGGGACCCAATCCTCGGGAGGCTGTCACGCCTCGACCTGCCTGGGGATTCGATCTCTAGGAGGCTGTCATGCCTCAGTCTGCCTGTGGATCTGCACCCTGACCCGGGGACGCCTGGCTCTCAGGTTGCAACAGTTCTGGGTAGGATAAGCTTCAGAAAGACTCACCCCTAAGGAAGTCCACCCATGGAAACATAAAGAAGCCTATTACCTGTGGGACTGTGCCCAGTCTCAGCAATAACTCAGGAGCCCAATGAGAACCCCATTGCCTTTCTGGAGAGGCTAAAAGAGGCGCTCCAGAAGTTTACCAACCTGGACTTAGACTCTTACAAGGGACGGGTGATTTTAAAGGACAAATTCCTGTCCCAATGTGCATCAGATATCAGAATTAAGTTACAGCAGCTACAACAGCAGGACCCTGCTGCCTCTTTAGATGAGATGGTCCAGACAGCCACCAATACCTTTTATAACAGAGAACAGGAGAAGGAGGCCAAGGCCCAGGAGAAGGAGAGAAAGAAAGAGACAAGGCATGCCTAGATGCTGGCTGCCCACCAGAGAAGCCCTATGGCAAACCCCGAGTCCTTGAAGGACAAGGCACAAAACAGATGCCTGATCTGTAGACAGGCGGGACATTGGGCCAAAGAGTGTCCAAACCATGACAAGTCTCCTAGAACGGCTTGCCACAAATGCCATCAACTGGGACACTGGGCGGCACTCTGCCCTCGGGACCCAAGAGCCTCAAGGTCAAGCGCCAAGCCTACCCTCACGATGGTTCAAGAGGACTGAAGCGGCCCGCTCCAGGCAACCCGCCTGTCACAGATAACCATCACGGGCTGGAGCCAAGGGTGCAACTGGATGTGGCAGGTAGGTCCCAGAATTTCTTGGTTGGCACAGGGGCTCCCTACTCTGTCTTGATCTCCTACTCCAGAGCCTTCTCCTCCCAAACCTGTACCATTTTGGGTGCTACAGGAACAGCAACTCCTAAAAGATTCACCTGAGCACTTCTTTGTTGCTGAGATGGACAAATATTTTCCCACCAGTTTCTGGTGGTCCCTGAGTGTCCTACCCCCTTATTAGGAAGAGATATACTCACTAAACTGGGGACCACCCTTGTGATGGGAAGTCTTTCAGCCCCCAGAGCTCTACAGCTCCTGGTTACTACTGAAGAACCCAATACACCTTCAATAGAGAGGGATCAAAAACTATGGGAAGACAAAATCAACCCCCAGGTGTGGGACCAGGGGATTCCTGGACGAGCCCACCAAGCTGAACCAGTCATCATTGTCCTCCAAGATCCCACTCGGTTTCCTAACCGGAAACAATATCCTCTGAAAAGAGAGGCTCGGGAGGGACTACAGCCTTTAATAGATAAATTCCTTGCTGGTGGGCTAATGGTCCCTACCAGTTCGCCATGTAACATCCCCATTCTCTCAGTAAAGAAAAAAGACAGAACCTGGCGACTGGTTCAAGATCTCTGGATCATAAATGAAGCTGTAGTCCCCCTCCATCCCACAGTACCCAATCCCTATGTAATCTTGGGAGAAATCCCACCCAGTGCCAAGTGGTTTACAGTCTTGGACCTCAAAGATGCATTTTTTTGCATACCACTGGCTAAAGAATCCCAATACCTCTTTGCCTTTGAGTGGGAGGCCCCAGGAGAAAAACACCAACAGATGACTTGGACGGTATTACCTCAGGGGTTCAGAGATAGCCCCCACCTGTTTGGACAGGCCCTTAGCTGAGATCTCCTAGATCTGGACCTGGGACCTAATGGGAAAACATTACAATACGTAGATGACCTACTAATCTGCTTTCCAGATGAGAAAAGTGCCCAACAACATGCAATTCAGGTTCTAAACTTCTTGGCAGAAAGGGGATATAAAGTCTCCCATGCTAAGGCACAGATGGTCGAGACAAAGGTCACTTACCTGGGAGTTCAGATTACACACGGGTCCAGGAGGCTGTCCTCTGATCGGGTGCAAGGAATCCTCCAGTTGCCCTCCCCCACGACTCGAAAACAATTGTGAGCTTTCCTGAGGCTAACTGGTTATTGTAGAACTTGGATACCCAACTACGGTCTAATTGTCCAGCCCTTATATGAAAGTTTAAAGGGACGAGATGATTCAATCCCACTGATGTGGGGAACTCCTCAAAAGAAGGCAGAGGCTACACTAAAACAGGCCTTAACTCAGGCACCTGCCTTGAGGTTGCCAGACCCAGAAAAAGCAGTCCAACTTTATGTCCATGAAAGAGAGGGAATAGCCTTGGGAGTGTTAACTCAAAGGTTGGGATCTGAGCCCCAGCCTGTAGCTTACTTACCCAAGAGGCTCGATCCAACTTCCCGAGGTTGGCCCCCCTGCCTTCGAAATCTTGCAGCTATTGCAATCATGATAGAAGATGCTTTAAAACTCTCCTTTGGGGGCAAACTAACTATTTTTACCAGCCACCAAGTAAAACAACTCCTAAATGGGAGAGGCCATTTATGGATGTCTAATCAAAGAATCCTCAGATATCAAGTAATGCTGATGGAAAATCCAGGCCTCACTATATCCCCTTGTGAGGTTCTTAACCCAGCCACCCTCCTCCCTACCCCCGAGGGCTCTCTCCCGTTTCACTCTTGTCTAGAAACCTTGGACCACTGGACAACACCCCGAGAGGGATTGTCAGAAGATCCTCTGACCAATCCTGAGGAAAGCTGGTACACTGATGGAGGCAGCTTTGTCTTGGATGGAAAAAGAGGAGCCGGGTATGCAGTAGTCTCCAGTTTTGAGACCATAGAGGCTAAGCCTCTGCCACCAGGTACTTCAGCCCAATTAGCTGAGCTCATAGCCCTGACTCGAGCTTTAGAGCTGGGAAAAGGAAAAAGGATAGCCATTTACACTGACTCCAAGTATGCCTTTCTGGTGCTACACGCACATGCGGCTGTTTGGAAAGAAAGGGGCCACTTGACCACCCGAGGGTCCCCAATCAAATATGGTGATCCGATTCTTCAGCTCTTGGAGGCAGTCCATCTGCCCACTGAGGTTTCAGTCTCCCACTGTAAAGGACACCAAAAAGGGAGCATGGAAGTGGCACGAGGGAACCAAGAGCTGATCAGGCAGCTAGGAGAGCAGCATTACAGAACCATGACCTAATAGGGATTGCCACTTTAGTTCCACAGACTAATTTGCCAGAAACTCCTTCATATACTGAAGGTGAGATTCTTAAAGCTAAGAGCGAGGGCTTTCAAGAGGATCATACGGGGTGGTTCCAAAAGGAGGGACTCCTTTTTCTGCCTGGAAACCGCCAGTGGAAGCTGGTTACCTCCTTACACGCCACCACTCATTTAGGAGAAAAGGCCCTCCAGAGATGACTAGAAAGGTCCTTCAGAGGAACAGGCCTCCAAACAACTGTAAGACAGGTGGTCTCCTCTTGTCCCACTTGCAGGGGACCCGGGTTTGATTCCTGGCAGGGAACTAGGTCCCACGTGCCACAACTAAAAAGCCCATGTGCCACCACTAAGACCCAGGGCAGCCAAATACACAGATAAATATTTTTTTAAATTAGACAAAGATATTATTACAAGAAAACTATAGATCAACATCATGCCTGAACACAGACACAAAAACCCTTAATAAAATATTAGCTTGGGACTCCCCTGGTGGTCCCGTGGTTAAGAATTCACCTTTCAATGCAACGGACTCAGGTTCAATCCCTGGCTGGTGAGGTAGAGCCCAAGTGCTCTGGGGCAACTGAGCCCACAAATCACGACGAGAGAAGCCTGAGTACTGCAACGAAGAGCCAACACGGCCAAAACAGAAGACTTAGCTGATTGAATCCACCAGTGCAGAAAACAAATAATCCACCAGGAATAAGTATCCCAGGATTACAAAGCTTAATTTAACATGAGACTGTCAATCTGTGTAATTCACTATGCTAATGAAATAAAAGAGAACATATAATCCTCTCAATAGAAGCAAAAAAATGATTCTACAAAATTCAACACTCATTTATGATAGAAACGGCCAGTAAAGTAGGAATGGAAACCAGAATGCTCAAAACCACAAAACATTTTTGAGAGAAATAAAGAAGATCTCAGAAACAGAGAGCTACACCATGCTCCTGGATTGGAGGGTCCTGGTTCTCCTTGCGGCGGTCTGGACAGCCAGGCTGATTGAGCAGCAAGCGTCATGTGTGAGCTTTGCTTCCAAGGAACTGCAGCTCAGTCCACTCCCTCAGCCCTCACCCCTCGTCGGCTGCCAGCAGGATGCCCTGCTGTCTCCCTTGGAAGAATGCAGCAGCCTTCTGGCCGGGCCCTCCCTCCAGTCCGTTACTGAGATTTCAACCAGACACGTGCCAAACAGGCACACACCTGGCCCTACTCAAAACTGGGCCGGAGACCAAGCTCCTCCCGCGGCCTGAGGCCTCACTTCCGCCCTCCGCTCTCCCTATGCGCCCCAGGCCACTCTCCGCAGGCATGCTCCATGCACTGAGGGTGCCCGATCCTCCCAGCCCTGCTCTGCAGCTGGCTACCCCAGGTGAGTCGAAGACCACCCACCCCCACCGCCACCCCCTGTGTCGTCTGTCACCCCACGTCAGGCCTCTCTGGTGATCTTGTGCACACCGTCCTGCCTGCCTGGAGGGCAGGGATGCCAAGGCCTCGTCCTCACGTCCTCACAGAGCGGCTTTGGAATGAATGGGCCAGGAGAGCAGGGTGGTGGACAGGGCTGTGCCGATGCCGGCGGGTCCCCTCTGTGGGGCTAGGACTGAGGGGTGAGCCCACAGGACTTACACACGCATGCCTCAGCACCCCAGCGTCACTCCTGCCCAGGCCCCGGACCCTGCAGGGGACCCTCAGGGGTCCGCCCAAGCCAGTGCTGGAGCCTTGCCCAGCAGCCTCACCTCCTGGGTTGTTTACGAAGGACCAGGAGTCCCAGGTGCCTGAGGCTGGGCCCTGGCCGCGCCTTTGTGTAGGGCATGGGGGAGTTAGGACATTGTGCACAGGCGTGCTCCTGAGCAAACCTCCATGGCCAGTGTCTGAGGGACCCTGAGCAAGCCAGCTCCCATGCCATTCTCAGGGCCGTGCTGTCTGGGCCCCAGCAGCCTGCACTTGCTGGGAATCAGAGGAATGGCCTGAAGGTCACTGCACAGACCGGACCCGCCCCAGGCTGCAGCCAGAACCCAACGCCGCCTCTGAGCTCCCCTGTGAGGAGAGGACCCCGGGAGGGGAGGGATGGGACCGGGGCTGCAGAGCTGAGCACTCCGCCGACTGGCAGGCCCTGCCTGCCTGCAAAGCTTGTCCTCAAAGCTAGAAAAGACTGCGTCTGATGGAGCAGCCATGTCCAAGGCCGAGTGCTGGGGTCATAAAGCCCAGAGGGTCCTCGGGAACAAAATGACTTCTCCCTTCATTTCAAAACACAGTAAAAGCTAGGATGAATCTGTTAAATATCATGGAAGGAAAAGAAATTCAGTAGAACCAGATGAGGCAGACATGGGGCACTTAGCCAGGCATGCTTGTGAATGGAGACAGACAGACAGACAGATAGGAAAAAGTGCCTGGAGCATCTGAGAGCCTTGGCCCTGGCCTGGCTGGCCCTGTCCTGCCTCCTGCCCAGGATGTCCTGCCCTGACACCTGCTTTCAGGGAGCTAGGGTCTTGATACTCACCCTAGAAGCTCTGCCTCCCCCAAGCTGACCTCGCCTGGGGAGGAAGGGAGGGTGGGGAGAGAGGAGGTCCAGGGTTGAGACTGGGGTGGACTTGGCTCCCACCGAGGAGGCACTGCCCGCTGAGTCCGGAGCAGGAAGTGAAGACCGCAAGGAAACTCAGGCAGGCGTTTGGGGCAAAGTCTGCTGGGAAAGCCGGGAAAGGAGGCGCCCGCCCCTGCACCTAGACCCACCCACCTGGGTCAGCCAGGAGACGTGCCCAGGAGGGAGGCGGTCTTCACCACCCGCATGCCCACAGATCGGGGACCCCAGGAGGGCCCCGGCCCTGGACACAGCCCTGGGCTCCGTGCAGGGTCCTCAGCTTGGCGCGGGTTCCATGGAGCCCAGAGCGGGGCCTGGCTCCGTGTCAGTCAGTGTGGCGGGGGGCGGGGGCAGCAGTGAGCCTGCCCAGGGCCCCAGGCCCTCCCAGAGCCTGGGGTCCCACCTTCTGCAGCCCCATTCCGCCCGGGAACTCTGCGCTGGGCCTGGGGGCGGGAATCAGATGTGATACTAGACGGGCTAATGCATCAGGACCTCCTCAGGACGAGGATGCTAATGCATCAGGACCTCCACCCTGGGCGGGAGGGGATGGGCTCAGACGGTGGGGACCTCGGGCTGCAGGTCCCTGTCCCTCGTCAGCAGGCCTAGAGCTATCCCAGCAGGCACGTCCAGATCGAGGACTCCAGGGCAAACCAAAGGGGAAGAGTCTGGACACGGGACGGGCAGAGCCCGCACACTTGCAGCAAGGACACTAGAGCCCAGAGAATACGAGCTGCTCTGTGACGGCTCAGCTAGGAGGCGGTGCCCCACCTGGAACCGGCCTGCCCGGCACGCAGGCTGGCCTGGGGAAGGAAAGGCCCCTCAGCTCAGCGGGCCAGTGCCTCTTGCGAAGGGAGGGCACAACAGCTGGGGCAGGCCCAGGGGCTGACGGCGGGAGGGGGCCTGCTGCGAGGGGCACGGAGACTGCCCCCGACGGCGCCCTGCCTCTGCACGCCGACACCGCCTCCTCTGGCTCAGAGGGCAAGGCCGGTACCAGCTGTCCCCGGCGGTGGCCGCCTTTCCACCTGCAGTGGCTGTGGCCCTGGCCTTGACCCGACCCCGCCGTGGGACCCGGACGGCCCAAGGGGAACCAAGGAAAACCATGGGCCACCCTGCCAGCTCCTGGGGAAAAGCTGGCAGCGTTCCGCCCTCCTAGGGTTCTGGTGCCCCCCCCACCTCCCCCAGGGATGAAGGGCTGATGGTGACAGGCGATGGGCAGCATCTTACTTTTCAGGCTTCTTTGGAAGGGGGCTGATCTGCAGGGCCCATGCCTGAAGCCCCGGCTCTCTGTTCTCACTGAAGTCACCAGCCTCCCAGGACCAAGTGGGGAAGGGAAGGGGATGGTAAATGACACAGCCGAGATGCAGTGGGTGGCTCGAGGGCGCCCCCAGACGGGCCGGGGGAGCAGGCAGCCAGGGCTGGCCCGAGGGAGCGGCGTGCGGCACGGGCTGGCTCGCAGTGACACTGGTCATCTGGGCAGGGCCGTCAGGCAGGGGTGAGCTGGCCGACCGCAGAGGCCTCTGAGGCGGGGGGTACCTGCGGGTCTGAAGAGATTCCCTGCCCCCCGTCCCCCGGGCCTCTCCCCCGCTGATCTCAGGACGAGTTCTGCTTTGAGGCAGTGGCAGTTGCAAACAGCACACCCTTTGAGGCTTAGAGAGAAGTTCCACCCCAGGGAAGCCCTCGGCCGAGGCCCGGGACCAAGAGAAAACCCCGCAGGCCTGGGGCTTAACCACAGACGCTGATGTCTCCAACTCTGGGAGCTGGACGTCCGAGGTCAGGCCCAGGCCAGTCTGGTTCCTGGCGAAGGCCCCGTCCTGGATTGCAGGCGGCCACTTCTGTGTGCTCACATGAAGCTCTGCTTTCTTCTCAGGATGCCTGAGGTTAACACCTGCCCGGGAGACCTGTGTTTCAGCCCCACGCGGGCCCCCGGGTGCACACATCAGATCTCCTTCCCTTGTAAACATCCTGCACCCCAAACTTGTCTCAGCGTCAGCCTCTGAGGTCTGAGAAGAGGCGATACCGTGCGGTTTGGAGCTGGGTTACCCACTGGCCCTGGGGGCAGGGAGACGGCAGCCCTGGCACAGGGGTGGTCTCGTCCTGTCTGGGCGCTGTTTGACCAGGTGGGTTGGGGAGGGGCGGAGGGAACAGTGGGTTTGAGATGCAGGAACAGGAGCAGCTGCAGGGGATGGGCCAGGAGGCTGGGGCCAGGGGTGAGGCCACCGCTGGCCACAAGAGGAGCAGCCCCAGAGCAGGACAGGAGCAGGCCTGGGCCCGCTGACTGCAGAGGTGGTCGGGCCCCAGAGGAAGGCCGCCTCCCCCAGTGAGTGTGCACAACAGACTCCCCACCTGCCGCCACCACCAGCCCGCAGGCCCTCGCTCCGTGGCTGTGCTCAGGGAGGGGCAGGGAGGACCAGGCTGCAGGAACTCAGGCCCGCAGCTGACACTGCCCCCAAGCCACGGTGGGACACAGAGAGCTGCTGACCATGGACCCCTGCCAGGACCGCTCATGGTGGGCGATGGGGTCACTTCCTGGTCTCCAAGCACAAAACTGGGACGGCCACGTGCAGACATCCAACTCCCTCTCTGGGGTCGGAGGGCAGGCAGGAAGGCCAAGGGTGAGACTGACGCCTCTGCCCCGCCGCCCAGACGACAGATCATAGACAGTACCTTGGGGAGGGTGGGGACGGGCACCCCTCGAGGCCCTGAAGCTGCGGGGCGGTCCCCTCAGGGGCAGTGGTCCCACCCTATCACCCCCGACTCAGAACCAGGGTTTCCCGAGCACGCCACCTGCTCCCAGGGAGCCACAGGCTCGTGGTGCGGCCTCGAGGGTGCAAGTCAGGAACGGGTGGGAAGACTTCCTGCCAGGACCAGAGGCCCTGCAGCCCCTCCCAAGAAACGACATTGTAACTCGGGACAAGGAGCCCAACAGGCCAGGCACCCTGACCACGGTGACAACACGGTGCAGTCGGGGGACACATGGGGACAGGAGACACGCCAGGCCAAGGTCAGGGCCCCCACTCCAGAGGCTTAGGGTTAGGGGGCCCGGGGCCGAGGCCCGCAGGGACACCCCCGCTGAGTCACGGGCAGAGGACTGCAGCTCCGACACGGCCACTGGGCATTGGACAGCGTCCACCCCTGAGCGCCACCGGCCAGGACAGGAGACTGGACGTGGAGTGGGGGTGACCTGTGTGGACGGGAACCCTCCAGCTCCCGCCCAAGACCTGCCGCGCACCCGCCTCCTCACCACCCGTCCACCAGAGCGCCACTGGGCAGGAGACAGACTGGACACGGCGGGGAGACCTGTGTGGACGGGCACCTTCTAGCTCGTGCGCCCGCCTTCTCACCACCTGCCACGTCCTCCCCTCACCAGCCCCGCTCCGGCCCGCCCGGGGCCCCCGATCATCCCCCGAGTGTCAGCGGCCGGTGGGAGCCCCCACCTGCTCCTGCCGGCCACCTGAACCGGCTGGACGCTGCTCGGTGCTCATGTTTATTTATAAACTGGATCCTAAAAACGTTTCTAACAAACAGTTCAAATAACGTGTGTCCCGACGCGCTCCGTCCACTGTACGGCCTGTTTCTCGGGCAGTGGAGAGACTGCGTGGAGGATTCTGGGAGGCTCAGCCACGAGGAGCCTGGTGCCCTTCCTGTGGCTCCCGCTGGACCGCAGGGCTGCTGCTCCTGGGACACGTGCAGGCTGCTCACTGTGGGTCACCAGAGCCTGCAAGCATGGTCAGCCACTCAGGCTTTCATCACCGCCATGAAGGAGGCCTGCGGGAGGAGGGCACGAGGGCTGGGAGGCGCTGCCCTGGCTGGCGGGAGACCAGCCTCACCTACTGCAGGCCCGCCACCACCCTGAGAATCTCTGCCTGGGGCTCCGGGCAGGGGGACAAGGGCCCCTCCTGTCCCAGGGCCCAGCCCAGCCTGCGGGGTGGCTGCTGGGAGGGGCTGGGAGGCAGCTAAGACCCCAGGGCACTGGGAGGGCCCTCCCCTCTGCACCCAACACACACCTCCTGGAGGGGCTGCCCCAGCATCTCCTGGCTGTGAATGGAGCGCCTGCAGGAGAGGAGGCCACTGTCACCCTGGGCCTCCCCGCACCCTGGGGCGGGGGGCAATGAGCTCCAGGCCCCTCACTCACCCTGGGCCTCCCTGCACCCCGAGGGCGTGGGGTAGGGGACAGTGAGCTCCAGGCCCCTCACCCTGGGCCTCCCCGCACCCCGGGGCGTGGGGTGGGGGGCAGTGAGCTCCAGGCCCCTCACCCTGGGCCTCCCCGCACCCCGGGGCGTGGGGTGGGGGCAGTGAGCTCCAGGCCCCTCACCCTGGGCCTCCCCGCAGCCCGGGGCGTGGGGTGGGGGGCAGTGAGCTCCAGGCCCCTCACCCTGGGCCTCCCCGCAGCCCGGGGCGTGGGGTGGGGGGCAGTGAGCTCCAGGCCCCTCACCCTGGGCCTCCCCGCAGCCCGGGGCGTGGGGTGGGGGGCAGTGAGCTCCAGGCCCGTCGGCTCTCCTCCCACAGGCCTCGTGCTCTGCGGGACAGGTGCGAGTCAGGCTGTGCGGGTGACTGGGAGACACCCTGGGGTGGGAGTGCTGGGGACACGCCCCACACTCACACACAGCCGCGTGCACAGGCACACACGTGCAGCCCCGGCGCCCACCTGTCGATTCTGGTCTCCACAGTCAACGTGAAAGCACCCTCTGTGTCCGGCAGGTAGGTGGAGGGCACGATACGGTAGGCGCCGGCGGGCAGGTGGCAGAGCCGGCTCACCTCCTGGGCGTAGCAGTGCGGCACGCAGCTCAGCAGAGGCTCCTGCAGCAGCAGGGAGGGTGCGTCCTGGCCCCCGCCATCCGCCGGAACCTAGGGGAGGCCGGGGCTCAGACAGCAGGCCCGCCTGTGGGCGACCAGACCGGCTGCGGCCGCCAGGACCGCAAAGGCCTGTCCCCTTTCTGCAGCCTCGACCCGGCTTCCTTCCCGGTGGGGCTGCCCTGGCTGGGGGCAGCCGGCAGTTGGCCTGGCCCTCGTCACACGCCAGGCCCCTCACGGGGCCCCACTGCCCACATGGCCCCCTGCCTGGGGACCTGCAGAAGCGCCGCTGTGCCGGCCGCCCCGGGCGGGCATCTCACTGTCGTCCGTGCCCTGGCCCTTCTCTCGAAGCCCCTGGGCACCGGCCCTGAGTGGCCTGAGTGGAGCATGGCCACAGTGTGGTGCCCACGGCTGTCGGGTCCCCAAGGGCACAGGAGCTTCTCGAGAAGAGCCGCCCCCACCAAGCCCCACGACAGCACGGCTCTGGGCCACCTTCTGGCCACACCCTCCTCGGTGCACCGGCCCCTGCCCAGCCCCATCCTCAAGCGGGGCCCCCAGAAGGGGTGGGGAGTCTGTGACCTCTGGCATTCACCTCCCCCTCAATACTCCAACTGCAGGTCTGCAAAGGACGTCCTGCCTGTATTTCAGAAGGGCAGACAGGCCGGGAAGGCACTCTGGGTGGCGCTGTGAGCCCCTGGCCTTCTCGCGGCTGCCTGCCACCTGACCCTGGGTGGCCCCAGGACCCAGGGCCAGTCTCCCCTCTGTGGGGCCCCAGCTCCCACTGTGCATGGCTGGGGAAATGGCACTCTCTCCCGAGAGCCTCCCTTCTCTCCTGCCTGGGACTCCACCTGCCTTGAGCTCCTGGGCTCTGAGCGCCTCGGGACCCCGCTCTAAGTCTCCTTTCTGGTCCAGAAGCCCTCATGGGCAGGTAGAGCATCTGTCTGTCCTGTCTGAGGCGGTGTGGGCCACCCCTCCCTCCCTGCTTGTCCCCGCGAGAACAGGTCCCCGCTGGTCCAGGCACTCGGTGGGTGGGGGGCCGGGGATTCATGTGGCCTTCGGGAGGCTCCTGCTCAACCCTGTGCCCAGAGCGTCCTGTGGGGGCTCCTGGCTGGAAGCACAGATCTGGGGGCAGCTCAGGACTCAGGTGGGCTTCCCTGGTGGCTCAGCTGGTAAAGAACCCGCCTGCAGTGCAGGAGACCTGGGTTCGATCCCTGCGTTGGGAAGCTCCCCTGGAGAAGGGAACGGCTCCCCCTCCGGTGTTCTGGCCTGGAGAGTCCAGGTCGCACAGAGTCGGACACGGCTGAGCCACTTCCACACCTCACACGGGGCCCGGGTGTGCAGCTGCTCTGAGCCCGGGTGAGTGGACAGGCCTGCCCGAGCTGCCCGGTGACCCTGGGGCCCCGGGCCCCACGCGCCGCCCGCCGCCTGCCTGGAAGACGTGGAAGCCGATGGGGAGGCACTGGAGGTCGCGGCAGTGCTGGCGCAGGGAGATGCGCACGCAACGCGGGCCCGCGCCCTGCGGCACCGATAGCGGGAAGCGGGGGTTGCTGGGGTAGGAGGCGAAGTTGCGGCTGCCCCCCGCGGTCCGGCCGGCCCTCCAGGAGCCCCGCAGTCGCACGGTCTCCCACTCGCCCGCTGGCGGCACCTCCCGGGGGCCGGGGCTCGGGGCGGCTGGCTGGACGGCGCTGCGGGGACAAGCAGGAGGCGCCGGTGAGCGAGCCGCCAGCGCGGAACCGCCCCGCCCCGCCCCGGCCCGCCCCTCACCTGAGCGCGACTCTCCCGGTGGAGAAGACCCGGAGCAGGAACTGCCCCGGAACGTCCTTCAGGAAGGTGCTGGGCACGGCCAGGTAGAAGCCCGGGCTGAGCTCACAGCGCAGGTGCACCTCGCGATCGTAGGCGTGGCATGCGGTGCCCGCCACGGGGGGCGCGGACAGGGCCCTGGGCAGGTTGACCCGCCGCTTCTCCACCTGCAGGGAGGCCCCGGAGCGCCCGTCAGAGCCGGGGGGCCCCCCCCTGGAGTACCCAGGCCTTCGGGTCCCTCCCTGAGAACCTGCAGCTGAGTCCCACGTGAAATACACGTGCCGGTAAAGACACGTGGCTGATGCCATCTGGGCCTGCCAGGCTTGCCAGCAATGCTGTGACCCAAGACACCGGGACCTCCCATCCGCATTGGAGGGGAGGGGGTGAGGGAGCGGACAGGACCTCCCAGGGGCATGTGCGCAGAGCCACGGCTGGACCGCCCCCTGGAGCCCTCCCAGCAGCTCTGCTCACTGGAGGGCCCCCCCACCCGCCACCCGCCACCCGCCAGGCTGCTTCCATGCTGTGTGCCTTTGGCCAGAAGACACAGCCAGGCTGGGGGAAGGAGGCGAGTCCCGTGGACTCAGATCTGACGGGGTGGGGGTGGAAAGGGGACTTGGGGGGCTCCGGGGGCTCAGGCCTCCATGTCCCACGGGCAGGGCTACCTTCCAGAGGTGCAGGCCCACGGCCTGGTAGTCTCTGCCTGGGCGGCCGGCTGCGCGCACCCGCGGCCTCTGCAGGACGCCCACGTACACCTCGCTGGGCTCGCAGACCCGCAGCCAGAACTTGGGGTTGCTGGGGAAGCCGCTGTTGTTCCGGCAGCCTCCTGCCGACTGGCCCTTGACCCAGGCCCCGGGCAGCTCCTGAGTGTGGCACAGCACCTTTCCTGGGCGGGGATGCGCCGCTCAGACGCAGGGATGGGGTCCCCCTCACGCCCCCAGCCCCACTTTGGCGTCAGGACCCCTGCACCGTGAGGACATCCCACCCGGCCACCTGTCCCCCCCGGGGCAGCGGGGATGGGACCATCGCTCCGCCCTCAAGAGAAGCCGGAGTGAGGCGAGAGTGGAGCCGGTGGCCCGCCCCACTTCAGAGGGCGGGCGGTTTGCCTGGGCCTCCCTCACCTGAGTGCAGGCTCTGCAGGTGGCCAGCCTCCGTGCTGGGGAAGCCGATAGTGACCTCGTCAAACTCCCGCAGAAACTCGTCCTCCTCCACCCAGAACTCCCCGTCCTGCAGCTGCGACAGCAGCTCCGCCTGGGCCGCCGGCTCCACCTGGCTCCACCCTTCACCCCTGCAAGGAGCCCCCTTCAGCGGAGCAGAGGCCCGGGAGCAAGCGCCCACCTGCAGCCCAGGGGGCATCCTCCGTCCGTGGGTGCCCTCAGGACAGGCCCCAGCCCTCAGCGTTGCTGGGGTCCCGGGGCCCAGCACGAAGCCAGCCTCCCAAGGCCGTCTGGGGCCCTGCACAGAGCAGGCAGCCCACGAGCAGGTGCCAAGGGGGCTGTGCCAGAGACCAAGCAAACACTGTCCTGACCATGGTCCAAGCCGCAGGCACCGGGCACGCTCACGGTCGAGACGGCTCTTGGCCACGGTGCCCCCCGCCCTCCACGGCCCACACGGGCAGAGTGAGGCCCAGAGCGCCTGCCTGCACTCACCCCTCCCTCCAGGGCCCCTGCCAGCACCGCCGGCCCCAGGGGTTCTGAATGCGCAGCAGCAGGACGCTCTGGCCGGCCAGATCCTGGAGCTCTCGCAGATCCGACACGATGAAAGCATGAAACTCACCCAGCTCCCGGGTCCCTGGGGGAGGAACAGCCGCAAGGTCCACACCGAGCGGACACAGGCCTGCCTCCTTGCCCGGGACACACGGCCGCCGTCTGCAGCGCACAGGCGCAGTGTCCTGACCATGGCGGGCAAGTCAACCGGGGCGTGACCTGGTCCAGCGAGGCGCCAGCGGGAGCACCTGGCCTTGGATTTGGGCTCAGCTGCCACCAGGCCTGCAAACCGCCTTCTCTGGGCCTCGGTCCTCGCCCGGATAACACTTAGGACAAAAGTCCTGTTATAAAAATAATCTTAAACATGAAAGCAATTGTGCACAAAGATGCTCACTGTGATATCATCTCTAACAACGTGAAACTGGAAAGACCATAAATACGGGTCTTTAAGGGACGGACTCAGAGAAACACGGCAGATTCAGGGATTACGTAGGATCCTGACAGAGTCCACGCAGCGCACAGAGCGATACATGACACAGGACACGTGCGTCTCGCGAAGAAAGCAGCTGAGAAAGGGCACTGACGAGTCAGAGCGGTCAAGTTTGGGCGACTTTTTCTTTCAACAGACTTGCTTCATGAGCACGTGTATCACCAGAGTGGAGACCTGAGCACTGGTTTTGCCCGGTCACCAGCGGGGCCAGAGATGGTGCCACCACTCTGCGTCCTGGGGGCCCCAGTGCAGACGCCCCTCTCACCCTGGAGGCCAGTCCTGGTCAAGGGAAGGTGGGACACTGCCCTCCGGAGAAGCCCGGTCAGGAGGGAAGCGCACACCTGGGATACCAGCTCTGAGGACAGAGGTCCTCTCTCGACTCAGTCCCAACAGGACCTGGCTACAAAGCTCCGGCAGGAAGCAGCGAGGGCTCAGGCGCGCAGGCTGAGCTCCACCCTACCTGTCCTGGGGCCGAGCACCGAGCAGCTCAGCAGACAGCGGTCCTTCAAGCTGAGCAGCTGCCGGCAAGTCCTGCGTTCTGCACCGCGGGGCCTGTCCTGCTGGCCACTGGATCCGGCCACGTCCTTCAGGTTCCACCTTTCGGCCAGGCCACCAGTGAGGTCCACCAGGGCGTCTGCCACCTGCCCCGCCCACAGCTGTTCATAGGAGCCGTGGACCCTGGGGGACGGCCAGGCGGCGTGAGGCCCGGCACTGGGCCCCCAGCCCTCCTGTCCCCCCTGGCCTGCCTCTGACCCACCTCGATCACCTCTCTTTCTGCCCCACCCTGTCCCCACCACGTCCAGGCACAAGCTCGCCTCCAGGGCACAAGGCCCACGCAGGCTCCAGTAGGAGTGGGCACAGTGGCCGTGAGCACACCCCTCCGCCTCTCACGATCAAGGCCCTGGGCCTGACGCGAGGCTTACGGAGGGGCTCACTCCTGCCACGAAGGCCCACCTCCCAACCCAGCCTCCTTCAGCACAACCACCAGTGCGTCCAGGGAGGGCATCCGTGGTCTCAAAACCACAACAGACAACCCTGACGCCTCGGACGCCTCACTCCTTCCCAGCGACCTGCAGAGAGGCCGCCTGTCCCCAGAGAACCAGGTGGGCAGAGAGACTTGTCTCACTTGGGTTTGAGGAAAGAGAGGACAGCGTGCACCCTCTCTTTAGAGGCGACGCCCCTGTGCCTGACCGTGATGTGAGGGCAGAGCAAGGGGGCACGGGCCAAGGGGACAGCAGCCCACGGGCCAAGCCTCAGAGCTGCGGTCTCTGGACGGGCCAGCCCACCCTGGAAGGCCTCAGGGCCCACAAGGGCACTGCGGCCCGGGACCCCTGCCCGCCCGCCCAGCCCCTCCACGCCGGCCGGCGTACTTGGCGTAGACCTTCTCCAGTAAGGGGAGCCAGAACACATCCTCTCTCTGGCACCGGGAGAAGCAGAGTCTCCCTGCAAGACAAGGCAGACGGTCATCTACGGTCACCTCCACCCAGCGTCCAAACTGCCACACTCGGCAGGTGAAGGAGCCCCGGTACGTCTGGTCGAGCCAGCTCGGCTGTCCCGGAGGGAAGACCTAGCGCACGTGGGGGGAGGCAAAAGCAGACGGTGAGAGAAGGCCCAAGGTGGCGCGTCCCAGCCCCGGCCAGAGTGTGACCGCGCCGGACGCTGCCCCCCGGCGCGCGCCTGGCTGTCCGACTCGTGTGAACACCACTCGGGGGACAGGAGGTCTCAGACCTTCCAGTGAAAGGTGCCAGGGCCGCTCTGAGCGACCGGGGCCTCCAAAAGCGCTAGCCAGCCATCATGAGCTCGCGTCCCCGGGGAGCGCAGGCCCTGAATCCATGACCAACGTGACTTCAGAGGCCTGCGTGGCGGAGGTGGCAGCTACCCCAGCTGCAGCCTGGGCACAGCTCCGCCAGCGCCCGGCCCCTGCTCATGGCTGGGGCTGCGATTCCGGCCCAGGGCTGAGACAGGAGGGGTCTGCGCCCAGACGGCCCCACTGCGTCCCAGCTCTGCCCTTGCCAACTGGGACGCGACCATGGTTTCAGCGCCTTGTTTGTAAGAGGGGGTCCAGGCCAGCAAGGCCTGTGAAAATGAAAGCTGGCAACTGTAGTGGGCTTGGCCCAGCACCGGGGACATGGGAGCCGCTGGGAAAGGGGTCAACACTGCTGCTTTCACTGGTCACACTCAGCCAGGCCGCGAGTGCTCCTGGGGAAGGAGTCTGGGCGGCCTCCTATTCCTGTGGGGTCCGCCTACATCTGAAACAGTTCTAACCACCTTTTGCCAATTGATGTTCAAAATCTATAAGAAAAGAGAACCACCACCCCAACTAGCCAGGAAACTTACTCCAAACCAGCACAGGATCCCTCAACTGGCCCTCTCCTACTTTGGGCTGGCGTGTTTGTCTTTTTCTTCCAAATGCCTGCCAGGGACTTCCCTGGTGGTCGGGGGCTAAGCCTTCATGCTTTCAATGCAGGAGGCTTGGATTTAATTCCTGGTCAAGGAACTAGATCCTACATGCTTCAACTAAAACCCAATGCCGTCAAACTAAAACATATATATACACGTGTGGGTGTGTGCGCGTGCGTGTGTGTGTGTGTGTGTCTGTGTGTGTCACACATACATGGCTGGCCCAGGGCTCGGGAGATGGTGGAGCAGGTGCAGCAGAAAGCGCCCTGCCAGCCCCTGCGGGAGAGGGGGCCGCTGGGCCTGATGGCGGAGTGCCCTCCCCGCCCCGCTTCCTTCCTACATGGTCAGACAGGGAGAGAGAGGAGGAGAGACAGCCGCGGGCGGCAGGCAGACACCTGGTCCAGGAGGTGGCGGCTCTTCTGCAGGGCGGCGCAGGCACACAGGAACCAGCAGTCCCCCAGCAGCCCTTGCTTCACCTGCCCTTCCTGTGGGCTACCTGCAAACAGCCGGGGCGTGGCGCAGATTTCCTGAAATAAGAAAATCGTCCAGAGTGATATCATGCTCGGGAGCTGCCGGGAAACCAAGAGCAGAGGCCTCGTGTGGCAGGGTTGGGGAGGAGCTCTTCCGGGCATCCACGTTGCCTAAGAGGGCACGGGAAATGGCTGGCCTCTTGCAGCCAGTACCCGTCAGCCCCTCCAGGCTGCACATCAGCCTGTCCAGCTTGGATTCTGGGCTCCCTGTCTCCGCCGACCTTCCTTGATTGGCACCCCCCCAACTCTGGACAAATCCCACCACCCTCTTTGTGCAACCGTGAAATGTTGGTCTAGAAAACGGTTTCCCTTTAAATTCACAAAGGCAGGTTTCAAGAGGGTCTTCCGTACCGCTTCTCTACAAGGCTGAGCTCTCCACACCCTAGATGAGTTGACCTTCCTCCTGCTCTCCTGAAAACACCCAGGTCCCTCTGAGCAGCGGCTGCGCCTGGGGCTCCACCGGAAGCCCCCTGGCCTGACCCCTGCTGCTCTCAGTGTCTGAGTCCATACATGCCCCCCCACCCCCAGTCCTGCAGGCGGGATCCCACCAGCACAGGCCTGGGAGAGGAGGCCCGCTGCTTCAATGCCCTGTCCCTGGGCACTGCTTCCCCTCCCGGCGCTTCACTGACCATCTCCTCCGAGAGCTGCTCCCCCCACTTCCTCCCTCCTGTTTCTTACAACACCCCCTTGCTTCCGAGCAGGTCCACAGCCCCAAAACCGCTCTGCATCAGTGTCACCTCCGTGTCGTCACCTCCCACGGGCATCCTCTGTGCTCCTCTTTCCTGACACAGTGGCATAAGAACTGCAGCTCCCCTGTGCCCAACAGCCCCCTCCTGGCATCCACGACTCCACGTGCTCGGGCTGTCCTCTCCCCTCTCTGCCTGCTGCTTCTCAAGTCTGCTTGTCAAGGCACCTGTGGTTCCTTAAGGTTTGGTTCCAAGCTGTCTCTTCTTCTCTGCCCCTACTTTCTCCAAGATGCCCTCCCAGACTCCAGACAGTAAGCCGTCTGTGCGGTCCCTGTTCCCAGGAGCATCATCTAACCCGCTCCTCCTGAGCTCCTGGCTCTCACACCCACTTGCCTACCGTCAGCTCTGCTTGAACCTGTGAGAGCAAAACCCAAGCCTACACTTCCAGCCCACCTCCCATTTCTGCAGCACATCAGCCAGGACCCCCACCCCACTGGTGCTCAGGCTAGAAATCTAGAAATTCTTGATCCCCTCTTCATCCTCACTCTCTACTTCCAGTTGGTCACTAAGACCTATGAATCCTGGCTTGGACATCTCCCTTAAATCTGCCCATGCCAGAGCCCCAGCCTGAGGCTGTCGCACTAATCTGAGCCCCTGCCTCTTTCTCCAGGACCACCGCAACGGCCACCTGCACTCTTGCCCTCTGGACACTTGGCTGAAGAGTGAGCTTCTTAAAACAAATCCAACCGAATCACTCCTCTGCTAAAAACACCCCAATGGCCTCCCACTGCACCTAGAGTCCACTGGCCTAGCTGATCAGGCTCGTTGCCCCTTGGAAACAGGCCCTCGGTGCTGTCCAAGGAAAGCCAGTTCTGGTTCTCTTCCAGGGCGGGTGCATGCTGAGGTCTCCACGAAGGCTGGGTGCACTTGGGGAGAACAAGGTTGCTCCGGGGACAGCCTCATTCAGCGGATACTCCATTTCTAAAGCTATCACACAGCACACTGGGCTGGAGCATGCCTCTAAACTGCCACCTTGAGATGTTTACACCTGAAAGGGCATGAGGTTCACCACATGCGTGCAGCGTGCAGAACAAAACGGCTGTGGCTTTGCAGGCTCAGTCTGGCCCTTCCAGAGGAGCAGGAGAAACAGAGCAAGACTGCTTGTGGTCAGAAGAGACCTGCAGACTAGAAGCCCTTCACAGCAGACCCAAGTGGGGCTGAGTTTGCCGTGTGCCGAAGCGCCCAGCTCGCGGGGCCGTGAATCCCCTGCGGAAGGGAGCGCTCTCAGGTGGGGGCTGTGAGCTCGGGTCCAGCACACACGGAGCTGGTTGGGGGATGGGCAGGGGAGCCCTCTGCTGAAGACAGCGGGAAGCGGGCCTGGAAACGCGGCGCGAGACCCCCGAGAGCCCCCCCTCCGCCCCCGCCCGCCCCACCTGGGGCCGCCTCCAGGTGATCTCCTCGCGGAACTGGGCCAGCGGCGTGGAGAAGCTGGAGAAGAGCGAGGAGTCCGAGGCCGGGAAGGCGGCGTCGCGGAAGAGCTCCTTGGCCGGCGCCCGCATCTTGGGCACCCCGGGCGCCCATCTGCAGCCCGCGACCCGGTGCCGAGCGCAGCCGAGCGGGCACGCGGCCCCGGAGGGAAGGGCGAGCCGGCCGCGCGCGGTCCCACTTGCCCGCGCCCCCTCGCCCGGCCAGGCTCCGCACCCCCGGCCCCCCAGGCCCCCAGCCCCGCGGCACCCACAGCGCCCCCGGCCCTGGTGCCCGCCCGCCCCGTCGCCCCGGTAACCGTCGTCCCAGCAACCAACCAGGCGCGGCGCTCCTGGTCACGTGGCAGGATGGCCCCTCCCTGCGGGCGCCGGAAGTCGCGTCACCGAGCCGTGCGGCAGTGTTGGTTGTGCCTCTCCTTCCAGGGCTGGGGGGCGGGGGGCGCTTGGAGGTGTCTCAGCCGAGACTCACGCCTGGGAGTCCGGCGCCAGCGTCTCCTCGAACCGGTGTGGTTCGGGCTGGGGCGTGGGGACAGCCTCCTGAGGCTGAAGGGACCGGCAAGGCCGCCTCGAACGACGTCGACCCGCGGACTACAAGTCCCAGCATGCTGCGCTGCCTCCCACAATGCACTTCTCCCAGCCCCAACGCGGGGGTGTCTGGGAGCCAACGGGACGCCCTCGGGAAGGCCGGCTGTGGGCCGTCCGGTGTCCGCCATCGCTGCGGCTGTGTGCTGGGGTCCGGGCAAGTGTGGCAGCCCCAGGACGGCCGTCCCAGGCCTGAGAGGCCGGCTGCGGTTAGACGCGCTGGACCGTGAGTCGGCAGGCGATGAGGCTGGAGTGTAGTGCCGGTCCCCAGACGGCCGGCCATCTAGATGGTCCTGAAGGGCTGGCCAGTGACCCGCTGGGCTTGCGGTTGCAGCTCAGGGCCGCTTAGTGCTGCGGGTTGGTGAGGACGCCGACTTCAGGATCTGCTCGAGGAAACTGCCCTTCCCCGGGAAGGAGGGCAGGCAGCCACCCTGACGCTTGTTCTCCGGCTGCCTCTCCAGGCCTGCTTCGCTGCGGCTGGACCCTTCACAGAGAGCCGCGCGGGGGCAGGTGGGGAGGGCACAATCCTCGGACAGCTCTCTGCTACCACCTGGAGCTCAGATTTTGCGTCCCCAAGCCGTCTTTGCCCAGCCCCCGCATACGCAGGGTGGTCAGATCAGATCCCCACAGGCCCTCCTGCTGATAAGCCTGACCCAAGAACGCCCGCCGACCTTGCTCCAGAGCCCCCAGTGTGAGGCTGTGACAGCTGCGGCTCCTCCCTCTGAGGCCCCTATGGGGCCTGCATGAGGAGCAGCTGCTAGTGGTGGCGTGACCTACCTCGATCCCACCAGGCCCCAGCCCCTTGGTTTGGGGGCCTAGGGTCCTCATCTCTGCTGAGGTTCTGGAACCTCAGTATCATCTGACATCTCCCCCTGCAAAGCTTACTTCATGACAATTTACCCTGAAGCACTGACTCCAACAGGAGATGTTTTATGGCAGGCTGGATGCTGCACTCTAGCTGGAGGGAGTCAGGAATGGCCCAGGAGCCGCCTCATGTGGATGTCCTAAAGGATGAGGGGACGGATTTCACTGCCCTGGGGTGTTGGGCAACTGGTCTGCTTCAGGTAACACATAAGGGTGGTTAGCAGATGAGCTGGGGCCAGCCCAAGAACTGGACTCCAAGTGGAGGCCTCTGCTGGGCCTCTTAACCCTGGCTTGCAAGCTCTGGAGAGCAGGTAGCTTCCTGTGGGCACATCAGTGTCCAGGGCTGGGCTTATGCCCAGACAAGCGGCAGGAGACAGTTGGTTTGTGGCAAGGAGCAGCCCACGACCGTAGGGACGAGTTTGTGACCAGCACTGAGATGGCTGAAGGCAGCTGTCCTGTCGGCCTGCCTGGCACAGCTCCTCCTGGGCCACACTTACCCGGGAGCCCTTCAGGGTCCCATTCCCCACCCCCTGGGTGTGAAGATGATCCACTGGCCAGTTAGCAGTACTCTCCTCTCACTCCTGGGCTCACCCCACCCACCCCCACACCCCTGCCTTGTAAGAGTGGAGCCTCTGGCTGGTGGGTAGAAGGAGGAGTTGGAAGCAGCCTGGACTGGGGAGATGACCAGTTCTCAATCCCAGTCTCCAGGCCCTGAGATGGGCAGTTACTTAGTCTGATCTCGGCCCTCAATGAGGTGGGAACACCAGCTCCACGTCACGGCAGTGTTTGATGGGCACAAATGAGATAGCGGGAGGCCCCGTGGAGCTGAAAGGACTGACCTTGGGCCCCTCAGGTGAGGAAGCCTTGCTGGATGCGCAGCAGAACAACAGTGTTTGGGAAAAACACCTCGAGGTGAACTTGGGTTAGACACGTTCTCAGTTTCACTGGTGCATCTGAATTGCAGGGCACTTTCAGGCACGTGCCGCACCAGAGGCAGCCAGAGGATCTGCCCCAGTGTCCTGGGCCTGCAGGCGGCGGGGCTCCTGTCCCTCTGGGCCGGGCCTTCTGTCTGGGACTCTCTTCCTGAGGGGACAGGACAGGTGAGAGGTCCCCCACCAGAGCGAGTCCTGGGCCCACGGGACCAGCCTCTACCACGTCTACTGCAGCAGGGCTGGAAGTCACCTAAGCAGGATCACTGGAGGCTGTGTCCCGCTGGGTGGCTGTCCAGGCTGTGCTCCGGGCCCCTGTCTGCAACTACAGACCCCGTGGTGCAGGGCCCGGGCCGGGCTGAGGCTTGTGAGAAACAACCCTGGGCCCAGGCTAGGGGCCAGTTGGTGGGGGTCATGGCCCTAGGCTGTGGGGAGCAGTCGTGAGCACCAGGGACGTGGACTGCTCCCTGTGGGGTGGTGGTAGCTGGTGGCGGGGAGGAGTTCGGAAGCGTGGGCCTCTCTCCTGCCCGTCTGGAGGGTCCAACTGAGCAGCCATCCCGGGAGGGCCAGAACGAAGGCCCCTGTGTCCTCCTGCGGCCCCATCAGTTCACAGAGTGGAGGAGGGGTCCACCCTGCGAGCCGGAGGGTTGGGCTCGTTTCACAGCGACGAGACGTGGAGTCTGCATGGGCCTCACGCACCTCAGCGGTAGTTGTCACTGTCCCGTCTTACGACGAGGAACCTGGACTTAAACGGGAGGCGGCGGCAGCCCAGGACCCCACAGCTATAGATGGACAGAGCCAGCGTTCCGAGGCCAGGCAGGCCCAGGTCACTCTGCTCACTGAGAGGAATGGATGCTTGCAGGGCAGGATTTTAGATCAACCTTGGGGTTTTTCAACCTCGTTACAAATAATAAATGTTCTTGTTGGAGTTTCCGCTTGTTGCTCCACAATGGTCACGTGTCCTTATGTTTTATTACTAACACGATACCGATAATTTCTAATGTTGACTCCCGTCCCTTGGGATGACCATTTTTCCAAAGTGGTTTGTTTTCTGCAGCGTGGGTGAGCCGTCACATTCATTTCAGGTCGTGGAGTCTGTGCCTCGCCACTTGCTCATGCGTTTTTGAACAAGGGAGGTTTATCCAGGCCTGGCTGGTGGGCGGCTGTCCTCTCAGCACACTGCCCATGCCTGTCAGAGCCCCTCTCAGACGCTGGGCTGGCCCCGGGGGCAGCCATGCCATGCCCTGCAATTGCCCTGCCTTGGCCTTCATCCTTCCAGGGTCTGGTCAGGGATTATTTAGAGAGAAAGTGGGAACAAAGAAACCTGAACAGCTGACATCTGATAGCTCTTGGTGAAACAACAGCCTTTGTCAGGGAACACACCCACAGGTGGGTTAGGGAGGCTGCCCCCGGGTGAGGTGGCCTCAGGTGGCTTGGTCTGGCCGTAAGGGCTGATGGGCGGCTGTGGGGCGATGGCTAAGGGAGGGAGGGTGGCCTCCCAATGCGTGGAGGAAGGGGATGCCTCTGTCAGTTTGAGCGTCGCTGTGCGGGTGGGTCATGACCCCAGGTCTGGGGCGAGCCCCACTTCTTTTCCTGTGTACTGTCCCTTCGTGGGCCGTGTGCCGATGCTGAGTGCTCTTTGTCTGCTCTTCCAGTCCATGACCCCTCTTCTTTGTGACCATTCTTCCTAGTTTTCATTTTTTAAGAACTGTCCCTTTAAAAACTTCCAGGCTTTGAGAGGTTCTTTGGCCCAAGTCCCGGTCGTTTCACAAGTGTCTGTTCCTGGTTTATTTCAGCGCCCCCCTCCGTGCACGTGGTTGAGATGTCAGCGCCACGGCTGTAGCTCCCTCCTCCGCTTGCTGTTCGCTCTGTCTCCTTGGGATCAGCTTGGCGAGTGTTGGCCCTGCCGCACGTGGTGTACACTCTCCTGGGCGGGCGCGCGACTGGGTGGGCCTCGTCTTTTACATCTGACATTCCACTCAAGGCACCTGGCCTGAGAGGGGCCTGGCCACCAGGAAGGCCCAGTAAGATGGGGGAGGGGAGCGGAGGCCTCCCAGGGCAAGGGTGGACCCCCAGGGTGAGGCCTGAGGGGGACGCGGTCCCTGGACTTGAGGCCGCGTGGGCTGTCCACCCACTGTCCCACTTTCCTGACTCCAGCAGGTCCTGTGCTCGTGGCCGCCATCCTGGCTCCACTCTCCCGCCTGACTGCTCCCTCTCTGCCCCCAACACCGTGCCCCCAGCCCCTATGGTGGTCATTACTGCCGCTGGCGGAAACCCCCCACCCCACGCGCCTGGTGGGAGTGGCCGTGTAGGGTCAGTGTGAATGCCGTGGACAGATGTGGCACGTGACCCCAGTGAGTCCGATTGCCGTCTGAGCCCCCCCACACCCCCCTTATCTCTGCCGAGATGCTCTTGTCCATCAGCCAGGGGCCCTGAGGAACCAGTGACGGGAAGCCCACCCCCCACCACCTGGCCTGAAGTGGACCCGTGCCACAAGTGAGAAATAAACCTTCGCTGTTTAAAACGCCGGCACGTTAAGAGTGTTTTCTTGTGTGGCCGAGGCTCAGACATCAGCCTAAGAAGAGATGAGCGGCTGTCAGGACACAGGACACGGGCCTGTGGTGGGATGGGGGCTGCTGGCAGGGGCCCCATACCACTGGAGGCCGTGGTATGCAGCCGTGAAACATCTGGTAAGACTCAACCGTGATGACTCACGGGGCAGATGACGTCCAGAATAACTCGCAGGTCCGGTGGAAGGGGTTGGGAAACCTTGGCAGCATGCGTGGGTCACAGGCTGCGTTTGGCAAGATACCACGTGGGAGAAATTGGGCTGAGGAAAACATTCCTGGGTTTGCAAAAGCTGGGAGGAAAAGGAGTGGAGAAAGGCAGGAATGTCCCGGAGGGGAGGTTAGAGCCAGGATGGACTGTGGTGAGCATGCCGCCGCGGTGTGGGGGTCACCCCAGGGAGGCCGTGGGCTTGCCTCTGAGCCTCCCAATGTCAGGTGGGGCCATGGGGGGCGAAATGTGGCCCCGCCTGCCAAGCTGGGATTGGGACTTCGGTGGACCAGATGGCTTTTGAGGGCTGAACTGCCAAAGAAACCAAGAGCCTAGGACTAAAAACTGTGACTGGAGACCTGAGAACAGCCATGGCAGGGAGGAGGCTAAGGAAGCAGGTCAGCCCCGTGGAGGGCTTGGCCAGAAGATGGGAGGACGGGCCCTTCCCGGGGCACAGCAAGGGCTGCAGAGAGCCCAGGACTCGGGGCCCCAGGCCCGCGGGCTCCAGCACCGCTGCCGGTGGAGCTCCTGGGCCCCTGCTTGCCCTGCACGGGGCTCCCTGTTCACCACGGTGGGGTGGTGACGCTCCCCGTGTCTGGGCTCAGAGCAGCCACACCCGGCCACGGTGCTAGGACAGCCCCTGAGAGCCAGGGCCACGCCTGGGTGGGCTTGGGTCAGCTCCCAGGGGGTGGGGGGTGTGGCAGGGAGGACAGTCACTGGGGCTCTCGCGACCTGGTAGCTCCATGCGGCGGCCCCACCACCCCCCGTCCTCCAGCGCCTCGGCCCCTTCGGAACGGGGTGGCTCTGTGACCGGGTCTCGCCAGTGGGCCAGCTGACAGGTCACTTGAGTCTGCGCGTGTGATCCTGGGGGAGACTCTGCAGCGCTAAGTGGACCCACAGCAGAGGTGCCGCCCCAGGAGCCTAGCCCCGTGGGCGGCCAGGGGGAGGGGGCCCGGACGCTACCCTGGTCACTGCGGTACGCTGCTCCCGGCACCCCAGCTTGGCCGTGCTCTGGGGCCATGCCCCCAGGGAGGCCAGCCCCACCTTCCCCTGGGCCAGCGAGGGCCGCAGCCCCTCCGCTCCATCCTCCCAGGTCACACTCAGGCCTGCCGCTCGCCTCTCCCTTCACTCCAGTTTGGGAGAAAGGCCCACAGCGGGGCTGCTGACAAGTGCCCCTGGCTTTGGTGTTTGGGGATCCTGGGGGTGGCAGAGGGGCTGGAGACGTCGGGGGCAGCCGGTGGCTGGTGCTCGGACCCTGGTGGGCTGCAGGGCAGGATGTGGGGCCTCCTCGTGCAGAGCGGGACAGTCAGGAGGGGCCGGATGCAGGCGAGAGCCCCCGCCTCCGGCTGGAAGCCTGGGTCAAAGGACAGGGCTGTGATCAGCTCCAGACCCCAAGCCACGGCTGCTGGGCAGCTGTGCAGGACAAGAGCCGGGACGGACAGGCCGGGAGGCAGTCTGCAGAGTGGAGGTTTAATGGGACAATGGCGGTGACCCCGAGCGGAGGTCCCCCCGGGGGCCCAGCTCGAACCCCGGGGCTCCCGGGCCTCTCCCAGCAGGGGGGCTATAAACAGCACCGGTGCCCGCCTCCCCGCGTGTTATTGCTGCCCTGGCCCCGGCCTGGGACCCTGAGTTCCCTGAGGAGCTAAGGCTTTCCGGGGCCCCCTCCCCAGGGACATCCACCGTCTCTGCGGCGCCCTGTCCCCCACGGGGAGAGCGTGGGCATGTCTGCGTCCTCGTCCCTCGGGCAGGGACCGAGGGAGGCTGCCGGCCCCGGGGGCGGGGGGCGGGCGTCCAGGGCTCCGTGGAGGCAGGCGTGCGGGGCGGGCGTGGCAGCCCAGGCCCTCCCGGCAGGCAGGCAGAAGGCACAGTGTGGCGGTCACCGTCGACCCAGGGCAGCGCCTGGCAGTCAGTGTTGAGACAGGAGGGCCCGCAGTGCAAGAGCGCTTGGGGTGGGGTGGGGGGACGGGTCCACAGGCCTCGGTCGGCCCTGGAGAGGCCCCGGCAGAGCCCCCCAGCCAGGCCTGGGGCCCAGAAGGCACAATCGTGGTGTCTGGGAGGCGAGCGCTAGGCAGACACGTTGACGTCCCTGAGAGAGATGGCGCTGCTCGGGGCCTCATCCCCGAGCAGCAGGCCCGGCTCCGAGTCCGCCGCGGCCCCGCCTGGCTCTGCGCCGGGGCCCAGGCCCTGCGACAGGATCTGCTGGATGGTCCGCCGCAGGTTGGGGTGCAGCCGGCCCTGCGTCTGGTAGAAGACCTCCAGGGCGAAGGACTTGAGGGCGCCGGTGCACAGGTCCTCGTACAGCGGGATGGTGTACATGCGCGACATCTGTGGGTGGCCGCCGGTCACGGGGCGCCCTTCCCTCCCCTCCACCGGCCCCCACGTCCTCTCCTCCCCTCCCCAGGAGACTTGGTCTGCAGGGGCCCTGCCAGGGCACAGGCCTGGGGATCCAGTGACCCTTAGGCCTTAAGGAGCTCAGACGGCCCCAGAGTGCACGCCCTGCGGTGAGACCCCAAGACTCTGCTCCCGGCTTCACCACTGGCCTTGGGCACAACCTCCCTGAGGTCTGCTGGGGTCTAGACCCCACCCCATTCTCTGGGCCACCCAGCCTGAGTGGCCGGGTCAGCGGAGGGCAGGGGTTGCCCAGCCTGAGTGGCCGGGTGGGGAGAAGGCAGGGGTCGCCAGCCTGGGTGGCCGGGTGGGGGGAGGGCAGGCCTGCGTGGCCACACCTGGCTCTCCAGGAAGCGCCGGACCCTGTGAAGGTCGGGGTAGTAGTCATTGCGGACCACGATCTGCAGCCAGCGGATGCGGATCTCGGCGTTCATGGAGTCCAGCAGTGACGAGTAGCACTTGGACAGGCTCATCACCACGTCTGTTGGGGCCACAGCAGGTCAGGGCCGGTGACCACCGCCCCTCCTCCCACCCCGGCGGCTGTGGCACTCACCCTGGGGCAGCGGGGACCCGTCCAGCAGCCGGTCCAGGAAGAGCGCCGTCTGGAAGGTCCTCCACTTGGAAATGTCGATGGCGCTGGCGGAGGCGGCCGCCTGCTCCAGGGGCTCGGCGGTCCAGAGCTGGAAGAGGGCCTCCACGGGCCGCGTCAGGCTGGATCCCTGAGACAGGTCCGGCTCGGCCAGCGGGGGGCCCGTGGCATTCAGCCAGCGCTCGAACTCCAGCCCTGCAGGACAGACGCCCTCCTGGGTTCCCGAGCAGGCATGCCCGGGAGACTGCAGACCCCGAGGGTGTGCCTGAGGGAGACCCTGCCAGGGTCTGGGAGCCCCAAGGGCGGGGGCGGCCTAGGGAGGCGGGAGTCGGCTGCAGACCCTGCAGGCCATGGCGGCTTCCGGGAAGGGGGCACAGAGCACCGGAGCCAGTGGCCAGGGACCCCCTGCCCGCCCGCGCCTCCCGGGCAGAAACAGTGAGATGCCGTGAGCCCACAGGCGGAGGCGCGGGGTGGGGAGCACCGCCCTGGGAGAAGGCTATTCCTGCTTTGGAGCCCTGGAGCCTGGGCAGCTGTAGGGGCAAGTCCTGCCATCCCTGCCCCCCAGACCCTTGGAGCACTTCCCAAACCTTCCCCAACACAAGGTCCCCAGCCCACACCTCATTGCGCTACCATAAATGCTGACTCCCCTTAAGATGGCAGACCCTTCTCTGCTTCAGCCTAAGCCTTGGACTGGGGGCACCCTTGCGAACAAGCCAGCTGCCTTCAGCCTGCTCTGAGCCAAACTTCCCTCTGCTCCTGGATCCTGCCCCAGGCCCGCTGCACAGTTTCCAAGGCTCTTTCTGGAACTGCCTATTCAGCTCTGCATGTATGGGTGCTCAATCGCTCAGCTGTGTCTGACCCTGTGCAACCGCATGGACTGTAGCCCGCCAGGCTCCTCTATCCGTGGAGTTCTCCAGGCAAGAACACTGGAGTGGGGTGCAGGGCCCTCCTCCAGGGGATCTTCTCGACCCAGAGTCTCCTGTGTCTTCCACGTTGCAGGCATTCTTTACCCACTGAGACACCTAGCCTAATTGCCACCTCCTCCAGGAACTCCCCGGGGCCGCTCCGGGCCAGGAATCGCGCTCTCCTCTCTCTTCCTTCCACGTGGTACAGCCTGAGTTCCACGCCAATGAGTGACGGCAGCTGCCGGCCAGACAGAGCCCCCAGGCCCCGTCCCACCCCCGCACCCGACAGGCTGAGGGTGGGCCGGTGAGGACACACAGCCGGTGGGGGCCTCACCTGCCCGGCAGTCCACGCTCTGCTCCTTCAGCTCTGGGAAGAAGGCCAGGAAGGAGTCCAGTAGGTCCTGGGCCACCACGCTGGTGAATTTGTACTTCTCCACGTAGGCCTGCGGGCGGAGTGGACTCAGCAGGCCCGGGTGCGCCACTGTCCCCCTCCCCCCCTAGCCAGGCACACACCGCGGCAAAGGGCCCAGCACACAGGGGTCTGAGCAGCAGTGGGCAGGGCCAGGGCGGGCGCAGGGGCGCCCACGGCTGCCACAGGGGCCTGCCAGGCAGCCGAGGCTGGGAGGTGGGAGAGCCAGGAGCCCGGTGACAACCCCGCTCATGGCCCCCACCCCGACCCCCGGGAGCGGACTACTTACTCGGAGGAAGTCGTCAAAGCGCTGCGGGTCCCCGCAGAGCTGGGACAGGTAGTACACGAAGCAGTAGCCCTTCTCGTAGGTGAACAGGTTCATCAGGTGGCTGGGGTTCACGCCTGCAAGGGAAACCGCGGCTCTGGGAGGCGCTTTGAGCCGCCCAGGCCCCCAGGGGTGGGGGCGGGATGGCGGTGGGGTGCTGCAGGGCAGGGGGCACCGAGGGCCCCGCCGCTCACATCCAGATGCCCCGAGAGTGTGTGCGTGGGGGGGCCTGCCCTGTTCGGGGGCCCTCGGTGGAGACCTCAGGTTACACACTGGGGAGATGGGTGCTCAGTGCCCGTGAGAGTCGGCGCAGGCTGCGGAGGGAAGCCTCCCTGGCCCGGCCTCTGCAGAGAAGCCTCGTGGGGATGCAGGACCCCCCTGGGCTGGGCGGGGGGCCTGACGTCTGCAGGTGACGTGCGCAGGGCAGGGCAGGAACAGGTACCTGGCTCCAGCTTGACCTGCAGCTTGCTGACTGGGCTGTCCTCTCCGAGGAGCTTCATCTGCCTGTGCAGGGCGTCCAGGCGGAAGGCTGTCTCCAGACAGGTAAAGGCCGCACCTGGACAGGCGGGAGCGAGGCCGCTGCCCTGGCTGCTTCCCGCCCTGGGCCCCACCGAGCTGCCCCCGCGGGACACACACACACACACACACACACACACACACACACACACACACACACGAGCAGGGACCGCAGCCTGGACCCAGCTCCGTGCATGGTGCCCGCCCCCACCGGCCCTCCCTGGTGCGGGCACCGCGCGCCCCGCCCCGCCTGGCGCACCGTGGGTCTCGGTGGTGATGCGCCGCTGCGCGTAGGTGGCCAGGCCCTCACTCAGCCACATCTCCTCCCAAGTGGCGTTGGTGACGGCGTTCCCAAACCAGCTGTGGGCCACCTCGTGGATGACGTCGATGACCAGGAACTCGTCGCTCTCCAGGATGGAGGAGATGATGAAGGTGAGGCAGGGGTTCTCCATGGCCACGATGGGGAAGGACGGGGGCAGAAAGACGATGTCATACCTGTGGGGTGCCGGGGTGGGGGGCCGCGGGTGAGCCTTGCCTCCTGCCGCTTCTCGGCGGGCTCGGGGAGTGGGGAGGGGTGGGGGGCTGGTGCACGTGCCCTCTGATCCCTCTCACAGCCGGCCGGGCTAGCAGACGTACCTGCCCCACAAGTAGGGCCCGTAGAGCCGCTCGGCCGCGCTCAGCCACTGTTCCACCGCGCCCGACAGCTTGCTGGTGGCCGTGGGCAGGAGACACGGCTCAGCCCACACGCGGCTCCTGCAATGGGGGAGACGGTGGGCGGGGCCCCCCAGCCCCAGCCCACGCCCCCACCGGGCCTTCCCTCTGCTTCTGGGCGTGAAGGCCGCCCAGCCCGCAGGCCCTTGGCTCCATGGGCCGCGCCCATCCACACGCCCTCTCAGAGCGCAGCAGGTTTGCCTGCAGAGGCACTGCCCAGAAGGAGCAGCACAGGGCGCCGGGGTGCGAGCAGCCGGGGGAGGATGGCCCCTGGGCAGTGACAGTTAGGCAGGGGCAGGGCTGGCCCCACCACGCGGGGCCATACAGGGTGGCCTCGGAGGCAGGCCACACACCGGGCCCTGGCAGCGTCTCCTGAGCCTGAACCCCGGGCAGCAAGCAAGAGGCAGGCCTACCTGGGCCCGATGTCTGCGGGCTGGAGGTCCCCGGCCACGAGGGCCACGAGGTAGGCGGGCACGGGGTGCTCCATGTGGAAGCGGTAGACACCCTCCTCCTCCACGTAGGTGCTCTGCGTGGCGCTCATCAGGACCTGCACCCCAGATGGGGCCTGCGTCCCAGGAGGCCCCGCCCATCAGGACAGCGTGTGGGAAGCCCCACGCCCCCGTCAGGACAACCCCGTGTCCCCGGTGGGGACCCCACAGCCCAGTCGGCAAGCCCCATATCCCTGCAAGAAGCCCCACCACCTGGGTCAGGCAGCCACACCGCTAGGGACCCTCCCGTCTCTGTCAGGGACCCCCTACGCCGTTCCGGGAGCCCCCAGCTCCTGGCCTGTACACCTCTCATCCCAGTTGGGAGTGGAGGTGGGGCTGGGGGGCTGCCAGGAGCCTTGGGACCGGGCCGCTCTGCCTGCCCTGTCCCTGTATCGGCGTCCTGGGGCTCAGGCCAGGTCTAGGACCCCGACGCGGGCAGGGTGCGCGCCTTCTCAGATGGCCGTCTGGGTGGCAGCTGGGGGGCAGGGCGTGCTGCTGGGCGCTGACCTTGACCACAGCCGAGTAGGTGCACTTGACCGCGGGCGTGTCGAAGCATGGGAAGAAGGAGCGGTTGCAGACGGAGTGGCCCTGGGTGAACACGAAGGGCTTGGCGCTGCCGTAGGTCAGCTCTGGGTCCAGCCACCAGATCTGCAGCAGGTGGTGGGCAAGGGGTCAGCTCTAGCCAGGGAGCCCTCCCTGGGACAGCAGGCCAAGCCCTCCTGGAGACCAGAGCCACAGGCCGATGGCCCTGCCCCGCCAGGGAGCCGTCCCTCAGGCATTCCAGCCCACCACTGCCCCCAGCCTGCCCAGACCAGCTCAGCACTCCCGTTCTTAACACCACCAAGCATCCTGATGTCTCCAGGAAGGGTGGATGGAGGCCAGGGCCTCCCCAACCCAACTGCAGCCACTTTGTGGGGTCCCGAATCTGTCCCCCACATCCCCTCTGCTGGGACAATGTGGTCACTGAGGCCAACTGGACGGGTCTTCAGTGACCAAGCGCACACAGGTTCCCCCAGGGCCGTGATGGAGGGCCCCCAGCCCCCTGCAAGCGACAAGCCCCAGGATGGCAGCCACAGCTGCTTGCCGCTCGGGACCCCAGACCCAGGACCGCCACTGGGGGCTGTCCGTGCTCAGACCCCAGGGGTGGGGGACCCCAGATCCTAGCGGATGTCTGGGCCTGCAGGGCTGCCTATCCGGTTCCTGCAGACCAGCCAGGCCCCTGTCAGCCTTCATGGACTTCTACAAGACTTCTTTTTGGCTTCTATGTCTCTGTTCTCTGCCCATGCAGAGCCTGCGACAGTATCTTCCTTTTCTGCTGACCCGTAGGGCTGCCCCAGTGTTCGGAAGGCCTGTCTGGGGAGACTGTTCAAAAATGCAAACTCCTGGATCTGACCACAGAGTGCTGGGACCTAGGAACCTACATTTCACCCCCTACCTCCACCCCCAGGTCCTGGGACAAGCGGCCCCTGGCTCACGCTGGGGACAGGTCCCCGCGGTCAGGCTGCTGGGGACAGGGTCAGGCCAGCAGGCTAGCCTGCTGCGGGCCCTGGTTCCACCACTCTCCGACCACTCTGCTGGTCTTAGACGGACCAAACACATGGGCTCCAAGGTCAGGGAGAAGCATAGCCTCTATTTTCACGGCTGTGATGGGAGCCGTGCCCGCCAGCTGTCAGAGCCCCAGAAGGCCCCTGGCAGGCATCAGGGGCCAGGCGGTCAGGGCAGGGGCCAGGCTGGCAGACAGCAGGGGCCAGGTGGGCAGGGCAGGGTCCTGGTGAGCAGGGCAAGGGCCAGGCAGGCAGGGCAGAAGCCAGACAGGCAGGGCAAGGGCCAGGCCGGCAGACAACAGGGGCCAGGCAAGCAGGGCAGGGGCCAGGCTGACAGGCAGCATGGGCCAGGAGGGCAGGGCAGGGGCCAGGCTGATAGGCAACAGGGGCCAGGCGGGCAAGGCAGGGGCCAGGAGGGCAGACAGCAGGGGCCAGGCAGGCAGGGCAGGGCCAGGCTGACAGGCAGCAGTGGCCAGGTGGGCAGGGCAGGGGCCTGGTGGGCAGGGCAGGGGCCAGGCCGACAGGGCAGGGGCCAGGTGGGCAGGGCAGGGGCCAGGCTGGCAGACAGCAGGGTCCTGGTGGGCAGGGCAAGGGCCAAGCAGGCAGGTCAGAAGCCAGACCAGCAGGGCAAGGGCCAGGCTGGCAGACAGCAGGGGCCAGGCAGGTAGGGCAGGGGCCAGGCTGGCAGACAGCAGGAGCCTGGTGGGCAAGGCAAGGGCCAGGCAGGCAGGGCAGAAGCCAGACCGGCAGGGCAAGGGCCAGGCTGGCAGACAGCAGGGGCCAGGCCGACAGGCAGCAGGGGCCAGGCGAGCAGGGCAAGGCCAGGCTGGCACATCTGCAGAAGCTCACAAAGGGGTGAGGTGGCAGCTGGGGGCTCCTGGGAGTCATGCAGGAAGCCCGCAGGTGTGTGTCTGGCCTAGGCTCTTCCAGATTTCTCCTTGATGGCTCCTGGCCTGATGCCTTTTCGTCACCCTGTCTATTCACATGCCACGGCAGTGACGGATGGCACCTCCTGGGGCCTCACAGAGCTCCTTGAATGTCGTGTTTTTGGGGGGTTACTGTCACAAATGTGCGGTCCACACAGGGACCCAGGAACCCCCATGCTCGGTCCTGAAAGCACCCCTGCGGTGGAAGGGTGCTGTCTGGGCTGCCCAGCCTTCCCGTCGAGCCCCTGGGCGGATGGCGCACCATGTCCAAAGCCCCGCAGAGCCTGTGCATGTCTGCGTTGGGGACACGGGCCAACCTGCCGGAGCACCCACCAGTCCCCTGCGGCCTGAAGCATGAGAGCCGATTCAGGCCCCTCGGTCTCCCACTCTGGCAAGTCTGTCCCTCTTGCCACCCCCAGGGAACAGTCCTCTGAAGACCGGGTCACACGGAGGCCCTTGGTCGCAGTGCCAGGCTCCGGCAGATGCATAGCTTGGCATGTGCTCACCAGAAGCTGCCCCTGTCTCCAGGCAGGGACCCGTCCCTGCACAGCTGAAGGGAGAGGCTTCCCTGGTGGTACACAGTCCCCTGTCCCCGGGACCAGAACCTGGGGGCTCACTCGGTCCGGGGCTCCTAAGGGCTCCCCTGGCACCAGCTGGGAAGCCCCGCCGGCGCCTGGACAGGACTCAGGGGACGGCTCGGGGAGAGCCGGGCTGGCCCCCCTCTGCAGGTGTCGCGGGCGCAGCGCCCCCAAGAACGCCCCCCTAGGCCGGCAGCACGGGGAGAGGCCGCCCGGAAGCAGGACTCACGGCGGGGGCGTCGGTCGAGGTGTAGCGCAGGATGACCTGGAAGGGCTGGTGCGCCTGCAGCTCAGGGGGCAGCGTGACGGTGAGCGAGGAGCCATAGTCGGTGAACGGGTCCACCCTGAAGGCCAGCGGGCAGCAGGCGGGCTCCGCGCCGGGCGCCTCGCAGAAGGCGGGCAGCGGCGGCGGCGGTGCGGGTCCCGGCCCGGGGGCAGCGAAGGCGAAGGCGCAGGGCGGCTCGGCGGCGGCGGCGGCGGCGGCGGCGGCGGGGGCGCGGCGGAAGGCGGCCGAGTGCAGGCGCAGGGCCGGGTGCGCGTCGAGCACGAGCGCGCGGGGCGCGGGCCGCCGCGCGCACAGCTCGAGCACCAGGCAGCCGGCCAGCTCGCGCGCCTCGGGCCGCAGCTCCAGGCCCAGCTGCAGGTGGCGGAGGCGGAAGAGCTGCGCGCTGGAGGCCGAGGCCACGTCCAGGGCGGGCGGCGGCTCGGGCGGCGGGCGGGCGGGCGCGGCCTCGGCGCCGGGCGCCTTGCGGCAGCAGCACTGCGCCGCCATGGCCGCCGCGCTAGGTGAAATCCATGGGCGGCGGCCGCCCGGGGCCGCGGGGAGCGGGCGAGGGGCGCCGGGTGCCGGGCGGCGGGGCGCGGGCACAACAGGAAGTCGCGCCGGGAGCCGCCCGGCCCGGCCCCGCGCCGTGCGCCGCCCCGCTCCGGCTCCGCTCGGCCGCCGCCGCCGGGGGCGCTGTGCGCGGGGAGACCGGGCCGCGGGGGACGCGGGGCCGGTGCTCCGTGCGCGAGGGGCCGGGGCGTCCGCGGCTCAGTGAGTGGGGAGACCCGAGGAGCCGAGGGGCTGAGAGCGCGGCTGGGGGCCGTGAGCCCGGGCGCAGTGCGTGGGCCCGGGGCCGCTGTGCGCTGGGCTGCGACCGTGAACCAGGTGCGATGCATGGGGCCGGAGCAGCCGCAGTGTGCAGGTGGCCGAGGCACGGGGCTGGAGGAAGGAGAAGGCGCGGGGACCCGGGCGCGCTGGAGGTTCCTCGGTCACCCACTGATGGGACACTTGTGTCAGGGAAGTGTTACTCGTCCGTTCCAGAGCCTCAGGCCCGGAGAAAAATGCAATGATTCCCATCAGACTGGCCTGCTCCCCTGTGAGACCAGTGGTCTGTGCTTTGAGCCATGTGAGGCATGCTGGTGGCTCTGGAACCTTGAGACTGTACCCTCAGATGTGTGAGGCTTCTTAAATTGAAATTAAATAGAATTAGAAGTTCAGGCCCTCAGTTGCACTGGCCCCATTTCAGGGTCTCCATGTGTGTTTGGAGGGGCGTGTCAGGCTAGTGGGGCTTCCTCGGTGGCTCAGTGGTAAAGAATCTGCCCTCCAGTACAGGAGATGCAGGTTTGATCCCTGGGTTGGAAAGATCCCCGGGAGAAGGAAATGACAACCTACTCCAGGGTTCTGGTCCTGGAGAATCCCATAGACACAGGAGCCAGGTAGACGACAGTGTGAGGTTGCAGAGTCAGACACGACTGAGCAAGCGTGCATGCATCAGGCTAGTAGCACCATACTGGACAGAGCAGGTATTTCATCATCACAGAAAGTCCTGCTGAACTCTGCTCCCTTCAGGGCTGTCCGGGCCCTGGAGGATGAATGTTTAGGAGGTGACTGCTGGGCAGTCACAAGATCTGGCCAGCCTGTCATTCCACTCTCGCCCAGGCCTGTCCATAGCCTTGGGCCCGAGGTAGGTGGCTGGAGATCAGCGAGGATGCTCAGAGACCAGCATTGGGTGGGTCTCAAAGCCATGAACGAGAGGGACTGCCAAGGTGTTCTCCTATCATCGTGGGAGAATTCAGGTCCTCAGGGAGCCGGGCTGTTTTGGCCTGGAGGCCCACCCACCTCTTTCCCTGCTCCGTGTCTGTGCGGCACAGCTAGGGCCTGACTTGCGCTGCACTCGCCCTCGATGGCGTCCCTGGAGGGTGTTTAATCCTTCTGGACTCAGTATCTCCATTTGTCATGCGTGTGATCCCTGGGGGCTGGGGGGGCAGGGTGGAACGGCCAAGCTGAGGACCCGTGTTCATGGAGTCGGCACCCGCACCGAGGCACCTCTTCAGCTTGCCCCATATGTCACTTTAGCCTCGGGGACACAAACTCACCAGCCACTTAGAGGAAGGGGTTCAGCCCTGCATCCGAGACTCAAGACGGGGGATACCTGGGTCTGATCAGTCCTCACTGCCTTCAGGGGCCTAGCACCTGCCCGGAGGCCGAGGGCAGAGAGTTTCAGACGGCACTCCCGGCGTGACCAGCCTTTCGGAGCCATCCTTTCCCCTCTCCCGGCCAGTGGGGCTGGGGCTGGAAGACCATCAGGGACTGCGTGTGGGCACCCACACCGGCCTGCCCTAAGCACCTGCAGGCAGGTCTGCCAGCCCCCTGCACAGGCTAAGTTAACCTCAGGGGGCTTCTTGCCCTCCTGGTGCCCTGGACTTTGGGAGCAGGGGTTGAGTCTCAACTCTTCTCTCCTGGAGGGCCCTGGGCACCTCCCAGTGGCCTGTCCTGTACACAGGACAGTGGGGTAGGTGCAGGCGTGTAGGTCTGGAGGAACTGTTACCACTCCTCCCGGGGCTGTGCCTTCCACCCCAGATTTTTATAAGGAACCAACACAAGTCAGTCTGGAGGAGCAAACAGATGTGTTTTGCAGCACTAAAGGCAGTCCACCAAGGCATCTGCGCACTGTGAAGGACACAGTGGTCGTCTCCGCTCTCCACCTCGTCCCTGTCCCGCGGAGGACGGTGCCTTCCGTGTCGGGGTCGGGGGCACTGCTTTGCTGACAGAGTTCCAGGGTGGGTGCAATGTACCCTCCTCCCCCAGTCCACCTGCGGGAGAGGAGCCGGAAGTTGGGACTGCCAGAGGCTGGGGTTTCTCCCATAGGAATTTTCATACACCAGCTTTTAATTTTTTTTAATTATTTTATTTTTTTACTGTGGTGGGCCTTTGTTGCTGCAAACTTGTGCTGGCGCGGGCTACTGTTCCTTGCGGTGTGCGGGCTTCTCACTGCGGTGGCTTCTCTTGTGGAGAAGAGGCTGTAAAGCACAGGCCTCCACAGTTCTATGGCGCAGGGCTGCCCCGTGGGATGTGGGATCTCCGTGGACCAGTGCCCCTTGCATTGCAAGGTGGAGTCTTAACCACTGGACCACCAGGGAAGCCCCATACACCAGCCTGCGTACGGTCCAACGCTTACTGGCTTGGCGGGTGGATGCACCTTCACCCAGCCTTCTCCTGATGGGCACAGACTGGCTGCCCCTGTTCGAGTGTGCAGGCCCCGGGAGGGGAGCGGGTCCCGGGCCTCACCTGTTAGCAGGCGGACACGGTGGTGGGTGGGCTTCCAGGAGGCCTCACCTGTTAGCAGGCGGACACGGTGGTGGGTGGGCTTCCAGGAGGCCCGTGGGCTCAGGTGGGGGCTGTGCTGTCCCCGGGCCTCTGGTGCAGGCAGACTTGGACGGTTCCCCAGATGGAGCTGGGGGACCAAGGGCTGGCCCGGGCTCTGACGGCTGTGCACCTGTGTCACCAGGGCCGCGTCAGCAGGTGAGGGGGTGTGCCAGCAAGGGCACCACGAGCACACAGGGAGAAGACCTGGGCTTGGGTCCTGGCTCCTGACCTCCCAGCTGGGCAAACCACTCAGCATGCCTGAGGTCACAGATGGAGTCACTGTGGCCTCACCTGCCATGTGCAGATAACGGCAGGAGCTGTTCACAGGTAGATGGAAAGGCAACATGAGCTGTGAGGGGCCTGCGGGGAGTAGGCGGCAGCTGGCAAGCCCTCCATAAAGGTGGCAGAAGTCGGGTTATGATGAGGGCTGTGGCTCTTGGAGATGGGCGCTGCTGATGCATGGCGCTGTGCAGGGCTGGGTGCTGGCCTGCAGGGGGTGGGGTGTGCTCTGAGCCAGGGGCCATCGTGCTGGCAAACCAGGAGCAGGAGCAGGAAGGCTGGGGAGGATGGGCCCCCCGTTCACAACCACCCCAGTGCCTCACTCATGGAGTACATGCTCCCCAGCTTTACCCTTTGGGCTCTGCTTGGTCAGAGGTCTTCATCTGCAGGTGGGATGCTTCCATTTGGGACAGGACGCTGAGACCCCACTTAGCCAGTTGGGGATCCTCAAGGCACAAATCAGAGCTGCTCTGCTTGGTGACTGACACTTTTTTGGGGGGGCGGTGCTGTGCGGCTTGCAGGCTCCTAGTTCCCCAACCAGGGACTGACCCCAGGCCTCAGCAGTGAAAATACCAAATCCTAACTACTTGACCTCAAGTAAACTTCCTGACCCTGACTCTGAAGAGGCGGCAGGGCTTTGCTTGCTGGGATTCATGCTGCTCAGGACTCCCGGGCTGTGCAGGGGATCACAGAGGGCACAGTGCAGGTAGGACGCTCGGCCCTTCAGGATGAAGGCTCCACACACCCACTAGGAGGACCAGGGCCTGAGGCCCTGGCTGCGGGTCAAGGGAAATGATAAACACCAGATTCGGTGTTTTATCCATTACTTTGTTACGTGTACACTCAGATGTGTTAACCAGGGACTACATTATCTGTAATTCATGTATTATCCGTTTTTTCCTTTACTCTCTCCCCTTTGTCTTTTCCTTTACTCTCTCCTCTTTATCTTATTTAAGGAGTGTTGAGGGTGATTAATTTTCTAGTATAGTCTTCAGGCTGTAGGATGCCCAGATGAGGTGCCTCTGAACCAGGGTAATCAACGCGCTCAGACACATGGGTGGTCAGTGTGGTCTGGGCCTGACCTTGGCTGAAACTGGGAGGTCAGTAAGGTAGGAAGTGGGTGTGGACACTGGGAGCCCAAGCTGAGCGGTCTGTCACAGAGCCTCGAACCCACACCCGTGAGTCACAGCAGCTACGAGTCTGTTTGGAAAGCCACTGTGGCCTGAGCTGGTGGCAGGCTCGAATGTGGAAGGAAGCCAGGGTCAAGGTGACAGGTCCTCGTGACTCCTGTGGTTTCCCCATCTCCTGACCTTGGCTCCCCGCCCTCCACCTCTCTGTAGTAAATGTTTTTCTGGCTAAGTTTTCTTGAGTGGTTTTGATGTTCCTGATCAAGCCCTGTCTAGTAAACCTGAGAACCAGGGGAGGAACAGTTCCCCAGTTCTCTGCGGACATACCCCTACGCTACCATCAAGCGGGGACAGAGGGCTTTGGGGAGCTACAGAAAATGAAAACTCCGTGGCACGTGAGGCAGGAGAGGATGGCCCAGCCTCCCGTCAGTGCATGAACTACGTCTTCCCACCCCGAGGATGCAGGAGACCCCCCAGCGTCCTGCTTTGAAGTTGGTTGGTCGTCCTCCAGGGCTGACCGCTTAGGGCTCAGTCGGGCCCGAGGGCTCCTTGGGCAGGAGGGACCGCGACTGCAGGGCCTCCTCGTACTTCTGGAGCTGGGACCAGAACCCCGGGTTGGGCTCGGCCACTGGGCGGGCGCTCTTCACCGTCTGCGAAGAGAGGTTGCGGGTAGACCCTTGTGCAGCGCTTGCGGCGAGGTCCACAGACGCGCCGCACGGGCGCGCCCCGCCGCACGGGCGCGCCCCGCCGCACGGGCGCGCCCCCGCCGCACGGGCGCGCCCCGCCGCACGGGCGCGCCCCGCCGCACGGGCGCGCCCCGCCGCACGGGCGCGCCCCGCCCCAGGCGGCGGAGCCTGCCGCTCCCGGAAGGTCTCGCCCCTCCCCGCCGGAAGTCCCGCCCTACCCGGAAGGCCCGCTCCAGGCTGAGGCCCCGGTAACGCATCAGGTAGGCGGTGCAGACGGCGGCCGAGCGGCTGCGGCCGTTCTTGCAGTAGACGAGGCAGGCGCCGCCGGCGCTCACCGCTGCCTCCATGGCGGCGCAGGTGGGCTCCAGGTGCGCCAGCAGGTCCTCCGCCGGGTCGTCGAACACGGGCACGCGCAGCTCGGCCACGCCGGGCGCGCCCGGGCCGGGCTGCTGGCGTGAGACGTTGACGCACAGGGTGACGCCCGCGCGCGCCAGCGGCTCCGGCGCGGCCGCGGCGCGCGCGCTCCCGAGGAAGAGCGAGGAGGCGACGCGCACGAAAGGCGGCGGGGGCGCCGCGGCGTCCGCGCGCTGTCCGGCCTGTTCCGGGTCCATGGCCGGCTCCCGGGCGCCCGGCCCGGGTGTCTTACTTTGGGTCGTCAGGTGCGGCCGACGCCCCCGGCTCCCTCAGGCCGCCCCTCCCCCTCCCGGGGCAGTCCCCGGGGCGGGTGTGAGGGAGAGGCCACGCCCACCATGCCCTGGCCGCCGCCTCACTGGCCAGGTCTGAGTGGGCGAGGCCTCCTCTGATTGGCTGACGATGGGGGTGTGGCCGTTACCGTGATCATCGGGAGAGTCTGATTGGCCGCAGAAGTGTGGGCGGGTTCAGGTTCCTGGGTGAATGGGCCCTCACCTGTGCCGGAGGCCAGACCCGAGCTGGTTGAGAGGCGCGAGGTTTGAGAGCCTCCCCCTAGCGGTCCTGGCGAGCCCTGAGGGTTCCAGCTGGGCCGGGCAGCGGGCGGCCAGCTTCTCAGGCTGTGGCTGACGCGCTGAGCCAGGGGCCCTGTCGCAGAGTCTCATCTGGGCACTGACCAGTCATTACTTCTCTTACAAGCGCATTTGCCAGGTGAGATGCCCCTTCAGTTCAGTCGCTCAGTCTTTGCGACCCCATGGACTGCAGCACGCTAGGCCTTCCTGTCCATCACCAACTCCGGGAGCCTAATCAAACTCCTGTCCATCGAGTCGGTGATACCATCCAACCACCTCATCCTCTGTCGTCCCCTTCTGCTTTCATCATCAGGGTCTTTTCAGACGAGTCAGTTCCTTACATCAGGTGGCCAAAATATTGGAGTTTGAGCTTCAGCATCTGTCCTTCCCCTTAGTACAGCTTTATGTTTATTCTTTTATGTTCTCTGCTTCCTAATAAATCGCCCTGTGTAATATCTGCATTTTATTTTATTGTAAAACATGGTCATATAAAATAAAGCTACTTACCCTTAGCATTTCCATTTTTCATAGACCAGTATTTCTGTGGTTTTTCTTATTTTGGGGGTTATTACTGTAGCTTTAAAGAATTACACAGTTGCCACTTAAGAAGACCTCTTCAATAGATTTTTCTGATGTCCAGTGTCTTTCGGGGGATCCGTTTCACTGAAAATGAACTGTCTTGCAGTTGTGTACGCGTCTAGTTATTGGTGTTTCGATTCTATTCTAATAATATTGAAACATTTCTGATTTTCAATCTGTTGGACCAGAAATTTTTCTCCAGTGTAGGGATCCCCAACCTCTGGCCCGTGGGCCAGCACCTCCTGTCATATCGGCGGCAGCATTAGGTTAGAAATACAGTGCACAAATGTAATGTGCTTGAATCATCCCAAACACCCCCGACCCCAGCCCACGGGAGACTGGTCCCTGGTGCCGAAGAGGTTGGGAACCACTGCTCTAGTACATCCCCACCCCACCCCAACCCCTGCCGCACACACACATGAACACACGCCACTCGTAAACTGAACCTCTGCAGTCTTTCTGGATGACCTCCATTCTCTCCATTCCAGCCAAAGCTGCCAAGCTTGGTAACTGTCTACCTGGGGCTCTCCTTTGAGCTGAAGATGGAAATGTTGGTCTGTAACCATGTCTTCACGGGCTGTAGGTCCAGACATCACCTACTTCCCAGCATCCATGTGCTTTTCTGTGCCCTCAGCCCTTTTCTGAGGGATTCTGACTTTCCTGGATGGGATTCTCATTTCCCATTTCCCCAGAGTTCACAGGAGCCATCCAACTATGTGGGAGTACCAATCCCCCAGCTTCAGAATCAGGCTTCTGCTGACACTCTGGTCAGTGACATCTATGCCCAGGATTGCTTCAGGACAGGGTTTGGGCTGTCATATGAACCAAAGAGGACTTCCCTGGTGGCTCAGACAGTCAAAGAGCCTGCCTCCAATTGGGAGACCTGGGTTCGATCCCTGGGTTGGGAAGATCCCTTGGAGAAGGAAATGGCGACCCAGTCCAGTACTCTCACCTTGAAAATCCCATGGACAGAGGAGCCCGGTAGGCTACCATCCACGGGGTCACAAAGAGTCCGACACAACTGAGTGACTTCACTTTCACTTTCTTTCATGAACCAAAGATGGGAGAGGGGCTTGGAAACCTGTCCTCTCCTTATTACCACAAAGGGAAGCCAGCCTCGCTTGAAACCACGTGGAAGAAACCGTCCTCAATGACACTCGGGCACCAAAGCAAACCAAACCTGAAGAGCCTCCGGCTTCTGGTCTCTGGTCTCCTGAGCTGGCCAGTCATCCTTTATTGTTGGATGTCTGAGGTGAGTTTTCTGTTCCAAGGCCTTTTAACTGATAACCTCACACTCCTTTCCCCACCTTGAGTTAGTTAATGGGTAACAACTCATGCTGAGTATCTCAAGTCCATTCTCCCCCTTGATTGCTATGTTTGTTTACAGGACACTCTCTTCTGGACTTGGCACCATCCTCTGCAGGGAGCCTTCTATCCTTTCTCACTAGCCAGAATACACTTTTTAAAGCATTGAGTTTCTGAATGTTGGTCCTGACTCAGCAGGTCGGCAGGATCATTAGTGGGTTGTAAAGGAAATCAGTCCTGAGTATTCACTGGAAAGACCGATGCTGAAGCTGAAACTCCAATACTTTGGCCACCTGACGCGACGAGCTGACTCATTGGAAAAGACCCTGATGCTGGGAAAGATTGAGGGCAGGAGGAGAAGGGGACGACAGAGGATGAGATGGTTGGATGGCATCACCGATTCAATGGACATGAGTTTGAGTAAACTCCAGGAGTTGGGTATGGACAGGGAGGCCTGGCGTGCTGCCGTTCATGGGGTGGCAAAGAGTTGGACACGATTGAGTGACTGAACTGAACTGATACTAGTATTTTAGGTCATACCCATATTTTATTTTTTAGTAAAATGGTTTAGCAAAGAACAGACTACATGAAAATATTAGGGTGCATGTATACAGCACAGTGAGTTTTTCCTCATAATTTTTTGAGTCATGCTATGAAAGGGGAATTGCAGTGGGCCCCAGGCAAAAAGTCTGGAAACCTTTCATTTAGAGCACACATTTTGATTGCACTGCTCTCCTGCTTAAAATATCTTGATGCTTCTGTCTGTAACCTAGCATTCAAGGCTGTTCCTGCTTTGTCCATCTATCTCCTTTCTCTCTGTTCCCCTTGTCACCTACATATTGGCCCTTGCCATCCACCTCTACAAGGATTGAATAATGAGCCGCTGCAGCTGCTGACCTTCAACATCTCCTGAAAGGAGTTCAGGGTGGAGATCAGGAATGGAGGCACTCTGTGCTCTGGGGAAAATTGGCAGAACAGTTCTTCAGACAGTTATGTTTTTAGGAGAAGAAATTTTATGAGCCCAATTCTTGTATCTTTTCATGTCTAAAAAGGCACTCAAATCCTTCATGGTGATGTCTGCTCCTTGTCACTAGCAGTAACCTGCAAAAAATTTATGCTGGATTGCAGGTACTCCGTCTTCACCAGAATCACCTCTATACTGACCTTCCCCCAGTGCCTCTCCAGAGCAGTTTCTCAGAGCTGTCTGAGGTGCTGTCTCCCAGGGTATCATCCTTATTTTGCCCCGCAATAAACTTAGCTGACGCTGAAGCTGAAACTCCAGTACTTTGGCCACCTCGCAAAGGACTGACTCATTGGAAAAGACTGATGCTGGGTAAGATTGAAGGCAGGAGGAGAAGGGGGCGACAGAATGAGACAGTTGGATGGCATCACAGACTCAATGGACATGAGTTTGAGCAAGCTCTGGGAGTTGGTGATGGACAGGGAGGCCTGGCGTGCTGCAGTCCATGGGGTCGCAGAGTTGGACACGACTGAGCAACTGAACTGAACTGAAAACTTAACTCAAGATTCTCGGGTTGGGCAATTTTTTCAGTCGAAACCAGCTGCCCACTAGGCCTTGGCCCAGTGGTTCGAACATGGTAGGAATGCACATTCTCAGGGTTTATCTAGTCCGGACCTGCTGAACCAGAAGCTCCAGGAGTGAGACACAGGAAGCTATGTGTTACCATGTAGTCCAGTGATTCTGATACAAGATAAAAATCTAAGCATGATTTGGTCAGTGTAAAAAGTCATTTAGAGCTTTCCCCTGGGGGTCAGCAGAGGCTTTGCTCGTAGCGCACTCCGTTCCGGGCTGCACCTTCCAGTTTCCCTTCTTTTCTTCCTGTGAGCTTAAAGGCACTTGAGAAACAGTCTGCCGAACTGGAATTTTTTAAAAGACTTTTCCCCCATAAATCCTTTACAGTAGTCTCACATGCATCTAATTTGATAGCGGTTTTTTAAAGTGACTTTTGTTGACTTTTCAAAGCCTTCACCTGAATTTTAATAGAAACGCCACTCTGCTTCACCATCCACATGTCATCAGTCATACTTTACTAAATTTCCTAACTGTGATAGGCTCAGCCAGCACCTTCAGGTTTGCAAACACTATGACTGGTAACATGAGCAACTAACGTGCTGAAAACCAGTCTTCCTAAGGTCCGTTTGCTGAATTTTTATCAAGTTTACCAATTCACCAAAACCTTTTTAAACTATTATTCTTGAATATTGTCAATTACTATTAACATATTGTTCCTATGAACGTTTTCTTTTTGGATATACTCTTTAGCATCATTGTAGGATTTGTATCAATTTATGGAAATAAGGCTTTTTAATCTTTGTTTTTTAAAAATACCAGTGCACATATTCTTATGAACATAAGTAACATTTCAGCATTTTATATTGTGTTTTTTCCAGTTTATAGAAGCTTGCAGAACACCTTTTCTTTTGTGGCCACATTTTAGTATTTAGAATTGCTTTGTCAGTCTTCTGAAATTGTAAGGTTTGCTAAAACAAATACCGTTAGCTGTTGTTTATAGAGTCTTTCATGTGAGTTGCCTGGGGCCTCCCCAGTGGCTCAGTGGTGAAGAATCTGCCTGCAATGCAGGAGGTGCAGGAGATACTGGTTCCATCCCTGAGCAGGGAAGATCCCCTGGAGGAGGAAATGGCAACCCCCTCCAGTATTCTTGCTGGGGCAATCCTATGGACAGGGAGCCTGGCAGACTACAGATTGTGGGGTTGCAGAGTCGGAACCAACGGAGTACAGCACAGTATGTGAGTTTCCTAGAATCAGTGTAACAAAGAACTGATGCTTTTGAAGTGGTGTTGGAGAAGAGTCTTGAGAGTCCCTTGGACTGCAAGAAGATCAAACAAGTCCATCCTAAAGGAAATCAGTCCTGAATATTCATTGGAAGGACTGATGATGAAGCTGAAACTCCAATACTTTGGCCACCTGATGCAAAGAACTGACTCCTTGGAAAAAACCCTGATGCTGGGAAGGATTGAAGGTGGGAGGAGAAGGGGACTACAGAAGATGAGATGGTTGCATGGCATCACCGACTTGATAGACACGAGTTTGAGCAAGCTCCAGGAGCTAGTGAAGGACAGGGAAGGCTGGCGTGCTGCAGTCCACGGGGTTGCAAAGAGTCGGACACGACTGAGCACCTGATCTGAACTGAGCTGAGGGTAACAAAGTATCACAACCAACCAGTAGGCTTCAAACAACAGAAATGTATTTTTCTGTATTTTGTCTGCAAATCTCCCTGTCCTTCTAAGGATACCAGTTGTTTGGTCTTCACTCAATTACATCTGTAAAGACACTATTTTCCAAATAAGGTTCATTCTCAGGGGTTAGGACTTCATTTCAGTTTATTATTTGGGGTCGGGGTGGGGGGCCACTGCTCAACCCACCACAGGTGGTATGCTTTAACAGGAAGTTTTAGGTGACTTTTTCTTTCTCTTTTCAGAAACATTTTAAAGGTGGTTCCGTTTGTCTCTGCTCAGCTTCACAAGTAACAGCTGGAGCAGGGCAAAGAGGGGACGTGAGGGGAAGGATTAAGGGGTAGAGAAGGGCTCTAGGAGCCGAGGTGGTGCTGAGGGGCCGAGGGGCCGAGGGGAGAAGAGATGAATTGGGAGACAGACTGCAGGGTTGGGGGAGCGCCCCCGGAACCCTGGGGTCCGGGTACAGCCGCCTTCCGGCCACTGCAGCTCGCGGGGGGCGGCCGGGGCATCAGCTGTTGTCATCTGTTTTCGCTGTTCTAAGAAGGGGCGGTCTGCGCCTCCAGAGACCCCTCCTCTGTCCAGGAAGCCGCGGAAAGCCCTCGCGCTTTTCCCGGTTGCTTCTAGTCCAGTTCCCTGAAATGTGCTCGCTTCTGTTCTGAGAGCTCCTACTCATCCCCCGAAACCATACCTAGGCATCCTCTCCCCGTAAAGGCTCACCTGTGGCCCCGGCTGCCCCCGATCCTGTCCCCCTACCGGGCTGTGAGCTCGGCGCCTTCCATAAATACCAACAGAGCCACCAACCGGCTCTGGAGTCCGGGAGGCTTGACCCAGAGGCCGACCCACCGTGCCCCGCTTGACCTCGAGATGGGTGTCCTAGTGGGACGGCCGGCCTGGGCTCAGCAAGCCGGGGGTGAGGGTCTCGGCGGGGAGCCGGAGTGGGAGGCCGGGGCGGGGGTCTCTGTGAGGTCACAGAGGGGAGCCCTGCCCCGCCGGGACGCCAGGGGGTGTGGCCCTGGAGGGGCGGGGCGGGGCCGGGCGCCAGGGGGTGTGGCCCTGGAGGGACGGGGCGGGGCCGGGCGGGGGGATTGGCGGAACCTGGGCACATGGGCGGTGGCCCGGTCTCCAGGGAAACCTGACTCTTCTGCACCCTGAGCGGTGCAGAGTGCAGGCTGGCAGGCGCGGCTGCGCTGCGTTGGCCACAGCCCTGCGCGGACCCTGTACGGTCAGTGAGACCTCTCTGAGCTTCGGTGCGGCCCTGTTAGGGGGATAAGCGGGGATATCCCCGAGCTCCGAGGAGGCGGCGGTGGGGAATCGGCGCGTGGGCCCCACGTCCCCTGGGCCCGGCCCGCCGTTCTCCCTGGGAGCGGCGGAGAGGAGGTTTGGGGCCCGACGTGCGTGAGAGCCTGTTTTTATATGCGGGCTTGCGTGGGGACCGCGTCCTCGCCGCCCCGTCTCCCGAGGCTCTCGGGGGGAGAAGGGGCCTACTGTCTGCCGCCCAAAACGTGGCCCTAATTTAAGGTCGCGGGAGGTGGCCCAGGCTGTCTTCCTTGGTTTCAGGGACACCCTCAGGCGTTGGAGGGGGTTTCTCTGTGTTGGGGGCGGGGGCGTTCCAACAGGATCCGGGCGTCCGCCGTTTTAGGAGGGGTCCTTGTTTCTCTGAGGCGCGCGGTGCTGTCGGCGGTCCGGGCGCCCGCCAGGAACCCCGAGGGAGACTGTGGTTCTCCGACTTTGCTTCCAGGTTCAAAGAGGAGAGACATGGAATATCGTTATTCCTTGGTCCCACATGACGAGGTCCCAAAGGTTGGGAATTCTGAAAACCAAGTGGAGGAGGGCGGCAGCGTGCCTGCGGCCGCCGGGACACTGGAGAGCTCCATGCTTGGCGCCAAAAGGTGTGGGAGCCCTCCCGCGAGGGCGTGGAATCGGGCTGGCCCCTCTCCTTGGCTTGTAGACGGCTGTCCTTTCTCTGAGTCTTCACTTCATCTTCTCTCCACGCATTTCCCTGCCTCCAGACTTCCCCTTTTATTGATATAAGGACCTCAGTCACACTGGGCTAGAGCCCATTCTCATGACCTCTAATTTGATTATTTACATAAATTGACTATTTGGAGACAGCGTCTGTGAAGATTCTGACTCCAAACACAGTCACACAGCCAGGCCCTGGGAGTTAGAACTCTGACATATGAATTTGGGGTGTGGGGTGCGTGGCTGCTGCTGCTGCTGCTAAGTCGCGTCAGTCGTGTCCGACTCTGTGCGACCCCATAGACGGCAGCCCACCAGGCTCCCCCGTCCCTGGGATTCTCCAGGCAAGAACACTGGAGTGAGTTGCCATTTCGAGGAAGGAACACAATTCAACCCACAGCTACAGGTAAGAAAAAGGAAAACAAACCAGTTTTGAGCCCCCAGACTTTATCATTGTTGCATGAGGGTCTCTATCCTTCATGTTCACAGCAGCTGCAGCCCTTCGGAGTCGGGCAGGTGCTTTGTTAAAGTGCCCGTGGCTCACGGCTGGCATCTGAGGACCAGCTGGTGGAGGGGCTCAGAGCCTGAGGGCTCCCGTGTGTGTGCACCCCACCCAGCCAGCCCTGAGACACCCCACTGCAGCACCCCAGAGAGCCCTTTAGCGTTGGGAGACAGGTGGGTGTGTGTGTGATGGGCCAGGCGCGGGCCCACTTTAAGTCAGGATGTGCACTTTGAGACAGTAAGAGCAACAACAAAGCAGCCTGCTCTGGTGCTCAGCCTTGTCAGACAGCTGCACACTTACTGCCCTTTCCGCTTCCTGCGTGACCCTGAGCATGCTCCATGCTCCCGGTGCCTCCGTTCCCCTCCCTGGAGAGCAGGGACAGCCGCCCGTCTGGCCTCGGGGCTTGTCGGGTTGAAGCACGGCTTCTCGGGACTCGGTGGCCCTGAAGACCTTCGGTGGGCAACGCGCTCCCCACCCCGCCCCCTTCCTCTCCCTAGGCTCCTCCCGGAGGCCCCAGAGGAGGAAGAAGAGGCCGAGGGCCCGCTCAGGGAGCAGGACCTGAAGGGCGCCTACATCCAGCTGGTCCGGGGCATGCAGGAGTGGCAAGACGGCTGCGTCTACCAGGGGGAGTTCGGGCTGGACATGAAGCTGGGATACGGAGAGTTCTCCTGGCCCACGGGCGAGGTAACGGCCAGCCCCGGCCGGCCCCTCTGAAGAGGCCTGTGTTGTGAGCTTGTGGATCCGGAAGGAGGCTAGGCAAGCGTCCCTGTGTGAGCAGCACCCAGAGAGACTCCTGAGATCACGTCCGAGGTTCACCTGGTGTCCCCAGGCTGCAGCTCGGGAAACTGTGCCTTCAGAAGATAAATTCTTATTCTAGGCAAATTTTTTCTTTTCAATTGTCAACTACTGCAGTGAGTTGTATATTTGCAGTGGTGACACTGCCTTGTATTTAAGCTCGAGCAGAAGAAATGGGTCTTCTTAGAGACACAGTGAACGCGCGTTTCCGTGCGCCCGCGGTGGGCGGAGTTTGGGGCTGTGCGTACGCTAAGGGGCCCGTGGCAGGGCTCTTGGCGCCACCTGGTGTCCCTGGGGGAGAAGCAGCCGTGTGTGAGGCGAAGCTGGGGGTGTGCGTGTCCTGCGGGCTTACTGCGCGCCCCCCCCGCCCCGGCGGGCAGCTGGGTTCTCAAGGCTTCCCACGTTGTGCGGGCCCCTCCCCTCCCGCCGCATCTGCACTGCTGGCGGGTTCTGCGCTGCTTGCCCTGGTCTTTGCTTGCAAGTCATAAAAACCGTCTGGAGGCAATGCAGGGCTGCATTTGGTGGGTTATAAAAGCATCTGGGGAAGCCCTGGGGACCTAGAGGGCAGGACCCCCTGTCACCGAAGCCCTGCTGGGAGACGGGCACTGGGTGGCACAACCTCCCAGGGGCTGCGAGGGTCCCGGCTCTGTCCTCCTCCACGCGGCGGCCCTGGTTGCTTGGTTGTGGTACCTCACCCAGTCCCTGACCTCCCGCACTTAGCTTTCCTGGTTCAGGGAGGAGAGGGGAGGAGGTGCACAGGGGTCTTGGGCTGGAGCCTGGGGAGTGGTGCGGGCAGGGCGAGGCGGCAGGAGCAGCTGCAGGCGCAGGCGGAGCTTCGGGGCTTCCAGCCCAGTCCCACTTGGACTGCACCCCCAGAGCAGGGGACAGAGGCCGGGACCCGAGCTTCTGACATGGCACGCGAGGCTCCTTGCTGTCGATGACGCAGCACTGATTTTGTTCGGCATCTGCTTCTTTAGTCCTCCGTTGGCTTTTCTTTGCCCCAACACGGGTCCAGTGGTCAGACACTGTGAGCTCCTGGTTGTGGGGGTGGCGTCCCGCTGACAGGTCCTGCAGCCCTAGTCATCCCTGCGCAGGGAGACGGTGGCAGGCGGAGCATCCGCTTTGGTCCAGCCTGGGGGGACCTCTGGGTCCACCGAACAGACGCTCCTGCCGCCATAGCGGCTCCGGAACCAGAGGGAGCAGGAAGGCGAGAGGGCGCAGGGGGTTGAGGGCAGCGTCTTTGAAGAGCGGGCCCCAGCACATCCATCGGTCTGGTCAGATGAAGCTCCCGGTCTGTGTGGAGCACGGATCAGGAGGATCCTCCTGGGTGGACAGAAACCCCGTCTTCTATGGGTGAACCAAAGAGCAGCGGTTAGATTCTTCCTGAAGTTCTACACAGATGATCTGCAACTCGGGACTTCTTTCAGTTGGGTAAACTCTGTAAGCCCCACAGATGATCCCAATGAAATGAATGTGGGCAGATGATGGGCCGTTTCCTGCCCTGTGTCTCTCTGCTCTCCGTGTCCCTGCTCCAGCCATTCTCTAGGAGTGAAATGATGAGCCAGAAAACACCTCTCTTGGCTGTGGTGCCTGGAAAGCCCGTCACTGGGTCCCGGGGCCCCAGGCTTGGCTGGTTCCAGGGGTTCTCAAGACTCCATCAGGTCACTTCTTCCCTTCTCCCTGGGGGCGGCCAAGGTTGACCTTCTGCCACCTGGCAGAGGGGAACGGTTTTGGGGTCCCAGCCTCTTACAAGAGAGAAGAGGCCCCGTGGACACTGGTGTGACTCAGGGATGGGTCCTGTGGCCAAACGCAAGTCAGGGCTGGGGGTGGGAGCCCTCTGCTTGGCCGCTCATGCCAGGGAGGCTGGGGCCAGGGCACCACCTACCTGTGGGGACTTGTCTCCATTGCCAGAGGACGATGGGGCACTGGGCAGGTGGCAGTCGCCGGCCTGCTGGTGGGGGTGGGGTGGGGAGGGGTCTGTGAGCACAGCCGTCGGCCACGTGAGCGCCTGGCCCGCCTGCTTCTGGCTGGAAGGTGGCCGTCTGACGCGTGAGTCAGGGCTGGAGACTGAGAAGGGCTTGGGATGGACATTGTGTCCTTTCTCCCTCCTGGGGCACCTCCATCAGACCCCCCGGGGCTCGGGACCAGAGCAGCCCAAGTGCGTGGCCTCAGAAGCCAGGAGTCTTCAGTCAGGGCCAGGGTGGTGACCCCTGGGCTGGCAGCCCCCGACTCCCTGGGCCAGCCTGGGGGGTGCGGGCGGAGCCGGGGCCAGGGCTCACGCATGCAGACAGGTCGTGCCCCAGCCCAGGCAGTGCAGACACCTACAGCCTCCCCACCCAAGCCAAGACGGGGGCGGCATGGCCATCGGGGGGCCAAGTGTGCCTGGCGCCTGCTCTGTGTGAGTCGGGTGACCTCCCCTCTTGCGCCCAGGGCAGACCCAGAGCCCCACTCCATGTGGCCCAGGCCCAGAGGCTCAGCTGGGAGGGCGTTCTGGAAGGTTCTGGGGCAGTAAGGGGCTGCTCCTCAGACAGACCGGTCACCCCACTTTCTGTTCACAGTCCTACCACGGGCAGTTCTACCGGGACCACCGGCACGGCCTCGGCACCTACATGTGGCCGGATGGCTCCAGCTTCACGGGCACGTTTTACCTCAGTGCCCGGGAGGGCTACGGCACCATGTACCTGAAGGAGAGGCTCTTCCAGGTGAGGGGTCGGCCTGGGCATCCAGGCCACTGGCCGGCACTGCAGGCGCTGCTGGGTCCTGGGTGTGCCTGACGAGAAGCGGCTTTCTTAGTCTAAGGGAATGTGATAGTGCCAGTAATAAGGCGCATGAAGGGGAGTGAGGACATGAGACATGTCGCACAGTGAGGACATGAGAGCCGGTCATTGTCCTGTTCCCCGGACTGGGCCCGGGGTTTCCAGCAAGCCGCCGTGCATCTTGTAGATGAAGCAGTGAGCTCGGCGGAAACATTCACCTTTCTACACGTAGACTGGCTCGTTGCGCACATGCTCTTCTGGAAGTTCCCTTTTTCTGGGAGAACATTCCTGCCTTTGCAAATACAGATTCCTCCCCCAACCCCGCCTTACTCATTACAGTAACACTCGCCCCCGTTAGCAGGTCGTGCTGAAAGTTTTGGGGCTTCCCTTATAGCTCAGTTGGTAAAGAATCTGGCTGCAATTCAGGAGACCCTGGTTTGATCTCTGGGTCGGGAAGATCCTCTGGAGAAGGGATAGACTGCCTACTCCAGTGTTCTCGGGCTTCCTTGGTGACTCAGCTGGTAAAGAATCCACCTGCAATGTGGGAGACCTGGGTTCGATCCCTGGGTTGGGGAGATCCCCTGGAGAAGGGGAAGGCTGCCCAGTCCAGTGTTCTGGCTGGAGAATTCCATGGACTTGCAAAGAGTCGGACACGACTGAGCGACTTTCCTGCTGAAAGTTTTGACAAGCATGGTGCTGTGTGATGACTACCGCGGTCAAGGGTCCCAATAGTCCCGTCAGCCCCGAACATGCACCCGGTCCCTCTGGAGCAGGTCTCCTCCTGCCCCCAGTGCCCGGCTGTTCCGTTTCTGCCTATAATTTTGCCAGGTCATGAGATCATCATCTGCGTTTTCTTCTGTGTTTATGGTTTTGCCATAACGTGCCCGTCTGTGTTTGCGTTAATGTTGGTGTGTCACGGGAAGTAAGGCTCCCTCCTCTGCCACGCGGGGACGTCCGGGTGCTCCAAGCCCATCTACTGGAAAGACTGACTTACCTCCCGCCCAGCCGTTTCCTCTTTGTCAGAAGTCACATCTGGAGGCAGCTGCCTGGTTCTTTCGTGACACGATGTCAGGACTGACAGGTGGGCGCAGGTGTCAGCAGCCTGGTTCTGCCCTGCAGGGCTTCCCGTGTTCTTGCTTCCTGCTCTGCAAGGAGCTCCAGCCTCACTCAGACGCTTCCTGCCCTGCTTTGGGTGGAGCCTGGCTGCTTCAGTGGGATGCAGTATTTAGAAACCACGGTTTGGCTGCTCATCACTGCTGCACTGGTTGGTTTTTATTTTTAGGTGTTTTCAATAGCATATCTTGAAAACACCTTTCAAAACTTTTTTTTTCCACGCGTTATTTTATGACATTTTTTCTTTTTTTTTTTTTTTAAAGCGTTTTAAAATCGAACAATTTTTAAAATCCTGCTGTTGTTCAGTCGGTAAGTTGTGTCGAGCTCTTTGCGACCCGATGGACTACAGCACGCCAGCCCTCCCTGTCCTTCACCATCTCCTGGGATTTGCTCAAACTCATGTTCATTGACTTGGTGATGCCACCAACCATCTCATCCTCTGTCGTCCCCTTCTTTGCCTACCTTCAATCTTTCCTAGCATCAGGGTCTTTTCCAGTGAGTCAGCTCTTCACATCAGGTGGCCAGAGTTTCAGAGCTTCAGCTTCAGCATCAGTCCTTCCCATCAGCATTCAAGGTTGATTTCCTGTGGGACTGACTGGCTTGACCTCCTTGCAGCCCCGGGGACTCTTGGGCGTCTGCTCCAGCGCCGCGGTGCTTCACCTAGGCTCTTCAGTTTCCTTGCACAGCCTCACTCTCGTGGGCGTCTGCTCCAGCGCCGCGGTGCTTCACCTGGGCTCTTCAGTTTTCCTTGCACAGCCTCACTCTCGTGGGCGTCTGCTCCAGTGCCGCGGAGCTTCACCTGGGCTCTTCAGTCTCCTTCCGCAGCCTCACTCTCCTGGGCTCATGATTTCGTATGACCCCTGGATGACCGTTTGTTGTGACCCCCCCGTCCCCTCCCCCGTCCCTCTCCCCACTGGCAACCACTAGATCGTTATCTGTACCCATGTCTCTGCTTCCTTTTTTGTTTGAAAGTACACTTTTTTAAGTGAGAAAATGCATCATCAGTTCACACTGATATCTCCAGCGTCAGTGTAGGGGTGCAGGCTTTGCCCTCGACAGCTGTGGTGCTGTTTGCCTCTCTTCGTCTTAACAATCGTGGTTTCTAACAAGATTTCCTGCTTGCTTTATCTCTGAACACGTGTATACGAGTTTCAGAAAAGGGCAGAGCCTCATCAACGCCCCTCTGATGATTAAAAACAGTCTCAGGTTCCTTTGCTGTCCTTTTGTCCCCGGGGTGGCCCCACTGGGGAGGCTGGGTCCAGTCACGTGAAATAATTCCTCTCTGTGTGGTCACCCCACCGCCTCCCCCCCACCACTGGGTACAGAGCTGCAGTCACTTGCTTTATTTTGCTTTTGTTATTTTTGGCATTCTATTTTTAAAATCTTGTTTTGATTTCATTTTGTGATTATGAAAAAATCTGATGCTTTCTCCAAGTCAAATCCATCAGATATGGTCCCCCCCACAGGAGTCCCTTCGCTTCCTTCTCGAGCCTCCCTGGTCCTTGGTGATCATCTTTGTACTTCTGTCTCTGCATTTACAAATGATGGGCGACGGGCACACACGGTCCTCCCCCCGAGGGCATCCTGTCCTCCCTGTGCTCCACCTGCAATTACACCTGCTCCCAGAGCCCTGCCCCCTCCCAGCAGCTCCTGAAGGCCTGCGTCTCCAGGCAGCCTTCCTCACTGAGGATTCCATGTTTTCACCTGTGATCTTTGGGATGCATTTCTAGAAGCAGGATTGTTTGGTTAAAAAGTGAACACATGTTAAGAAAAGAATTTTCAAAGCCAGTACCTCTGGATAGCCCCTCTTTATTGAACCATCAAGGTTCCTGGATCATCGTCTGCTGTTCGCATAAGGCTGTGAACATATTATAGCTTTGATGAGCTGGGATGACTTCCTGTGACAGATTCCTAGAAGCGGACTCCTGGGACAGCTGCTTTTCTGACCAGACACCTGTCTCCCTGCCCAAGGCTTTCTTCCAGGCTCACAGCTCCTGGGGGACTGTCCCCCCACCCCGCCACTTTCACCGAGTCTGATGGTGTTTCTTGCCCTGTCACCGGTCCATTCACAGCTTCTCTTGGAAACAGCTGCAGCCCCAGCCCAAGCCTGTACAGTGGTCCTCACACGCTTTCCCTCCCTCATTTCGTCTGCTGCCGCCTGGTCTGGCCTGCCAGCTTCTTGTGGGCAGGGCCTTCCGTCCACAGTGCCCAGCCCCAGGCTTGCAGCCACAGGTGCTCCACGGGCAATGGGAGCTCCCGAGAGTGAGGCTGCCGTGCGGCTCGCAGACGAGGGGGTGGGGGCGCAGCTCCAGGGACTGACGTGTGTGCCCTCGGGGTTTCAGGCCTCTGTGCTTTTGCTGGGGTTCCTCTGCCTGCCCAGCGACCTCCAGGCATCATCCCGTGACTCCGTCTCAGGGAAGATGCAGCCCGTCCTCCCCGGGAAGCCGGGTCTCTGCGGTCCCCAGGTCCCCTTTGTCCCAGGTCCCTCGCTGAGGGAGGCACTGCTGCTTGGTGTCTCACTGAGACCCTCCTGGCTCTCCCTGCTCCTCACACCCACCCCCGGGCACCGATGCCAGCAGGAGCATCAGAGCCGCCCGGCGCTGGCTGCGCTCTGCTGGGCTTGAGGCAAGCCAGGCTGACTGCTCCTCCTCGGTTCACACCTGCCGGGGTGTGTCTGACTCGGCGCCCAGCGCCTCTACCTGCGTGCTCCTCCCCAGCCTGATGGGTGCCTAGGCCAGGCTCACCATGTTAGAGGAGCCGGGGGCACCCTGAAATGAGTCTGCACGCAGCATCCCCGGCTTCCCCTCACAAGGCCCCCGAGCCCGCAGCCCCTCTGCCCACGACGCGTCTGTCCCGACGCCCGTGCTTTGGGCCTGGAGCGTCCAAAGCCTCAGCAAACTGTCGATTGAATGAACATGTTTCTTAGGATGATGCTTTCTTCCTCTGATTTAAGAAACTGGCCGCAGAGCACAGGCCCTGCCCAGCCACCTGTTCTACCCCGTTGTGCCGTCCTGCAGGGCCTGTACAAGGCAGACGAGCGATTCGGGCCAGGCGTCGAGACCTACCGGGACGGCAGCCAGGATGTGGGGCTGTGGTTCCACAACCACCTCCTCAAGCTGTGCGTGGAGATCCCCGACAGCCTCTCCATCCACAGCTACCCCGAGTTCTTGGGCTTCCTGACCCACACGCCCGCCACAGTCACCCTCGCGGACGAGGAGAAGATGGGCTGGGGCCTAGAGGAGGGGCAGGACCCATTCTTCTACGACTACAAGCGGTTTCTCCTGAATGACGACCTCACTCTGCCTCCGGAAATCTATATCTACTCGACCGACAACAGCCACCTGCCCATGACCTCTTCCTTCCGCAAAGACCTGGACGCCCGCCTCTTTCTGAACGACATCCCTCCGTTTGTTGATGACGGAGAGCCCTGGTTTATCAGAAACGAGACCCCTCTGATGGTCAGAATCCAGAAGCAGGCTTACAAGTTCAGGTAACCCAGCCCGTCCTCTCTCCTCACCCCCAGGGCTCCTGTCCTCTGATGGGGGCACACTCAGGCCGGGGGTCCTGAAGGCCTCTGGCGGCCAGCCCCGCAACTTGGCTGTCCTGGCTGGCTGTCAGGCTTGTCTTGTTTGACTAACCAATGCAGCCCAGTGATGAAGGGCTGGGGAGCTTGTGCCTGGAGCTGGAACACGCTGCCCAAGTGCTGAGTGCTGCCCAAGTGCCGAGCGCTGGCGGGGAGCAGGGCAGGAGGAGGCTGGGTGGCTGGCTCGGCCTCTGGTTTCTCCACAGATGGCAGGGGAAAGATGGAGCACTCTGCTGGGCTCCAAAGATCACCGCCACCTGCCCCGGCATCCCTGGGGAAGTCAGCAGCCACTTGAGGAAGACTTATTTTTTAAGTTAAAGTTTTGAAGAATATTTTAACCCCTTTCCTACACTTTGTCCTCAAATATCTGTAAACTATTTTGGAATGCATGTTTTGTGAACATAAATGCTACTTACGCATGCATCATCTACCCATCCACCCATCCATTCACCTATTCATCCACCCATCCATCCATCCATCCACTTATCATATCCATTCACCCATCCATCCATCCATCCACCCACCCACTTAGCATATCCATTCACCCATCCATCCATCCATCCATCCATCCACCCACCCACTTAGCATATCCACCCACCTATCCATCCACCCACTTATCCATCCATCTAACCACTTACCATATCCATCCACCTATCCATCCATCCATCCATCGACCCATTCATCCATCCACCCACTTATCATATCCATACACCTCTCTATCCACTTATCCATCCATTTATTCATCCATCCATCCACCCACTTAGTGTATCCACCCACCTATCCATCCATCTACCTATCCATCCATCTACCCATCCATCCATCCATCCACCCATCCACCCACCCACTTATCATATCCATCCACCTATCCATCCATCCATCCACCCACTTATCATATCCATACACCTCTCCATCCACTTATCCATCCATCTATTCGTCCATCCATCCACCCACTTATGCATCTATCCACCTATCATATCCATCCGCCCATTTACTCACACACCCACCCACACACCCACACACCCATCAATCCACTATCTGTCCATCCATCCATCTATTCACCCATCCTTTCACCTATCCATCCACCCATCTATCACCCCTCCATCTATCCATCATGCAAAGATCAGCTGAGCCTATAAATTTTTTTATTTTTAAAGTGATACAGCTCTTCCTGCTGAGGAAAGATGCTTGCTTAGCCATAGCATCTTCACCTGTGGGCAGCGTGTCCCCCAGCAGCTGGCCAGCCGTGCAGGCCTAGGGCTTAGGGTGTCCTAGGAGCAGACTGTGATGGGGGGGAAGGCGGGGTCCTGGGCAGAGGCATGAAAGAGGAAGTGTGGACGGGAGGGAGGGCCCCTTTCGTGGCAGGGCTTGGCATCCAGAATCGGGCTCCCCCCACTGAGGCTCCCTGACTGCCAGGAACAAGAGGGCTCACAGCAGCTGGAACATGGACACCATCCTGGAGGGGCGGCGGAGCGGCTTTGCGCGCCGTGGGCCCAAGGAGCGGCTCTCCAAGGAGATGATCCTGAAGGCCCAGGAAGGGAATTATGACTGGATTTACGGGATCCTGAGGGACAACCTCGCCAGCCCCGACGTGGCCGATGCCAAGGGCTACACGGTGCTCGCCGCCGCTGCTGTGAGCGCCCCACCCCACAGGGTGCTTGTGCGGGTGGCAGGGTCACTCACAGGACCGCTGACCCGGAGGGCCCTGGGCGGTGGCCCCTCGTAGGCAGGGGCTGCCCTCCCCCTTCCCCTCTGAAGCCTGCCTGTGGGACGGGCGTGCGGGGTCGGACGGGGAGAGGGGCGGGGTGCCTTCGCCTGGCTGAGCTGGCTGGGGCGGGGGGCCTCACTGGGGTCCTGGCCCCTGCTGAGAGCGCCCGCTGTCCTCGCCAGGCTGGCCCCCTCCCTGCAGGTTCACTGTCACATTGACATCGTCAACCTCCTGCTGGACAACGGGGCTGACGTGAACAAGCGCACAGACGAGGGCCTCACCCCGCTGAGCATGTGCTTCCTCCTCCACTACCCAACCGTGTCCTTCAAGCCCAACATCGCTGAGAGGACGGTGCCTGAGCTCCAGGTCAGCCTGGGGGTGCTGCGCCCTGGCTCAGAGTCTGCGCCAGCCCATCCCCACCCCCATCCCTGGGTACCAGTCCCCTATGCAGCTGTCCCCTTCCCCCACCCCCTGCCATCTCTGTGTCCTCAGTCCCCCACCCCCATCCACCCCTCCCCCTCCCCCTCCCCTGCCATCCACCCCCGTCCTCAGCCCCCTACTCCCCATCTAGTGGTCCCCGCTCCTCCATCGCCTACCTTCCATTCCCCGCCCCCCCACCCCCAGCCACCTGTCCCCCAGCACCCCATCCCCCAGCACCCCAGACTCATCTACCCGTCCCCTCCCCATCCCCTGCCATCCACCCCCCTCCCCCCGCCTCAGCCCCCCTCCCCCCTCCCCATCCCCCATCCACCCATCCAACTCTCCCTTGTCCGACTGTCCGCTGGTCCACTCGTCCCTCACCTGTCTACCTGTCCCCCAGTCCCCCAGCTCCCCGGCCTTCTTGTGCAGACCGGGCTCAAATGGGATGAACTGACGCTAAGGTGGGCAGGCAGGAAATGGGAGGAAATCATCATGGTCACTGGGTGCCCTGAGCTTGTTGCTACGACACAGCAGACGTGTCCTTTAGGAGGCCATGCACAGCCGCTGGGGCCTCAGGACAGAGGGCGCCGTGGACCCCGCACAGGACCCACCCTGGCCTCTGGCGACTGGCACTGCTGGGCGCCCCTGAGCCTTGCAGGGTGCCTGCTCCGGTGGTTCTGCGCGGGTACTCAGGGTGGAACTGCCGGGCCCTCAGCAGCAGTTAGTCACAGAGGGCTGGGCCCAGCCGCAGCCTTTCTGCCTGGGGGTGGTCCGCGGTGGGACCCGAGAACCTGCATTTCTGGCGCTGCTGCCGCCCGTCCCTGGGCCACCGCTGAGAAGGAGGCTGTGACGGCGGGTGGAGGGCGGCAGCAAGCCGCAGAGCGTGCCGCCGGCAGCCGCTGGATTTGGACGTTTTCAGGGCTCACGTGAGAAAAAGGCAGGACAGGTGGGATTCACTGTAATAATGACATTTCTTTAACCCATGTATCCAGAATTCCCCGTTCTGGTGTGTAATCAGTATAGCGGCCCATGGGGAGACATTTGGCATTGATTTTCCAGTCGCCTTGCCTACAATGCGGGGGGTCTGTGCCTGGAGCCTGCGTGGCACCAGCCTGGTCCCCGCGCTGGGGCCTGCTTAGCGCGGCAGGTCCGGGTGCCAAGGGGGGCGTGGGCCGGCCCTGCAGATGGAGGCGGCTTGCTTGGGTCAGCACTCTCTGCTTTGTCCTAAAGACGTTTTCTCGGTCCTTTCCAAAGGAAGCTTCGAAGCCCATCACCACGACCCAGCGTTCCTTGTCAATTCCAGAATCGCCCGCAGAGCCAGTGGTTCTGGAGGAGCCTGTCCCGGCTCCTGGAGGCCCGGAGCGGAAGCAGTCCTCCGCCAGGCCGAACATCGAGGAGAGCCGCCGCGGGGCTCGGGAGCGGGGCTCCACGTCGGGGAGGAGCAGCGCCAGCGACTCGGGGCACTCTCGGGGCGCGGCGTCAGGGACACTGTGCCGGAGCTCGGCCTGCAGCAACGACTCGGACTTTGAGTCCGGCCGGGCCGTGCGCCATTTCCGCATCGACCTGCCGCAGGAGCTGCTGGAGTGCAGCGCGCAGGGGCACAGCCTGCTGCAGACCCCGGGCCCCGCGCCTGCCGACCGGGGCATCATGAGGAGGATGGCGCTGGACATGGTCCAGTAGGTGGCGGGCCCAGGGCGCGCCTCAGGGGGAGCCGTGAGCCCCACTCCCGCGGGAGGGCGGTTCTGCACGCCGGGGGCGGCTCCCAGCGGCTGGCCTCTGCGCCCTCCCTCGGGCCGAGCGTGGGATGGGGGCGCTGGCACCGGAGCCGCACAGGCGGGCACTCACCCTCAGTCACCCAGGGACACACGCGTGCTCTCGTGCACACCTGCCCGCACACAGCCACTCATCGTGGATGTGCGTGCACACCACACCTGGGGAGCCTCTCACTGAAGCAGGGCTGCCCCTCCACCAAGTCCTGAACACACAGAATGTCTTCAGGGCCAGCGGCGCCTCACAGCGAGGGCTCTGAGGTGGCCAAGTTTTTCATAAAAACTGGTTATCTCCGTGAATATGCAATGGTTAGTGTTACTTTTTGAATGTGTTACTAAATATTTGAACACATTTCTCAGTCTTAATTTGTAAGACAGCGGACAGGGATGGCTAGAACCCAGGTAAATAAAGCCCTTTGGGGGCCTGGAAGGATTGTACAAGTGCGGAGGGGTCGGAGGGCAAGCCATCTGAGCGCTGCTGCCCTACACTGACCCAGCCTCCTCTCTCCCTCTGCTCTGCCGGCGGTCAGCGGGAAGGCGGGCCCCCACCTGCCCCCGATGGGCCTCTCCACACACCCTGCTCTCCTCCCCGACCTTCTCCCTGCCGCCCCCACCCGCCCAGCCCTCACGGCGTCTGCACAAGAGGCTGTGTGTGCCACTCTGTGCTGCTGGTGAGAGACGTGTGTGCCATGTGAGTGTGTGTTGTAGGCGTGTGTGCACTGTGTCACACGTGTGGTTGTATGTACGTGCCGTGTTGTGCCTGTGTGTATATGTGTGTCGTCTGTGTGTGCATGCCGTGTGCTATGCATGTGTATGCACTGCAGCTGCTGCTGCTAAGTCGCTTCAGTCGTGTCCGATTCTGTGCAACTCCATAGACGGCAGCCCACCAGGCTACCCCGTCCTGGGATTCTCCAGGCAAGAACACTGGAGTGGGTTGCTGTTTCCTTCTTCAGTGCATGAAAGTGAAAAGGGAAAGGGAAGTCGCTCAGTTGTGTCAGACTGTTCGAGACCCCATGCACTGCAGCCCACCAGGCTCCTCTGTCCGTGGGATTTTACAGGCTACGTTGTATCTGTGTGTGTGTAGGTGTGTGTTTACATACCTATGTGCATGTCTGCTGTGTGTGTACAACCTTGGACCCTATGGGCACCAGGCAATGTACATCGTCCCCTCACGGCCGCCCCAGGAGGGAGACTGGCCCCCACCCCCAGCCCGTATCACAGGTGACCTCAGGCTAAGTGAGCACCAGGGCTGAAGTCGGGCAGGGCCGCAGCTGGACCTGAGCTTGGCCAGGCTGGCCCGCTCGAGGTGGGCTGCCCTGGAGCAGAGAAGGGCTGCAGTCTGGTGAGGCAGGGCCCCGGGGTCGGCGTGCTCCACGTCAGGCCTTGCCAGCATCCGCGGCGGGGTCTCCTTCCGGCCCGGGGCATGTCTGGGCTGCGGGCCGCGCGTGCCCCTCCGCCAGCCTGTGACGGTCTCCCTGCTCCTTCCAGACACAGGCGCAGGTGGGCGACCATCACCCTCCTGCTGCACCGCGGCGCTGACCCCAACCTGTGCCGCGCGCCCATGCAGGTCCTCTTCTTCGCCGTCAAGGCTGGGGATGTGGACGGGGTGAGGCTGCTGCTGGAGAACCGGGCCAGGACGGACATCCAGTTCCCGCCCGAGGTGGGCTGCGCCGGGGGCCAGCGGCGGTGGGGGCCGGGCCGACCCGACGGTCACCCGCAGCGTCTGCTCTTCCTCCCTGGCTGTGTCGATGCTTGTCAGTCACTCAGGCCGCTCATATTCAGAGGGTGTCGACTTTTGAAAAGGCTGCCAGTCTCGCTCTGGCTACTTGCTCACCTTCCGGGCCCCTGAGCCTGGTCGTTTATTTCCTCTTTTTTCTTGGGTGTAAGTGCAGGGGTGCAGGGAAGCGGGATTTCAGGTGTCACTGAAGACCCAGGAGGATCTCACAGAACTTTTTGGGTTCACTGATTGGACTCCATCTTTGAAACCTCCTGGAGGAGGGCGGGGACAGTTGGTCTAATAGGAAGCTGGGGCACCAGGGCCTGGTGCCCGTCTGTCACCCTGGCGGACGAAAGCGTCTTATGAGTCAGAGCACACAGGTGGGGTCGTGCGGTGTGTTTGTGGGCCGCTGTGGGCGGGCCTCTTGTCCTGAATGTCCCGGGATGACGGGAACGTGGTGCCTTGGGGACCCGAGGCAGGCGAGGGGCAGACGGCCACGCTCTCACCCTGGACGGGGGCCCCACGGGCCTTGTTCACACGGAGCCCCACCCTCGGGCTGCCGGCTGTCGCTCCCCAGGGACCTGGGGCTGCACCCTTACCGCCTGTGCTTCCTCTGCAGCTGGGGGCCCTGACCCCTCTCCACATCGCGGCCGCCCTCCCCGGGGAGGAGGGCGTCAAGATAACAGAGCTGCTGCTCCACGCCATCACCGACGTGGATGCCAGGGCGGCCGACCAGGATGACGTGTACAAGCAGGGCAAGGTGGGCGTCCGCCCTGTGGAGGGTGGGGTCCCTCTGCAGGCGCTGTGAGGTCCCCACAGGAGGGTGCCTGGCACCCTGTGAGCCGCAGGCCAGCCTGGATCCGGGCAGCGTGTGCCTGGTCACACCCGCAGTCATCTGTGCGAGCCGGGGCCCGTCTGGGCAGAGGGAGGCAGTGTGGCTTGGGCACCAAGTGTGAACACTCTGCACACAGGCCTGTAGTGTGGGAGAGGCACGCACACTTGATGAATGTGAGTGAGAACCTGCTTCTTCAGGCAGCTCACAAAGCCCGGGGGTCCTTGCCACGGTAGCCGGGCCCCCGGGAGGGCATTCTGTAGGAAGCTCTGTCTCACTCCACTCGGGGGTGCCCCTCTGCCTGGAGACACGTCTGCCCAGGGCCGCACTCCCTGGCCGGGTCTTCCTGCCCCTCCTGCCTCCCAGCCGCCCCTCCATCCCCTGGGCCACCTCTAGGCTGCCGCCATCTGAGAAGGCCGGCCTGGAGCCCTGCGGGCTCTGAGCTCCCGAGGTGCCTGGGGGAGTCGGACTGTGGGCCTCCTCAGGCAGCCTCCAGGTCCGCCCCGCCCTCAGGGAGCCTCGTGTCCCCAGACCAGGGCTCAGGGCCCAGTGCCCCCTGCCAACCTGCTCCAACACGTGATGGGGAGGGGAATGGACCCTCAGGGGGCGGGGCAGGCTGCCGAGTGGGTGACTGACACTGCAGAAGGGCCTGGGGGCCAGAGGTGGGGCATGGAGCCCTCTGGGTGGGGTTTTGGGCCGCAGGGCTGGAGAGGCAGAGTTTGGTCCTGGCACATGCAGTGACACCCCTGCCTCAGCAAGGCCATGCCGAGGCCCCCTCCACCATGCAGCCCTCCCAGCCTTCCTCCTCCAGGCTGAGCCCCTTGAGCATCCACCCGAGCCTCATTCAGCCCCCAGCGCCCGAGGGCGTGGGGCCGTGTTGAGGAGTCAGGGTGGCTCACAGGGCACCGCTGCGCATGGCCCTGGGGGAGCCCTGGGTGTGAGCAGCTGCCTGCAGGGGGCACAGGACCTGGGCGGCACATGGTGGGTCTCTGCACTCTCGGGGGACGGGCTCGAGGGTGACCCTCAACCCCTCTGTCTGCCCACAGCTGAACCTGCCGCCTTCCAGCCTGAAGCTCAACAACGAAGCGGGCCCGCCCAGCATCTACTACAGCAAGTGCACGTCCGTCCCCGACGAGGGGGGCAGGACGGCCCTGCACGTGGCCTGTGAGCGGGAGGACAGCCACAGGGTGAGGCGGCCTTCCGGGTGGGCCGGGGGGTGTGCACGGACGCCTTGAAGCGTACCCGTGAGTGCCCGTCCATGAGTGTGCGTGTGTCTGTGTGCAGGCGTGTGTGTCCGTGTGCGGAGCCCGCGGCCCTGGTGGGCTGAGCCAGGCCTCCCCGTGGCCACGCGAGCAGACCTGGGCGTGTCTGCCCCTGGCTGCTGTGGCCCAGACCAGGGTCCCCCAGCTACAGGTCATCCTCCCTGAGTGGGCCCCGGACTCGGGGGACTGGGTCAGGTCGTCAGTGAGCTGGGACATGCTGTGTTGAGATAGGATACGAAGCATCATAGAACTCGTGTGCACGGATGTGTTATTTCAGAGCACGTGTTGGGGACACGCGTCCACATGCAGGCCTGTGTACCTGGGCGTGGGGGCCCGGGTCGCCTCGTGAAGTCACTGTCTTACTGCAGGCGTCGGTCACACACGTCTGTGCTGTGAGCCCATCGCCCCCTGGACGGTGACCCCGTCTGGCGCCGCTGCCTCCTGTCCACCTTGGGGATCAGCTCGCATGCGGCAGGTGCAGGAACCCCTTGGAGGATGGGTGCAAGGGGCCTCAGGGGAGCTGGGGAGCCGGACCAGAGAACCCCCGAGTGCGTGATGCACGGAGCCTCTGTTTACCTGCCTAAACAATGAGACAGCAGCGGCCTCGTGGGCCTGCGGCAGGAGGTCTTTGTCACTGCCCAGGATGAGGGTCACACGTGCCGCCTTGATGGGCGCTGTGAGGGCCTGAGTGGGGGTGGGTGCCCACACAATGCTGGCAAGGGACCACCTGCTCCGGAACACCCCTGTCTCACCAGCGCATCCTCGGGATGTGTCACTGCCCTCTCAGAGAGGGGTGGCGAGCCCAGACTGAGGCTGGGGACAGCAAGGTTCCAGGAAGGCGGGCTGCCCAAGGCCCATGGTCAGCAAATTGGAGCCCTGGACTTGGAGCACAGCTCTTTCTAGCTCACACGTCTTTGTCCTTTGTACTGATTTTGGATTTGGAAAAAAGTTAAGAGGAAACAAAGTCAGGAGACACCATAGGCCACATCCTCATCAGATCAAGGACAGATCAATAGTGTAAAGTCTAGTTCTAAGACGTGAGGGCTGCAGCCATCCAGCCATCATGCCTGCATTCCAGCAGGGAGAGTGAAAAGAAGGGAAGCTTCCCAGGAACCCCTTGGCACACTTCTGTGGGCTCCCCTTGGCCTGGCCAGTGAGGCTGGCAAAGGGAGTGGTCTTGCAGGGTGGCCCAGCTGGCCCCTGGGGTCCGCAGGGCAGCAGGGATTCAGCAGAGTGCTCTGTGGTGAGGAGAGTCCAGGTCAACTCCCGCAGGCACATCCCAGAGAGGAGGAGGGGGAAGCCAATAGCTTCCTTGGGGGCGAAGGGCTGAAAGTGCCCCTGCGTTCCTTGCTCCTGGTGTGTCCTGGTGAAGGGCTCATCCTCTGCCCCACCTGCCGTGTGCCCGGCCCAGCTGCAGTAGTCCCGATACAGCAGCAACAGCTCTGTTAGAGTCTGCAATAGCCGTAGTAGAGCGGCCCCAACTCTCCTCTTTTCTTCAAATCAACTTACTCATCACCGACATCGCTGTTTTCCATCTTAAATGATCGACGTTTGGAAAGCCTCTTCTCAGCTTGAGGATCCACCCACCATTCACTATCCAGCGTTCAGGGCACATGGTGTGCCAGGCAGGGCCCTAGTACAAGGGAGGAGCAGTCAGTGGCCGGGCTGACCGCACGCTGTGTGAGTTTCCCCTGGAGGGGACGCGCCCCTGTAACCCGCCGTCCCGCCTCTCTCCTGCCCAGTGCGCCAGGGACGTCGTCCGGCTCCTGCTGGCCCACAGAGCCAACCCCAGCTCGCTGTGGAGCGGCCACTCCCCGCTCTCCCTGTCCATCGCCAGTGGCAATGACCTGGTGAGCAAGTCCTACCCTGCTGGTGTACCTGCGTGTGTCTGTCTCGTGCCCCCTCTCCAACACAGGCTCTGGGATGTGCTGTCCTTGAGGTGCCCCAGGGACAGCATGGTGTGATTGCTGGAGGGTCCCCTCCCGCGAGGACGGGGGGTGCGCCCTACAGAGGGAAGGGTGGAGGGAGGAAGTGAGCATGAAGGTGAGGGCACACCCGGGAGGTGCTGACTCAGCCTCAGAGCACTGGGAGGCCACCCTGGGTGGTTCCCACCTTCCCCAGCTGCCAAGGAAGGTGTTTGTTCTTCCACCCTCCCATCCAGCCACCCCCCTGACTAGCCCACCCAGGCATCCACTCTCCACCCAGTCAGCCGTCCATCCGTCCTCCCAGTCAGCAGTCCATCCATCCCTCCACACTCCCAGTCATCCACTCGTCCACCCAGTCAGCCGTCCATCCGTCCTCCCAGTCATCCACTCATCCACTCGGTCACCCACTCATCCATCCTCCCAGTCAGCAGTCCATCCATCCCTCCACACTCCCAGTCATCCACTCTCCACCCAGTCAGCCGTCCATCCGTCCTCCCAGTCATCCACTCATCCACTCGGTCATCCACTCATCCATCCTCCCAGTCAGCAGTCCATCCATCCATCCATCCTCCCAGTCATCCACTCGTCCACTCGGTCATCCACTCATCCATCCTCCCAGTTAGCGGTCCCTCCATCCCTCCATCCATCCACTCTCCACCCAGTCAGCCGTCCATCCATCCTCCCAGTCATCCACTCATCCACTCGGTCATCCACTCATCCATCCTCCCAGTTAGCGGTCCCTCCATCCCTCCACACTCCCAGTCATCCACTCGTCCACCCAGTCAGCCGTCCATCCATCCTCCCAGTCATCCACTCGTCCACCCAGTCAGCCGTCCATCCGTCCTCCCAGTCATCCACTCATCCACTTGGTCACCCACTCATCCATCCTCCCAGTCAGCAGTCCATCCATCCATCCATCCTCCCAGTCATCCACTCATCCACTTGGTCATCCACTCATCCATCCTCCCAGTCAGCAGTCCATCCATCCATCCATCCTCCCAGTCATCCACTCATCCACTCGGTCATCCACTCATCCATCCTCCCAGTCAGCAGTCCATCCATCCTCCCAGTCATCCACTCATCCACTCGGTCACCCACTCATCCATCCTCCCAGTCAGCAGTCCATCCATCCCTCCACACTCCCAGTCATCCACTCTCCACCCAGTCAGCCATCCATCCATCCTCCCAGTGATCCACTCATCCACTTGGTCACCCACTCATCCATCCTCCCAGTCAGCAGTCCATCCATCCATCCATCCTCCCAGTCATCCACTCATCCACTTCCACTGTCAGCAGTCCATCCATCCATCCATCCTCCCAGTCATCCACTCATCCACTCGGTCACCCACTCATCCATCCTCCCAGTCAGCAGTCCATCCATCCCTCCACACTCCCAGTCATCCACTCTCCACCCAGTCAGCCGTCCATCCATCCTCCCAGTCATCCACTCGTCCACTTGGTCACCCACTTATCCATCCTCCCAGTCAGCAGTCCATCCATCCATCCATCCTCCCAGTCATCCACTCATCCACTCGGTCATCCACTCATCCATCCTCCCAATCAGCAGTCCATCCATCCTCCCAGTCATCCACTCATCCACTCGGTCACCCACTCATCCATCCTCCCAGTCAGCAGTCCATCCATCCCTCCACACTCCCAGTCATCCACTCTCCACCCAGTCAGCCGTCCATCCATCCTCCCAGTGATCCACTCATCCACTTGGTCACCCACTTATCCATCCTCCCAGTCCTGCACTTTCCCTTCCTTCCATTCATTTATCCACCTCCACATCCACCTGCCCACCCACCCCTCCACCCCTCCATTCTTCATCATCCATCCCTCCTTCTGTCTTGTTCAGTTGCTCAGTCGTATCCAGCTCTTTGCAACCCCCCCCATGAACTGCAGCACGCCAGGCCTCCCTGTCCATCACCAACTCCCAGAGCTCACTCAAACTCATGTCCATTGAGTCAGTGATGCCCTCCAACCATCTCATCCTCTGTCGTCCCCTTCTCCTCCTGCCCTCAGTCTTTCCCAGCATCAGGGTCTTTTCAGATGAGTCAGGTCTTCACATCAGGTGGCCAAAGTATTGGAGTTTCAGCTTCAGCATGAGTCCTTCCGATGAATATTCAGGACTGATTTCCTTTAGGATGGACTGGTTGGATTTTCTTGCTGTCCAAGGGACTCTCAAGAGTCTTCTCCAACACCACAGTTCAAAAACATCAATTCTTCGGCGCTCAGCTTTCTTTGTAGTCCAACTCTCACATCCATAGGTGACCACTGGAAAAACCATAGCCTTGACTAGACGGACCTTTGTTGGCAAAGTAATGTCTCTGCTTTTTAATACACAGTATAGGTTTGTCATAGCTTTTCTTCCAAGGAGCAAGTGTGTTTTAATTTCATTGCTGCAGTCAGCATCCACAGAGATTTTGGAGCCCAAGAAAATACAGTCTGCCACTGTTTCCGTTTTTTCCCCATCTATTTGCCACAAAGTGATGGGACCAGATGCCGTGATCTTCATTTTTTGAGTGTGGAGTTTTAAGCCAGCTTTTTCATTCTCCTCTTTCACCCTCATCAAGAGGCTCTTTAGTCCCACTTCGCTTTCTGCCATTAGGGTAGTGTGGTCTGCATAGCTGAGGTTGTTGGTATTCCTTTATATCTACCCATCTATAATCCACCCACCTATTCATCCTTTCATTTAGCTGTTATTTTTTGAGCATGGTCTATGTACCAGGCAGGCACCATTCCAGGCATTAGGTGTTGAATGAAACAGAAGTGTCAGGGATCATACGTTCTAGTTGGGGCAGATGGACCACAGTCCGGTGTGCGACAGTGTCAGGCAGTAAGTTTATGAAGAAAGTGATGATGGGTGAGGGGAGGAGAATGACGGGGGCTCCTTCAGCTGGGTGGCGGGAGGGCCTCTCTGGTGAGATGGCATTTCGGGGAGGCCTGAGGCAGCCATTGTTGGTGAGGGGCTGGGGCTCCCGTGTCCCTTCTGCTGGCCCCTCCGCCTCCTGCCTTGGCTCGTGCACCGAGTCATTCACTCAGCGGGTCACGCGGGCATCTGCTCTATGACCAGCCCTGGAGTGGGGGACAGGCAGCCTGGAGGAGAGCCTCACCCCAGGCGCAGAAGCTCCTGGAGGGCCAAGCTCGGTGTCTCGTGTGTCTGGAGCAGCTGCTCTGACTCCGGGCTCCCCGGGGGCCCCTGGGCTAGCGACTGGGGATGCAGCAGGGAGCAAGGGAGCCCCTTCCTCTGCACGTGCTCAGGTGATCACGGTGACCGGCTGCCCCGGGTAGAGGCAGGCCGGTCCCAGGGACATGGACCAGCAGGACGTGTGCCTGACCCTGTGGGGTGAGAGGCCCGGCAGGATCCGGCTGCGTCCCCGGGTGGAAAGCAGAGAGGCACCGGGACCACTTCTGAGCAACTGGATATTGTTCTGAGGAAGCCCTGGACCTGGGCTGCCCTGGGTAGTGGGAGTCCTCGCTAGGGAGCAGCCGCTTGGCTGCCCCAGGCTCGCCATCTGAGCCGCGGCCCCTGGGGGTGGGAAGCAGGGAAGCCGCCCTGCATGGCCTGGCTCCAGGCGCTTCCTCCGCTCATCGGGAGGGAGCGCGGTGGGTGCTGACAGGCCTGTCTGTGTCCAGATTGTGAAGGAGCTGCTGTCCTACGGAGCTGACCCCAACATGCTTCTGACCAAAGGCTTGGGCAGCGCCCTGTGCGTCGCCTGTGACATCACCTATGAGAGCCAGAGGAGCCTGGAGAGCAGGCTGGCCCTGGTGAGCCGAGGCGGGGGTGCTGGCCCTGGGGCGGGAGGGTAGAAAGGCGGAGGCCTGGCAGGTAGGGTCTGGGGTCTGCACTGGACCCTCTGTCTGGCCCTGCTTGCAGCAAGGTGCTTCATGGCGCTTCGTGGGCTCTTGCTCTGTGTTCAAGACTTGATGTTCCAAACACTTGAGAAAGTACAAACAATTCTTGCCTTTTATAGTTTATAGACCTAAAATATGTTAGTGGCAAGCCCACTCAGAAGGCCAGACGAGAGTCCCTAGTTTGTCTTGAGAGACATTGGGCTTGGCTTTGGTCTGGCTGCAGGACTCTAGAGTTTTCAGTGACAGAACCAGATGAGCAGGGATCCAGAAGCTGTATGGGGGGCGGGGGGGATGGGGAGCTGTGCCCCGGGTGGGGGGGGGATGGGAGAGCTGTGTCCTGAGTGGGGGATGGGGAGCTGTGTTCTGAGTGGGGGATGGGGGATGGGGGAGCTGTGTCCTGGGTAGGGGATGGGGAGCTGTGTCCTGGGTAGGGGATGGGGGAGCTGTATCCTCAGTGGGGGATGGGGAGCTGTGTCCTGGGTGGGGGATGGGGGAGCTGTGTCCTGAGTGGGGGATGGGGAGCTGTGTCCTGGGTGGGGGATGGGGAGTTGTGTCCTGGGTGGGAGATGGGGGAGCTGTGCCATGGGCGGGGATAGGGGAACTGTGTCCTGGGTGGGGGATGGGGAGCTGTGTCCTGTGGGGGGGATGGGGAGCTGTGTCCTGGGTCAGGGTGCTTTCTCTGCTGGAAGCAAAGCTTCACTGGCAGTGCCCCCAGAACCCAGGGTTTTTGTTTGTGAAGAAGGAAGGTTGAGTGATGAGAGGCTGGTGAGTCATTGAGGCCGCCTTGTGTCTCCCCAAATAACGACCCTGCTGACGCCTGCTTGGCAAGTGTGACTTCTGAACTTCCTGTAGATGACAGCGTGATTCTTGTCTGTCACATCGAGCCTTGTGGTTTGTGGTTCTGTCAGCATTTCTCGATGAAACTGTGAAACCAAAGAACCTCTGTGTAGCACAGCATCCTTCCTTGTCGTGGTCTGGGTGGGCGCCTCTGAATGCTGTTTGCTATGAATGCAGTTGGTGCTGCGTCAGGAGCGGAGGACCTTGCCTCGGGGTGTGCCAGGGGTCCAAATGCACACACATGTGCATGCACAGGCACATCACATGCCTGTGCATACGTGTGCAAGCACCCCCCACACTCACATAGCTGCTCTCTGCAGCCACACACACATGCATGCACACACATGTCCACACACCTGTGCATACGTCTGCATGAACCACACACTCACATAGCTGCTCTCTGCAACCACACACACACGTCCACATGCCTGTGCACACATGTGCAAGCACCCACCCCTACACACTCACATAGCTGCTCTCTGCAGCCACACACATGCATGCACACACATCCACATGCCTCTGAATACGTGTGCAAGCACCACACACTCACACACACACTTACATAGCTGGTCTCTGCAACCAGGCACACAGTACCTGTGGTCTTACTGAGTGCCCCGGGTGGTTGGATGGATGGTGAACATGTGCGGACTAGGGCTTTTGGCATCTTTAACCTACAGAACCTGAGAACGAGTCACGGGCTCCCTTGCTCATCCCGAGGCGGGGTGAGCTTGTTCCTACACGGGGTGAATGGGGGTGTGTCCAGGGCTCAGTCTGGAGGCGTAGGTGGTCTGCCGCCCTTCGGCGGTGTTGAGCGCAGGGTACGTGCGCATACCCTGCTTTTGCCCTGGCTCTTTAGAAGCGGCAGCTGGGTTTCTGGTCTTTTTGTATCTTGTCCATAATCTGCCTCAACTGCACCTGCACCCAGCTATTTTTAGTCCATTTGGTTTCTTTGTGTTTTGTTTCCGAAGGAGACGTTTGTCCAGGTGCAAGCACTGCAGCAAGGGGACCAGGTCCCAGTCTCTCAAACAGGCCGGCTCGGGGTTTGCCCTCCTGCCAGTTACAACTAGCGGAGTGGGGCCAGACCTCAGCAGGGTGCCCTGGGGGTGCAGTTGGGTCAGGGAGGGCCACCCCAGGACCTTGCTCTGAGGGTCGCTCTGAGGACACACCACCCTAATGTCTCGTCCGTCTGTCTTGTCTGTCTTGCTGACACTCCGCACACCTGGGAGGGTGCCCAGCTGGGTGGCCCTGCTCTCCTGCTGGGGGTGAGAGCCCCCTGGTGGCTGGGGCAAATGTGAGCCTTTGACGTGGGCTCTGTTCTCCACAGATTGACCGGCTCATTAATTACGGGGCGGACATCCTGAACCCTGTGACACTTTCACAGGGGGACAAAACGGCCGTGGGCACAGCTGTTGACTATGGCTACTTCAGATTCTTCCAGGTGGGTTGGGTCTCTCACTGGCGATGGGGTGGATCTGGGGCTTTTAGCAACTCTTGGGCAAGGCGGGCCAAAGGTCCCTCGTGCCTCTGACCAAAGTCCTCCCTGGCTTCCTAGAAGGGAAAATCCAGGGCCCCCAAGCATGTGCTGCCAGCACGGCTGCCTGTGTGCCGGCTCTCTGAGCGTTATCCCGGTCTGTCCTCACAATCATCGCCGCGACCACAGTGTGCCCCCGTGTCGGCGGTGGGCCAGGGCTGCTGGACCTGCTCCCCCTTGTGGCCTGGGGGCCAGGTGCCCCACTCAGAGGTGGTGACCGGCGCTGGGTTGCAGGACCGGAAGATAGCCCACTGCCCCTTCCACATGCTGATGCCCGCGGAGCGGGAGACATTTCTGGCCCGGAAGAAGCTCCTGGAATACATGGGCCTCCAGCTGCGGCAGGCTGTCTTTGCCAAGGAGTGCCAGTGGGACCCAAAGGTGCTGCATCTGAGCAAGAGAGGTGGGCGTGGCGGGCGTTCGGGCAGTGTGGGGGCGTGGGCGTGGTGGGCTGCCAGCGGGGTGGGCAGCTGCAGTGGGCTCCTCAGGCAGCTCAGAGCCGACCCGGAGGCCCCCTTGGCCTGAGCGTGTGTGACAGGCTTTATGCGTCGTGGAAGAGCATGGGTGCCCTCTGCTAGGGGCTGCATCCCCTGAAGGCTGGCTCCAGGAGGCTGTGTGGGGCATCCCCTGAAGGCTGGCTCCAGGAGGCTGTGTGGGGCATCCCCTGAAGGCTGGCTCCAGGAGGCTGTGTGGGGCATCCCCTGAAGGTCTGGCTCCAGGAGGCTGTGTGGGGTGGGCCAGGAAGGGACATGCCTGCTGGGCCAGTGTCCACCTGGCCCTCACATGTTCTGCCAAGGATGTCTGCAAGGGGAATTGAGAAGGGGGTTCCCGGGCTGGGGAGGTGAGCCTGGGAAGAGAAACTAGGGGGCCCCATCACAGGTCTGGGAGCATCACCTTTGTCCAGTGTCCCAGCCGGCCCCAGCCCCTGCCGGCCCCGCTGCCACGGTGGGGGATAAGACACCTGAGGAGGGGCGACGTGCCTGCACCGGGGGTGGGGGTGAGGAACCCTGCCCTGCGGTATGCTTGGTGAGCAGCGCCCTGGGGGTGGAGCTGGTAGACAGCCTGGTCGAGGGGTGAAGCCCTGGGTCACCCTCTCCCGAGGGCCCTGCGTGTTCTAGCCCCATGGAGAGCCAGCCTGAGCTGCAGTCTTGAGTGAGAGCCAGGCGGGTCCTCGGGCGTGGGCGAAGGATCCAGAACCCCATGGCACACAGACGAGGAGCTTGTCTCTTGGCTCAGCTGGCGAAAGAGAGTGGACTCCCGGGGAAGCCCATGGGCCCAGGGGAGGGGCTGTGCCTTCCAGGAGAGGGGGGTGGGGTAGGGCGAGCGGCGAGCCTGGGGCACGGCTGCCTATGTGGCGGGCCGGGACCGGTGGCCTCTCCTCAGCCACACCTCTGCTCCTGTCCGCTGCCCGGAACCCGCACAGCAGGTGATGGGGAGACAGAAGTGGTGCCGGGGGCGCTCAGAGAGCAGCTGGGCGGGGGGACCCCGATGCTCTGCCCTGCTCGACTCCCTTACACGTACCCCACCCCCTAGGCCCCCAGCAACATCGCCGCCTGCCCACCACCCATGCGTGTGCTCACACACACATGGACCAGCCTCCCCACCTCCCCCACCTGCCAGGCCCCCATCCACACACGTCCATACACACACAACCTCCAAGCCCACACCCACCCACCTTTCCACACACCGTCTGTCTGCACCCCACAGCCTCGAGATGCCCACCTTCCATACACAGCACTCCTCACTGCTGCATACACACTCACACACTAACGTAAACCTGCCAAATCCCCCACAGACCTACGCACCCTCAGCTCCTCACCCACCTCTGTTGCACACACACCCCAATATCCAAACTTCCTGCACACACAAAATAAGACCCCTGTTCCCCAGCCCACAAATAGTTACTAACCAGATGCCCACCTACACGCTCACACACATCCCTACCAACTGCTCACCTCCACCACCCCTCACACCCCTGTCCTCACACACCTGCTACCCCAGCCCAGTCCCCACACAAGCCCCCAGGAACCAACCCCCTCACCCCCCACATACCCACACCATTCCTCCCCACATGCACAGTCATCCCATCCTTCCCCACAGAACCGCCTTGCACCCTGTTACACATACACACCCACCATCCATCATAATCCTCCCCACCCCCACGCTCACCAGCCCACCCACAGCCACGCACGTCCACTCACCCTCACACCAGCTCGTGGCCGCCGACCACCTCATAGCTGCGTGCCCACACATGACCTCCCTGTCCCGTCGGGTCAGGGGCTGTGAAGGTACCATGGCCTGAGTTCAGCAGGGCGGGGGATGCCTAGACAACAAGCGGGTGTTTGCTCAGTTCAGGAGGCTGGAGACCGAGCTCCGGGAGCAGGCGTGGCCGGTTCTGGGGAGGGCTGCTTCCTGGCTCCTCGACACGGGAGGGAGAGCGTGCACTTCCTCTTTTTACAGGGTACTAATCCCACCAGAGGGGTCTGCCCCATCACCCCAAAGCCCCCATCCAAGTCTCGTGGCGTTGGGGTTAGGCTTTCAGCAAATTAATCTTGGAAGGATACAGGTGTGTCCATAACACCCCCCTGCCCCCGACTCAAACACAAACCTCCCCTACCCTGTCACCTGCACACCGCCCACCACACAAATGACGACTGTCAGCCCCAGAGGGGGCGTGATGATGGGAAATGAGCAGGTCCCCAGTGAAACGCGGGCACTGCTGAGCACAGCCACGAGGGCGTAATGGAGAGAGGGGAGCAGGACATGTAGTGGAAGATACCGTGATGAAAACACCCAAAATCTGTTGAAAATTGTCAACCTATATACCCAGAGAGCTTAATGAACTCCCAATAGGATAAACACAGACACCCACAGACACACGACAGTTAAAATACTGAGACCGAATGATTCGTCACAAGGGGACCCCAGTGAAGTCAGCAGTTGGCCCCTCGTCAGAAGCCACGAAGGCCAGGAGGCAGTGGTATGTCATAGTCAAGTGCTCAAAGCGGTAAGCTTCAGCTGAGAATCCTACATCCAGCGAAGCTGGAGGAAGGTGACAGAAAGGCATTCCTGAAGAAGGAACCCTTGAGAATTTGTCCCTCGTAGTCCTGCTTTACAGGAAGTACTAAAGCACGTAACTCCAGATGGAAATCAAGTCCCCCATGTGCATAAAGAGCACTCGCAGAGCTAATTGTAAAAATAAAAAATAAATGCATGTTTTCTTAACAGGTTTAAAAAGAAATTTGCATGATTTATATATAACCACTTTATAGAAACATTACTATAAGCATATACGTATGGATTTTATTTATTGTAATCCTGGTGGCTCAGGTGGTAAAGAATCCATCTGCAATGCGGGAGACCTGAGTTCGATCCCTGGGTTGGGAAGATCCCCTGGAGAAGGGAACGGCTACCCACTCCAGTATTCTGGCCTGGAGAATTCCATGAGCTGTATGGTCCATGGAGTCGCAAAGAGTCAGATTACTGAGTGACTTTCACTTTCAAGGAAATAACAAAAGTATAGTTTAAAATAATTAAAGAAATTAAACATTACATTTAAAAGTATTCACTTAATGCAAAAAGTAAATAAAGGAGGAGTAGAAGGACGAAAATACAAGACACGCAGAAAACAAAACGTGAAACAGCAAACGTAAACCCAGCGGTGTCAGGGATAACGCCAAGTGTGAGTGGACCGAATGATACAGTCAAGAGGCAGAAACCAGTAAACCCAGCGGTGTCAGGGATAACGCCAAGTGTGAGTGGACCGAATGATACAGTCAAGAGGCAGAAACCAGTAAACCCAGCGGTGTCAGGGATAACGCCAAGTGTGAGTGGACCGAATGATACAGTCAAGAGGCAGAAACCAGTAAACCCAGCGGTGTCAGGGATAACGCCAAGTGTGAGTGGACCAAATGATACAGTCAAGAGGCAGAAACCAGTAAACCCAGCGGTGTCAGGGATAACGCCAAGTGTGAGTGGACCGAATGATACAGTCAAGAGGCAGAAACCAGTAAACCCAGCGGTGTCAGGGATAACGCCAAGTGTGAGTGGACCGAATGATACAGTCAAGAGGCAGAAACCATTAGACGAATAAAAATAAGAAAAGTCTATTTACATGCTCCCCACAGGAGACATATTTTAGACTCAGTGATGCAAAGAGATTGGAAGTAAAATGAAAACAGAATCTTACATCATGAAAATCACAACCACGAGAAGGCTGGAGTAGCTACACTTATGTCACCTAAAAGTGGACTTTAAAGCAAAAATATTACGGACAATAAAGAGGGACATTTTTAAATGATGAAAGAGTCAGTTAATCAGGGAGATAAAGTAATTATAAACCTATATACATCTACCAGCAGACACCCAAATAAACAAAGCAGAAAAGACACACGTGAAATGCAACATAAATATTCAATAATAAAATGGTTGGAGATGTCAATTTCCGATGTTCAATAATTTGTAGAAAATCTAGGCACAAAATTATAGAGAAAAGAAGATTGAGCAATACTGTTAGACTAGAGAGGACAGGGAATCCTGGCGTGCTACAGTCCATGGGGTCACAAAGAGTTGGGCACGACTCAGTTGACTGAACACACACACACACACACACACACACACATTGGACCACGAGACCTAATTCATTTACAGACACTATAACCACCAAGCTTCAGATGCATATTCTTCTCAAGTGCATGTGGGATGTTGTTCAGGGCAGACCATGTGCCCGGTCAAAAGAACACCCCCCCCCCAAACTCTTAATACATTTATAGGCATAGAAAGAATGCAAATTAGGTACTCTGGCCACAACAGAATGGAATTAGAAATGAGTATAACAGGAAGACATTTGGAGATATCACATAAAACAATATGCTTCTAAATAACCAGGGGGTCAAAGAAGAAATTAAAAAAGCAATTAGAAAGTACTTTGGTATGAATGCAGAAGAAGACAACATATCAAAACTCATGGAATGCAGCTAAAGCAGTGATTGCAGGGAATGTATAGCTATGAATGCTTATATTAAAAGGAAAATCTCAATCAATAACCTAACCGTGCTCCCTAAAACACCTGCAAAAGGAGAGCTCACTAAACCTGAAGTAAGCTAGTTTGCCACTAGATAAATGTATGTGTGTCTTTTAGAGAGAATATTAGTGAAATACAGGATAGAAAAGTAATAGAGAAAATCAGTAAACCTTGGAAATGGTTCATTGAAAAAATCAGGAAAACGGATACATTTGGCTAGATTTACCAGGAAAAAAATGAAGACTCAAATTACTAAAAGCAGAATTAAAAGAGTAGACATTACTACCAAACATTTAGGAGTGAAAAGAATTATGAGAGAATACTATGAACAACTTTATGACAACGAGTTGGAGCACCAATGAAACGGACAAGTTGCTGAAAACATAGCATGTACCCCAACTCATTAAAGAGGGAATTAAAAATCTGCCCAGATTTATGACAATTAAAAAGATTGCGTAAGTAACAAAAAACCTCCAAACAAAGGGAAACCCAGGCACAGATGGCTCCACTGGTAAAGTATACCAAACATTTAAAATGGAATTAGCACAAATCCTTTTCATGAGAAAATTAAAGAGAAAGGAACACTTCCTAACTTACGAAGCCTCATTACTGATTCCAAAGCCAGACAATAGCATTATAAGAAAACTAAAGACCAATATCCTTTATGAATATAAATGCAAAAATCTACAACAAAATACTAATGAACTGGGACTTCCCTGACAGTCTAGTGGCTAAGTCTCTGTGCTTCCAAGGCAGGGGCACAAGGCCCATCCCTGGTTGGGCAACTAAGATCCCCATGCTGCACACTGTGGCCAGCAATACACATACAGCAGCAAAGCAAACTCAGCATCGTGCCAAAGAACTGCCTACCGTGACTGAGTGGGATCTACTCCAGAAATGCAAAGATGGTTTAACAACAACAAAATTGTCAATGCAATATACTACACTATTAAAATGAAAGAAAAAATTCAATTGATGTAAAAACAGAAAACTGATGTAGAAAATCCAACATCCTTTCATGATGAAACACAACAAAGGAGAGAAGGGCATTGCTTTAACCTGATGAACGGCGCCTGAGAGAAAACCCCCACCGCACACATCAAGTCAGTGTTGAGAGGCTGGGCACACGCTCACCCCAAGGTCGGGAAGAGGACGGAAACATGTTCTCTCCCCCTTCCATGTAACATTGTACCAGAATTGTAAACTATGCAATTAGACAAGAAAAATGAAGGAAAGGCATCTGATTTGCAAAGGAGAGTTAAAGTTACATCTTGCTTTATCGCCAGCTCCCCCAGAAGCGTCACTCTGGTGCCAGTTGGTTCGGGAGGCTACGTTGGCCCTGCCCAGTCTGTCACTCACAGAGCTGCTTCCGGACCCCACAACGGCATGGGGAGTGGTCCTGGGGGCTGGGGGGCATGAAGAGCGAGGAAGGAGGGTCTCCCACATTCTCTACTCTCCTGGCCAACGGGTGTTTCTTTGTGGGGCTCCTCGTGTTAAGGGGTGCCGGGGGAGTGGAGGATGCGTGGCCTTCCTTGAGAGGACTGATGCGTTGTCTAAGGACGGGAAAGCAGAGGGTGTGGTTCAGCATCAGCTGATTACTGTGGGGGGCTCGCTGCTCTCCTGTCCCCCAGCCCTCTGGGCATCCTGCCGCCAGTGGCCAGAGAGCAGAGCCAAGGGTCTCTAGACCAGAGGGGCGTGTGAGCTGGCCAAGGCCAGAGGGAACCTGGTGCTGCCCTGTGGCCATTAAAGGTGGAGTTGGGAACCTGGAGCTGGGGCCGACGGCCAGGAGGCTTGCAGAGTTCACGGATGCACCCTGTTCTGCACCCTCGGACCTGCTGGGGGCCGCTCAAGCACTGTGCTGCCCACCCCGCCTGCCTTGCAGGGCCAGGGAGGGGGCTCACTGGGTGGTGGAGGCGGGCAGCACAGTGCCGCCCTCCACACGTGGGCATCATGCACGACCGGGGGCCGTGGAGCCTGACGTGGGTCTCTCTTGGTGCAGCGGAGCTGGCCCCCTGCCTCCGGCTGAAGCGGAGGGGCGGTATGCCCAAGGGGCAGGACCTGCTGGAGCAGGAGCAGTAAGTGCTGGGTGCTGCCCGGCTGGGTGGTGCTGCTGAGCCCGCCGCGACCTCCCTGCCCAGGGCAGGGTCGCTCCCGAGAGGCCCAGCTCTGCTGCCGGCCATGGCTCAAGCCAGGATGGGGGTGGGGGGGTTGCAGGCTCACCTGTGGACTGGCCTCTGTGGCTCTGGGTGGGTTCCATGGCCCCAGGCGGGGGGAGTGGCTAAGTGGGGGTGAGCCCAGCTCTGCTGCTCGGAGACGCCCCCCACCCCTGTCAAGGCGGAGGTGCTGCCCTGCACCCGACACCCTCCCTGCCCCTCCACTGCTGGCCCCCTTGGGCCTCAGCTCTGCCCCGTCCCTGCTGTTGGGGGCAGTCTCTGGATGCCCAATGCTGTGTTATCCCCATGGGCATCCCAGATAGTTTCTGCCCAGGAAACCCTGGTGGGCAGGGTGGGGGTGGGTGGGCAGGAGGGGGAAGGGCATGCACCCAGCTCACTGCCCCATGCCCCCTGCAGGCCCACCCAGAACTGGCTCCCCCACTGCAGACTCCTTCCACCCCCTTGCCATGGTGATGATGTGAGGGTCTCCGAGTAGGGGGGTGTCATTTCCTGCCCGCTCGGGTTGGCCAGCACAGGGTGGGGGTTTGTTTCCTGTTCTTGGTAGCACTGGGCTGGACATGCTTAGACCAGGGCTCACAAGCCGGCTGCTCTGAGCGCGGGACGTGGCGGGTCCCAGGGCCCCTGGGCCTCAGGCACACATGCCGGGTGCCCCCTGACTGCCTGCCCACTCCCTTGCAGGATTCCCTTCTTCAAGTTCTGCTACCAGTGCGGCCGCTCCATCGGGGTGCGCCTGGCACCGTGCACCCGCTGCTATGGGATCCTGACCTGCAGCAAGTACTGCAAGACCAAGGCCTGGTCCGACTTCCACAAGAAGGACTGCAATGCCCTCACGGCCATCGGTGAGTCCAGGCGGTGGCTGGGCTGCTGCAGGGCTGGCAGGGTGACCCCGGTCGTGCCCCGAAATCTCCCCAGTTCAAGCCACTTTGTGGAATTCCTCGGGAGGGGGCTGTGTGGGGACAGGAGGCACGCAGGGAGGAGAGCCCAGGGCTGAGGGCGATGACTTTCCCTGGCCCTGCTGCTACGGCGAGGCCGCTGGTGGGTGGGGCGCTGTGCAGAACTGTCCCCTGGGACATGGCTAGGCAGCCTGGGCCCTGTTGGGGTCGGGGTGGGGGGAAGCAGGGATGCCCTGTTCTTTCTTAGACCCTGTCCTCGGCTCCAGTGAAGGCTGGATGGACCCCTGCCCTTGGGCCCGTGCCCCTGGAGCATCCCCTCCATTTCCCACTCTATGAAATGGGTCTTTTAGTAACAGACTGCTGTGGGGGGCACCCTGGATCTGGCCACAGCGCCCTCACCTCAGGGGCTGCAGGACAGAGGCCTCATCTCTGAGGAGCAGTTACCTGGTTCTCACCGTGTATCCCGCACACGTGTGAGCTCTGAGCAGAGCGTGCCTGTGCAGCACTCACCCCACATCGGGCCCTGGGCTCCGGGTGCCCCTGCTGTGGTGGAAAGAGGGGAGGCCCAAGAGCAGAGACTGCTCTGGGCGGTGCTTCCAGCAGCTGCCACTGTCCTGTGCGGGCATGTGGGCTCCTCAGGGACGTCCCGGTCCCTCACCTCCAGGCTCCCCGCTCCCTGCCAGTTTCTTATCCAGGGGAGCAGCAGGAGGAGGAGTCCTTGAGGGTGGATGGATCTCAGTGAAGAAGCAGCGCTGGGCTCTGCGGCCAGGCAGGCTGGGCTGCCGGTCCCCTCTGCTGGCACCCGCCTGTGGGGCTGCCTCTGGGCTGCTGGCCCTGAGGACTCTAGGGCAGGGGTTCTGCTCACTGACCCTGAAATAAAGCAGCCCCGCTGGAGGGGTTTTAACCCTCTCCACCCTGACCTGGCTTCCCAGGTGGCTCTGGTGGTAAAAGAACCCGCCTGCCAGTGCAGGACACATAAGAGACGCAGGTTTGATCCCTGGGTGGGGAAGATCCCCTGGAGGCGAGCATGGCAGCCCACTCCAGTGTTCTTGCCTGGAGAACCCCAGGGACAGAGGAGCCCGGTGGGCGACAGTCCATGGGACCCCAAAGACTCAGCATGACTGAAGCCACAGCAGGCATGCATGCAGCCCTACCCAGGCCAGGGGCTCTGCATCTGGTCTCGCTGGCCCCCTGGCCTTGGCTGTCTGTCGGAGAGGAGGGCGGTGTGTGCACATCAGGACTGGAGTGTGCTCTGGAGGTGCTGCCGGGAGGTGGGGATGTCTGGGCTCATCACAGCTCACAGGAGGTGGGGCGGCACCTCCCGTTCCTGCCCACGGGCTCCAAGATGCCCACTAGTGGCCAGGGCATCCATTTCTTCCACGTGCATTTACTGAACATCTGCTTTGCCAGGGCTGTTCTAGGGGGGCTGGTGGATGTGGGAATCACCCCCAGTTGAGATGGAGGGGAAACTAGAGGGTGACCGTGAGCCAAGAATGGGGGTCCCGGGTGGCGCGTCTGCCCCCATGGAGGGGCGGGAGGAGGGGTGGTGAGGCGTGAGGGCCGGGGACCCCATCTTCTAGCAGGAAGGTGGGAGGTACTCCAGGGAGGGGCTTGCTGCTGAGAGCAGAATGGTGGAGGGCGGGGTGAGCAGGTGGTAGAGGAGGTCGGGGGCGGGGGTTGCAGCCCAGCAGGGGAGGACCCCAACCCAGAAGGCTTTTCGCTGGTCAGGGCGGTGTCTGCAGCCGTGCTGGTTTGACCTGATTTCCAGGGTGTCTTGTCGAGGGCCGGGCTCCCTCGTGGGGCTCCCTCCTTCCCCGAGGGAAGTTCGCTGGGGGCCGTCCTATCTGCTGCTCCCGGCAGGGCTGAGGAAGGCAGCTGGGCAGAGGAGAGGGCCTGGCCGTCGCCCTGGAGCTGGGCTAGCTGTGCAGAGGGGCTCCCCGTGGAGGCTGCGGGTGGGCCTCTGGACCTGCCTCAGCCAGTTCTGGCTGCAAGCCACCCTGGGACACATAACGTGGCTGTGAAGCACCTTCCTGGTACATCTGCCAGAAGGAAACCTTCCTAACGATGACTTCTTACAAGTTACAGAACATGTATACACAAAAGTAAGAAATGGGAAATAACTTATCCCAGCACCTGGAAATTACCATGGTCGATACTGGTGTGTGTGCTTCCAATTTCATCTGAGAGTCTATATAGACACCAGTGGGAACAGTGACAGACTTTATTTTCTTGGGCTCTAAAGTCACGGTGGATGGCGACTGCAGCCATGAAGCTAAAAGATGCCTGGAAGAAAAGCTATCACAAACCTAGACAACATATTAAAAAGCAGACACATCACTTTGCTGACAAAGGTCTGTACAGTCAAAGCTATGGTTTTCCCAGTAGTCATGTATGGATATGAGAGTTGGACCATGAAGAATGCTGAGTGCTGAAGAATTGATGCTTTTGAACTGTGCTGTTGGAAAGGACTCTTGAGAGTCCCCAAGCCAGTCTATCCTAAAGGAGATCAGTCCTGGGTGTTCATTGGAAGGACTGATGTTGAAGCTGAAACTCCAATACTTTGGCCACCTGATGTGAAGAGCTGACTCATTTGAAAAGACCCTGATGCTGGGAAAGATTGAGGGCAGGAGGACAAGGGGACGACAGAGGATGAGATGGTTGATGGCATCACCGACTCAATGGACATGAGTCTGAGCAAACTCCAGGAGTTGGTGATGGACAAGGAGGCCTGGTGTGCTGCAGTCCATGGGTTTCAAAGAGTCTGACATGACTTAGCGACTGAACAGAAGACATCATATGTAATGCGTGTGCACAACACGCACATACATGCACATCTAAAGCGGGAGCATGGTCATATTGTAGTCTAGGCCCTGAACATCTTTCTGTGCTATTTATCTGCAACATCATTTTCCCCAAATGAAGACAGTCTTCATTCTGGTTGTGCAAGATGAACTCAGCATAAAGCATCCCAGTCTACTCAAGGATAATGCCCCGAACGTGTTTAGATTTTAATCTGTGCACACGTGCACACATGTCCTCCAGCACTCCATGCACACACGTGTGCTTTTCCATGCACTCCATCTGTCCATCCACCCATCAAAACAAAGGTTCACTTTGAGCCTCAGCTTGCTGTCCTAGCGCCCTGTGGGGTCCTGTTGCTCCCACGCAGGAACCCCAGCATGTCTGCCCGACGTGCCTTTGATGGGCCTGGAGGCTCACCGTCCATGTGTGCAAGGCCGCTGCACGCACGCTGTTGGCCCATTTTCCACTTTGTCTAAATTCACGGGGATTAGCTCTTCAGACCTTTGTTCTGCGTCCAGGGCTCACCCTCTGGAGGTCATTGGTCGTGTCCCTCCCCTGCCCTGCCAGCCCTGGGCTCTGGTGGTGTCGGCCTGTCCAGTCCCTGGGGTGCTGCACGCCTCAGCTCACAGCTCACTTCCACACGTCGATTCTGCATTTGTTTTTCCTCTTGCCTGCTTCTCCTGGGGAGGTTTGCTCTCCCTGACTCGTGAGGACTCCCTAAAGCACACCCCACCCCGCCTCCGGCTGCCACGGGAAGGGCCTTCTCCCAGTTGAACTTGGCCATGTGGAAGTGTCTACTCTGCGGTCCACTCCATCCATCCTGTCCTTGAGGGCCCAGTTTGCTAGCGTGCTTAGGAAGCAACCCTGGATGAGACTGTACGAGGCTGCGCCCAGATTCTACAAACGATTTTCTTACACTGTGGTTTTCACCTGCTTACCTGTAACTTTTCATTCTTTCTGGAGTTATTTCTCCACTCTTCTCCAGTGGCATGTTGGGCACCTACTGACCTGGGGAGTTCATCTTTCAGGGTCCTACCTTTTTGCCTTTTCATACTGTTCATGGGGTTCACAAGGCAAGAGTGCTGAAGTGGACCACGTTTTGTCAGAACTGTCCACCATGGCCCGTCCGTCTTGGGTGGCCCCACATGGCATGGTTCATAATTTCATTTAGACAGACAAGGCTGTGGTCCATGTGGTCAGATTGGTTCATTTTCTGTGATGGTGGTTTTCATCCTGTCTGCCCTCTGATGGAGAAGGATGAGAGGCTTATGGAAGCTTCCTGATGGGAGAGACTGACTGAGGGGGAATCTGGGTCTTGTTCCGATGGACGGAACAGTAAGTCTTTAATCCAATTTTCTGTTGAAGGGTGGAGCTGTGTTCCCTCCCTGTTATTTGACCTGAGGCCAAACTATGGTGGAAGTGATGAGGATAATGGTGACCTCCTTCAAAGGTCCCATGATGCACTGCTGCCCTCAGTGCCCCCGACCGTGCAGCAGGCCACTGCCGACCCACGCCGCTGCCGAAGACTCCTGAACACTCACGGCAAGTCTGAGTCAGCCTCCTGTGGGGTCACTGCTCCTTTCTCCTGGGTCCTGGTGCAAACAAGGTTCTGTTTGTGCCCTCCAGGAGTCTGTTTCCCCTTTCCTGACTAAGTTCTGGCAGCTCCATGGTGGAGTTAATGGCAACCTCCTCCAAGAGGGCTTATGTCACACCAAGTCTGCGGTACCTAGAGCCCCTACCACTGCAAGCAGGCCATGCTGACCCATACCTCCACAGGAGACACCCAAAGACAGATCTGACTCAGTATCTGTGGGGTCTCTGGGTCCTCGTGTGCACAAGGTATGTTTGAGCCCTGTAAGCGTCTCTGGCAGGTATGGGGATGATTCCAAACACGGTTTTCCCCTCCTACTATCTCTGTGGCTTCTCCTTTGCCCTTGGATATGGGGTATCTCCTCACAGTCCCTCCAATGGCTGTGAGATCAGTGGAGAAATAACTCCAGAAAGAATGAAGAGATGGTGCCAATGCAAAAACAACACCCAGTTGTGGATGTGACTGGTGATGGAAGTAAAATCTGATGCTGTAAAGAGCAATACTGCATAGGAAACCTGAAATGTTAGGTCCATGAATCAAGGCAAATTGGAAGTGGTCAAACAGCAGATGGCAAGAGTGAACACTGACATTTTAGGAATCAGCAAACTAAAATGGACTGGAATGGTTCAATTTAACTCAGATGACCATTATATCTACTACTGTGGGCAAGAATCCCTTAGAAGAAATGGAGTAGCCATCATAGTCAACAAAAGAGTCTGAAATGCAGTACTTGGATGTAATCTCAAAAGTGACAGAATGATCTCTGTTTGTTTCCAAGGCAAACCATTCAATATCACAGTAATCCAAGTCTATGCCCCAACCAGTAATGCTGAAGAAGCTGAAGTTGAATGATTCTATGAAGACCTACAAGACCTTCTAGAACTAACACCCCAAAAAGATTTTTATTATAGGGGAATGGAATGCAAAAGTAGGAAGTCAAGAGATACCTGGAGTAACAGGCAAATTTGGCCTTGGAGTACAGAATGAAGCAGGGCAAAGGCTAATAGAGTTTTGCCAAGAGAATGCACTGGTCATAGCAAACACCCTCTTCCAACAACACAAGAGAAGGCTCTACACATGGACATCACCAGATGGTCAACAGTGAAATCAGATTGATTATATTCTTTGCAGCCAAAGATGGAGAAGCTCTATACATTCAGCAAAAAAAAAAAACTGGGAGCTGACTGTGGCTCAGATCATGAACTCCATATTGCCAAATTTGGACTTAAATTGAAGAAAGTAGGGAAAACCACTAGACCATTCAGGTATGACCTAAATCAAATCCCTTACAATTATACAGTGGACGTGAGAAATAGATTTAAGGGACTAGATCTGATAGACAGAGTGCCTGAAGAACTATGGACAGAGGTTCGTGACATTGTACAGGAGACAGGGATAAAAACTATCCCCAAGAAAAGGAGATGCTAAAAGGCAAAATGATTGTCTGAGGAGGCCTTAAATAGCTATGAAAAGAAGCAAAAGTGATCAATACAAAGAAATAGAGAAAAACAATAGAATGGGAAAGACTAGAGATCTCTTCAAGAAAATTAGAGATACTAAGGGAATATTTCATGCAAAGATGGGCTCGATAAAGGACAGAAATGGTATGGACCAAACAGAAGCAGAAGATATTAAGAAGAGGTGGCAAGAATACACAGAAGAACTATACAAAAAAGATCTTCATGACTCAGATAATCATGATGGTGTGATCACTCACCTAGAGCCAGATATCCTGGAGAGTGAAGTCAAGTGGGCCTTAGAAAGCATCACTACGAACAAAGCTAGTGGAGGTCATGGAATTCCAGTTGAGCTATTTCAGATCCTAAAAGATGATGCTGTGAAAGTGTTGCACTCAATATGCCAGCAAATATGGAAAACTCAGCAGTGGCCACAGGACTGGAAAAGGTCAGTTTTCATTCCAATCCCAAAGAAAGGCAATGCCAAAGAATGCTCAAACTACCGCACAATTGCACTCATCTCACACACTAGCAATGGAGAAGGAAATGGCAACCCACTCCAATGTTCTTGCCTGGAGAATCCCAGGGATGGAGGAGCCTGGTGGGCCGCCGTCTATGGGGTCGCACAGAGTCGGACACGACCAAAGCAACTTAGCAGCAGCAGCAGCAGCACACGCTAGCAAAGTAATGCTCAAAGTTCTCCAAGCCAGGCTTCAACAGTACATGAACTGTGAACTTCCAGATAGTCAAGCTGGATTTAGAAAAGGCAGAGGAACCAGAGGTCAAATTGCCAACATCTGCTGGATCATCAAAAAAGCAAGAGAGTTCCAGAAAAACATCTACTTCTGCTTTATTGACTCTGCCAAAGCCTTTGACTGTGTGGATCACAACAAACTGTGGAAAGTTCTTAAAGAGATGGGAATACCAGACCACCTGAGCTGCCTCCTGAGAAACCTGTATGCAGGTCAGGAAGCAACAGTTAGAACTGGACATGGAACAACAGACTGGTTCCAAATAGGAAAAGGAGTACGTCAAAGCTGTATATTGTCACCCTGCTTATTTAACTTATATGCAGAGTATATTATGAGAAATGCTGGACTGGATGAAACACAAGCTGGAATCTAGATTTCCAGGAGAAATATCAATAACCTTAGCTATGCAGATGACACCACATTTATAGCAGAAAATGAAGAAGAACTGAAGTTCTTGATGAAAGTGAGAGTGAAAAAGTTGGCTTAAATTTCAACATTCAGAAAACTAAGATCATGGCATCTGGTCCCATCACTTCATGGCAAATAGATGGGCAAACAGTGGAAACGGTGAGAGACTGTGTTTTTGGGCTCCAGAATCACTGCAGATGGTGACTGCAGCCGTGAAATTAAAAGACTTCCTCCTTGGAAGAAAAGTTATGACCAACCTAGAGAGCATATTAAAAAGCAGAGACATTACTTTGCTGACAGAGGTCTGTCTAGTCAAAGGTATGGTTTTTCCAGTAGTCACGTATGCATGTGAGAGTTGGACCATAAAGAAAGCTGAGTGCCAAAGAATTGATGCTTTTGAACTGTGGTGTTGGAGAAGACTCTTTAGAGTCCCTTGGACAGCAAGGAGATCCAGCCAGTCCATCCTAAAGGAAATCAGTCCTGAATATTCATTGGAAGGACTGATGCTGAAGCTGAAACTCCAATACTCTGTCCACCTGATGTGAAGAACTGACTCACTGGAAAAGACCCTGATGCTGGGAAAGATTGAAGGTGGGAAGAGAAGGGGACGACAGAGGATGAGATGGCTGGATGGCATCACTGACTCGATGGACGTGAGTCTGAGTGAACTCCGGGAGTTGGTGATGGACAGGGAGGCCTGGCGTGCTGCGGTCTATGGGGTTGCAAAGAGTCGGACACGACTGAACGACTGAACTGAACTGAACGTGTAACTGTATAGTCAGCCTAGAGTTCATTTTGGTGCAGGGCGTGAGAGCCGCCTGGCTGGAGCTCACTTCCGGGATTAGTGGTGACTAGTGTCCCCTTCCGTTTGCTGCCCATCCTGGGTGCTGGCCCACCGCCCAGGCACAGCCGCACCAGAGCTCCTGCTCTCTGAGATGCACCGTTTGTTGTCCGTACTCACTCAGTCGATTGAGTGTCAGGTTCGGGAATGTCTTGTCGGGGGCTGTACTTATTCTCAGTGTTTCGTCTGGGAGACAGTCGGCCGCTTTCCTGTGCTGTCTTCCAGTCAACCACGGGTTGCGTTGTTTAATCCTTTCCGTTGCGTGGGAATCACTGTCATCCGCTTTCACACCTCGCACCGCTGCTCAGCTCCGCCTTCATTGTAGGCTCCCCGACGCTGCCACGGCCGTGTCCCCTCCTGCCCCCTGCCGCCCCCGAGGCAATGGCCACTCCTCTGTGGTATACCTGTGCCCTGAGTGCCTCCCCCACTGCAGCGTGTCCCGGGCTCCCAGGACCCTGCAAAGGCCAAGGACACGGGTCCCCGATCCGCAGGGCCCACATTCCAGGAGGCAGAGGCCTGGTGTGGAGAAGGCCACAGCTGCCGGCCTCGGCCAGGGCAGGAGCGGTGTCTGTGGCTGACCTGCAGCTGCTGCGGCGAGCCCCAGTGCCCTCCCTGGGGGCCCGGCCGCAGGCCCCCAGCATGCAGCCGCGCAGGCAGCCGTGGCCGCCGCTTGTCCCCGGCTCTCTGGGTGGTCAGCTGTGGGCTCTGCGGCCCATGACGCCCAGTCCATCCCTTCCCAGGCCCGCTGGTTGAGGCCGCGGTGAATGCTGCGCCCTCTGTGACTTCCCGGGAGCGCTCTCGGCCTCTGGTTTAACAGCAGGGCTCAGGGCCTGCCTTCCTGTGGTTGCCCCACTGAAGCCAGACGTCCTGGCTCGCATCTCCCCTGCCCGTGGGCTGCACCCTGCTCTGGTATCTTGCTCCCGAACAGGTGCCGCACCCCTGTGTGTTTTCACTTGGGTGGGGCGCTGTCTCCCCAGCCCCACCACCCTCAGGCCACAGGCCAGGGCTGAGCTCACCTCCCTCTCTCTCCTGGAAACTCAGCGCCTCCTGCCTGCGCCCCTGGGGGTCACCATGGTGATGGGAGCGTGTGCTCCGTCAGCCCTCGTCCGTGCCCAGCTCTGGGCCGAGGGTCCTCCCTGCCGCTGCTCCCTTCCCACGTTGCTGTCCTCAGTGACTCCCGCTGGAACGGGGTTGCAACCAAGCCAACAGCCGCCCCCTCAGGCCCCGAGTGCCTCAGGCAGCCAGTTGGGATTTCGGATTCGTGGACGGCTCGGGCTGGGCTCCTCTCTCCTGTGGACAGACTCAGACTGTGTAGGGGCCTGGCACTGCCAGTGTGCGTGGAGCAAAGTGGATGTCACTCATCCCTGGGGCTCCTGCAAAGCCAAGCTTCCTTTCCAGAAAGTTCTGTGCTCTTACAGAGGTTCCCCCTCCCCGCTTCTGTCCTCTGAGTGAGAAGAGGCGCCCATATCCTGCCTCCCTTCTCTGGCTGCTGGGCTGGCCACCCGGCCCCTTAGCTCTCTGAGAACTTGGAGCTGCAGTCACTCAGGCTGCAAGCGGGAGGGCTCCCAGCAGGCCAGGGAGGCCCCACCTGTCCCCCTGTGGCCTGGGCCCCGGGGAGCCTGTGGACCCTCCCTTGTGGGCCCGCCCCATCATCATCGTGGGGGATGGTCCGTCATCTGCTGGAGGCTGTTGGGTGGGGTACATGCCGGGTCCCTGGGGAGCGGTGCTCAGGGCCATCTGCTCAGGCTGCCTGCTGGGGGCTGGGCTGAGAGCTGGCCTGGTCTGGTCCCTCCAGTGTTTGGCTGAGCGTCAGGGAGAGGAGAGAGCGAGCCCACCAACAGGCAGTGGGGACCACATAGCAGTGATAAGCGGGGGTCAAAGTGACTGATGGGGGTCACGGTTTGGCCAGGGGGGTTGCAGGGGTCAGAGTTCAGTGCAGAAATGGTCAGTGTGGGGAGCATCTGGGAGGCGGGGCTGCAGATAAAAGTGGGGAGGGGGAGGGGGGAGAGGAGGGGCAGGGGAGGAAGGGTTGATGGAGGGGGAGGGGGAAGGGGGGGGGGAGGGACAGGGGAGACAGGGCGTGGTGGGTTGGGGTTTCTCCTGCCCTGTTCAACTGAGGCGGATGCATGTGTAAGTGTGTGTCCATGTGTGCCTGTCAGTGTGCAGAGGGTCATGCCAAGTGGCTGAAGGGCCGGGTTCCCTGGGGCCGCCTCTCCAGACATTTGCTGAAGAGTCAGTCTGCGGGGAGTGAGTGGTCCAAGGCGCTTCGCCTCTCCCCTCCCCCACCTGGCCCCCTCCCCACTCCAGCTCGAGTGTGTGCCCGATGCCCCCTCACCCCGCCCTCCAGGACCCTCACTCTCACCTCCCTGCCCTCCAGGCTTCTCTCTTCCACCCACCTGGACTCCGGCCCTCCTTCGGGCTGGGAAGAGAAGCCCTGTCCACTGCCCCAGACCCGGCCCGAAGGCAGCTGAGGCGGGGCAGGCGGAAGGCAGGACCGCGGAGGGCGCAGTGTCCCAGGGGGATCGTGGGCGACTGCAGAGCGCGGGGCCGCGGTGGCCCTCAGAGTCCGTCATGAGGACGGTGGGGGAGGACGGGGGACAGACGGGGCTGCAGGCGGAGGGCCCAGCGAGCAGGTGGGTGGCCGGCGGTGCCCGAGGTGGGCGTGCCCCAGAGCAGGCGAGCTCTGGGAAGTGGAGCGGTTGATGGGTCCCTTTTGAGCAAGGGAGTCAGGGGCTGGGGGCGGGCCACGGGGACGCTACACTCAGAGCCCATGTCTTCAGCATGAGGGGAGGGGCGGTGCTGGGGTTGGAGGCTGGGGCCTGGGCCAGAGAAGGTCAGGGGAACCTCAGGAGGAGACGGCTGGGGAGCTGGAGCTGGGGCGGTCAGGGAACCCAAGACGGGCGCAGCCTTGGGGGCAGCTTGGGATGGGCAAGGGCGGTGGCATTGGGCCTGGAACGTTGGTGGCTGACATAAAGGGCCTGGAATTTGTGGGTGTCGGGATTCTGCCCAGAAGCCAGCATTCTGTGTTCTGGAGAGGTGGCAGGGGCGCGGGGTGAGTCTCTGGAAGGACGCGAAAAACAGGTTTGTGTATCCTGGAGCTTCAGGTGTCCTTCCAGGCCACAGAGTCCCCCAGCTGTAAGTGTGGCATGCTGCAGTCCATGGAGTCGCAAAGAGTTGGACACCACTTGGTGACTGAACAGCAACAACAGTATTCCACTGTATAAATAGGCCACACTTTCTCTACGTTCATCTGTCAGTGGGTACTTAGATTGCTTCCGTATCTTGGCTGTTGTAAATATTGCTTCTTTGAATATTGGGGTGTTTTGTCATTGTTGAGTTGCTAAGTTGTGTCCAACTCTTCGCAACCCTGTGCACTGCAGCACGCCAGGCTTCCCTGTCCATCACCAACTCCTGGAGCTTGCTCAGACTCATGTCCATCGAGTTGGTGATGCCATCCAACCATCTCATCCTCTGCCACCCTCTTCTCCTTTTGCCTTCCATCTTTCCCAGCATCTTTGGGGTGCATGTCTTTTCAAATTAGTGTTTTCCTTTTCTTTGGCTTATAAATAGCTAAGCAGGATTGATAGGTCGTATGATAGTTGTTTTTAATTTTTAATCCATGCTGTTTTCCACAGTGGCTGCACCAGTTTCCATTCCCACCAACAGTGGCTGAGGCTTCCGTTTCTCCACGTCCCTGCCAACACGTATCTATTGTCTTTTTAATGATGGCGGTTTTGACAAGTGTGAAGTAGTATCTCACGGAGTTTTTGATTTGAATTTCCCTGATGGTTAGTGATATTGAACATCTTTTCATTTGTATGTTGGCCATCTGTCTGTCTGCTTTGGAAACATGCTTATTCAGGTCCTCTGCCCATTTTAAAATCAGATTGGGCTTTTTAGAACATATTGACTTGTATGAGTTGTTTATATGTTTTGGGTAGTAAGGCCTTATCAGACGTATCATTTACAAACATCTCCTCCTGCTCGGCGGGCCGCCTTTTCAACTTGGTGATGGTTTCCTTCACTGTGCAAAAGCTTTTTAGCTGATGTAGTCCCATTTGATTATTTTTGCTTTTTTAAAAGCCTTTGCCTGAAGAGACGGATCCGTAAAAATATTGTTAAGGATGATGATATCAGAGACAATATTGCCTGTGTTTTCTTCTTGGAGTTATGTGGTTTCAGGTCTTAACCTTCGAGTCCATTTTGACTTCTTTTTGTGCGTGGTGTGACACAGTGGTCCAGCCTGGATTTTACCTGTAGCTGCCCGGTTTTCCCAACACCATTTATTGAAGAGTCTGTCTTTCCCCCATCACATTTTTTCCTTCCTTGTTGTAGATTAATTGACCACGTGTGAGTGGGCTTATTTCTGGGCTCCTCCTTCTGTTCCACTGTCTATGCGTCTGTTTTTGTGCCAGTACCACTCTGATTATTGTAGCTTTGTAATGTAGTTTGAAGTCAAGACGTGTGATGCCTTCTTTCTTGTTTCTCAACATTGCTTTGGCTATTTGAAGTCTTTTATGGTTCCACACACATTCTGGAATCGTTTTCTCTATTTCAGTGAAAAAAATGTCATTGGCATTTGATAGAGATTGCATTGACTTTGCAGACTGCTTTGGGTTGTATGGTCATTTTTAACATATTAACTCTCCTAATCCATGTGCAACTGACATTGACATTGACAAGTCGCTTAGTCATGTCCAACTCTTCGCAACCCCGTGGACTGTAGCCTACCAGGCTCCTCTGTCCATGGGATTTTCCAGGCAAGAGTACTGGAGTGGGGTGCCATTGCCTTCTCCAGCCAAATGCACTCATCTCACACACTAGTAATGTTCAAAATTCTCCAAGCCAGGCTTCAGCAATACGTGAACCGTGAACTTCCAGATGTTCAAGCTGGTTTTAGAAAAGGCAGAGGAACCAGAGATCAAACTGCCAACATCCACTGGATCATGGAAAAAGCAAGAGAGTTCCAGAAAAACATCTATTTCTGCTTTATTGACTATGCCAAAGCCTTTGACTGTGTGGATCACAATAAACTGTGGAAAATTCTGAAAGAGATGGGAATACCAGACCACCTGACCTGCCTCTTGAGAAACCTATATGCAGGTCAGGAAGCAACAGTTAGAACTGGACATGGAACAACAGACTGGTTCCAAATAGGAAAAGGAGTATGTCAAGGCTGTATGTTGTCACCCTGCTTATTTAACTTCTATGCAGAGTACATCATGAGAAACACTGGGCTGGAAGAAGCACAAGCTGGAATCAAGATTGCTGGGAGAAATATCAATAACCTCAGATATGCAGATGACACCACCCTTATGGCAGAAAGTGAGGAGGAACTAAAAAGCCTCTTGATGAAGGTGAAAGAGGAGAGTGAAAAAGTTAGCTTAAAGCTCAACATTCAGAAAACTAAGATCATGGCATCCGGTCCCATCAGTTCATGGCAAATAGATGGGGAAACAGTGGAAACAGTGGCTGACTTTATTTTTTGGGGCTCCAAAATCACTGCAGATGGTGACTGTAGCCATGAAATTAAAAGACGCTTACTCCTTGGAAGGAAAGTTACGACCAACCTAGACAGCATATTAAAAAGCAGAGACATTACTTTGTCAACAAAGGTCCGTCTTGTCAAGGCTATGGTTTTTCCAGTAGTCGTGTATGGATGTGAGAGTTGGACTGTGAAGAAAGCTGAGTGCTGAAGAATTGATGCTTTTGAACTGTGGTGTTGGAGAATTCTCTTGAGAGTCCCTTGGACTGCAAAGAGATCCAACCAGTCCATCCTAAAGGAGATCAGTCCTGGGTGTTCATTAGGAGGACTGATGTTGAATCTGAAACTCCAATACTTTGGCCACCTGATGCGAAGAGCTGACTCATTTGAAAAGACCCTGATGCTGGGAAAGATTGAAGGCAGAAGAAGGGGGGCACAGAGGATGAGATGGTTGGATGGCATCACCGACTCAATGGAAATGAGTTTGAGTAGACTCTGGGAGTTGGTGATGGACAGGGATGCCTGGCGTGCTGCCGTCCGTGGGGTCACAAAGAATCGGACACGACTGAGCGACTGAACTGAACTATTGCAGAATTCACGCTTAAGTTGAAGAAAGTAGGGAACACCACTATGCCATTCAGATATGACCTAAATCAAATCTCTTATGATTATACACTGAAGGTGACAAATAGATTCAAGGGATTAGATGTGGTAGACAGAATGCCTGAAGGACTATGGACAAAGGTTCAAAACATTGTACAGGAGGCAGTGACCAAAACCATCCCAAAGAAAAAAAGAAATGCAAGGAGGCAAAGTGTTTGTCTGAGGAGGCTTTACAAATAGCTGAGAAAAGAAGTGAAAGCCTAGGGAGAGAGGGAAAGACATACCTAACTGAATGCAGAGTTCCAGAGAATAGCAAGGAGAGAGAAGAAAACTGTAAGTGAACAATGCAAAGAAATAGAAGAAAACAATAGAATGAGAAAGAGATCTCGTCAAGAAAACTGGAGATAGATATCAAGGGAACACTGCATGCAAAGATGGGCACGATAAAGGACAGAAAGGTCAGGACCTAACAGAAGTAGAAGAGATGAAGAAGAGGTGGCAACAATACACAGGAGAACTATATATAAGGTCTTAATGACCTGGATAACCACTCACCGAGTGCCAGACGTCCGGGAGTGTGAAGTCAAGTGGGTCTTAGGAAACAGTACTACAAACAAAGCTAGTGGAGGTGATGGAATTCCAGCTGAGCTACCTAAAATCCAAAAAGATGATGGTATTAAAGTGCTGCACTCAATATGCCAGCAAATTTGAAAAACTCAGCAGTGGCCACAGGACTGGAAAAGGTCAGTTTTCATTTCAATCCCAAAGAAGGGCAATACCAAAGAATGTTCAAACTACCACACGATTGCACTCATTTCACATGCTAGCAAGGTAATGCTCAAAATCCTTCAAGTTAGGCTTCAACAGTATGTGAACTGAGAACTTCCAGATGTACAAGCTGGAGATAGAAAAGGCAGAGGAACTAGAAATCAAATTGCCAACATTCCTTGGATCATAGAGAAAGCAAAGAATTCCAGAAAAACATCTCCATTTGCTCCATTTGACTGTGTGGATCACACCAAACTGGAAAATTCTTAAAGAGATGGGAATACCAGACCATTTTACCTGTCTCATGAGAAGCCTCTTTGCAGGATAAGAAGCAGCAGTTAGAACCAGACATGTAGCAATGGAGTGGTCAAAACTGGGAAAGGAGTACGTCAAGGCTGTATGTTGTCACCCTGCTTATTTAGCTTATATACACATTATAGCATGCAGAATACCAGGCTGGATGAATCACAAGCTGGAATCAAGACTGCCAAGAGAAATATCAGCAACCTCAGATATGCAGACAGTATCACTGTAATGGCAGAAAATGAAGAGGAACTTAAGAGCCTCTTGATGATGGTGAAAGAGGAGAGTGAAAAAGCTAGCTTAAAATGCAACATTATAAAACTAAGATCAAGGCATCCAGTCATGGCAAATAGGAGGGGGAAAAGTGGAAACAGTGACAGATTTTATTTACTTCAGCTCCAGAATCACTGTGGACAGTGGCTGCAGCCATGAAATTAAAAGGTGCTCCTTGGAAGGAAAGCTGTGATCAACCTAGACAGCATGTTAAAAAGCAGAGGTATCACTTTGCCAACAAAGGTCCTTCTAGTCAAAACTATGGTTTTTCCAGTAGTCATGTACAGATTTGAGACTTGGACCATAAAGAGGGCTGAGCCCTGAAGATTTGATGCTTTTGAATTGTGGCACTGAAGGACTCCTGAGAGTCCCTTGGGCAGCAGGGAGATCCAACCAGTCAGTCCTAAAGGAAATTAACCCTGAATATTTGTTGGAAGGACTGATGCTGAAGCTCCAGTACTTGACTACCTGATGTGAAGAGCTGACTCATTGGGAAAGACCCTGATGCCGGGAAAGATTGAGGGCAGGAGGAGAAGGGGATAAGACAGAGGATGAAGTATTTGGATAGCATCACCAACTCAATGAACAAGAGTTTGGGCAAACTCCAGGAGATCATGATGGACAGGAAGCCTAGTGTGCTGCAGTCCATAGGGTTGCAAAGATTTGGACAGGACTTAATGCCTGAAGAACAGCAAAGGCCTATATTGCTATGAATTTCCCTCTTAGAACTGCTTTGCTTCATTCCACAGATTTTGGAAAGTTATGTTTCTATTTTCATTCATTTTGAGGTGCTTTTTATCTTTGATTTCTTCATGGACTCTTTATCTTTTTCAGTAGCATATCGGTCAGTCTTCATGTTTTTTCCCACTTTCTTCCTGTGGTAGAGTACTAATTTCATAACACCGTGTTCAGAAAAGATGCTTGATACCATTTCAGTCTTCATACATCTGTTGAGACTTGTTTTGTGGCCTAGCGTGTCATCTCTCCTGGAGGATGCTCCCCATGCACTTGAAGAGAATGTGTATTCTGCTGTCTGGGATGGAATGTTCAATAGACACCTATCAAGTCTTCTTGGCCGAGTGTGTCATTTAAGGCCCTTGTTTCCTTATTGATCTTCCGTCTGGATGAACAGTCCATTGATGTATGTCAGGTCACTGTAAGCTTTTCTCTTTCTGTCTGAATATTTGCTTTATATATTTTAGGTGCTCCTGTGTCAGGAGCATATATGTTTATGAACATTGTATCCTGTTGTTGGGATAATTACTGTATCATTATATGATGCCCTTCTTTGTCTTTTGTTGCAGACTTTGTTTTAAATTCTGTTTTGTCTAATATATGTATTACTACCCCACCTTTCTTTTTGTATCTGTCTTCAAGGAATATCCTTTTCCATTCTCTCATTTTCAGTCTGTGTGTCTTTAGTTCTGAGATGAATCTCTTACGGGCAGCATATGGATAGTTAAACAAACCAAACCAAACGCATTCAGCTACGTAATGTCTTTCTGATGGAAGTGATCGGTGACGGGTGCGTGCTTACTCCGTTCCGTTACTTACTGCCTAGTTGTTTCCGTGGCTCTTCTCTGATCTCTCCTTTTAGTCTTTCTCTCCCCTTGTGGTTGGATAGCTGTCTTTAATGTCATGTTTGGTGTCCTCTCTTCTCTGTGTGCATCTGCTGCAGGTTTTGCTTTGCTGTTACTGCGAGGTTCACACATACGTCTCTCTGTAACTGTGTCTATATCTATCTATAGCTCTAATTTGTTTTACCCTGATAATCATATTTTAATTCAAACACATTGTAAAAACTACATTTTTTTACTCCCCCACTCCACAATTTTATGCTCTGATGTCACATTTTACATCTTTATGTGTATTTCTTAAGTCCTTATTGTAGTTCTATGTAGTTAATTTTATGATTTTTGTCTTTTAACCTTCGTACTAGCTTAAATTTTAAGTGGCCGATCCACTGTCTTTACTATATATTTGCCTTTCCAGCGAAATAGTTTTCCTTCATAGATTTTCTTCTTATTTCTTTTTATGGCCTTTTCTTTTTTGATTAGAGAGGGCCCCTTAACATTTCTTGTGAGGCTAGTTCAGTGGAGACAGACTCTCTTAGTTTTTGCTTGTCTGGGGAACGCTGCTTCAGTCCTGAATGATGAGCATCTTTGGTTGTAGGTTTTCCCTTTCGATACTTTAAATACATCACGTCACTCCCTTCCGGCCTACAAAGCCTCTAGTGAAGCATCAGCAGGTAGCGTTATGGAGGCTCCCTCGTCTGTGACTCTTTTTCTCTTGCTGCCTTTAAAGTTCTCTCTTTACCCCCACATTTCGCCATCTTGTTTGGGACCCTTCGTGACCTTTACCTGGGTACCGGCTTCCTTCTTCAGGAAAGGGGTGTTTTCAGCCATCATTTTATCGAATGCATTTTCTGCCCCCTTTTTCCTCTCCTCCCGGGGCCCCTACCGTGTGAATGTTAGTATGCTTGATGTTGCCTCGGAGGCTTTTTAAACTGTCCTCATTTTAAGAGAAGTGTTTTCTTCCCACTGTTCTGATTGGGTGATCCCCATGACTGTGTCTCCCAGGTCACTTGTATGTTCTTCTGTATCAGCTCGTCTGCAGTTGACTCCCCGTTGTGTGAATTTCACCTCAGTGAGTTCTTTTGCTCTGGTTGGTTCTTTTTTTTTTTTTTTTTGTATTTTCTAATTCTTTGTTGAAGTTCTCACTGTATCCCTAAATTCTTTCCCCAAGTTTGGTCAGTATTTCTCTGGACTGTTACTTAGAACTTTTTATCTGGTGAATTACTTATCTGTATTTCTTTAGGGTCCTTCTCCCCCCTGGGGTTTCATCTTGTTCTTTTGTTTGGAACATGTTCCTCTGTCTCCTCAGTTTGTTTGGCCTTCTCTGTCTGTCTCTACGAGGTTATGCAAACTTTGTGCCGACTTTGGAGGCATGTCCTCGTGTGGGGGCGTGTGCCCTGTGAGCTAGCGGCTTAGGCGGCAGAGCTAGGTCTGAACTGAGCCTGGCCGCGTCCTCTAGGCTGTGTCGGCGGCTCCTCACTCTGTATCCACCGCGCCACTTTCCATCACCTGATGTTCTTGGGGTGCTCTCTCTGCTGGGATGCTTTGGCATGTTGGAATTTTAAAACCTGAGCTCCTATCAGTAGGGATTTTCTATTCCTCCTCCCCCCAAGGGAATCACATGCTGCCTGCCTGACACCAGGTGAGGCCTACGGGTTCTTTCATATCTGCTCCTTTCCACTGTCAGCTGAGGACCAGTGGGATGCCCACGCTGCTGGGAGATGCTTCTGCTCAGAGCCCTGGCAGCAAAGCTTTCCTGGCCCCTCTGCCCATAGGGAGAACCTTTTGTCCCTTCCACAGTCCAGGCTGCACAGGGCTGCCAGCTCCACACCTGTGATGCCCTGAAGGAGCTATTGCTGCATCTGATATCCACGCACACACTCACTACGGCCCCACAGGTTTTTTTAAGTGTGTGGGACTTAGGTCCCCTGTGACCTCAGGTGGCTGTTGACTTTATATTAATAAATATTGATTTTGCCTAACATTTTGATGTGTCTGCGAGGAAGGTGGTCATTTCAACAGTTACCATACTGCTGTGACTTCTTCAAAATAGACGCTTCTGGATACTTATCTCTCTTTCTTGATACTCTCATCTTGGGCCAGTCAGTCTGATTCCCCAGGTAGATGCTGGTGCATATTTTGAGAATTTTGCTGTTTCTCGCTGGTGTTTTTCTCTGTTTTCCCAGGTTGGGTATAGAAATAGGTTTGTGGTATAATAGAAACCGGGAAGGTTCTTGTTATTTTTTAGGCCACATAGAGGAAGGAGGGAAGTAGGGTCATGGAGGTCTCACTTTGGCCTCCCTGGTGGCTCAGATGGTAAAGAAATCTGTCTGCGATGTGGGAGACCTGGGTTTGATCCCTGGGTTGGAGGATCCCCTGGAGAAGGAAATGGCAACCCACTCCAGTATTCTTGTCTGGAGAGTCCCCATGGACAGAGGAGCCTGGCGGGCTGCAGTCCACGGGGTCAGAGTCGGGCACGACTGAGCGACTAAGCATGCACACAGGTGTCACTGTAGAGGGCTGGGTCCTCTCTGGAGGGAGTCCCTGCCGCACAGGGGGCACCTGCTGGGGGTCCCCTGGGATCCCACCCACATGCCTCGTCTTTGATGGCTCTGACACGTGACTTGTCACGTCTTCACTTTCTCGTAGGGACACAGACGCTCTGGTTCTAATCCTTCCACTGTTCACTAGGGACTTAGGGTTGGAGAGTCAGTTCTCCACTCAGAATTTGAGCAGCAGCACTGTCTTGATAACCATCATTTCTAGACAGAGGGGTTGTCTCCAGGTAAAGGAATGCCGTGTCACCTGGAGGGGAGTGGAGAGTGCATTCCTGCAGGTGTGTGTGCACACACGCGTGCATGAGTGTCTCCCATGGCCAGTCCAAGCACAGGTGGCTCCGAGGCTGGCTGCTCTGCACCCATCAGTGTGGGTCAGGATGTTTGTGACTTCTGGATCCTCACGAGAAACAAACAGGAACCAGGAGGCAAGGAGGGAGCCTCTCACTGACCGGCACCTGGCCTGGAGTGGGCAGGGCTTGGGAGCTCAAGGGCGGCCCCGGGCCTGACCCAGGGCAGGGAGGGCCCAGTGCTCCAGGGACAAGGCAGAGAGACCTCTGGGGACAAGGACAGCCCCCTCCCCTCCTGACCTGGGGGCTGTCCTGTGCCGGACGCTGCCTTACCTGTGCCCTCCTTCCCGACAGGAAAAATGTACCCAATGATGTTCATAAAGAAACCCCTGAAGCAACTTGGCAACGAGCCCCAGGGGTCTGAGGCCCGGAAGCCGTCACGCAAGTCCAGGTGCCGCGTATCATACTCCACCTACAGTCATGAGTGAGCGTCTGGGTGCCCCGCTGACTACACAGGGCTCCCAGAGCACCCCGAGACTTTGTCCCGGCCTGCCAAGGGAAGAAGGCCTTCACAGCAACCTCCGCCCCGGGAGGAGCTGGGCCAGTGGGCTCGGGGTCTGTCAGGACTCGAGCAGGGGGGCAGGTGAGCACCCCACGCTGCCCGGCGGGGTCCATGGAAGCCTGGGCCGCGCCCTGCAGGTCTCCCTCCGAGGAGCCACCTCCTGCTCCCAGAGTCTGCTGCCCGGCCCTTCTCCGGGCTGGGGGCCCTCAGCGCTACAGGGCCCTGACGACCGAGAAGCTTTGTTGAACGCTTGCGCGGCAAGCCAGTGTGGGCGGCGACACCCGAATAAAGTGACCATCAGTGGCTCGTGCCTCTGCTGCAGCCTCTGGCTGGGGTCCGGGGCCCACACGCGGTATGAGGCTGGAGAGGCTGCCCCACTGGGGCTGCAGGGCACATGGGGGTGCAAGGGCGCAGCTGGTGGCGTCACTCAGGGGTTGTGCAGGACTCTGCCTGGGCAGGCAGGGCAGCTGGGCAGGGGTCCCTGCTCTGGTGAGAGATGCCAGCTAGGCAGGGCTCTCTCTGTGGTGCTGGGGGTTGACGGGGCCATCAGGATGTCAGGCCAGGCCCAGCTACGGGATGACGCTGGGCCCCCACGCTGCGGCCTCCAGGGTATCTCTGAGGCTGCTTGGCAGGAACTGGTAATGGGAAGTTTCCTGGACGTGCCCAGCTGTGTGCGTCCAGAGCGGGGAGAGGGAGGGTGGACGGCACAAGGACCAGGGCGGGGGGCAGGATGGGCACTCTCCAGCCGTGGGCCACCCACCAGGCGGGACCCGTGTGCAAGCCCGCCCTCACCTCCCCACCGGCCCAGCGTGCCGGGCACGCCCATGGTGCACACCTGCTGCCAGGTGGGGTACGGCGGGATCACTGCTGCGACGCGCGGTCTCCAGCCTTTTATTCATACGAGGACTCGAAGAACACATGTCACCTGCGGACGCCGTGCAGCCCGAGACACAGCTGGCCGGGCCACTGACCACACAGGGCCGCCCCGTCCAGAGACGAAGGGAGGGCGGGCCCGAGTGGCCGTCCGGGCACACTGCCCCTGGGCTGGGAGTCCAGCTGGCTCCCACCCGCAGGCAGGGAGGCCCTGGCCTGACCCCGCCCCGGCACAAGGTTCTGACATGGTTGGCGTGTTTGTGTGAGCAGCCCTGGACCCCGCGTGTCCCAGAGCCCGAAGCCCTCCACCCCGTGAGGAAAAGCAAAGCGGCAGGAAGCAGGCTCCTCGGGGCCCAGGGGCTGGTCAGGAGGGCGGCCTGGCCACGTGGCTCAGCATCCCCCACCCTCGAGACCACTCTGCCTGGCCCAAGCCCTCTCTGGCAGGGAGTGGCCCCTCCCCAAACCCTGCAGTGGATGGGGCTTAGGAGGGCGGGCCTCGGCCTGGGGAGGAGCCTGCAGAGACCCCAGGGCTTCGGAAGGTCACCTGGGACCCTCAGAAGCTTCCGGGGAGAAGCCGAGAAGGCAGCTCTGGGTGAGAAGGGCGGGAGAGGCCTGTAGAGGAGGTGCGGCTAGGAAAGCCCTTAACTGTAGAGCGCCCTGGCCTGCGGCCGGCAAGGTCAGGGAAGGGAAGGCCCTTGGCATGGGCGCCGGGTCTCGCTGGCCCTGAGCTCAGATTTCCCCAGCCACCCAGCGTCCCCGCGGCCAGGCGGCGGCCAGGGGTCGGCTGCGGCCCTGGCTCACGTCGTCCTGAGCTGGGACGTGGCCCTGGTCTGGGTGGGGGTGGGGAAGGGCAGGGGCAGGCGGCGTCTCTGGAAGTCCCCGTGTGGGCCTCGCCAATGGCCAGGAGCGCAGCCCAACGCGGCTGCCGAGAGGGGGCCCAGACAGGGTCCTGGGGGTGGGGTCAGGGCTCATGCATAATCCCAAAGGCCCCGCTCAGCCCCAGCGGGAACCCTGATACCCTCTGGGGGGTTCTTGGGCCTGAGGACTGGGCGTGGCTTTCAGACACCTGACCCCCAGGTGCTCGGTGGTGGGGGAGGGGGGCACAGCCCGCGCTCAGCCGGACACCGCCCAGGCGGCCTCCTCACCCGGCCCGGTGTTGCAGGGGCTCCGGGGAGAGACGGCCAGCGGCACCTCGAGGTCTCTGAAACGCATGGCTTTTGGGGGACACTGTCCCCGGCTGACCTGAGGGCCCCATACAAAAGTAAAAGCTCGGGGGGCCGGGCGAAGCCCCCCGCCCCATCCCCAGCACAGTCACAAGCCGGGTCCCTCGGCGACCCCTCCTGTCCCGCTCCGGGGCCTCCCGGCCCAGGGAGTTAAATATCGTCTGCTGCGGGTTTTGGCAAAGTCGGTCCTTGGCCGCGGTCCCTGGGGCCGGGGCAGTTACCGCCCCCGGGGCGCAGCTGCCGGAAGGGCCAGGGCGAGCCCCAGGAGCAGCAGAGGACTGGCGTGGGGCTGGGGGTGCCGCAGCCGAGGTCTGCTGGCCCTCCCGCTCCGACAGCCCCGGGAGGGCGTGCGTCAGCGGCGTCCGCGAGCTGGCGCTCTTCCTGCCGACCTTCCGGCCACACATCTCATCCGGGCAGCCCTCGCCGCTGCCTGAGCCGCTGCCGTCGTCGCCTGGGGAGGAAAGGGGAGGAGGCTCTGGGGGACCCCGAGAGCAACAACCCTCTGCCTGGGCCTCCTCCGCTGGGGACGGCAGTTCCTGGAGCCTGCCGAGGCTGGGCGGACGTCCTGGCCGGCTCACAGCCGTGTCGGAGATAGGGCGGGGGACCGGGACCACAGCTGGGCAGCAGCCGGGCCTTCAGAGCCACCTGGGCCCCGGGGATAGGAGGCCGCCCCCTCCCCCAACACCCTTCCCCAGCTGGGGCTCCCTGGCATCCCCACCCCAACCCCAGGGCCCCACCCCGGGCACTCAGCTGCCCCCGGCCCGCCCTCACTGGCGTCCTGGAAGTCCAGATCGTTGCCGTTATAGGCGCCGCGCAGGCGGTTGGTCATGATCTTCAGCTGCATGATCTGCTGGCGGATGGTCATGTCGGGCTTGGTGATGTCCACCTCCACCTCGGGGTTGTTGATCTGATTGGCCAAGCCATCACCCATCACCTCGGGGAGGTACCTGGAGGCCAGAGAGACAAACCCTGGGTCACTGTCCTGCTCCCCACAAAGGGGCCTGGCCCCAGCAACACCCATCCAGCCCCCGCTCCTCCCGTCAGGGTGGTGGCAAGCCTGAAGCACCCCCCCCAACCCCCCAAGGACTTCAAGGGCTGCCAGGAGCCCACAAGGGCCCCTGCAGCAGAGCGTGGACGCACTGAACCTGTGTATGCGGTGGGGATCTGGCCCTCGTCCCGGCTCTGGGTCCCGTGGGGTGTCCCACGTCAGACCCGGCGCAGGGCATGACGCACCCGGGGCCACGGAGACGCTGAGGGGCCGCAGTGGCGGGACACTCACCGGCCCTTGGCCATGCCGTTCCAGCAGCGTTCGTCACTGGCCGAGCTCATGGCCAGCTTCTCACTGCACAGCGTCCCCGGGAGGCTGATCCAGAAGTCCTGAGCGTCTCGGAGCTGGGCCTTGGCTTCGGAGACCTGTGGAGCAGTGGTCAGGCCACCAGGTGCCCCCGCCAGCCTGTCCCGCCCACCTCCCCCCACCTCTCCACCCCGGGCCAGCCCGGCAGAGGCCGCTCACCAGCTTCTGCAGCGTGCCCGCGGGCGGCCTCTCCTGCAGCGCCAGCTTGCCCCGGGGCCACTTCTCCTCAGCGCCGGGGCCCTGGGGGTTCACCTTGGGGTTCCCGCAGCCCTGGATGACCTGGGGGAGCACGCAGGGGTCCTGACGGGCGCCAGGCCGCATTGGGGGCCCCTCCCCTGCCCACTGCTCCCCCGCCGCACCTTGGCTGTGAGCGTGTCACTGTTGTCCTGGAGGGCGTTGATGGCCTCCCCAGCCAGTAGTGCACGCCGCCGACGACACTCTCCGCGCCCGACGGGCCCCAGAACTTGTCCGTGATGAGCACCATGGAGTCTGGCCCAGGCGTGAACAGAAACATGGGGTACTTTGCATGGACACACACTGGCTCATGGCTGTGCTACGCGCAGGCACGTCAGCCCGCACAAGACAGTATTTCTGCACATCTGCTCACTGCAGGCCAGCCCTCTTACACGCGCTCCTGATGTGTTGGCACGCGGGTATAGGTTGAGCACGTGTGTCTAAGCGTACGCCTGCCGGCACACACACACCCGGCCCACCGTGCGCACACGTCACCGCATGTCTCACAGTGTTCGCATCATGCCATCACACGTCCATGTCAGCCTGTGTTTGGGCGTGTATGCGTGCTGGCCTGTGTCACCACGGGTGTCAATACGGATGCGTGTTGGCTCACCTCACACGAGCAGATGCACACACGAGTGCGTCTGGTGACCCACCTCACGTCTGCACATGCCAGCCGGCTCACCCGTGGCAGCAGTGCACACGGTAATTCGCGCACGGGTCGCCCTGCCACGCGTCTCACGCGTGCACCTCGGCGTGCTCGCTCAGTGGGCAAGGACAGGAACCTGACCCTCAGGGCACCCTCCCGGGCAGCTGGCCATGGCACCTTCCGTTGGGAGATTAGAGGAAACCCTGCCCCCCAGCCTCGGGGACCACCCACTCTAGAGGTGGCCCTGGCCCTGCACGAAGGTGCGCGCCGCCACGAAGGGCCAGGCCCCTGCAGGCGGTCGCGCAGTGGGGGCTCACCCAGAAGGTTCCTCCACTCTGCGTCTAGGTCGGCCTGGTTGGCTAGGCAGCCCTTGAGCACGTTGCGGCAGTAGTCGGGGCAGGGCCGGGCGCCAGGCACCCCAAGGCAGTGGGCGCAGTACACCAGCTTCATGACAGCCCGCGAGCACTCGGGGCTCAGGGGCACCTGGAGGGCCAAGGCAGTCTGACCCCGAAGCCACAGAGCCCCGGGCGGGGCTGGGCGGGAGTCAGGGTGCCAAGGTCTGCCCCACCACGGCGGGGCCTTTACTGGGGCCCTGTGTCCTCCCAAATGACCAAGTAGGCCTGCGGCCCCGGGCAGTGAAGGAGCACGCTCAGTCCAACCAGTCCGGTCACCGTGCTGGGACTCCCCCGGGAACACTGTGGTCACGAAACCTCCTTGGGGAAGCGAGAACACTGCCCGCCATGCAGACGAGGGCCCCGAGGCCGGGGCGACTTACTGAGGGCCCTCGCTGGGGGAGTGGGGGGGTGCGGGGGTGGAGAGGTGGGTTCTACCCAGCCCCGTAGGGCTCTGACGCTTATGCCCTCCCACACCGGACACCGCACTCCACCGCTCAGCCAGGGAGCGGGCAGCCCTCTCATGTCCTGTCCACCTGACCCCTGGAGCCCCTGGGGCGTCCAGCCCCAGGCCCCTCCCCTTCCCGCTCCGACAGGCCTGGGCCCTTGCCCAGGGCAGAGCTCACAACCCAGGTCCCCCACCCCTCCCGCGGGCAGGGGCGGGGCAGGGGGCGGGGCGCGCACCTTGGCCACCTTGCGCACCACGTCGCCGGCCACGCCCAGGCCCTGCACGAAGGTGCGCGCCGCCACGAAGGCGCGGGTGGCGCGCAGGCGCAGCTCGCGGGGGGCCTCGCCGAAGGGCCGCAGCGGCTCGGCCTGCTTGCCCAGGCAGTCCAGGTAGTCGTCAGGCAGCAGCAGCTGCGGGTGCAGCTGCCTGAAGAGGCGCTCGAGCAGGCGCGCCCAGAACTCGGCCAGCGTCTCCTGCAGGTGCAGGTTGGCGCCGCCGTAGTAGAGGCGCAGCTCGGCGTACAGGTCGCGGAAGGCCTTGGCGTTCTGCGTGTACAGCTCTCCGAAGGCGCCCGGGAAGGCCTCCTGCAGCGCCCGTTCCGAGTCGTTCAACAGGCGCTGGAAGTGATCTGGGAGCGGGGGGAGGTGGGCGTGAGGCCTTCAGGGGCTCCTGCCCACCCCACGTGCTGCAGCAGCCCCGACTGGCATTCCTGGGGGCTCTGCCAGCGACGCCCCCACACCCCCGATGCTCTGAGTCATCAGAACCTGCGGGGGCCCTGGATGCCAGCCCCCACGGGGTCCTGAGCCCTCCCCCTCCCGGCCTGGAGACTGCAGTGTCCAGCATCTATTTCTGACCTGAGCCCCACACGAGCACCTGGAAGGGACTGCTTCCGAGGGCAGGAAGGGGCAGAGTTGGGGTGGGACCCACTGGGGGGAAGGCCCTAGGTGCCCCTCACCTGCTCTCCTTCCCAGCAGCTCTCCTTTCTACCCCCACTGTCACCCAGCCAGTCCCCCGTCCTGGGGAGTCTTCAGTCCCCCCGGGTGTCTCTGTCCACCCTTCACCCTGCGGGTCTCTGAGGCTCTCCTGGGCTTCCTGCCCTCCCGCCTCTCTACGTGGCCCTCCCTCTGGTTCTGGAAGCCGGCCTGCCTGGGGGTCTGGAGAGGGCCCCCTGCAGCCCTCAGGACACGTCCAGAGTCCAGTCAGGGCTGTGGAGGTGCGGGGTGACCGTGGGCAGCAGACCCCAGGGCTTTGGGGAAAATGCTTCTGCCCTATGTGCTGAGAACCGGGGCCCCCACATCGTCCTCCTCTCTCGCAGGGAGACTGCAGGGGACAGGGCACACCACCCGCCCATGCAGACGCGTCCTCAGGAGCTGTGGCCACCCCTCCCCACCCAGGCCCACCCTCGGGTGTCCAGGCCAGCTCAGCTCTGCTCTGAGGCCATGGGGATGTCAGGCTTGTAGCCCCTGGATCAGTGCCCACACCTACCCCACCCAGGGCCTCGGGCAGGAGACCCTGGCACAGCCCTGGCTGAGCCGTGCAGCCCCCTGGGTGGGGGTTGTGGGAGGAAGCAGCCAGTCCATATTCCCATCCCCCCCAGGGGCCTGGTCCCCACCCCAGCCTGGCCTCCAGAAAGCTCAGCGACCAGCCCAGCAGCACAGGGGGTGGTCATGGGGCCGCCACGCACATGCCCAGCCCCCTGCCCCATCCTCAGATGACAGCCCTGGTGACTGCGGCTGGAGAGCTGTGTTCTGGAACACAGCCAGCATGGGCCCGCTGGGCTCAGGGCCTGGAATACTTCAGACCAGGGCCCCCTGGTGCGGGCGGCCTGGGGAGGGGTGCTTGGGAGACCTGGGGTGGCCGGACCAGGTGCAGTGGTGGGGCTGGGGTGGGAAGTGGCACGCAGAGGGTTGGGGGGCCCAGGTGGGACTGGAAGAGGGTGAAGAATCGCTTTTAACACAGATGAGCGTCCTGAGTGGGTGACGTGCAGGCTCTGACAGCTCGGTCGCTTCCGGGGGCCCCTGCCGCCGCCCCCTCCGAGGGGCCCACAGTAAACGTCACCAAGTCGTCCCACCACTCCTTGCTCCGGGGCCAGATGTGACAGCCACGCCCGGAGGGAACCGCTGACCCACAGACACCGGGACCACGCCACGGGCCCCCGCTCGCGGCGCCCTGTTGTCCTCATGCAGAGCTCCCAGCTCCAGAGCCTGGGGTGGCCCGCCCCAGGCCAGTCCCTGGCAGGCGCTGGGAGAGCTCTGGGTGCCGGGGAGCCCCTGGAGGTGGACGGTCCCCTCCGAAGGGCTGACAGGACAGACACGCTGGCTCCTTGAGCAGATGAAGAGGCCCGCAGGCGACTGCCACCACGCCCGCTCTGGCCCGCCCCCCGGGGGAGGCCTCAGGTGCCCACCTCCACCGCAAGTGTCCGTGGCCCCCGAGCCTGCTCACCGTCAAAGCCCCGCTGCTGGGCGGCCAGCGTGGCCTGCAGCGCCCGGCTGCCCTCCAGAAGTGCTGTCTCCAGCTCAGCGCGGCTGCGGTTGGCAAGGTTCTCCTCCATCTCACTGGTGCAGCAGGTGTAGCCCTGGGGGCAGATGCGCAGGTGCTCGCCTGTGGGGAGGGGCTGGCGTGAGGGAGAGGAGGGGCTAGGGGGGCTGGCCCCAGGAGGGGGCACAGTGGGGGTGGGGGGCCGCCCAGGGGAGGCAGACCCGGGAAGGGCCTGGGCCCCACGTGGGCCGCGCTGCCCTCGGCAGAATTCGTCTCCCAGGGCCCTGAGAGCCAGGGCAGGGTGTGGGTGCCGCTCCCAGCCCCCCTCCCTGCCCCCATCCACGTGAAGAGGTGTCCCAGGCGCCCCAAGCGGCTCAGCTCAACTCCCAAACTCAGCACAGAGGCCGCAGGGCCTGTGGTGGTGGGGGCCCGCCAGACTCCAGGTTCATGGAGGAGGGCGAGGGGCGTCCAGGACTGCCGGCAGCCCTCCCCGGCGTCCAGGCTGAGGGCAGGGGGACGAGAGGACGCCTGAGGGGCAGGACAGCCCCAGCCTCCCCCACAGCAGCTTGGGGTGCTGGCTCCCACCAAGGGCAGGAGGCCCTGCAAGCTGGGGGGCTGCCCACCCATAGCTCTGGGCTGGCCAGATGCAGGGGCCTCTCGTCAGGATGAGCGGACACACGTCCAGTGGGGCCCTGCTGTGAGCCCTGCCCCGCTCGGTAGGACACGCCTGCGCCCCTCAGGGCCTCCACCGTCCCCTGCTGCCGCCCAGGCACTGGCTCCCAGTGGCCCAGCTCACAGCAGCGCCAGGACAGCGCTGAGGCTGGCCCGGTGGCCCCTGTGGTGAAGGGCGCACCTTTCAAAACGTGCTGGTCCGGGTTTTGAGTGTGAACCCACTTTGCAGACCAGGAAACAGGCTGGCTGAGGTTAGCTTTCGTGTCCAAAGTTACACAGTGAAGGGCCACGTGGCTCAGGCTGCCCGATTTCAGGCCCCACACCCACTGGGCCGCCTCAGCCCACCCCCCACTCCCAGCCCACCCCGCACCAGCCACAGTTCCTGTCTGAGCAGTGCAGGAGGAGGCTCCCTCCTGTGCCGGCCTGGGGTGGGCAGAATGGAGTGGCCTCAGGGGTCCCGCCTGGATGGAGGCCATGTGGGGCTGGGGTCGGGGGCCTGGGCACTCGGTCTGACCAGCAGAGCTTCTGGGGTGGGAGCGGTGTAGGGGTGAGCAGGCAGCATCCGGCACAGGGGCTGGGACCTGAGGAGGCGCCCGGAGGCCTCCTCTCGGCCGTTGCTGACTCTGACCTGGGCCTGGCCCTTCACAGCAGGCGGGGCAGGACAGCGGGCCTGGGGTCTCCGCAGGGCCAGCTGGCAGAGACTGGCCGTCTCCGGGGTGCTGGAGGCTGTGCACCCAGCCAGATGGGTTTGAACCTCCCCACCAACAATGGGCCAGGAGCACGCCTTCCCTGCTGCTTGGGACCACCAGCCCCGTGGGGGGTAAGCTGGGGGCGGGCGGGCAGGGGGCTGCAGGCTGCCAGCACCTAAGCACTTGCGCCATGGGGTGGGTTTTGGGGGCAGCGTCCCAGGCTTCCTGTCTCCCCTCCCCAACCTTCCTGATCCCCTGGTGAACCTGACCCCCTCCCCCGACCTGATCCAGGACACACAGGAAGCCCTCTCTGGCCGGCTTGGAGGGGCTCCTGGGCACCGCAGCTGGGAGGGAGCTGCCCGCTCTGGCCCCCGCCCCCGCCACCTCGTCCAGCCGCCCGGGCGCCCGCGCTCTCCCGGCCGCCCCAGCACAGCCCCCGTCCCTCCCTCCCTCGGTGGACACACACGGGAGTGAAGACACGGAGCCAGAGCCTGGGCGCCGGCCTGGGGCCCCGGGCGGGCTGGGCCGAGGCGCCCCGAGCCGCTGCGGGGCGGATGTCGTGGCCGGTGGTCAGGGCCCGCGCTCCAGGGTCACCTGTGGGTCGGGACACCTCCCGGGCAGAGGGCAGACTCTGCGGGGCGCCTTCCTGAACAGCAGGCCTGCTCCCCCCATCTTAGCCAAATAGTGGGGGGGGGGTCTGCCAGTGTGAGGAGGGCATGAGCTCCAGGTCCCTGGAGGTGTGCAAGGCGGACGGATGCAATTCTCTTCCCGTCATTTCAAATCTCCATCCCCAAACCCCACCTCTTCTCGGTTAAACGCCTGGAGAGTAGGGAGGGGTCCTTGGGCCAGGTGGGGGCACGGCTGGCTTCCCGTCCACCTTAGAGCGGCCCAGTCCACCCCTCTCATCACCACTTTCCCCCTCCCGCCCCCTCTGGGAGGCATCAGCATGCCCCCTCTGCCGGCTGACCCGTCCCACCTGCACTGACCCCCCCACCCCACGGCTGGTCCACGGCTGGTCCACAACAGTCCCTCCTTTCTTTCTCAGCAGCTGCTGCTCTTTCCACAGCCGCCTAGATCCTTCTGGAATTCTCCCTTTCCTCTGTCTTTGTGACACCTTCTTTCGTGATGCAGGTTTTGGGGGGGGTGAGAGGGGAGGGCTGTTTCATGCTGGGTTTGCTCCCCCACTTCTGGGCCCCACCCCCACGTTTCCGAACCCGCCCCCCCACCCCGTTGCCCTCCCCAGGTTAAAACACCCGCGCTCGCTTCCTGACCCCATGGCAGGTCCTCCCCTTGCTGGACAGCAGACCACGTAGCCAGCCCCCCCCATATTCAGGCCTCCCGGAGTCCCCCCAGACTCCCGCTCCTCGGTGCTAGATCCCATCTCTACAGCTTAAACATCTTTGAGGCTCACGCCTCCTGCCACCTGCGCACATGGCCACAGCCCTCCTCACGCCCACCAGCTCTGTGACCCCAGCACTGGAGCCCAAGACGCCATGCCAGCGGTGGTCCTCGCCTCCTAGGCTGGACAGAGTGCACGTCTGTGCCGGCCCAGCCCAGCAGTCCTGACTGGTGCCTGGGAGCCCTCCCAAGGAGACTGCAGCGGGAAGATGGCGCCAGGCCAAGCCCATCTTTCCAGAAGCTTCTGCGGCTCACACAGGAGCACGCAGACCGCCTGCGGCACCAGCCTCTGAAGCCACGATCGGGTGCTAGGCACCAGCTCCCCCAGCCACCCCCAGGATGCACCGGCTAATTCAGTGGAGACAGCCAGCCTCCCCAGACCCCTCGGAGCACAGCTATGCGGGCAGCTCCGGGCACCGGGGCCCCCAAACACCAGAGGGGAGGCCGGGGCTGGAAGAGCAGGGAGGGGCCCCTAGCCACCCCGCCCTTGCAGTCTGCCCTGGACCCCGCCGGCCTCCTGTGGAGGGGCGGGGTGGGGAGAGGCTTTCCCAGAGCCGCAGATCCTTCTCTGGACGATTGTCCGTGCCCACTCCTGCTCCGATGGTCTGCAGGACCCCCCGGGCATGTCCATCAGGCTGGACGTGGTGGGTGGGGAGGCACCGGACAAGCAACCCCGGGTTCCCTGGGCACCGCCCACCGTGGGATCCCCAGGCCGCCTTTTTGCATCTTCTCACCCCGCCCCACCTCCCACCCGAGAGGCGTCTGAGCCTGGCCTCTGTCTGCGGCAGGTCAGCCCTGAGGGCTGGGGTCCACCCGGGGGGCAGCCACAGACCCACCGCGGACAGGGCTTTTCAACCGCCACCACCCCCGGTTCCTAACGCGGCAACACACCCCGCAACCGCCCCCGCCTCGCTCCCCTAGCCCCCTCGGAGCACCTCACCGCCGGCCCCAAGCCCCTCCACCATTCCGGCCACCTGCCAGCATCACCGAGCCGGCCCGCAGCCGCCGCCAAGCCTCCGTCACCGGCGGGGACCCGAAACCCAGGGGTGTCGCCTGCGACACCCCGGCGCCCGGCGGGAGGGGTCCGTCCCTCCGGCCCTTCCGGGACCCCGCCGCCCCGGGGCGGCAGCGCGGGCGGCGGGACAAAGGCCGAGCGCCCGGGCTTCAGCGGCCGCCGGCCAGGGACAGAGGGCCGCACGCGCGGAGCCGCAGCCGGCGCGGTCTGGAGAGGCGGCCGCGCTCCTGGCGCAGCGAGGAGCGGGCGCTGGCGCAGTGGGCGCGGCAGCGCCGAGGGGAGGGGGGCCGCGCCGCAGGAGGGGGGCCGGGGGCGCTGTGATTGGCGGGGAAGGGGCTTGCCGCAGTGGGCGAGGCGGGCCTGGCTGGGGGCGGCAGGCGGGGCGCGCACGGGGGCTGCCGAGAGCGAAGGGGAGGGGAACGGGCTTGATGGAGGAGGAAGGGGGGCTTGCTGCAGGAGGGGGCTGCGGCATAAACGCGGATGGGTGGCGAGGAGGCAGCCGAGTGGGGCGTGGGAACGGGGCGAAGGTGGGGGACGGATGCGCGCGGTGAGGACGGGGGCCCGATGGGGCGCACACGGAGACGGCGAGGGGCTTGCGCTGGGGGCGAAGGTGGGGTAGGCCGGACTGAAGGTGGGGTCTGGGCGGTGGTGATGGGGGCAACAGGGTGAGCGGCGAGGAAGATCAGTAGGAAGGGTCGGGGTGACGCGCCCGGGGATGGAAGTGCGGAGGGACGCGGGCGACGGCGGGTCCCCGCGCTTGGATGCCAGCCCCGGGCTTAGCCCGAACCCCCTTCTCGGCGGCGGCGGTCCCGGCAGGCGGCGTGCGACTCCAGGCGCTGGTGCATGGAGGTCTGGGGTCCGCCCGGGAGAGGCTGCGGAGCGGGCGAGCGGAAGCGCAGCAGAGCAGGACGCACTGGCGGCCGCCGCCCCGCGCAGCCCTGCGCAGCACGGGCGCGCACGGTCCGGGGCCGCCTCCTCCCGCAGCCCCCGCCCCGCCGCGCGCCGCGCCGTCCCCTTCCCCCGGAAACCGCGGCGGCCGCACTCAGCCCCGGAGCTTCCCGCGGCCCGGGCCTCCGCCTGGCTCCTGCCCCACGGGGCTCCTCCCGGCGTGGGGATGCGAGGGGGGCGCCAGCTCGCTCCCCATGGAGCATGGCAGCCCCCCGCCAGCGAGCCCCCTCTCCCCATGACAACGACCAGAGCCCTACGCTGGGCGCTCAAAGGCCACCATCAGCCACCCGTACTCTCTACCCGCCCCTAGTCTTGAGTCGGTGATCCCGGTCTGCATGCTAACGTCCTGTCTGCTTCCCCTGCGAAATATAAGGCCCCTGCCTGGCCACGCCCTGCTCCGGCCCAGTACCCACCTCCTCCTGGGCCCCCCTCCCACACGCTTAGGCGGTCACCATGGCTGGCTCTCCCCCGTCCCCGCCACTCCCCGCAGCCCCAGCTCTGGGCCTGGCTGCCACAGCACGAGCCAGACCCACTGCAGGGCCTGCCAGCCGAGGCCCCCTCCCCGCAGCGCCGCATGCCCTGGAACGCCCCCCGCCCCAAGGCTGGCCTGCAAAGAGACCTGCTGGACAGGCAGCTCTCAGCAAAGCGGCCTCTCCAAGGCAGCCCGCAGCACCCACGGTCCAGGAGCAGGGGGCCCCACCAGGCAGCTCACAAGGGTGCTCCCTGCGGCCTGCTTTCTGCTCAGAGACCCCTGAGCAGGCCACCCTGCCAGTGGGCACTGGCCTTGGGGGCTGCCTTGGTGAGGTGGTAGGGCCCCCGGATGTGGGCCTGGACGCAGGCCCAGGGAGCCTTTCGGGGCCCGGGAGTGAGGTACCCCTCGGAAGCCTCGCCCACCAGGGTGAGCTCCGTGCGGCTCTCTCATCCTTGGCCCAGGCCAGGCTGCAGAGGGCACTCACTCGAGATGGTGCAGACCCGTCCCTGACAGGGGCCCCCAGGAACATGGGCTCCGTACGGCTCTCCCGTCTCTCTCGCCTGACCACCCCACCTCTGGGCCGGAAGTAGCCCAGGAGATGGACTGGTGCCACCCACCTCTGCTGCGTCTGCCCGGGTGATCCCAGAGTAGCAGAAGGGGGTGCTGCAGCCCCAGGGTCCTCTCGGTAGGTTCCCCACAAAGTCTCCATGCTGGCCTGTCTGTCCACCCCGGAAAGGCAGTGGACACAGCCCCGGCTGGGCCAGAACACAGCAGACCCCGGTGCCACTGCAGGAGCCTCTGGGGACAGCAGTTGTCCCCGGCCATGCCCAGTAATGAGGACAGAGCGGACAAATGGGTTCGGCTCCTCACCAATCCCCCCAACCCAGCCGCTCCAGGAAACTTGGCAGCCAAGTCCAAGGTCACAGCCGCCCCTGCTGGCGCCCGTCTGACCTGCTGCTTCCCCCAGCCCCCGGGTCGCATGCACCCTCCCCTTTGCCCTACTTTTTCTTTCAAGACCCACTCGTCTAGCCCTTCATCCAGGAAGCCTTCCAGGTTCCTCTGAGCCAAAGCGCCTGCGCAGCCTCTGACCTCTCGGAGCGTGAGCGGCCTCAGTGGGGGCTTCCTGCCTGGCCACCCTCCCTGGCAGCCGGTGAGCTGCTGGGCCTGCCGGTGGGGGCCTCTCTGCCCAGGCCCAAGCTGGACCTGGTGCTCAGGGACCTGTGTCCAAAGAGAGACTCTCTGGGCTGTGCCAGCATTCTGGGAGACAAGGCTGGACACCAGCGTGGCCGCAAGCTGCAGCCTCGGGCCTGCGTCTCCACTGGAAAGCCAGCACCCCCCTGACCTGACCCCTCCCCAGAGCTGGTCTGCTTCCTGCTGGTATGAGGGGGGTGGTGGGGCGCTTCCCCCACCCACGAGGACCCCCTCATTCCTCCAGGGGCCCCGCCACCCCCCGACGAGGTGCAGAGCGCACTGGGGGCCCGCATGGTCCGAGGGTCCTCTCACACTCATGATTGTCCCCTCCGGTTCTTCCTGCTGGAGCCACTCAGGGAGCTCGAGCCACGGGCCCAGGGCACTCAGCCCGGAGTGCTGCACAGGACCCGGAAGGACCCAGGCCTCCCCGCCTCTCCCAGCGAAAGGCTGCCCTTGATTCCAGTCCCAGGGGAATTCCTGAGCAGGAGGGCGGAGGCCGAGGCAGGAGCCGACATGCTCTGCCACCGAGCCGGTCACCCGTGGCCCGCCTGCCTGGAGGGCCCCGGGCAGGAGCAGGTGGGGTGCCCCCCACCCCCGGTGCTGACTCAGCATCGCCACCCAGGCAGCACCTCCAGGCACAGCATCGCCCACCTCCCTGCCGCGCGTGGGCGCTTCCGAGCCCAGCCTGGAAGGCACGACTGGGGTGGGGCACAGATATGGTCAGGACACAGTTACACGTGCACTTCAGATTAACGATGCGTTATTTTCCAGAATAAAAGTATCTGGCCCCAAAGCATTGACAGCGAGGACCTGAATGCGATTTTGTCCACTGCTGTGCACAGCAGCTTTGGGCAGAAGGCCAAATGGTGGAAAGAGCTCAAGCGGCCACTTCACCGTCCGGTGAAGTGATAGACACGGGGGCCCAGCCAGACAAGGGGCCGGACGCCACACAGCCTTAGGGAGTCACCAAGCGCCGAGCCACCGCAGTGTGGACCAACCCCAAAGACAGCGTGGAGCCTGAAAGCCAGTCCTGAAACGACAAACACTTAGGATTCTGCTTCAGCGAGGGCCCCTAGAGACAGACGGCGGCGTGGTGATGACCAGGGACTGAGAGAGGGCGTGGGGGTGTTCAGTGGGGCTGGAGTTGGGGAAGAGGAAAGCTCTGCAAATGGTGGGGTCAGCTGCACGAGCGTCAGTGCCGCAGTGCCACCGGGCATACGCTCAAAATCGCCACAGTGGGAAATTTTATTATGTGTATTTCACCACAAAAATGCACGCACACCCCCTCCCCAACATCTGGGACATACTTGCACTACATACGTGGAGACGTTTATCCTAAGAACGCATTTGTCATTTATTCAAAATTTAAGTGTTCAAGATATATGCCCTCAAATGATTACCTACCTGAAATACCAATTTATTAAACGGGTCTCCGATAGTTTTATCTGCTAAATCTGGCAGTCCTTGTGGGGTGTGGGGAGAAGCCTGACTGAGTCACCCATGCTCCCCACCATGTGTGGGTGTGCACACGTGTGTACTCTTTTCTGAGGCCCTCAGACCCCGCCCAGGCAAGCAGCAGAAGCAGGGAGGTGGACGTCAGAGGGGGCCTGCCCTCCCACAGCCCCCAGCCTCCTTGGAGAATGATGGGCCTCACCGTCTCTGTCAACAGGAGGATACAATTATCCCCATCTCACAGATGAGAAGACTAAGGCTGGAGGCGTCTGAGACTCGCTCGATGGCTCAGACCTGCTGCCTAACGCTGCCTCCTTCTACTGGCCCTCAGGCCTCCCTGTCTTCACTGACGGGGAGGAGATGAATGTCCCGGGCACTCAGGGGCCCACCAACCTCCTGGAAGATGAGGGCAGAGTGGGCCTCACCAGACACAGCCCTGGCCACCCTGCTGGCTGCACCATCCCTTCAGTGACCGAGGACACCGGCAGGAGCGTGCAGGGCCAGCAGCCACCCCACCTGCACCCGGGAGGGACAGGGGCCAGGACAGCCACTGGAAAGGGCCCCCAAAGCTGACACGCAGAGGGCTCCCAGCTCTGGGCAGCCAGCTGAGCTCAGCACGTGCTGCTTGCCCGGCTCCCCAGAGGTGGGACCCTGGCCTCCTCTGGGTCCTGGGGGCAAGTGGGAAGGTGGGACCTGCCTGCTTCCTGACTTCTCCAGCTCAGCTCCTCAGGGATGGTCAAGCTGAAGCATCTGTCAGAGACGGTCTCTAGGTTGGCAGGGAATCTGGAACCCCAGGCACCCAGTGAGTGTCTCGGTCCCCACTCTGTCCAGCCATGTCCACCAGGCAGAGGTAGGATGGCCCCGCCCGGGGCAGCCGGGATTCCTGGGGCAGACAACCCCATCCCCAAAAGGGGCCAAAGGGACAGTGAGGGGTGGGCCCCAGTGAGCTGGGCAAGGACAGGCTTCCTCTGATGTGGGCCGCCAGGGCCCGAGACTGGCCGTGGGCTGACCATGAGCAGGGTCCTGTGGGCACCTCTCCCCATCGCCTCCCATCTCTCTGTAGCACCCTCTGAGACTCTGCTGGACTCCTTTCTGAAAGCCAGCTGCCACTCTCAAGGTTGCACCAGGAGCCCTCCTGGCTGGCCCTGGGCTTGGAAGCGGGGGCAGAAGGGACCCTCCTACACTGTGGGCTGCTCCTCCTGGGAGGCCCAGAGCTGATGCTTCTTGAAATTCCCAGCTTCTCTGGACGAGCCGAGTGGGAGCAGAGACACCAAGAGATGGCGCCGCCCAGGACGCGGCGGTGGCGACGGGGAGACCCGCCTCCTGCCCGCGCCCCACTGACCCCCAGCGGGCAGTCCCCTGCCTCCAGTCTGCACCCCGCTGACCCCCAGCGTGGCTCTGGAGCCCGGCCAGGGCAGGCAGTCCCCCGTCTCCTGCCCACGCCCCGCTGACCCCCGGCAGGCAGTCCCCCACCTCCAGCCCGTGCCCCGCCGACCCCCAGCAGGGCCCCGGGGTTGGCCCATCTCCGCCCCAGCAGGCAGTCCCCCGCCTCCTGCCCGCGCCCCACTGACCCCCGGCAGGCAGTCCCCCGCCTCCAGGCTGCACCCTGCTGACCCCCAGTGTGGCCCCGGGGCCTGGCCAGGGCAGGCAGTCCCCCACCTCCTGCCCGTGCCCCGCTGACCCCCAGCGGGCAGTCCCCCGCCTCCTGCCCCACAGACCCCCAGCAGGGCCCCGGGTCTGGCCGATCTCCCTTACCCCCAGCAAGCAGTCCCCCGCCTCCTGCCCGCGCCCCGCAGACCCCCAGCAGGGCCCCGGGGCTGGCCGATCTCCCTTACCCCCAGCAAGCAGTCCCCCGCCTCCTGCCCGCGCCCCGCTGACCCCCGGCGGGCAGTCCCCCGCCTCCAGCCCGTGCCCCGCAGACCCCCAGCAGGGCCCCGGGGCTGGCCGATCTCCCTCACCCCCAGCAGGCAGTCCCCCCGCCTCCAGCCCGTGCCCTGCCGACCCCCAGCAGGGCCCTGGGGCTGGCCAATCTCCCTCACCCCAGCAGGCAGTCCCCCGCCTCTGGACACGGGCTGGGCCGGCCTTTCCAGCAGGTGTGCCCTGACATGACGCCCCCACGACGCACGTGCACCTGGCTGCCCTGTGCTGTGCGTGCCACACGAGAGCCCAGTCTCACAGCCACTCCACGGGGCAGGCGCTGCTACCATCCCCATTATACAGAGGCATTCTGAGGCTCAGAAAGGTTCAGTACTGGCTCAAGGTCACACAGCGCTCAAGCGGGGAGCTGGGCTTGAATGCTGGCAGGACGGCTGGGTCCGGGCAGCCAGCTTTTAGCCTCTGCTACGGCCCCACCTCTTTCCCAAGACATCGGCCACTGGGAATGGCCACTGGATCTGAAAGACCTGGCTCTGGGCCAGGGGAGGGGCTTTGCCCATTAGCCCAGCAGGCTGCCTCCTTCAGAGCGCTGTGGGCAGCGCCCACCCTCCTCAGAGCGGTCCTCTGTGTCCCCCTCTCTGGGTGGGGGACAGCCTCAGGATCTTCCTCCTCAGTCTCTGGCCTTGCACACCAAGTGCACCCACGACCCCTGGCCTCCAGGTGGAAACTCCAGATAGCAGAGGGGGTGGGGGCTGGACTCCGTGCACCAGCAACAGCCGGGGGTGGGTGGTCCACCCAGGGCAAGAGTCCTGCACGGGCAGCGCAGGGCCCTGGGGCTGGGAGGTAGCTGTGGCCGAACGAGCATCTCAAGTCCCCAGGGAGGACAGGGCAGGAAGACCACGTCTCAGCGAGAGTGGTCATGAAGCGCTGGGTCCCGGGCCACCCCAGGCTGGGAGAGGTCTTTGCTTACAGTCAAGGTGGGGGCACATATATGATGGTGCACTACGTGTGCACGCTAAGCCGCTCAGTCATACCTGACTCTGCGCGACCCCATGGGCCATAGCCCGCCAGGCTCCTCTGTCCATGGGATGCTCCAGGCAAGAACACTGGAGTGGGTTGCCATGCCCTCCTCCAGGGGAGCTTCCCACCAGAGGATCGAACCTGGGTCTGTCTCCTGCATTGGCATGTGGGTTCTTTGCCAGCTGTGAAGCTTGTAAACCACATGCATCCATCTAACCCTGCACGGGTTCTCTCTACTTGTAACTTACAAAAGTAACACGTGGTCACCACGGCCGGCAGAGCTGCAGCTTATGAGACCTCTGACGGCCGCCCAGTGCCTGCAGAGAGAGCACTGTGGCTATGTTTCAGCACCAAGGACAGCACCAGGCATGCAGTAGGCGCTCAAGGACACTCCGAAGGGCTCAGACTGTGTGCCCCACACCCCCACCCCTGGCCCACAGGCTCTCCTGGAGCAGACAGGGCCCCGCCAGCACTCGACCTGGGCTGAGGGTCCAGCCCACCACGCAGAGGCCTCCTTCCTCTGCGCCCTTGAGTGTCCACTGAAGCCAGCACACCCTTTCTCAGAATAACGCTTAGGAAAGAAAGGTTGTGCGGGGTGTAGTGAAGGAAGCCGCAGGTGCGGTGACGCGGCTTTTGAAATGTGATAAATGGGCAAGCAAGGGGGAACGCGAAGCTGCATGAGTGGAAGCGGCACCTGGAGACATCTGCTCGAGAAGTAAAGGGGCATGGGGACCCAGCGGTCCACGGTGAGCGAGCCCTGGACTCCAGAATGCCATCGCCACGTTGTTCATAATGACAAGAGGTGCTAAATTCTGGCTAAAGGTGAGCAAAAAAGGAGATGTACTGTCTTTCTCAGTCGAGTTCACGAACTCCTGGATTTCTAAGCCTGGGCCTCCCCTGGGCACCCTGGTTAAGGACCCCAGCCTCAAATTCACACCTCAATCTGTCCACCGCAGTTCACCGATCTTTCTAGAGCTGAGTCCACCCCCAACCCCAAAGCCTGTCCTGGCCTCAAGCAGAGGGCCGCCCCCTCCGCCCTGCTCCCCCGGCCGCTGACTGCGTCCCATCTAGAGCTGTGGTTCAAGTGCTTCCCGTGTGGTGCGACCGGTGTTTCTGGAAGCCGCCCCTTGACCTGTTCAGGAGTGACCTGCACTTCACGGGGCCCCTGGTCTCCCTGTCCCCTGCCCTGCACACTGTGATGACCAAACATGGCCCCAGGGAACTGCTCCTGGCTGGGGACACCGCTTTACCCTAGGGGGAGGGTGGTTAGCTGTGCGTCTGACCCGCAGCTGCCCCAGTGTCCCCCCAGCCCCCAAATACACAGTGACAGGGAGGTCACCTGGGTATTAGGTCACTTGAAGAGAGGTTGCCATGGTGCCTGACTGCCCTGGGGGCAGCCACTGCCAGGCCAAGGGAGGGGGTCGGGGATGGTGGGGCTAAACATTGTAAGAGCCTCTAAAATACGGCTGTGGGTCCAGTGCATCCCGAGCTCCGAGGCGGTGGGAGTCGGGTGTGAACGCCTGAGCCAGCCCTGCAGCGGGTGGCGTAATCTGTGTCCCGGGGGGTCTGCGGGCGGTCACAGGTGGCGGGAGGCACTCCCTGCGGCCCGGAGCCTGGATGGGCGCCCGGAGCCCCACTGCTGCAGGACACAGCTGCAGCACGCGGCTCAACCCCGGGGCCAGAGTGCTGCTGGCGGCCCTGGGTGCCCAGGACGTGTTTAGACACAGGGATGAGCCTGGGCGGTCACCGCCAGGGTCAGACAGTGTCCTTGGTGCTGGGGAAGGTGCCCCAAGGTGTGCGTGGGCCCCAGGCGCCCACAGCCTCTGGGGCTGACAGTGAGCCTAAGGAAAGTCGCCCCCGGGGAGGCGCAGGGGCACTTGTCCAGGGCTGGCTGCCCACGTGGGAGGGAGACGTGCCGACCTACCCCTCAGGCTGCTGGGCTAACTGAGGGTGTGACTGTGGTCACACGCACCGCGGGGCCAACAGCTGGGCACAAAGGCGGGTGGTACAGCCGCTGATGGCCAGGCCCTGGACTGTGGGGGTTGGGGGGCCTCGCAGCCCTGGTTGAGCTTCTCACTAGACCCTGACCTCGTGGAGGGGGCCCATGGCTTACGGGTGTGTGCGTAGCAGTGAAGGATGGATGGGTGGGAGGGTGAGGGTCCTCGCCTCTTGCTGGAACTTCCTGGTGGGTGGGGCTCGAACCTCAGGCACTGTCAGCAGGACTGGCTCTGACTTCAGGAGGCTGTCCTGTGGCCCAGGTCCACGTGGGGCTCTCATGGGCCCCGCTCCTCTCCTGGCCCCCACCCCCACCCGGCCCCACCTGGGACTCGCCACCTGCCCCCCAGCCTTGGAGAAGTCAGTCCTCGGGGTCTGCCAGGGCCCATCTCTGCGGGCAAGTGCGAGGGGCTCTGTGACCTCACCCCCAGCTCCATCCTCTGATCGACCATGCCCCGCAACCTGGAACGCGTGCCCAGAGCCCATGGACAGAGCCACACGGATGCCCCCCAGCGCCCCCATGGGGCCTGCGTGACGGCCCCGCCCCTGACCTCCTCCCTTCTGGGGCACCCCGTCGGTGCTCACACCAGGCACCGGGGGCACAGCGAGGCCAGGGCAGGGAGGCCATGGGGGAGCAGCCACTCCAGGACCAGGGCCCTGAGCAGCGGGGACCCCTCGCTGGGACCCAATTTCTGCCCCGACCGACTAAGCAGTTGGATCAGGTGGCGCTCAGCCTGCCCTGCAAGCCCCCTAACCTGCCAGCTCCGGAAGGCTGGGTGGGGCTGGCTGCCAGGCAAGGGCCAGGCAGAGGCCAGGGCGTGGAGGAAGGAGGCAGGGCCACAAACCCGGGCCTGGCCTGGCTCACGGGCACCTGGTGGGAAGACGGGCTGCGGAAGGCAGGGCCCAGAGCTGGTGCTTCCGCAGGGCCTCCTGCATGGCCAGCTCCGGCCCCGTCCTCCCCTCGGCCCCAGGCCTGGCTGTGCTTACGCCGTCCACCTGCGGCGCCCGGGGCCTGGCACAGCACAGCCTCCCAGAGCTCTGGCCGTCCCCGCCAGCTTCCCAGGGCTCCTCCTTCCAGCTGAGGCGGGGGCGGTGGGTGGGGCTCTGGGCCTCTTGGGGGCTGAGGTCGGGGGTGGGGGGACAGCTCGTGGGGGAGCCCCCAGAGCTGTCCTGTCATCCGGCCAAGCCTCCAGAACCCAGGAGCGTTCAGCACAAAGGAGCAGCCTGGGTCCTCAGGATGCGGAGCCAGGAGCCAGCCTCCCGCCCCCGCCCCCACACTCACTCCCGCCCCGCCCCCCCCACACTCACTCCCGCCCAGCCCCACACACTCTCACTCCCGCCCCGCCCCCCCACACTCACTCCCGCCCCGCCCCACACACACTCACTCCCGCCCCGCCACAGTGTCCCCTCCCAGGGCCTCCCATGCGTCGGCAGGGACCCCAAGCCTGTCCACGCAAATCGGCACCACTGAGTCACGACGGTCCCGGCCCGGTGGCCCTGCCTCCTGTGGAGGTCTTCACTCCGGGCCCTCACTGCCCACCAGGTTCTGGGTGGTCCCTGCCACCAGGGAGACACCTCAGCAGGTTGAGTGCCAGGGAAGGTCAGAGGCAGAGGACCCTGCTCCCTACTCCCCACCCGACTCTGATGGAGACTTTCAGGCCCACGGGGCAGGGCCCCGGCTGCTTCCTGAGACGCTTGTGGGCCAGTGGGGGTGAGGAGCAAGCTAAGGATGGCCTGACCCTCTCACCCCGTCACAAGGCCCCACAGCTGCACTGAGGCCCTGGCCCAGGGAGCCCCCCACCCCCCATGGAACACCCAGAGCCCAGGAGCCCTGCTCACTGGATGGGAAGCGCCCCTGACCTTGACTGAATCCTGTCTGTAGTCCACACATTGGGTCCTAAACCCTCGGACCCAAGGATGGGGCCTCGTTTGAGTGTGGGGTCTTTGCAGACGTAAGTGCTCTGCTCCTAACTTGAAGGGACCGGTGTCCTTATTTCCATAAGGTGGAATCTGCACGCAGGCAGGCACAGGCCTCGTAAAGACAAAGCAGAGACCCCCAGACCAAGGGTTGCCCACCACCTCCAGAAGCAGAGACCCGAACAAGTCTTCCCAAACGGTCTTGGGAGGAACCACGTAGATCTCGGACTTCCAGCCCCCTCACTGCAAGACCGCAGCCCCCTGCCGTGGAGCCGCCCAGCCTGGGGCATCTCCATGGGCAGCCCCGGGGAAGCGGCTTCATGCCCGGGTCCCAGTGCCCAGCCCAGCCCGGCGCCATGCAGCCGGTGCCCAGAGACCTCACTGCTGAGGCTGTCCAGTCTGGGGAGCACCCTGGGGGGCAGAGAGCCCCCAGAGTGGGGGGGGCACTCAGGACGCCGGGCACCACGCCCCCGAGGGATGCCCGTGCAGGTGGGCCAGGGGGCCGGCCTGTGGGAGGGGGCATGTGTGCTAGGACAGTGGGAGCTGATGCCAAGGCCACAGGCAGACGCGGGTTGGGCTGAGGCTGGCCTGGCCCCGCAGGGGCTCCCCGACCTGCCCAGGCTCCCACGCTTCTGCCAGCAGAGCAGGTCCGCACCCCTCACACCCAGGGTGCCCCCGCACCTGCGGCTGGAGCAGGAATAGTCAGGAGAGCGGGAGGCCCCGGCTGTGCCCCCAGGGCAGAGGCCACGGCAGGGAGGACAGGCCAGCACCCCCTACCCCACAGGGGGAGACAGGGGACGACCGCGGCCCCCACCCCGCCCAAACCAGCCCTGCCCAAAGGCTGCAGGCAGCTCGGGACTCCTGCCCAGGCCTGTTCCTAGATGCGCGCGATGAGAAGGCCGCCAGCCGGTACAGGGTGGGTGGCCCTGCACGGGAGCCCCGCCCGAACGTGGGCAGGGGCCTGCCCCACAGGACTAGCCTGGTGGCTGGACGTGGTCAGGGCGGGCACCAGGCATGGGCCTGGTCCTGAGCCCTGGTCTGAAACGCTCCGGAAATAAGCTGAGGCCTTGGGGAGAGCCGGCCAGCCTCTCTCCAGGGGGCGAGTCCTGGCCAGGGCCCGACCTGACCCAGCGAGGCCTGTTCCCCTGGCCTGGCCTGTCCTCCTGGCCTGGCCCGGCCTGGCTGACACCTGTGCCCGTGTCTCTGGGGGGCCCAGCACAGGCCCGGTGCACCCACACCCGCTCTGTGCTCCCCTCCCTGGCTCCAGGGTGCACCTGCCGTCTGGCCAGTGTGCCCCAACCCCTCTGCCAGGAGACCTGTCCACTGTAGGCTCATGCTGTTCCTAACTAGGGCCAGCATGGGGCCAGTTTACCGAGACTGCCGGCCAGCCCTCCAGAGTGGACAGGACATCCCCATGACTGCCGGGGGACCTGGCTTGCTGTGGTGCTGGGGATACGCCAGGCCTGCCCCGAGGGTCACAGCTGTGCCGCCCTCGGGTCATGCCCCTGGAGGAGCCCTCCTGAGCAGGGTAGGGGCAGCGGGCCTTCACTGGCCAGGTGCCGGGACTGGCCAGGAGTGCACCCGTTGGGAAGGCCGGGCCGCCGTCAGCTCAGTGAGGGAGGGGCAGGGAGGCACCCGGGAGGGGTCAGTGCAGAGGCTTCCCACTTGGCATGAGAGGTGGGCCAGGACTGGGGGAGCTGCGGAGAGGGCAGCTGGCAGCCCAGCAAGGCCTGGGCCGTGAGGCCCCACGGCAGGCCTCCAGGCTGGGGTGGCATGAGGCAGCCAGAAGCCTGAGCCCAGCACTGCTCAGCGGCAGTGCCATGGGCCTGGGGGTCAGCACACCGGGCTCTGGACCTGAGCACCCAGTGGGTGCGTGTGGAGCTGGAGAAGTGGCAGTGGCCTCGGGTACTCACCCCTGAGTCAAGTCCAGGACCCCCACCCCTGGACTTGCGGGACGGTCCCAGGGAGTGACCCCTGAGTCAGGCCCAGACCCCCCACCCACTGGACGGTCCCAGGGAGTGACCCCTGAGTCAGGTCCAGACCCCCCACCCACTGGACGGTCCCAGGGAGTGACCCCTGAGTCAGGTCCAGACACCCCACTCACTGCACCCGCCAGACGGTCCTGGGGAGTGACCCCCCGAGTCCAGGGCAGGACAGAGCTCCCACCTGCTAGACACCACTGCCGGAAGGGCCTGCATGGGCTCCAGGGCTGGAGGCAGCCCCCAGAGCGCACAGGGTCGGCACGCTCCCCACTCCTGCGGCCTTTGGGGCGGTCCTATGTCCGTTGTCACACGTGGAGAAACGGGGCCAGAAAGCCCAGGTGGCAGAGGGCGGGCGAAGCAACAGGGCTGGCCTTTGCGCCCAGGCCCAGGGAGGACGCCCTGCCCCTCTGAGGAGCACGGTGGTGTGTCCGGGGCTCCGGCAGGGGCCTAGGCTATTGCATCATGCAGTGGCCCTGTCGGCTCCTGGCTCCCCTGGGCCCCCACCCTTCTTCCCCCTCCCTCCAGCCTTGTCCTCAGGCTGGGGATGATGAAACCGTAGCGGCTCCGGGGGTGAGGGGCCAGAGCAGCAGCTCAGCGGAGGCTGGAGACCACCTGGGGACCCAGGGCAGGCCCCTGGGCCTCTGCCCTCTCAACGGGGCGGGATGCGCACACTGTCTGGTCTGGGGCTGGGCTGGGCACCAGGTGGTCTCTGCGAGGCCCGCTGACCATGACCGAGAGACAGCCTTGGGCAGGCCGCACGGAGAAGCAATGGTTTCTGCTGGGAGGCCTGAGCGGTGGCCCCTGTCCCGGAGCCAAGGAGCCGCTGACAGCGCCGGGCTCCCCCTCTGACCTCCAACCTCAAAGCCAGGCAGCCAGGTCCCTCCTCCTCGGCCTGGGCCCTCCACCTCCCACGGCCCCCACCATGGCCGGGCATAAAGTGGGACGTGTGTGGGTGTGGACTGAGAACCGACTCCGTGCCAGGAACCGGGCGAGGTTCTGCGGCTGCCGCAGAGAACACAACAGACAGATGCGCCTCTGCCCCAGGACCCTAGCGAAGGGTCAGAGAGATCATGATGAACCGTGGCGTCAAAGGGTCAGGAGAGCCAGCAGGCGCCCCGGGAGCAAGCCCCTAGGCAAAGGCCGGGAGACCACAGGCACCTATACATACGTATGTGTACATGTGTATGCACGTGTGTGCACGTGTACGCGTGCACAGATGCAGATATATGTGTGCATGGGCCTGCAGGTGTGTGTACATGTGCATCACGTGTATGCACACACGTGTGTGCATGTGTGTGTGTGCATGTGTGTACGAGTGTGTGCATGTCCTGTGAGTGAGATGCAGCCTGGGGCTGGGCTTTTCCCAGCCGTTGCAGACGGATTGAGGTTGAGGGGCGGCTCCCTCTCACTTTCTATGCAGGGCTCTGGCTGGGGGGAGGCCCACCTGTAAAATGGGATGACTGCTTTCCTCACCCTGGCTGGGCCTGGCTGTCCCTCCAAAAAACTACACACGTCACGAACAGAAGCCCCTTGTGCTCTGATGGCCCCTCTTTCGTGAGCCCACGGAGTTTCTACCCCCTGGGGAGGTGGAGGCTGGAAAGGTCGCCCACAGGCCCAGGGCTGCCCTCCCTCCCCTCCAGTCCTGGGAAACACGGAGCCTCCACCCCACCAGCCAACTCGGGCGCCCACCCCCGGGGGAACCCCAGGCCAGAGGAGTCCACCCACCGGCCCCCAAGACTACACGGAAGGCCCGGCTCCAGGAGAGCGTCGTGCCTCCACGCGGCCACCAGGGGGCGCCAGGCCCGCGGAGCCGCGCCAAGCTGCCGGAGCAGGAGGAGCGTACAGGGCCGGCCGCTGCCTGGGGAGGTCACCCCGCTTCCTTCACCCCACGTGGCGCTGGCACTCCTCTCGGTGCCTGGGCCCTGCGGGGCACTCAAGGGGGGCGGGGTGCAGCCACAGGACCCCCGGGAGCTGGGGCGGAGGAGTCACAGGGAGTCCAGGCAGGAAGGCTCCGTGAGGGCGGCACCCTGAGCCCCGGCTGGCACCACGCTCCCCAGTTGCAAAGTCCCCCATCACACGCACAGCAGCGCGCTTTGCCGGTCCTGGGCCCTGAAGCCCTGCACCCTGCAGCCCAAGGAGGCCGAGACTCGGCCCGGCCGCCAACCGGCCTCGCCTTCCCCAGCCTGCCCGTCGCGCTCCCAGCCCTTGGCGGCGGCCCAAACTCCGCCACTCTGTGTCTCAGCCTAACTGGGACAGAGGCCTGTGGATGCGATCCAGAGTAGGATGGCCCCCAAGGGCACAAAGGCCGCTTGGGAGTGGACATCTGAGGCAGGGCTGTGGGGTCCAGGGGACTTGGGGGCGTGCCAGCCGAGACTGGGGCTGGGAGACCCTGGGGCTCGGGGATTCACCCGAAAGCTCAAGCATTTCCAGGCACCCGGCCCCTGCATGGGGCAGGGTCGGGGGAGAGCCTGAACCGACTGTGCAGGGGGTCTTGTGCTGGTCCGGGGTGCCCAAATGCACCCACCAAAATCGCCCCTCCAAGGGAGGAGACAGCTCTGACGATCAATGGCAGGGCTCCGTCAGCAGAAGCACAGGAAGGCCTGCCTGGGGGACTTGAGAGGGGGGATCTCCAGAGCCCTGGGCAGGGGGCTGTCAAGGAGCCCAGGCAGTGTTCTGTGGGTTCTGTCCTCCTGGGGGCAGGGGTCAAGGGCCTGGCTGACTTCCCCCCTCCCGTTCCCCAGCCAGGCCCGGCCATGGACGCGGCCCTCACGCTCCTCTCTCATTCAGAATTGCTGTGGCTGCGGTCCTTCCCTGTCCCCGTGTCTCCACTTGAGTGTGGTCTCTCCCCGCCACCCCCCTCCCCCCGGCTTGGGAGGCGTCCCCAGGACAGGAGCCTGGAGCTCTGCTCCCGGCCGCCCCCCTCCACCCTGGGTCCCGGGAACCCTGCACCGCCGTGCACACCCGGTGCGGCTCTGGACACGTTTGCAGTTTGAGGAAGGAGACTGGGGGTGGGGGGAGTGTCTGCGAGCTCCGCAGACTCCGCGCTCCCCTCTCAACCCCTCTCCGGTCCCTACAGCTCCTCCGAGGCCCGCAGGGAGGGTGTGCAGGACTGCGGGCAGCTGCAGGGCCCAGGCCGCCTGCGACGGCGCTGCTCTTACAAAGAAACGGCACGGCCCCTGGGCGGGATCCAAGGCGCCGACCACCTGCAGCTGGACTCCCCGCCGGAGGCGGCCCGGAGCGCCAGGCGAGTACAAGTTCCCCAGGCAGGAGTCCCTGCGAGGTGGCGTTCCGCTCCCGCTGGCCGAGGTCGCGCCCGTCCGCCCCGGCCCTCGCCCTTCCCCAAGCGCACAGCTCGCTCCCTGCCTCGCCGGGGCCCCGAGGATGTCTCTGCTGGGGACCCCCAGGAATCACCGGGCCGACGCCAGGAGCCTCCGGGGAAGGCCCGCACGACCCCGGGGGAGTCCCGAGCCCACGGCCGCGGTCGGCTGCGCCCCCACAGCCGACCCAGCGGCTCAGCCCAGGCTGCCCTGGAGGACTCGCCGGGTCGGGGAGCGCCCCGTTGGCTGCGCGGCGAGGACAGCTCCGTGGGGAAGGGGCCGGTGTGTGCGCGCCGGCGGCCGGGGAAGGCCGGGCGGAGTGGAGGAGACCCGGGCAGAGGGAGGGCGGCGCGGGGCGCGGGGTCGCAGGGCGGGAGAGAAGAGGGGGCGCAGCGGCGCTCCGGGCGCACGGGTCACTCACCCGAGATCTCCGCCTGGGGCACATCGCTCAGGCTGAAGCCCTTGGCCCCGTAGATCTGGCGCACTTCCCCGCAGCTCCGACTCTTGCTGGCAGGGTCCCCGCGGGCGCAGGCGACCAGCACGGCGGCCGCGTACAGCAGCCACCAGCCTCGGGCCCGGAGCTCCATGGCGGGGCCGGCGGCGCCCCCGGCCGGGCCCGCGCAGCCCCCGCCCGCGAAGGGCAGAGCCAAGGTCCCCGCGCACTCGGCTGGCGGTCCGGAGGCGCCGGCGGCCGGGGAGGCGGAGACAACAAAAGCCGGCGGGGCGCGAGGTCCGGCCGCTGGCTCGGGCGGCCCCAGAGCGCGGCAGGCGAGCGCGCAGTCCGGGCCCGGCCCCTGGGCGGCGGGGAGAGGGGCGGGGAGGGGTGCGCGGGGAGGGGCGAGCGGGGCGGGGCGCGCGGGGCGCGCGGGGCGGGGCGCAGCGCGGGGGCGCGATCCCAGGCGCACGGGGCGCCCCTCCGGCTCCCTGGCCTGGGGCGGGGGCCTGCCCGGCTCGCTCGGATCTGCCAAGAGCTGGAGGAGAGCGGGGTGGCGGAGAGCGCGGGGCCGCGTCCGGGGTCCCCAGGGCGGGCCCCCCACGCCCGGCGCCCGGGGCGGTGACACCACCTGCGGGGGCGGGGGCGGGGGCGCTGAGGCAGGGCTTCCCCCGCCGGACGTGACGTCACGCCTCCCGCGCGCCTATCAGGGGCCTCCCCGCCCCCCGCCGGCCTCCCTCCCAGCTTCCCTCGGCCCCGCGCCGGCCCTGCCGGCCTGCGCCCTGCTGGCAGCGTGCCGCGCGCGCCGGGTCCCGCAGCCTCCTCTGCCCCCAGTGTCCGTCGTCCGCACCTGGCCCTCACCCCTTCACCAGCCCCTCACCCTCGCGCCCGTTTCAGCCTCCTCGCCCGCGGCTCCAGCCCCGTCTTGATTGTTTTGAGGAGGGTGGGGGGCTGTACGCGGGAAACGAGCCAAGAGTGCAGCCCGCACCCGCTCGCCTTCACGCGCAGAGGCAACCCGCTGCTTAGTTGCCGGAGATCGTCGGCCGGTTTTTGTCCCCTCCACGTGATGCTCTGGATGCTCGAGAAGCGAGAGCGGGGCAGAGGCTTGTCCGAGGGCTGGGGCCGCCGGGTGGTGGCAGGTGACCTCTTGGGGAAGGGATGGGGTTGGGCCAAGAGCAGATCAGGTGGGGGGGGGGGGAGCGCTCGCAGACCGAGGGGGTGGCCGGGACCGCGCGCTGGGGGTTCGCAGTGCTGTCGGCCGCAGGGAGAGGGAGAAGGGGCGGGGTGGGGGGCGCGGGAAGGGAGATCAGAAGCTGGGCACTGGCACCCAGAGGGCTCCTTCGTTTCTTCCCAGCGGCTGCCCTCCCCCGCTTCGCGTTCCTGCTCTCCTGCTTTGTGAGCGCCGAACCCAGAGGCCACCAGGCTCCAAGCCCAGATGCCTGATGGGCAGAAATGGGGTGAAAGCAAATGAACCCGCACCCTTGGGAGAGGACCCCGAATCACCACCGTGAGCCAGGAAGGCTCCTGGACCTTGAACCTGGGGCCTTACTGTCTCATCTCACAGGAGCAAGCCTGCTCACTGTGGGAGGAAGGGGGGCCCATCCCTCCCCTGGGGCTCCCAGAGTGGTGGGCGCCGCAGCCCTAGTGTCTCCTAGCCCCTCACCCAGAGACTTCGAGTCACTGTGTGGAGACAGGGGTGAGGCCCCCGCGGTGTGCAGGCCTCCAGCTCTCGGCGTGCACCTGCTGCTTTGTGCAGTGGGTGACTCAGGGTGCAGCCCTCGGGCGGCCGCTCCAGGACCCCCCTCCATCTTTGCTTCCGGATCAGGCAGGAGGGGGGTGGGGGGCTAAACCTGGCCTGAGGGCTAAACTTGACCCCACCTGGTTTGGTGGGGTCACCCACCCTCGCTGTAGTTACTGGGGTCTGTCACCTGTCAAGTCGGCCAGACCGTGCGATTCCTCAGGGTGGGATCAGTGCACCAGAGCCTGGGGGGCCGCTCTCATGCGGCTGGCTTCCCGGATGTGGTGGTCGTGGGCACAGTCCCTCCCCGGCTCCTCCCAGGTGTGTGCTGACTCCATGCCTTAGAGGAGCCCTCACCACCGCCCCTAAGGTCCTGTGTTCTTTCCCCTTCAGAACCAGGGTCCTTCCACTAGTGAGGAACTGTACCCAGGCAGTTCTGACGTCTTGTTGCCAAGACGTGGGGGCGAGCCAGGCAAGCGAGGGGCACGGTCCCCCCTGGAGGATAGCTGCGAGGGCCGCCGGCCCCCCCACCTCCTGGGAGCGTGGGGCTCTGCCTGTGCCCCTGTTGCTCCATCCCATGCTGGGGGGCTGCCTGGGGAGGTGGTAGGGCGGCCAGGGTGCGGTGTGGGCTGAGGACCAGGGTCCCCCGGGGCACACCGCGCCTCCCGCAGGTACCATCTTTCCGGCTCTCCATCACCAGGTCTTTGATTGAAGGTAACAGAAAGCGGTGGGAGGGAAAGCCCATGCTTTGTCTCATCACCGGCGCCAGCGGGCTCCCTGGTTCCATCCCAGAGTGAGAGCTGCAGACCCGAGTTCAAGTCCCAGCCCCACACTCGTTGGCCATGTGGTTGCAGACACCGTACTCAACCAGGTTCCGTGTCTCCTCGTGAGGATTGAGGGCGGGGCCTGGCTGTGCCCAAGCAGGCTTGGAGCTGCTGCAGAGACCCGGTACAGGGCCTGTCCTCGGGGCCAGGGGACGCTGTGGAGGGCCTGGTGTTGGCCCGTGTCCACGGGGAGGCAGGGGACTGTCCCCCTGGCTCCGGATGGGTCCAGCACCTGCCAGGAGCCTTGTGACCAGGAGCTGGAGGCCAGGCGCAGGGGCAGCTGACTGCTAGGCGGTCGAGGCTCCGGGTGGCTCTGCTGAAGGCGGCAGGTCACAGGCCTTGGGGCCTGGAGAGGAGGCGCCATCTGCACCCCCATGTTCCTTCCTCTCTTCCCTTCCCGCTCTCTGGCCTGCAGAGCCTGCCTCCTTGCTGCCCCACCCAGGGGTGTGCTCTCTGAGTTCAGATGCTCACCCCTTACTGGGCGAGGGAAGGGGCCCCATTCGGGGTCATAACACCCCAGTGCCAGCTGCTGGGAGTCCACTGCTCCTAAGACACAGCTGCCTGTGCCCTGCCCCCAGTCATGGCCCTGGGCCTGCTGTGCAGACTGAGCGCCCCCTCAGGAGAACGCACAGCCCGGGTCTCCAGGATCTAGGGCCAGGTTGCACTGGGGAGGGCCTCATGAGCCCACAGGTGGCTGCTGTGGCTCCGGCCAAGACCGCCATCTTCTGCTCTGGGGTCCCGGTCTGCCAGACGTTTGGGCACAGATGTGCGAAGGGAGGAAGGCGTGAGTGGTTTGCTCATAAAGAGAAAACAGCATCATCCCCGTCGAGTGGGTGTGTGATGGAGGCTGGATTTGCCCTCTGCTGACACAGAGTGCGGGCTTAGAAGAAAAGGATCATTTAGAGTCATCTCAGAAGGGGGCGTGTGCTCTCCCACATTTCCGTCTCCTCGAGGAGTGACCCCGAGTCCTGGAGGGCAGCCCACTTCCTGCCCCCCACTTCCTGTCTCTGGCCGGTGAGGGGCAGGCAGCCAGGGTTGCTCAGAAGCCATGGGAGCCAGCTGTTAGGGCTCCACCCCGGTGGAGCCCTAACAGCTGGGGCTCCCCCTGCGGCCGCTGGGGAGTAACGGGGTTTGTGTTCTGGTGGGCGCCTTTCGGGACCCCCAAGGCAAGTGTCCAGGTAGACTGAGCAGTTAAGGTCGCCTCCATCCACAGAACTGTCTTTGCCCGACATGTCCCCAGCAAGACCCTGTCCCGCTGGCAGGACCGGGCGGGGTCAGGGGGTGCTGGGCCCAGGACAGCTGGGCTGCCGCTGACCTGCTGCGGCCCCAGAGCTGCTGTGATGCCCTGGGGGTCTGCAGAGGACACAGGGTACCCCCACCTCCGTAGGGCGCTGGGGGCCGCCAGGCAGCAGGCTGAGAGAGGGAGTGGGCACCCCGGGTGTGGCCGGAGGAGAGGAATGGGACTCTGGCGGAGCAGAGGCTTCTGTGGGCAGGCGTCATCGGGGTCCCTGACGGCTCCCCGAGCCTGGGGGTGAAGGGGGCGCCCTCCCAGGCCTCGTGGCTGCTGCTGGTTTTCTCTTGCTCCTTGCCTCTACGGGGAGGTGGGCCAACGCTTCTAGTTGCTCACGCATCCCTTTGGGAACATGTTTCTTGTCCTTATAAAAGATCTCGCCCCAGGATCGCCCCAGTGCAGAGTCCCCAAGGTGTGGCCCCGGCCTGGGCTCCGCCCAGCAGTGTCCTGGAGGCCCCGCAAGCGAGGGTCTCGTCCCCAACCCCCAGAAGGCTGACTCGGCTCTGAGTCTGAACTACTCCTCCAAACCGGGGTGGGGGACGCCCCTCAGAAGCAGGGAGGGTGGAGAAGGCCCACGCTGAGCACGGGGTTTGCAGGTCAGACGAAACGGGGGTGCCGTCATCCCCCAAGGGTGGTCCTGCCCGTCCCCCGTCCCTTGCTCCAACTGCTGCAGGGGCTCGGACCTCAGGCAGACATCCTGGCAGCCCGCTTAGCTCCGTGGGGGCCCTTTGATCAGCCAGAAACCTGGGCAGGCCTTCCAAGCTCGCGAGGCTCAGGCACGCGGGCGGGGCTGGGCAGGAGCTGTGGGCGGGTGCCTGAGTGTGGGGTCCGCGCACCCCCAGGAGGAGGTGGCCACGTGCTCAGCTCTGGGCCCGCCTGGCACAGCCTCCCCTGAGCCTCCTTCCTTGCCAGGTTCCTGGCCTGGCCCTGGAGGAAGGGCTGAGCTGGGACCCCAGGCGCCCAGGCACTGTCTGACATGTTGGGGGAAGCCCTCCTGATGTGCCCGGTATGGGAGCTGCTGCTTTCCTGGGGCCCTGCCAGCCCTCCCTGCCCGCCTGGCTTCTGTCTGTCCGTCCTGCACCATCTCCAGTCCTTCTCCATGCCTGCTAGTGATGCCGGAGAGCTCCCAGCTGCTCCTCACCTCGCGGCCGACCGGCCAACCAGCCCACTGAACCAAACCAGGCCAGCCTCTCCTCCCCAGCCTCTCCTCCCCAGGCGTCCGTGGCTTGCCCCAGAATCTTCCACCAGTCTCAGGCAGGTCTGAGGTTGCTTCCAGCTCCAGAGGTTTGGGGCCCAGGGCGTGTGTGTCCAGGCAGGGTGGCACCTGAGGGTCTTGGTGAAGGCGGTCTGAATGTGAGGTCTCCCGGCGTCTCTTCATCACCGTTGCCCAAAGGGTGTGCACAGCCCTCTGGATCCCTCAAACAAAGAGCAGTTTCCAGGGCCTGGCCAAGTTCAAGGTGCCCTCTGAGAAGCCAGTGGAGGACTCACCCTGGGGCGGAGCTGGCCCAGAAGCCCCACCATGTGGCTGGAGGAGACCCGGGATCCCAGCCGTCATTTGTAGGAAGAAACAAACCCGTGTCTGAAATAGGCCATCCCCTTTACCCCCGGAGGGGACTTGCTCGTTCACCCAGGTGTGCCCTGGGCTCCTGCAGGCGAAATGCCGACGGGCTTGGGATGCGGGGACTCCGCTGGGCCGCATGGCTGCAGGGAGGTGCCTGGGAACCGACGCTGGCTACCTGGCCCCACCTTTGCCACTCCGTACGAAGGGGCTGTGGGGGCAGGGCCGTGTTTCTGAGGGTCTTCTCCAGGGAGGGCAGGGGAGGGGGCTGGGGTGGGGCCCTGGTCAGCTGGCATGGGGGGAGCCGTCCCCCTGTTGGGAGCCAGGCACCATGGACTGGCGAGTGGGAGGTGACTGTGGCCTCGGTGGCCTTGGCGGGCAGCCCGCAGACTGGGGGTCTGAACACCAGGCTGAGAAGGACCCCACCTGTGTGGTGTCAGGGCCCAGAACCGCCTGCCAGCTGTGATGCTGGGGGGCAGAGCAGGGCCTTCTCTGGGGTGGAGTTGGGTATTGCTCTGCAGGGTCCCAGGAGCAGGGTCTTGCAACCTCAGCAGGAGGGCTGAGACCTGGGTGCAGACTAAGGGCTCTTCTGGACCTTGAGGGGAGGCGTTGGCAAGTGAGGCTGCAAGACAAGAAGGTTCCAGCCCCACGCGGTCTGCTGCTGAGACTGCTGAGGCCTGACTGTGCAAGAGGAAAGCCCTTCAGAGTTGGGTGGGGGGGCATCTGATGCTGAGCCTGGGTCCCCCGGCCCAGGAGAACAGGCTGCAGGCGAAACGCGGAGGCCCTGAAGCCCGTGGAAGGCGGGGCGCTTCCAGAGTCAAGGTTATGCTGCAGGTCTTGGGGGAGGGGGCTGTCGTGGGTGCAGCCCAGGGTGGGAGGTCCCGGCCCCAGCACTGCTCGTGGGAGGCTGCAGCCCCTCTGTCCCCCAGCACAGCCAGGCCATCCCCACACGTAAAGCGGCACCTGCTGGACTTTAAGGGGAGGCCTGGGGCCACAGCCTGTGCCATGACTGGCCGTGGGGTCAGCCCTACGGCCGCGCTCAGTCCGAGTGCCCAGCCCTGGTCGGTTCTGGGCGAGTGGGACAGGGCAGTGGTCCACCCTTCCTGGGAGGCGGGGGCACTGGAGGTCGAGCGTCCCCTCCCCAGAGGTGGGTGGTCGCTTAAACCAGCATGCGTGGCTCCTGACACCAGCCCTTCAGTGAGAGTCTGGCCCTTCCTGAGGGGCCCTGATCCAAGTGCTCCCCAGGCCTGAGGCCAGGGCTGGAGCCGGGGAGGGCAGAGAGGGATGCCTGTCTGCTGCGCTCTTGGCCTCAGCCCTGGCAGCCCAGAGCTGGGGTGAGGCAGTCCCCGAAGGAGCTCCTGGCCCCACAGACCCTGGCCTGGCCTCCAGGCCCGCTCCTTCCTCCCCTGCAGCCTTGCTGGCCCCAACACCGACAGTGACCAGCTGAGCCGCCCAGGAGGGCGACATGTGTTTTGCTTTCTCCACTTTCTCGGAAAAATGGGCACAATACAGGGTTGTTCCCCAAGCAGCCAAATAACCTACAAAAGAGCAACAGAGTGTGTGTGGGGTTACATTTCTCAACTTCAGACCGTGCTGCAAAGCCAGTAATGAAACAGCCTGAGACTGGCATAAACTCAGGCCCCTGAGATGGGGGAGCCCGCGGGGCCTGTGGCCAGTCGGCTTCCCCACGGGTGCTGAGACTGTTCACCGAGAGCAAGGCTGGTGCCTTCAGCGCGTGGGGCTAGGCCAACGAAGGGAGGCCCCTGCCCCACACCACACGCAAAAGCCAGGTCCAAATGAAGAGCTAAAGCCATACAACTCCCAAGAGAACGGGTCAATCTTAATGCCCTTGGATTTGGCCATAGGTTCTTAGACAGGACGCCAAAAGCACAGGCGATGAGAGAAAAACACGGATGCGCTGGGCTTCGTCAGAACTAGAAACTTCTATGCAGCAAGGAAAGGACAGCCCCTGGCGGGGAAGAGAATGTCTGCAGTTCACACTGATAAAGATCTAGTGTATGTATAGTATGAAGAAATTAACACATAGATAGGTTTGATAGACGCGTATATATGTAGATAGCCAAAAAGTGCATAAAAAGAGACTCAGCGCAGTTAGGCCGTTAGGGAAACACAAATCAAAACCACAATGAGGCACCTGTTCATACCCACCGTAATAAAAAAGATGGAAGGTAACCGACGTGGTCCAGGATGCGCAGAGTTGGAAAGGCCATGCGTTGCTGATGGGCGTGTGTAACGGTGCAGCCACTAGGAAAGCAGTTTGGCGGGTCCTAAAACGAAGAACAGAAATACCGTTTGACCTAGCTCCTAAGTACACGTACCCCAAAGAGATGAGAACAGTGATTAAGCAAAACCTCGCAGACGATTGTTTATAGCAGCGTCATTCACAGGAGATGAAAGGTGGGAGCAACCCAGATGTCTCCCCGCTAATGACAGCATAAACACGTGTGCTCTGGCCGTCCAGCGAGTTGTATTCGGCCATAAAAAGGAAGTGCTGACTCAGCCGACAACCTGGTTGAACCTCGAGATCGTTAGGCTCCGCGAAAGAAGCAGGTCACAGGAACCCCCTCCTAACGTGAAACGTCTGGAGGAGAGAAATCCCAGGTGACAGCCCACAGGTTGGTGGGAGCCAGGGGCTGGGGCTGAGACGTGGGCTGACTGCTCGTGAGGCCAGCTGGGGGGACCTTGTTGGGGTGATGAGAGAGTTTTAGAACCAGGTGGAGGAGGCGGTTGCACCACATTGCAAGTGCCTCAGAAGCTGCTGAGTCTTTAAAACTGTTCATTCATACTCTGTGAGCTTTCTTAACCCACCCCGCCCTCCCCAAACCAGGGTTGTTGTCCTTCGTACATCTGGTTAACTTCTGTGAAGCCTGAGGGTGTGCCTGGTGTCAGCGATCCCCCAGGGCGTCCCTGTGACGAGCACCTTCCAGGATGGGGACAGCAGCTGGGAGTGTGTCCACCGTGGCTCCAGCCCTGATGGGGAGCTGCGTTTGTCACTTCGAAGCTCCCCGGGCCCCTGAAGGCAGGTTCCCTGGATGGAGAGAGGCTCGGGGTGGGCAGGGGCAGTGCCTGGCAAGAGGAGAGCTTCTCAAACTCTGAGTGTTTACTCTCCCAGCCCCCGGGGATGGAGTGACACTTGCATAATGGACTAGAGCCACAGAGGCCGCCCTGGGTGCCGCTGACCCATCCCTCCCAGGCCACGGGCCATGGGGGGCCTGGAGCTCGCGGCGGAGCTGATGTGTCCGCTGTTCCTCCAGCCGCAGGTGAGCGAGGCTGCAGCCCCTCCTTTCCTACCCTGACCCCAGCTCTGGCTCCCCAGCTCGGTGGCTCCTGGGGGGCAGTCACCTCTGCCCTGAACCCACAGGCTGGCCCTCTCCCGAGCGTTCGCCCTGCACGAGGGCCCTGTGCTCTGGTCTAGACCCGGAAGGCAACCCCCACACATCCTGCTTCTGCATCCTCGGGGGCCTCCCCTGTGGGGAGGGGACACGCCCACTCAGAGTCATTCAGAATGGGGCTCAGAGCCGTGGTCTCCGGCCAGCAGGCGTGCCGACCCTCTCGTTGCCTCAGAGAGACCGCTAGCCTCAGGCTCCTTCCCACCCTGACTGCAGATTTTCCTAGAAGGAACTAGTCTCGCCAAAAGGCCATTTCTTGGTCTGCACCTTCAGACTGTCCAGGTGGGGTATTTTGACTAAATTGCAGTTGTAGAAAATACACTTCAAAACCAGAGCCCTCGCCTGGGGCCTGGCCACCCAGCCCTACAGCCGTTAGCCAGGGTGTCCCCTGCCTGGGTTGGGTCCAGGTGACACTCAGACTGCTGTCATGTGCAGGGTGGCAGGTGGGCTGGGACCCTGGGGCTTCCAGGTGACAGGCCTGCCCACTCAGGAGGGTCCACCACCCTCAGGAGGGTCTCAGGCAGGGGAAGTGTTTGCTGCAGCCCCTGCCTGAGTGGGCGGAGGCCCCAGGAGGCTGAAGGCTGCTGCTCTCAGACAGGATCCAGTTTGCATGACCAACAGCCAGAATTTAAAACTTCCTAAAAACTTAAAAAAAATGTCTCTAGTAGTAATGTATGCGTGATTGCTACAACTCCAAATTCAGAAGTGTGAAAAAGAATAGTCCCTGTTCACAACTCAAATCACACTCCACCCAGAGTATTGAGGTTAACACTGCAGGCGTGCCCTTCTGGAACTTTCTGTGAGTCGTCTCTGGGCAGCCGAGAGACCCTGGTAGCTCAGGTCTGCTAGGCACATTGTCCTGGTGCATTTTTAGCTGAGCACTGATTCCTCCCCTGGTGGCTCAGGCAGTAAAGAACCTGCCTGTAATGCAGGAGACCTGGGTTCCATCCCTGGGTCGGGAAGATCCCCTGGAGGAGGGTCTGGCGACCCACTCCAGGATTCTTGCCTGGAGGATCCCATGGACAGAGGAGCCTGGCGGGATGCAGTCCATGGGGTCACGAAGACTCAGACACGACTGAGCAGCTACCACGCTCACTTTCATGTCCTGGTGATTCCCCCTTGTTCCTTTCCATCTGTTGCCTGATTTCCGAAAAAGGGCTGCATCTTCCCTCTATTTTAAGCCCCAGAGTTTTGTTATTTCAAACAAAGCGACATTAAAAACCCGCCAGGCACTCTGTGTGAGCACAGGAATTCTTCTATAGAACAAATGATCAGAAAAACATCCGCTGAGTTACGTGGTGTGTGTTTTAATATTTTAAATGAACATGGCCAAACTGTCTCCCCAGAACGCCGGGCCAGGCGAAGCCCCTTGTCCTATGCCAACCTGGATGACCGGTGATCCTCCCGAGTAAATCTGTCCGTGCTCCCCGTGGAACCGGAGGTTAGATGCTCTCATCTCACACCCTGAGAGTGTCCCAGGGTCCGATATCCGAGCCCTTTGCCATTTCCCACCTTCGTTGTTGGTCTTTCTGTGTTGATATTTTTTTTCTTGGTAGTCAAATTTATTAAGGTATCATTGCTACACATTTTAAGTTTACAACTTGTTGAGGTTTGACGAGTGTATATACTCATGTAAATATCACCCAGGTCGTGATACAGAAAGCTCCCATCATGCCAGAAACTTCTGTCTTTGTAGTGGATCTCCTCCCCGAAGCTTACTTGACCCAGGAAAACACTGATCTAGTTTCTGATGCCATAGACTAGTTTTGCTTCTGCGTATGTTAAGCAGAATCTCCTGCTAGGTGTTCTTCTGTGTCTGGCTTCTCTCCCTCAACTGTGGCTGCCAATATATTACGTGTACTGGCAAGCATTCCGTTTTTATCGCTGAGTAGGATTCCATTGTGGACAGACCACAGTTCATCCATCCATCTACTGAGGCCACCTACATTATTTGCCCGTTAAGCTGCCTTAAACGTGCAAGAGTCTTTTGGTGGTCGTGTGTTTTGTCCTTAGTAAACAGCTAGAAGTAGAATTTGAGCTGTAACTGTATGTGTTTAGGAAGGTGCCAGACTGTTTTCCTGTATTGATATTTGAGGAGCTCTCCGTGGATCAAAATGCAGCCTCTCACTTGAGTCCCGGAGGCAGTTACCCCCCCTCTCCCCACGTGAATTAGTCTGGACAATTTCTGACCCACATGCGTGCGTTCCCAGACGCCCATCCTCTAGTCTCTGCAGATTTCCATCTGCACCAAGACCTCATCACAGTTTCATGGACACACTTTTCTTTAGCTTCGTTTTTTTTTTAGCGTTTATTTTGGCTGTGCTGGGTCTTTGCTGTGGCATACAGACTTCACTGTGACCTGTGAGATCTTAGCTCCCCAAGCAGGGTCTGAATCTGGGCCCCCTGCCTCGGGAGCATGGGGTCTTACTCACTGGACCACTGGGGGAATCCTGGACACACATTTCTTAAAATTTAAAATTTCTTGGTTCTTCTTTCAGATGTTATCCTCTGTAAGAACTTAAGGCTCAACCTGTTAAGTCTCATCAATTGCCCTGGATTTGTAGGTTAGTTTTGGGAGAACTGACTTTTTTTTTTAATCAAAATTGAGAATCCTGTGTATTGCAAATTTCTCACTTTATTCAGTTTTTCAAAATTGCTTTTCAGTGAAGTTTTATAATTTTTACTATCTAAGTCTTTTAAGCTGAGCACCAAAGAATTGATGCTTTTGAACTGTGGTGTTGGAGAAGACTCTTGAGAGTCCCTTGGACTGCAAGGAGATCCAACCAGTCCATCCTAAAGGAGATCAGTCCTGGGTGTTCATTGGAAGGACTGATGCTGAAGCTGAAACTCCAATACTTTGGCCACCTGATATGAAGAGCTGACTGACTGGAAAAGACCCTGATGCTGGGAAAGACTGAAGGTGGGAGGAGAAGCGGACGACAGAGGATGAGATGGTTGGATGGCATCACCGACTCCATGGACATGGGTTTGGGTGGACTCCGGGAGTTGGTGATGGACAGGGAGGCCTGGCGTGCTGCGGTTCATGGGGTCACAAAGAGTTGGACACGACTGGGTGACTGAACTGAACTGAAGCCTTTTACATTTTTTTAAATTTATTTTTAGATTTTTGGGGACTCTGGTAAGCAGTAGCTTTGAAGGTGTATTTTCACTGGTCATTACTTGTACAGGAAAGTTAATGACTATTGAATGTTGCTTTTTGATCTCACAACTTGAATAAATTATGTAATTAGTTCTAACAGCTTTTCAGTTGGTCCACTTCTGATTTCTCAGTTAGTCATGGCTTGGTCTTTTTATTTTCAAGCGTTTTAGCCTTTCAGTTCTTTAAAAACAGCACATTTATTAATGCCTTGACTCTCACCTCTAGTATAATACTGGTAAAAGATAAATGTATCAAAAATATCGTGAATGGTGAAGACCCTCATCCGTTCTCCTGACTGTAAAGTGTTACTCACTCAGTTGTGTCCGACTCTGCGTCCCCATGGACTGTAGCCCGCCAGGCTCCTCTGTCTGTGGGATTCTCCAGACAAGAATACTGGAGCGAGTTGCTGCTCCTTTCTCCAGGGATCTTCCCGACCCAGGGATTGAACCCGAGTCTCCTACATTGCAGACGGATCCTTTACCATCTGAGCCACCAGGGAAGCCGCCCCTCCCCCTGACTCTAAGGGGGTACTTTTAAAGTTTTCCTGTTAATCACAACTTTGGCTGAGGGTTTCTAGAAGAAATCTTTATCAAGGCGGGCAAGTTTACTGCGTTCTTTTTTTTGCTAAGAGAGCTCTTTTCAGAGTTTTTGGTAGGAAAGGATCTGGAATGTTTTCAACACCTTCAAGATGATCATGTCATTTTTTTCCTCCTCACTGAGCCTCGTGGGTTATATTTATAGATTTACTGATACTGAGCGTCCTTCCACCCCAGGACTGAACCCTATGTGAATACAGGCATTTTCAACCCCATCCTGTGGGGCTGTGGCTTGCTGCAGCCAGCCCCGAAGCTCCCCAGTTCCGATGGTCTGGGTGAATTCTCCCTCCTCGCTGGGCTGAGGGTAGGTGGTCACTCTGCCGGGACTAGTCGGGTGGGAGGGGGTGGTGGGCGTCCGTGGCTCTGTCCCCCGTGTCCCTCTGGCTGCTGTTTGGCCAAGGTGTGAGGGATGCTGTCGGGCCTGGCCTGCCTCAGCCAGCTTCCAGCCCTGAGTGTCCCCCAGTCTGGAATGCGCCCTGTAGAGCCCTGACCCCCACCCCGTCCTGCCCTGGGCTCCCGTGGCCCACTCAGTGTCCCTGGTCAGCACCGTCTGTGCTCATGGTGGGCCGTCCTGCCTCAGGAAGCCTGGCGTGGCCTTCCTAGGGACTGCCTGGAAACGGGTGCAGGCCTGCAGGAGGGACTCTGTGTCCCCTGCCTGCTCAGGAGGGGGGCTCCTGACCGAGCAAGTCTCTGAGCAGAAGCCCAGCGGAGGACCTGCAGGTCCAGGGCCTTGGGCACCCCGAGCGGGCGGAGTCCCCCCACCTTCCCGTGCCCAGCCTCTGAGACCCAGGGGCCTGCGGTCTCTCCCCCTGCGTCTTCCTAGTTGGTTCTCTGGAATACTGAAGGCAGGGTGCACAGCTGAGGGCTGCCCAAGGGCTGGAGGGCGGAGGCCTCCCCTCATGAGGTCTGGATGCCGGCCTGCGCCTGGCTTCGTGGGCCTGCTGTGCCCAGCGGGCCGGCGCCCTGGGTAGATCCACAGAAGGGGCCACACGGCGGAAATGAAACCATTCAACCCTTATCCGACTGGAGACCGCAGCTCAGAGATGGGGACCCTTGGCTCCTGGACCTGTGAGCGGGCTGGTGCCCTGTCATTACCTGTGGGCGTGTAGCTCGGCGGCTCCCTGGGGCCTGGCACCCGCCTCTCGGCAGCTGTCGGGGGGCCTGCCGGGTCCCGCCTCCCCCGAGGGCCACAGAAAACCTGCCAGTGAAGGACACGCAGCACGGGGTGGGCAACCCAGACAGCGAAGGCATCTTCGGGACCCTGCCTGACCATCCTGAAATAAAGTTCAGCCAGGGGTCCCAGTCCTCCAGGGTCCCAGCTCTCCAGGGGTCCCAGCCCTCTGGGGTCCCAGCTCTCCAGGGGTCCCAGCCCTCCGGGGTCCCAGCTCTCCAGGGGTCTCAGCCCCCCGGCGTCCCAGCTCTCCGGGGTCCCAGCTCTCCAGGGGTGACCAGTCCTCTGGGGTCCCAGACCCCCGGGCCTCTCTGCCTGGTGCCTGCTTACCCAGGAGGCTGTCCTTCTAGCCTTTATTTGCCTCAGAGGACAAGATGCAGGTCAAGCACAGCTGTGACCCCATGGCCTTCATCCGTCCTTCCCCAGCCCCTTCCTGCTGCCCCCAGGAGCACTGAGCAGAGTCCCTGGGGGCCCTCCGGGCGCCGTGGGTGGTGGCGGCCAGTCTTTGTCTGACCCGGTACGTGGAGGGGATCAGCAAAGTGTGTGTTGGGTCCCTGACCTCTGAAGTGGACAGGCCGACCGAGGGCGGCTGCTCACAACCCAGGACCCCCTCACTGGCTGTCCCCACCCCGCCCAGGGTTGGGGTCCAGCCCGCTGGCTCCCTGGCCGCCCCGAGGAGGGGATCTTGGCTCCCTGCGGCCTGGCCAGCTCCTAATGCCCTGCAGAGACAGCGCCTCACTGGTGGATTAAAACTATCAAATAGAAAACGAACGAAGCTGGGGAAGGGCTCTGAGACAAGTTGGACCCAATGCCGATTCTCCAAACCGTGATTTTGATGACGTTGCAGAACCGGCCCGCAGACCACGTTTCCCTTGAAATGCACAGTGGTTTTGCTTCTTATTTTTTTTTCTTCTTTAAATTACAGGAGGAAGGAGCACTTGGCAGAGTCTAGTTCAGGAGTTGCCAAGCCCAAACTATTTGAAAAAAAAAAAAATCACAAGATTTTTGCCCAAACTCTAAGAAGACTTTGATTCTGTTTGATATTTGAGGTCTGTGCAGATGGGCCCGCCGGGCAGAGGTGGAGCCTGGGGCCGGGCCCCCCAGTGTGACCGCAGTGTCCTGGGGGGTGGCCTAGGTGGGCGGACCCCCACCCTTCCCCTCCCGTGCCATCCTCCAGCTTGGCACCCTGAGTCCTGGAGGGGCAGTGCCAGCGCTCGTTCAGGTGTTTACAGACCCCTCTGCACCTTCACCCCACCCACCACGCAGGCGCTTGTGTTCAGGGGAGCAAGTGGCCCATCTCCAGGGCCTCCCCTGCCACGATCGGGACCCCCGGGACAGCAGCACAAGTCTCCCGCAGCAGCTCTGGGAGGCGGCGGTGGTTAGTCACTCAGTCGTGTCTGACTCTTTGCGACCCCATGGACTGTAGCCCCCAGGCTCCTCTGTCCATGGGATTCTCCAGGCAAGGATACTGGAGTGGGCTGCCGTTTCCTCCTCCAGGGGATCCTCCCGATCCAGGGATCGAATCTGAGTCTCCTGGGTTGCAGATGGTCTCCTGCACAGCAGGCGGGATTCTTTACCAACTGAGCCACCAGGGAAGCCCAGGATCCGGGGTTTACCTGGCACGGATTGAAGGGAACCATCCACATGATGCTGCTCCCGACAGTAGTGCCAAGTGTGTGTCCCTGGGCCCCCCTGGAGTGCTGTGATTCTCTAGAAAGACTCAGAACTCAGCAAAGCTGTTGTATTCGGGGTTATGGCTCCTCCCAGGAAAGGACAGAGATTAAAGGCAGCCTGGGCAGACGCTGGGGGCAGAGCCCAGGAGAATGCCGGACAGGAAGCCTCCACGATCCTCTCCTGGAGTTGGGATGGCGCGCCTCCTGGCACCCAGGCCCCTCTGTCCCTGGGGATTCCCCAGGCAGGAAGACTGGAGTAGGTCGCCATTTCCTCCTCCAGGGGATCTTCCCGACCCAGGAATTGAGCCCGCATCTCCTGTATTTCAGGTGGATTCTTTACCACTGACTCACCTGGGAAGCCCAGCAGAGAATCTGACTTTGCCCAAAACAACCGAGCCACTGCCCCAACTCCCAAAACAAACCTGCCACTCATGTCAGAAGTGGTCTTGCAGGGATGGTCCTGCCGACCTGTGCCAGGTAAAACCCTGGACCCCACCCCCCAGAGCTGCTGCGGAAGACTTGTCCTACTGTCCTGGGGGTCCTGGACATGGTGGGGGAGGACTGTCAACCCAGCCTGAGTCCAGAGGTTTTTCCTGGGGCCCTTATGTGAGCATTCATTGACTCACTGTCCAAGTGGCTGACCTCACGGTCCAGGCCCTTGTGAGGGCAACTGATACCACGTGACCCCAAGGCAGCACCCCAAACCCCACTGGCACTGTCTGGCATGGCCCAAGGTCTCCAGGTAAACAAAGGCGCCCCGCCAGGTGGAACCTGAAAGGGCACAGAGGTCACCTCCTGGTAGTCGGGGGCAGTGGCCGGTTGTTTTGGCTGAGGTCAGAGTCTCTGCTGGGCTTCCCTGGTGGCTCAGTGGTACAGAATATGCCTTCAATGCAGGAGATGTGGGTTGGATTCCTGGGTCAGGAAGATCTCCTGGAGGAGGAAATGGCAGCCCACTCCAGTACTCTTGTCTGGAGAATCCCATGGACAGAGGAGCCTGGCGGGCTACAGTCCATGGAGTCACAGAGTCGGACACGACTGAGCGTCCGAGCGTGCAGGCACAGCCTCTGCTAGGCGGGCTGGCCCTGGGGGTGTCTGGGGACCCACTGGGACCAGCATTCTTTCTTCTGAGGCGTCTCTGCCTCTTGTGTGTTTCCCCATGGTCACCCCTTCTCTGGGGCTGCCCTCCCAGGGGTTCCCTGGACGAAGAGTGGAGAGCAGAGAGGGAACGGGAGCAGGCCCCTTGGGGTGAGAGTGCTGGGGCTTCAAAGCCCCCGTGGGCCCCAGACTGCACTGGGGTTGGCCTGTCCCTAGGGCAGGCTGTGGAGCGCCCAGCTCTGTCTCCCGGGCAGCAGGCGGGCAGCAGCCCCTAAGCCCCGGGGCCACCACCGCCATCCCTCCTCCCCAGGCCCTGGATGCACCCCCCGGGATGAACGTGGGGTGGGCCCGGGGGGGAATGGCTTGGAGCCCCCGCCCAGGTCAGTGCAGGTGGGGGACGGAGTGGGCCACCTGCAGCTCTGGGCCGCCAGCTGCCTTCTGGAGAAAGCGGGAGCAGTGAAGCAGGCCGGCGTGGAGTCCTCCCGAAGTGCGGCTCCATCCTCCCTGGGGACTGAAGACGGGCCTGGGGCTGCCTGCCAGCGGGGAAGGCGGGCAGCTTGGCGCAGCCGCGGGTGGATCTCCGCGGGGTCCCTCTCCCACCTCAGCGCGCACGGCCGGCTCCCCACGCGCTACCTGCGCAGGAGTGCCGCGCCTGGCTTTGTCCTGGACCAGCCCGGCCTCCTTCTGGGCCTTGCTGAGGTCTGGCTCCATCAGTGGCTTGAAAGCTCTGCTTTTAGCAGAGAAGCCTTAATTGAAGAGTAACTCCCCGGGATCCCCACTCAGTCTATAAGGAGGACAGGCCCGCAGATCTTCGGGGTGACACCGGAAGGGGGCTCTCCCCTGCCCTTGAAAACCCGCTGTGTCAGAGAAATGAAAACAAGACCACCTGTTATCAGCAACTTTGGGTTTCTGGGGGCCGCCCAGAAGTGTGGGGGTCACTGAAGTCAGCTGACTTGGACGCTGGTACTGCGTACAAATGCCTTCCTAGCAGCACCTGGGTTCCGGTGTGATTGAACCACGGGGACCAAAGCTTAACAGAACGGTCACGTGAACTGATCACTGCCCCCAGGACGCCCGGGCTCCGAGCTCCAGGACCCCCCACAGGAGCCTCTGCTGTCCGTCCCCAGGGTGTCCCTGGGGACCTGGACTCAAGGTGGGGGCCGGGGAGGGTGGGGCAGACCCTGGGCCTGGTGAGGGAGGGCAGGGCAGACCCTGGCCCCACGCTTGTACCGAGGAGTGGACCTGGACCCTCACCCCACCCAACTCTGCTCCAGGACCCTTGGCTGTCACTGGGCAACAGCCCCTTGATGACAGCGGAGAGGGAACGGGACAGGCAGAGGTCCACACAGGTCCCCGCAGGCCCAGGACCCGTCTTTGAGAGTCTCTCCCCCGCCCACCCCTCGCTGAACCCAGAGGTCCATGGCCTCTGGGGGGCTCTGAACCTCAAACCCCATCCGTGGCAGACATCCTATGGCAGAGGCCTGTGCCACTCACCTTCCACATGAGGCCACGGCTGGGCCATGTGGCTGGTTGGGGGAGGGCCAGGCTGGGGTCCAGTGCTTGGACTCAGCCTGTGTCCTTCCAGCTGCTGCCCGCCCCACTGAGCACATGGGAGCCCGGCCCTACAGTGTCCCGTGGGGCCCTCCGTCTCCCCTCTTGGACTGACCCTCCCCGCCAGCATCCACCCGGTGACCGAGGCCTGGCCTGGGCCCCTCCTGGGATTCTCCCGCCCTGGGGGTGGTGAGGAGCAGGTGGTCTCACTCCTCTCTGGCCGCGCCCTTGGTGGGAAGGGGAGACTGCAGGGGGAGGACCACGCCTGCGTGTCTGAGGTCTCGAGGGCATGATTGCTGTGACCTCGTGATCCCTGGACCCTCGGGAGTGGGGATGGCAAAGATGAGCTGCAGTGGGGAGGTCACAGCAAGCCCCCTCACCCACTCTGCCCAGACGCCGGGGATGGGGACACGGCCACATCCCGGGCGGGAAGCGGGGGTGGCTGTACTGCGAGAGGGTGGGCCAGGCCCCTCAGGAGGCTGAGGCTGGGCCTGAGCTGCTGGGGCAGCCTGCTGCGGGGGCGGTGAGTGCAGCCGTGGCGGATGCCTCTCCCGGGGTCCCCCCTCTACCCCCCACCTGCTCCCCCTCCCTCCACAGCCTAATACCTGGAGGAAGGAGCAGCCACCCCCAGCCTAGAAATGAGGACTTGGAGGCTGAGGTGCCTGGGGCCCCGGGGGCAGGGCGCTCACGAGCCAGGGTGGCTTTTGCTTCAGGTCTCAGGAACTGTACCCAGTGAGGGATGGGAAGGGAAGGAAGGCAGGATGGCAGGGGTGCCCTGTGGGGTGCTGACTGGATGAGCTGGGGGCTTGCAACCGCGGGGAGGGTTGGGACACCACGTCCTGCTGTGGTCTCACGGAGCCCACAGGCCCCAGGGGGCCACGTGCCCAGCTTCCCCAGACCCTCCTGGCCGGCCTGGGATCAGTGACAGGGAGAGAAGGTCTGAACAGGCCACAGGCTCCCAGGGCAGGGCCAGCGGGCCCTTGGTTCCCCCGTGTCTGACCTGCCCGTCCTCCTCCTGGAAGGACCCCCTCTCCTTTTCCAGCCAGGAACATCCCGTGCAGCTCTGGGGTCTGCAGAGAAGGTCTCTGGTTGACCTGGGCGGAGGGGAGGGCGAGAACCAGAGAGCGGGGGCTCGAAATGCAGCTGTCAACTTGGAGGCAGCGGGGTGGGGGCAGGGGTGGCGGTCGTGGGGGCTGGTGCCCCGAGCGCCCGAGGGTCAGCAGGCGGGGAGAGCCCGTGCCAGGATGTGCGCCGGTGTCCACTGGCAAGCAGCGCTCAGTCGGGCCTGACTCTGTGACCCCCTGGACTGTAGCCGCCAGGTCCCCTGTCCACGGGATTCTCCAGGCAGGAATACTATTGGAGTGGGTAGCCATGCCCTCCTCCAGGACATCGTCCCGACCCAGGGATGGAACCCGTGCCTCCTGTGTATGTGGCCTTGGCGGGCGGGCTGTTTCCCACCAGCGCCGCCTGAGAGGCAGGACCGCTGCCTTTTCTGCTGCGCTGGATGGAGGCTGCAGGAGGGGAACAGCGTGGGAGCCGCTCCTCGGTGCTGGCGTTTGTTTAACTTGTCGGCACGTGGGTGCTGACTACTGGAGAGTTCCGGGAGACTGTTCGCACAATGCCGGGACAGTCCCTCTGTCCACACTGACACTCAGCCTTCGTGGTCCCCCGACCTAAACGGCAGACACAGGACCCGCTGCCTGAGATGGAACGTGCCGGGCCTCCAGGGCGCTCTCTGCCTGTTTCCCCACCCCTGGGTACCCAGGCCAGGGTTTACCTGAACCCCATCCTGCTCCCGAAGGCAAGAGGGTCCCTGTCCCCTGCCTCAGAGGATGCCTGCCTGCCAGCAGACGCAGCCTGACCCCCCACCCGGCTGGCTGGACACCCCCTGCCCTGTCCCGCGGGGCGGCTCTCCAGCCCAGGGCGGACCCCAGGACCTAAAAAAGCGTGGCCGCCCCCGCACGCACCCTTGGGTCTGGACTCCTGGGCTTCCACACGGACGCCAGCCCCTGTGGGGTCCTCAGAACTTGCCGAAATGCCAGTCGTTTGGTGTTCCCAGCTTGGCTGTTCTGCCAGAGGTGGTCTTGTCCTCTGGATTCCCCTGGCTGTCCTCCACCTCTGCGCCCAGGGACCCCACAACGATGATTCTGAAGGCTTATTCATGTCTCGGGGGAGTGGTGTTCCCCGTCACCTCTTCTATCCTAAATGAGAAAAGGCCCCTGGGCAGTTCCTTTGTACCACACTTGTTTTGTGGCTTCAGATTTTGCCTTGTGCAGAAAGGCCTTCCTCACCCCGAGATGAGGAAATGGAATATTCTCCCACGGGTCCTTTGAATGTTCATGCTTTCATTGTATTAATGTCTGGGACTTCTCTGGTGTCAGATGTGAGATCCGTATCTCAGCCGTCCCCCAGCCGGCTCCATCTGTCCCAGCATGCCCTGTCACACGCCGAACAGCCCATCTCTGCATGCATGACGTGGTCACGTGTGTTTGGGGTGGGTCCCAAGACTGCGTCGTCCAGCACCTACTTGGTTAGGCGGGTGACGGACCTCCCGATCTTCAAGTGATGCCTTGAGACACGTCTTAGTTTAAACTTTTCCTTTTTTGTTTCAAATGTTTTATTGAGGTTTTTGTTGGAATCACGTTAATGTTTTAGATGAAGCCGTGGAGAACAGACATCTTTATGATGTTGAACATATCTACACAAGGGCACAGACTGATTTTTTATTTGTTCAAAACATATCTGTGTCTCCCAGACGTATTTAAACATTTTCTTCATGTAGAATTTGTACGTGTCTCCATAAGTGTATTCTTTAGGATTTTATCAACTTTTGTTGCTTATATTTCAAGTGGGGTCTTCTATTTTATCTTCTACAATTATTTATTGGGGGTATTGATGAAAGCTACAGACTCCTATTCAGAAAACGAAGATCGTGGCATCTGGTCCCATCACTTCATGGGAAATAGATGGGGAAACAGTGGAAACAGTGTCAGACTTTATTTTTTTGGGCTCCAAAATCACTGCAGATGGTGACTGCAGCCATAAAATTAAAAGACGCTTACTCCTTGGAAGAAAAGTTATGACCAACTTAGATAGCATATTGAAAAGCAGAGACATTACTTTGCCAACAAAGGTCCATCTAGTCAAGGCTATGGTTTTTCCTGTGGTCATGTATGGATGTGAGAGTTGGATTGTGAAGAAAGCTGAGCGCCAAAGAATTGATGCTTTTGAACTGTGGTGTTGGAGAAGACTCTTGAGAGTCCCTTGGACTGCAGGAAGATCCAACCAGTCCGTTCTGAAGGAGATCAGCCCTGGGATTTCTTTGGAAGGAATGATGCTAAAGCTGAAACTCCAGTACTTTGGCCACCTCATGCGAAGAGTTGACTCATTGGAAAAGACTCTGATGCTGGGAGGGATTGGGGGCAGGAGGAGAAGGGGACGACAGAGGATGAGATGGCTGGATGGCATCACTGACTCGATGGACGTGAGTCTGAGTGAACTCCGGGAGTTGGTGATGGACAGGGAGGCCTGGTGTGCTGCGATTCATGGGGTCTCGAAGAGTTGGACACGACTGAGCGACTGAACTGAACTGAACTGAACAGATTCCTATACATTTTTGGACTTGGTCATCATGCAAGATTCTCCGTTGTTTTATAACAATATTTAGTTGATTTTATTTATTTCTGCAAGTATGCAATCATGTAATCTGAAAATAGTACTACTTGTACCTTTCTCTTTTCAATTTGAATGCCCCTGGTCTATTCTCAGGCTTTCCAGTGGTAAAGAATCTGCCTGCCAGTGCAGGAGATGCAAGAGATGTGGGTTTGATCCCTGGTTTGGGAAGATCCCCTGGAGAAGGAAATGGCACCCCACTCTAGTATTCTTACCTGGAGAATCCCATGGACAGAGGAGCCTGGTAGGCTGCAGTCCATGGGGTCACAAAGAGTGGGACACAACAGCATGCGGGCATGCACGCATGCTTCTCTCACCAAACATAGGGCGGACGGTGGCTTTGTTTTGCTTAGGTCTTGGGGGCAAAGACCGATCAGGCACGATGCTGGCGTGGGGCTGAGATAGGTGTCTTTATCATGTGACAGGGGTTTCTACCTGTTTCATTAAAACTTCATTAAAACGTTTTTTTCTATTTCATTTTTAAACTTTAAATGAGAATGAATGTTCCATTTCATCAAACGTCTTCATCAAATCCATGAGCTATGCCAGTAACTGCCCCTGAAGTAAGCCCTGCTTCTCATGGAGTGTGGTGTTTCAAATGTGCAGACAGGTTAGAACCTGCTTGCTTGCGTTTTATTTGGGATTTTTGCGTGGATCTTCATAGAAGAGATCCACCTTTATGAAGAGGTTGGATTTTGACATTGGTATCGTGCTTGCTTTGGGCGTGACCGGAGCTTTTCTGTGCGCTCTAAGACTCTGAATGATGCCGGAATGATCCTTTTCTAGGCGGGTGGGGGTCGGGTAGCCTTCCTGGGTTACGTAGCCTGGGTCTCGTACTTTTTGGAACATTGCTGCTTAATGAATTTCTCTTTCTTCTGGCAATTGTTCTGTTTAGATCTCTCCCCCCACTCTTGTTAGTTTTGGTAAATTATGTTTCCTAGGAGAGTGCCCATTTTATCCAGTTTTTCCACATTTATGTCCACAGATTTGACAAGGTAGCCAGCGCTTTCTCCTCGCAGGGTCTGTGGGGCGGCTGCTGTCAAGCGCCTGCTCTCCTGGAACGTTCCTGTTTAAGAGCAGAAGGACGCGTCTGAGGCGGAGAAATGGGGATGCCGTGCATTGCTAGTGCAGCCGCTTTGGAAAACGGTTCACTGGAAGGTTAAACACGGCGTCACCCCGTGACCCGGCAGCACCACTCCACCGGGGCGTGTGCTCAAGAGAAATGAAAACACATGTTCCTGCGGAGACTTGTTCGCGGACGATTACAGCAGCGTCATCCACCGTAGCCGAAAGGAGGAAACAGCCCAACGGCAGATGTCCGACGGCGGGTGAATGGATAAGCAAAATGTCATCTATTCGTACAGTGGAATATCATTCGGCCACAAAAAGGACTGGAGTTCTGATCCGAGTTATGACGTGAGTGCACCCAGCACACGTTATGCTAAGTGAAAGAAGCCAGTCCCACGAGGCTACAGGTTGTACGATTCCATTTACGCAACATCCAGAGGAGACGCATCTGAAGAGACAGAGCAGGTGTGGTTGGCCAGGGCCGCGGGCAATGTGGAACGGAGCTTCTTTTCGGGACGATGAAGACGTTCTAAAGAGAGATGGTGGCGACGGCTGAACGACTCTGTGAAGGTGTTAAAACCATCAAACTGTGCGCTTTAGGTTGAGTGGACTTCACGGTTATGTGAATTATAGCCCAGCGAAGCCAGTGGAACGGGGGAAAGGAAACAGCCTCAGCACATGGCCTTCTCATCCGAACGGGCAGAGACGAGCCTTGGAAGGAGGGGTCGGGGTCACGTGAAGCAGTACGTCATGCCCGAGTAGGAGCCTTGAGGCTGTTTTGTGCCCGAGTAGGAGCCTTGAGGGAAATGGACACACAGCAGTGTTTTGGAGACAAATCTCCTATCATGTAAAACAGTAATTTATTGAAAATTCAAACAATATGTAGACAGTCAGTCTCATCCGAACCCTCCACTCTCATCCCTGCATCTCGGATTCCAACTTTGTTAATGGTGTGGCCGGCAGACTTTCAGACTCCCCGAAGGCTGTGTTCTGGGGTCTCTCAACCTTGACTCTGTGGGGGACGTGCTTCATGGGAGGGTGCTGTCCACCCACTAGACGCAGGAGTCGTGACACCCACAGCGTCTCCAGATGTGGCCGTGTCCCCGGGGGGTGGGGGTGGTGTGGGAACCTGTCCCTGGCTGAGAACTGCAGCTCCCTCCTAACATAGCTGAGATCTTGCTGTAACTTCTGGAACCCAGGAGCAGCTTTCCCAGCCACATGCACACAGCGAACCCACCCCACCCTGTGGGGAGACCATTTATTCCCTCCACCAGCTGGGTTCTGGGGGCTTTTTTCCAGTTTTTCCATTGTTATAGCAAAGGCTCCTGCCATACACATCTTTGCACGATTGTTTTCTTAAAAGCAATTCTCAGAAAGGCAGGGTCAAAGGTCTGCACGTTTTAACTTTGGACGTGTTTCCAGGAGTCCTCTAGGAAAAGCTGGTCACAGTCCCCAGCATGTGGAGGCCTGCAGGACAGCTGGACACTCTGGGCGAACGCTGAATGTGGGTTGTTGTTGTTCAGTCATGTCTGACTCTGTGACCCCGTGGACTGCAGCACGCCAGGCCTCCCTGTCCTTCACCATCTCCCTGAGTTTACTCAAACTTATGTCCATTGAGTCAGTGATGCCATCCAACCGTCTCATCCTCTGTCGTCCCCTTCTCCTCCCGCCTTCAATCTCTCCCAGCATCAGGGTCTTTTCCAATGAGTTGGTTAGCCGTAGGTAGCCAGTCTGAATTTTGATTAATGTATTCAGGAAGTAAAGCACGGCATATGATATAAAAGAACAGTTTCATAGCAAAGGATCACATTGGGTGTTAAGACAAACTTTTGTAAATCTTGCTCCTTGGTTTTTTCAGTCTTTGATACGTGGAATTGTTTCCCACATCTCAGATGCTTTAATCACTCAGGGTTGCTTTGACTCTGTGTGTTTTGGAAACAGCTCCACGGCGGGATCTGACACGTGCGCGGGATCTGACATGTGCGCGGTATCTGACACGTGCGCGTCCCGGCCCTGGCTGTGCGCGCTCACGCTCCTGGTGCTCCGTCCACGCTGCCAGCTCTCCAGGGCTGCACATGCTGAGCCGAGCGAGCGTTCAGCGCTCACGTCGCCCCGTTGCCTGGGAGCTGGGGTGAGAGGGCTGGCGGAGGCTGGGGTGCACCCCCATTCCAGGGCCGGGCATGACCTGCGGGGCGGGTGCATGAAGACCCGGGTGGGGGGATAGGGGAGGTGGACGCGTGGGGAGAGCCCCACGGGGAGGCAACGAGGAGGAGGAGAGCGGGGTGCCAGGCTGGAAATCAAGGCTTTTTGGGTGAGGGGTTCCGGGAGAGGAGATGCGGGTGTGTGGGGCCGGGGTGGGGCCTTATCTTTGGGGATGAGAGAAGCGATGCCCAGCCCACGGAGGGTCCCTGGGGCGTAGGGGGCAGAGTCTAGCCTCTGCGGAGCCCCCAGGGCTGGTCCAAGGGCTTGTCCCCCACCCTGGGCTCTGACTGAGCACCTGGGCCTGGGGCGGACTCTGGGGTCAGAGCAGCTCCCCGCCGCGGCTGTGCTGCGAGCCTCGGGGGCGCTGACCGCAGGCGGGGTGGGCGCTCGTGGTCCAGGGGTCCATGGGGGGCTGGCGGTGGGCGCAGGGTGGGAGCCAGGGCCTGTCCACGGCCGGTGCCTGCACTGAGCGGAGGTGTGCGGCCAGCCCCCCGCGTCCCGCCTGTCCGCCCCCTGCCCCCCCAGCCCTCTCTGGCCTCCATCTCACCCCTGATATTCCTGAAGTGTGAAATCGACGTGTCCGGTGGCTGAGTTTTCACAATCGGGACACACCCAGACCACATAGCTGAGCCCTTCCAGACCCGCCAGTCTCCCCAGGTGACACGCCCTGGCCCCGGGGGTGGGCACTCCTGCCCCTGCCCCCACTTACCCTGGGGTGGGCGGAGCAAAGAGCACAGCCCCCAGCCCCTCCCCGGCCTCCCCTGGGGGCTGACCCCCCAGATAAGTGGCTGAGGCAGCACTTGCCTTCTCTCCAGGTCAGAGGTCAGAGTCCACAACCTGCGGGGCCATGGGGTCCCTTCTTGGCCTCCTCCAGCTCCTGGAGGTGCCTGCAACCCGAGGCCCCCTCACCCGGGGCCTGATTCCTTCTCTGGCCCTCGGGGCTCCCTCTCACAAGGCCCCACGTGGGGACAGTGGGACCTCGGGGGCCTCCACGTAGTCCCACCTGCAGTGTCCTCTCTCTCGGGGGGACACGGTCGTGGTTTCTGAGTCTCAGGATGGGGATGTCTTGTGGACCGGGTTCTGCCATCCCTGGGGGCTGCTCCCAGTGCATTCTTGCCCCTGTGTGGAGCCCATGGGCCGCTGTCTGCCGGGGTTGCCCCGAGGGGTAGAAGGGCTGGATCAGCTTCCTGCCCAGGCACCTGGGGGTCTGGGCGGCTGGGAAGGTGGCACCCAGACCTCCTGCTGCCCCTCCTGCTGGCCCCTCCCTCCCAGGCACCCATTCCCCCGGGGGGAGCCTCTGGCCTGCCTGCTGGGCACAAGGCAGGGTGTCTGGATCGCAGGTGACAGCCCTGTTCTGGGGGGTCAGACAGGCGACTCGCCCGGCCAGGGACCCCAGCACCCTCACGTCCTGTCCATAGGTGAGGGGAGGCGGGCAGGGGGTCCCCAGACCCTCGGGTGCTGCGGTCTGATGCACCGGCTGTCCCCGTGGGTGCCTGTGTGTGTGTTGGGGGTCAGGGCTGGGGGTGCCCATGTCCACGCACATGGGGCACCTCTGGGGCAGGCAGGGGGGCCCCTGGCTGTACTCTGAAACATCCGCTTGAGGACCCGCGTGTGCTCCTTGGAGAGGCCGTTCGGAGAGCGGGCACCCCCCGTAGCAGCTCAGCGCCCCGAGGTGGCACCTCCCAGGGAGAGGGTCTCTGGGCAGGCCCCACTGGCAGGCGGCCTTGACCCGGGGTGGGGCTGGGGTGCTGGGCGCCCCGGCTCTCAGGGACCAGCTCGTCGTGGCCCTCCATGCTCCAGCCTGTCTTGCTCTGCGAGGCGCAGCCTGGCGCCTTTGATGTCTGTGTCCCAGGTCCCGCCCGGCCGGGCCCTGCCTGGGCAGGCATGCTGGCCCCGCCTTCGGGCTGGGGCTGCAGCAGCGGCAGGTACCAGGCTGGGCCTCCCCCTCCCAGTTCAGACCCTGCTCTCCTGGGATCTCAGGTCCCTCCGCCCACTGCCCTCTGTCCTTAGAGAAGGCGAGCCTCTTATGGGGGTGGGGGGTGGGGGCAGAGGGCCTGGGCAGGGACCTCCTCCGACTCCTGGCTTCATCTGGGGGACAGGATGCCTGGTCTGCGGGGCCAGTGGTCATGGTGGTGGCGGCTGGGGAAGCGGAGCTTTTGCACAGCTGCTCCTTGAGTCTTCTCCAGATCCCGCGGGCCAGCGGGCATCACCCTGCAGACCAGATTCAGAGGTCCAGCTGCCGGCCTGAGTGACCCGCTCGGTAAGTGATGGGCTGGTGTCACCCCAGTGGGCTTGACACCGCTTCTGGGTCTTACCCTGCCCCTAGGGGACCATGCCCGCGGCCTCCCCGCCTGGCTGCGCCTGCCCTCCGTAGGCTTGGAGGGGACCCTGGTGGGGCATGCCCCAGCCCTGCCCCTGGGAGTGGGCGTCAGGGGAGGGTGCACTCGGGATCCCACTCACTGTTGTCCCCTCTCCTAGGTCGGGGGGATGACCCTCCATGGGAGCAGGACCGTGCTGGAGCTCCAGGCTCCCGGGGGCTGAGTGGAGGTGGGCACATAGCAGCTCCTGGGTTTCTTGGGGTCTGTGGAGGCCTGAGTGGCCTGAGTGAATGTGAGAGTTGGACTATAAAGAAGGCTGAGCGCCGAAGAATTGATCTGTTGAACTGTGGTGTTGGAGAAGACTCTTGAGAGTCCCTTGGACTGCAAGGAGATCCAACCAGTCCATCCTAAAGGAGATCAGTCCTGAGTGTTCATTGGAGGAACTGATGCTGAAGCTGAAACTCCAATACTTTGGCCACCTGATGTGAAGAGCTGACTCATTTGAAAAGACCCTGATGCTGGGAAAGATTGAGGGCAGGAGAAGAAGGGGACGACAGAGGATGAGATGGTTGGATGGCATCACTGACTCAATGGACATGGGTTGGGTGGACTCCGGGAGTTGGTGGTGGACAGGGAGGCCTGGCGTGCTGCAGTCCATGGGGTCGCAAAGAGTTGGACGCGACTGAACTGAATTGAAGTAAGTGGCCTGAGCTAGAGGGCCTGGCGGGAGACCCTCCATACGTAAGTGGAGGGGCCGCCCCCCTGGCCCTCCTGCCTAAGGCCTCACGGGGCCCGTGGAGCAGCCCCTGGGGGCTCTGTGACGGGGCTGGCCTGGCCTGGCCCTCAGGGAACCATCATCTTGCCCCAGCTCCTCGATGCCCCACGGGAGCACTGGCCCTGCGTCCTGAGCCTCCCCGACCTGCCTCCCCTGGGCCCCAGGCGATGCCAGCCTTCCACCCGCGGTGCCCCTTCAAGGCTGCGGCTCTGTGTGAATTTCTGCAGTCCTGCCTGTTGTGAAAGAGACTCAGACGCGGCTCCAGACAGAAGGCAGAGAGGAAACCCAGGAGCTCAGCGGGGGCAGGCCTGCCGTGTTGGGTGCTCACTGCCGCTCCTCTGCCCCGCCCGGAGTCCTTTCCTCTGCCCTGCGGGTGACCGGGGACCAGCACAGGCCCCTCCCTCAGCCTCGGTGGACAGGGCCCAGGACCCACGCGGGGCCAGCGGGTCACACCCTGTTTCAGCCGCTCCCAGGGAGCTGGGGCTTCAGGGAGTGAATGTGGACAGCGGGGCTGGAATCCGCCAAGTGGTTCAAGATGTCAGGAGGCTTAGGGAGGGACACGGGCGGCATTTCCTGTGCTCGCTTTGAAGATGTGGGAACAAAGGCGGGATCGTGGGCGTGGGTGGAGGGGCCCAGGCCTGTCTGGCCTCTGAGCCTGGATGGGCAAGGCTGGGGGCCTGCAGCGGGGAATGCCAGTCTGCGGGGCCTGTGGGTCCAGACAGGACCCCGCTCCCTCCTGGCAGGCCGAGGGCCCTGCTGCAGTGATGACCGCCCTGGGGCGCCCTCCTGGGGCTGTGGGTTGGAGGTTGGCTTCCCGGACCTGCCGACTGTGCTCAGGTCTCCCCTGGAGCCTGTCAGTTACTGCGGCTCCCCTCCGCCTGCCCCACCTTCCCCGGAGGGCGCTGACCCCAGGTCATGTGCTGAACCCTCCACAGCGCCTGATGGGCCACTTTCCCAGCTGCACAGGGCGGGGAGGGGCTGCCAGGAGAGGGGCCCTGGGAAGTCCTTGCAGCAGCTGCCCTCACGCTGCCCAGTTCCCCAAACCCGCCTCGTGCCAGGCACTTTTGCATCACACGTGTGGCCCCGTCTTCTCTGAGCTGTTGCTGTCACTCAGGTGGGGTTCCTCCCCGTGGGACCCTGGCCCGTGCGCTCACTCGGCAGGAAGGTGCCATTGAAAGAGACAGTGCTGTGGCCAGGTAGGTGGAGGACAGCCCTGGGGGGTGGGCTCTGAGCCCCACAGGGGTGGGCATGTCCTCACTCGGGGCGGGGAGGGGACGACCCTGGCCCCTCTCGCCCTCACCCTCTCTCTACAGCCTCTCCCGGTGAAGGTGGGAAGACCGCATCACAGCTCCTCGGGAGGGCGAGGTCCTCAGGGCGTGCGGCCTCTCCCCTTGGTCTCTGGCTGGGGCTGGGTCAGGGGCAGAAGTCGAACTGGGAGCAGAGGGAAGAGGAAAAGTCGATCTAACGACATCTGTCCACCAGCCGGTGCCCCAGCCCCCGCCTGCCTGCAGGAAGTCGGGGGGACTGCTGGCTGGTGCGGGGGCACCTCAGGAGGACTGCCCAGGGTGGGGCTGGTTCTGGAAGTGGGGGTGGTTGGGGCAGGGGCGGTGGGCCTAGACCTCAGCACGGCCTCCTGGGGCCGGCCCTGAGCCTCCGCACTCTGCCAGCCCTGCTTCCAGAAGGAGCGAGGGCAGAGCCGCAGAGCGGTGCTGCCCGCCTGGGCCGGGCGGCGTGTCCTGGGGTGCCGGGAATCACTCCCCTCTCCCCTGAGGGCCCGTGAGCCCTGCTCTCGCGCAGAAGGGCTCGGTGTTCCTCACTGGCTCCCCAGGGTGTGCTCAAGCGTGAGCGCCCTCGATCCCCGGGACCGAGGGGGCAGGTCTGAGGACCCCAGGCCTTGGCTGGCCTGCTTGGAGCTGATGTCCGGGGGTGGGGGCAGTGTGGAGTTTCTGATCACGTTTCTGCCCCGCACATGGTGGTTGGACCCTGTTTGGGAGCCCTGCATGCCCTGTGTTGCTTCAGGTTGTACCCACCCCTACCTTTGCAAGCAAGACCCCTCTGCGGGGTCATGGCACCCACCCCAGCCTTACACATCTGGAAGCTGGTTCCACAGAGCCCTGCCTGCCCACGGGGCCGGCCTGGCTGGGCCCCTGTCCCAACATCCTGTGTCTGAGCCCCTGTCTGTATGGGCCTGGCCCCCATGTTGGCTGGACCAGCCATCTTGCTGGAAGACGAGGTCTCAGAGCAGCTCAGGGATGGAGACCTAACCGTGAGCCCGTGGCCTGCTGGGTGAGCCATGAGCCCGCACTCAGCCCTGGAGGGCGTGTGGCCGCAGGGCAGTTTGGGGCGGAACCAAGGCAGCTGGGAGAGCCCTAACTCACTGGGGTCAGAGGGAAGCCAGACCTCGCCTTCCCTGGACATCTGAGTCCAGGATTCCCCTCCAAGGCTCTCTAGTGCAACCAGGGTCAGAGGTCCGCCTCTGGGGTGCGAGCGATGAGGCTGAGGTCAGGAGGCAGCTGGGAGCTTTTGTGTCCTTTCCACAGACACAGCTCCGCACCTGCACCTCAGACCCTTGGGTGAGATGCAGCCATTCTCCGGCGTTCTCCTGCCCCGGCCACGGCGGCCAAGCCTGTCAGGTGGAGGTGGACAGTGGGTAGCTCACAGCCCGGGCTGGGGAGGAGCCTCCTTCAAGGAGACCACCCGCTGGGAGGGACTGCCTGCTGAGCCCCCAGTGGCCTTGGGTGGGAGCCCCGGGGCCTGGTTGAGGTGCAGGATGCGTCCTTTCCCTCTCACGCACCCCCGGTCCTGCAGGGGTGTCTGGGCAGCGAATGCAGCGTCCACTACAGAGGCCTCACAGGCCCGCTGCAGGGCCACCATCTCGGGACACAGCTGGCTGCGTGCCCCCGGGTCCCTGGGGTGCGGGGCTCCCTGGGCTCTGCACACACCCTGTGTCACCTTTGTGGGTGGGGGACGTGATTCCATTAGTGAACTGCCCAGGTCACTCTGCGTGTCCCCATGGTGGTGCCGAAGGTCAGGAGACCCAGGACCCGCGCTGGGGCCCCTAGCACATCACCCCCCATCACCGAAGCTGCAGAAGGCAGTGTTGGTGGGGAGACGCGAGACCCCAGGCATCAGCGCATCTGTGGTTGCTCAGCATGGATTCTAAAATAAACCGGAAAGTCCACAGTCCCAGCACTCATCCCACGTCCAGCACAGACCCCACTGGCCCTCAGATGAGGTGCGGGAGGGTGTCGGGGGCCCTCTCCCCTTGAAGGACTCGCCTTGCCCTGGGGAGCCCCCTTCCTATCACACCGCTGGCCTGGGTCTCCTGTGAGCTTGGTTTGTTCCTAAACTGGAGGGGAGATGGTGCTTTCTTGGTTGGCATCTTGGGCTCTGCCATCTAAGTTTCCAACCCACTAAGCTGCTTGAGAATAAATGTCTAGATAAAGTACATTCCATCTACTGGACAGTAGCTTCAGAGATCTGGGACCAAACGCTGTACATCTTGGACTTTTTTTGTGGTGATTTCTCACTGTGGCGACTTGGCCTCTGATCAGGGGAGGACCATGGCCAAGGACCTGGAGACCCCGCGGCCCTCCCTGGGGTGATCGCAGTCAGACAGAAGCTTCGGGAAGCCCCCGGATGCCCAGGCTTGTCCTGGACACTTAAGAGGCGGGTCTCGCTGCTGGCGCTGTTCCCGTGCTGTGGCTGCTTCCTCCTGTGTCCCCAGCCCTGGCGGACTGGCGGGGTAGGATGATGGGGGGCTGGCTCACCCCGCTCAGCACCCCTGAAGATGAGGTCATTCCCCAGAGACAAGCTGGAACAGCCCCGCCCCAGGCCCGCACCCAAAGCCCTCACGCAGCTCACCGAAGTCAGACCGAATCCGTAGCGTGAGGGACGTCTCTTGGACCCCGACAAAGTTGGGCAGCTCCGGGCGGGTCTCCCGCACCCAGCTCTTTGGGCCTTGATCTTATAAGATGAGACTGTCTGCTCTCCATGCTCCTGCCTTTGCATGAATGCAACTGGGGGACTGGGAGGCTCCGATGGGCACCCCCAAGGAAGCAGGGGGCTCTGTGTCCCTCAAGTGCGGGATGCTTGTTCCTAAGCCTTTGCCCGGCCACACGGAGGCCTCTGTAGTCCTGCTGTCCACAGCCATCAGGCAGCCAGGCCTGACCTCTGGGACACACTTGGGGACCCCTCTCTTGGGCCACCCTGATTGGAAAAGACCCTGGTGCTGGAAAAGATTGAGGCAGGAGCAGAAGGGGACAACAGAGGATGAGATGGTTGGATGGCATCGCTGACTCAATGGACATAAGTTTGAGCAAGCTCTGGGAGATGGTGATGGACAGGGAAGCCTGGCGTGCTGCAGTCCATGGGGTCGCAAAAGGTCAGACACGGCTGTACGACTGGACAACCACAGCTCCCGGGCCCACCCTTCTCCACAGCCTCTAGGACAGCCTGATGCTGGGGAACCCTGGCCATCAACACCTCTCCGTGGTGACTGCCGGGATTTCTCCCCAGACGCCCTCAGGGGAAGCCAGGCTCCCTGGGACTCCAGAGGAGCATCCCCTCTCCTCCAGCTCCAGCTCCTGCCTTCTGTAGGCCTGGTCATCTCTGCTCCCTGCTCAGCCCCCGGATGGCCCTGCCACAGGCCCTCTCCATGCAGCAGCCTGACAGGTCCTCCCCAGGAGCGGCAGGGCTTGGGTCACCCTCGGGATGGAGCCCAGCGTTGACCCTTTGTATTCCGGGCCAGGGCCACCTGATGTCCTGGCCATCCCCCACCCCAGCTGGAGGCTTTGGAGGCCACTCAGGGCCCCGAGGGTCCTGCCTTCCTGCTGCGTGGGCCTGGTGAGCCCCCACGGTCCTTGTTGGGGCCTGGCGGCGGGACCTCCCTCTGGACGGCTTGCTCGGGGCTGAACTGCAAGTCACAGCTCTGACATCCATGCGGGACGGCTGGGGGCATTGGCCCCCCTGCCCGCCTCGTTTCCCTGTATGTGCGGCCAGGAGGCTGGAACCCTGTTTTGTGTGACGCTGTCTGGGGTGGACGGCGCTGGCCGTGCCGGGTTTGGTCTGTGGAAGGCCTGCAGCTCTGGCCACCTTTGGCGTGTCTTCTGTCTGAGAGGACCCTCCTGCGGGCTCGGTGAGAGGGGAGGTGGGCCTGCATGCCTTGCCAGGTGGGGCCCAACTTCCATGGGAGGAACAGGTGCTCCTGACCTGGCAGGGCCTACACCCGCCCCCTCTTTCCCTGAGCCTGAGCAAGTCTCCTCTTGTGTGTTCAGAGTGGGCACAGGGCCTGGGCCCCCAGTGGCTGCAGAGGGTCCCAGTGGCGGCGTGTCAGGAGCTGCTTCTCAGGGCTCTTGCTCTGGGCCGCCCCCTCTCCCCCTCTCCTGCTGCCTTCCCCCTGTGGGGCCACGGCCAGTGGGAGCGTGGGGGCTGCCTTGGCCAGAGGCCTCCAGACAGGCTTTCTCCCGTGGGGACGACTTCTGGGGCCCTTTCCAGCCCTGAGGGTCTGCGGGTGGGGACGTGGTGACTTGGGAGTTGAAGATGACTCAGGAGTCGTCAGGTTTATAATCCAGCCGTCTGTGATGGCATGACTCGACTGTTTTAAAGCTCGGTGATTCATCAGTCTTGAAATGTGTTGGTAGACATTAAGGCTTTTTTATTCACAGTGTTCAGATACGATTGAAACATGAATGTTCTGATTGAAATGCCAAGATTATGTTTATCTGTGATTTCAAGTTATCTGACTGTTCTAGGATAACAGAGCTGCAAAGAAATCTTAGTTTAATTGTTAGAAGCCCTATGTGAATGCTTACCACGTGTGTGCACGTTTTTATATCTGGTGTGTGTGTGTGTTCAGTCACTTCAGTCACGTCCAACTCTTGCGATCCCATGGACTGTAGCCCCGCCAGGCTCCTCTGTCTATGGGATTCTCAGGCAAGAACACTGGGGTGGATTGCCATTTCCTCCTCCAGGGTTTATATCTGTTGTAGAAGAATGCAAGAGGAGTGCTTCAGTGATGAGGAGCCAAGGGTTTTAGTGAAAAAGACGAGACACAGTAGGAGAGAAGTTTGTTAAAATCCTGACTGTCAGGCTTGAGTTGTGTCAGGACGAATTCATCTTTTTTTCTTCTCAAACACGTGTGTTTCCCAGCTTACGGCCCAGAAAAGGCAGGAATCGGAGGCAGCTGACGGCCTGAGCACACGTGCCCACGCGTGGGTCTGGACAGCACTGTGCGGACGGGCACTCCCAGGGATTTTTGGTGAAGTGGCCGCATCCAGGTCTGGAGCAGGGAAAGCGTTCGCCCTGTTGTTTTAATAGCAGCTTCCTTGAGAAATGATTCACTCGCCACGTAGCTCACCCACATACAGCGTGCAGCTCAGGGGCTTTTACGTGTGCACACCCAGTGGTGCAGCGTTTGCCACCATCCAGTCCCTGAGCACCTCCATCACCCCGGAAGGAGCCCCCGCGACTGGGGCGGTCCCTCCCTGCCGCCCCTCCCGGCCCAGCCACCACCCCTCCGCTGTCCGTCTCTGCACGCGTGCTGTCCTGGACGTTTTGTGTTGACCTGGCCTTGGGGCTGCCCGCTTCCCCTGAGTTTCCAAAGACCTTCCAAGAGCTCCTCCATTGCCAGTCCCTTCAGGACTGGAGTCTCCTTCCTGCCCCCTTGTCTCCAGGCTGGAGTGGTCCCCCACAGCCCTTGGGGGGCTACCCGGGGTCATCGCACTCCTGTGCCTCCCCCCGGGAGGGCCACAGACCCCTGTGGTGGTGCCCTGTTGGTGGGCGACCCCTCGGGCGCCCCGAGGCCCCCCAACCCCAGTCCTCTTCACCCCCGTTGCCACCTGCTTCTCCAGGCCTGCGGCGGCCCGAGGGCTGGGGGAGGGCTGACAGGCTTCCTCTGGGCTGGCCTGGCGCCGTGAGCCTTCCCAGCCGGGCAGTGTTCACAGGCCGGCCCAGCCCTGCTCCTACAGCAGGACATGCTGTGTGTGTTGGAGCCGGGCCATCGCGGAACCCACGTGGAGCCTGGCCGGGCTGTGCAGCTGAGGGCCTGCCCCCAAGGGAGCCCAGGACCGGTGTGGAGGGGCCTGGGGGTGGGGCTGAGGCTGGCGGTGGGTGTGAGGCAGGCTGTGGGGTCCTGTGGGAACCCCCATTTCCTGTCCTTAAGTGAGCACCCAGCGTCTCCTTCCACCTCTGGGCCTGCTGTGAGGGGCGTGTTCGCAGCTGATGTACTGAGAATTGGTTCACTCGGTGTTTCCCCTAGAACAATGCCCGCCCCAGTCCTCACGTGGCTCCCTCCCCCGTGGGCCCTGGGAGCGCCCCTGGGTGGGCCTGACCCTGGGCCTGCTGCAAGCTGTGTCCTGAGCCCTGAGGACAGGGCGTCCCCGCCAGACCTGTTCCCGCACCCACTGAGGGCCCCATGCTGGGGCCGGAGCACAGGGAGCAGCGGCCTCCCAGGCCCAGGAGACCCCAAGGCCCACCCGGGACCGCCCGGCAGGCAGCCTGCGGGGGCACAGTGGGGGTGGGGGAGGCCGCCACACGCAGGTGTTGGCCGTGTCCAGCGGGGCCCTGCACGCTGCTCCTCACAGGGGCGGCCTGCAAGGACCTCACGGCCGGCTGGCCCGACCCGGGAGCTGGGCCTGCCCTTCAGCCCCTTGCTCACTCCCCTGGAGACCCGGGTGAGTGTCGCGCTCTGACGGCAGGCCTAGGGTGCCAGACGGGCTCCACCCTCAGGGACCCACGGCCAGCCGAGAGACCAGGACGGCAAAGAGAAGGGAAGGGACGGTGAGACAGCACGTCCAGGGTAGCCTGCTGGGGCCGAGTGTCCCGGCTGGGACGCAGCGGCTCCTCCCGGGGCGGTGGGTGCTCCTGGCGGCCTTCAGGGCTCCTTGATGACTCCCTCTGACGAGTCCCGGTACCTGGCGTCCCGCCACTGACCCTGCAGCCCCACGTCCTGGGCTGGCAGTGAGCATGCGCTTTCTGGAGGCGGGGCTGGGCAGCACCGGGGCTTGAGTCTGAGCTGAGAGACCGGGAGGAAGCCAGGCGCAGCCAGGGGGCCTCCCTTTCCTGGTGCAGGTAGGGGCTGGCCGTGAGGAGGGCCGCGCGGTGACCGGCAGGCTGCTGGTGGCCTCTTGGCTGCCTGGCCAGTGGTGGGGGTGAGAGGCGTGAAGGACGTGGCCCCCAGGGCAGCCTGGCCGCGCTGTGCCCGTCTATGCCCCTACCCGCACCTCTGCCCCCTCGGCCGGCCGCTCTGCTTTGGCTCAGGTGCCCTCAGGCCCCCACTCACCCCATTTGGGGCTGGCCCCTGGGCCCGTCCAGCACCGGGTCTCCTAGAATTGGCTGTGGGCTGCACGGAGGACGCTCTGATCTTGAGCAGTGATTCCCCGCTCAGGTTCATCAGAGCGTGGAGCCGAAAGACAGCTTCACCCTTGGACGGCAAGGTTTGCGTTGCAGAGCTGACCTCCTGGCAGGGAGCGACTGAGTGGCGAAGCAAGAACGGCACGTGAGAAGCCTCCCAAGCCCTTCCTCTCCCTTGTCTCCGAGGACTGGTGAAGACACGCCTGAGTGCAGCACGCAGACTCGCAGCTCCTGGGCGGGCGGGCTGCTCCGGCGGGCCTGGAGCCGCCGTCTCTGCTGGCTGCTGGTTTGTGGGCTCAGCAGTTGCCGTCTTTGCTGTGGACTGCAGCGGCGTCTGGGGCGAGCAAATTATCCCTGAACTTCAGACGCTGCGCATACGTTTTCATGGGCAGGGTATTTTAGTGAGCTTTTCCCTGAAGAATAACATGTATGCAGACAAGGTCACAGATTATCAACTTGCAGCCTGACGCATTTGAGAAGCGAGCACACCCACGGAACCACGCCCAGACGAAGGCACCGAACAGACTCCCACCAGCCCTCGGTGCCCCTCCCTTATCCTCCCCCGCCAAAGGCTACCACTCTCTGACTTCCGTCACCATCAGTGGGTTTTGTCTGGGTTTGTGTTTTACCTAAACGAATTCATACAGTGCCAGCTCTTTCGTGTGTGGTTCTTTTGCTCCAATTGTATTTGTGAAGTTCCTCCAGGTTACGACAGGCAGAGGTCTATCCTTTCTTCACTGCTGTCCCCCTGGATGACTATAGAATTGTTTGAAAGTGTTTCTCTGCAGTGTTGTCAGTGGACGATTATGTTGAGAGTTCAGGGCCATGATGAATGCCCTTGCTGTGCCTCCGTGCCAGTGTCCTTTTGTTAACATATGCAAGCATTTCTGGGAAAGGAATCACAGGGACGCAGCATTTCCAACTTTGGAAAATACCATCTACCGGCTTTCTAAACTACAGTACCAATTCACACTTCAGGGAAAGCATATGAGCACTCCCCTTGCTCAGCATTCATGAGAACCTTTTCGTCTGAGCCATTCTGGCGATCATCGGGGTTTAAATTTGCATTTCCATGATGACTAAGGATATGGAGCACTTTTCTCCACGTGTTTATTTGCTGTTCTCTGAGTGCCTTTTTGAGTCTTTTGCCCGTTTAAAAAATGAGCTGTCTCTGCACATAGATGTTTATAGCAGCTTTATTCATAATTGCCAAGACTGGAAGCAACCAAGATGTCCTTCAGTGCTGGATAAATGAACCATGACACATCCAGACAGTGGAATATTACTCAGCACTAAAAAGAAATGAGCCTTCAAGCTGTGAAAAGACACGGAGGAGGCCTGAATGCATGTGCCTGAGTGAGAGGAGAAGCCAGTTTGGAAAGGCTCCCTGTGGGCTTTTTCCATCTCGATGGCATTCTGAAAAGGCACAACTGTGGAGAGAGTAGGAAGAGCCGTGGTTGTCAGGGGCCAGGGCTGGGAGGCGGGACTGGGTGGCGCTCGGGATTTTGGGGTGAGCTGACGTGGTGCAAGGCTGTCATGGTGGAGAGCCTGTGCTCTGGCCTTTGAGGAGGGCTGAGCACCCCGGGAGAGGTGGCAAGGAGGTGGCCTTGTACCCTGCAGCTCTGGTGCCTGGCGTGGTAATTGAGACACTGCAATCGTGAGGCATGAGGCCGTCTGCACTCCTGTGAGCAGAGTGGGCTGGACCGTGTGTGTCCAGGACCCCTGCCCCGGATGCAGAGAGGACTCCATTCGCCTGCTGTGTGAGTGGCTGGTTGAGCTCTCGGGTGCCCAGCATCACCCCTCTGCACCTGAAACTGGCCCCCTACCTCTCCTGGCTTCGCTGTCCCCCCCGGGTTGGCTGCAAGCTGGGTCAGCTTCCTGGAGCTGGGGCGGGGGGAAGCCGAGGACCTGGCATCCAGAGGGTGCTTCCCCAAAGGATGTTCGCTTCTGAGCCCTGGCCGTACCCTGTGGACAAGTCACACAGACAGCCAGCCATGTCTTCTCACTCTTGCGCAGAAGCCAGGCCACATGGGAGCTGCAGCTCCAAGGCCCTCCAGAGGGCACACCGCTCGCCAGCCGCTCGCGGGTAAAAATCTGGCCCCCTTGTCTATGTGATGCTCTCCCTCCTCAAGGCCCACCCCTGCAGGCGACCCCTCCCCGCTGCACCAGGCTCAGCTCTGTCCGGCATCACCTCCGCTTGGCGGTGTCCTGGGGGGCAGCACCGTGCCCTCCCACTTGGCACCAGACCTCAAACGTCTGAGCAGCACTGATTGAGTGAAAAGGGAAGGAAGTGTCCCCAGATCCTGAAGAAGACAAGGCACCGGATGGAAGAAGGCGTTAGTAGCATATAGAACGGAGGAGGCTTTGGGTCCAGAATATGTAAAGAGCGCTCTCCAAGCAATCACAAAACAGCAGGCGACAGGCCAGAAAAGCAGGCAGAGCCCTGGCCGGCAGTTCACAGAGAGGACGCCAAACGGCCATGAGCCTCACAGAAACGTGCCTGGTCTCATAGCAAACAGGGAGGTGTGTGTGAGCCACAGTGAACCCAGACGCAGTGGCGGGTGGGCAAAGAGGCCCCACAGACGAGGCCGGCGGTGGGAGGAGGGGAACCTGCAGACCCTGAGTGCAAACTTGGGGGAGCCGCTCTGGGAGGCGTTCTAACAGCGTGGAGTCCGCCCCCACCCCCGTGCACCCCCGAGCCGTCGAGGCGTAGGTAGTGGCACCAGGACACACGGCATTAGTGGTCATGCTGGCCTTGCTCCAGAGCGCCGGGGACTGGGAAGCACCAGATGGCCGTTAGGGTGGAATCAGAAATGCGGGGCCCAGGCGTTGCCGCACGGAGGAGACGGGCTGTGTCCACAGCCGCGGCCCAGGTGCCCAGGAGGCAGGCGCGGGCCCCTCCGTCTGCCCCCCTGTCCTGGGCTGGGGGGTGCTCTGCGGCTTCTCCGGGCTCACGAAGAGTGGGGAAACCGAGTCTTCCTTCCAAGGCAGAGAGAGCACAGGATTCCCAAGGTCCAGGAAAGCGAGCTCAGCCCAGCAGCATCACCCCTGCGGTCGTTCACGTTTGGTTTGCAAATATCATTTTACATTTAAATGAGTTTGAATAGTACAATAAACCTGATTTAAATCAGCCTGGGAAGCAGTAGGAATTGCGTCTCCCTTTAAAGTGACAGAGGCTTCCTCTCAGGGGCAGGGCTGAAAATCGACAAGGATATGCCTAGAAAGCAGGGAATCTCAGGGGTCTTGGGGTCCCTGGGGGGAGATACAGTCATAGCCTGAGGCCACCGAGCCAGGCCTGGGGCTGGACGCTCCTGACCCTGACAGCCACCACCAGACCCTCCTCACTGCCCACCGTCTAGGCGCCCAGGACCTCCTCCCCTGGGGCTCCGACTCCCCACTCTAGGCCTGCCGGGGCCCGTGCAGGGCCTGTGAGTGTCCGAGGGCAGGTGTGCCTCGTGAATGCCCTTGTCATGGCCAAGAGGCCCACGGTGGGCTTCCCCAGGGCCCGCCTGTGACAACCAGGTGGCTGCGTCATCCCTCAGGAATGCAGCCGGGCCTCGGTGTCCAGACCCCACTGCCCAGCGGGCATCAGGACCCCCGGAGCCGGGCCTCATCTCCTCCTCCTCCTCTGGGCCTGGTCCTGGGCGGGGGCACATGGCTGCTCCGCACAGATGGCCAAGCCCGGGCTTGCTGGGCTGTGTGTGCGTCTTCCACGTCTTGTTTCTGGGGCCTGGTCACCTCTGGATGCCGGCTGAAGCTTCACGGTCGGCCAGGAGCCTCAGGCCCAGAGGAGGTCCTGACCATGAGGAGGACAGGGCAGGGCAGGGCAGGCTGGGCCAGCGGGCCCCCAGCATCCAGGGTGCAGCGGGGCCTCCGAGTGGCGGCCCCAAGCCTGCTCCAGGGGCCACAGTGTCTGCAGCCAGAGGCCTGGCCTTGGTCTGATCAGAGCCGGTGTGGGAGCAGGGCTATGGTGTGTGACTCCGGCCTGGAGCCAGCCCTAGAGGCTTCCTGGAGCAGGCTTCCCAGACCGGGTTATGGCCCGTTCGATTCTAGTTCCCAGGACCCTGGGCCCAGCCCCTGGTCAAGAGAGCAAGGGTCCTTCCACGAGGAAGCCTCAGAGTCCGGTGCCCTGGGGTTTGTGAGCTGGGGCCAGCACTGGGGACTCTACAGCCCTCCCCCCTTCCCCCAGCCCCACCACCTGAACCCCCCTCTTCCTGATTCTTTCATCTCCCGCCCCCGCTGCTCTCCCCAGGGGCAGGAGTTCTGCTTGGGACCTGTGCCACCTCAGGCCTCAGGGTGGATGAGCCCAGGACTTCAAAGGCCTGAAGAGGGCCCACCCACTGCCTGGGTGTGGAGCACAGAGCCCCCCTGTCTCCTGCCCCAGGCCCTCCCTGCCCCTCTGCACACAGCAGTCTGCAGGAAATCATCGGGGTTACCAGCCAGGGGACCCCTCAGTTCCAGTCCCTGTCCTCACCCGGTCCTGGGAGCCTGGCCTGCCCAGAACCCTGGGGCTGCCCCTAGGTCAGTGTCCCTGGTGGCAAGAAGCAGAGAAGACCCTTTTATTCCTGCAGTGGGGTCTGCTGTACCATGTTCCAGAAGGTTCTGTGGCCAGCACTCGGTGAAAGCCCAGAGAAGTATGGACAGCCTCAGCAGGAAACCAGCACAGACTGGCAGAGGCCAGCCCCAGAGGTCCAGGCCAGCAGGGCCCTTGGCAGCCCTGGGGGACCCCGGCCAGCTCCCTGGTCAGACAGGACTCCGGGCTCACGTCACCTGCTCCGTCCCAGAAAGCTCTGCGTCTGTGTCTGGGCTCAGCCCTCCTGCTCTACCCAGGCCAGGCCCTCAGCACGCATGCCTGCTTTGTCTTAGAGGCGCGTCCTGGCCATGACAGACCCTCGGCAACTGCCCCAGAAGGTTTACCATTAAAAAAATGGTGCAAAAAATCCCCCACGTGCTCTGGGCCCTGCCTTGCCCGCTCCTCAGCGGTGTCCATGCAGACCCATCTGCCGTCCAGCAGGAGGTGGCCGCAGGGCCTTTGCACCACCACCCTGCTGTCGGGGCGCCGTCCCCGGCACGTGTTCACCCTGTCGCCTCCTGCTTTCTGCCGGAGCAGCACTTCCTCCAGGGCCCTCCCTGGTCTGAGTCAGCCCCACAGGCACCAGAGGCCCTTCCTGGGACCTGGAGCAGGGCTGGTCTCTGCGTGGCCGCTGCCCCTGCTGTGAGGGCCGACGCTGAGGGCCGTGTTCCGGCTCCAGCCCTGCAGGTGCGGCCGCAGACAGCTGGCCCTTCCCGGGATGCCTGTGGCGTGAAGTCAGCTGCTTGGTCTCTGCTGACGGCCGCGCCCCGGCTATTCTGGGAGCTCGAGCTCAGACCCTGGCCTCGCTGCTCCCACCCCCCAAACTCCAGGGAGTCTGGTCGAGGGAGGGGACACTCCCTCCTCTGTCACATCCCCAGAGCCCCTGCGGGACACAGCTGGTCCGGCTGGGGTCAGGGTGAGCTGCGCTGGGCCCCTGGTGGGGGTGGGGCTGCCACGAGCCATGTCCCTGGCCAGCTGCGGCTCAGGGCCTCCGGAGCCTGTCCCCGCTGGTGGAGACGACCCCGGGGGCTTCTGCAGAGGCCTCAGTCTGTCCCGAGGGGAGCGGCCAGGTCAGCAAGGCTCGCAGCTCGGAAAAGGCGGCTGTGTCCCCTTCACTCTGCTGAGAGGAGCTGTGTCCTCTCCAGCCCTGTGTCCAGGCCCTCACCAGCACAGGCGCGAGGAGCCTTGGCTCACTGCCCTGGCCTTGCAGCCAGAGACAATGCCCAAAGCCGGGTGGCTCAGCCTATACAGTGGCTGGGCCCCGGTCCAGGGCCAGGGGGGAGCCGGCGGGCCCGGGCCCTGGGGGTGGGGCCCTGGAGAGGAGCCCAGGACACCGGGGATGAGCCCTGGAGCCTGCCCTCCGCCCCCTGCCCCATGCCCACAGGTGTCCCGGGCATAGCTGGCTGCCCTGGGTTCCCACTGAGGAAACCGCCCCCAGGCCCAGCTGGGGGAGGGCTCTGGGAGTTGATGGAGGGGTCCCTGGGGAAGCAGTGGGGGTCCTCTGGGGGTCTTCTGCCAGATGAGTACCCAGCACCCGCAGGAGGGGACCCTAGAGCCCGAGAGCAGAGAGGAGCTGGTCGGGGGAGCCCAGGGACAGCCTGTGGTTCAGGGCCTGTCGTGTCATTTGGAGTCTGCGGGGTCCGCTGTCGGCCCCCAGGGGCCAGACTCAGGGCTGAGAGCCAGAGGGTCCCCTCTACCCCCTACCCCATGCCTTTGGAGCCCCCGTCCTGCCTGCTAGATGGCGTGGGCAGGGGCCAGAGCTCTGGGGTCTTGCTGGTGACTCGGCCTCCAGGTGACTTTAACGCTTTATTTTCAGCTCTCCACAGTCTCTATCACTTCCTGTCCTCTGGCCACTCTGAGCTGGGTCCCTGCGGCTTGAAGCACGCTTGTGTGGCGTGTGTGTGTGTATATGCCTGTGCACGCCTGGGTGTGCATGTGTGCGAATGTGTGTGGGGCTTGGGGAGGGTTTCTGGCCCTGTGACGCCCCTCCTCCTCCCCTTCTCAGGGCCCCTGGGGTCGGGCCATGCTGGGCAAGCGGGCAGCTGTGGCCCCCTGTTCTCCCCAGACCCCCTGCCAATTAGGACGCCTTGGTAGGAGCAGAGTCACCACCTCCCTTTCCTTCCTTCCCAGGCCTGCCTCTGCCCTGGGAGTCCGGTCCGCCCAGTCCGCCTCCTGCAGCCCCTGGGGGCTCTGTGGGCCACCCAGGGAAGAGACGGCTGACCCCCAGGGCTCTGCCCTGCACTCCTGGCTGGTCTGGTGGGCAGAAGCTACCGGTAGGAGGTCCAGCGTCCATGAGGGACGCCTAGGGCCCCCAGCACCCTGTGGCCTTGGGGAAGCCAAGGGAGGAAGCAGCTTCACCCCCCAGACAGGAGGAGCATCTTTCACGCAGACCCACGTCCCCTCAGGCCGAGGTCTCCCCCGGGCCTTCCCCACTGAGGACCGGACGTGTCTGAGTTTGCTCTTCTCTGCAGGCCCAGGGGAGGGCAGAGGGGGCTGTCAGCCATGTGGGGTACGGTTTTTGGAGATGCTTGTTTTCAGCTGCGGGAGGCCCGAGTTCGGGCAGAAGGGCCTGGAGATCCTCCAAGGGCCGTGGCAGCCAGGAGGGCCGTGTCTGCCCAGCGGGACGTGCCGGGGCATGCGGGTGGGGGGAGCCTGGCTGACCTGGCAGCGGCTGACCTCCCTGTGGGGCTGGGGTGCAGGATCCAGAGTGTGTCTGGCTCAGGGTGGGGAGGGCTCTGGATTCGGGCAGCCGCGAGAGGGGCTGCAGGAGCTCAGAGGGGGTCAGGCTGGTCCGAGGTCTGGGCTGCCAGCAGTGGTCAGTGCCTGTGGGCATGTCTGCAGGCCTGGGGTCAGCGCTGCTGGCTCTTGCAAAGGGTGGTGTGTCTTGGAGGAGAGGGTCCCAGTGCCTGTGGGGGTCCTGGTTGGGGAATAAGCCCTTAGGAGCCTCAGATGGAGCCGGTTTCCAGCAGCACTCAGTGCTCAGGGAAGGAGGGCAGGGGCTGGGGTGAGAGGAGCTGCTGGCAGGGCCTTTTCTCCAAACCCTGGGGCCCGAGCTACCCCGGTCCCCACACCCTCCATGGCTCGGCCGGGCAGGGGAGCCGGGTGACGGCCGCCCTGGAGCCACGCGTGTCTTGGGCCATCCAAGCCGCAGGGTGGAGGGGAGAACAGAGCAGGAGCCAGGGCACAGTGAGAAAGTCTCCTTTGTGCTCCGGCCAAGCCGAGCCCGCAGACGCGAAATAGCGAAGCCAGGCTGTGGGCTGCACCCAGGTCCTGCAGGCGCGGCCCAGACGCTGCGGCTCAGGGGGCCGCCTACCCGGCTCCCCAAAAGCTCCCAGCCCCCCAGACATCTGTGTGTGGTCGGGAAGGTGAGGAGGGGGCTGCCCGCCTGCCCCAGGGTGTCCTGACAGCCGTGTGGAGGCGTAGGGTAGACGGGGAATATGGCAGGGCACTGAGGTTCCCTCGAGGCGGGGACCCCCGACCAGGCACACAGGCAGAACCCGGGGGACCCCAGCTGCCGCCCCTCTGCCCCGTCGCTGCATGACAGAGGCCACCAGCAGGAGGGCCGGGCCCCTCTCTCCCTGCTTCCCAGGAGGCGGGAGGCCCAAGCCGGCGGCCTTGGGGACCTTAGGGGGCAGGGGTGCAAAGGGGGCCTGGTGTTCTTGCTGGTTCTGACAGAGGGGTGGCAGAGCCCTCAGCGCGGCCCACCAGGGCCCCCGGCAGCACGGCCTCCCCCGTCTCTGGCTCCCCGGCCCAGGACTTGCACTCAGCCCCGCGGGCGAGCCGCGTCTGCTCTGGTTACCGCCTGACGAGACCCGGAGCCTTGGGAGCGGCTCCAGCCATCCTGTTCCGACCGCAGGCCGGCTCGCCGGGGAGCCTGGCTTTGCTGTGAGCTGGTGGGAGGGGACCGCGGGGTGGCAGGGCTGGCGCAGGGCAGCTCGGGAGGGGAGGTCAACCCGTAGCCCGTGTCCCCAGAGGCACACCCCTGCAGCCTGGCCCCAGTGAGCCCGGAGCACGGGAGGCGGGGCACGTGCTCTTGGGGTGCTGGGCAGTTTGGGGGTTCAGAGCTGGGCTGTGGCTGGACACGCACGTCCCGTTGAGGTGATCAGCAAAGCCTCTGGAAGCTCTCCCTGCCCACCAGCTGGGCAAACCTGCCAGAGTCACTCAGCCTCTCTGAGCCCACTTCCCCCTTGAAAACAGGGGTGTCCCTGCCTCCGGGGATGGGGCAGTGTCTCTGTGATCTGTCCCCCTGCGGCTGGTGTCAGCCAGGCTGGGAGGACAGAGGGACCTCACCAGGTTGGGGGAGAGGGCTCAGAGTCGGGTCTGGTGGAGGTGGCAGGTGGCAGGTGCGAGGCCGTCCGGAGAGCACTGAGCATGTGGCTGGGGTGCAGGGAGGGAGGGTGGACCGAGACGCAGCACCCAGCCACTCACGGGGCCGTGGCCGCGGAGGCCGCCAGCTCCCTGCCCACCACCGCGCTGGGCGCCGGCCAGAGCTCTTAAGCTGGACACGCGGGTGTGGACTGGGTGGGGCTGCCCTGCAGATTCCTGCCGAGTGATCACCATCTCTTCTCTTTTTTATAAAAGCCATCTTTTTATTTTGTACTGGAGTACAGCCGACCACCAACGTCGTGGCAGGGGCACTGCAGAGCAGCTCAGCCACACGTGGACACGCATCTGTTCTCCCCCAGACTCCCCCTGGTCCAGGCCACCCCTGCTGTACAGGAGGCACTGTCTCTCTTCGGAAAGCAGAGGGGCCAGGCGGGGAGATCTTCCATGATGAGGGTTCACGGTGGACTTGGGGTCCGGGAACCCAATTAGCTCAGTGCTGGCAAGGACACCCTGTGTGCCAGCTGGGCGTGGGGACTGGCAGGACGTGGGGTGCTCCAGCCAGCCTCTGAAAAGAGACCTTTTGAAATCTAAGGGCCACAGAGTAAAAGAAAATCAATTTCCAATTACGCTGAAGCTCCAAGCTCACACAGACAGACCAGCTCGGGGAGTGGCCTCACAGGAGAGATGGAGGCAGCTTCTCCCGGGCTCAGCCCTGCGTCCCACCCCGGGGACCGTGGTCGCGGGCCTCCCCTCCTGTCCACCAGACGTTGGGGCTGGACGACAGCTGGTCGCTGCGGTCCCGTTCTCCGATGCTTCATTTAGCGTGTGATGGACGTCCAGCCTTGGTGGCGGGGAGGACCTCGGAGTGGCTCGTGGCCTCTGCTGCCCTCAAACCCAGCCCCTGTGGTGGGCAGTCAGGCTCAGCAGGGCCTCGCTACTGGCAGGGACAGCAGCGTGATTTCCGGGTACATCTGAGCTCCAAATGGGCTTGGTTTTGGGGAAAACAGCGTTTTGTCGGCCTCGGAAATCAGCCACATTTGTTGGGCGGCCAGTGCTTGAGGCCCTTCAAGTCCTCTCTGCCAGGCCAGCCTCCCATGCAGCCAAGAGCCTTGGTGCTCCTCTTTCCTCCGAGGAGCCCCCTTGCTGGGCGCTGAGTTGCGCCCGGAGTCCCAGGCAGGTGCGGGCCCCTCGGTCATGTCTCCCTATCTGACCAGGCACCACCTACTCCTCATGCAGCCACGCGCCAGTGTTGTTTAAATGAGCCCCCGTGCTCAGTCTGTCGTCTCTGGGCACTGCTGGGGCACCTGCCACCTGCCGCATTCTGCAGAAGCGCATTCGGCCCCGGGCCAGCTGCAGACGGGCCTCAGGAAGCGCGAGGGAGTGAATGAGCAAATAAATGAATGGAGGGGTGAGGGAACCCAGGGAAGACCCCCAGGCCCCCGCCTCAAACACACACGTTGGAGGAAGCAGCCTATTTTCTTCAGTGGCCGCTCTGCAGACATAGGTGATCCCACCGCCATAGCTGGGGGGCCTGGGTGTACCAGGATGGACCCCGGGTGAATGGGCACGAGACAGGGGCCTCGAAGGGGCCCCCCAGGGTGCCCCTGAGGAGGGGGCAGCGTAATGCTCATTTTCCAGAAGCGTCCACAAGACACACAAGTGTCTGGGGCTCAGGCAGCCTTTCAATGACGAAGCCCACCCTCCCACATGCACACCCGGAGCAGGGCGCCCCCGGGACAGTGGGAGGGGCCTGTAAGGTCACAGTCTGCCCCCCCCCCCGCACACTTCCTAGCAGCTCCTCCAGGGGGTCTTCACGCACTTGCTAGTTGGCATCTAAAAATCATGAGTTATTTCACCTGCGATTCCTTACGTGTGGTTGGAAGCCCCTGCAGACAGCCTGCTCCCCAGGACGGATGCCAGGACCACCTTCCAAGCTGCCCTTGGAGGGGCGCATCCAGCGGCAGATCCTGGGCTCTCCTTGGGGACCCTGGGGTGTCGGGGTCCCCAGGGCGCCCCCAGCTGCAGGGACAGCCCGAGGGAATGGGGCTGCACAGTTCTGGCAGGGCTTCACCCTGAGATCCCCCAGCTGGCGCTGTGCTACCCAGGGGCCTGCGTGCCCCTCAGGCTCACGTCCTTGTCTGTCGGGAGGGAGCCTGGCTGAGGCTCCTGCCCCGAGGGGAGAGCACAGCCCTTGAGGACAGTGCCAGGATAGCGGGGCTGTGGCCCCACTGCGGCTGGGACACACAAGCATGCTGGCGGAGCTGGGCAGGCGGGCTTTCGTCCCCATGACTTCCCAGGCCTCTCTGACCCTTTGTGGGGCCAGGCAGGGTGGCATCGCTCTCTTAGGCAATTAACCCAGAGCCACAGGCCTGAGCCGGAGCCCTAGCCCCTGCGGGAGGATGGACAGATAGGACCCCACCCTAACCCCGTCGGATCCTGGGGAGATGTTCTCCAGACCCGCCTGACTCCTGAGTTCTCCTTATTCATGGGGGCCCTGGCTGTCCTCCAGTGAGGCCCTACTGCTGGGTAGCTGAAGAGACTTGGTTCTGGTCCCCCGGGGCAGCGTTTCAGCTCTTGCTGATGGCACAGAAGGGCCCCATGGGCCGGGGAAGCAGGTGTACACTCAGCCCTCATCTCCCCCACCAGAAAAGGGGGTGTGGGGTAAGCAGTCTCTGAAGGCCTCACTGCTGCATAGGAAAGCTGGTTCTTTGAAGATGGTCCAGCGAGAGGAGCCTGACTCCCGTGGAGCCACCTGACTGGTCCAGCCTCTGTGATCCGGCTTCTAGGGGAGGGGCAGGACCCAAAGATGCTCTCCTGTCTCTGCCCTCCCTCCAGCCGACTTCCCCGCACCGGGCCCGGAGGCTCAACAGATGCTTGGGGTTGAGTTTTTGGATGCAAGTCTCTGAATTCACAGAGACTTCACTTTGCCGACAAAGGTTCGGAGAGTCAGAGCTATTATTTTTCCAGTAGTCATGTATGGATGTGAGAGTTGGGACTATAAAGAAAGCTGACAGCCGAAGAATTGATGCTTTTCAGAGTCCTTCGGACTGCAAGGAGATTAAACCAGTCAATCCTAAAGGAAATCAGTCCTGAATATTGATTGGAAGGACCGATGCTGAAGCTGAAGCTCCAATACTTTGGCCATCTAATGTGAAGAGCTGACTCATTGGAAAAGATCCTGATGCTGGGAAAAACTGAAGGCAGGATGGATTGAAGACAGAGGATGAGATGGTTGGATGGCATCACTGACTCTATGGACATGAGGTTGAGTAAACTCCGGGAGTTGGTGATGGACAGAGAGGCCTGGCGTGCTGCAGTCCATGGGGTCACAAAGAGTTGGACACGACTGAGGAGAGCTAGAGGGTCACCCCCAAACTCCTTTGCCTAATAATATGGCTTTGTCTCCCTGGGAGTGAGGACGCTGACACTTAGCTTTGTCCTTGAGTTTATGTGGCTGTTGGGAGGGTCTTGTTCTCCTGACTCCAGTTCCCCGCTCTTGGGTGATGGTGATGACGGCTCAGGGTCACTTCTGGACCCGTGTAGGGGTTAATTTCTGGCCAGGAGTCCAGACTTGAGTGATTTGGAGTATGATCTGGCCAAGGCCTCTGCCAAAATTGCCAAGGACGCCCTCCAGGCTGCTAAAGAAGTTTTTATTTTTTTAAAAATTTAATTTATTTTTCAACTTTACAATATTGTATTGGTTTTGCCATATATCAAAATGAATCCGCCACAGGTATACATGTGTTCCCCATCCTGAACCCTCCTCCCTCCTCTCCCACCTCCCTCTCCATACCATCCCTCTGGGTCGTCCCAGTGCACCAGCCCCAAGCATCCAGTATCATGCATCGAACCTGGACTGGCGACTTGTTTCATACATGATATTTTACATGTTTCAATGCCATTCTCCCAAATCATCCCACCCTCTCCCTCTCCCACAGAGTCCATAAGACTGTTCTATACATCACTGTCTCTTTTGCTGTCTCGTACACAGGGTTATCATTATCATCTTTCTAAATTCCATATATATGCGTTAGTATACTGTATTGGTGTTTTTCTTTCTGTCTTACTTCACTCTGTATAATAGGCTCCAGTTTCATCCACCTCATTAGAACTGATTCAAATGTATTCTTTTAATGGCTGAGTAATACTCCATTGTGTATATGTACCACAGCTTTCTTATCCATTCATCTGATGATGGACATCTAGGTTGCTTCCATGTCCTGGCTATTATAAACAGTGCTGCGATGAACACTGGGGTACACGTGTCTCTTTCCCTTCTGGTTTCCTCAGTGTGTATGCCCAGCAGTGGGATTGCTGGATCATAAGGCAGTTCTATTTCCAGTTTTTTAAGGAATCTCCACACTGTTCTCCATAGTGGCTGTACTAGTTTGCATTCCCACCAACAGTGTAAGAGGGTTCCCTTTTCTCCACACCCTCTCCAGCATTTATTGCTTGTAGACTTTTGGATCACAGCCATTCTGACTGGTGTGAAATGGTACCTCATAGTGGTTTTGATTTTTAATAGGAAGAACTTCTTTCCATCTTACAAAAGCAACGTTTGCTTGTTTTAAACAAGGCAGAGGATACAGAGACACGTGAGCTGATGCTGCCCTGATCTTGGCACCTCCCAGTCCTGCTGCCGTGGCCCCTGGCACATTGCCCTCCTGGCCTTGCTGTGCTCCCTACATCCAGATGAACACACATGAAAGCGTGATCGGATTGCATGCGCCATTTCCCCAGCGTGGTGCCCGGGGGCCCTTCTGTGCCACGGTGCCCACAACACTGCCCTGTTGGTGCCCGAGTGGCATCTGCCGCTGGCCACCCGCTGCAGAGCCCGTTTCTGATAGCTGCCCACCAGGAGCTGGAGACGGAGGACACTCTTAGACACGATCTCTGCCCAATTCTCGCGTGGTTTGCTTACAAGAAATTCCTAAAACTGGAATTTATGGGGCAAAGGGAATTCAACCTACAAAGACCTTTAACATTTTCTGCCAAGCCCCGCCCCCTGCTCCCCCAGAGCAGGATCAAACCTCAGGCCCCATGTGCAGGGTCCCCGGACCCCCCGCCCCCACCAAGGCCGTGGCCATCCTTGCCGTCCCATTTTCCCGCTGGCAGGACTCAGAGGACGTTTCGTGTGGCTTTGATTCAATTTGTAGGAGTCCTAGCAAGGGAAACATCCTTCTGGAAGTTTCTGACGTCCCTCACTGCCTCTGTCGCAGCAGTTTCCCTTCAGGCCCCTCCGCCTGGACGCCCCCAGCCTGCCCACTGTGGCCTCCTCAGCTCTGCCCAGGCTCGCGGCCGCACCCGTCTCAGTGGGCCTCTGGCTTCAGGGCCCGTGTGCACACCTGGGGGCCTGCAGTCCACCTGCGTTCCTCCCCCTCTTCTTCAGCGTTTCTGGGACGCTGTTTTCAAGGAGACATTGGGGTCACCCGCAGGCTCCCCACCTCACATTTGGTTGCCGGTTTGAAATTTTAGGTTGATTTACTTTCTTTCAGATCTCTGAAAACACTGGTTCGCAGAGTTTCGCCGGGCCACTGGATCATCTGACAGCAGCTGTCTCAGAGGTTAACAGCTTTGCTGCAACCGTGTAGAGTTTTATCTTTCTCTCTGATGCCCCCGATCTCCTGGTGATGTGCATGTGTGCCTGTTTACCCTTCCAACCCGAGGCCGTTCCTCTTCCCGCGCGATGAAGGCATTCTCCTTCTCTGACTCTTGAAACGCGCTCCCCTTTGCGTCCCTGGCGATTCGGGGCATCCCGCCTCTGGCTCTGGCCCAGTTCTCCACCCTGACCCCTGTGTGTCTCGTTCCTGTCTCTGAGCCTTCCCCCCTCCGGTTTCCACTCTACTCTGGCCTTTCCTGGTGTCTTTGCTGCCTATCTCGACCTGGCCTCCCGTCTCAGGAGTGTGTTCCCCGAGCTCCTGGCCGAGGCCTCCCTCCGGTCAGATTCCTGCTCCGGGTGCCCGGGGCCCTCCCGGCTCGTGGATGGTGTTCCCGAAGCCGCCTGCTGGTTCTGGTTGCCCGGCGAGGGGGTGCTCCCTTGTTGCATCATTTCCCTGGTGCGTTTATATTCCCGGGGGTGGCCTGGGGTGGAGCCTTGTGGGGGCGGGGACGGGGGTGTGGAGGGAGGTGAGAGGGGCTGAGCTGCTGGCTGCTCCCTGGCCCCTCGCCCACCTGGGTGCCCTGTGCCCTGGACTCAGGCTGTGGCTCTGCCTTCGTTTCCCTCAGCTGCGAGGGCTCCCCACTCCTGGGATGTGGGCCCCCGCTCCTGCTCAGCCCCTCCCGCCCTTGGACACAGGACTTCCGCTCAGGTTGCAGTGTTCACACCGGGGAGGGTGCTGGTGGCTCCCCAGAATCTGCCCATCCGGCTCCTATGGCCCGCACCTCAGGTCACAGTCAGAGCCGCACGCCCCTGCCGCTGCCGGCGGGCTGAGGCCCCGGAGGTGGACGGCAGGGGATGGGGCGTCTGCAGCCGAAGGGCTGCCCAGAGACACTGGCCAGGGCTGGAGGACCAGCCTGCGGCGGCCACTTCTGGGCACTCAGCCTGCTGGCACCTGTGACCGCCTCCAAAAGCCACCTCACCTCCAGGGAGGGGAGCCTCAGGAGGGGTCTGCAGGGCTCACACGCAGTCCTGGCGATTCGGGGCATCTCTCCTCAGTCCTCAGCGCTAGCTGGGCTGCCCTCTCCCTCCGAGGCCTTGCAGAGCCTCTCCCCTTTGACCTCTGAGTCAGCGTGGAAAGTTCCCTGTTTGTATCTAACCCAAGGTTCCCCCAAGTGTGGCCTGGGTCATGGGGTTGGGTGCTGAGTCACAGGTTGGCCTCAGATCAGGACTCCAGCGGTCCTGGGGGATTCACACCATGCCCCAATTCCCAAATGTCTCGGGAGAGAGGCTCTGACTAGCCACAGAGCTCAGGGATGGGAAGGTTCCCACAGGACCACGCGGAGATCCCAGTGACCTCTGACCTGTGCAGAGGCCTTGCGGGACCCCTGGGAGGAAGGAAGGTGGGGGTGCTCTGGACTTGCTCTCAGGGGACCCCAGTTTTCCTGGAGCAAGGGATCGCTCACAGCACCAAGCAGGCCACAGCGGAGGCTGATCGCGGCCCGGGGCTGTGCATGAGGACCGGTGTGGAGGAGGAGGTGTCTGGGAGGGCTGGGCCTCTGGGCAGTGCTGACCTGGACTGGGCGCAGCAGCATCGTGGCTCCACACGTGACGGGGGTCTGGGCTTAGGCAGAGGGCTGTGCTGTTGGTCTGGGCTTGAGAAAGTCAGGGTCTGTGCCTAAGGCTCCAGCAAGGCCGCCAGGGCCCAGGGCTGGGAGGCCGGGGAGGAGGGGGAGGAAGGAGAGGATGGGGAGGGGAGGGGGATGGGGAGCCTCCTTTCCATCCCCTGGGGTCCCCCCGCTTCATTCAGAGAGTCTGCCAGGCGGCTGTAACCTGGGCAGCCTTATGCCCGTGCTGGCTGAGGCTGGCCACCGAAGGCCTAGCCCACTGCCCCTCCGGCCCCTGGATAGTGGTTACACCTGCCGGGCATAAGGCAGGGACGGTGCTGGCTTCGCCACTGACGGCTCACATCCGCCAGGGAGCTTTGCATCCTTGGAGAGTGGGCGACACCTGGGGAAACTGAGCTTGGGGACCACCAGGGACTCCCAAAGCCTCCTAGCTAGTATCCCACCAAGTGGGCGGCCCGAGGTCAGAGCTGGGCTCCGCGCCTCCCACCCCCTCTCAGAGTGTGCTTGGTTATCCCGTGCTCACCAGGTCAGCGGGATGCAGAGAGCAGGCACCGCCTGCAGGGGATGCTGGCAGCCCCGTCTGTCCCAGGGATGCTCCGCCAGGGCACCTGGACCCTGTCCCGTCTGTGGCTGGTCCTTGCAGCACCACCGTCTGTGCTGAGGCCTCTGGGACGCCCCCCAGGAGGCCGGTACACCCGGACCGAGAGCCGGAGACCATCCGCGTACAGCCTTACACGGGGCACAGCAAACCCCGGGGCCTCTCTGACCCTCGGTCTCTTCCTCCTCTTCTGGACTCTGGGAGGCTCCTGTACGTGTGTGTGAGCCCGGGGCTCAGGACCCTGGTGGCCCTGCTCTGGGATCTGCTATCAAGTTAGCTGGAACTTGTAACCGTGGGCCCTGACTCATGTGGAGAACCATGTGGTTTCAGAGGTGATGCTTAGAGACGTGGTGCGGGTCCTGTGATCAACGCGAGGAGCACACACCTTCCTGTCTTAGAGCAGAAGGAGCAGTCACAAATTATCCAAGCCGTCGTAAAACAAGGGCATGAATTGGGCTGAGAAGACAAACGTTAACTGCTCTCTGGGTGCTTTCTGAGTCTTGTCAGGAAGGGGAGTCTGGCTTCAAGTCACACTGAATTAAGATGCTGAGCTTGCGGCGACCTGGTTACACGCTTGCACCAGCCACTTGCAACACGAAGCCGGGTGACGGCGCTCAGATGGAGAAGGCTGCCTGCCGGCAAGAGGCCAGGACCGGGCCGTGTACGTCACCCAAACGTGGCCAGAGTCTCCAGCCCACCAACCCTGTGCTTCCTCTGCCTGTTCTGTGTGGGTGTCCCACCTTTGCATGCCTCCCTTGACGGTAGGCTCACTACTTCACAAAGAATGTGCTTATGTAGGAGCCTCCCATAGTCGCCCCTCAGGGCTACTGGCGAGCCCAGCAGAGTCATCTGGACGCCAGCTGCCAGCAGGCTTCCCATGCTCTTCTTAAGGGTGCACCAGCGGGGTGGGGGAAGGGGGAAGCCTTGGGAAATGAAAAAAGCCTATTCTAAAGAGCCGGGAGCTTCTGATTACTAATCCCCAAAGCAGGCCTTTTACTGGTGGTAGGGTATTTAGAATTTGGCCCTTGGGAAGCACGCCTTGACCGCAGGCAGGGGAGCAACACCGCTTGAGTCTCATTCCAGTGTGAATCCTCTCTGCTCTGTTCATCCTGCGCCCCCAGAGCTCCTGCTCAGCACCTAAGCCTCACTCGCCCACTGGGCATGGCCCCCCACCTGTCTCTGGCCTCCCAGTCCAGGGGCGCAGCCATCCGCGTGCGCTCAGCCACATAGGAGCAGCCACGTCATGGGGAGAGACACACAGCCAGAGGAGCAGATTTCAGCAGAGAGACAGCAGCTGACACGAAACAGACGCGGTTTGTCTTCATCAAGGGCTTTGCAGAAAGAAACCCAAGCCGGATCGGATTCTAACAAGATGCAAACAGTTTGCACACGACCATCGGTGGGAGGCGCTTGACATGACAACAGCAGCTCGCGAGGCCGGCTCGGGGGAGCCCGCCTGCAGATGGCCCGGGGGAGCCCGTGTGCAGATGGCTTGGGGGAGCCCGTGTGCATGGACGATCCCCCAGAGCCGGCCCTGTGCTGCTGAAGTTCATTTTTTCCAGAGTGGCGCATGGACTGAAACGATCTCAATTGTAAGCTACTATTAACATGCCACAGTCCCCACATGCCTTTTTTTTTTTTTTTTTTTCACAAAAGTAATTCAGCACAGATGTGGCCGTACCAGGGGCAGGAAGCTTGCACGCTCGGAGGCTCAGCGGATGCGAAGCTCCCAGTGCTGCCTAGTTCTGGTTACCGTGCGCTCACGTGAAATGCAGCCGAGAGACACCGCGGCTCCACCGCCCCAGAGTGTTCGAGGCCCTCAGGGCTCCGGTTTTCCTTCGGCGCCGTCCCTGTCAGGTGACCTGCAGGGTGCTCCTCACGCAGAGGTTTCCCGTGGCTGCTGTGACAGGTGGTCACAAGTGCAGTGACCTGAACAACGCAAGTGTGTCACCTTACAGTCAGAAGTCCTCAAAGCAAGGTGTCTTCAGTGCTGCCTTCCTCCTGCAGGCGCCGAGGGAGAAGCCGCTCCTTTGCCTTTTCCGGCTTCTGGAGGCGCCTGTGTTCCTTGGCTTGTGGCCGCGTCCGTCGTCTTCAAAGCCCCTGGCAGGGCTTTGTCATCTCCCCTTCTCACCCCGGCTTCCGTTTCTGACTCCGACCCCCCACTTCCCACTTTCCCTTGGAAAGATCCTGGAGAAAACACTGGGCCCACCCTCATAATCCAGATCTCCTGATCCTTCCCTTAGATCACATCTGCCAAGGCTTTTGATGCGGACGGTCACACAGTCACGGGTTCTGGGGACTGGCGTGCACACCTTGGTGGGAGGCATTATTCTGCCAGTTGTTATAGGAAGGGGCAGTGCGCTCACTGGACTCTCTGCAGCTTTGGGGCTGGTGTGTGCACTTAGGTGCTATGAGACTCCCTGATCACACAACGCGTCCATTCGGCCATTAAGCCACCATGGATGCAGAGCCCTCTGTGGAGTGTCCTAGACCCTGGGTGTTACTCAGAGAGCACACAGTCTGCTCTCTGTGACCTGCGTGAGCCGGCCCACTGAGATCCCTTCAAGGATGACGTTCTGCCAAAGCCAGAGATGAGAATGCAACATTCAGAAATGAGGGAGCCATGGAAGTGTTTCAGTACAAAGAACAACCACACACCGTGATGCAGGAAATGGGTGGAAAAAAAAGCACCAAGTCAGGTGGAAAACAAAATGACAGAAGCGAGTCCCTGTTTATCAGTAATCGCTTTACACGTAAATGGTACTCTCTCCAATCAAAACAGAGACCGGCAGAATGCACAGAAAGTCACGATTTGACTATATGCTGTCTATGCGAGACTCACTTGAGGCCTAAGGACACAAATGTTAATAGAATGGAAAAGGATGGAGAAAGGTGTCCTGTGCAAGCAGCAACCGAAAGAGGGCAGGGGTCGCTGTGCCAGAGTCAGTCCCTAAACCCTAAACCACAAACACTGCAAGAGACAAAGAAGGACATTGCTGCTGCTGCTAAGTCGCTTCAGTCGTGTCCGACTCTGTGCGACCCCATAGACGGCAGCCCACCAGGCTCCCCCGTCCCTGGGATTCTCCAGGCAAGAACACTGGAGTGGGTTGCCATTTCCTTCTCCAATGCATGAAAGTGAAAAGTGAAAGGGAAGTTGCTCAGTCGTGTCTGACTCTTTGCAACGCCATGGACTGCAGCCTATCAGGCTCCTCCACCCATGGGATTTTCCAGGCAAGAGCACTGGAGTGGGGTGCCATTGCCTTCTCCGAAGAAGGACATTATACGTTAATAAAAGCTCAATAAGGAAGGAAGATTCAACAATTATCAACACTTATGCTCCTGACTGACTATAAAACGTCAGATGCAAAAACTATCAGACCTGAAGGAAGAAATAGACAGTTATACAATAGCAGCTGGAGACTTCACTATCTCACTCTCAATAACGGGATAGAACAGCTGGACAGAAGATTCATAAGGAAATAGAGGACTTAACAATAAACTAACCAGTTGCAACAGACATATACAGAACACTCCACCCAACAACAGTATACGCGTTCTTCTCAAGTGCTCATGGGACGTTTTCCAGGATAAACCATCTGTCAGGCCACAAATTAAGAATCAATAGGTTTTAAAAGATAGACATTATACAAACCATCGTCTCTGACCACGATAGGATGAAGTTAGAAATCAATAACAGAAGGTCAACTGGAACATTCATGAATTGTGGGAATTAAACACCATACAGTTAAACAACCAGTAGATTAAAAACAAGAAATCACAAGTGAAATGAGAAAATACTCAAAGATGAGAGAAAATGAAAGCTTGGCATGCAAAAACTTACAGGATGCAGCGAGCGCTGTGCTAAAGGGGAAATTTATAGCCATAAATGCTTGCATTAAAAGACAGATCTCAGCGTCACCAATCATCAGACAAATGCAAATCAAACATAATGAGCTATCACCTCACACTTAAAACGGTTATCACAAGCAAGAGAGGAGGTAAGTGCTGGCAAGGATGTAGAGAAAAGGGAATCCTTACACATTGTTGGTGGGAACACAGATTGGTGTAGCCACTATGGAAAATGGTGTGGAGGTTCCCCCCCATATTAAAAACAGGGCTACCATGTGATCCAGCAGTTCCACTTCTGCTATATATCCAAAGGAAACAGTTGCTACACTGACGATATCTGTGCCCCCCATGTTTATTGCAGCATTAGTTGCAATAGCCAAGACATGGGAGCAACCTACGTGTCTGTCCAGTGGATGAATGGATAAAAATGTGTACATAGTAAATATTATTTAGCCATAAGAGAAGGAGACGCTGTCATATGCAACGATATGGATGGAGTTTGACGAGTTATGCTAACTGAAATGCATCAGACGGAGAGAGATGAGCACTGTCTGACCTCATTTATGCATGGAATCTAAAACATCTGGACTCCTAGACACAAGGAGCGGACTGGTGGTTGCACAGGTCTGAGGTGGGAGCTGGAGAACGTGATGAGAGTGGCCGCAAAGCACACACTTCCAGGTACAGGACAAATAAGCTCTGGACTTGTCGGGCGCTGCACAGGGATTGTACTTAACACTGCCACAGTGTATGCTCGAAAGTCACCAAGACTGCAGAAGGGCTTCCCTGGAGCTCGATGGTCAAGAATCCACCTGCAGTGTGGGAGCCCTGGGTTCAATCCCTGGGTTGGGAAGATCCCCTGGAGAAGGAAATGGCAACCCACTCCAGTGTTCTTGCCAGGAGAATCCCATGGACAGAGGAGCCTGGCGGGCTGCAGTCCATGGGGTGGCAAAGAGTCGGACATGACTGAGCAACTGAACTGAACTGAAGGGACTTAAACAATGCCTGTTTTCAAAACTTACTATAAAGCTACAGGGATCAAAATAGTGCAACATTAGCACAAAGACAACTTACAGACCATGCAGCAGGACAGAGAGCCCAGGAACCAGCCGTCATGTTGCTCAGTCCCTGAAAGTGAAAGCGTTAATGGCTCAGTCGTGTCAGGCTCTTTGCAGCCCCATGAACTGTAGCCCGGCAGGCTCCTCTATCCATGGGATTCTCCAGGCAAGAATACTAGAGAGGGTTGCCAGTCCTTTCTCCAGGGGATCTTCCCAACCCAGGGATCAAACCCAGGTATCTTGCATTGCAGGCATGCTCTTTAGCATCCAAGCCAGCAGGGAAGCCCCATTCAGTCACTAAGTAATGTCCAACTCTTTGCGACCCCATGGACTGCAGCATGCCAGGCTTCCCTGTCCTTCCCTGTCTCCCAGAGTTTGTTCAGACTCATGTTCATTGAGTCGGTGATGCCATCCAACCATCTCATCCTCTGTCATCCCCTTCTCTTCCTGCCCTCAATTTTTCCCAGCATCAGGGTCTTTTCCAATGAGTTGGCTCTTCACATCAGGTAGCCAAAGTATTGGAGCTTCAGCTTCAGCATCAGTCCTTCCAGTGAATAGTCAGGGTTGATTTCCTTTGGGATGGACTGGTTGGATCTCTTTGCAGTCCAAGGGACTCTCAAGAGTCTTCTCCAACACCACAATTCAAAAGCATCAATTCTTTGTCCCTCAGTCATATTTATGGTCCAACTTTTACATCCGTATACACGGTCAAATACATTTTGATAAGAATGTCAAGGTCATTTAATGGGGAATAGATGACGTTTTCAACAGATGATGTGAGGAATACTGAATATTCACAAAAGAATGACACTGGACTCTTGCCTAACACTGTACACAAAAAGTAACTCAAAATGGGTCAGAGACCTAAATGTAAGACCTAAAACTATAAAAACCCTGTGAAGAAATCGAAGTGCAGAAGCTTGATGACACAGGATTTGGTGATGAGACGTGACATGAAGAGCAAGGGCAATAAACCAAAAAAATATTAATAGACAAGTTGGATTTCATGAAAGTTTTAAAACATTGTGCAGCAAAATATAATATCAACAGAGCAAAAAGGTAACCCACAGAATGGGAGAAAACATTTGCAAATCCTATATGTGATAAAGGGTTAATATGTAGAACCCCTAAAACTCAACAACAGCAACAAAACAAACAACCCAATCTAAAAAGTGGACCAAGGAATTCAACAGTCATTTCTCCAAAGAAGATACACAAGTGGCCAGTAAGCACATGAGAGGATGCTCAGCCTCAGTGACCACTGGGGGTTCAAGTGGAAACTGCAGTTAGACACCACCTCATACCCACTCAGATGGCCTCTGCCACTAAGACAGGGTAGGGAGAAGGTGGAGCACGTGTGCGCTGTTGGTGGGGGCATGAAACGGTGCATCTGGTATGAAAATGGCATGGTGGGTCCTCAAAAAATTAAAAATAGAATTAACATATGATGCAGCCATTCCGCTTCTTGGAAGGGGCCAAAAGAATTGAAAGCAGGGACTCAAAGAGATGTTTGTACACCCATGGTCATAATAGCATTATTCACAATAGCTAAAACATGGAAGCCACCCAAGTGTCCACTGACAAGTGGACGCAGAAGCAAAACGTGGTCTAAACACAGTGGAGCATTATTCAGCCTTAGGAGTGAGGAAACAGGCTTCCGCACGGCGGACCTGAGTGAACTCAGCCATCCCAGAGACCAGTGCGGTCTGATCCCATACATGAGGCGCTGAGACCAAACCATAAAGGGAGGGTGGGAGGGTGGCTGCTGGGGGCTGCTGGGCAGGGAGTTCTTATTTAACGGGCACGAAGCTTCAGTTTTACAAGATGGAAAGAGCTCTGGAGATGACGGTGGTGACGGCTGTACGACAGTGTGACTGCACTGATGCTACAGAAAGTGAGAGCCGTTCAGTCGTGTCCGACTCTCTGTGGCCCAATGGACTTAGTCCATGGACTTCTCCAGCCAGAACACTGTAGTGGGTAGCCGTTCCCTTCTCCAGGGGATCTTCCCAACCCAGGGATCGAACCCAGGTCTCCCGCATTGCAGGCGGATTCTTTACCAGCTGAGCCACCAGGGAAGCCCTGATAAGCCACAGAACTGTGCACTTAAAAAGTGGAAGTGTTACCTGCTCAGTTGTGTCTGACGCTTTGCAGCTCCATGGAACCCACCGGGCTCCTCTGTCCATGGAATTCTCTAGGCAAGAATAATGGAGTGGGTTGCCATTCCCTTCTCCAGGGGATCTTCCGGACCCAGGGATCAAACCCCAGTCCCTCGCATCAGGGGCAGATTCTTTACTGTCTGAGCCTCCAGGGAGGCCCTAAAAGGACTAAGATGCTGAATTGCATCATATGTATTTTACCACAATAAAAAAAAGTAGGAAAGAAAATTTGGTGGCTTAAAACAACCCTGGGTTATTATTTCATGTGGTTCTGTGGATTTGTGCGGTTCGGTGTCCGCATGGGGTCTTCTCTTGCGGTTGTGTTCCCAGTGGCTGGAGCTGGAGGCGGCTGCAGGCTCAGCCGGGCCCATACGTCCAAGATTATCAACTGCTCGCCTGGCGCCTTGTCTGGATCGGAAGGCTGGGCTCCCCGGAGTCTACTGACGAAGCACGCACGCAGGGTCCCCCCACCCTTCCGGGTGAGTGGGCTGCAAGAGTCCCGGTGGAAGCTGTAAGCCTGCACGTCCCAGGACGTCTCTCCTGGCGCCTGCTCTCAGGCACGCAGGTCATGAGGGCGGCTCCGATTCCACCCGACAGCCTCAGAGAAGGCGTGGTTCGCCGGAATCCGCTCCGCCCCCCAGCCCACATCAGGGTCCAGCCGACGCCCCGCCCTGCAGCGCTCACACAGGTCGGGTGGGGTCCCACCTCCAGCTCTGGACGTGTGCTGGGCACAGGCTTCGCCCCGTTACAGTGACTAGGGGAACGGACAGTTCCTCCCGCCCTGATAAGTGGTTGAGGTTAGAGAGTGGAGGGCGTGGCCTGCTTGTGTTTATGCCCGGACAGGTGACACGCTCTTCCTCTTGCCTCAGGCCAGGGCAGCCCAGGAAACAGATTGAGAGCCACAGGAGTGACTGACAGCTTTCTAGTCATCACATTAAAATATGGAAAAAGGAACGGACGAAAATAATCTTAATGTTTTATTTAAATTGTGGTGTTGGAGAAGACTCTTGAGAGTCCCTTGGACTGCATGGAGATCCAACCAGTCCATCCTCAAGGAAATCTGTCTTGAATATTCATTGGAAGGACTGATGCTGAAGCTGAAGCTCCAGTACTTTGGCCACCTGATGTGAAGAACTGACTCCTTGGAAAAGACCCTGATGCTGGGAAATATTGAAGGCAGGAGGAGAAGGGGACTACAGAGGATGAGATGGTTGGATGGCATCATTGACTCAAAGGACATGAGTTTGTGTGAACTCCGCGAGTTGGTGATGGACAGGGAGGCCTGGCGTGCTGCGGTTTATGGGGTTGCAAAGAGTTGGGCATGACTGAGCGACTGAATTAAACCCTAAAAATTATTATTTCAAGACAATTTGAAAATTGTGACTAAGATACTTTGCATCTTTTTACTACATCTTCAAAATCAGGCGTGGACTTTATTTCCCACACATCTCAAGTTCAGTTGACAAGCCTCATTGCAGCAACCAGTGGGGCCAGCGGCTGCTGTGGTGGACGGTGCCGCTTCCAGGGCAAGGGGGAAAGCTGAGGCTGACCTCACGGCCCCGGAAACATTACCACGAGCAGAACAGAAAGGCCGGCAGAGGACCCGAGCACAGCCCTGTGCGACCCTGACCTGAAGGCCACTCTGAGTCTGGACTTTGCAGCAACACAAGTCAGTCCCTTCCTCGTTGCTTCAGCCCACTGGAGTTGTGTTTTCAGTGCCACACCCAGAGGCCCAGCTGTCAACCAGGCTCACTGGCTGAGAGGGTCACCCCTTTGATGGGGGTTCTGCTGGCTTTTGGGGGGCCTCAGGCGAATTTAGGGGGCCCCACTTCTTTCAGAGGAAAGAAAGACTACAAGTACAGATCAGGTGAGGGGCTTTGTGAGAACTCTCTGCAAATGAGGCCCTGAGGCTGGAGCTGTGATACCCACGCACAGCACTCTGGTCTCTGGCCCTGCGTCTCCAGGCAGACCCGGGAGATGCTCAAGTCGCTCTGCCAGGATTCCTTCTCAACCCTAACCCTCGCCCGCGCCCTAACCCTAGAAGCTCTTTATGGCTGGCCTCTCAGTATCATCGGCGCACGGGGGGTGACGTGAGGGGGGACAGAGTCGGTCCAGGAGGAAGGGAGAGTGCGAAGCCACACCCCAGGATGGGAGGCCCAGCTTCCGCTGGACTGGACACTTCAGTTCAGTTCAGTCTCTCAGTAATGTCCGACTCTTTGTGACCCCATGGACTGTAGCATGCCAGGCCTCCGTGTCCATCACCAACTCCGGGAGTCCACTCAAATCCATGTCCACTGAGTCGGTGATGCCATCCAGCCATCTCATCCTCTGTCGTCCCCTTCTCCTCCTGCCTTCAATGTTTCCCAGCATCAGGGTCTTTTCCGATGAGTCATCTCTTCGCATCAGGTGGCCATAGTACTGGAGCTTCAGCTTCAGCATCAGTCCTTCCAATGAATATTCAAGACTGATCTCCTTTAGGATGGACTGGTTGGATCTCCTTGCAGTCTGAGGGACTCTCAACACCACAGTTCAAAGGCATCAGTTCTTCAGTGCTCAGCATTCTTTATGGTCCAACTTTCACATCAGGGTCACTTCAGGGGCCCCTGAAACCGAGCCCTGCCTTGGGCTCAGCGCTGGCCTGTGGTAGCCTCTGGCTGCCTGGGTTTTGGGTAGAAGGTGGCTTCTGGCCTCCCTGGCCCTCTCCTGAGGTGGGGAGCCCCCAGAGGACTTGCTGCCACCCCCATCTCCTCCATCCCCACCAGACTGGCGTCCTCACTGGCGGGCCGGGGCTCGTTGGCCCAAACCCTAACCTGGCTAGGAGTCTTCAGCCTCTTTTCTGGCTGGAGGAGGGGCTTACCCACCGGGGGTGCTGACCCTCTGCGTGCCCCTTGCATCCGTGGGGCTGGCTTGCAGGCAAAGGTGACCAGCAGCCTCCTCTGGCTACACAGAGCCCTCCTTGTGGTGCCCAGGGCGCCCCCCGCTTGCCTCCTGGTTCGCTCATCCCCCCAGGCCCGCCCCCAGCCTCCCGGGACCCTGACCTCCTGGGCCCGGGAGGAGAACGACCACCACTGTGGCGCTGGGCACTGCTCCCAGGTCTCCAAGCCCCGCACGCCTGGGGGCCAGCAGCAAAGCCAAGCCCTGACGAGTGTTTGCAGAGCGAGGGTCCAGGGGGCGCTGGCGTCAGAGCACCTCCAGCCTGGGCAGCCGGGCCGCGGGGCTCCTGTCACCCAGCCTCCTGGTGGCGCTGGAAGGTGGGTCTGGGGAGGCGGGCGGCCTGGAAGGGGTGGAAATAGGAGCTGCCAGGGAGGCGGAGGGGCTGTGTCTGCCCCCCATCACTGTCCTCTCCCGCCTCCTGGGACACCCAAGCTGGACTCGCGTCCAGTTCTCAGTAGGAACCGGGACAGGGACCCGGCTCCCGAGGGGGCACCACCAGCCTGGCTCCTGGAGATGCCCGTGCTGGAGGGGTGTTGGGGAGGCGAAGTTTAAAACTGGGGCTCAGAGTCGTTGTAGTAATTGGACATTTGAGCCATGACTGGAGGGGGGGGTAGTTGTGGGGTGGGTGGGTGGGCCCTGGCCGTGGTGGGGGCTCCTACTGTGTCCTGCTCTGTGTCCCTGTCACACGGGCAGTGATGGCTCAGGGGCCCAGTGTGGATCTCAGGGCTCATGGCCCCTGGAGGGGTGCAGTGTCAGGACTGAGGGCCTGCCCCCTTCCTGGGGTGGAGCAAAGGGTTTTCAGGGAGTTGGAAGCCAGGGCACAGAGGACAGGCCTCCCTGGACCCACCCGCCTCTCTCCAGCCAGGCTCCTGTTCTGGTGCCCGCTGGGCTCACCTTCTCTCTGGTGAAGGGTGGGGACCCCTTGCCTTAGTGGGCATCCGGACATGCCCTGCCCAAAATGCCCAGTGCTTGGACCCTGAGAGGGGCTGGGTGCGGACCTGGGGTGGGGACCCTCCCCCCCTACCCGTCCCGCCAGGCAGGCAGCTCCCTCCTCCTGGGGCTGGCATGCCAAGGGCTTCTCACTCACCCTCACAAACCAGACCCCACAGTGGGTGGGAGGGGTGGCAGCCGGGGGCCTCCCAGGCCAGGTCCCTGGTCCCAGGTCCCCACCTGCGTGTCGCTGGGAGGCCTGGGGTGGAGACAGCTGCAGACACTGGCCCAGTGTGGCCCTGGGGCTGGCCTCACCCTGTGGGAATGTCTCCTGCCTCCTGGGGTCAGAGAGCCCTGAAAGGTCACATTCGCCTTGGAGTGTGGAAAGCGTGTTGGGAGGAGGCTGCAGCCACAGGGCCGCTCCGTGTCCCCTCCCTGTTCACACAGAGTCCCATTCATCGTGCGCACCCGCCCCGGGAGGGCCATCTGACCACACCAGCCAGCCTCGCTCCCGGGGGCAGCGACCACAAGGTCCCTTTAAGAAGACACGGCTGGGCAGGTGCTGCCGGGGACCAGCGTGTGACCCTACCCGGCACCCGCAGAGGCCCCGCCTCTGGAATCTGCTGCTGCGTGGGCCACAGGGAAGAAGCCCTGTGGGGATGGCCCGCGCCCAGCCCCTCACCGTGTCTGACGGCCCTGCCCAGAAGCAGTACTGACCACCCCTGGGAAGGCCGAGTGTCTGAGCCCTGCTCAGGCCCCTGGCAGGGGCTGGCACTTGGTTCAAGGGAGGTGGCACCTGGACAGCACCCCCCATCCAAGACTGGGGCTCCCAGGCCAGGAGCTGGAGGTGTTGAGGCCAGGCACTGCCTTGCCAGACTCAGTGTCTGAGACCATGGTCAGCACTGAATGTGACAGCTTCTGGTGAACAGAGTCAGATTTGTGATCTCCCAAGGAGAGAACTTCACTTTGGGACCAGAGACACGGCTTCAGGCCCTCAGAGCTTCCAGGAGTTTCATTATAGTGAAAAAGGTCAGAGAAAGCTTCTGACCTCTGCTCTTACCAAGGCCTTATGCACTTTCTCAGTTGGTTACTAACAATAGAAAGGTCTTAGCAGACCCACTCCCACACATCTTAAGATAACAGGATTAGTCAGAAGCTTCCTGTTAAGAAGGAGAAACAGGCCCTCATTAGTACAGAGCTTAAGGAAGAACATAAGAGAAAGTGAAGTCGCTCAGTCGTGTCCGACTCTTTGCGACCCCGTGGACTGCAGCCCACCAGGCTCCTCCGTCCATAGACGGAGAATCCCATAGGATTCTCCAGGCAAGAATACTGGAGTGGGTTGCCATTGCTTTCTCCAAGGAAGAACATAGCCTTGAGCAAGAGGAGTTGTTTTGTTGTGTAATCATTAGCTCTGGGCTTAAAGAGAAAACATGTGACTAAGATGAAAGAATGTAGAAAAAAATTTTGTCCCTGTCTCCTCCTTGAGGACCCTGGACTCCTTATCAACCTGTCTAAGAATTAACTGTCTTAAATGGATGCTGGTGTTTGCTGTGTGGGCCCGGGTCCCAGCATGTCAGGGGAGGGAAGGGGGGCCAAGACGGCCTGAGAAATGAGGCAGAGGCGAGCCCTGGTCTGGAGAGCAGCCCCCACCCCCACCCCCACCCCGAGTCTGAGTGGCCCTGGCTGGAGCTGGGCTTGCCTGTGATGGGAAGACCTTTGAGCTTCTCCCAGGCATCATCTGAAGCTTCCTTTTTATCAGCCAATAAACCTCCTCATCTGACTTTAGAATCAGCTCTCGGGCCAGAACAGCCCTGATCCGGCAGCACCCACGTGTGTTAGACTAGAGGGGGTCCTGCACACCCTTCCTCCTGTGACCTCCACCCTCACACCCCCCCACTGTAGTCCCTGAAGGACCTCCAGGCCACCTGCAGGGAGGGGCCTGGAGCCTCCACTGGACAGGGACCCCCATGGGGACCAGCCGACTGCATCACGAGCCCATGTGAAGGCCAGGTGGTTTCAGGTCTCCTCAGCAGGCTGAGTCCTGGCTCAGGGGGCTCCCCAGGAGCAGAAAGGCGCCTCCAGAGGGAGCTTGAGCCTGGGCCAGCCTGGCTTTTCCAGCCCCCAGGGCTGCGAGAGGGCGAACTCTTAGGGAAGGCCCCCCCTGTGCTGCTGTGTGCTGGCTGCCCTGCATGCCTGGCCTGCTCCCCGGGGCCCTGACAGGAAGCACAAAGTTGGTTGTGGGAGCCAGGACTGGAGGGACGTGACCACACACCAGTCTCTGCCTCTGCCTCCAAGTGGCTCCTTCCCTCCAGGTACTGGAGCCCTGAATTTCCTCTTTCTTCTCAGGTAACGACACCCCTGCTTCGGGTGTTGCTGTTGTTCAGTTGCCAAGTCATGTCTGACTCTCTGCAGCCCCATGGACCGCAGCGTGCCAGGTGTCCAGCTCCCGGAGTCCACCCAGACTCATGTCCATTGAGTCGGTGATGCCATCCAATCATCTCATCCTCTGCCGTCCCCTTCTCCTCCTGCCTTCAATCTTTCCCAGCATCAGGGTCTTTTCAAATGAGTCAGTTCTTCGCATCAGGTGGTCAAATTATTGGAGCTTCAGCTTCAGCATCCGTCCTTCCAATGAACACCCAGGACTGAACTCCTTTAGGATGGACTGGTTTGATCCCCTTTCAGTCCAAGGGGCTCTCAGAAGCCTTCCCCAGCACCAAGTCTGGAAGCATCAATTCTGCAGTGACCTGCCTTCTTACGGTCCCTCTCTTTTCGGTGCTTGGATTCAGGTCCCACCTAATCCAGGATGATCTTGGCTCAGGAGCCTTATGTTAACAATGTCTGTACGGTCACACTCCCCGTTTCTAGTGCCGAGGACCCACAGTTCAACTGACTTCAATCACCACCCACTGAAGCAGAAGGCAAGGCCCGAGCAGCCTGCCCCCCGGGCAGTGTATCCCCAGGTGTAAACTGAGTGGGGTTGGGGGCTGGGGACCCCCTCTGACCCCTCTGCTGTAAGCCCCTCCCACCCCCATCCTGCAGATGTGGATGTAGCCAGAGCTTAGAGACGGTGCCAGGTGTCCATGGCAGGTCTGGAGGACACGGGGCATCCGGGAGCGCCTGGGAACTGCCCTCTGGGTGGGTCCCACACGGGGAGAGACCACGGGAAGTGGGGGTGGCCCGAGCAGGCGGCCACCGGGAGGCAGGAGGCGGGAGCAGGCCTGGAAACCTCAGGAAACCAGCACCACATTCGGGACTGAGGAAACAACAGGAGAAAGTGTGTAGCTATCTACACCCTGTAATCTCGGTGACTCGGAACACGGTGCACGAGGCACCTCAGCCCCGAGGGCGTGATCCCTGCCCTTCAGCACTGGTCCAGGTGTGGGCGGCTGCAGCCGGATGGGCGGGCTTCTTCCACCTCAGGGCCTCTCGGTCAGCCCTCCTCACACCCACAATCAGTCTGCTTGTTCTAAAATAACCAGGGTGGCCCTAAAGGCTCTCCCCGGGGTGACCCCAAGCCTCCGTGGGGTCAGCAGAGTCCTCGGTGCGTCCAGAGCCGCAGGTGAGACGCCCGGGATCACGTTCACCTCTTACGCACCACCTGTAAGATGCTCCAGGTTAAGCGTGGCAGCCTTAACAACGTCACGGAATCTCAGGGGTTCGGACAGCACGCTGGCCTGTCTCATGGGCAGCCCTGGGACGCTGCGGCTCCCTGGGGACAGGGGCAGCTGGTCCCATTCTGCTCCTGCGTCCTGGGCGCTGCCTCTGCCTGCGTGGTCTGAGGCTGCTCACGCCCGCCCTGTACACCCTGGGTTGGCTCCGGCTGGATGGCCCTGGTGGGCAGGGCCCTGCTCTCAGAGGGCATGCTCTGGACCATCCACGTGCACTTCTGCTCACACCCTCGGGACAGAACAGAGTCACACGTCCACCCCAGCAGTGGTAGGGGTGCCGGGAAAGCCAGTGTTTCTTCTGGGCAGCCACGTGCCCATGATGGATGCTGCTCACTGGGGTGAGGCGAGGAGGAACGTGTCGGGCACAGCCAGTGGTCTCAGCCACACTCGGCCTGCCCTTCCCCAGTCAGAGGAGGCAACGTGAAGACTGAGGAAGTGACCGTCTTACTGTCCGTTTGTCTTCAAGACAGACTCTCATGTGGAAGGACTGCACATCCCGGGCTGTCCCCTCTGAGGCTGCTGTGGCGTCTTTGGCCAACAAACATGAGCAGGAGGAGCGTGGTCACTTCTGAGGTGTCCAAGGGCCAGCGGGACCCCTGACCTCTCCTCTGCCATGACCGGCCGTGTTTCCCATGGAGGCAGCTTCCCGGGCGGCTGCCAAGGAGGGTGATGCAGAGCAGCCTCTCCACCGACCCCGGTGGGCCTTGATGAAAGGACAGGGGCTCTTGGCTGAGCAAGCCGCTGGGGTCTGGGTGTTGGGGGCTGCCCAGATCTAACCCAGCCTCTCAACGCTGGTGTGAGTAGTCCACTGTGTGAGATACTTCTGCGAGTGTGTGTGTGTGTGTGTAGACTTGACGGCATACACTGTAGGCTGTTCAGAATTGTGCTTTTTTCCAGTTAACTGAGTTCAGAACCTTTCCCGTGTTGCCCAAGTTCTTGAACCATTTTTAGTGGCCTGAGGACACTCGAGCGCTCAGATATGCCCTGTGTTGTCCAACCTGCCCTGCTTATGGATGCAAAGATCGCAATAGAGTCTGTGTTGTTTTGCACAATGATGTGGAGATTATCTTTGTATATATGTACTTGAATTTCTTGTTATTTTGTTTAACTTAATTTCTGGAAACGGAATTTCTGGGACAAGGTATGTAAACAACTTGAGTTTCTTTCTACACATTTGCCAACTAGCTTTCTAGAAATACTGTGTTGATTCTGCCTTTAGTTGGCAAATATTAGTTGATCTTTCACCCCAAGCTCACCAACACCACCGTTGCTCAAAGTCTTGGCAATGTTGAGAGACAAAATGTGCTCTTTTGTTTGTATTCCATTGATTAGCATTGATTTTAAATGGATTTTAGAACTGCCTCTCATGTTTCTTTTATTGTTTTCTCTCTTGTTTGCCCATGTTTTCTATTAAAGTCCTAGAGTTGCAAAAAGCATCTGCTTCGCTCTGACATCAGGATGTTCACACGGTTAAGATGTGTTGACGGGCACTTTGAAGCAGGCTCTGGCTTACAAGTGCCCTCGCCTTGCTCCCACGAGGACGGCTTTTCACTCTGAACGCCTGGCTTTTGTCTGTCTGCCGATGACGTCTGCATTCTGGTATGCTGCGTCTGGAAACGAGGCGCTCACCCTGTGTGATGCCCGCACGCTCTGCCTTTCGGCCGGGCCCGCTGTCTTCCCGCCGCTGCTGGCGGAGAATCTGGGGGCTCAGGTTTCTTCTTTGGCTGCACTGCGAGGCTTGTGGGAATCCTAGTTTCCCAACCAGGGATTGAACCCCGGGTCCCAGCAGTGAAGGCGCCGAGTCCCAACCGCTGGGCCGGCAGGAAGTCCCAGCTGTGCTCAGTTCTTCGACTCCAGTCCCCACAGGTTACATTCACCGCTATCCCCGTGTACGCCCTACAACACGGATGAAGCCTAAAAACACTATGCGAACTGAAAAAAAGATATATAAAAAGGCTACATATTGTATGTATATTTCCATTTTATTGGAAATGTCCAGAATAGGACAATTTTTAGAAACAGAAATTAGATTAGTGGTAAAGAGTCCGCCTGCAATGCAGGAGACCCCAGTTTGATTCCTAGGTCGGGAAGATCCCTTGGAGAGGGGATAGGCTACCCACTCCAGTGTTCTTGGGCTTCCCTGGTGGCTCAGCTGGTGTATGAACATGGTTGCATGAAAGTACTAATAGCCATTGAATAGTACATGTTGAAACAGGATTTTATAAAATGTAAATTGTATATCAATACCAATTAAACAAGCCCACATCTTTGTGTGATTTCCTTTTAAAAAAGGATCTGAGAACAGTCTCTGAGAACTCATGTACACGTCTTTATTCTCCATTCAAGTCTACTGCTTGATTGATTGCGCTATATAAAGGCAACCTCCCAGACTCTCCCTGGTTAGTGTTTTCCTGGTAAATGCCTCTTGGATTTTAATAACAATTGGTAGAAAGTATGTATCTCTCAATACAAAGTTGGTGTTTGATTATATAGAGGAAAATCTGCATTACTAGCCTCAAAATGCAATACAATATTTTAAGCAAAACTACGCCTTCAATTACCCTCCATGCAGGTAATTGTCAAATGCAGGTGGCTGTCAAACAGCTGGGTGTCAAATGTCAGCAAAGGGGTGCAAGGCTTGGGTGTCGCCGCCTCGCGGATGCTTCCCCGTTTTCCTGGCAATCGTGCCTCAGAGCCAGGCTGTTTCCCAGCAGGATGTGGCGCTAACATTTCCTTCACAAACAGAACTTGTCACCACACAGGGTCTCTTGCGTTTCATTCGATGCTGAGTGGGGATTTAGGGTTGGTGTGTAATACATATAATTGCCTCTTTTAAAATAGTGGAAACCTGTGCCAAGTGGCATTCCCAGGTGAAACAGCTGACCTTCAGGACCGCTTGTCGATGCTGCCTGTGAGACGTCTGTCCTGTGGTGGGTTCAGAAAGACCTTCCTCAGCCCGAGGCAGGGGTTACTCCGGAGTCTTCCCAAATCAGGATGTGGATGAGCTCTTTGCTGCAGGCTGATCTTTGTTCTTGTTAAGTGACCTACTGCCTGTGAGAGTTTCCAGAAGTTTCCTTCCCTTGCTGTTGTGGATGTTCACCTATTACTCTGGGACCCGTGGACAGTGATGCTCAACCTCCCAGGGTTGCCATGACGATGGGCAAGGTGCCGTGCCTGCGGGGCTGCCTGTCCATGCCGCCTGGCCCCTCACTGTCTTTTGAGGTGGGCCCCGCTGTCCCCTGGTCCTGGTCTGGCAGAACTGCCCCCAGGTTGAGTCCAGAGGAAAGAGCTAGTGGAGGCCGTGAAGCCGGAAGGACAGCGGGGCTTTCCCTCTGTATTCATCTCTCATGTTCTCTTCTGCAGGTGAAGGGGGCAGGTGACTAGAGCGACACAGGAAGAAGACACAGAGCCCGCCAGGGCCTGGCAGGACCACTTGCAGAGGTTTAGGGAGCCCGGTTTAGCTGGGTGGATCCTCCCACCTCCCCAGGGTGGACCAAGTCCCCGGGAACAATACTGCTCCAACAGCCACTCCCGGAAAACTGGCATCTCAGGTACCAGCGCTGGGCCAAGCCTGGGTTTCCAGCTCCTGGGTCCATCAGCCACAGACCAGGGGTTTGTCCTGTCTGCTTACTCTCACCACAGAACCAGACAACTAACTAGCAGAGCCATGACGTCACGAGCAGAGGCTTCCCAGGACAGGGAGGGCCAAGTGATTTGGGTGGAACCAAGAAACCCATTGAGCGGATTCAGGATGCAAGGAGGCTGTGAAGAGTGGCCTTGGGAAGGCTCCGGGCAGCCTGGGGGGGCTCCTGCAGGGACCCCAGCTGGGGTGGCCTGTCTCTGGAGGGAAGCTCTAGACTGCAACAGGACACATTTCTGATGTGGTCAGCCACCCACCTTGTGGCCATTTGCTGTGGCGACCCCGGGAGATGAGTCCTCCCAGAGTCAGCATCAGCTCTGTTCTGAAGACAGGGAAGGTGTTAGAAAAACAGCAAGAAAATGTTAAAATGAGGAAAGTCATCATTTTCCTTAAAATTGCTACTTTGATAGCAGCTCTGCTGCAGAGCTTTGCAGACAGTGGGGGGTGATTATTACCTGCCTCGCCCCCTCCTCCCCGTGGGGACGCCCCTCTAACAATTGCAGGGACAGGTGGGCTTGCTGGAGGGTTTTTTGATTTTCTTTGATAAAGAGCACAAGATCTTTTCAAATAATAAAAAAAGAAAAAGCCAATCCCTGTTACTTTCAAATGAAAAAAGCAAAATTTAACACTGCCTACCCGCTTGATTTCCTCTGCTTTTACTGTCAGGCTGATGAAAGTTCCACGACAGGGGGACTAAGTGGTCTTTCCCGTCACTCAAACTCTCAGCTAATTATTCTGTTGAATATCTGCCCTCTCCCTGCCCCTTTCCCACCTGCATTCACGTTACTAGATTTTCAAGTGTTTCATTTATACCCGACCTGTCGCTTTCATTTCATGAACTAGACACAGAAATGTCGTATCCTTAAGATCAACATCAGAGAATGAAGATGCCTCAGTGTCGCAGAGTCCTCCAGGGACGTGGATTCTCTCCTGCGAGGGGCCTCCGCCCTCCGGCCACCCCAGTACACAGCCTCACCCTGCTCCTGCCATGGTGTCTGCCGGGGGGCTCCACGGTGCCGAACCACAGACCTGAGGGGGCTTTCCTTCCACACCAGCTTTCACTGAAACACTCTGAAAGTGAGCAGAGATTTCTGCGGGGATGTCAGGTGACTTCAGAGGCGTGGACACAGGCCACGTTCAAAGAGTGTGGCCTGACGTGGCTGCTGTAGCTGCTGCTGTTGGAATAGGGGAGGGGGATCATGGGTGGGGGGATCACTGCCCGACTCCACAGGGTGAGGGGGTGCTGGGAGGCCTTGTGGGAGTTGATCAATCCCCACTTGTGTGCACAGACAGACACGGTGCCACCCTGGTGCACACTGGCCTTGCAGAAATCCTTTTCACCTTTCTGATTCTGTCTCCTCTTGGCTCAGGTGGCCTGTCTCCCAGGCACATCGGGTCCCCACCAGTCTGGGTCCAGCCTGGGTGTGGAAAGAGTGTGGAAGACAGTGGGGTGTGTAGGGACCTGCACACTCCATGGATGTGAGCCCCACAGCACCCCACTTGCCCCTCTGCTGCCTCACCCAGGGTTTGGGTTACCCCTCGTGGGTCCACTCTTCGCACATGGCCTGAGCTCTGTCTGACCGTGTCACCTGCTGGCTCCCGCAGCCCTGGGCCCGGGGGTGGGAGGCTGGGCATGGGTAGAATTCGTCCTTGCTGCCCTGGGCAGTGGGTGCCCCGCCAGTCTCCCCGTTGGCATTCACACCGAACCTGCTGAGATCTTGTGTCCAAGAAGGTCCCTCCACTCCTTCCTTTGTGAAGAGGTCCGTCTGGTTTAAAAATTCACTCCATCATTTCAGCTCGTCTCTGGACCCAGAGGAGCTAACTGACGCTGGGCCGTCTCTGATGGGAAGTCAGGAAAACCCACCCCGCACGCAGGCTCCCCACCCGGCTGGGGTGGGAGGCAAATTGAGGACCTGGGCTCACTCCTGTTCCCGGTGATCACACGGCAGGCTCACGGTCTCCTGTCAAAAGGGCGAGGCTGCGATCCGGCCCTGCTGGTCTGAGGCCCTGCCGGCCGTTCTCCTAGGTCAAGGGCGTGCCATTTTCAGAGGCAGCCTGACTTAAAAAAGAAGCACCCCCACATTCCCAGCCCTGCTGCACTGTGAGCAGAGGTCCTCTGGATTGGCAGGACCTCAGGAGCGCGTGGCGTCCTGGGCGGCACGGGGCACCCGGCTTGTCACCCTCGCTGGCTGCAGGCAGGGGTCTGGGCTGGTGCCGGGCCTTTTTTCTGCCCTGGGTCTCCCAGGCCTTGGAACAGGTGCCTGTTGTCTGCTGGGTGTGAGGGATCACATGGACTCGGGGCCCCAGGGCAGTGAGTTACCGCAGTGTCGGGGAAGGCTCCTCGCAGCTGCTTTCCCGACACCTACTTTTAGCAGATTTCAAAGAAGCAAGAAGCACTGGTGTCTTCGTGCCCCCTCCACGCGGTGTTGGGAGCGGGGACACACCTCCAGCTGGCCATCTCTGGCTGGGCTGGGTGAGAACGCCCCCCGCCCAGCACCTCCTCCCCACTCCCCCGACCCCACGTCCCATGAAGCAGGCACACACCTCCTCCTGGTGGGAATCTGAACAGAGCACCCCTCCCTCGCCTCGCCGTCCTCCCCAGGGCCCTTACCCCTTGGCTGTCCTTCCCGGCGGGCTCCCACACGGCGTGTCTGTGCCTGTACAGATGGGGTGTGTGTGTGTGTTGATGGATGAGGCTTTAGTTCCCATGAACAGTCACCTCTAAGTGCTCACCCGCAACTTGCTTTTCTCGCTCAGCTGTTGCTGGGAGTCTTCCCGTCTCACACTTCCTTGTCAGTGGGCATTTGTGCTGCGGCCGTTTTTCACAATCAGTGACATGCTTCCTTCAGTGTGTGGGAGAGTCCCTCCCTGGAGAGATGCTTAGTTGTGGGATTTCTGGGACACCCCCACAGACTTCACCCCCTCCCCACTTCCTACGTGAGCCCTGACTGCAAACACCAAATCTGCCAACTGAAGGGCAACGTGAAGAGCTGAGTAGGGACTGGGGCCACAGTCCTGTCTGATGCCAGCATGGGGTTCCCCCACGACCAGGGGCTCTGATGGTGCACCCCAGGGTCGGGCAGTGGCTGAGATAGAGAATGGTCACTGGGGCTCAGAGACAGCCTGTCCCACGGAAAGGGCTCCACTGAGGGGAACTTTGTAGGGTCTTCTCCTGTGTTAAGGGACTACACCCCGGAGACAGTGCTTCCAATAGGGAGCAGCCCAGCCCCCAGAAGCCCACCCCCAGGCGCCGGACTCTTCTTAGTTGGAGACCTGTGAAGGAGGACCTTGACGATGAGCTTCAGGGACCGGGGGTGGGGGCAGGGTGGGCTCTGCAAAGAGGGGGGCTGGCCGGACTGGGTGACAGCAGCTGGGGAGCAGGGGAGGATGGTCACTTTCCCAAGATCCAGACAGCCCAGAGGGAATGAAAACTCCTGTGGGGAAGTAATTGTCTTTGCATGTTGACACGGTTTTCTTGAGCCCAAAAAACGGGTTTTTCCACCTCCCAAGGTGACCTGGCAGCTCCGTGGTGCCCACTCCCTAATTCCTTCTGTGCCTCAGTTTCTGCGGGGCCCCCTCCTGTCTCCCCTCTCCAGACCTTCCCCGTGACTCCTGCCATGGACTCTTCCCTCCCTTCCCCCTGGGCCAGTCTTTGACTTGGTGGGTGAACGGCCCCAAGCCCATCCCTGCACTCTCCTCATCAATGGCCCCTGCCCTTTCCTGGATACTGGAAGGAGGCAGAGAGAATGGGCTCCCCAAGACACAGCCCCAGCATGGAGCGGCCGAGGGAGGATGCCACCCAGGGCCACAGTAGAGAGAGTCCTCCCAGGCAGAGACAGGGAGTCTTCCCAGGTAGAGTGAGTCCTCCCAGGTAGAGAGAGACTCCTCCCAAGTAGACAGAGTCCTCCCAGGTAGAGACAGTGAGTCCTCCCAGGTAGAGTGAGTCCTCCCAGGTACAGCGAGTTCTCCCAGGTAGAGTGAGTTCTCCTAGGTAGAGCCAGTCCTCCCAGGTAGAGAGAGAGTCCTCCCAGATAGAGTGAGTGCTCCCAGGTAGAGTGAGTCATCCTAGGTAGACAGAGTCCTCCTGGGTGGAGAGAGAGTCCTCCCAGATAGAGTGAGTCCTCCCAGGTACAGAGAGAGAGCGTCTTCTTAGAGAGAGTCCTTCCAGACAGAGAGAGTCCTCCTAGGTAGAGCAAGTCCTAGATAGAGTGAGTCCTCCCAGGTAGAGTGAATCATCCTAGGTAGACAGAGTCCTCCTGGGTGGAGAGAGAGTCCTCCCAGATAGAGTGAGTCCTCCCAGGTAGAGATAGCGAGTCTTCCCAGGTAGAGCGAGTCCTCCCGGATAGAGCGAGTCCTCCCAGGTAGAGATAGCAAGTCCTCCCAAGTAGACAGAGTCCTCCTGGGTGGCGTGAGTCCTCCCCGGGGAGTGCTCTGCCCACGGTGAACCGGCTCAGGGCCTTCTGAGGGATGCAGGGGGGCACTCGGTCCGTGTGATGGGGACGTGTCCAGAGCTGCCTAAAACACGCAGACAGCAGCTCCTCTGTGTTCTGGGCCCAGCAGAGGCAGCTGAACATTCCTGAAGCCTGACCACAGCATCCGGCTGCCCCTCCCCGGGGCCATTGCTAACAGCTGGGCCCCACCCCCAGCCAGGAGGGCACAGGCCAGTGTGGGTTGGGCTGCCAGAAATAGCGCAAGGAGATGCGGACGGCCGAGAGGCTGAGGAACGTTTTCGACAGCCTCGTCTCCTTCAGTGCGTCTTCAGGGACACTCACCGAGTGCGGGGCTCTGGGGTGCTGGAGACCCGTCTGTCTGCTTCAGCAAGCACTCGTCTGATGCTTGTTCCGTGTGTGGCTGTGCTCTGGGCACGGGGCGAGGCGAGGACCAGCCTGCTCTCCTGGTTCTTGGGCTCATGATCTGGTCAGGGAGGAGGACGAGGGCGAGGCCGGGCCGCGCAGAGTCCAGGAAGGCCCTTGACTCCAGGGCCAGTCCTGTCCTTGTGTGAACCAGCAGAGGACGCCTCCATAAACTCTGGCCGTCTAATTGGCTGCTAAATCGCCTGTTTATTTCTTAATTTCAGTTACTGAACATTTCCGTTCTAGAAACAATTTAGCTCCATCTGATTCTTTTAAAATACATTCCAGCCTCTCATCATCTATTTTCTTGAACGTATCAGTTATTTAAAGTTTCACCTATCTGACAAATATAATATCCAGGCCATCTGAATTTCTCTTCGTAATGTTTGTATTTTTCTGTTGGTTGCTGTTCAAATGATCTTGTCTTCTGATATCCCTGGTGATTGTTAATTAGATGCCAGATACTGTGGTTTTTTTTTTTTTAAGAAGTGGATTTATTTAGAGAGAAACACACTCCACAGACTGAGTGTGGGCCATCTCAGAAGACGAGAGAGGCCCTGCATTTTTTAAATTACTGAGTTTAATTGAAGTTCTGGCTGGTTTTAACTTTGTGCAGACGGGACTTACTTCTGCTTAGGCAGGTACCTGGGTTTCTTCTGGTGAAGTATCCTGATGCTGTGTGGACTGTGGGTTGCAGTCGACTTCTGTCTTTGAGAGGCCTGGTCTGTTTCCTTCTGGGCACTGGGGCTTCTAGACAGTCCTCCGGGGAGCCTGTGCTGGGTCCTCTGTCTGCCCCCTGAAGCTCCTCACAGGGACACGGAGCAGCTCAGTCTCTCCAGTCCTGCTCCAGCATTGGGACCTCTGCCTGGGTTCCCAGACTCCAGAGGTGCTGAAGTTGGGACCGTGTTTCTGAATCTGCCTTTTCTCTAGAATCTCTTCTCCTTGCTGAGTTAGCATGTCTCCCAGTGCCTCCAGACAACTGATCTTCTGCTTATTATCTAGACTTTCGAAGCTGTTTTCAGCAGAGTGGTTAGTCGAAGAAATAGCGCAGCCACCTGAAAGTGGAAAAGCGGCCTCACTTTAGTGAGCGGCCAGCGTCAGCACCGCCTCCTTCCTGGACGGTGCTTTATGGCGTTGCTGCGGTTTTCCAGGGACGCTGTTGCTGCCCCCAAGCCGTAAAAATGTCCTCCCCTGTTCCTTCCCAAAGTACCTTGAGCTTTTTCTTTTGTGTTTAATTATCTACACTTGCTCTTCAGTGTGGCTCTGGGGGGGAACTGGGAGGGTTCAGAAGCATGAAGACTGAGGACAGGAGCCGTGTCACTGCCTTCAGCTGTCGCGAGGCCCCGATGTTTCTTAGCCTTTTGTTTTAAAAATACTAATTCACGTCTACAGTCCTCCCTGGATCGAGGCGTTTTTCCTTCCTGGCCTTTTGATGGACCATATAGAGCGCTTGTCATTCTTGCCACTCACCTGTCTGGCTGGAAGGTGTCCGGCCCAGGACCTGGCTGCTTTTGTTAAATCCTGGGACGAGGGATGGGGAGGAGCCCAGGGTGCTGTGAGCACTGGTCCGAAACGGGGCTGCTGTAGGCAGGGCTGGACCAAGCAGGTGGGTTCTCAGAACACAGAGTCTGTTCCAACCCAGCCCAGGCTCTGGGGCATGTCAGCTGCTGCAACGGGGGGTGACCCCCAGGCCCAGGGAGGGGACAGGGGCTGAAAGACAGCCAGGTGTGGGCCTGAGCCGAGCACCCAGAGGGAGTCCCCGTGTTCAAACGGGGCCTGTGAGCTTGGATAGGGCCCTCCCTGCACCCTTCCTCCTCCCCGAGGACCAGGTGGGCCCCACAGTCCCAGACAGCAGCCAGGACAGGCTGAGGACGGCGGCGCTGAGGGGCAGCGTCGGAAGCTGGCAGTTCTGCGGGGGGCGGCCTCCTCGAGGCATGTTGGGGGCCCCACGTCGTCTCCACTTTCCGGCCAAGAGCGCCAACAGCCAGTCCAGCCTCCCCGCCTCCTGCGTGAGAGCCGCTGTGACTGTGACGGCTGGAGTTCCCGTGGCGTGGACTCCTGGCCCAGCTCACATGGTGTGAACGGGGGTGACACACAGGTGGGGGGCAGGCAGTGGCCAACATGGCCAGTTTGTTCTTGCTGCTGGCCTGGAGAGCGTGGCCCAAACCTGCAGCCAGAACCAGGCCTCCAGGAACCCACCCCCCTCCCTTCCCCCACCCCCCACAAAGGCCCTGGAGACTTGGGGCATGAGAAGGAGCAGCGGTGAGGAGGCCCTGCTCTGGTCCTGGGGAGACCAAGGGGCGTGTGGGGCGGGGAGGGGCCCGGGAAGGCATGCAAGGGACAGAGGCCCCATCCTGATGCTGCGTAGATCCAGCGACTGGACACAAAGGAGGCAGCTGGGACGGCCGGAGGCAGCTCCTCCTCACCGCGGGTGGACCAGCATCCTCATTCACATCCATGCAGAGCCTCAGGATGGAAGCCTATTTGGAAATAGGGTCTTGGCAGAGGTAATCACAGTTTAGGGTGAGGTCGTGCTGGCTTGGGGGGCAGTACAGGACCTGGTGTCTTCATAAGAAGAGAAGCAGAGACAGACACACACGGTGGAGAAGCCACGTGAGGATGGAGCAGAGCTGGAGCGGGGGAGTCTATCCGCCAAGGAACCGCACGGACTGCCTGCAGCCTCCGGAACCAGGAGAGAGGCCCAGGACAATGCTCTTGGGCGGCCGCAGAAGGAGCCGACCCTGCCGACGCCGGGATCTCAGACTGCCGGCTTCTGAACGTGAGAGGGTGAGTTCTGTTGGTTCCCCCAATCACGGTAGTTTGTTACGGCCACTCTTGGAAACAGTTACAGCCCCCACTGACCCTCACTGCCCCGTCTGCACCTGGAAGAGGGTCAGGACTGCCTGCAGGTCACCTGAGCTCCTGAGGTCAGCGAGGGGAGCGGGGACTTGGGCTTCTCGGGGATCGGTGAGGGCAGAATGCCGGGACAAGTTCAGAGACCCCAAGGAGACGCTCGGCCTCTGTGTGCTGAAGGGCGGCCTGGGCTGACCACCCGCTGGACGGCCGGCTCGCAGATGAGAGTACCCCTGAGCTCCAGAGATGTCCTGGATGAGGTCTCCCTCGTAAGGCCCAGAGACAAGGGAACACTGCTTTGAAACGCCGGGGTCCCGTCTCTTGCGCAGTGAAAGGCAGGGAGAGAAGGGGGCGTGTGAAGCTGCACCCTGTGGTTCCGGGACCCCAAGGCCTTCCTGCGGTGGTCGGGGCCGGGCCCTCCCTGAGGGTGTGAGACAGCAGCAGCCCGAAGCAAGCAGACTAACGCTGCCCGAACTGAAGGCTGCGGGGAAACGCCGAAGCGCTGTGCCTACTACCCCACTCCACTGTTCTACTCCAGGGAGAACTCGGTTCTCTATTTCTCTTCTGTATTTTCTAAATTTTCTATAATGATGACGTGTCTCTTTGAAAATGAAAAAAAAAAATCTTTGTAAAGGGTCTTGGCCTATGGGAACGAACACTGACTCGCAGGTCACAATACCCACAATTACAGGAACGGGACAATGGCCTGGCAGCCCTCCCATATGGGGGATGACTTCCTGTCCGTTGCCAGACATGACTGAGCAGCCTGTGGGCAGGATGCAATTATGTGCTGGTTTGGAAACCAGTGATTCATGGTTTTAGATCAGCAGTTCTCAAAAATGTTCTCAGCTGATCTCCAGATCACCTCAGCATGTGTTTGGGCTCTATCTACCGTATTTATCCCACTAGAAATTAGAGTAGAAAAAAAACATTAAAATCTTTACTTGTCAATTCATTAAAAATTAACCAGAACAAATCTACTATATGTTACCACAAATAATACTCTTGATGAAAAAGTGTCTATATTTCCCAAAACAAAGCAAGGGAGAAACGAGGCTTAAATTTTTTTTTTTTTTCCAGATCTCTTTAGCCTATGACTTTAATAGAAGATGGTTGGATTTTCCAGCTTCTGCATTCAATCTCTTGCTGTATATTACCTGGGTTAAAGTATGTGAAGAAAAGCTGCCCTCACATAGATATGGAATTGGAAAAGAGAGGAGCATTTTATTAGCATTTTTCAGGCTTCCCTGGTGGCGCTAGTGGTAAAGAACCCGCTGTCAATGATGGAGACATAAGACATATGGGTTCGATCCCTGGGTTGGGAAGATCCCCTGGAGAAGGAAATGGCAACTCACTCCAGTACTCTTGCCTGGAAAATCCCATGGACAGAGGAGCCTGGCGGGCTACAGTCCATGGGGTCACAGTCAGACATGACTGAAGCAACTTGCACTATAGATATTGTCCTTTGATACTGGTCTAACTTGACAAGCAGGAGCTTCTTGAAATTAGCTGTGACCTGGATTCTGACGGCCCTTGGAGCATCTCACCTCTTGTTGTTGTTGCTCAGTTGCTCAGTCGTGTCTGACTCTTTGCTACCCCACAGACTGCAGCACGCCAGGCCTCCCTGTCCTTCGCTATCTCCCAGAGTTTGCTCAAACTCATGTCCATTGAATCAGTGCTGCCATCCAAGCATCTGATCCTCTGTTGTCCCCTTCTCCCATCTTCAATCTTTCCCAACATCAGGGTTTTTTCCAATGAAAATACCCAGGGCTTTCCAAAGAAAAGACTGCATCAGGTGGCCAAAGTATTGGAGCTTCAGCTTCAGCATCAGTCCTTCCAATGAATATTCAGGGTTGGTTTCCTTTAGGATGGATTGGTTTGGTCTCCAGAGTCCAAGGGACTCTCAAGAGTCTTCTCCAACACCATACTTTGTAAACACCAATTCTTTGGGGCTCAGCCTTCTTTATGGTCCAACTCTCACATCCATACATGACTACTGGAAAAACCATAGCTCTGACTAGACAGACCTTTTGTGGCAAAGTAAAGTCTCTGCTTTTTAACATGCTGTCTAGGTTGATCATAGCTTTACTTCCAAGAAGCAAGCACCTTAATTTCATGGCTCTAATCACCATCTGAAGTGATTTTGGAACCCAAGAAAATAAAGTCTGTCACTGTTTCCATTGTTTCCCCATCTATTTGCCATGCAGTGATGGGACCAGATGCCATGATCTTAGTTTTTTGAATGTTGAGTTTTAAGCCAGCTTATTCACTCTTCTCTTTCACCTTTATCAAGAGGCTCTTTAATTCTTCTTTGCTTCCTGCCATTAGGTTGGTGTCATCTGCATATCTGAGATTATTTATGTTTCTCCCAGCAGTCTTGATTCCAGCTTGTGCTTCATCCATCCGAGCATTTCGCACGATGTACTCTGCATATAAGGTAAATAAGCAGGGTGACAGTATACAGCCTTGACGCACTGCTTCCCAATTTGGAACCAGTCTTGTTCCATGTCAGGTTCTAACTGTTGCTTCTTGACCTGCATACAGCTTTCTCAGGAGGCAGGTGAGGTGGTCTGGTATTCTCATCTCTTTCAGAATTTTCCACTGTTGGTTGTGATCCACACGAAGGCTTTAGTGTAGTTAGTGAAGCAGAAGCAGATGTTCTTCTGGAATTCCCCAGCCCTGCCCCATTCTAACAGCATGGGAAGTCAGGGCAGTGAGCTGGTCTGTGGGATGCTGCACTCTGACGGCGCAAGGGCAGTGGGGGCAGCTGGTCATTTTCAGGAGCCCTCGGCTATTGCGTTGACTACCTAATGAGATAGGACAGCCTAGGGAAGAAAGGGCAAAATGTGCTAGGGGTTGAGTATTCTCAGCTGCAAGTGGACAGTGTCACAGGTGAAATTCTTGCTCCTTGCTTGGAGAGAAAGCTCCTAACCTGGCCTCAGAGCCCTGATAACTGGCAGGCCATCAGCATTGCTGAGTGAGCAGTGGTCTCTGGAGATTCAAGGGTGACTGACGGTGGTCAGGGTGGCAGGTGAGGCGGGAGGGCATAGTGCCCAGGGTGTCTGTGCCGAGGAGGGGGACACCCCTCCCTGGGGGCGGGGGAGCGAGAGGAGCCCGAGAGGCAGGCAGCCTTCCTCCAAGCCTGCTCCCATCCCGGCTGGAGTCCTGGTCACCTGAGCACAGGGAGTCCTGGGGTCTTGTTCCCCCGCCCCGCCTGGGGACCACATCAGTCTGTCGAAAAGAGGGATGAACAAACAGGTAAGTGACTCTTGAATAAGTTAGGAGCTTGGCGGCCGGAGGGCTGGCCGGAGCAGGCTGCCCAGGTCCGGGGCCGGGGCTCCTTGAACCCGTCAGAAGGGGCCTCCTGGGAGTCGCGAGCCGTCTCCTGGTGGACTCCGCCCACCTCCTTGACCAGAAGAAGGCAGTACATGGACATGGCAGAAGGTAAGAAAGGAGGGAGGGAGGCGTTAAAACCAGGAAGCATGCAAGCACACCCGGCTCGGACCCCTCTCAGTCCCGACCTCCGACCTCCGACCTGCGACCTCCCTGGAGGCCGTGCCTGTCTGTAGCCCCTCGGAGCACGAGGTGGTTTGCAGCGAGCACACTCGCGTGTTGATCTATTGATACGTATGAACATGTAGAGCTTTTTGATCTTCGGGGCCTCCCTACGCCTGTTCTGCCTCTGGGCAGGTTTCCCAGCAGCACGAACTGCTCTAAACCCGTGGAGGACAATTCCAGCATGGAGTTTTTGTGACAAAAACACGGAGATAATGAGAGAGAATGCTGCATCCTTGGGCTGCGTCTTTCAGCCTTCTTCTCCTAAGAGGTTTCGGCAGCTGCGTTTCCGGGTCAAAGGGCAGAGGCCCCGCGGCCCTGGGTAGTGGCCACATTGTTGGACGTGCCTCCCTGAGGCTGTGTTCACAGGCGCTCCTTGGCATCGGGGTGCCCAGCGACTGGTCCACTTTGCCTGGAGCTCTGATGTGCGTTGTCACCCTGACGGGGTCTCTGTGGTTCTGGGTAAAGCTGAGGGGTTTTCCATGTTCACTGCTGGGCTGAATTTCAGTTCCCATTTTTGTTTTCTAGACTGAGACAGCCTCCCTCCAGGGCAGGACAATTTAATTAAGCTAATTGGAGTGCCTGAAGACACAGCTTTCTGGGATCCAGAGCTGAGGGGCGTGTTCATGTGAGGCCGCCTGCCCCAGCCCCACTGTACTCCTGAAATTTCCTGAGTGAGGCTCAGCCATCGATCCGCTCATGCGGAGTGAAGGTCCTTGGGGTCACAGGCCAGCCTACGGGCCCTGACCCTGTGGCAGACGCCCTCCTGGGTCCCTGGTGGGCCATGCTGCAGACGGCCCTCAAGCCCCCAGGGCCCTGCCTTCCTGCAGGTTTCCGTGAGTTCTCGCAGCTCCTCGTGGCCCTCTGCACGGGTGGGATGTGCCAGGCAGCCTGACCCGGTGCCCGCCACTGGGTCAGCCAGACCCCCGCTCTCGTGGCAGCTGCTTTATTCCACGTGGACAGAAACAACCCAAGAGAATCCAGAGTGCTGTGCCTCCCGCGATGAGGGCTGTCATGACGGGAGCTTGAGTCACTGGATGGCTACTGCCAGGCAGTGGCTGCCTGCCTCCCGGGCTCCTCTCGTGCCCCCATCCCCAGGGAGGGGTGTCCACCTCCTGTGTGAACTCCTTGAAAGATGGCAGAGGAGGTGATGCCAGCTTCATCCTGCGGAGGAGGAAACAGAGGCCAAGATGGAGGAGGAGGCCTCTGGACTGCAAATGGGGCTTCGAAACGGGGCTCTGGCACAGAGGGTGCTGTCACAGCCTGGCAGGGAGGGGTGCTGGGATGTGCCCCACCGCAGACTGGGTCCTGGCAAGAGGGGGCTTTCCCCGTGGGCCAAAGCCCCTCTCCTTGGAATCACCAGAGGCGGCTCCTCAGGGTCGGGGGTGCGTTTGGGACAGGAGCGGGGGGACACGCATCCAGCCCCCTCTTCACTGTGAGCCCCGGGCTCTGTCCTCTGCATTGGGCACTCGTGGATGCTTCTAGAAGGCAAGTGGTGTCTTTTTCACTGATCTGGGAGGGAGCGGCTGCCCCAGCAGTGAGACCCTGGCCAGGGCTCTTAAGGGGCATGGCCCACCCAAGCCCTCCCTGTCCCCCTGGCAGGGCAGGGCAGCCCTGAGCAAACCTTTTCAAACAGTGGGAAACAGAGGATCCCTGAAGGATGGTAGCCCGGCCCCTTCTCATGAATATGCATCAGCGAGGTGGCTCGTTGGGTCTGGCCAGCCCCCCCCCAGTTCTCACCAGCTCCCCCCACCAGAAATGGCACTTATCTCTGCTGGTGAATAGGGTGCTATTGTGGGCAGGGCTTCAGAATTTTAATGACTTGCAAAATATAGTTAATTATGTAGAAAGACATCTTCTGCACTTTTTCATGTAAATGAGACAAATTAATTGGTGCTCAGTAGCTGTGAGAAGGCGCCGTCCCAGGAGGGGCGGAGGGGGTCCTTCGCGGCTCTGAAGTAGGTGCCCGCCAGAGAGCAAGGTGAAAAGCAGAAACAGAGCTGGGTAATTTCTGATCCGTCCAATTAATCCGAGCGCCGGCCGCTCAGGCTGTAACCCAAACCGTGAGAAAGCGCCGCCTGAAGGTTCTCGCCGCCGCCACCACCACTGAGAAGCCAGGGAACCTGGGGCCCGTCCCCCTCCCTCACCCCACTGGTCCTCAGCCAAGTTCCTGAAAATGGTCCTGAGGGGCGGGTGGGAACTGTCGGGGGGGCGATGTCCATACTGGCTCCTGGTCAGTCAAAACATTTGAGCAAAAAATCTGCCACTTCAAAGGACTGGAATCAACCTTTCTCCAAGGAAGGCATACAAATGGCCAGGGGCGGACAGATGCTTGGCATCATTAGTCACGAGGGGGACTAATCAAAGCCACGGCGGGCTGAGAGGCTGCCTCACACCCACTGGGACTACTACCATCACAAAGCCCAGTGATAACAAGTGTTGGAAGAGATAAGGAGACACTGCCAGACTCCCACGTGGCCAGCGGGGTGCTAAGATGGTGCAGCCAGTGCTGAAAAGAGTTGGGCAGTTTCTTAAGAGGTGAAAGATAGAATCCCCATAGGATCCAGCCATTCTGCTGTGGGCACAGACACCCGAGAGGACTCAAAGCAGGATCTCAAAGAGACGTCTGCACAGCCTTGTTCAGAGCAGCCTTCTTCACAATGGCCAACAGGCGGAAGCAAGGCTGGTGTCCACTGAGAGACAGAAGAGCAGAGAAGATATGGTCCGTCCACACGGTGGACCGGTACTCAGACATCACAGGTGAGGAAGTTCTGCCGGCTCCAGCCAGGATGAACTCCGAGGACGTTATGCTAAGTGAGATAAGCCACACACAGAAGGGCAAGTACCACACGATTCCATCTACATGAGGCCGGGATGGTCAAGTTCATCACGGCAGAAGGTAGACTAGAAGGTACCAGGGCCTGGAGCAGGTGTGTCCCTGTCTAACGGTTTCTGCTGAGTGTGCATTATTTGCGTGCAGATAATGACCACTAGGCCACTCAGGGATGACCTAAACCAAATCCCTTACGATTATACAGTGGAGGTGACAAATAGATTCAAGGGATTAGATCTGATAGACAGAGTGCCTGAAGAGCTGTGGACAGGGGTTCATAACACTGTACAGGAGGCAGTGACCAAAACCATCCCCAAGAAAAAGAAATGCAAGAAGGCAACGTGGTTGTCTGAGAAGGCCTAATAAATAGATGAGAAAAGAAGAAAAGCAAAAAGCAAGGAAGGAAGGGAAAGATATACCCAAATGAATGCAGAGTTCCAGAGAACAGCAAGGAGAGATAAGAAAGCTTTCCTCAGTGATCAATGCAAACAAATAGAGGAAAACAATAGAATGGGAAAGACTAGAGATCTCTTCAAGAAAATTGGAAATACCAAGGGAACATTTCATGCAAGGATGGGCATGACAAAGGACAGAAATGGTAATGACCTAACAGAAGCAGAGGACATTAAGAAGAGGTGGCAAGAATGCACAGAAAAACTGTACAAAAAAGGGCTTTATGACTTGGATAACCATCATGGTGTAGTCACCCATCTAGAGCCAGACATCCTGGACTGTGAAGTCAAGTGGGCCTTAGGAAGCGTTACTACAAACAAAGCTAGTGGAGATGATAGAATTCCAGCTGAGCTGTTTCAAATCCTAAAGGATGATGCTGTTAAAGTGCTGCACTCGATATAGGACTGGAAAAGGTCAGTTTTCATTGCAATCGCAAAGAAGGGCAATGCTAAAGAATGTTCAAACTACTGGACAATGCACTCATTTCACATGCTAACAAGGTAATGCTCAAAATCCTTCAAGATGGGCTTCACCAGTACTTGAATCAGGAACTTCCAGATGTACAAACTGGGTTTAGAAAAGGCAGAGGAACCAGAGATCAAATTGACAACATCTATTAGATCATAGAGAATGCAAAGGAATTCCAGAGAAACATCTACTTCTGCTTCATTGACTATGCTAAAGCCTTTCATTTTACACAACAAACAGTTGAAAATTCTGAAGGAGATGAAATTACCAGATCATCTTATTTGTCTTTTGAGAAATCTGTATGCAGGTCAAGAAGCAGCAGTTAGAACCGGACATGGAACAACAGACTGGTTCCAAATTGGGAAAGGAGTATGTCAAGGCTGTACACTGTTACCCTGCTTATTTAACTTATATGCAGAGCACATCATGAGAAACGCTGGGCTGGATGACTTACAAGCTGGAATCAAGACTTCTGGGAGAAATATCAGTAACCTCAGATATGCAGATGACACCACTCTAATGGCAGAAAACCAGGAGGAACTAAAGAGCCTCTTGTTGAAAGTGAAAGAGGAGGGTGAAAAAGCTGGCTTAAAACTCAACATTCAAAAAACTAAGATCATGACATCCAGTCCCAACACATCATGGCAAGAAGATGGGGAAAAAGTGGAAGCAGTGACAGATTTTCTCTTCTTGGGTTCCAAAATCACTGCAGATGGTGACTGCAGCCATGAAATTAAAAAATGCTTGCTTCTTGGAGGATAAGCTATGAGAAACCTAGACAGCATATTAAAAAGCAGAGATATCACCTGGCCAACAAAGGTCCGTCTAGTCAAAGCTACAACTTTTCCATTAATCATGTATGGATGTGAGAGTTGGACCATAAAGAAGGTTGAACCCCAAAGAATTGATGTTTTTGAACTGTGATGCTGGAGAAGACTCTTGAGAGTCCCTTGGACTGCAAGGAGATCCAACCAGTCCATCCTAAAGGAAATCAGTCCTGAATATTGATTGGAAGGACTGATGCTGAAGCTCCAATACTTTGTCTACCTGATTCGAGAAGCCAACTCATTGGAAAAGACCCTGATGCTGGGGAAGACTGAGGGCAGGAAGAATAGGGGATGACAGAGGATGAGATAGTTGAATGGCATCATCGACTCAATGGACATGAACTTGGGCAAACTCCAGGAGATAGTGAAGGACAGAGAAGCCTGGTGTGCTGCAATCCATGGGATTGTAAAGAGACACAAGTTAGTGACTCAACAACAACAACAAGATGTGGTGTTTGCTCAACATTGCAAATGCATTTGGTGCCACTGAACTGCACACTTAGGAATGCAATCATTTTTAAAAAAAACTTCCCTAGTCAGTGTTTGCTGAGACTCCCCTTGTCCAGGCCCATGCCTGGCTGTGCAGGTGGGAGGTTAGGAGGAGGAAGTGAAGACCCCTCGGCCTTCCCGGCTGAGCTCACCGTGGACCTCTGGCCTGGGCAGCCGGGAGCAGGGCTGCTGCCCAGTGGCACCCTTGCCCTCGGCCCCTCCTCCTCGCTGCTTCCAGAAGCCAGCAAGGGTCACTTTACTGCCTCCGCAGCTCCCAGTTAAACCAGATCTGTCCCACTTGGCTCATCTTTCTGAAGCCCCCGAGGCTTGCTCAGCCTGGGTAGAGGTGCTGTGGCCCCCAGAGGCCCTTGCTCCCTGGGAAGCGCCGTGGGAGAGCCGGCCGACAAAGGGCCTCTATCTCCAGGGAGAAACCGGACCCGGCCAGGCCAGCAGCCCGCAGCAGCACTTCCTTATCAGGCCTGGCGGCCCAGCGAGCTCCACTTAGGAGGAAACCTGACCTGCCCACGGCTGTCGGTGTCCCCCAGGCTTTGAAAGTGAGAGTGTGTGACGGGACAGCCTCTCAAAGCCCGGCGGGCACTGTGACTCCCTAGTCTTTCCAGAAAGTTCCTGAAGACCCTGGAGAGGGTCGTTGGGGGTGATAGGGGTGGGGCTGGGGGCCTGGGGATCTGCGCTGGTCCTTGGAGATGCTGTTTCCTGGCTGGGTTCTTGGAGACGCTGCTGCCTGGCCAGGGCGCAGGGAACCTGCTGCAGTCTCTGGTTTCCAACTAGAGCCTTGGAGACAGGGCGGGCTCCCGAGCAGCGGGCCTTGTTGCCACCCAGACTCACAGACCAGAGCCCCGGACAGAAGCCGCAGCCAGCCCTGCGGTGGCCCCATGGAAGAATGCAAACGCAGCCTCATGTCCCAAAGTTGCTGCTGTGCACCTGCCTTGTGTGTGGAACACGCTCCCAGCCAAGGCCCTCACGGCCAGACACAGGACCCTCCCTGAGGGCATGGTGGCTCCTTCCCCAGGACTCGCCTCCATGCCTGGGTCCCAGAATAGACCGCCGGACCTCACGGCCAGATCTGCTCAGGACAGCCTGGCTCCAGGTCCAGAGCTCAGGTCACTGGAGAGCGCAGCTGACCAGGCCCATGTGAGCACAACCCCATGGGTCAGCAGTACCCGTGACTCAGTTTATTTAGGAGGAGCCATGCCCCGAGTGTGGCCCCTGCCTTCCTGGGCAGCTAGATGCTGAGATGCGGTTGGAAGGGGTCCCCCACAGCTGGCCCTGGGCCCTGTAGCCCTTGAGACCACAGCTGTCCCCAGCATGGCCCGCCAGGAAGGCTAGGAGCACAGGCTGTGGGACAGGGTGTCCTCACCTGGGCCCCGGGCACACACCACAGCCCTGCAGAGCCGGCCATCCAGAGCCCTGCAGGCTGAGGCCAGCCAGCTGAGGTGCCCTCCCAGACCGTGGCTGCTCTGCCGTGGTGAGAGGTTTACGGGTCTAGACAGGGATTAGCCGTAATTGCACTGATTCCTTTTGTGTGATGCTCCTGGCGTGAAATCAGGCAGTGCAGAAGTCAGAAACAGATCCAAAGGAGGGACGTTTATGTGGATGGAAGATACTGGAAAGAAGTGTGGTTTCTGGAAGCCCTCGGGGTCATGGGAACCCAGCGAAACGTAAGCGTGCTTGGTTAGGACGGCGGAGGCCCACCTTCAGCTGAGAGGCTGTGGGGCCCCTGGAGCTTTCTGTTCCATTAATCGTGGCCACGAGTCCAAGGGGCTTTGAATTTTGACCCACTCCAGTGTTCTTGCCTGGAGAATCCCAGGGACAGGGGAGCCTGGTGGGCTGCCGTCTATGGGGTCGCAGAGTCGGACACGACCGAAGAGACTTAGCAGCAGCAGCAGCAGAAAATATCACTCTCCACTAAGAGTTAGATTACTCCTGTTAGAAACAGTTCTCACCATAATGATTACCTTCTGTGCTAATCAAACGACAACAACCCAAGGTAGTTTTTTTTTAAAGGGTTTTGCAAGAGGACTTGCCACAGACCTGCAGCTCCAGCCCCGGGCCCCCAGCCCCAGCGCTGACCCGCCTCGTCCTGGACCCCCATCCCACCCCACCCCACGTGGAGGTCCCCCGTGGACTCTCTGGTCCTGGACACTGAGGAGAAGCCTTATGTCTCCCTGGGCAGTCCCTGTCTACATGGGACTGGGGGTTCTTTTTGAGGCCTGGCTGGGTCCATTCATCTTGGGGTCCTCAATAGGCCAGCCCCTGGAGGCACCCAGAAAATGAGACAAGGGAGAGAGAGAGAGTGTGAGCCCTCAGACTGGCTGGGGACTGGGCCTGGCCGGTGCTGGGTGCCAGCACCCAGCCTCCTCTGGGAGGAAAGGCCCCCTGGGACCCAGACCCGTTTCTTCGTCCACAAATGATGACCAAGAGCTGGGGCGGGACGAAGGCTGCAGGGTGGAGCTGGCCTGCCCCTGTGGTCACTGAGAGGGTGGGGGGGCGTGGAAACATGGAAATATGTCCTGGGGGGCATGTAGTCCTCCCCTGACTTTCTTTAAGTAAAAAGGCTTTTAATGAGCAGTCACTCTGATGGAGAATTCTGCTGTTGCTGCAAATGTTCAGTGGCAGGTTTTTACTCCGAGGGACAGTAAAACCTCAGCTCAGAGCCACCTCCTTCTGTCGGGAGACCCTGTGAGTGGGGGCCCCTGGGGTGCGGCCGCTGTTCCTGGTCCCGGCAAGGGGCTGCTGTGGGCATGATGACAACCGGCTGAAGTCACGGCTCAGGAAAGGTCAGCGAGAGGTGGAGGGCGCGCGTGCAGGGTCAGCGGGACTGAAAGGGGGCGCTCCCCCTTCTGAGCTGGAAGGTGTTTCATGTCCTAGAACAGTGACCAGCCACCAGGGCAGGTCGGGGCAGGAGCCTTCGGCCTGGAGTTGTCCCCCCAGGCCGAATGGGGACACCTCTGAGGCTTCAAGGTGTGTGATCAGAAGGCAGGGGGGCCTGGAGTCTGCCTTGGGGAGGGCGGCAAGGACCCTGCAGCCTAGGCGGAGACCCACTGTCTGGCAAGACTCCCAGTGCCAGGCCAGTGGGCTCGGAGCCACCCGCACAGAGGGACCCCGCTCGCTGCAAACAGGATCCACATGGACGGGGACAGAAGGACGAAACCCACGATGGCCCCTGGCCCCCCGGCTCACTCTCTCCCCGCAGGCAGCGTCTTTCCCTGAGGGCTTCCTTACGCCGGCGCCTCTACGCCCGCTGAAGGACGTGGGCACACAAGCAAGGTCTCAGTTCACATCGATGGTCATACTACACACCTGCGTGTGTGGGGGCCGTCTTCACGTAGGGACGTCTTAGAGGTCTGGCCCTCACCTGTGCCGTCGGCTGTCTACACGTCGGTCAGCCCCGTGGCTGGCCAGGATGGCGGCTCCAGCTGCGTCGTCCACACTGTCCGGGGGCCCTGAGAGAGTCACCTCCTGCCGGTGTCCCCGGGCCCTGGCCTTCCTCCCCGTCAAGCTCCCCCCACAGCCCCCCGCATCTGGGTTCCTCACTCTTTCTTTGAGGATTTTTCTAACTGACAGGAGGGTGTCTGTGTCTCCTGGACGCTGACCTTCTGTTTAATCCTCACAGATATTTCCGCCTGCTCTGCCACCCACCTCTTCACCCTAAATAGCCACCTGTGGATATTTCTCAGCCCTAAAGTTGTTAATATTCAAGAGGCTGAAGCTGGTCAGAGTCTCTGGGCCCCTCAGCACGTGGCATGGGTCACCCGCACCCGGGGTCACGGGCATTTTCTGAGAGGTCGACCGTGCCCGCGGCGTGCGTCCTGGGCTTGGCCCCGAGCATCCCTGTCCTCCCCTCTCCTTCTGGTTGTAGAGCCTGTGCGCCCTTATGGCTTCTCTGCTGGCTCCCTGTGAGCTCTGACCCAGCCTCTGGACAGACTCAGGAGCCCCCAGGTGCAACCCTGCAGAGGGAAGGGTGGCCTGCAGCCCACGGCATTCACTGATTGACTCGTTGATTCATTCATTCATGGGGTCACCCCGCAGTCCAAGTCACACCACATGGCGAAGAGCTATCGCAGCCACAGTTCTTACTCCAGGTCCTTGTACCATGAAACCAGGCGTCTCCCACTCCAGCCCTGGGCCTGGCACACAGTCTGCGTGTGGAGGATCAAGTGCCCACCCCCGGGCAGTCTCTGAGCACTTGAGGGCCCTGGGTTTGTTGTCTGACTTGGGAGGAGCCAGTGACGGAGCACGGTCACCTTGGGTTGGGGTGCTGACAGAGGGTCCCGGGGGAAGCAACCCCCGCCCCCAGCCTGATGCCTTCAGGAAGCAAAGGGTCAGATGGGAGGACAGGGCGTGAAGGAGTGGGGAGGGCCTGTGGGTCACGCTGGAGCACTGGCCTGGGAGCCCAACCCGCGGGCTGCACACGTGCCCTCCTGGCCCTGCGGTCAGCCCCTGCTCCACTCAGCACCTCCGACTCCCCACACCCTGACCACCGGGGAGATGCCCTCCTCTGGTCACCCAGGCTGGGCTGTCCCCTTTCTCCTCAACCCCCGGACGGGGGGCTCTCAGCGCATCCCACCCGCCTCGGGGCAGCTCCCTGAGATGGACACTTGCCGTGGAACCATTCACAGAGTTCAGAAGGACTTTTACAGAAGAATAAAAACACTGGAACACCAAAGCCAAGGTGATTCATCTCACGAAGAGAATGCTCTTCACTGGCAGATCACGAGTTGGCTACATTGTGCAAGTGTGATCAGAGCACATACTTTTCTTGTGTGCCGGTGTGAGTAATACTGACCAGCCAGCGAGGGGAGGTGTTACATGCCTTTCCCAGTGTTCAGAGGAGTTACTGACCCTTTAGGGCTTCCCTGCTGGCTCAGAGGTAAAGAATCCGCCCGCAGTGCAGGAGATGCGGGTTCGATCCTTGCGTCAGGAAGATCCCCGGAGGAGGAAATGGCAGTCCACTCCAGTATTTTTGCCTGGGGAATCCCATGGACAGAGGAGCCTGGTGGGCTACAGTCCGTGGGATCACAGAGAGTCGGACACGACTTAGTGCGCACATGTACACAAACGTGTGTGTGCACGCATAGGCACCCGCACGCGCATGCATGCACACACATGTACACACAGACGTGCACACGCACTCACGTGCAAACACACAGATGAAGCAAAACTCTCCACCCTTTTGCCAGACCTCCCCCCATCTCCCCTCCCCCAGGCCCTGGCAGCCACCATTCTCTGAGTTTTGTTTCAGATTCCAGATACGTGAGATCATGCTGTTTGCCCCTCTGGGTCTCATGTGACTTATTTCACTGGCCGTGATGTCCTCCAGGTTCATCCACGTTGTCACAGACAGCAGGGCGCCCTTCTCTTTTAAGCCTACCTCCACACGCTGTGTTTTCCTCATCCATCCAGCCATCTCACGTTTGCTGTGGCGTTACTCACGGCCACCGGGAAGTGCAGAGAACCAAGTGCAGGTCCCCCGTTGCCTTGGCTTCTCTCCTCCAGCCCGCCCCCCTTTCTGCACCCGCCCCCGGGGTTTCTGGGCACTGCTGTTGCAGTCTGGCCTCCCCCACTCCAGTGGGGCTCCTGAGAGTTCTCCCTGCCGCTCACCCGGGCCTGGGGACGCATATCGCCTCTGGCTCATATCACTTTGTGGCCCCCATGGTCTTGGTCTGGGAGGGGAGCCTTCCCTGAATACCTGGCTGGGTCAGGCTCTGGTGATGCAGGCTGGTGGGGGCAGTCACTGGACCAGCCCCGGATCTGGGGGCTCAAGGTTGTTGTCCCTCCCATCTGGCCGTCACCCTGCCCTGTGTTAACCTGAGCAGCAGACCCTTTTCCAAACAAATGCACCCCTCAGAGCAGAGGGACTGGAACCCTCCAGGGTGGAGGCGGGGACACCTAACCAGAAAACTCGCCATTGCCAGCCTGAAGTCCTTTGGCTCAGGTTAGATTCCTTCCAAATGGCCTGTCAAGTCGGACTTTCAATCACTGCAGGGCAGCCAAGCTCAACTCATATCTCACCGAGCTGTTCGATAATGGCACTGCCATCCTGCCAACCCGCCCCCACGAGCCAGGCAGCAGGAGCCCTGCAGAGTAAGGGGTGGCCAGCAGGCCTGGAGGCGCAGAGCCGGGCATGAGACAGGGGCAGCCGGTGGGCTCGGGGAACGCGCCCATGTACAAGCTGCAGCCTCTAAGTGGTGACTCCGAAGGCCTGTCGGGTCCTTCAGCGGCTCACTGCTGCTCTTTGCTTTCTCACCCCCTTCTCGTGGGCATCGTCACACTGAACAGCCCCCATCCCCACCCCAGATGCAGGCCAGCCCCACGGGGGCCTTGAGGAGCCGAGGGTCCTCGGTCACTCCCTGTCTGCGGCATGGCTCTGCCCTGTGGTTGAATAAACGCTGGGTGCACGGTGTTAGTCCAGGCTGCAGGCAGATGTTGCGTTCTGCAAGCGGAATGGTGGGGTCTGCTGCGGCTGCTGCTTCAGATTCAGGAGGATTAGCCAATGTTTTCACACGGGAATTCAACAGAGTCCTCCCCGGGCGTGAGCATAAATCAGTTTCCCCCAGTTGTTGTAAATCAGTTTCCCCCAGTTGTTGGTAAGCTTTTCATTTTAAGTTTCTGAAGTGGATTGTACACACAGAGGCACACAGAGCAGAGGCTTCACCTTACCGCAGGCTCACCAGTGACGCGTTCGCGTAATAGCGCCCAGGTCCAGACAGCAGTGTTGGTTCCGGACCAGAGTCCTCTGCCCTCCCCAGTCAACAGAAACTGATCAGAGGGCAGGCACGAAGTTCAGACAAGGCTTTACTGGGGACCGGCTGCAGTGGAAGTAAGAACAAGTAACAGGTGTCTTTGAAACAACTTAGTACATTGTTATTATTACTAATTTCTTTGGTTACATTGCTCAGGTTTTTCTTGCTCACTCTTTTCTTTATTTGAATTTTGAGACTTGTTTTTCTACGAGTGGCTACCTTAAGGTTTAACCCACATATTTATGCCCTATTTTTCTGCCAGCATTAATACTATATCAACAACTGAGATGTTAGCCTGTTTAATTTTCTTCTACTTCCAACTCTCACATTATGTTTGAATAATGTGATCCTCTCGATCTTTACTTTGTGAATGTATTTTATTCGTTATGTGTTTTGCAGTAATTATTTTGACGTTTTCATTCTACTCCATGAGCATGTTCATGATCTAGACATTCATGTGTGATTTCTGGTTTGGGTCCCTGCTGTCTTGCTTTTTGTACCATATCTTCTCTTACCTGTAATCCTCATTTTCATCCATTTCTTGTTCGTCTCACCTGAGCAGCGTTTTCCAGGATGCTTTCCAAATCCTGGCGTCTGTGCACCTCTCTCTGAGTCACCTCACTGGCCCGAGAGAGCAGAGAACTCCGGGGTCACTCCTCTAAAGACCAAGTTGCCGTCTGGCTGCCTAGTTGCATTTGGAGCCCTGGGTGAGAGCTGAGATGCGGACTCTTCCTGCCGTGTGGGTAGCCACGGAGGGTACCCCAACCTTCTTCGCAATTCCTGGACTGTGAGCTCTTCAAGGCTGCCTTCCCTGCACCTCGGCCAGCCCTGGTGCCAGTCAGGGGCCAGCGGCCACCTGCCGTCTCTGCTGACGTTGCGTGTTGTCCAGTGCTGGGCCCCGGGTGTGTGTCTTCCTCTCCCCTTTCCCTCCTCAGCCTGTGGTCCTTGCCAAACTTCTCTGCCCCCATGAGGCTCTCCTTTCTCTTCTCCTACCAGGTCTCTGGGAAGTAGAGAGATGAACCACTTGGGTCTCCTGAGCCGTGTTCTCTGTCCTTTCCTGCCTCCTCCTGCTCAGGGCTGTGGGCACAGGCTGGGGTTGGGGTGAGGGTGGTTCTGGTTCACTGGTCAAGGCCAGAATCACGGCTCCCTCCCCACAAGGCTGTCCAGGGCCCCTTTATCCGCTGCTGAGATCTGGCTCCCGTACAGCTCTCGAGGCCATTAGAAACATCTCTGCAGCTCAGAATCCTGATTGTGGACAGAGTGACCTTGCTCTTGTGATGGTTCCAGCCCCATAAATTAGAGGCTGTGGTAGGAGTCCTGTGTAGTAACCTGTGACTGTCTGATGAAGCTGTCCCCAAGAAGCACGCAAAGAAATGACCTCAGAGTATTAGAGTCAGGAGAGGGGGAGGGGCAGTTAAAGAAGAGGAGCCTCAATCACAAATGGTCCTCTTACAATGAGTGTTACCTGATGAGTCCATAAACCCAGCCAGGATATCCCATTCTACATACTTATGAGAAAAGTGATGAAGTCTGGTAATGGTGAAATAGCTTGTATTAGACTCACTTTCCTTAAGAAAGTGATGATAAACTTTGAACGAATAAGCACACAGAACACCCATGTGTTTCAAGCATTGAAGCACAACCTCAAGTAGATAGAAACTGCAGATACTCAGGCTGAGGGCGCCCTCCAGTCTCCACCATGCAGGACACGTGCAACTCGAGCAAATGCTGTGTACTCGGCTTGGAGAGTCAGAAGGTGGCGTTTGGGCCCCGAGAGCTGTTGGAAACGAAGGAGGGAAGTCTAAGAATATAGGGAGCCACAGATGGGGTGGCCCCAAATCTTATATGAACCTCCCTTGATCCTTGATGATACATGGAGGATACGTGAAGGAGTTTGGTGGGAAGTCACAGATGGGAGAGTAGAGCAGAAAATTTCACTGCTGCCCACTCCACAAGAGTCGGAATTTAGAGCAGAAAGCCTGCCCAGTTACAGGGGCCTGGGAAAAACCTTACACTTTCCACTGGAATCCCAGAACGGTCACAACCAAGGAGCAAAGACTATGTCCCAGGACTAAGAATTTTCCCTAAAACTAACGCCAAAATACATTTATCCTAAGAATTTAAATGAAGTCTCCCCAAGTTCAAGGTGACTATCTAGTAAATTACATTTTTATTAGAATTAAAATAATCTTCAGAGAAAGATAATAGATCCCAGAGTCTGAACAACACATCGTCAATATTATCCACTAAACAACAAAAGCTACTAGACATGCGAAGAAACAAGAAAGTACGAGCTACGAACAAAAGGCAAGCAATTAATATAAGTATACCCAATTTGCACTAAATCTTGAAATTAGCAGAAAAGCACTTAATATTGTCATTAACACATTGTTGATTATATTATATTAACACCATAGCTGTTAGTTTCTGCAAAAATTCCCCAGTCAATAATGTGTTATTGTTCAAGGCATTATGTGAAAATTGGTCAAAATGAATGAATAGATGGAAGAAAGTTCAACAGAAAAAGGAGACTATAAAAACAACCAAATAGATATTTTAATACTAAGATGTAATGTCTAAGATGAAAAAGTTACTGGATAGGCTTAACAAAGGATTGGAGTTGTAAGAAGAAAGCTATGCAAACCTGAAGGCAGCTACTTAAATGACCAAATTTATAGAAAGAGAGAGAAAAATAAAATAATAGTGCTTCAGAGACCTGTGGGATGTCATCAAGCAGTCTAAAAGACTTGTAGTGGGAGTTACAAAAGCAAAGAAAATAGGGAATGGGATGGACAAAATATATGAAAAAAAAAAAAAAACCCAACAAATTTGGTAAAAAACACAGATGTACAGATTCAAAATCAGTGAGGTTTAAACTGGATAAATGCAAAGAAAACAACCCCTAGGCACAGCACAGTCAAATTGCTGAAAGCTAATGATAAGGAGAGACTCCTGAATGCAGTCAGAGCAAAAAGTTCACGCAGTCAGGAGAGACACAAACAATGCCTGACTTCTTATCAGAAACAATGGATGCCAGAAGACAATGGAACCAAATATATGAACTATTGAATGAAAAACCGTCAACCCCAAATTCCCTACCCATCAAATTAAGAGACAAGAACAATTCCTTCAAAGACCTAATTTACCCACTCTGACACTTAGATGACAAATATATATATATATATATATATAATATATATGAATAGCCCTACATATATCAAGTGACAGAATGTGGTCCACTGGAGAAGGGAATGGCAAACCACTTCAGTATTCTTGTCTTGAGAACCTCATGAACAGTATGAAAAGGCAAAATGATAGGATACTGAAAGAGGAACTCCCCAGGTCAGTAGGTGCCCAATATGCTACTAGAGATCAGTGGAGAAATAACGCCAGAAAGAATGAAGGGATGGAGCCAAAGCAAAAACAATACCCAACTGTGGATGTGACTGGTGATGGAAGTAAAGTTTGATGCTGTAAAGAGCAATATTGCTTAGGAACCTGGAATGTCAGGTCCATGAATCAAGGCAAATTGGAAGTGGTCAAACGAGAGACGGCAAGAGTGAATGTCGACATTCTAGGAATCAGCGAACTAAAATGGACTGGAATGGGTGAATTTAACTCAGATGACCATTATATCTACTTAGAATCCCTTAGAAGAAATGGAGTAGCCATCATGGTCAACAAATGAGCCTGAAATGCAGCACTTGGATGCAATCTCAAAAACAACAGAATGATCTCTGTTTGTTTCCAAGGCAAACCATTCAGTATCACAGTAATCCAAGTCTATGCCCCAACCAGTAATGCTGAAGAAGCTGAAGTTGACGGTTCTATGAGGACTTACAACTTTTAGAACTAACACCCCCAAAAGATGTCCTTTTCATTATAGGGGACTGGAATGCAAAAGTAGGAAGTCAAGAAACACCTGGAGTAACAGGCACATTTGGCCTTGGAATACAGAATGAGCAGGGCAAAGGCTAATAGAGTTTTGCCAAGAGAATGCACTGGTCATAGCAAACACCCTCTTCCAACAACACAAGAGAAGACTTACACATGGACATCACCAGATGGTCAACACTGAAATCAGATTGATCATATTCTTTGCAGCCAAAGATGGAAAAGCTCTATACAGTCAACAAAAACAAGACTGGGAGCTGACTGTGGCTCAGATCATGAGCTCCTTATTGCCAAATTCAGACTGATATTGAAGAAAGTGGGGAAAACCACTAGACCATTCAGGTACAACCTAAATCAAATCCCTTATGATTATACAGTGGAAGTGAGAAATAGATTTAAGGGACTAGATCTGATAGACAGAGTGCCTGATGAACTATGGATGGAGGTTTGTGACATTGTACAGGAGACAGGGATCAAGAGCATCCCCATGGAAAAGAAATACAAAAAAGCAAAATGGCTGTCTGGGGAGGCCTTACAAATAGCTGTGAAAAGAAGAGAAGCAAAAAGCAAAGGAGAAAAGGAAAGATATTCCCATTTGAATACAGAGTTCCAAAGAATAGCAAGGACAGATAAGAAAGCCTTCCTCAGTGATCAATGCAAAGAAATAGAGGAAAACAACAGAATGGGAAAGACTAGAGATCTCTTCAAGAAAATTAGAGATACCAAGGGAACACTTCATGCAAAGATGGGCTCAATAAAGGACAGAAATGGTATGGACCTAACAGAAGCAGAAGATATTAAGAAGAGGTGGCAAGAATACACAGAATAACTGTACAAAAAAGATTTTCATGATCCAGATAATCACGATGGTGTGATCACTCACCTAGGGCCGACATCCTGGAACGTGAAGTCAAGTGGGCCTTAGAAAGCATCACTACGAACAAAGCTAGTGGAGGTGATGGAATTCCAGTTGAGCTCTTCCAAATCCTGAAAGATGATGCTGTGAAAGTGCTGCATTCAATATGCCAGCAAATTTGGAAAACTCAGCAGTGGCCACAGGACTGGAAAAGGTCAATTTTCATTCCAATCCCAAAGAAAGGCCATGCCAAAGAATGCTCAAACTACCACACAATTGCATTCATCTCACACACTAGTAAAGAAATGCTCAAAATTCTCCAAGCCAGGCTTTAGCAATACGTGAACCGTGAACTTTCAGATGTTCAAGCTGGTTTTAGAAAAGGCAGAGGAACCAGAGATCAAATTGCCAACATCCACTGGCTCATTGAAAGAGCAAGAGAGTTCCAGAAAAACATCTCTTTCTGCTTTATTGACTATGCCGAATACTTTAACTGGGTGGATCACAATAAATTATGGAAAATTCCTGAAAGAGATGGGAATACCAGACCACCTGATCTGCTTCTTGAGAAACCTGTATGCAGGTCAGGAAGCAACAGTTAGAACTGGACATGGAACAACAGACCAGTTCCAAATAGGAAAAGGAGTATGTAAAGGCTGTATATTGAAACCTGCTTATTTAACTTATATGCAGAGTGCATCATGAGAAACGCTGGGCTGGAAGAAGCACAAGCTGGAATCAAGATTGCCAGGAGAAATATCAGTAACCTCGGATATGCAGATGATACCACCCTTATGGCAGAAAGTGAAGAAGAACTAAAAAGCCTCTTGATGAAAGTGAAAGAGGAGAGTGAAAAAGTTGGTGTAAAGCTCAACATTCATAAAACTAACTTCAGAGCATCCAGTCCCATCACTTCATGGGAAATAGATGGGGAAACAGGGAAAACAGTGTCAGACTTTATTTTGGGGGGCTCCAAAGTCACTGCAGATGGTAACTGCAGCCATGAAATTAAAAGACGCTTACTCCTTGGAAGGAAAGTTATGACCAACCTAGACAGCCTATTCAAAAGCAGAGACATTACTTGGCCAACAAAGGTCCGTCTAGTCAAGGCTATGGTTTTTCCAGTGGTCATGTATGGATGTGAGAGTTGGACTAAGAAGAAAGCTGACCACTGAAGAATTGATGCTTTTGAACTGTGGTGTTTGAGAAGACTCTTGAGAGTCTCTTGGACTGCAAAGAGTACCACCCAGTCCATCCTAAAGGAGATCAGTCCTGGGTGTTCATTGGAAGGACAGCTGAAACTCCAATACTTTGGTCACCTGATGCGAAGAGCTGACTCATTTGAAAAGATCCCGATGCTGGGAAAGATTGAGGGCCTGAGGAGAAGGGGATGACAGAGGATGAGACGGTTGGATGTCATCACTGACTCAATGGACATGAGTTTGTGTAAACTCCAAGAGTTGGTGATGGACAGGGAGGCCTGGCATGTTCATGGGATCGCAAAGAGTCAGACACGAGTGAGTGACTGAACTGAACTGAACTGATATGTATCAAAGAAATTGAATTTATCATTAAAAACATTTCTACAAAGAAATGTTTGTAGAAACAAACAAAGAAACATCTACAGGCCCAGATGACTTTATTGTTAAATTTTACCTAATATTAAAGAAAAAATAATATCAATTTTACACAAACTCAGAAAATTGAGAAGGATGGAACACATTTAAAATTATCTTATGAGGCCAGGAAGATCCTAACACCAAACATGAGAATGATCTTACAAGAAGCGACGTTTACAGACCCATATCCTCCAGAACACAAATGCACAGTTACTTTTTAAAAATTACAACATCAAGTGCAGGGACATATAAAGAGAACAATGTGTTAGGACGAAAGAGGTTTATCACAGGAATGCAAGGTCAATTCACCATTCGCAACCAATCAGTGCAACTCAGCACATTAACAGATAAAAGGAAAAAATATATTTATCTTAATAGATGCAGAAAAAGCATTTGAGAACACTCAAATCCTCGTATGATAAAAATTTTCAGAATCTAGTAGTGGGAGGGAAAGTCTTCAATCTGATAAAAGCCATCTACGGAAACTTGCAACTCCACTACAAATTCTAACTCTGTTAGTAACTTCCGTACTAATAGTGAAATAGTGAGTGGTTCACCCTGACATCAGGAATAGTTAAAAAATGTATGTTTCACCACTTCTGTAGCATTGTCCTGTGGGTCCTGGACAGCACTGGAGGGCAGTCAAGGACATAACAGTCATGAATATTGGCACGAAGGAAGTAAAACTGTCTCTATTCACAAACATCACCATTGTTTATGTGGGAAATCCTAAAAAAATTAACCACAAAAAAACCCTAATCTAGATATAAATAAATTTGGGAAGTTCATAGGATACAAAGCCAACATGAATAATCCATTGTATTTTCATATACTAGCAACACATTCTTAGAAAAATAAAATTTAAAACTCTCACTACGATAGTAGTGTCAATATAAAACACAGAGGAATAAATTTAAGTACATTAAAATCTGTCTGTTAAAGACTATAAAACACAGCTGAGAGAAATTGAGGATGTAAATAAGTTTAGACACACACCCTGTTTAGGGATTGTAAGACATGCAATTGTTAAAATGTTAATTCTCTCCAAATTGATCCCTTCCCAATCAAAACCAGGAGTCATTTATAGAAGCTGACTCAATTCTGAAAGGAACATGAAAATGCAAAGAATCCCACACAGCCATGTACTCTGGAAAGATAACAAAGTTCCAGGATTCACACTACTTACTTTCTAGACTAAGAGTACAGGGGCAGGAATTGGGAGGGTGAGAATTTGGTGTAAGTACAGACGTTTACATCAACAGAACAGAGCAATCATATATGAAATTAATTTTTTAAATTGAGATGAAATCCACATAACATAAGAGAGGCCATTTTCCTACAGTTAAATGACATTTACGACTGAAGCGACTTAGCAGCAGCAGCAGCGCTTTATAATGTCGGGAAACTACTGCGGTTAATTGATTTTCTAGGAGGTGCTGAGGCGCTTCAATCAGGAAAGGAGACGTTTCTCCACAAATGATTGAAACAAGTAGATAAACAGATGGAGAAAAAAATCAATGCCAACCCACCCCTCCCACTGCACAAAAAGCTCTGAGCTGCACCACAGACCCATGCACTGCATATAAAACTTAACCTGGAAAACTAGTAAAAGGAAACAGAGGAGATGAATTTCTTAGGGAGGACACAAAAGGCAATAAAGCCAAAGGAAGAACTGACCAATTAGTCTTCATTAAAATGATAAGCATCTGCTCATAAAAAGACACTGCTGGAGATGCATTCTACAGACTGGAAGAAAAGATTCACTCCATACACCCAGCAAAGGACTTTCGTCTTAAACATCGAATGGGTCCTACTAGTCAGTAATAAAAATCGGCACCAGTAGACATCATTAGTCAGTAGGGACAGGTAATGAAAACCACAAGGAGATGGCAGTTCCCTTGCACCGGGTGGCTGGAGTTACAGACCACAGACACCACCTACCAGGTGGGGATGGGAGCAGCTGGACCTCTCCAGTACTGCTGGGGGGACTGCAGAACTGCACAGTCACTCTAGAAAACTGCTTGGCCATTTCTTATCAAATTAAACATACATCTGGTTTATGACCCAGAAATTCCATTTACTCAAGAGGAATGAAAACACATGTCCATAAAAAAGACTATAAAAGAACATTCATAGTGGCTTTGTTGATAATAGCTAAAAACTGCAAAGAAAAACAAAACCTCGAATACCCTTCAACAGAAAATTGGACAGAAAGTCAGTGCTATAGTCACACAGAGGAATATTACTTGGCAATGAACATGGAGTATGTGTTCAAAACTTAAGAGAAAGATCAGATCAGATCAGTCGCTCAGTCGTGTCTGACTCTTTTCGACCCCATGAATCGCAGCACACCAGGCCTTCCTGTCCATCACCAACTCCCAGAGTTCACTGAGACTCAACGTCCATCGAGTCAGTGATGCCATCCAGCCATCTCATCCTCTGTCGTCCCCTTCTCCTCCTGCCTCCAATCCCTCCCAGCATCAGAATCTTTTCCAATGAGTCAACTCTTCGCATGAGGTGGCCAAAGTACTGGAGTTTCAGCTTTAGCATCATTCCTTCCAAAGAAATTCCAGGACTGATCTCCTTCAGAATGGACTGGTTGGATCTCCTTGCTGTCCAAGGGACTCTCAAGAGTCTTCTCCAACACCACAGTTCAAAAGCATCAATTGTTCAGTGCTCAGCCTTCTTCACAGTCCAACTCTCACATCCATACATGACCACAGGAAAAACCATAGCCTTGACTAGACGAACCTTTGTTGGCAAAGTAATGTCTCTGCTTTTGAATATGCTATCCAGGTTGGTCATAACTTTCCTTCCAAGGAGTAAGCATCTTTTAATTTCATGGCTGCAGTCACCATCTGTAGTGATTTTGGAGACCAGAAAAATAAAGTCTGACACTGTTTCCACTGTTTCCCCATCTATTTCCCATGAAGTGGTAAGAGAAAGAAGAAGGATACAAAATATTGCCTTCTGCATAATGCGATGTACGTTAGGTTCAAGAAAAGGCAAAACTAATGAGTGGTTACAGAAATCCACAGGGGCTGTCTGTGGGGGTGGGGCCTGAGGGAACTTTCTGGAGCCTTGTCTTGAATGTGGTGGTGGTCATGGGGTATGTCCAGTTACTGGCTCATCAGATTGTGCTCTGAACATGCGTGCATTATGCCCTGTGTAGAAGTTACTTCCAGAAAAGTGAGGAAGATGAGGTCACCGTGTATCTCTGGTGTCCTGCAACGTCAACCGGTCTCTCCACGGTGTATGGAGGGTGCTTGCCGTGCCAGGACCTGGCCCGTCAGCTTCCTCCTGGGCGCCAGCTTCAGAGGCTGGCGAGCGCGCCCACGTCTGTGTTTGGCACACTGCATGTCGCCAGCCCCAGGACGGCTTTGGGGCCTGGCATGTGAGCTGCCTTTCCCAGGGTCACGTTCATGGGGGCGGAAGATAGCCCAGACTGCACGGCCGGCTTTCTATTTATGGAAGTCTCGAATGGGCACCTGATGTGAAGTGCCCTTTTCCTGTCTGCGACCTGATTCAGAAGGTGGAAGTTGCGGACCACTGAGGGTCACCCCTCCCCGTGGACCCGCGCAGGAGGGGCCTGCAGCCAAGCCCCGGGTCGGGCTTTGTCAGATGAGCAGACAGAACCCTTGCTGCAGAGCCCTCTGTAGGACCACGGCCACCCCCGTGGGTCTCCAGGGGGCATTCTCAGCTGCAGCCTTGGGACCGGCCAGGACAGTCCAGGCAGGAGGTGGCAGCCAAGGGCCAGCAGCCCTCAGAGACCTCAGTGGGGTCATCTGGTCACCTGGGGTCATGGAGGGCCGCCGGGTGGCGTCCTCCACCCTGCCTGGTGTCCCGGTGGGCCATGGGGACAGGGCCATGTCATCTGAGGAGGGCGGCTGGCTGGCGCCTGGGGCTGTTTGGCTTCCAGCAGGCTCGCCCAGCGCCTGCAGAGGGCTCCTGCTGGTCGCAGAAGGCCGCAGAGCAAGAGGTGGGCCCAGGAGGGCGTCCTCCAGGTTCTCATTTCTGCGCTGACGTTTGTCACCTGCCCAGGGCTGGGAACAGCTGGGGTGGCCTTGGGAGGCCCCCCAAATAATACTGGGTGACAGTGCCTGAGGAAGCAAGGACCCTACATGGGCCCCACATGAAAAACATCTCAGGTCAAGAGGCTGGCTGGCAGGGGTCCTGGGGACTTTCTAGGGGCTGTTGACTCAGGCGCCTGGGCTCCCAGGGTGGGGGAAGGGGCTCCCCTGGGGGGAGGGCGTGGAGCCGAGGGTACAAAGCTGCCTCTGTGGCCGTGCCCGTGGGCGGCAGAGATAAGTCACAGCGGCTGCCTGTGTTGTGTCGTCAGAGAGCAAAAATAGACCGCAGGCTCTGCGTCCCAGCAGGGCCCTGCACGGGCCTGGGCCAGGTTGCTGCCTGCCCTTGGCTTGGAGACGGCCGATGCTGACCGTGTGGCTCAGAGCGCGAGCCGGCCAGCCCCCTACCTCTGCCGCCTGAGACTCTGTTTCATCAGGAGAGAAAAGGCTGGCCCGGCAAGTGGTTGCTGGGCCCCACGCCCCCCGCTGGTCCTCCTGGGGTCTCAGGCTGTGAGAGCTGTGGGGACTTTGCAGAGCAGGCCCCCCACGGGTGCTGGGCAGTGGGGCCCTGGGACTGAGGGTCCAGGGCTGCAGGCTCAGGCTCAGGCTGACCTGGGCTGATGCCGGCCAGCACTCAGCCGGCCCTGGAGGTGACTTTGGGCACCAGCCGGGGGCAGTGGCAAAGGCTTGGCTCCTGCAACAGGGCAGGTGTCCAATCGCAGGAGCAGCCCGGACTCCGCTGGGCTGGCCTCTGCCCCATCCCTTCTTGCCCAGGCTGTCTGAGTTATTCAGTCTCCCGGCCGGTGGCCTTCCCCGCCCCCAACCTCCAGGCCGCCGCACACACACCGCAGGCTCACGCTGTCCCCGACTGACCCAGAATCTCCCACTGAGCTCAGGACACAGGACGACCCGCATCTCTTGCTGCTGCCCAGGCCTGTCTGGCTCGGCCTGTGAGTACCGGCCAAGGATGGGAGCGAGCCACGCGGGCCACATCTGGCCCTCCAGCTCCGTCTGGTCCCCAAAGCCAGGAGGCAATGGGAGTTTCTCCTAGGCCGTGACCGCAGCTGGGTGCTCGGGGCTGGACCTGGAAGTGTCCATGGAGGACACCCGAGAGGCCGCCTGACATTGGCTGGTGAGGGCCCCGGTTCAGTGCCCAGAGCGCCCAGCTCGGGGCACCACTCTCTCCAGGCCATGGGCCACCACCAGGCCTTGGAGGGGCACCCGGGGGTTCTGAGGCTCCTCCCCCATGGAAGGAAAGGAGAGGGAGTGTGGGTGCAGGGCCTGAAAGCAGGGTGCTCACGGTCTGTGAGGGGAGCCGGTTGAAGGCCCGGGGAGCTTAGCTGGGAGCTGCTGGAGGCTTCCTTCTGGGACCGGCCATAGCAGGAGTGCTTCACTAAGAGACGTGTAAGTGGTGCGTGTGTGTGCATGTGTGAGCGTGTAAGGGACAAACAGTCTCAGTTGGTGTGAGCAGCCCTAGTTCCTGAGTTCAAAGGGAGACATTCCAGTGCGGGGGAGTTCTTCTGGAAGGCTTCCCGGAAGAGGCGGCCCAGGCAGGGAGGAGCCGAGATGGGGATTCAACCAAGGTGGAGGTGTCGTGATGCATCCCCCAAGACTCAGGACCCCAGCAGAGTTAGGGGCTGGGGGACACTGGTGGGCTGAGGTGGGGATCCTTTCCCAGCAGGAAACAGAGGAACAGATGGATGGACTGAGCCACGTGCCAGGGGCTGGGTCCAGGGGAGCTCTGGGACCCCAGAAGTTCAAAATACCAGTGAAACAGGAGGCTCTGTGTCTCAGCACTGTCCCCCACCCACAGGCGGGGCTGCTCTGTGCTCCTCACCCTGGACAGTCTGTGGGGATGGTCAGCGGCAGGTGGTCAGCTTGGAGGAGTGTTTCTGGGAGGAGGCAGTGGGCTCCCTCCTGGCTTCCCCAGGGCCTCCTTCCAGGAGGGCAGCTGGAGTTTAAGGGGTTCCTGGGTTCTAGGCGGGCCTCTGTTGGGTGGGATGGAAGGTGGAGAGGGAGTACACTAGGCTTCCTGGCCAAGGGGTGGTCAGGAGGAGCCAGCTGGACTCTCTGGTGGAGGGACGAGGAGACAGACCAGCTCCCTCCCAGGGCCACCACTCTGCGGCCATCCAGTCCCCTGGGCCGAAGGGAATGGGGCTTCAGCCCTGTGCGGCAGCCAGTGGGGCGATGGCTGGACTGGGGTTTGCGGGCAGGCTGGTCTGGATTTCAGACTCTAGTCCCAGGTGGAAGCCTGGTCACCCCAACAGTCACCTGGACAGGCTCGCTTGGCCGGGGTCTGGGGTGAGGCTGGCAGGGGCCCTGGTGCAGGACAGGGACACACAGGTGCTGGGCTCTGTCAGCTGGTGAGGGGGCTATCCCACCCACCGCTGAATCTCCCAGAGGAGCCTGATGCAGAGACAGGCATGGGGGCCGGGGCCCCCAGAATGCTGCTTCTCCGTCATCCCGGGCCTGGAAATGAATGTAGGTTCCAGTGAACACAGGGGCTCTGACTGATCAGAAGCACCCCAGCCCCACCCCAGTGAGCACATCCTCCTGGTTTTGCCCACTGCCCCTCCCCCACCTTAGTCTGTTTACGGCCCATTTATTTCCTGCAGCACATTTCAGAGGTGGATGTAAAGAAAACTCTGATCTTTTAAAATAGATTTCACAGGGGAGTGGAGAAACAGGAGGGGAGGGGTGAGTTTAATGTGCTTTGGCTTCTAAAATAGGTCAGCATGAGCCTTGGGTGTCCACGGGGGCTGGCCACGTCACCAACCCCCAGGACAGCCACTGCCCCTCAGCCCACACGCTATTCCCAGGCTGGCTTTCAGATCTGAGGGCTGCGTGGTCGAGTGGTATTTGTGGTTGGGTGTGTGTGTGTGGTGGGGCGAGAAGCGTGAGACAGAGCTGGATGGATGCGGGAACCCAGTCAGCCTGGGACCAGTGTTGGCACATCAGGCAGCAGGGCGGGCGCTGCCCTGAAAGGCTGCCCTGGTGTGGATGGAGATGGCCAGGCAGGGTCTGCTCAGCATCTTAGGCCTGACCCCCTGTGCCAAGGTAGCTGGGCTGACCCTTGCACACATGCAGCAGTTCCCTGGACCTGAGGGCCTCCTGAAGAGAATGTCCAGTGGAGGCTGTGGCCTGTTCCCAGGCTCAGTCCACGCAGACCGACTTAAACCACGCTGCCCCGTGGAGTCATCCGGGGCAGTGGTCAGGCCCGAGCACCGTGGCAGTGCCTCGTGGGGAATCACGTTCAGGCAGATGAATCTTCCTTCTGGAAGGTGTGTCCACCTGTTGTGGTCTCCGGCCACGACCTGCTCCCTGTAGCCCCGGGACCCCAAGCGGACACTGCAGGGCATGGTGCAGCCCTCCCAAGCACCAGTGCCCTGGCAGAGGGGGCATCGAGGCCGGGGGACTTCCCTTCACTGTGCTGTCCACCACTAGGTGGCCAGAGAGCCAGCTACCTGCTCCGAGTCTGGCTTATGTGAGAGGCTGGTGGCCTGGTGGTCAGGCCCCCCTTGTATGCAAGCCTGCTCAAAGAAACAGGGTGGGATGGGGAGGGAGATGGGAGGGAGGTCCAAGAGGGAGGGGGCATGTGTACCTCTGGCTGATTCATGTTGATGCTTGACAGAAACCAACACTGTAAAGCAATTATCCTTCAATTAAAAATAGATAAATTTAAAATGCAAAGAAACCTAACTTCTAAACATAGAGATTAAAATACTAATATTTTTAAAGAAAAAAAGAGAAAGAAATAGGATGCCTGACTGGAGTACAGAATTGGGATGCATGAGGGGTGGCTGACTTCAGGCATGGCTGGATCCAGGATGTTGGACAAGGCTACTGGAACCACCCCACTCTCCCTCCCTGCTCTGTTTTCCTTGTGAGGCATTATTCTCAGGTAGACTGTTTCTCCAGCTGAACAAAGATGGCCATTATAACGCCAGGCATAAAATAACTTTTTTCAATAAAATTCTAACCCCCCTACAGGACTCAGGTTGGTGGCCTGGATCATGTGACCATCGCTGTCTACTCAGGGTCTCAGAGGCTGGGTGACGCTGATTGGCTGACCTGGGTCATGTGACCATCCCTAGCTAGTCAGGGTCTCAGAGACTGGGTGATGCTGATTGGCTAGCCTGGGTCATGTGCTTATCCCTAGCTAGTCAGGGTCTCAGAGGTTGGGTGATGCAGATTGGCTGGCCTAGGTCATGTGACCATCCCTAGCTAGTCAGGGTCTCAGGGGCTGGGTGATGCTGATTGGTTGGCCTGGGTCATGTGCCCATCCCTAGCTAGTCAGGGTCTCAGAGGCTGGGTGATGCTGATTGGCTGGGCTGGGTCATGTGTGCAGTGTCACACTTACACTCCCATCAGAATCACTGGACTGGGGAGAGGATCATTTTCAGAGGAAATCTGGGGAACAAACGGTGGTCCTGCAGACCCCACACATGCCTCCTACATGTGATCATTCCAGGGGTGGCCAGTGAGGGCTCCCATGTAGAAGTATTTACAAGGGTAAAAGCCTGCTCAGAGGCCTTGGGGCTCCACCTGCCAGCCTCTTCCTTTGGAGCAAAACACTGTGGCTGCCAGGACCTGCGTCTCAGAAAACCCCAGGAAACTTCAAAGGGGCCTGTCCACCTCACTGGCTTTGATCTCAGAAGGGGACTTGCTAAGAAGCATGATCAAAAGGAAAATGGACGGTTCCAGGTATGCGCAGACACCCGCTCTGGGAGGAACCAAGGCTCTTTCATCCAGGCTGCAGGAGTCGCCGTCTAAAGAGACTTAAAATAGCCTTAAAAACATTTTTCTTTTTCTGTTAGAAATGAGCAACAAAACATGCTCCTGTCTTGCTCACCTGGACGTCGTAAGGACGAGAAGTGGAGGCTGTCATGGAGCCAGGCTGGGGTCTTTGGATACAAGAATACTATGAGGATGGTGCTGACCCTAGGGCATCAGGACCACAGGTGCCGTGTGTCTTTGCAAGCTGCTGCCCCTCTCTGGGCCCCAGTTTGAGCTTTTATAATAATAACTGCCCTCACTCTCTCCTACTGCACAGTCACATCACATGCCATGGCATTCTGGGCCAGATGGTCTTGGCAGATCCTTTCCAGATCAATATTTTATGGATCTAAGTTCCAGGAGCAAGATGATCAGTCAGATGAGACAGAATTCACACTTTAAAATCATTTCTAAAAGCCAGCTGTCCAGATTCCAGATTCTGGTATGGGAGCAAAGAAAAGGATGCTTCTTGAACAGGGAAAAAAACAGGCATGAGCCCCAGTGAGGATGGCAGGTGGGTTGCTGGGTCTTGAGTGACCTCAGCAGGCTTTCCTGGTGCCTTAGACGGTAAAGAATCCGCCTGCAGTATGGGAGACTTGGGTTTGATCCGTGGGTTGGGAAGATTCCCCTGGAGGAGAGCATGGCTACCCACTCCAGTATTCTTGCCTGGACTCCATGGACAGAGGAACCTGGTGGGCTATGGTCTATGAGCTCGCAAAGTGTCAGACACGACTGAGTGACTTTCACTTTCACTTTGGCGAGTGGTTACCAGGTGGGAAGAGAGAAGGGGCAGCAAACACAGTTCCTTCCTTTAAGGCTCCTGACCTTGAGGACTGAGGGAGGGGCGAAGACATTCGTGGGGAATGCAGGTTGGGGGGCAGCACTGAGAACGGTACCCCTGGGGCAGTGGAAACGCCAAGGGCCGGGGAGCCGGGAGAGACTGGGGTGAGGGCATGGGATGAGGCTGTGACTGATGGTGGGGGTGGCCTTGTCGGGGAGCACAGACCCTCTTCTGCTGCCTGAGGTGAGGAGGGTAATGCAGGCGCAGCTGGGCCTTGATTGTCTCGGCAAGTGGGAATTGAGATGTGCGTGAGAAGGGGAGGCATGGTGGGTTTCTCAGCACAGCTGAGGGCCCGGCCCTGGAGGGACAGCGGGTCTGCCGGTTCCAGGACATGCAGGGCATGGAGACGGGGTGAGGAAGCAGACCTGCCACTTATGGGGCCTGGGCCTGGGAGGGGCTGGCGTGCCCCTGGCAGGTGGAGACTGGCCGCTGGGAGTTGGGGTCGAGGACCACACAGGCCCTCTGAAGCTGAGCATGCTCCCTCCAGGTGCTCCCCAAACATGCCTCTGGGGGTCTGCCTGACGTCCAGGGGCTAAGACCTCGCCTTCCTATGCAGGGGGTATGGGTTCCACTCCCGGTCGGGGAGCTGAGATCCCACATGCCTGGGGGCCAGAAAACGAGAACATTAACAACAGTGGTAATATTGTAGCAAATTCAATTAAGACCTTAAAAAAACAAAACAAAGCCCCCATACTTCAGTTTCCAAGTCATCCTCACAGTGGGAATGCTGCAGTCTTCCCACAACAGGGCGGCTCACTCTCCAGGAGGTGACAGAGTTGGAAGCAACCTCCTCACTCCTTCTAGAGGGTACATGACTGCCCCGGGCCCCTCTTTCAGAATGTGCTGTTAATCACTCTGGACTTAGGAGTCTGAATTCAGGGGAACATTTACTAGCGTGTGGGAGAAACACAGGTTGGAATAAAAGGAGAAATTAGATTTCCTTTGCAGTTTGGAGGGTAAGCTCGGTAATCACCAAGAGACAATGAGAAAAGCTGACCTCATCAGGAGGAGCTGGTGTGGGGCAGAAAATTAGATCAGATACAGTTATGGGGCGATCAGAACACAGATTTCATTCTCCTTGCCTTTCATCACGGAGGGGAAAGCACTCAAAGGGCTTTAAATTAAAATCAATTCCTGTTAAGTCTTCGGCTAATTTGTTTTGCGATCTCTTTCAGCCTGGATGGAGGTGCAGGAAAGAGAGGCCGTCTTAGTTCGTGACCTGGACATGTCCTTGGAAGCACCCTTGTCCCACCTCCCTCCTTAGTGTGTGTGTGTATTGGGGGGGGGGAGGTGCGGCTTCACTGGGAAGGACCTGTCACCTCTGCCCAGGGAGGCCTGGACCCTTGCATGCCTTCCAGGCCCTGGTTGCATGGGCAGCGTCTGCTCCCACCCAGCTGATCCAAACTCTTCGTGTGAATTCTGCCTCTTAGTGGATGCCCACTAACAGACAGGTGACCCGTCTGGTCTGTCCAGCATCCTCTGAGGGAGCGTAAGGAAGCAGAAGCCCAGAGAAGGACAGCGACTTGAGGTGAGTAACATAGCTTAGGGGTGGAACCCCTGGGACCCGTGCAAGTGACCTTATTTGGTATTTGCAGATGCAGCTGATTCAAGGATCTCAAGATATAACTAGCCTGGATTAGGCGGGGCCCTGAATCCCGTGGCTGGTGTCCTTAGGAGAAAGGAGAGGGAGATTTGAGACAAGGGCCCACAGGGGAGGGGCCATGGGAGACTGGAGGGATGCAGCCATGTGCCAAGGAAACCAGGAGCTGCCAGACGCTGGAGAGGCAGGAAGGACCCTCCCCTAGAGCCTCCAGAGACAGTATGGCCTGCTGACATCTTGACTCCAACTCCAGCCTCCAGAACTGTCATTTAATCCCCCCAGCTTGTGGTCATTTGTTATGGCAGCCCCAGGTCACGGATGTAGGCCCTGTGACCATAGACTTGTTTCGATGGAGACAGCCAGTCTCAGGGCTCCTGACAGGCGCTGCCAATAGTAGGAACTTCCGCAGGCACCGATGGCTGTCCCAGGCGAGAGGGTAAGGTTGGCAGGTGTGTGCTGCTCCCTGACGGACACCTCCAACCTGTCAGGTGGCTCCTGCGTGGGTCCTTCGACGCCCCACCCCACCCCCGATGGCTGCTCACCTGTGTACAGGGGCCCCTCCTGGAACCAAATTCTGTTGCTGGAGAAGTGAAAGTGCAGGGAGCTCGGCGCTGGGCCCACTCACACCTGATCCTTGGCCGTGGCTGCCCCCGCGACTCCTGCCTCTGCTCCTGCTGAACCCAGTCTCCCTGTGACCTCAGGTCACCTCTGTCCATCAGCATCAGACCCGAGTGGGTCCCCACCTCGAGGCTCTGCAGCACGGCCCCAGTTCTCGCTTCCTCCCAGTGTCCATCTCATTCAGGGCTCATCCAGCCTGCCCCTCGCAGTGTCTCCCATCCAGGCCACCATGGGCGGGGCCAGACTCATGCACTTCCGTAGGTCCCTTGTGGACCCAAGCCCAGTTCTGGGGCGTGGGAATGAGGCACCGCCACAGGGCATGTCTGGGCACGGTGTGGGCCTGGGGTCAGAAGAAACTGTGGGGCCTCGGTCAAGACCACTGAGAATGCCCAGACGGTGATGGCAGCACGTCCACCGATAGGTCCTTCCAGGGGTGGTCAAGTGACCACACAGGAGGCGAGCCGTGGATGCTCAGCTGCAGGGGGGCCTTCTGCCTCACACTGGGGCCCAACTCGGGGGCCTCCCTCCCAGCCCGCATCCCGGCAGCACCCCCCCGCCACCCTGCCCACCTTCTTGGGACGCTTTCATTTATGCATCCTCAACAGAAGTGTGAACTCACACCACTCGGGTCACTGACTCACCCAAGTGCTGTTAGCTGCTAATTATAATCACATCTTTGATGAGCTGTATTTCTTACCTTCTTAATTAAAATAATGCTGATTAATGGAGTGGAGGGCATCTAACTCTGCAGTTGTCCCGGACAGTTCTGCGGAGCTCACGCCCAGTTCCGGGGCAAGCCCCGGCTGAGTAGGCAGTCAGGATCCAGCTGACCTAGAATTTCTGGTCACCCACTGCTCACTGCTCCAGAGCTATCCCACCATCCTGGGGTGGGGGTGGGGGGCGTTGGATCCAGGCTGGGGGGAGAGGACAGAGCGGCTGCCTCCTGTGCTTGAGTTAATTCCGTCAGCTCAGCAGCTTCTGTGTTTAAACCAGCAGGAGATTCGGGGGTGGGAGGGGCTGTGGGCAGGCAGGGCGGGGGGGTGGCAGTGCCGCTCACGTCTGGCCCTGTGGGCCTGGTCTCAGCCCCCCTGAATGGTCAGCAGCACCGCTGTCCGCGATGAAGCCCAGGGCTTCAATGTGTGCAGGTGCTCTTCCTCAGGGTTGCCAAGGCCCCTCCCAGCCCAGGCCGGGGCCGGCCCCACCCAGCTCAGGGATGCACAGCCTGGCTGGGGGCGGGGGCTTGCTCGCACTGGGTGGTGAAGCAGGGCCAGCAGGAGCGTAGACCCGGCCTGCTGGGCCGGCCGCCCACTCTGCCCTGGACGCAGATGCGGGTGGGAGGGAGGCAGAAGGGCCGGCTATTCTGGGATCTGGGACATGGAGAGGACAAGCTGAGCCCCGCTGAGGCCTCAGTTTCCTTCTGTGAGGGGTGAGGGGTGGCAAGGGTGCCCTCCGGGGCTGCTCCGTGGGGGACAGGGCCACCAGGAACTCCACAGTGGTGCTGCTGACCCTGGCCTGGGACTCGGATTTTCCAGTAGCCCCAGAGACAGCCCAGCTGTGAGACGTGGTCACGAGCTGGCTGACCCTCCCGCTGTTCCTGGCCATCTCAGGCTGGACCTGGTGCCACGGCCCTCTGCTCTGTAGGGCCTGGGATGATCTGGGGACAGCTGGGCCTCCTGCAGCCTTTTCTCCCTAAGCCTTTTGGCCTCTAGGGCGGGAAGCTCTTTCTAAGCCCTCTGTGGGCACAGGGTGGGTGGTTTGTGCCCACCTTCTCCCCAGAAAGGCAGAGGGGAGCGGGGAGGTCTGTGCATGGCTGGTGTGCATCTGGTCGGACTCCGGCTGAAGTCAGAGTCAGCAAGTGCCCCCGAGACGTGCTGCCTGACTCCAGGGCCCCATGCCTGCCCCTTGCTGGGGGCATCTGGGACAGCACACACCTGAGGACCAGACTGGGTACCACTGTGCCCTCCAGGTCCCACTGTCCTCCAGGCCCTTACAGCCAGGGTCCTTCAGCGGCCGCTTCTTGTCCTGTGCTCCCTCCAGCCTCCCCCACTGACTGTCCCTCCACCATGTGGCCCACCGACACTCCAGAGAGGCTGGAGGTTAAGACCCCTGCCCCAGCCTCATTGTGGAAAGGCCGCGTGGCCAGGCACCGAGGTGAGCACTCCAGCCCCCTCCCACCTGCAGGGTGGTCTCCTTCCCTTCCTGGCCTTGCTCCTTCCCCGTTCTCTTCCCGGGAAAGCTCCTTCTGGCCGGGAAGGAAGGGCCCAGGCCCTCGGCGAGGGGTCTCGAGGCAGCCGGGAGAGGCGGGCTCCTCTGCGTTACGTCCCTCCAGCGAAGCCCCGCCCCCGCACTGACTCCACCCCCAGGGGGCGGAGAGGAGGGTGGACTCCACCCCTGCAGGGAGGCGGCGCCACCTGATTGGTCAGCAATGGGAGGGGGGCGGGCGGGGCAGCATGAGTGACAGGCAGCCTCCCAAGGTCCGGGAGGGTGGGTGGTGAGGGGCGCAGGGCAGAGACTGCTGCGCAGCAAACTTCACTGTCCAGGGAAGGCCCCGGACCACCTGGAGGTCAGCCGTAGGGGGCTGCCAGGCTACCAGCCGCACGCTCCACGCTCTTCCTGGAGTCACTGGAGGCTGGATCTGGACACGCCTCCGGAGAAAGCCTGCTCCCACCGCCGGTTCACAGATGGTGCGGGGGGCCCGCAAGGGGGGCCTGGGCAGCTGGTGATGGGCTGGTGGAAACAAGAACCCCCTTTTCCTCCCGGCCGGCCGCGCTTGGCTCTGTCCCGGCTCGCGGAGCAAATGCAAGACAGTAGTGCATTCAGTGCCGAAGAGGTAGCCCAGCCCCCTCGGAGGTCAGGAGGGGTGAGGAGAGGGGCAGGGGCTCCTGGGAACCCACAGGTGAAGCCAGCAGGAGATCCTGGGGACCAGGTCAGCTGAGCCAGGGCAAGGCGGGGCGCAGGGAGCCTTCCTCTGGCGGGGGGAGGGGCGCCCAGAATGCCTGCCTGGTGGGTCCCTGAGGGCTCAGAGGGCGTGCTGCCTGGGGGTCCTCTCTGCAGACCCACAGTCAGGCTCAGGACAGGCGCCAAGGTCCTACAACAGTCCGAGATCAGCCGGGTCTGGAAAAGGGAGTCTGCCCTAGAGGAGGTGGACCCAGTCACCGTGGGACTGGCAGACCCCAGGGTGGCCCCGGAACGCCCCTTGGCGTCCACCCTCCGGGGCCTCCCTTCCCCTTGGTTGGGGAGAAAGTGGACCTGGTTCCAGGCAGGAGAGCCTGCATAGGTGATGGGTTACCACGAGATGCCGGGGCAGAGGTCTTCTGGGGGTCGGGTGGGCTCCCCCCGAATCTGAGGCCTCCAGCAAAGGCCAGAAGGTGTCCTGCGGCCACAGGACATGAATCCTGCAGCAACCCGAGGGAGCTGGAGACCCCGGGGTGCTCCCCCAGTTCGGCCTCCAGGTGAGAACACAGCCCAGCCGGTCTCCGGGTGCCGTGAGGTCGTCCGTGTCTATCACGGGAAGGCAGTAGCCTGTGGTGCTTTGTTCTGTGGCGTAGACCCCTGGCACATGTGGGGTGTGCTGGCAGACAAGCGTCAGGGGCTTCCCACATGTCTCAGTGGTAAAGAACCCGCCTTCCAGTAGGAGACACAGGAGACACGGGTTCAATCCCTGGGTTGGGAAGATCCCCTGGAGGAGGGCATGGCAACCCACTCCAGTATTCTTTCCTGGAGGATCCCATGGACAGAGGAGCCTAGTGGGCTGCAGTCCATGGGGTTGCACAGAGTTAGACAGGACTGGTCGACTGAGCACGCACTCACACAGACAAGCTTCAGAGCCTGGCTCTGCCCTTGCTGGCCAGGTGAGCGGGCAGCCTCTACCAGCCTCTCACCTGTCACCTGGAGCAGGTGGCACTGACTCATACCCTGAGCTGGTGCTGGGGATAGGGGCTATGCAGGGGCTGCTCAGGCCTGGGTGCCCGGGAGGGGGAGGGATCTCTGTCGTCACCGCCATGCTGTTGAGGAAAGGGGCCAGCCCACCCCTTCCCCACCTGGTGGGGTCTCCGAGGTGTGAGGTGACTGGCCCTGGGGTCCGGGGTTCCCATGGGAAGACAAACCACTGAGGGTGGCGGCCACTGGCTGGCACGCTGCCGCCTGTCCCTCCCCAGCGGCCTCCCCAGCACACAGCCCAGTGCCCAGTGTGGGGCGGGATGGGGAGGGAGAGGCAGCCTCAGTGGGGACGAGTGGCAGACCACCCTTACAGGAGCGGCAGGGCAGACTCCAGGAGGGACCCGGCCCTGGCGGCCCCCCAGCCCCGTCTGCTCCTGGGGACGGGGTGGCTCTGGGGTCCGAGGGGCCGTGAACACCCAGGAGCTCACGCCTTGCTCTGGTGCAGGGGGCAGCTGGGATTGGAGCGGCCACGGAGCGTGACACAGAGCCCCGGGGGCCTGGTAGGGGGCACGGACCAGGAGCCGAGCTGTCAGCTGCCCCGGGGCAGCGCCTCCAAGGTCGGCTCCTGCAGCTCGTGGGGAGCCCCAGTGGGTCTGGACGGACAGACCCCCGAACACAGGCGGAGGCCTGGCCTGGGCCCTGTGCTCAGCGGCTCCCCCGCGCCGCTTCTGGCCCCTGGGTGGCTGGACAGAGCGGGCTGCCCCCAGCGGGAGGACAGGGACCGTGGGTGGTGGAGGCAGGCCGCTCCAGAAGCTTGTCGCCTCTCTTGGCAGCTGTGGCCTGTTTCCAGGCAGCGGCAGACTGGAGCCCAGTCGCCAGCACGACCCCCACCCCCAACAGTGGTCCTGAGGGACTGCCCAGCACACGAGGAGCATTTACAGGGAATGGGCCCGCCCCGTGGGCACTGAGCCCAGGCTCCCCCTTGGGGGACCGTCCAGCTTCTAAAACACCCGAAGAGGCACGCCCCGGGCAGTGTGCCAAAAATCAGCATCTCTGTTCTTGCACAAGGACAGACCGAGGGTCTGCAGCTTCGGGAGGGATGGTGCCCGCAGGTCCCAGCAGAGGCCGCAGGAGCCCCACGCCGCCCCTGTGCAGATGGCGGTGGGGGCAGCCGGAGCCTGACCCACCGGAGCCGCAGTGGCTCCACGCCCTCCCCTGACTGTCTGGGCGCCCAGCACCCCGCCTCCGCCCCTGTTTGTAGCTTCCCCAGGACAGCGGCTGCGCTCCCAGGTGGGGTCCCTCGTGTGCTCTGGGCTGGGTCTCCTCTGGAATCTGTAAACACACGGCTGCCTTTGGTGCCAGCAAGTAAGTGGAACCACATGGGATGGTTTGAAGCTTCTAGAAGCTCCTGCTCATGATGAAAGTGGACGAGCTCAGCCCAGGAGTGCAGCAGGCACAAAGCTGGGCCCAGGCACCCTCCAGCGGTCAGGGGATGGCGGCAGGGGGCTCGGGCCTGGCGAGGGGCTCCAGAGGGGAGGTCCCCGGAACCCAGAAATGCTCTTTCTTCCACCACCTGCTATTGACATCTAGCCAGCTCACCAAGCCCAGTTTCCATGCCTCCTCTTCTGGGCAGCTCTCCAGGGTTTCCTTCTCTTTTCTGTGCTGCCCACTCATGCTGCCCCCACAGCCCCGTCGTCTCCAGCTCTGTATTGTTTGGGATACACACACTCACGGGGTCTCTGTATGGGAGGGGGAGGGGCCTTGCTCACCCCTGGCTGTGGGCACAGCCTGGGGGCCCTTGCGGGAGAGACTGCGTTAGGGGCAAAGTGGAATCACCCTCAGCCCACGAGGACCGAGCACTCCGTGAAGGTCGGTGACTGTGACCAGCACGTCCATGCGGGCAGCGCAGGAGCCTGCTCCTGATGGGCAGGGCACCCAAGGCCCCACGGGCAAAGCTTGTGTGATGCTCACGCAGTGCCAGGCGCTGAGCTGGTGGATCTGGGGAGTCCAGGGTCAGCCTCTCAGAACAGAGGAGCCCCCAGGACACCATCTGCTCAGGAGCTAGGGCTACTTCTTGATGGGTGGGGACAGGGCACCAGTCAGGCTCACAGACCCTCCGAGCTACCAAGCAGGGCAGCTGGTTTCCAAACAGTGCTCTGCACGCCTGGGTCCCCGTGGTCACCGCAGACCCACAGCCCTCAGTGCACACGGCCCCCCGCACCGGCAGCTGCAGCTTCCTGTCCTCCGTCTGGGGGACCACAGGCTGAGCCCCAGGAGGCCTCCCGATGTGCTCGCACCATCAGTGGCCCGTTTACGCTCCTTTGAACATAAAGTCCTGTTCAGAACAGGACTTTGAAGGACAGGGTGTCACGGACGCCTGGAGTGGCAGGATGGAAGGCCCTGGGAGAGGTGGATTGGGGCAGGATGCTCCTGTGACGGTTAGAGCTGCTCCCGGTTCAGAAGAAACTTCACCAGGTCCTTCGGTCCGTGGGCCGTGAGTTCACAGCTGGGAGCCTGTAGGGAGGTTTGGCATCTCCAGTCCAGTAAAAAGCCCATCGGGTCCACTGTTTTAGCCCCAAACAATAACGACCTCACCACGCAAACATCGTCGTGCTTAGGAGAGAGTCACGGGGCAGCTGGAGGAGGAATCGAGGTGGCATCCTTCCCTCTGTGAGGCCATGAGTGTGGGGCAGGGAACAGGAAACGGGCAGAGTCACCTCAGGGCCAAGGAAGGCGCCCGCCACTGTTCTGTGTGATCCACTTACTGGAGACGCAGCAGAAAGCGTGTTTAGAAGGTGAAGGACTGGGAACGAGCCGGGTGACTGGCCCATCGCTCAAGGGCACTTATCTATTGAGTTCTGTGCCTTTGTCTACAATACCTGTTCAAAACGTGAGCATCTTTAACAAGCAGGCACACTAGCAAGGTCTGTGTGTTTTACATATAAATGGCGCAGTTTGGTGCTAGTGTAAAGACAGACAGATGGACCGAGAGAACAGACTTCACCGCACACAAGTATTTACAAATAAAACGAAGCTGAAAATGGCCAGCCAGTGGGAAAGAGAACGATTATTTGATGAATAATCATGTGAGACGTTTTTGGAGGAGGAAGTAAAATGATGAAAACACACCAAAGTGAATTGCAGGATGAAAGAGTCAAGTGTAATGAAATGAAGTGACCTAGAGATTATCGCACTAAGTGAAGTTAGAGACAAACGTCAAACGACACTGCTTATGTGTGGAATCTAAAATATTACGCAAATGAACTTATTTACAAAACAGACTCACAGACAAGAGACTTGTAACCAAAGCCGTAAGGGGGGAGGGGTAAATTAGGAGCGGGGGATTAGCAGATGCACGCTGCGCTATGCAAAACAGATGAGCAACAAGGGCCTGCTGTGCAGCACAGGAACTATCTTCAATACCTTATAATAACCTATCATGGGAAAGAGGCGTGCTTACGTGTATATACATAAAACGGAATCGCTTTGCTCTATAGACATGTGAAATGAAATCGACAATAAAAAAAACCCAAGTGATAAAAATCTTGAAATGTGCAGATATAAACATTAAATCTTTTGAGGGGAAAGCTTTTCTATTTTAAAAACAAAAACCCGATAGATATAACTGTATACAAGCCAAGTATTTCTTAAGGGTGAATAGCAATATAACCAAAAGCAAAAATCAGATTAGGAAAAGTGTTACGTGTAACTTCAGACAAATATAACAATGAATAACAATTGGTACTGCTGTAAGATACAAATGAAAAAGTGGATATTGAAAAACAGTTTATAATAAGGAACTATAACTTATTTCTAAGCATATAGAAAGCTATCATAAAATAGTCATAAAGTCAAATTAAAGAAAATGTGATTAGTGGAGCTTTAATTTTAAAAGTTTATCCATTGTTGTAGTAAGGTGTGTTAGAACTACTTTGATAGTCTTATTTCAAGAAACGTAATATTTCATAATATGTAGTGCAGTAACTCCACCTCTTTGGAGAAATACTTTTTCTTTGCAACTTAGTTGTCCATGAACTGATGAATGCATGAATAAAATGTAATATCACACGATGTACTATTATTTGGCAATAAGAAGTGAAGGACTGATCCAACATGGACGAGCCCACAAAAACCCAGTTACTGCATGATTTCGTTTGTATGTAAAGTCCAAAATAGGCAAATCCATAGAGACAGAAACTCAGGGCTGGAGGAGAGAGGGAGGGGATGGAAAGATTGTTAATAGGATGTGGTTTCTTGGGTGATGAAAGTTCTAAAATTGGATGGTGGGACGGTTACACCGCTCTGTGACTATGTGCTAAACCACTGAATTTTATCCACGACATGGGTAAAATGGATAGGATGTGAATTAATCCATAAGCTGTTAAAAATACAGAAAATATATTTTTATAAATATGTATAGAAAATACAGAAAATAAACTGTTAAAAATAAAGAAAAGTGAAGTAAGAGCATAGCGAGAGCGGGAAGGGAGGGGAGGGAAGGCAGCCTCTGTTGTTGAGCCACTTCTGTGCCCCAGAGAAGGGCTGGGGTTGACTTGGGGTCACTCCCGTTCTCACACCTTTCGGGGAGGTGATTGAAGTCACTTTCATTCTCACCTTCGTGCCCAGAGAGGTTTTGTCTCAGAACCCACAGTGGCTGAGCCTAAGAAGCCCAGATTCATTTGGCCACTCAGCTGCTTCCCCTTTTTCTGTGTCAGTAGCTGCCTGGTGTCCAGACTGGGAAGGGAACGCCAGGACCCAGGCTTAGGAGACAAGCTCCCCCGGCCAGTCACTGAGGGAAAATCTCAGCGCTCCAGTTCAGGCTGGGACTGCAGGCTCCACAGGCTGGACCGTGTCAGGCCTTTGGCCCTGGGGTCCATACAGCAGGAGTTTCCTGGGCACTGTGCAAGTCCCCCAGAGCCTTGAACCCCAGATGCTGCCTTGTACTATGGCATTTGACCTTGTCACCCTTTCTCCTGCATTCATTACTGATCACCTTCTCTGGGCCCAGATGGAGACAAGACCCAGCTGCTGTCCTCACTGAGCTCACAGACAGACAGGCTGGGGACAGGTGAAAAATGCCTTCACAGGCTATAATAGAGGGGTGTCCGGAGTGCTCTGGGAGTGCAGAGGAAGAGGGGACTAACTGCTTGGGGAGTCAGAGCTGGCTCTGTCTACCAACCTACTCACCCATCTGTCCACTCATTCACTCATCCATCCATGCATCCATCCATCTGTCCATCTATCCATCTACCCACCCACCCATCCACCCATACGTACATACATACCTACATACACACTCACCTATACCTACATACGTATCCATCCGTCCGTCCACCCACCTCCCTGTCCAGTCACTTATTCACTCATCAGCCAAGTCATCTATTCATCTTCCCGTATACTCATGCTTCCATCCATCCGCCCATCATCCATCCATTCACCCACCCACCTACCCATCCATCCATACACACATACCTATACATAAATACATAACCACCCATCTGTCCACCCACCTGTCAGTCACCTATTCACCCATCTGCCCTTGTACTCATCCATCTACTCATCCATCCACTTACTCATTCATTCATATATCTGTCCATTCATCCATCCACCCATCCTTCCATCCATCCACACACCCATCCATCCACCCATCCATCCACACAGTTTATGGAGCTTCTCTCACCACACTCTTCTTGATGCTGGGGATCCACCATAAAATAAGGCACACGAAGTCACTGCTCTCATAGATCTTCCCTTCTAGTGTACATAACATAAAATAAACACGTAAAGCGGTTGTAGATGCAGGAAAGCACTCTGAGGAAAAGAAAGCAGAGCAGAGGAAGGAGGAAGCCAGGGATGGCTCTCCAGGAAAAGGAGCCGTCCAAGGGGCGGTCTAGGGCAGAGGGCACTCCAGGCAGGGGCGTCAAAGGCAGGAATGAGCTTGACTTGTTTGAGGGACAGAGCAAAGGTCCCTGTGCCTGGAGGGACAGGAACATTCGTGCTGGTTCTCGAAGAGTGAGAGTTTGCTGGGCAGCCCTGGAGATAGAAGGGCTTGGGGTTTGCCTGGTAGGACCAGGCACGGTAAATGCTTTTCTTTCATAGGAAAGAATAAACAAGCGGGTATAGCCAGGAAATCCCTAGAAAAGAATCAGGGTGAGGGAGGGCAGGGAAAGGGCTAGGGTCCATCCCTCCGCCCATACATCCACTCACCCACCCATCGGTGGGTCTACCAGATCTAACACGTGTTGTGAAGGGCCTCCAACACTGGGCTCAGGGCACGTGGATGAAGGTCAAGGTGGCTTCTCAGCGAGTGGGGAGAAGATGAACGGCTTAATCCACGGCTTTGAGGCAGCTGGAGAGCCATGTGGACAAGGGTAAGATTGGATCCACTCTTCACAACAGACGTCAAGTGGGTCAGAGGTGAAACCGTACAAGTGCTAGAAAAAAGTAGGATGACCTCCCTTACAACCCAGAATAGAGAACACTGACAACCATGACGCAAAGTCCAAGAGCAATGAGCCAACGGTGAACAATCTGCCTGCGTAAAATTTAAACATTTGCACGGCGAAACACAGGGCTTCCTTGGTGGCTCAATGGTAAAGAACCCGTCTGCCAACGCAGAAGGTACGGGTTTGATTTCCTGGATTGGGAAGATCCCCTGGAGGAGAAAATGGAAACCCACTTCAGTATTTGTGCCTGGGAAGTCCCACGGACAGAGGAGCCTGGTGGCTACAGTCTATGAGGTTGCAAAGAGTCAGACACAACTGAGCAACTGAACAAAAAACAAACGGCACAACACAGCGTAAGCAACGTCAGAAGATGCACAGAGTGCTCACACCTAATATCACGGACGCAGGGCTAAAATCACTGATGCACGAGAAGTTCAGTCACCTACAGGAAAATGGGCAAAGATATCAATAAACAGTTCCTAGAAGAAAAAAATGCAAATGTCTCTTTAAACGTATATAAAGGTGTCCGAGCATGGTCTTGTGAAAGAAAAGTGAACTGAAATAACACTGAGGTTTCATTTCTCTCTTGTCAGATGGATCACAGTCCAAAGGCCTGACCACTGGCTGTGTTGGTATTCATATTGATTACAAGGTGGGAAGCAAAATGGTGCTGGCCATTAAGAATTGGGACTGGAATTAAGAACATCTAGTCAAGCTATTGCAATTGACCTGAGAGGCACTGGCCCCACCCCTAAGGCTGCGCCCAGGACAAGCTGGGAAATGTACGACAGGCAGGCAAGGCGTCCACGGTGGTTACTCGTGGTGACAGCAAAGACTGAAAACTCCCGAGTCCTGGTCCAGGGAGATGGCGTGCGCCCCCGGGAAGGTGTAGGGACGCTCACAGTGGCATCCTGACAATGTTAGGAGAACAAAGTGAGGTGCTGGGCAGTGTCCAGAGAAGGCTGGAGAGAGAGTTGGTAAGTAGACATTTGTGTGCTTCTTGTATTGATATTTTCCAAAAGGACCGCTGGAGGGGCAAACCCCAGCCTGCTCAGAACTGCGGCAGTGGGGGTGGGTGGGAAGCAGGAGAGGCAGGACCAGAGGCAAGCCTGGGGAGGGACCCCTGGGGTGGGTGCTCCCCTTCCACAGCCACACACAGGCTTTTGTAAATGAGATCGCGAGGGATCAGGAAGCCATCCCGACAACTCGGACACACGCAGAAACGATGGGAACCCCACGTGGTCGCACTGGTGCAGCAGATCTTCACACGGCTGTGAAAACGCAGTGACTGCACGTGGCATCTCAGTGAGACGTGTTCTAAGGATGAAATCATCTTTATTTATTTTTTTAAGAAGTTGAATATTTAATTGTTTACTCTCCTGCAAGGCTGTTGCTTCACTGTATAAAAATGGCAGCAGCAAACACAGCATATTGCAAAATTAAGACAGTAATGTTCTGCATTGGACACTGTGCAACTAACAAACTTTTCTCCACTGGCAGTTATTTCTAATTTTGACCCAAATCCAAGGATAGCTGTAAGCAAGTTACAATGTCATATAAGGTTTAAGATAACCATGTTATCCTTGAATTACATAATTTTTGTAATCAGTTTTATCAGAGATAATTTTAGGAATTCTGAATATTATAATTGGAGCCTAGCCTAAAAATCTGCAGGATGCTGTGGTAAAAGATGCACAGTGTTATCTGAAGTCATTAGAAAGTTAAGGGGTATTTTCTTCAGGAAACATTGTTACAAGTAGTTTCTTTTACTAAAAGTTGTTCTTTAAATATCTGCTGCTGCTGCTGCTATGTCCTTCAGTCGGATCCAACTCTGTGCAACCCTATAGACGGCAGCCCCAGGCTCCTCCGTCCATGGGACTTTCCAGGCAAGAGTACTGGAGTAGGGTGCCATTGCCTTCTCCACTTTAAATATCTATCCACCACTAATTGAAGACAACTATGCTAGATTAAGTTGTTTCAAAGCAGTTTATTTAGGGGCTCCATTTTCACTCCTCAGTAGATTTTATGTATTTCTCATATGCTGCTTCACTCCTTAGTTCACCTAGTTCTGAAGGGTTACTGAATGTCATCTTGATCAGCCAACCATCTTCGTAACAAGACTTGTTGACAAGTCCTGGATTTTCTGCTAGAGCTTTATTAATTTCAGTCACTTCTCCTGATAGAGGAGAATAGAGTTCACTAGCAGCTTTCACACTTTCCAAAGCACCAAACTCTTGTTGATTCAACTTTGTTCCAACTTCAGGCAGACTAAACAACATCTCCCAAAGCTTCCTGTGCAAAATTGCTGGTTCCCACTGTTCCAACACCATTTTCTGTTGTTACCCATTCGTGTTTTTCTGTGAATTTCCGCACCGACAGCAGAGCAGGGCCGGTGCGCAGCGCCCGGGGCACCCGCCCGCAGTTCCCAGGGCCGCAGCGAGCAGGGCGCGCTGGGTGCCGAGATGGCGTGCAGGCTGCCGACCGCGGCCCGCACGCTCCGCACCTCGCGTAGCGCCATGTTCGCACGGGTGCCCGAAATAATCTTTAAAAAGTTCTTCTATGAGAAAGGACCAGAAGGAGGGTAGTTAAGGAAATTCTCTCTTCCCAGACGGGAAACAGGGATGGAGACAAGACACCGCCCCCCGCTCCCCATTTGTCGGAATCCTCTCCCAGGCAGGGCACAGAGAAGGAGGAGGTGGATGGTCCCCGCGGCGGCCTGCCACTGAGAGAGAAGCAGCTTGGGGAGGCCTCTGGCCTCTGCTCACCAGGCGTCCAGCTGGAGGTTCCCCGCTAGCTCTGAGGTGCTTCCGCGGGGCTCTGGGCTCCGGGTGGAATGACCCAGGGGACAGCAGATACGCGGGGGTATCCAGGACATTCCTCCTGTGTCCCCTGGCCAGGGGCCTGGCTCAGGCTGGGGCAACGCCCAGAATCCTGCAGGTCAGACCCTCAGGCTGGTCCTCACCACCTGTCCCAGAACCTGGCCCTGGCCTGGTCAGGGCGATGGGGAGGGGAGCTTGTTGGGCAGCAGTGGAAGCAAAGCAAGGGCCTGCAACTTGGCATCAGCAGAGAGAGTGGAAGTCACGGGTAGGGGCAGGGAGAGAGAGAACAGCCAACACGGACAGGACTGCAAGGAGATCCAACAGGTCCATCCTAAAGGAGATCAGTCCTGAATGTTCACTGGAAGGACTGACGCTGAAGCTGAAGCTCCGATACTTTGGCACCTGATGCGAAGAGCCGACTCATTCAGAAAGACCGTGTAGTGGGAAAGATTGAGGGCAGGAGGAGAAGGGGACGACAGAGGATGAGATGGTTGGATGGCATCACCGACTCAATGGACATGAGTTTGAGCAAGCTCTGGGAGTTGGTGATCGACAGGGAAGCCTGGCGTGCTGCAGTCCATGACAGGCTGAACAGCAGCACACGATGGGAGGGGGCCCTTACTTCCTGGGAAGCTCTGTGCTGAGGGCTCCCCATCAACGTCGCCCGTGTTTCCTGGATGTATAAACAGGACCAGGAGGCCAAGACTGCAGAGCCAGCAAGTCCTGAGGGGCATGAGTCAGATCCTGTGTTCCTGGGTGCCATGTGCAGACCACCCTCTATGTTTGCAGACCTCCACCCTGGCCTGGGAATGAGGGCCAGCCTGGTTGGGTGAGACAGCAGGACTCAGGAGCCCCCAGCCTGGCTGCCCGTCTGAGGGGCAGAGTCCTGCAGCCCCCTGGGGGGTGGGGAGGGGCCTGGCCAGCGTCCCCCAGACCTGCAGGCCCTTCCTTGACGTGTGCTGGCGGGCAGATATGCTGGCAGGTGCCAGCGCCTGACCGCCTGTCACTGACGGCCGGTTGCCTCTTGTCAGCAGCCCTTCCGCCCAGAACAGCCAGGTCTGCCAGAGCTCTGGGCCTGCCCAGCCCCTCCCCACGGGCCCCCCTTCCTTCTCTGACAGGTGAGCAGAACCCAGCAGTTCCAGGGTTCTGTGGGGCCAGCACGCCTTCCTGACTCCAGTTGGGCAGGGCAGCCGTGGGCCCGTGAATCTGGGATGGGCCTGGGATGCTGGGGGTGGGCGGTGGGGGTGGGGACTCAGGAATTGAGGGGACGTCCTGGTGGGAGCACATGTCAGTGGTGCCCTGGGGAGCCTGGGGGAGGGACTGGGGAGGCCTTTTGGAAGACAGGTTGGCTAGGAAGGGTACGGTCAAAGGTCCGGAGGATGAAGGGCGCCTCCGGCTAGTAATGACCTGAATTGCTGGAGGCCCAGGGCTAGGCTGGAGGGCGACCTGGAGCACATAATGCCTTGTTGGTGGGGGGTGGTGGCAACCCCAGTGGTGGGGGTCCCCAGCCCTGGTGGTGGGGGCCCCCGAGGGCTCTGGTCAGCAGGTGGCTCTGTCAAAACCGGTTTGCGGCCACAGTGTGGAGGACTGGGTGGGAGGCCTGCAGCAGGGGACCGCGCGCTCGGGTGGGCTTCTCGCCTGGATGTGCACGGCTGGAGATGAACAGATGGGGCGGAAGCGACAGGTTCCCACCCCTCAGCTCGGAGGGGCTGCTGCCTTCTCTCCTGGGTGTGTTGGAAGGGGCGGTGGGTCAGGGAGGCCCCCGTGTGTGTCTGTCACAGCTGCGGCCGGAATCGCAGAGCAGGGCTGGCCCAGCACCACCGGAGTGGCTGCGATGGGCCCTCCTACAGGGCAGGTCAGTGAGAGCAGGCAGCTGGCTGCGGAGAGAGAGCCGACGGTTCATTCTGTACTCTCAGCTCGGGACTCTGGGGGGCCATGAGTGTCCCCCTGCCTGCGGGGGCGCAGAACGGGAAGGAGGCCTTGGGTCACGGAGGTTGCATCACCAGGGAGAGCTGAGCCCCTGGGGTGGAGGCTGCGCCCATGCCCAGCCAGGGTCCGGCGCCCGCTGCTGCCTGCCCAGTGCCCACCAGAGGGGCCCTTTTCAGCGCTGCTGGAGGCAGGCGGGAGCTGAGGCCAGGGGTCGTGCCATCTTCAAGGGACCCTTGGGAAGGGCAGGGCTACAGCTACTGAGGTGACAGGGCGGGGGTCGGCTTGCGTGACCCTGGGGCTGGGACCCCACCAGCCCTGCACCCCAACCTGACCTCCCAGAACTGAGCTCTCAGGCCCAGTCTTATGGGGTGCATGCCAGGGCCCCAGGGTGCAGGGTGCACAATTTACCCTAACCTGCAGGCTGAGGGCCAGGTGTGGGCTTGGGGGTCTGCGCCCGAGGCTCCCCGCCCTGCCTGGGGTCCTGCAGCCCCGCCGTCTCTCCCGCATCCTCCTCTCTCTTCCATCTCGATGCCCCGTGCCTGGCGGGGACCACAGCGAGGCTCACAGCTGCAAAGGCATCCTAGGAAAAACAGACTAAGCTGGGAAACGCTTAGGGGGCTTGCAGGCTACAGAGTCCCCTGGTCGGTCAGGGAGTTCAGAAGCACTGTGACTTCAGGCTTGGCGTCCAGGGTGGAGTTCCGGGGGGAGGATTTGGTGACCGTTTCAGGGGTGTGGATAGATGTGCTGGAGCAATGATCGAGCACCTGCCCCTTCAGGGACCCCGCCCAGAGAGGCTGGTGGGGATCACATACGACTCGGCGCTTTAGGGGGTGACCCACACTTCGGTTCCAACGGCTCACGTTTTGCAAAGTGTCGCAGGCCCTCCTCTCCGCCACACACAGCCCCGGGGGTCAGCACAGGGGGTGTTGGCATGGCTTCACAGAGGAGGGTCCCCCAGGCCGCCCCCCGTGTCCGCTCTCCTCTGAGGTGAGCACAGGCCCTGCTTCCCCAGCCGCTTTCTGCTTTCTGAAGAGCCCGCAAACACAGGGTTCTCACCTGCAGGACAGTCTGGGGCTGAGTCCGGGCTGTGCCTCCACTGGATGCGTGGCCTCGGGCAGGTCTCTAAGCCCCCGTGGTTCTCGGCTTCCTCTCGCAGGGCCTGCAGAGCCCAGAGCCTGTGAGGGCATCGCAGAGGTGGGAGAACAGAGCTGCAAGCCCCCGTCTGCGTGACCCAGCGTGGCTGCGGGGCTGGGGCCCGGAGGGGAGACCCGTGGAGGCAGAGGCGCCTGGGAGTGACTGTGCAAGTCCTCAGCCCTTGGGCGGGTGGGCAGCTGGGACAAGAGCCCGGCGGGTCACGCTTGGCCCTGTGAACCTTACGTTTGCTTCACGTCTGAAAGTTGTTTCATCATGGCCCTTGACTGCTTCGTTCACGGCCACCCCACAAAAGGCCCCCTCCCGGTTTAGGCCTGGCGTGGACCACAGGCTCCTCGTGGTCGAGGGTGATCAGGGTAACCCTAGAGGAGGGACTGGCCTTCCCTGCAAAGGCAAGGGTGGCCACAGCCCAGGCTGGAGTTCCTGTCTTGGGTATCTGGGGGCCATCCCTCCCCTGTCCCCAGGGTTCTCTTGCGGCCTGCCCCAAGCTGAATGCAAGGCCCGGGGCCCTTCAGGCCCAGGTCAGCCGGGCAAACCCCCGGGACAAGTTCACTCGGGGCCGTGGCCAGCCAGCCAGATCTGTCTGACCTGTTACTCTGACGACCCTGCACTTTCTTGGGCGTGAGCGCCCCCTGCTGTGCAGGGCCCTTGGAGGACGAAGCAGGGTCTCCCTACCCTCTGCCTGCCCCCACCCCTACCCTACGTATCCTGGGACTCAGAGGCCACCAGGAGCCCCACACCCAGCACCAAGCAGGGGCACGAAGGTCCCCAAGAAAGGAATCGGAGCTGGAGGGGGTGCCCGGCCTCGGCCTGGACCCTGGGCTTGAGGTCTCCACAGACCAGCCCCGCTCTGGGGGCTGGGACCTCGGCTTTGACTCGGACCGTGGTGGGAGGGCTGAGTTCAGCCCCGTGTGGGAGGGAGGCCATCCCCAAGGAGCGAGGGACGCGGCCCTGCTGGTGTCGGGGGTCCCCTCCTGCTGACTCTGCTCTGCCAGGGCCCAGGCGTGTGCAAGACAGGCCAGCCGACTGGGGGCGAAGAGTGGGACTCGCTCAGCAAAGCTGGAGGAACAGCTCCGAGACCTTCCCACAGTGAGTCCTCCCAAGAAGCTGCTTGGACGCCCTGGCCCAGCTTCTAGGAAGCGACGAGTGATGCTGAGCTCCTTTTCACGTGCCTGTTGGCCGTCTGTGTGTCGTTTTTGGAAAAATGTCTGTTCAGATCCTCTGCCCACTTTTTAATCGGGTTGTTTACTTATTTTGATGTTGAGTTGTAGGAGTTCTTTGCATGTTTTGGATATTAACCCTCATCAGGCATGACATCTGCAAATATTCCCGTTCTATAGGTGTGGTTTGGTTGATGTTTCCTCTGGTGTGAAAAGGATATAGTCCCATTTGCTTACTTTTGCTTTTGTTTTCCTTGCCTGAGGAGACAGATCCAGCAAATTATTGTTAAGATCAATGTCAGAGAGCATTTATTGTTGTTCAGTTGCTCAGTCATGTCTGGCTCTCTGCGACCCCATGGACTGCAGCATGCCAGGCTTCCCTGTCCGTCACCAACTCCCGGAGCTTGCTCAAACTCATGTCCATCGGGGCGGTGATGCCATCCAACCATCTCATCCTCTGTCGTCCCCTTCTCCTCCCACCTTCAATCTCTCCCAGCATCAGGGTCTTTTCCAACGAGTCAGTTCTTTGCACACGTATTACTACTACCTAGAAATATAATAAAATGAAACAGAAATCAGCATTAGGAGATGGAATAATGGTCTATGATTATTTCTTTTTAGAAGTTTCTGTGTTGTATCTACTTTGTAATGAATAGATACGACTTTTGTGATGGAAAAAAAAAGTTTCACTAAAGGGCTCCCTTTAAAAAGTTTGGATATCTGTAAGTGATCTGTCCCCATGGCCTTCCCAGTGGAGACACAGGAAAGGGTTGGCTCCTTAGCCCTGCCTGGCATCCCCTCCATCCCCCGGAGCTCTGCCCTGTGACGAGCCCTTGACAGGTGTCAGCTCCTCCCTGAGACTCCACCGTGGCAGTGCCATCTGGTACCCGGGGTGGAGCCCCTGAAGGGCCCCCAGCAGCAGCAGCCCCTGCAGCGACTCCACCCCTCCCACCGTCCAGCAGCCCGACCACCCAGCCTGACGCTGGGTGTTGTATCTACGCTGCCCTGCACGACGCGGGGGGCTCTGAGGGGCGGAGGCGGCCCTGGCCCCAGTCTGCTCTTGGAGCCACTGGGGCCCCCAGATGGAGACACAGCTCAGGAAGTGGGTCTGGACCTGCACCCGAGGCTCTGATTCACACGCTTTGCACCCTCATGGCAGGCGGAACAAGCACCGTGTCTTGCTCCTGGTGCCCACCCTCCTCCGTGTGGGTCCTTGGGCGACCCAGACAGCCCCCCGGAGGCCACCGCCCCTCACAGAGCTGATGTGAAGCTGCTCGAGGTGGGGCGGGTGAGGGCTGGGGACTGGGACCCCGGACGCCCATCAGGGGAAGCACTCATCGCTTGTCCACCCCGCCCCCGGAGAGCCCATCTCAGGCCACTCACCCCTCAGAGGGCTTCCCTTTTATCTCTCCTGTGTCTGTTCTCAGTGGGGCCCTGAAGGGCAGGCGGGTGCTGCTTAGAGCAGAGAGGGGGCCCGCTGAGCCCACCCCGGCCCCCTCCTCCCCTTGTCCTCCCTGCAGGGCTCAGGGGGCGTCTCCCCTTGCCCCCGCCCCTCCTGGAGGGCCTCCCCTGTCTCTCACCTTCTCTGGGTCTCTCACATCGCCATCTGTGCTGTGATCCGTGGGGTCCAGGTGGTCTGAGCTCACCCTGAGGGGCTTCAGTCTCCCATGCCGAGGCTGAGCTCACCCCCAGAGCCCCCACCCTGCTCACCGCGGCCTTCCGCCCCCCCTGCCCGCTCCACTTGGTGGCATCTGCTTGGCTGCAGCTTCTTCGGGGAAGAGCGAGGCCCTGAGCCACAGTGTGGCCTCCCCACTCACCTGCAGCCCTGGGAGCTACCCTGCAGAGTCAGCAGGTGGACCCCCGGGCCAGCACCGGCTGCCGGAATCTCCAAGTGGGGGCAAGGGAGTGATGCGCGGCCTGCGGTGCCCGCTGCCCCTGGCCCCGGGCGCAGAGGGTGCTGCTTCCATGGTCGGCCGACTCCACGCCCATCCAGGTGCCGTCGTGAGATGCTTATGTTCCCACCTGACTCACAGATGGCAGGCGGCTGCTCGGGACCAGCCGTGCCGCCCAGCTCACGGCGCCAGGCTCCACGCCCTGGGGAGGCCTGCCTGTGTCTGCTGGCCCCCTCCCCGAGGCGTGCAGGGCTTCCCCGGCCTCCATTGGCCGCGCCCGCCCCTCAAGCCCCTACCCCCGACAGCATTCCCATCCCGAGTGGTCCAGCCTCACTTTTCCCAGCTGGTAAACTGGACCATCCGGGAAGTAAGGTGCCCTGAGCTCGCCTCGGACCCACGTACCTGGACCTATGCCTCCCTGGGTGGGCAGGCGGGCGGTGTGGTGACCGAGCTGGAGGTGGGGACCGCCTCCCTGGGTGGGCAGGCGGGCGGTGTGGTGACCGAGCTGGAGGTGGGGACCGCCTCCCTGGGTGGGCAGGCGGGCGGTGTGGTGACCGAGCTGGACGTGGGGACCGCCTCCCTGGGTGGGCGGGCTGGCGGTGTGGTGACCGAGCTGGATGTGGGGACCGCCTCCCTGGGTGGGCAGGCGGGCGGTGTGGTGACCGAGCTGGACGTGGGGACCCAGGCACTTCCCAGACCCTCTGGACAGGCTGCCGCGGAGGGCAGAGCTGGGTCCTGCCGCCCTGCGCAGCCCCGCAGGGTCCAGGTGCTCTTGTGCTCTAGGGCTGGTCTTCGGGTCAGGGCAGAGCCCACGGCCCCTCTGACCAACGGGCCCCATGCTGCCAAGAGATGAAGCAGGAAGCCCAGGTGTGGCTGCCCACGCTGGCCTTCGGGACTGCACGGGGAAGCTCCTCTTGAAGTGGCCCCCGGGGGGAACATGGGCCCCTGGGAAGTGTTCCTGGAGAACCTCGGGGAGCGGAGAGCAGGGGCTGGGCGGGGAGCGCGTCCCTCCTCTCCCCATTAGCTCTCTGTGGTCTTGGGGGCCCTGTCGCTCCAGGAGGGGATGGTCCTGGTGACCTCTGAAGGCCTTCCCACTCCCCATGACCTCGCGGTCTCCATGTGGGGGTGCTGGGGTCCCTCCAGATCCCCAGGCTGGGGTGGGGAGCTGCAGGTGAGAGCTGTGGGGAAGCGCCTTTGAATGCTGGGGACTCCATGGTTCATGTAGAGGCCGGGGGCTGGGCAGGCAGGCAACCTGGGTTTTGTCAAGGCAGTACCCCCACCCCCCCGACCAGTGGCTCAGAGGCCACCGTCCTTGTATCTGGGGTCAGTGCTTTGGAAATAATCAGGTGAGGTGGGAGGTTCAGCTTATCTATTGACCAAATGAAGTAGTCAGCCGGTTCATCTGGTTTGGAACAAAGTGCTGTGTCTTTGCTCCTTAGAAACCCCTGACCCAAACAGACCCCTCTCTGGTGATAGATGACTGAAAACCTGGGCACTGACCCACCCCTGAGCCGTCTTCCGCGAGCACCTTCGTGCCCTGGGAGGGGATATGAGAGCTGGAGTGGCAGATGGCCCATCGCGGGAGGCCTTTCACCCTGGGCCCCGTGTCCTCCGCACCATTCGCCCCTGGCTGGAACTCCCTGCTGAGCCTCAATGTGACCAGGGCCAGTTTAGGGTCACGGCTCGAAGCCCGAGAGAACCTTGGTTCAGGATGAATCCTGCCTTGTGGCAGCTGGTTTGCACAAGACCCCGGCTCCTCGTCCAGGCACTGGAGGTGCAGACTCCCTCCTCACCTGCTCCGCCACAAGCCCTGGGTCTCCCTGCAGACTGACCGTGTCTGTGTGGGGCTGCCCGCCCACGGGTGTCAGAGGCCCTGCAGGAGGGCACACTGAGTAGGGGAGGTCCCCTAAAGACGGTCCAGCTGGGCAGATGCAAATGGGTCCCGGGGCCGCCTGTGGTTCAGCAGACCTTGGATTTTCTGAACAGTCACGGGGGGCACTGCAGTGCTCCCTCAGGGTCCAGATCCCCAGCCCCCTCAGCAAGTCCAGCAGGTGCACAGGAGTGAACGTTTCAAGCTTTCTTCGGAGCCCAGTTGGGAAATAGAAGATCATGGCTTCATCAGAGTCAGACTCTTCAGTTGTCAGCAAGGCGTTTGTCGTCAATGCTCTTTCATGAGATTTCGAGTGCCGACCAAGGGTTATGCTGGGTCCGTCTCACCTGAACCTCCTTCCTTCCGTCCAGACCCTAAATTTCTCCTTATTTATTTTTACTGCCCCTGGGTCTGAATGCAGCCTCAGCCCAGCACACGCAGCGGACTCCTGGCTGATGAACAGGCGTAGGATGACAACTGCTGTGTTCTGGGCCCAGGACCAGCCTAAGCTGTGCACCCTTTCTCTTGGGGAGCTTTGTGGGGCCTCGGCCAGCACCCCATTGCCTGGGATCCAAACTGTCAGGAAGGGCAGCCCTGCCACTGGGCAGACCCTCGCCACCCCACGGCTCCCTGAGGGTGGCTGGAGGCTGAAAGGTGACTGGGCGGCCTCGCTTCCAGGAGAGACTCGGTGCCTCCGCTCCCGCCGCTGGGTGGGGCGAGTGGGGGGGCAGCCCTGCTCCCGCGTGGCCGCTGCAGACCAGGATGGCTCGCTGGGGTGGCCCCTCTGCGCGGCCCCCACCTCCTGTGGCCCCAGCTGTGGGGCTGGAGGAAAGGTCTGCGTGAGCCTCCCGCATGGCCGGCTCGGGGTGGGGACAGCAGGGCAGGTGTTCCTCCCTCCACCCCCTGCTACCTGATCTAGTGAGCAGGTCGGGGGTGCAGTGGGGTCTCCTGGACGCCCTCCTGCCTCTCCCCCCGGAGGAGCTGGCCTTAGCAGGGGGGCTTGTCGGCCGTCTGTCCTCTGAAGTCACTTTCATCTCGAGGATCACACGTTGTCCCCAGTATTTCCTGTGTTCTCAAAGTCTAGCAGGATCTTCAAGCAGCGGTAACTCCCCTGTGGGGATTCTGACCCCTTTCCCGAGGTTCTGTGGTACCAGAAGCCATCCAAGAATAGCCGCCTCCAGCCGCCCACAGAGCCTGCATCAACTCAGACCCGTGACAAGAGCCGCGAGCCCCTGCCGCGGGGCGGGCGGCCAGATGGAGCCTGGCTGCACCGTGTCCCGCCATCCCCGCCTGCTGTGCTGGGCCGGCCCGGCCCATCTTTCAGAGCTGTCACTGGGGCAGCTGCCCAGAGCCCTGCAGGGAGCCCGGCTCCGGTGTGCAGGCTGGGGGCAGCAGGTCCCAGCTGGGGCAACCCGCCTCTCCTTTCCGTTAGGGGTGCAGACACTCCGAGTGCCCAGCTGCCGGCCTGAGATGCCCACGAGAGCCGAGGCTGAGATGGCGGGAACGCGTGCTGTAGATGGAAGGCGTGTGTCCCCCCAGCTCACATGCTGAGGACCCAGCGCCCATTGTAGTGGTGTCCGCCGGGTGGGCTTCAGGAGGCGACTGTGGCCGGAGGAGGTGGGGCCGTGATGGAACACGGGTTCTTATGAGAAGGAGGCTCTGTCCCTTTGGCTGGCGAGGAGCCTTGAGAAGGCGGTCCTCGGCGGGCTGGGTTGGCCCCTGCTTGGAGCCTGCACCCCTGCCTGGAGCCTGCATCTCAGCCCACATGCCCTGGGCCAGCTTCCTGCTCCCCTCGGGGCCCGGCTGGGCCTCCTTCAAATCCCAAGCCCACCACCTCTGACTTTCTGTTGGCAGGGACTTCTCCAGACCTCTAGGCCGCCAACCTCCAGTTTGCCCTAAGGACGTACAGCCTCACCCAGGGGCCCCTGCACCCCCGCTCCACCCCACTCATCCCCCAGGGCCTGGCCCCCCAGTGCCGGATGCCCGCTCACCTCTTGCTCAGTAGTGATGCCTAGCCATACCCCTAGGAGGGGGCTCGCTCACCTGTTGTTCACAGAGATGCACACGGCTGCAGCCCTCAGTGGGGTGTGGGTGCTCCTGAGGCCCCCCAGGCGCCTGGTGCGTTCCGGAAGCGAGGCCAGTGGCTCTGCCTGTGCTGTCCTCCTCAGGTCCCCACGGGGCTGCTGGATGTGCTGGGGGGCCGGGTCAAGTCGCACTGACCGCCCCGGCCAGAGACGGTGGCCGTGGGCCAGCCCATCCTGTGGCGGGGAGGCCCGCTTGTTCTGACACTAGCGGGGGCGGGCGGGCCATGCAGCTCCCGCTCAGCGTTTCTGGGTCTCGGGAGCAGACCCCGCAGGGCACCTCCCTCCAGGAGGGAGTCCAGGCCAGACCACCAGCTCACGGCCTGTGCCCTGTGCTCAGCCAGGTGGTCAGCAGCCTGAGGGGCTGCCCCGGGCAGACGGCTCCAGGCCTGGAATCGAGGGCGGTCCTTGAGGGGTGGGGCTGCTCTAGCTGCACTTCCTGACCCCGTCTTGTCCCCCTGGCATCCTTGCTGGAGACCTGACTCACTGCCTCGCCTCTAACAGGCCTGTGAGTCCCTCCCCCACGCCCAGGCAATCCTGACGCCCAGCGCCCAGCGCTGAGCCAAACATACACCCATCCTGATGAGACCAACCAGCCAGGACCGAATCCCTGGGAGTCGGGGGCAGGGCTTCGCAGGACCCACTGGCTTCCTGGCTGCTGGGCCGGCATCACTGTCAGCCGTGTTCCAGGTGAGGGGGCTGGAGACCCAGACGGCGCCCCGCGTCGGCTCTGGGCTCTGTGTTCTGACCTCTGCCCGGCTTCGTCCACTTAAACGCTGAGGCTGGGGCGGGCGTGTGAGTGGGGTGAAGGAGAAACTGCTCCTGGGGGCGGGCAGGGAGCAGAAGACAGCAGCCCAGACCCTTCCCGATGCTGTGCTCAGGGGTGCGGCTAAGGCCAGTGTTCCCATGGGGGAGCCGGAGCTGCCCTTCTGGGGGCTGAGCTGGGCTTGGCGTGACTGGCGTGCAGGAGCCAGACTCGGGGAATGAGCGAAAGACAGACTGACCCCAAGACCTGCGTGGCGGAGTCCGTCCCCCTTGGGGGCATCTTCAGCAGCCCCTGTGGTGCCCAGAGCCTCCTCTGCTGAAAGACTGAGCTGTGCATGCAGAGGCCTGGCCGGGGCGGGGCCTGCTCTTCCTTCGTCGTCCTGGGTCTCTGCCCAAAGGGCCACGGGGGGACGTGTTGGAGGCCGCCTGGAGTCCTCAGAGGTCAGGCTGCCCAGGGGCTGAGCTGAGTGGGTACCCTCCTGCCCCCTTGGGACCCCGCCCACCCTGCAGGGAGGGGAGCTGCCCCAGCACCCCGCCATGAGGATGGGGCCTTGGAAGTGTGTCGGGGGGTTGGGTGGGTACCAGGGACCCTGGAGGGGAGAGGGCGATTTTGCAGAGTGAGGAGACCAGCCTTCGGGTATGTCCGTGGGCTGCACCAAGCGCTGATGGCAGCGAAGAGGCTGCGTCTGACCCAGGCCTTGACCACCCTGAAGGCCCGGCAGGCAGGGCTTGGGACGAGGGACAGTCACCTTGATCGCTGCCTTGGACCAGTGACTGTTGGGATGGCATGAAATAGAAGCAGGAATCATGGCAGTCGGCGTTACGTGGAACAGAAGGCGCTGCTCACGCTTTTCAGAGTCTGCAGTCTGGATGCACGCAGGGTGATCAAGGAAGGCCGGAGGGTGCGGTGGATGCTGGTCTGAGCCAGGACTGCCGCCCACGTGATGGGGAGAGATGGCTGCGTGTCCAACATCCCTCTTGTTCCTGGAAGCTTTTGTCATCTGTGCTCAACAGGGATCGATTTGGACGAAAAGCTGCAACGTTCTGAGTGGCTCCTCTGCCTCCCAGGAGGGCGAGGGCCAGCAGTGGATGTCGGGCTTTTATGTATCCAGACTGAGATGCAGGAGGTCAGTGGCACCTCTCACCCCTGGCCGCGCACGGGGTCTGCTTCCTGGTGGCCCCTCCCTGGCCCTGGGCAGGTGCTTGCCCTCCTGCCCGGCTTCTCAGGCCTCCCCTTCGCTTAGGGCCACAGCTCTGCAGGCAGGGCCCTGTTCTGTTGCCCTTTTACTGTCACTTTGGGGTGGAGGTGGCGAGGGTGGGGGAGTCTTTTGGGGGCTCTGGTGTCTCCAGGTGGAAGGAGCTGTGGAGCTCCCTTCTTTGCCTGCCTGTTGGGCACATGCCCAGGTTGGGTGCAGACCAGGAGCCAGCAGGAGCCAGGCACATGGCCAGGGGCAGGGTGCAGAACAGCTGGGCACGTGCCCAGGTGGGGTGCAGCCCAGGGAGCCGGGGGAGCGAGGCGCTGCTGGAGGACGCGAGCAGGCCCCCTGAGCTGGATGGGCAGGGGCTGAGCTCACAGCTGCCTCACCCGCGCAGGCAGCTGCGGGGCTGAGGGTCAGGGAGACACCTGCAGAATACCTTCCCGGGCAGGACTTTAGCAACATCTCAGAAGAGAGAGTAGACAGGGGACAGGAAGCATGATGCTGACTAGGGAGGTGTTCATGGCCACTTCTCCGACTGCACTCCATCCTCTGGGACCCCGATGGGCACCTCCCTCCGTGGGCCTCTCCTTCCTCTGCCTGCCAGACTCAGGCCCAGCTCACCCCACACAAGTGCCCTGTCCTGGAATCCTCAACAATGTAGAAGGTCATCAGCGGCCTCCACACCCTCTTGAGCAAGACCCATCTTCCAGGCCGCGTGTCCCAGGGGAGGGCCCAGGCCCGGGGGAGTGTGTGGGGTGGGGCCCTGCAGGAAGACTCCCTGGAAGGCTGCTGATGTCACCAACAGCTGGGCCCATGTGAGGCAGGTAAGAGGAAGCTGCATCCTGGGGCCTGGACCGCATTCGGCAGAGGTGCTGGCTGCTGCCTCCAGGCGCAAGAGCAGAGCCTGCCCCGTCCCCCACCACTGAGAGTCATGTCCTGTTCAGAGGCCACGTGGGGAGGGGGCAGGAACCTGGGAGCTGAATCCATAGCGCTTGTCGCGTGGCCTCGGATGGCTTGGGGAAGGACGGGGGACAGCTCGCAGGGGGCCCTGGAGTCGGTCATAATCGGGTACAATATGGCACAATAATAAATGCAGCTTTCTTTTGTATTCCCAGGCTGTTGTTGATGCCTGGAACAGAAACATATATATGTACGTATAAATTATGCATGTAAATTGCATCTTGTATTATGTATCAATTGGTTGTGAACTATACACACACAATTTATATATAAATTATACATCATATTTATATTTAAATACAGAAAGAGTTTTGTCTATATTTATGCTTCATGTATTAATATACTCATACTGCTTTTCTGCTTTCTATTTCCACTTAATAATTTATGCTGCGACTCTTTCCACACAAGACATACAGAGTTCTCTCATCCTTTTAGACGACTACAGAGCAGGGCATTGTGGGGATGGCCTGACGACTTTTTATCCACTCTACCTTTGATGGGTGTTTGGCTCACGTCCCATTTTTCACTCTTGTACTGAATGCAGCAACAAGCACATGAACTTTTCCTTTTCCCTATTAAACGAGAAACGAACAGATTTCTCAGCATTGAACCATCCTTGCACTCTCAGAGTGAATAACACTGTTCCTACGTTTTCCCATGTACTAATAAATTCTGCTTTCTAATATTTTGTTTATGATGGTGACATCAAAAGGCCTGTAGTTTCTCTCTTTCTGTAATGTGCTTTTAGTAGAGTGTTATGCTAGCTGAAGAAAAAAAAGTGGTTTATCCATTTTACAAATTTTTTCAAAGAATTAGAACCTAGATTTAGTTATCAATTCTAATGCATATTTCTAATTCATTACTTTCTGATTGTATAACTTCAGTTTTTCAGTTTTATTTCGGCTCATTTTGTTGCTGTTTTTCTAATTTCCTTCTTTCTTTAATTTCTTGAGTTAGAAGTGTGAGCTGCTTACTGTGATGATTCTTTTTGCTCACGACGTGTATTAGCAGGACACATTAGCCTTGTGCTACCAGCCAGCTCCATCTCTGTGGTTTTCTCAGGTGGTCGTATTATAATCCATGCTTTCCAGCTCTTCTGCAATTTGTCATTCTTCTTGACCCAGAGTTGGTTTGAGAGAGCATTAAAACTCTCTGAGTGTTTTTGTTTTCTAGACTTCAATATTATTTTTATTAATGGGTTGATTGGTTCTAACTCTGTCAGTGATTTCCAGCTTGTTGTTGTTTTGGTTTTATTTTTACATGGTGATCAAGGCGTGCGGGCTTTATGATGCTGGTTTTGGGGGTCTGCTGAGGCTCTGTCTGTGGTATAAACCTCCAAGGTGAGGTGTGTGATCCCAGCAGGTGTACAGGTCAATCCACAGTAGTCAGGAAACGTGGAAACTGCCACTCAGCATCCGCTACTGTCACAGCTCTGTGCCGTGTCTGCCTTCGTCTGTTTTACAGTGGGCATATGTATTATATTTTTATATCACACATTATGAATTATAATTTAGGGATAAATTATAGGCATCCATGTACTGCGACACACAGGTAAAACTTTTATTGATGGAGTGCATGACCTAAGACGTTCAGACGAGCTGGTACAGCACATGATCGATTTTGTGAATATTTCCTGTGTACTTAGATGAGTGTTTTCTTTTTCTCTATGCAGAACACATACTTGACACAAGGCGTTTATCTCTCATTAATTTTATTATGCTTACATTCTAAGTTCCCAATCGCTTTTTAATCCACTTGATCTTTTAAAGACTGAAAGATGCCTCCCACTCCTATCAGATTTTTGTGGCCTTTTCTTTCCGCAGCTCCCAGTTGTTTTTACGGCTTTAATGCCTTCCATTTGTTGTATTTTGTTTGAGAGTAAAAATAGCTTTGGAGTGGATTGTGATCTTGGTCATTCTAAAGTGACCTCGTCTCCCTCTGAACAATCCCCTGCTATCTCTTCCCCTCAGGGTACCAGGAGGCTCTGGGTAGAACGGTGAGTGGCTGTCAGGGCAGGGGGCAGGCTGGCTGAGCCCGGAATATTTCAGAGCCCCCCAGTGCAAGCCAGTTTCCAAGACCCAGGCTGGCCCTGAGGTGGGCCGGCTCCAAATGCTCGGAACTCCCCCGTCCTCCAAGCACCACCCCACGTTTGCTCCCCAAGGCACATGTCTGTCCCATCGCATCACAGCTTGGGTTCTGTCCTTTGATGCTCTGGGATTTCCAAGCTTGGCTGGACTTGGCAGAGGCAGGTTTCCGACCTCACTCTTCCAGACGGGAGAGCCCCGGGGCCTGAGGGTGCTGAGACGTAGGCCGAGGACGCTTGGGACACAAAGGATGGAGGAAAATCTCCTGCTAATTAAGACCAGGCAGCTCCTTGGCGGGACCCGTAAAAGGTGTCAGATGAGAGTTTCTGCCCGAGCTGCTGCCAATTTAATTGTTGTGTAATTAATAGCGGTGCCGACTGTGGTTAATAAGAGTCCCTGGCACGTTTCTCCCGGCTGTCACCTCCTCTCCACGCCCCTCCCTCCAGGATTTCCTTTCAGTCCTCACACCCTCAGGGACCCCATGTGAGGCAGAGATGGACAGCTGTCCTGGACCCTGGGCACCTGGCAGGGGACACGCCGCCATCTGCCAGGTGTGGAGGTGCCCCAGACCTTCTCTGCTCCCAGGGTGGACATTCCACACCTTTAGCAGCCCAGGTGCAGGGTGTATGGCCCTCCTCTGCCCACAGCAATCGGTCTAAAAAGGGCAGGGGTGGGGGCTGTGCCCTCACCCTCCACGGTCCCCAGGGTGAGGGTTTAGTGAGTACCAGACCCCGAGGGGAGCAGGGGGCCCCCAGGCAGAACTCCAGGAGCCCCTGCTCTGATCTTGCCCACCTGCTTTTCTCCTGTCTTTATTTTCTGGATATTCTTTGACCCCAACTCAGGTCCACACTTGCTCTGCACCCCCACAGCTCCTGGGTCTCCTTTCTGCACCTCAGTGACCATGTCTGCCCCTTGATCCCTCCCTGCCCGGTGCCCACGCCTCTCAGGGCAGCTGCGGGCCCCTGCCTGCATGGTGCTGGCCCCTGGCAAACAGTGAGGGGCAGGCCCAGCTCTGCTCGAGGCCCAGTGAGGCAGAGGGGATCACAGGGCCGTGGGTGCATCTGGGGGTGGTAGTTGGACATCGCCTGTGTGGAGTGGGTGTGAAGCAAGTGGGCCAGTGAGCACGGGTGCCTTCAACACCAGCCTTCTCTTCTTGGGTGTCCAGGACCGCAGCAGTGGTCCCAAGGGGAGGTGGGCCAAGGCCAGCTCCCTCTGCAGAGGCTAGGGCACCAGCATGGCTCCCACAGATGGTGTTTCTCCTGCTGCCAGAGCTCCTCCTCTCTGGTGAGAAAAAAAAAACAAGCAAAAAATTCTTACTTGGTGTCTGTCATGGCTCTCATTACTCTGATTTATAATTTAGTAGCTCCTTAGAGAAAGATGTGCTGCTTTTATTTTTTAAAAAAGAACCTTGCTCATTGTAGTTTTCAAAAAGCCACAAATTCAGAAAGTGTAAGAAAAAAGAGAGAGAGAGAAAACAAAAAACAAAACAAAACAAAAAACAAAAAACACCTCATCAGCCAGAGAGAAGAGTTTGGTATATTTCCTTTCAAACTCTGCACTGAGCATATGAAGACACACTTTTTAAAGAGTGGGTTTATATTATTAGCACTATTCTATCAATTAAAGTTTGCATAGAAATTCTTAAATAATTTTCCACATTGATACCTATGGAAAAATATAAAGATGCATCTCATATATATCTATAAACTATATAAATGTACAAATTATATAAAGTGTATTGTATGCAATGCTTTTGCATACACACACTCTGTATAATATGTATGCAAACACACACATACCAAATATTCCCATCTCTGTCAAGGGCGGTGTTAGATTCTGGATGCACAGTGGTTTACTAACCAATGTCATTTTGATGGACACTTGGTGTGGTTCTACTTATTTAGAATCAAACATCATGCAGCAGTGAGCATCTTTGTATTCTTGGGTGGGTATTTCCGGAGATAAATTTTCAGAGGTGGCATTGCCGGGTCAAAAGCATGCATAAATTAGAGTTTGACGGGCGTTGTCAAGTGGTGTTCCCGTCAGTGTGCACAGCGTGTGTGGCCTCTCACCTTGTCAGCGTCGGATGACAGACGCCGACCTCTGTCACACAGGCCGGTCTGGGAAGCAATAGATGCCTACTCGTCATTTCAGCCTGAGTTTTTAAAATTATTATGAGATGAAAATGCTTTCATATGTTTATGGGCTATATTTTATGGCTAAAGAAGTAAAAAACGTTTGAAAAACTAATTTCAGATGGATGAAAGATTTACAACTCTTAAAAATTCATAAAAGTAATGGTATGTACTAATGGTAAGGAGGGAAAATTCTTTTCTTAGCATAATAAGGCCAGAAAGTATTTTTTAAAGGCACACATTTGATTGCATTTTAAAGTTCAGTAAAGTAAATGTTTGATGTTTAGTGGCTAAATCGTGTTTGACTCTTTGCGACCCCATGGACTGCAGCCTGCCAAGCTCCTCTGTCCATGGGATTTCCCAGAAAATAATGCTGGAGTGGGTTGCCATTTCCTTCTCCAGGGAATCCTCCTGACCCAGGGATCGAACTCAAGTCTCCTGCACTCTGCAGGTGGATTTTAGTGACTGTATTATTGAGTTAGTATTCCCAAGAAAACAAGATTATATTCCAACAGAGCCAAAACAGCCTCACAAAGAAGTTGAAAGAGACACAGCAAGATCTGAAAGAGATTCTAATAGAAAATGCAGACTAACATAGGCTTACACGTTTTACCATGAACAATAGTGAAAACCCAGCAGGACACGTGGACAAGCGGCACGAATGTGGTCAGTGGGGTAAGAGCCTCCTCTGCCCCTTTCTCAGGAGGGCCTGGGACAGCAAACGTCACCACACGAGGGACACGCCAAGACAGAACGGTCGCCAGGACACAAGGGCTCCCCTCCTCCTGGGCAGACGTGGAGGGAACTCTTGGAATCCAGCTGGCCTGGGGCAGCTGCCCTGGACAGACAGCAGGCCAGCTGGATGGGAGGGCAGACGGCCCAGGAAAAACGCAGCGTGGAACCAGTGTGTCTCTGACATGTCCCCCAGGCGGGGGTCAGTCCGTGTTGGAGGAGCTTTTGTGAACTGGAAAGGCATAGAAAACTGAGCCAACAAATCCCTAAAGCCCTGTGTCACAGAGCAATCTACCTCAGTCTGGCCTGTGGCTCAGTGGTGAACAGCGTCTCCATAGTCGTCACAATGTGAGCACCAGTGTGGAGTCAATTTGTGATATGACCCGGTCGGGTGGGAAGGCCCAGTGTGGTGTGTGGGGAGGGAGGGTGGTCCCGCGGTCCTCTGAGGTGGCGGCTGGCTCCTCCCAGGACGAGAGGTGAGAGAGCCGTGTGGCTGGACTTCCCTTCTCTGGACACTGTTTGTGGGGCATGGAGTCTGGGGGGCAGCCCTATAGCAGGGAGGAGTCTGACTTCAGAGAAGGCGCAGACACACTTTAAACCCCATTTGGGGGTGAGACTTCTTGTGGGAAGTGGGAAAGGAAGCCCTCTTTGTCACTATGGCGTGGATTGCGTGTTATATTAGTGAGGACAGCAGCAAGCGCTGTGCTGTTACCGTGCAGATTGAATTCCAGTGCCCCTGAAGACAAGGTCTTGGGAAATTAATGGGACTTAATTAAAGCCGCTCCTTAAATTCTATTGGTATGGCTCAAGTGGTCACACGCAGATCTGACAATGAAAGGTGGGGAGGGTTATGGGGGGGAGGCCCTGATCCTCTCAAGGTCCCTGTGGTCAAGGTCAGGGTCCTCTAGTCACAGAAATGTGAAGCCAGAGCCGGCTACTTCTTTCAGGGAGATTGCAAGAGTCCCTGGAATGTGGCCACCATTCAGGGTGCACCCCAGGCTCCCGGCTGTCCCCACACGGGTCCCGTGTTCGAGACATGGGATGTGCAGGAGCCCCCACATTCAAGCCACAACGTTTGTCCAGCTTTTCCAGTCCATGTATGGATCCTTCTTATCAGTCAGATCAGAGTCTGGTGGGGGTGGAGATGGGGAGCCCAGGAAACCCTGCCGCTAGTGGGAACACTTCCCAGAAGCCCGTGGCCGTGAGGCCAGGGGGATGGCCAGGGATCTGGGTGGCTGTGGCTGCCGTGGAGTGGGCTTCCCCACCTGGACTATTGGCCTTCTGGGTGGAGTGCTCTTTGCTGTGGGGGCTGTCCTGTGCACCCCAGCCCCAGTCTGCTAGAGACTAAGCATACTCACCCCACTTGCAATGGGTGAGTGTCTCTAGACATCATCAAAGGTTGAGTATACTGCTCTGCAGCCCGGCAAAGTCTGCCTGGCTTAGAAGTGAGCAGTGAATCCCCCACGGCTGATCCTGGTTCACAGTCACGTTTCCTGAATGGCCAGAGGCTGTGATCAGGAAAGCTTGCCCACCAGCAACAGGGGCTCCATGGGGAGTGGACATGCCTAGACCTTTCCAGCGTACCGTGGGGTGAGAATCCTGGGGACGGTGAGCTTGTGAGGGCCCCTCTATCCCCTCTCTGTGCTCAGCTGTGGTCAATGCCTGGCTGGGGCTCTGGGGGGGGCGGTGAGCTTGGCCTAAGGGCTTCAGGGCACAGAGCAGAGAGAGGCCAAGGAGGCAGGGGCCTGGCTAAAGGGTTATCCCAGGCCTCCAGCTCTCTGGTTAAGCCCCCGTCAACAGCGCTTCCTCCATCAGACATTGTTACAGTGGAAAATCAGAGGGGCTGGCTAATAACTTGTGAAATTTATCAGATTAATAGCCACATGAAAGCCTAGCTGGCAAAAAAATTCCTTTAGAGGCCACTAAACTTTAGCTGTCATATTCAGAAGGTTTCCAGGAGGCCAAATGCTGAGGAGTCATACCATTTCCAGTCTGAGCAACCATCTTCATTAAATCTGCACCACACTGAGTTACTTTAAATATTATTTTCCAGCTGAAAGCATTGTGACTATTGTTTACGCCCTTCATATTTTGATCACATTTCATAATGTTCGGGTGGATGCGCTGGGGTAAAGGCTCTGTTTGCTCAGACGTGGAGACAGGAGATGGGCGCTTCCAATGCCTTCCTTGACTCCAGTGAAGAGCAGGGAGGGCGTCTTTAATAATAAGGCTGATCCATGCTATGGGTTGAAAACCCATAATAAGCCGAAGCAGGTGGAAGGTATTTGCAACGCATGGAACAGCAAAGAATACAGAAGAGCAAACCAACAGTGAATACAGATGGCCCAAAGGGAAGAGGGCCGAATACCTGACCAGCAGAGGGTGTGGCAGGTGCCCCACCCTGCTGGCATTGAGGGCTGGTAACTGCCCCACCCTGCTGGCATGGAGGGCTGGTAACTGCGCCTGCGGTCCCCAGGTCAGGGCCCCCTTGCTGCCCCCTGGCTGCGGCCCACCCGTGACCAGCAGAGGGTGTGGCAGGTGCCCCACCCTGCTGGCATGGAGGGCTGGTAACTGCACCTGCGGTCCCCAGGTCAGGGCCCCCTTGCTGTCCCCCTGGCTGCGGCCCACCCGTGACCAGCAGAGGGTGTGGCAGGTGCCCCACCCTGCTGCCGTGGAGGGCTGGTAACTGCGCCTGCGGTCCCCAGGTCAGGGCCCCCTTGCTGCCCCCCTGGCTGCGGCCCACCCTGGCCCATACTCACAGGTGCCTGGAGGACTCCTGAAGCCAAGCGGAAGACCTCACCCTGGGGCCTGCTGGGGTGGATGGCTGGAGCAGGGAGGAGCGGCTGACAGGCCGGGCCCCATCTCCAGGAGGGGCAGCTTTGCGTGCAGGCTGCACCCTGGAGTGCCTGCGGGTCCTCGGAGGGGCCGCCCGCAGCCGAGACCACCGCTCATCTTCTGCCCCTCCTGCTTCCCGCCCTTCCCATTCCTGCAGTATCGCAAGAGCACCCATCCCAGGCTGCGCTTCAGGGACACCTGCCCCAAGACACACGGTGCACCTTCAGCATACCTGTTAGGAGGGCTCTGATCCAAAAGCAGGAACGAGGACGTGGAGAGATGGGTGCCCTAGTGCAGTGCAGGTGGGAATGGAAAATGGTGCAGCTGCTGTGGAAAACAGTCTGGAGGCTCCTCAGAACTAAACACGGATCCACCATGGGACCAGCAATCCCACTGCCGGGCACGTGCCCAGAGGAGGGGAGAACAGGGGCAGACACTTGCACCTGCTTGTCCACAGCAGCGAAAACGTGGAAGCATCCCAAGTGTCCGTGGACAGAAAAACGGGTAAACAAGACAAGGCCCATCCACACGAGGGGGTATCACCCCGTCTTTAAAAGGAAGGGAATCCTGACACCAGCTATGACACGGATGGACCTTGCAGACATTGTGCTAAGTGACATAAGCCAGTCACGAAGGGACAAGCACGCATGAGTCCACTTGTATGAGGTCCCTGGGGTCGTCAAATCCTGGAGGAGGAAATGGCAGCCCACTCCAGTGTGCTTGCCTGGAGAATTCCATGGACAGAGGAACTTGGCGGTCTTCAGTTCATGGGGTCGCAGAGTCGGACACGGCTGAGGACTAAGCACAGCACAGGATCGTCAAAGTCTTAGCAACAGAGTAGAATGGAGATGGGGTGGGGAGAGTTGGTGTTTAACGGGACAGAGTTTCGTTCTAGGGAGGTGGATGGAAATCTGGAGATGGTGGTGGTGATGACCGCACCAAGCGTGAAGGCGCCTAATACGACCGACCTGTGCACTTACAGGCGGTTACAGCGGTAAACCTTATGTTATACGCGCACCATACGCTAAACGCTCATCTCCTCCTCAACTCCTGTGTTCAGTCAGTCCTCCGTGTGATGGTGTTAGGACGTGGGGTCTTCAGGAATGGATTAGTGCCCTAATAACAGACCCCCAGGCAGCTCCCTCATCCCCCCCATGTGAGGACCCCAGAGGGAGGGTCGGCCACCCATCCAGGGACCAAGAAGCCTTCTGTCTTCATCTTAGACGCCCAGCCTCAGAGCTGTGACAAATGTTGTTTATACGCCTGCAGGCTGTGCTGTTCTGTTACAGAAGCCAGGGCAGGCCAAGAGTGTATTTTACCATAGTTAACAATATTAGATATTAATAAAACCCCTTCAGCCACAATCAGCTTACTGAATGATTGGGATTTACACGGCCGACATAAGGCTGTGGGGCAGAGGGGACCTCAGTACCCTGGGTGACCCTGACAGGGGGCTGCCCACAGACGGATGCTCACCTTGCGAGAAAAGACAGAGAAGAAGGAAACAGGAAGCAGGTGGGCAAAGAGGCAGGGAGAGGCTGTAGTCCCTGGGGGTCAGAGTCCCCCCTCCCTGGGCTGCGGAGACACGGTGAGGACGCGCCCCGCTGAGGACGCCCCCAGTGAGGACTCCGCCGCCGGGAGGACGCGCCCCTCCCGTGAGGACCCCACCCCCTGTGAGGACGCGCCCCCCCCCGCCCCCGCCCCGTGAGGACCCCACCCCCTGTGAGGACACGCCCCTCCCGTGAGGACGCACCCCCGTGGACGCGCCCCCGTGAGAACCCCGCCCCCGTGAGGACGTGGCCCCGTGAGTGCGGACAGGCAGGCAGGCGAGGGGCCTCCTCCTCCTCCAGAAGTCCCTTCCTCAGCCCCGCCATCCTGTGCCTTCGCTGACTCCAGCTCTCAGCTCGGAGGTCGCTTCCTTGAAGAGTGCTCCTTGGTCACTTGATCGGTGCTCTGATGTCCATCTTTCCCCTGCAGCTGCTGGGGAACTACTACCGACCGTCCCTGGCCTTGCCCCTGCTTTCTTCCCTCTGTCCACTAACAACCACCCAGGCCTCCCCCACTCTGTCCCCTCTGTCCACTGACAACCATCCCTGGCCTTGCCCCTGACTCTGTCCTGACAGTCAGTGGTGTGCAGTTGTCAGCTGGATGAGTGAGTGTCCACCCAGGACACCATCATCATAGAAACACTTGGTGACCCCAAATAGGAGAGCGGAGGTCCCAGGCCCCCCGTCCATCCCACCACCAAACACCCTGACTTTGGGGGCTGGGTGAGGGCTCATAGGAGGGCAGAGGGTGGGGTGACTGATTAGACATTATATTATATCCATGGATCAGAAGTTCTTAGGCCCCATTTCAAAGACTCACCCAGTATCTCTGGTTAACATTTCTCAGAAAACCTTCATAGATCTTGTTGTTTTCACTACTATCACATAGAATAACCAAAACACAAGTCTTAAAGGTTAGCAGCTGCCCCTGCGCGACATGGAGCCATACGCAGGTGGCTGGGCAGCAGCGTCCAGGCGGGAGTCAGAGCCCCAGCTCCTGAGTCCTCATCTCCCGCAAAGCATCGCCCTCGGCAGTCATCACAGGTCACATCGGGGTGTCAGACACGAGGGGCCTCCTCTGGAGCCATCGTGGAAAGAGAGCTCTTTCAGATCCACCAGAAAACGTTAACTCTCCAGAAAGACCTCTGAGAAGTAGTGGGACAGTGGAAATGTAACAGGACCAGTGGGAGTGTGACACATTGCTTTTAGAACAAGGAAGGCGCAGCTCTGTATCCATCACCCTGGTAGGCCGGCTTGAGGCTGGTCCTGCTGCCCAGGAGTGAGAGGTGGAGCACGCTCAGGGCCACCTGTGAAGGTGGGGAAACGGGTTTCCACGGGTTTCTGCAGGCGTTTGTCTTTAGAAAGGGCTTCCCAGGTGGCTTGGCGGTAAAGAATCCGCTGACAATGCAGGAGATGTGGGTTCAATCCCTAGGTTGGGAAGATCCCCTGGAGAAGGGAATGGCAACCCACTGCAGTGTTCTTGCCTGGAGAATCCCATGGACAGAGGCTACAGTCTATGGTGTCACAAAGAGACAGGACTGAGCAACTAGCACTTCCATGGATGTGTGCAGGGGGTTTCCCTGATGGCTCAGTCGGTAAAGAATGCCTGCAAAGCAGGAGACCCGGATTCAATCCCTGGGTTGGGAAGATCCTCTAGAGTAAGAAATGACAACCCGCTCCAGTATTCTTGCCTGGAGAATCCCATGGACAGAGAAGCCTGGAAGGCTGCAGTCCATGGGATTGCAAGAGTCAGACACCACTTAGCAACTAAACCAAATCAGATTAAAAAGGAGTGTTTCTTTTCAATGTCATATTTTCTCCAGGGATGGCCCTCAGGCCTTCACTTAACACCAGCAAGTTGGAAATGCATTTGTGTTAGAGTTGATCGACTATCACAGACCTGTGGAGCTGTATGAAAGGTCTGTCTTTCTCCTTGTCCCACAGTTCCCCCTCCTACCCCCCACCCTCCCAGGCTGGGCCGATTCAGAGGCAGCATCCCCGACAAGATCTCCCTTTCAGCTCCCTCAGTGGCTAGATTTACTGCATTTCATTCTTCTGCTTTTTTCCCTGTGAAACCCTATGAGGTGAAAAATAAAATTTCCACTTTTGTTCCAAGTAACTAACTGTTTATTTCAGTACCCTTTATTATATCATCATTTATTGACTAAATCTCTCCTCCTTGTTGATCTTCTGCATCAGAGATCGAGTTTCCTGGCTACCAGTTTTGGTTTCTGGATCATCTGTTCTGTCCCATTGCCCTAGAATTTGACTTTCATGCCAATTTCACACAAGGTTCCTTACTGAACTATTATAATGCTCTCACATTTGCCTTGATGGACCTGAGTTTGAGCAAGCTCTGGGAGCTGGCGATGGACAGGGAGGCCTGGCGTGCTGCAGTCCCTGGGGTCACAGAGAGTCAGACATGACTGAGCAACTGAACTGAACTGAACATCTGCTGGAGCTGGTCGCTCCTCATGCCTCTTCCTGAAAAAGTAATTATTGTTTTAAAATAGTAATTATAAATAAGCTTATTTATAATTTACAGCTTTGCTTTGAAGACCATGTGAAAGTTCACTGAGATAATTGTAGAATTTTGCTGTTGTTGTTCAGTCGCTCAGTCATATCTTACTCTTTGTGACCCATGGATTGCAGCACGCTAGGCTTCCCTGTCCTTCACTGTCTCCCAGAGCTTGATCAAGCTCATGTCCATTGAGTAGATGATGCCATCCAACCATCTCATCCTCTGTCGTCCCCTTCTCCTGACCTCAATCTTTCCCAGCATCAGGATCTTTTCTGATGAGTCGGCTCTAACCATCAGGTGGCCAAAACATTGGCTGCTGCGGGGTCAGGGGCACTGGCTGGGAGGCATGGCATGTTGGCATAAGTCCTCTTGGAGGAACTTGCTATGAGCCCTGCCATAGAGCCTGTATGGGCCTTAGGAAGCATCACTATGAACAAAGCTAGTGGAGGTGAAGGAATTTCGGTTGAGCTATTTCAAATCCTAAAAGATGATGCTGTGAAAGCGCCACACTCAGCATGCCAGCAAATTTGGAAAACTCAGCAGTGGCCACAGGACTGGAAAGGTCAGTTTTCATTCCAGTCCCTAAGAAGTCGCTCAGTCGTGTCCGACTCTTTGCGACCCCATGGACTGGGGTCCCTCAGTCCATGGGATTTTCCAGACAAGAGTACTGGAGTGGGTTGCCATTTCCTTCTCCAGGGGATCTTCCCGACCCAGGGATTGAACCCGGGTCTCCTTCATTGTGGGCAGATGCTTTACCGTCTGAGCTACCAGGGAAGCTAAGAATGCTCAAACTATTGTACAACTGCATGCATCTCACACACTAGTAAACTAATGCTCAAAATTCTCCAAGCCATGCTTCAGCAATACATGAACCGTGAACTTCCAGATGTTCAAGCTGGTTTTAGAAAAGGCAGAGGAACCAGAGATCAAATTGCCAACATCCACTGGGTCATTGAAAAAGCAAGAGAGTTCCAAAAAACATCTTCTTCTGCTTTATTGACTATGCCAAAGCCTTTGACTGTGTGGATCACAATAAACTGTGGAAAATTCTGAAAGAGATGGGAATACCAGACCACCTGACTTGCCTCTTGAGAAACCTGTATGCAGGTCAGGAAGCAACAGTTAGAACTTGACATGGAAAAATAGACTGGTTCCAAATAGGAAAAGGAGTACGTCAAGGCTGTATATTGTCACTCTGCTTATTTAACTTCTATGCAGAGTACATCATGAGAAACGCTGGGCTGGAAGAAGCACAAGCTGGAATCAAGATTGCCAGGAGAAATATCAAGAACCTCACATAGGCAGATGACACCATCCTCATGGCAGAAAGTGAAGAAGAACTAAAGAGCCTCTTGATGAAAGTGAAAGAGGAGAGTGAAAAAGTTGGCTTAAAACTCAACATTCATAAAACTAACTTCAGGGCATCTGGTCCCATCACTTCATGGCAAATAGATGGGGCAACAGTGGAAACAGTGGCAGACTTTATTTTTTTGGGCTCCAAAATCACTACAGATGGTGATTGCAGCCATGAAATTAAAAGATGCTTACTCCTTGGAAGGAAAGTTATGACCAACCTAGACAGCATATTAAAAAGCAGAGACATTATTTTTCCGACAAAGGTCCATCTAGTCAAGACTATGGTTTTTCCAGTAGTCATGTATGGATGTGAGAGTTGGACTATAAAGAAAGCTGAGTGCCAAAGAATTGATGCTTTCAAATTGTGGTATTGGAGAAGACGCTTGAGAGTCCCTTGGATTGCAAGGAGATCCAACCAGTCCATCCTAAAGGAAATCAGTCTTGAATATTCATTGGAAGGACTGATGTTGAAACTGAAACTCCAATTCTTTGGCCACCTGATATGAAGAGCTGACTCATTAGAAAAGACCCTGATGCTGGGGAAGATTGAAGGCTGGAGAAGAAAGGGACAACAGAGGATGAGATGGTTGGATGGCATCACTGACTCAATGGACATGAGTTTGGGTAAACTCCAAGAGTTGGTGATGGACAGGGAGGCCTGGCGTGCTGTGGTCCATGAGGTCGCAAAGAGTCAGACACGACTGAGTGACTGAACTGAACTGAACTGAATTGAAAGCCTGTAGCCCTGCCATAGAGATTGCAGACTCCGGGACTGGTCTGCCTCAGGCCAAACTCAGGGAGGCAACACAGCCCCATCCATCAGCAGAAAATTGGATTAAAGATTTACTGAGCATGGCCCTGCCTACCGGAGCAAGACCCAGTTTTCCCCCACAGCCAGTCTCTCCCATCAGGACACTTGCACAAGCCTCGTATCATCATCCATCAGAGGGCAGACAGAATTTCATTAAAAAGCTATAAATTAGTTTAGGGAAGAATTGGTGCTCATAGAATAGAATTGATTCTATTCATTTTGTCATTCCAGACTTGAGCAGAGTGTGTCTCTATGTCTATCAAAGACTTTTTAATGTCTCTAAGTTGTTCCGTATAAAGAAAGCTGAGCGCTGAAGAATTGATGCCTTTGAACTGTGATGTTGGAGAAGACTCTTGAGAGTCCCTTGGACTGAAAGGAGATCCAACCAGTCCATCCTAAAGCAAATCAGTCCTGATTGTTCACTGGAAGGACTGACGTTGAAGCTGAAACTCCAATACTTTGGCCACCTGATGGGAAGAGCTGTCTCATTTGAAAAGACCCGGATGCTGGGAAAGATTGAAGGTTGGGGGAGAAGGGGATGACAGAGAATGAGATGGTTGGGTGGCATCACCCACTCGATGGACATGAGTTTGAGCAAACTCCAGGAGTTGGTGATGGACAAGGAGGCCTGGCGTGCTGCAGTCCATGGGGTCACAAAGAGTTGAACATGACTGAGCGGCTGAACTGAACTGAAGTTGTTCTGAACTTTTCCATGTCTGTCCCAGGATTTCTCCACAAGGTTATTCCTAGGAATCACTTGCTCCATCACGCATAGCAGGGATTTGTCCAGCCCTGGCATGTGGCAGATGGCCACTCTTCTGTGGGCAGTGGGCAGCCTTGGGAGGCTGTTAGCAGGGGAAGGACGTGATCCTACTGGGATTCTGGATCATTCTGGGGGAGGGGCAGCTTGGAGGTCAGATTGGATGGCCAGCTGAGACTAAGGCCCCATCCCACTGCGTGGTCCCCTCACAGCAGAACCCCTTGCTCATTCCCAGCCCTGTGTGGTGAACCAGAAGGTACAGGAGACCCGCTACCAGGTGTGCTGTGCCACAGACTGAGAGAAGAAAGCTTCCTTTCGGGCCCTGTGAGCGCGTGCCCCACCCCCAGCCAGGTGGCTCTGATGTTCCCACTTGCCCACCCCCCTCCCAGGGCCGGGTGCCCTGCTCCCGGCTCCAACCTGTGGTCCCTCTGGGCTTGAGGGAGGGCAGGAAGGACTAGCTGGGCTGGGCTCAGAGTGGGCTTTGCTTGGGTTCACTCCCCCTGCTGCTGATGGCTGGGCAAAAGTTCCCAGGGAGAAGGGTGCAGGGTGGACGGGTGCCCGGCTGCCCCCACCACGGTGGAACTGGCAGTGTTCGGCAGGATGTCTGAGCAGCAAGCAGGGCACTGGGTCCTCCTGGCCTGGCTGTGTCTATACCCCTGGCTCTAAGGCAGGCGAGCAGTGCATCCCAGGAGCAGCGGCCCTACCAGCCGGACCTGGGTCGTGGAGTCCTCACTGTGACCACCGTCTCCCCTGGCTGCAGCTGCCTGGTGCCCCAGAGGGTGTCCCTATGTCCTGGGACAGGAATGGCCAGCACCCCGCACCTTCATCCGGGTCCCGAGATCTGGGGGTGCTGTGTCCGCTCACAGAGCAGGTGCTCCTGCCAGTGTGCCCCAGGCCTGCCTCCTCTGCCTCCCCACGTGCCCCATCAGCCCCCAGCCTCCCAGAAACAGACCCCAGGTCCAGACGAGGCTTCTGAGCAAGACGCTGACCCATCCAGGGTTGCCACTGTGGGTACGGAGAAGCAAGGGCGTGGCCCCCTGTGACACCCCCATCACTGCCTGGGGTCCTGGTTATGCTCCCCATGGCCACTCCTGAGCTCCTGCCCTGGGCGGCCCTCCCCGGGTGTGGACTCTACCCTTGGGCTTCCTAGATGTTCTCATAGCCCCGGGGTGTCTGTGCAGCAACTCAGCTTCAGTTGTTAGAGGCAGAAGCACCCAGGAGCTGGGGAGGGGCTCCTTGACACGTGCCTCCATCCCAAGGCCACAGGACCTGCTTATCTGCTGCAGTACTCACAGCCCCAAACCTAGCGACTTAACACTAAGCACCACCAGCTTGTCCTGTGGCCAGGACCCTAGACACCACTCAGAGGGCGCCTCTGGCTCGGGATGGCTCCTGAGGCTGCAGTCGAGCCCTGTTGGCATGGCCGTGGTCTCCCCGAAGGCTCCGCTGGACATGGTCCACCTTCAGGCTCACTCAGGTGGTCACTGCCCAGACACAGTCCCTGGCCGACTGTCTGTCCATCCTTTCCCCGCTGAATAGCTCACCGCAGGGCGGGCAGCTTTCCTAGAAAATCAGCATCGGCGCTCTGCAGGCAGGACAGGAGCCAGAGTCCTTCTCGCTTCATCTTGGAAGGGCCATCCCATTCCTTGCACTGTCCTTTCTCATTTAGAAGCAACTCACGGGCCCGCATCACTCAGGGCAGAAATGACCCAAGGCTAACGGGGTGGAGCTATTAGGGGCCACCAAAACAGCCTTCCTAGCAGCCTCATGGAGCTGCTGCTCCCCAGCCGTGAACCCCAGGGTCCGAGTGACACCTCTGCCTCAAGGGAGACAGACACGGCCCCCCATCTTGCTGGCACAGAGACCTCATCGTCCCCACCCTCGAGCCCCCAATCTGCCACCAGGGAAAGGCTGTTTGATGAGAGGCTGAACGGGTTCCAGGGCTCAGTCCTCATTACAGTGAAGCAGAAGGTGTGAAGATTTTCAACTTTCCTTTTAATCAGGAGGCGTCCACTGGGGAAACCTGCCAGGTCGTCCTGAAGAGCGCTTGACAAGTCCAAGCTCCCGAGGAGACTTAATTAAACCTGTGAAAACGGCGGGGCCACACCGGCGACGGGGACTGGGCCAGCAGCTGCCAGTTGCTTGGGTGCAGACGCGCCTTGGCTTGCCATCCTGAGCCTGCGCATGCCTCGCCTGGAGGTCCTGTCCTCAGACCCAGCCCCTTTCCTCTTCACAGCCCCCCAGCCAGCCCCTGCCCTCGCCGATCTGCTGACCCTCCCTTGAGCCCCACCCCACCACTCCCAGGCTGGGCAGCTGCCCCACTGGAAACATCATCTTGGTTTGCCGTCTGCCCACTCGGGTCTCCTCTGGAGCCCCAGCGCGCTGTGCCAGGGGTCTCACTCCTGGGCTGAGGCAGAGTTTAGATTTAGGATGCAGCGGGATGCAGAGGGTGGGTGACCCTCTGGCTCGCCCAGGGCAGAAGCAGCCCAGGGAGCAGAGCTGGTTGAGGGGTGGACGCGCCAGGCTGATAGAGGAAGAGATGAGGGAGCGCGTTGAAAAGGACGGACATATACACACACTACTATATGAATTGAGATGAAAGTCACTCAGTTGAGTCAGACTCTTTGTGACCCCATGGACTACACAGTCCATGGAATTCTCCAGACCAGAATACTGGAGTAGGTAGCCTTTCCCTTCTTCAGGGGATCTTTCCAACCTAGGGGTCAAACGCAGGTCTCCTGCACTGCAGGCGGATTCTTTACCAGCTGAGCCACAAGGGAAGCCCACTATATAAAGAATAGATAACTGATAAGGACCTGTGGCATGGCACGGGGAACCCTACTCAATACTCTGTAATGATCTACAAAGGAAAAGAATCTAAAAAGGACTGGATATATGTATTAATATATGTGGGCTTCCCAGGTGGCTCAGTGGCGAAGAATCTGCCTGCAATGCAGGAGACCGGGATTTGATCCCTGGTGGGAAGATCTCCTGGAGGAAGGAATGGCGGCCCACTCCAGTACTCTTTCCGGGGAAACCCCATGGACAGAGGAGCCTGGCGGGCCACAGTCCACGGGGCTGCAGAGTCGGACACGGCTGAGCGACTGAACCACAGCGTATGGTACGACTCACACTTTGCCGTTCACCCGAAACCAACACAGCGTTGTCATCAAATAAACCCCAAGAGAAACTTTTAAAACATAAAAAGAAAAGGCTGGCCTGGCTGGAGGATGCTGGGGAGGTCAGGATGGGGATGGGGCAGGCAGGGATGCAGGGGCAGCCCCGGCAGAGGTGCTTGGACAGGAAGGGGTGATGGCCTGGTGCAGCTGGTGCTGTTTCCCACAGCCCATCAGACCCATCCCAGTCACAGCACCGGGACTCCTGAGTCACCAGAAAAGACGTCTGAGTTGTCCCCAGCAAAACTGTGCTCCTGAGGAGCGAGGAAGAGAGAGAAATCCTGTTGCCCATCCTTTGCTGAGAATGCCTCCTTCCCCTGCTGCCCGGCTGGCAGGAGCTGAAGTTGCTGCTGTCCTCATGACTAAAGAGCTCAGGGCTCCCCTGGGATGTGGTCAGAGTAGGACAGGCCAGACTGGATGACCCACTGGGAGGGGGCACGGATGCACAGGTGGTGCTCTCTGTCCCCCAGAGTTCCCGGATCCCTGAGCAGCTGCATCCCTGCATCCCCTCCTCGGGACCTTGGACCAGCCCCCAGGGTCACCCAGACCTGACCCCTCAAGTGTGTGCTTGAGCTCTTGTCCACACCCACTGCGAGTCCACTGGAAACACCACCCCGTGAAGACCACATGCTGCTTCTGGAGATGCCCCTGGTTGCGAAAAGCAAAGCGTCTGTGTCCTGGAGGACAGCGCCTGCCCCAGGAGGGCCACTTGGCTGAGGCTGTGACTGGAACCCACTGGGCTCAGGGCCCGCCCAGCCCCGTCCCTCCTCCCAGGAGGCTGCAAGTCAACACAGGTGAGCCGACTTTCCATCTCCTGGAAACAGCCAGCTGGAAGCTGAAATTTAAAGAAAACCATTTATAATAGCATCACAAAATGTGAAGTGTTTAGGGACAGATCTGACACTGTGCAAAACCTGCTCTCTGAAAACCCAGAACACTGCTGAGAGAAAAGAACTGAGAAACGGGGTCAGGTTTCATGTTCCTGGGCCAGGGGAGTCAGTGAGGTCAAGATCCCACGTCTCTTCCTTCTGATCCATATCATCAGTGCAATTCCCGTCGGGAATCCCGGCAGGATCTTCTGAAAAAAATGCCAAGTCTAAGATTTGTATGGAATTGCAGAGGAATTAGAAGAGCCAAAACAAAGGGAGAGGACTCACACCGCCTGGTTTCAAGCCTTATAAAGCTGCTGTAACCGAGACGGGGTGATGTGGGCACAAAGACAGATAGGTCAGTGCTCCAGGACAGGGCTTCTGGAAGCAGACCCACATACATGTGGGCAACTGGCTTTCAGCCCAGCTCCGCAGGTCATTCAATGGTGAAAGGGAAGTTTTCACAAATGATCCTGGAATAATCGGATGCCCATTTGAAAAGAAATATCTCTATCAGGCGGGGAGGGGGGAAGGGAGGGCTGCAGAGTCACTCGGGGCACAGGAAATTTTTAGTGGGGGTGGGTGGGCATGTCCCTGTCTTGATTGTGGTGATGATTTTTACAATTTATACATGTAAAAAATTGTCAAGGTATACTCTTTTAATATGTGTTTGAAAGTGAAAGTCACTCAGTTGTGTCCGAATTTGCGACCCCATGGACCACAGCATGCCAGGCTTCCCTGTCCATCACCAACTCCCGGAGCTTCCTCAAACTCATGTCCATTGAGTCAGTGATGCCATCCAACCATCTCATCCTCTGTTGTCCCCTTCTGCTCCCACCTTCAATCTTTCCCAGCTTCAGGGTCTTTTTTAATGAGTCAGTTCTTCACATCAGGTGGCCAAAGTATTAGAGCTTCAGCTTTAGCATCAGTCCTTCCAATGAATACTCAGGACTGATCTCCTTTAGGATGGACTGGTTGGATCTCCTTGCAGTCGAAGGGACTGTCAAGAGTCTTCTCCAACACCACAGTTCAAAAGCATCAATTCTCCGGCGCTCAGCTTTCTTTATAGTCCTACTCTCACATCCATACATGACTGCTGGAAAAACCATAGCTTTGACTAGATGGAGCTTTGTCAGCAATGTCTCTGGTTTTTAATATGCTAAGTTGGTCGTAGCTTTCCTTCCAAGGAGCAAGTATCTTTTAATTTCATGGCTGCAGTCACCACCTGCAGTGATTTTGGAGCCCCAAGGAAATAAATCTGTCACTGTTTCCATTGTTTCCCCATCTATTTGCCAGAAGCTTATTTTATGTTAAAAGTTGCCCTTAAGACCCTATGTGACAATGGGAAAATGGGCAGAAGAAGTGAACAGAAATTTCTCCAAAGACAATGCCCAGGTGGCCAGGAGGCACATGGAGAGGAGCCCCACATCATCACTATTGTGTTCACACTCAGTCGTTCCGTCTACTCAGTCGTGTCCAGCTCTGCCACCCCAGGGACTGTAACCTGCCAGGCTCCTCCGTCCATGGGATTTCCCAGGCAAGAACACTGGAGTGGGTTGCCATTTCCTCCTCCAGGGGATCTTCCCAACCTGGGGATTGAACCCGCGTTTCTAGGATCCCTTGCATTGCAGGCAGATTCTTTACCACTGGGCCACAAGGGAAGCCCTCACTAATTATTAGAGAAATGCAAATCAGAACCACAATTAGGTGTCACCTCACACAGGTCAGAATGGACATTATTAAAAAGTCTATAACAAAGGTAGGAGAGGGTGTGGAGAAAAAGGAACCCTCCTACACTGTTGATGAGAATGTATGGAAGACTGTGTGGAGGTTCCTCAGAAAATAAAAAATAGAATTACCACATGATCCAGCCATCCCACCCCAGGGCATATATCCAGACAAAACTACAATTCAAACAGATACATGTGCCCCTATGCTCATATGGCACTGTTTACAATAGCCAAAACGAAACCTGGGAACAGCCTAAATACCCACCGTCAGATGGACGGATGAAGAAGACGTGGTGCACATGTAGAACAGAATCCTGCTTGGCCATAAAAAGAGTGAAATAATGCCATGTGCAGCAACATGGACGCAACTAGAAATTTTCGTACCAAGTGAAGTACGCCGGAAAGACAAGCGTCCTATGGTCACTTATATGTGTAATCTAAACTACGGCTCAAATGGACTCACGCACAGTGCAGACGCTACTCAGACACAGAGGACAGACTTGCGATCGCCAGGCTGGGGTCGGAGGAGAGCGGCGGACGGGGGTCTGGGATTAGCAGAGGCGGATTGCTAGGCTCAGAACACAGGACAAGGTGCTCCTACGTAGCACAGGGAACCACTGCCTGTAGCACCAGCTTCTGCACGCTCTGGTGCTAAAGTGATTGCGGTTTTGTACTGTTGAGCTTTGCTGTTTGATGCTGGAATACATTCTTAAATATGGCTGTGTTATATATAATTTTAACGTGCATTTCTAGCTTTATGTATTTTTTGCTAACAATGTATCACTTGCTGTTTATTTTATATTTATTTCAGACTGGGAAATGATGTTAGGCTAAAAGCAAATTCAAGCAATTTTTGTATTTGAGTTCAAAATGGGTGGTAAAGCAGCAGAGACAGCTCACAACATCAAGAGCACATTTGGCCCAGGGCCTGCTAACGCACGTACAGGGCTCGAGGAGTTTTGCAAAAGAGATGAGAGCCTTGAAGATGAGGAGCCCAGTAGTCGGCCGTGGGAAGTTGACGACGACCAACTGAGAGTTCTCACTGAAGCTGATTCTCTTATAGCTACACAAGAATTTGCCAAAGATCTCAGTGTCAACCATTCTATGGTCGTTCAGCATTTGAAGCAAATTGGAAAGGTGAAAAAGCTCGATAAGTGGATGCCTCATGAGCTGACCACAAATCAAAAATATCATCGTTTTGAAGTGTCATCTTCTCTTAATCTGCTCAATAACAACAAATCATTTCTCAATTGGATTTTGATGTGTGATGAAAAGTGGATTTTATAAGACAACTGACGATGACGAGTTCAGTGGTTGGACTGAAAAGAAGCTCCAACTTCCCAAAGCCAAACTTGTGCCAAAAAAACAGGTCATTGCTGCTGTTTGGTGGTCTGCTGCTGGTCTGATCCGCCACAGTTTTGTGAATCCCAGTGAAACCATTACATCTGAGAAGTATGCTCAGCAAATCGACGAGATGCACCAAAAACTGCAATGTCTGCAGACAGCATTGGTCAACAGAAAGGGCGCAGTTCTTCTCCATGGCAACACCTGACCACATGTCGCACAACCAGTGCTTCAGAAGTTGAATGAAATGGGCTAGGAAGTTTCGCCTCCTTCGCCATATTCACCTGACCTCTCGCCAACCCACTACCACTTCTTTCAGCATCTTGACAACTTTTCAGAGGGAACGTGCTTCCACAGGCAGCGGGATGCAGAAAACGTTTTCCAAGAGTTCGCAGAATCCTGAAGCGTGGGTTTTTATGCTACAGGAATAAACAAACTTTTATCTTGTTGGCAAAAATGTGTTGATTGAAATGGTTCCTATTTTGATTAATAATGGTGTGTCTGAGCCTAGTTATAGTGATTTAAAATTCATGGTCCAAAGCGACAATCATTTCTCACTAACCTAATGCATCCAGTCTCTTGGGATAACTATACTGGAAAGAATTTTCAAGACAGAGTGTAACTGAGCCAGTTTCTGTACAGCAGGGGTTGGCAGAACACTGTAAACCAACAATATGTCAATTTAAACAAAGAGCCTGTCTTTGTGATCTGCCCACCTTCCCCTGACCTTACCTCCCACCCCTCCATCTTTTGCTCTGTCCCCCTGACCACAGAGGACGCTTTGCTGCTCTTTGGCCACCCTCTCACCTCAGGGCTTTGCACATGCTCTTCCCTATGTCTGGACGCTTTTCTCCTGAAACATGCTGTCTCAGTCTCACCACCACAGGCTCTGTAGGTCTTGGTTCAAATGTGACCACTCACAGGCTTTCCTTGGCCATCCTACTTAAAATCAACACCTGCCACCTTGTGTGCACACGCGCGCACGCACACACACACACACAGTCCTGCTCTGCTTTCCCATGCATGGCACCCGCTAATATTCTACGCTCCTCACTTCCTGTCACGCTCCCACACACCGTTACATACGCCTTCCAGAAGGACAAGCACTTTTATCCGTCTTGTTCCCTGCTGTGTTCTCAAAAGTTGGAACACACATGGTCACTTTTGAGACACTCGGTACACATGTTGCATCAATGAGCAAAATGACCAACTAAATGCTCCTTGGTCGGGTTCCCTAAAGAAATGTTTGCACACTGGTACGTTGCGTGCCAAGTCACTATAGTCTGCCTGACTCTTTGTGACCCTGTGGCTGTAGCCTGCCAGCCTCCTCTGTCCATGGGATTCTCCAGACAAGAACACTGGAGTGGGTTGCCATGCCCTTCTCCAGGGTTCTCCAGGGTATCTTCCCAACCCAGGGACTGAACCCATGTCTCTTATGCCTCCTGCATTGGCAGGCAGGCTCTTCGCCACCAGTGCCAACTGGGAAGCCCTAGTGGGACATTACTCAACTGTTAAAAAGATGGAACACAGTTACTCATACCGCCTTCCGCTCTGCTTGGTCCGTCTCAAGGAGCCTCTATTTAAACAGCACGTCCTGGGTCTCTCGCGTGGGTCTCCCAGGCCCCCACCCCAGGAGGCCTCCAGCCATCCTGCCAGCAGCTCAGACCTGTCTCCACCTGCAGCAGCCCCACCGCATGCCCGCACCCTGAGCTCTGGGGCTGCCTCTTCAGCCAGGGAGCTGAGCCCACCCATCAGCCCTCCCTCCCTCCCACTCCCCTGAAAATGTCAGATCAGAAATGAGGGAAGTGAGGGGAAAGTGGAAAGTGGGCCTATTTATCATTTCCAGCTCCTGTTTTTGTTTTTATTAGGCAGAAAAATTTATACAAACCGGAAAATTCTTCTGGCTTATTTGTGATGCATTTTTGAGTCAAACTGTATTCTCTGTTTCTCTGAATATTAGCAAGAGGTAATAAAATCTAAAGAAAAAATTCCCCAAATCAGGTAAACATCCACCTCCCTAATTTTTATTTCAACTCTAAGTTGGCTAATGCCCAAATATAACCTTAAAATGCTGTCCCCGCATGTAGAAAGATGTCCAAGATACAGCAAGTAAGCAAAGCACTTTGCAGAGCAAATATGGAGAGGATTTCAGTTATATAATATGAACTGTGCATGCGCACACGTGTGCTCAGTCGTGTCCGACTCTTTGTGACCCAGTGGACCATAGCCCACCAGGCTCCACTGTCCATGGGGAGCCTCTAGGCAAGAGAACTGGAGTGGGTTGCCATTTCCTACTCCAGAGGATCTTCCGACCCAAGGATCGAACCCTGGTCTCCTGTGTCTCCTGGGGATTCTTTACCACTGGTGCCACCCACTTACTCAAAAGAATGTATCAACAGTTGTTCATTATAGTTGACTAGATAATGGTGGAATTGTGGAGGATTTGCAGTTTCTTATGTTATACACTTCTGCAAAATTCAACCATTTTCAGTCAAACATGTATTATATTTATCATCACTGAATAATAACAGTATTTCCATTTTTGGTGGGGGGGACACAAACGAAATAGAGCAAGGAAACATTTGCAATGGGTCTTCTAAATATTCCAAGAAGGCAGCTTTTAAGAAGAAACAAAAGACTAGAAGATTCTTGGTTTGGTTCCTGAAACCTCCTTGTTGTTTAAGAATGCTTGAAAAATAAGCACTGGAATCGTCTCGATCCCCTACCTCTCCCATTTGCCACGCATTCTTTCCCTCTTGGCAGAGGCTCGTTTGCATTTGGCTCGCCCGTGGATAAACATGTGTGTGGAAGATAAGCTCCAGATCAGGAAGAAAGCCTGTTCTCTTTCCACATAGGGGCCCGGAGGAACGCATGGAAACGCTGGAGCCTCGCGCAGGGGCATCTCTCTGCGGCAGGCCTGTTTGGTTGATGGCAGTTGTCCTTTAAGCGAAGCCTGTTGGGCGGGGCGGGTGGTGAGGGGAGCAGAGAGCCCCAGACAGAAGACCACGGTGTGACTGTGGTTCCGGGAAGCTCTGTGAGCCTAAGCACCCCACGGCAGGATGGATGCCTCACTCAGGCAAACGGCAGAGCCCTGTCCCAGGGTGGGGGCAGGGAAGAGCAGAACATTCAGCAGCCAGGGTCTAATTAGCTCATTTCCCTATGGTTTGGGCTTCCCCCGTGGCTCAGTGGTAAAGAATTCATTTGCTAACGCAGGAGACCTGGGTTCGATCCCAGAATCGCGAAGATCCCCTGGAGAAGGAAATGGCAGCCCACTCCAGTATTCTTGCCTGGGAAATCCTGTGGACAGAGAAGCCTGGTGAGCTACAGTCACCAAAAGAGTCACAAAGGGTTGGAAACGACCTAGCAACTAAACAACATAAAACCCTAAGGTTCGGATGAGCGGGGAGGTACTTCGAAGCCGAGGGCTCTGCCTAACCTGACCACTGCAAGAATGTGGCCGGGACAGAACAGCGGTGGGAGATCCTCGGCCACCTGGGCCAGCCGGACTCCACGGGTGGGTGGGGGGCTCCCTCTTTGGAGATTCCATAACCCAAGGAAGTCAGCTTTCTGGCCCAATTTTGTTACTGAGGCCAAGCTCACACTGCTTGCCTCAAGACAGGCTAATAAGTCAGGAGACGAGTTGTTGGGGCAAAGAATACTGACTTTATTCAGAAAGCCAGCAGACTGAAAGGGTGGAGGACTTGTATCCCAAAGACCCGTTTTGCCAGAGTTAGAATCCAGGCTTCTTTTATACTATTAATAAAAGAAGAGGAAGTAAAGCCAAACATTTCCTGTGTTGATTTCTTCCTTCCTGCAGAGGTTCACAGGTGGGCCTGGTCAGGATGTTCCCTGTGAGCTGAACAAAGGTATTTTAGCTTAAAGCTCCTTGCCTGGGGGAAGGGTTCCTAGAGATGGGTCACCGTGTATGATTTCAGTGCACAGAGAACATCCCTTTAGTTGAACTTGTGATAGAACAAAGGTCCTTCCCTAGAACAATCCCATTGACAATCTACCTTCATACTAACTTTGAAGAGCAATAACTGGCCCCTACTGGTTCTGAAATGGTGTCCGGATTCCCCCACCTGGCATGACTGAGCGACTAGCTCTTTATTTTTATTTAATTAAAGGAGCTACCACCAGAAACCACGCCAGCAACCGAAGCATAGTCAGATCATGTGCATGTGCTAAGTCGCTCAGTCATGTCTGACTCTGTGATCCCATGGACTGTAGCCCACCAGGCTCCTCTGTCCATGGGGATTCTCCAGGCAAGAATACAGGAATGGATAGCAGGGCCTCCTCCAGGGCATCTTCCCAACCCAGGGATTGGACCCAGGTCTCCGGCATTGCAGGTGGTTTCTTTACCGTCTGAGCCACCAGGGAAGCCCACCAGGGAAGCCCAACTGGGCCGTAGTTGAGTCTTTAATCTATTAACCGAAATTAAGTGAATGATAATATGTGAATAACGGGTTCACCTTTGTCGCTATTATTATATAAACAAGCTTCTACCTCAGCCTGGAAAATAAAATTCTCGGTTGACTCGATGATGTTGACTTAATAAAGCACAAAGATAAATCTCAGTAAACATGCCTGTAATCACATTCTTCACCACTTGCCACTTGAGACTAAAGAAAGCTGGGCATCCTGCCTCTTCAGAAAATCTCTTGCTTCTTGGAGCACAAGGTACGTGGCCCCTGGCAGACACTCTACGGACAGAGCTTGGCCGGGGGACAGCCAGACCCTCTGCTGCCCGCATGGAGCCGGCGGGCCCCTCGGAGAAATCAGAGCTTGGCTCGGGGTGGTGGGGTTTCTGACTCTGGGCTCGAGGGGAGGCAGGGAGGGTGTGCAGGAGGGTGTGGCCGGGCCTACCGCCGGCCTCTCAGCAGGTCCTCATGGGCCATCAGGTTTCAAGTCACATCCCAGCTGCCCGGTCTCGGGACCCTCACCCTTCCCCACTGACCAGAGCACGTTTGTGATCACGACACGACTGAGCACACACACACACACACACACTCACACACACAGAGGACAGCAGGTGTGCACAGGCCGTCCCGGGGAGGCCAGGGCGACCCTTCCCGAGCCAACCCAGGGCCCCCACCCGTGGGTCCCCCGCGGCTCAGCCCTGTCGTGCGACGACTCAGCTCCTGGTGGGGACTGGGGGCTGACGCTGGGAGGAGGCCTCCCTGACTGCCCGGCCTGGGCCCTGGGGTATTTGTGGGACTGTCCAGGCAGAGGGCGCAGCAGGGACGTGCCCTCGACAGCAAGACCGAGCTCTGTATCTCCAGGTCACAGCAGAAATCCCGGGCAGATAGGCGGGGAGAGAGCTCAAGGTCTGGGGGAGACAGGCAGCTCACCCCACAGGACAGGACAGGGACCAGGTGGCCTGTGCCCGGGGCCACAGCCTGTCCCCGGAGGGCTTGTGACGTGGGGGGCGGGCTTCAGTCTCCAGGGCGTGAAGTCCCCGGGGCGGTCAGCTGCCTTGGACTGTGGTGCTGGGAGCCACGTGGAATCCCCAACCGCGAGGGCCGTCCACAGCTGTCCAAACCTAGTGGTCAGAAGCCCAGAGACAGGCTGGAGGTGGGGGCGGCAGGCCCCGGAGAGGAGGGGGACGGGCCAGAGGGAGGAGGAGGCAGGGGGCCTGGAGAGGGAGGGCAGATGGAGGGGGTGCATTCCGACGCGGGCTGTGCTCCTGGCGGGGGGCCCACGCCCTGGTCCGTCAGCGGCCCCGCCCTGCACCCCCTGGCCAGTCCCATCACGGCCAGCTTCCCCTGCACCCCTCCCAGGCCAGGGAGCCTGACGGCCCCACCAGCTGCATGTCCACCTTGGGCGCCATCAGAGGTGCTGCCTGGACCACGCCCGGAAGCCCACACAGCACGCTGCCTAAGCGGGAGGCCGTCTTGCTGTTTCTCCTTGCCAGGTGGTGAGTCTTTTTGAGCTTGTAACCATATTCTATTTTATTTTACCGTATATTTTTCAGTATATGGTTAGTTTTTTTTTAAAAAAATTATTCTTTATTGAAGTATAGTTGATTTACAGGCTTCTCTGATAGTTCAGTTGGTAAAGAATCCACCTGCAATGCAGAGGACCCTGGTTTAATTCCTGGGTTGGGAAGATCCGCTGGAGAAGGGATAGGCTACCCACTTCAGTATTCGGAGGTGAGACAGGGAGGGAGGCGAGGGGGACGAGACTGCGGGGCTGGACTGTGTGGACCAGGGTTCCCGAGGCTCAGGGAGGCCGAGGGGGGTCCTGTGGGAAGGTCCCTGCAGGTCCCATGTCCTCCTCCCCTTAGAGCAGGGGGCAGCATCGTCTGGGGGCAACCTCCTCCAGCCCTGATTGGTGGATGTGCCCTGTTACCATGGAGACGGCCCAGCACACGCCCCATCAGCCACCTGGAAGAACGCGGCCCCTCTCCGGGAAGAATTCAGTCACCTTGAGGGTTCCTCCGAAGGCCACAGAACCTCCTGTATGCAGGACACACTGGGGGGAAGGAGGTACGGCAGGCTCCTGGGGCCACCACCGACAAAGCACCACAGGACAGGGGACTTCAAAGCACAGAAAGCTATTGTCTCGAAGTTCTGAGGCCACAAGTATGAAATCAAGGTGTTGGCAAGACCAGGCTTCCTGCAAAGGCTGCGGGGATGACCCTTCCTGCCTCTCCCAGCTTGTGGCAGCCCACGCCTTCCCTCCTGGCCTCCATCTCCCCGTGTGTTCTTCTCCCTACAAGGACACTCGGCACAGTCCCTGTGGGCCCACCCTCCTCCAGGGGACCCCGTCTTCCCTTCACCGATCGCACCTGTGATGACCCTGTTCCCAAGTAAAGTCCTGCGCTGGGGAAGGGACTTCCACCCGTCTCTCTGGGGGCGCTACCGCTGCCCGGGGGCCTCTGGGGCAGGTTCCTCCGTGGGTCAGGTTGGTGCTGGCCCTGCTAGCAGAGGGAGCCCTGGGCCCTGCACCCTGTACCCCCGCCTTCCACCAGGGTCTGCTGGCCCCTCGCCCTCTGAGGCTGGCCTCCTGCCTTACAGACCTGGGTCTCCCCACGGCAGACCCTTCTCTGTGCTCCTCCCCCCACGGCCTTGCCCGCAGGTTTGACCTTGGAAGCCTCATACGCAGTTGCTGTCTCTGCAAACCCTCTCCTGTCTCCAGCGCCGCCCCCTCCACCCTGCTTGGCAGCCCCTCTGGGCCCAGCCTGGGCCTCAGCAGGCCCCTCGGGCTCCATCCTCCAGGCTGGATCCTGGGCCAACCGTCTGACCCACATCAGGACAGGTGCACAGGGTCCCCAGGCGGGTGTGGGCATGGGGTCCTTTGGCCATCGGGCGGGGATCTCCGGCTATGGGGACTCCACCCCAGACCCTCCTTCCACCCCTCACGGTGACTCCTGGAGGAAGGCCAGGCTCACGCTGTGTCAGGAAATGAGGCTATCCGTCACCATGCCACCGGCCACTTTAGGGAAATTCACCGAAAATCAATTTCCTGAAAGGCAATTTGCAGATGGCCAAGTGAGCAATTGATCACTGAGGACCCTGAGGCTTGTGACCCGTGTGTGCTGGGTGGAGGGGCTCTCGGCGTTGAGGGAGCACAGACCCTCAGAGAAGCGGACTCAGCCCCCGCCTCCTGGGGAAAGTGCAGCCCTGAGCCTCACACCTGCCTCTCCCTCCCCTGCAGGTGGCCCATCCCGGCCTGCGCCTCCTCCAGAGGCTGCATCCTAGCCCCCCGATGTGGTTCCCAGAGGACCCTCACCCTGAACCACGTCCCTCCCGAGCCCACTGACCCCAAACCCCAGTCTCCGGGTGGTCTGTGCACAGCATGCAGCCCCAGCTCCCACCTCCTCCTTTTCCACCCCTTCCTGGGCCCTCCTGAGAGCCCCCCGCTTGGGGAAGCTGGCCTCCCTCCTGAGCATTCTGACCACCCACCCTCGCTGTCTCCCCAGAAACCTCGCCAGAGAGGCAGCCCCCCTCGTGAGGTCCCTTCGGGTGGCCTGCTGCTCCTCCTCTCATGCCCCTCCCCTCCCCACGGCTGGGCCCCCCATGGCCACACCCCTGGGCTCCTCTCCTGCTCCGGCCTGCTCTGCTCCCCCTTCCTCCCTCTCCTGACACGCTGATGTCCCCCCACCCCCAAGTCAGGGATCCAGCATCTCCCTCAGGTGCCCCTGCTGCCCAGCATGGACAGAGAGCCTCATGCCCTGCAGAGGCCCAGGACCAGTGGTGTCACGCGAACCGTAGGGCTGGCCTGGGACCACCTGCTCTGCTCAGGACTCAGGAGTGGTGCGTCTGCCTCCGTCTGTCTGTCTGTCTGTCTGTCCACCCATCTTCAGCAAGGGCTAGAGACCCAGGCTGGCACACTGGCAGGCAGGTGGATACGAGGCAGAGAAGGTGAGCAGAGGCCCAATCCGGAGCCACCCTGGGCATAGCATCCACTCCAAGAGGATGCTGCGGGCCTCGGCCACTTGGGGGACAGTTTTCTGGAACAGCTGCTGGGGACACGAGGCCTCTGTGATCCTAGGACAGCTCCCTGGAGCCCTAGCCGCCAGCCAGGGGCAGGGAGGGGTGGGGAGACACAGCCCCGGAGGAGGGCTGGCCTCCCTGCGTGGCCTGACTGCCCCGCATCGCCCCCTGCCAGGTGGTCAGAGCCAGCGCCATCTCCCCTGGCGCCTCCGGCTCCTCTCCAGAAATGTCCCCACTCCCCAGCTGAGACCCTCAGATCTCTAGTCTCAGGAGGGCCCCATCCACCCTGTCTTTGAATTAGAGTCTTGCGGTCTCCTGGGCAAAGGGCTGGGCCTTTGGAGGGACATCCACGGCCCTGCAGAGGTCCACATCCTAATCCCAGAGCTGAGACCTAGCCAGTCACGTGGCTTCGAAGCTGGGGAGAAGGCAAGGCCCCCGAGGGAGAGGTGGTCCCAGATTGTCCAGTGGGCCCAGAATCCTCTTGAGGGTCCCTAGAGTGGAAGTGGGGCAGGGGGGTCAACAGTAGTGAATGTCGGAGCAGATGGGACAAGGCAGGCAGATCAGAGAGTGGGTGGATGTCACTGCCTCTGGAAGGTTCCGACCTTAAGAAACGGTTGGTAATCAGCTCCAGGTCCTCTGATTCTCAAGGGCCGGCCCATGTTGATAATTTCTGCATCTGAGGGACTGAGGAGGGCGGGAGTCTCCTGAGTCTGGGGGGCAAGAGGGCACAAGGCAAAGGTAGGGGGGCTCAGGGGGTTCAGGAGTGTTTGCTGCATTGATGGGGGCGTGAAGTCAAAGAGGGGGGCTGTCTCGAGTGCAGAAGAAGGGGGTGCTCTGTGCAGGGGTGCAGTTGTGGGGGAGGGGCAGGGGGAGGAGGGAGCCTTCTGGGCTGGGCTTGACAGCCTGTCTCCAAGACTTTCACCGGTCTTCCCACGATGGCCTGACCAGCGGACCTACCGCGTCATGCACTTCTCGTCCTCTTTGCGTCTGGAGCCCCCGGGCACACTCAGGGCAAAGGGCATCAGGCAGGCGAGGTGTGTTGCCATGGAGGTGCTCACTGCTCACCTTCATACCTTCGTACCCAGCTACCACACCCTACAACCTTGCCCTAAAGATGGGGCTTCTGAGGTTCTAGTTTGCACATTTCTGTTTAAGGAAAAAAAGGTGAGTCTCTCATTGTGCACCCAGGTTTTCATCAGTCAGTTCAGTCTGAGTCTGAAGACTGAGAACCAGGAGCACGGATGTCCGTGGGGTCTCAGCTGAAGCAGAGAGCAAAGCTGCCCCTCCTCCGCTGTGTGTCTTACACGGGCCTTGGTGCATCGCAGGATGCCGGCCCACGTTTCCTCAGTCCACCGACTCAAATGCTGGTCTCCTCTGACACCCCCACAGACGCACCCAGAAAGCACGTGTACTGTCCTGGGCATCCCTTGCTCAGGCAGACTCCCCACCCAGGCAGGAAAGGACTTGCGTCCTACCTGAGCATCGCTGAGAACTGCGTATTGTACTGAGACGACTTTCCTGAGCGCTCTGGGCTCTCTGCACACCTTGCCCCACCTCCCCTCCTCCACCCCTCCTGCTTCTGTCCGAGGTGCAGAAGGAAGTGACCTCTGGCTCGGCCCCTCCCCGCCACGATTCCAGGCAAGGCAGCAGGTGGGTGCAGGGCCACTCCTTTAAGCTCACTCATCCCAGGCTGGCTAATGATGACTTGCCTTCGCCCAGAAAGACTGCAGACCCTCTGAACAGGTCCAATAAGACCCAGGCTGGAGATGCCCTCCACAGTCCCCGGGTGCCCATGGCCAGCCCGCCTCTGGGGACACGGACACCAGAGCAAAGGCAACAGGCTGAGTCCGTTGTCAGGAAAATATCAGGGTCTGGTTTGTTTTCTGTTCTTTGCAAAACTTCCAAAACCTGGGACTGGGAACTCAGTGCTAGGACTTCCCAGAGCCCTGCAGCAGGTTCACACAAGTCCTGATGCTGCAGCTGCACACGTTCCAGCAGCGTCGCCTTTGCGGGGAGTCCCATGGGGGGTCAATCACACACACCCAGCGAAACCATGAGTACAAGGCGTAGCTTGTCCTGGGATCACAGGAGACCCGCTGCGCAGACGTGGCTTTGGGAGACAACGGGGCAAGGGTCTCACCCCGTGAGTCTGCCCCCAGGGACATGAGACAGTGTCCAGACGTCTGAGCTGTCCTGACCAGTAATGCTCCTGGCATCAGGGGTGGAGGCTGGGGGTCCTGCTGAACAGCCCTTGGCACACAGGATGGCCGGACCCTGGGCGTCGTCCCCTCCCAGTCCGTAGTGTGAGCTCCACCCTGGAGTCTCACAGCTGCTGCAGAGGACGGGTGAGTCTAACATCCGGAGGCCTGGCAGAGATCCAAAGTGTATCATGCGAGGAGGAAATGCAGCCGTGGGGGCGGCTGCCTGCAGGGCAGGACACACACCGACCGGGCGCCCTGGGTGTGGGTGTGCACAGCGCTTGGCCAGGCGGGGCGGGAACGGGAGAGCTCGGTCCAGGCCGGGGCCGAACCCCCAGGAGGTGCTCAGAGCAGGGACGTGCAGAGGGGGTGGTAACCAGCTTGCCTCTCTGTATCATGGGAAAGACAGTTCTCTGTGTGCAGCCTGTTCCCATTGTTCGGCCAGCTTAGGGGGCCCATGGCTGACATCTCCCCGGGAGCGAGGCGGGAGGCGAGGCTCCGCTTTCAAGGCCCGTGGTTGCCTCCCAGCCATCCAAGGAGCCGGATTTAGCGCTGCTTCAAAAGGCATTTCCAGCCTTTAATTCCTGGACGCGGCTCTGGTCCTGCCCCGGCCTCCGGCTCCCCGCGTTGCAGGCTCACAATACCTGCTCCTCGGATGGATCAACGAATCTAGGCCGACGGGTGAGAAGGGAGCCAGGCAACCTGCCCTGTTACCAACCTGTTCCCACCGTCACCAGGGAAGGGAGAGCCAGGAGGGCTGGCGCCCAGCTCCCAGCAGAGACCCTCAAAGGCAGGAGGGCAGGGAGCCCCCCGACGGCGCGGGACGGGGCCCCGCTGCCCGGACGCCTCACTCGGGCTGAGAAACACGCCGAGCCCCGGTTCCCATAAATCCGGCTTTTATGTGGCGATGAATAGGGGGCAGACAATGGATCTATTTTAGGCTGCGGAGAAACTGGCCCGGCCTGGGTCTCCCTCCTGCAATTAGGAGCCTCGACATGGTGGGGCCTGGAGTCCCCGGCCGGCATGGAGGCCTCACAAAGGCGGAGGCCTGCCCGGCTTGGGGGAGGAGGTTCCACCCTCCTCAGGGTCTGTTGCTGGCAGGCCCCTCTCCCACCGCGGGAGGAAGTGCTGTTGGCAGACCGGCTGCCAGCAGGGCCCAGCGGGTGGTGACTGCCCCATCTCCCCATCTCCTTGGGCACAGGACTGGCCCTGGGCCTTGCCTGGTATCCCCCTGCAGCTGCTCCCAGAATGGGAAACCCCCCACCGTCCTCCAGGGCCCCCTCTGCCACTGTGGCCAGCCTCTGCTGGACACCCCACTCCTCCAAGCCCACCCCGGAGACGTCTGAGAAGCGACGTCAGCTTCCTCCAGCCCCTCACTGCCTGCGGACGCTCAGCCTGCCCGTGGGGTGGGCACTGCGTGTGCCCGGTGGAACACGTTGGCCACGGCTACACAGCAGCCCTCCCTGCCCCCACTGCGGTCCAGGCTGCACAGGACTCCCCACCCCAGAGTGTCCTCCTCCAGGCAAGTGTCCCTGTAAAGTGTGTCCTCCAGAGCCTCATCACCGGGCCCCCAGCCCGCCCCACGGTGGGGCAGAGGGAGGGACGGGCGTGGCAGAGGGACCTTGGTGCCACGCTGCCCTCGCCAGCCCCAGGCCTCCTGGCGCCTTCGTGCTGGGCCACACCCCCCACGCGGGGGGAGAGAGGCTGTCAGCCTGTGTCTCATGGGAGCAGCATGTTCGGCTCTGCCAGCTGTTCTCCGGGCCTTCACCTACTTAGGTCCGAAGAACAGGGTCACACCCGTGATGCCACTTGGCCCGGCCGCAGTGCCCAGGTATTTGCTCAAGCACAGTCCAGGTGCTGCTGGGAAGGTGCCTTTTGAATGGAAGCAGACGACCCTGTAGATGGGCCTCGCCCAGTGGGTTGAACGCCTTGAGGGAAAAGGCCAAGGTCTCCCAAGAAGGAGGAACCGGCCTCCAGGCTGTTGCTGGTCTCCGGATTGCAGCCCTAACCCTCCCTGGGGTTCCCGTCTGCCCACCTGCTCTGCAGCTTTCAGGTTTGACACCCCCACAACTGCATAGACCAGCTCCTTAAGCTAAACCTCTCTCCCTCTGTCCTTACACACCAATGCCGTCGGTTCTGTTTCTCTGGAGGCCTTTACTAACCCACACCCCGAGGTGGGCAGCATTCCGAGAAGGTCCCTGATGACCCTGGCCTGCTGGTGTCCACGTCCTCCAGTGAGCGTGGGCAGGGCCTGGTGATGGATCCTGACACAGAGAGCCTGGCATCTGTGACAGACAAACCCACCTCTGGGATGCGGGTCCAGAAAGACCCATCGTGCTCACCTTCTCTCTCTGGGGTCAGAACCTTCCCTCCGGGGGAACCCAGTGGTCAGAGGGGAACCACCCCATGGAGAGGCCCTTGTGGCATGGAACCCACAGCCAGGCTCTGAATCCTGGCAACAGCCTTGCTGAAGCTGAAGCTGCAATATTTTGGCCACCTAATGTGAAGAGCAGACGCATTGGAAAAGACCCTGATGCTGGGAAAGATTAAAGGTAGAAGAAGGGGACGATAGAGGGTGAGATGGTTGGATGGCATCACCAGCTCAATGAACGTGAGTTTGACCAAACTGTGGGAGATGGTGAAGGACAGGAAAACATGGCGTGCAGCAGTCCATGGGGTCACAAAAGCCAGACACGACTGAGCGACTGAACAGCAACGGCCCTGTGACTGAGGGGGCTCCTTCTCCAGCCAGGCCTCCAGGCGATACCTCGAGACCCTGAGTCAGAAGAGTCTGCTGCCCCCTGCGCCTGGATTCCTCACCCGCTCAGCCTGGGTCTGCCCATCGGGGTCTGTTGTTGGGAGTGCTTGGTTACCCTGGACCAGGTAATGCACACATGCCTCCCTCTCTATCATCTTAGACCTTGTCTGTTGAAGGCTTCCTGTCTCACTCTGATTCTCTCTTCCCGTCTCACAACAAACCTCAAAGTTTGGTTAGAATAATATTCAGGCCTCAAAGGATTACGACGAGGTAAAGAAAATGTATTGGGTTGGCCAAAAAATTTGTTCAAGTTTTCTGTAAGATCTTATGAAAAACCCAACTGAATTTTTTGGCTAACGCAATACTAGAGCATGAAGTTGCAAATTTTGATGGTATTTCCTTCTCTTCAAATCCCGTTCCCAACCTGAGTTAGTTGTTACCTTGCTTTTACTGAAAAAAAAAAAAAAAAAAAAAAGCAGGGGGGAGGAAGTATAGTTTTCCATGCAAGTGAGTGAGTAAAAGTCACTCAGTCCAACTCTTTGCGACCCCATGGACTGTAGCCCGCCAGGCTCCTCTGTCCATGGGATTCTCCAGGCAAGAACACTGGAGTGTGTTACCATGCTCTTCTCCAGGGGATCTTCCCAACCCAGGGATCCAACCTGGGTCTCCTGCATCGCAGGTGGACTGTTTACTGTCTGAGCCAGCAGGGAAGCCCAGTTTTCCAAGTACCCGTTTATAATTCCAGTGCTCTCTCAGATTTTTCGAACGCCATCGATATCTGTACAAGTGCTCAAATGCTCGGACGTCTACTGCTTCCATTTTCCTTTTCCACTGACAATGTCGCCCGTCCCTGGGGTCCCTGGGCCTGCAGGACACGTGTCACTCGGGGACTTGCCCCACCTCTGTTTGGAAGCGCTCGACCTGCAGCTTCCGGGGCCAGCGAGGCGCAGGACAGGGAGCCTGGGAGATAAAGTGCTGAGTCCGTGTGGGCCCTGTTCCAGTGGTGGCCGATCAATCTTTCAGGCACAGTGTCCTGCCCCGGTCCAAGACTGGAGAACCTTCCCGGGTCCCCCGGCTTCCACGGTGGCTAGAGAGATCCAGTGACACTGGAACTCCCCTTCTTTTCGTGTGATCTGCCTCTGCAGCTTGGAAACGTGTAGGCTTCCCTCTTTGTGTCTGGTGTCCCGCGATCTCCACAGCCTTGTCTCATGGGCCTTCCTCCTCCCCTGGGTGGGGCGGAGCCCTGTGTCTCTGGAGGTGCCGGCTTTCCCTGAGAGGACCGTCCCCTTGCACAGCCATTGCTGTCAATCATGTCAGATCTCCCGAACTCATCCTCTTGCTGTTCCGTCTTTCCTGAGATTTTCTGCTTTTGTCTTTTTGTTCTATTCTATGATTTTCATTGCTCTATCTTCCCATCTTTCTGTTGACTTCTTTAAATTTTAAATTATTATATTCATATTTTGAATCTCCAACAGTGTTTCTTGCTTTCAGGATGCTACCTCTGTTGTGACATCCCGTTCTTTTTCGTGGACACAGTATCTTATCCAATACTGATAATTTTAGTGTTTTAAGCCTCTTCCTTACTGCTCCCTTAAATTGATGCTCAGACCTTTCATTTTGTAAATCTCGGTAATGGCTATGGCCAGACTCCAGGAGCCTCCTGGAAGTTATCCCGTGATTGCGCCGATTTCTCCAGTGGGAAGCTGAGGCCCTGAGAGGGTGTGCATCCTGCCCAGTCTCACAGCCTGTCAGAGGTCGGGCCAGACCCAAGACAGTAGGACCCGTCTGAGCCCAGCTCTGACCGCTGGATCAGTCTGCCTCAGGCGCAGGCGCCTCCCTCCCGCAGGTCGGGCTGGCAGGATGGATGGTCTTCACGGTCCACCCTGAGCTCGTCCCTGCCCGAGGCCCAGGCGCCACCTCTCCAGAGCGCGAGTCCTTCCAGCCAGCCTGGAGGGGTGGGGGCCGAGCCCTGGGGCTGCAGAGATGTGTGCGGGCCTCCGGGAGGGGGAACTCAGGGTCCTTCCTGGCTCTGCGATGCCCCCTCCCCGCCCACGCCCCACAGAGCTGTCAGTCCCTGGCGCAGAGGCTGGCCCAGGGGCTCAGGTGAGGGCACTGACGCTGGCTGGGAGCCCCCTGTGTGCGGGGACCCTCCCCTCCAGCCCCTCACAGCCCTTTGACCTCAGCGCCTGAGGCACCATTTCACAGATGAGGGGACCCGGGTGCCGGGTAACTGGCTCAGGGTCCCATGGTTGGGGTGGGACAGGAAAGCCCAGAAGCCAAGGGGCCCTCCCCATCATGAGCCACCTGTGGTCTGGGAGAGCAGCTGGGTGTCCGGGGACTGGCAGGGGCGGGAGGGCGTGCAAAGGCCCCGGCCCAAGGGCCCTCCCCATTTCCCGGGTCTTGGAGGGAGGTGCAGCTTTCCAGGGGGCAACCCTGAGGGGCCGGGCCAGGAAAAAGAGAGCTGGCCTTGGACCCCCGCTAAGGAACCAGGCTCACCCCAAGACCCTGGATGGGAAGCAGACAAGCAACACTCCGGGGGCTGCACAAGTTACCTTGTGAAGAGGGGCCTCGGGAGGGTCAGTCTGCAGTCTGTGGTCAGAGCAGGACACTCCTCGCGGGAGTGAGGGACAGCAAGGCTCAGGCCGAGCTCTCCCCAGGGGCGGGGGGCTCCTCACGCTCTGTCTCCCATTTCAAAGCAGAAGCAGGCCGAGTGGGCCCCTGGGCTGCAGGGTGGGCCTGGGCAACACAGGACGCCTGCCTCGAGGGCCTGGAGCCTGCGATGTGGGGACGGGGCGCCCCACGCATGCCCCCTCGGGCTGGCACTGCCTCCCGGACCTCACCTGCCCGCCCTGCTTTCCCGGGAGACGAGGGGGAGGGCGGAGGAGCCTTGCTCAGCCGGGGGGTCCAGTGGTTGAGGCCGCTGGCCCGCCCCAGACGCAGAAGGCAGACCCACAAAAGTAAAGGGAGGCTGTGCCCTCGGGGTGTTTGATGACAAGCGAGGGCGCTGGTGCAAGGGGTGGGGTGGCGGGGTGCTGGGACCGACCTGTCACGTAGGTGGTGACCAGGGCTGAGCACATGTGGTCGGTGAGCTGTGCCCCCCCCTATTGTGACCCCCCATGACCTCAGTGAACATGGATAAAACAATAGCAAGGCTCTGAAACCCTCCACTTTGTAATATACCCTCCAGCCCAGCCCCCAGCCCTTCCCACAGCCTCTCTGCCTTCCCCAGCTCCCCACCATCCCCCACAGCCTGCCAGCCCTGGAGGAGGGCCAGACACCCTCACACCTGGCAAAGAAGCCGGCCAGTTTCCACGTCATGCCAGTTTCCTCCTCACTGTATTACTGGAAACGCGTCGGGGATTCGGGGCTCGTGGGCGTAGGTGAAGGGCTCGCATATGCTCACCGGCCCCTCCAGTGAGCCAGGAGACCCGGAGGCACTGGGGCCCCAGAAACGGGGAGCACGTGCCATGCGACCCGGGTCCTCTGCCCATGGTCACCTCCCCCGGGACAGGATCTGTGGGAAGGACACAGCCCGGGAAGGGACCCCACCCGCTGGGCTCCCGCCCACCCCCCACCCCCTACCTGGATGACAGCCCTGTGTGCCCGCCTGGTCCCACCCTCCCCTGCCGGGCGCACCCACCCAGGCCCCAGGGCCCACCATGCACCCCCATGGGGGCAGGAGGTCTGGAGAGCAGCGATCCGGGGCAAGCTGTGGAAGTGATGCCGGGCGACAAGGCAGGCCCTGCTTCCCGTCCACGGACCCTGACGCTCCCCACTCCCCAAACCACAGGGTGCCCCAAGTGCGATCCCGGGATCACCTTGGTCCCTTTACTCTCCCCGGCTTGCACACAGACCCCTAGCCTGGCCTGGACCGCCCTCCTCTCCACCCACCCTGCCCAGCTTCCTTCTCCTGCCCGACTCTCACCTGGGTCTCAGGTGAGAGGTCCAAGGTCTCTGCCTTGCAGAGAGCAGGCAGACTGTGCAAGCTGCGGACCTGGGGCGGGGGGTGCTAGAAGCGGGGGCATGCATGGCCATAGAGGGCTGGAACGTGCCTGCCCCGCACCCCCAAACCCCTCCCTCCGGGACGTCCAGTGGACGGACACTCGCCCCTCTGACGCTGGATCCCCTGAGGGCCGCGAGCCAGCCTCTACCGGCGGCTTTGTGACTGTGAGGGGTTAAGAGCCCAGGAGACGAGAGGCTGGGGAGGGCAGGGGCATCCATCCGGGCCAGTGGAGGGGCCTCCTCCCTGCCCGAGGACCTCGCGGGCTCCTCCCGCCCCTGGGGGAGGTCAGCCAGGACCCCGAGGTGCTGGACGGAGCTGACGGTGAGTAACTGCCCAGGGAGCTGCTGTCCTTCTGCTCCAGTCAGTCTCAGGAACGCTTTGGCTATCGTCCAGAAGCCAGGGGTTAAAAGACCCTCTGGGCTCCTTGTGGACAGAGCCCGAGGGCACTGGGCCCAGAGCCACTGCAGGAGGTCATGAGCCGCACCTAGAGGGCCAATGGGCCGGACGGTTTTGTCAGGGCAGCAGCTCCCGACGCCCAGGGCCTCAGAGGATCAGCGGCATCGTGACTCCCGCGAGCAGGCTTGATAGGCGGGGGCCCACAGCCATGCTTCTGAAGGAGGCCGCCCGCCGGGGGGACAGTGTGCCCGCGGTCAGGCTGATGGCCGGCGGGGGACGGAGGGCATTCTGACCCTAATGAGGGCTGCCCGGGGCCCCACCATTCACAGTGTGCCCTGGCTGGTCCCCAGCTCTGAGCGCCTCGGTTTTCTCCCCAGTAAGTGGGGGTGAGAGGGACAACTCTGGTCGCACTGGTAGGCGAGGATTTCTGCGAATGGTCCGCGGAGGGACCTGGCACAGGATGCCAAAAGATGCCAGGACTTCAGCAGATGCCACGGGCTCCATGCCACCCTCCACCAGGGATGGGGTCACCTGAGTGAGCGTCCTGTTATCATGCGAGGCAGTGACCGGGTGCCCTGGAGGCTCACCGTGCTCTCCAGCACACAGACCGCTGTCTGACTTGCCACGAGGGCAGTGTAGACCTGACTTGGCTCTGGTCCAGCCTTGGGGGCTGCACTGTGTCCTCTGGGGGTGTGCGTGCTGGGAGGATGAGGAGCACACAGGCCCGGGAAGCCCCCAGCCCACCTCTCCCGCTTAGCCCTAGCCAGAGTGCCCAGCTGTGCCCAGCTGTGCCCAGGCCTCCCCTGCTGCTAACCCCCCATCGCCCCGTGCTTCTCAGAGACCCCAGGAGCCCAGTGGACACCTGGCACCTGGAGTGAGGGCTTAGCCCTGGGGCAGCCCCAACCTGTAAGATGCAAGACCCCGATCAGTGCTTCCTCCGGCCTGAGGTCTCAGGAGCCCTGGGCAGGCAGCGGGTCGTCCCTGTTCTAGCTTCGCCCCTTCTGTTCACGGCTCCACCCAGATGCCCGCCTCTGCCCGCAGGACCACGACCCTGAACCGTGTTCCAGACAGGGAGTGCTGGCCACGCCCACTCCAGGACAATGCTGGTGGGGCTCTTGGTGTGGGGGAGACCCTCAGGCACTCTCGGTACCCTGGCAGGAGGAGTGGGCAGCCCTTTGTCCAGCGTCTCCCGTCGCTCTCACAGGTGGGGACCAGGGGCCTCTGTCTCCAGGGCCTTTAATCCCATACAACCAGGGCCTTACCTACGGCCCGGACATGAGTCCACCTCCACCACGGAGCTGAGGCCCTGGGGCCTTCTCGGGGAGTATCTCCAGGAGGACGGCCTGGTGCCCAGGAGCCTCAGAGGCCGGGGACACAGCCTGTCCAGTGTGGGTGCGTCACAGGCCCCTGGCACAAGTCACATCTAGTGCGGATGCTTCTCCTTCTCTGAGTCCTGGGAGCTTGAGGCACGGCGCCCGTGTCCCCGTCCTGGCCCCGCAGTCCCTAGGCTCCTATGAGAAGGGGTCTCTTCCAGCACGGTCCAGCCCACCTTTCCGGCCCCATCAGGTTCTCTCCATGGCGAAGTGAGCCGGGCCAGCCCTCGACAGCTGCGGAGACTGCGGGTGTCCGGGGCCCGGAGCTCAGGGCTGCAGGCCAGGTGCCACCTGTGTGCCATCCTTGTGATCCTCCAGGAGGAAGCAGCTCGGAAAAGACCCTCCGGCGTCTGCTCCACCTCCAGGGTGGGACTCCCCACTGCCCGCCTGAGCCCAGAGTCCTGGCTCCCGGGCAGAGCCTGGGCTTGGCGCTGCGGGCCAGGCAGGGCCTGAGCTTGGCAGGATTGTCATTTCCACAAATACAAATACAGGCCCAGGTAGACCAGAGTCTCAAATAACCAATGAATGCCTTTTAGTACTGGGGCGTCCTGCATTTTTCTGCCCACCCTGGGCTACTGCAAGCTCATACTGTCCAGCCCCCCTCCACCCCAGGCCAGGGTCCCCCTGGGCTCAGGAGAAGGCTTCTCACGGAACGAACCGGGGCCTGGCCAGAAACGCTCACAGACCCCCTAAAGGCAGGAATGATTTTTCAGGGAGAGTCACGTGGCCCTTTTAGGCATTTAACTTCGAAATCTCAGCCGGGCTCTGCTCTCCTCGGATTCCAGTGCGCCTGGCGCCCCCTGCAGCCCACTCCTGGGACACATGCTCCGTGGCGTCCAGCGTGGGATCCCTCAGAGCGCAGGGACAGTCCAGGTTCCAGCCTTCCACTGCCTCGGCCACGTCCACCTGGATGTAGTTTCCGGTAGCGTCCACCTCGAGTGGGCCTTTCCAAGGCAACCGAGTCCTCAATCCCCTAAACTCTGTTCCTGTTCGTTAGATGTCACGTTGAATTACAAATCCTTTTCTTAGAATGACCAGTACAATCAGAGGCTGTGGGTGTGGGAACAAATAGGTGAGGGTGAGAGGCGCTCCTTCCCCTTGCAGGAGCCAGGGGCGTGTGTTTCTGGAGGGGTCCTGGGGCAGAGTGAGGGCTGCACGGGGACCGCCAGGTGAATGGCCGGCAGGACCCGGCGCCCATGCTGACCAGGTGAGCCTGGCATGGCCCCGACCCCCCAGGTGCTGAACCTGCACCTTCCCCCACTCCACCCACCGGACACTCGGAGACTCGGGAGCCTCGGGCTCAGAAAGGAAGTCCGCCTAGCAGGGGGCCAGCGTCACCCGCTGGGACCGTGCACATGGGGCAGAGTGACCGGCCGTGATTGAGCCCCCTCCCAGTGCTGAGGCAGAGGGCACACTCCTGGGGTACCCGGAGGTGGGCTGTCCACTGGGGCCCTGCGAGCCCCCGCGCAGCCAGGACTGAGACTCCCCAAAGCAGATCAAGACCTCGATTGGGGGCGGGGGGGGGCACGTCTTCATCACCCTTAGCTGACGGTGGTCCTGGGAGGGGTTCGGGGAGGAGGAGCCTCCAGGAAGCAAGGGCAGGAAGCCCGTGTCCAGGGGTCCTGTGGCTTTAGGGCTTCGTAATGAACCAGGGTCTGGCTTGCGTGGGGACAGCTGAAAGGACTGTAACCCAGGCACCCTCGGGTCCTTCCCGGAGACCCAGGTGGGTGGCCGTGCCCGGTGTGCCCGAGTCGGGCGGCAGGGGGCGCCCCGAGACCGCCTGATGGCAGTGACCGGCCAGCCTCACCTGGTGCAGGTGGAGCGGGGAGGAGGAAGTCTCCCTGGTGAGACCCCTGAGCCCCCCAGCCCCTCACGCCCTTCTCTCTGCCCAGTGAGCCCAGGAGGCAGATGGGAGGCTTCTGTCCACTTCCTCCAGGAGGGCCTGCAACCAGAGCTGCTTCTCAAGGCAGGCGGGTGGGGGGACCTTCAGAGGGTCCAGGGCGAGTGGGGGCGGACTAGTCAACCAGGCTTCAGAGATTTCACTGCCGCGACCTGGGCCCTATCCTGACCCATTACACTAGCGTCCACCCCAGGAGAATGGGGGCTGGAAATGCCGCCTATTTACAAGTCTGCAGGTGGTCCCCATGAGTACCAGGGTCAAGGACTTCTTTGGCCAGCAGCTCTCAAAGCCTGGCCCTGGACCTGCTCGGCACCCCTGCTGAAGTAATTGAGGTGCAGAGTCCTGGGCCCACCCCTGATCTCTAGAATCAGAACTCTGAGAGGCAGGGCCCGGGAAGGTGCATTCTGCCACGTCCCCTTGGCGATTCTGACACTGTCAGGGTGGACAGCCTGCTCGGGCCTCCCTCGCTAGGTGTGCTCTGGAGCCCCAGCACAGATACCTCCTGGGGAGTCGCAGGCTCCGTCCCCCCACCTGCTGAATCACAGCTGTGCTCCGTTCTGTCAGGGTCCCAGGCCACGTGAGAACCAGGGCTCGGGTCCCGCCAAACAAGAGCTGAACACGGCTGGGTGGGCACAGACCCCGCAAGGGTCACTGCGGAAAGGCTACTGGGTGAGGGGCCAGAGGAGGAGTGGCTGCGTGGGCGCAGGAGGGCCGAGAGGAGCTACTCCACATTCAAGGTCAGGAGGGGCAGCAGTGAGGAGCTACCCCTCGTCCAAGGTAAGGAGAAGCGGCTGCGCTTTGCTGGAGCAGCTGTGAAGAGATACCCCACGTCCAAGGTAAGAGAAACCCAAGTAAGACGGTAGGTGTTGCAAGAGGGCATCAGAGAGCAGATACACTGAAACCATAATCACAGAAAACTAGTCAATCTAATCACACTAGGACCACAGCTTTGTCTAACTCAATGAAACTAAGCCATGCCCGTGGGGCCACCCAAGATGGGCGGGTCATGGTGGAGAGATCTGACAGAATGTGGTCCACTGGAGAAGGGAATGGCAAACCACTTCAGTATTCTTGCCTTGAGAACCCCATGAACAGTATGAAAAGGCAAAATGATAGGATACTGAAAGAGGAACTCCCCAAGTCAAAAAAAAAAAAACTCAGTCGTGTCCGACCCTCAGCGACCCCATGGACTGCAGCCTTCCAGGCTCCTCCATCCATGGGATTTTCCAGGCAAGAGTACTGGAGTGGGGTGCCATTGCCTTCTCCTACAAAGAAGCATGATACTAGGAATGGAATAGGTAGTAGGTCAAGGAAGAATTATGCTGGTAAGACGCTAAATTCACAGCGAAGGTTTTGTTTTCTTCCACTGGGGTCTAACTCTCCCAAGAATTAGTCGCCTTGGATCATGGGCCTGTCATCCACCATAATTTGGGGAGAGCAGAGGGACTTTGTATGCCGAATATTAGAGAGTTGAGACTCTACCCTAAAAACAATGATAAGCTACTGAAGGCCTTTAACTACACCAGCCTCATGATCAAACTTAAATCATAAGAAGGTCACTGAAGTACCATATGGAAGGTAAATTTGAGGAAGGCAAAACTGGAGGCAGACTAACTTGAAGGCATTGGGTGGTTAAAAGCCTAAGCTGAGGCACTGACAGTTGAGATGGACATTGAGCAGTAGGTGCCCAATATGCTACTGGAGATCAGTGGAGAAATAACTCCAGAAAGAATGAAGGGATGGAGCCAAAGCAAAAAGAACACCCAGTTATGGATGTGACTAGTGATAGAAGCAAAGTCCGATGCTGTAAAGAGCAATACTGCATAGGAACCTGGAATGTCAGGTTCCGTGAATCAAGGCAAATTGGAAGTGATCAAACAGGAGATGGCAAGAGTGAATGTCGATATTCTAGGAATCAGTGAACTAAAATGGACTGGAATGGGTGAATTTAACTCAGATGACCATTATATCTACTACTGTGGGCAGGAATCCCTTAGAAGAAATGGAGTAGCCATCATGGTCAACAAAAGAGTCCGAAATGCAGTACTTGGATGCAATCTCAAAAATGACAGAATGATCTCTGTTCGTTTCCAAGGCAAACCATTCAGTATCACAGTAATCCAAGTCTATGCCCCAACCAGTAATGCTGAAGAAGCTGAAGTTGAACGGTTCTATGAAGACCTACAAGACCTTTTAGAACTAACACCCCAAAAAGATGTCCTTTTCACTATAGGGAACTGGAATGCAAAAGTAGGAAGTCAAGAAACACCTGGAGTAACAAATTTGGCCTTGGAATACAGAATGAAGCAGGGCAAAGACTAATAGAGTTTTGCCAACAGAACACACAGGTCATAGAAAACACCCTCTTCCAACAACACAAGAGAAGACTCTACACATGGTCATCACCAGATGGTCAACACCGAAATCAGATTGATTATATTCTTTGCAGCCAAAGATGGAGAAGCTCTATACAGTCAGCAAAAACAAGACCGGGAGCAGACTGTGGCTCAGATCATGAACTCCTTATTGCCAAATTCAGACTTAAATTGAAGAAAGTGGGGAAAACCACTAGACCATTCAGGTATGACCTAAATACAGTGGAAGTGAGAAATAGATTTAAAGGCCTAGATCTGATAGATAGAGTGCCTGATGAACTATGGACGGAGGTTTGTGACATTGTACAGGAGACAGGGATCAAGACCGTCCCCATGGAAAAGAAATGCAAAAAAGCAAAATGGCTGTCTGGGGAGGCCTTACAAATAGCTGTGAAAAGAAGAGAAGTGAAAAGCAAAGGAGAAAAGGAAAGATATAAACATCTGAATGCAGAGTTTCAAAGAATAGCAAGAAGAGATAAGAAAGCCTTCCTCAGTGATCAGTGCAAAGAAATAGAGGAAAACAACAGAATGGGGAAGACTAGAGATCTCTTCAAGAAAATTAGAGATACCAAGGGGACATTTCATGCAAAGATGGGCTCAATAAAGGACAGAAATGGTATGGACCTAACAGAAGCAGAAGATATTAAGAAGAGGTGGCAAGAATACACAGAAGAACTGTACAGAAAAGATCTTCATGACCCAGATAATCACGATGGTGTGATCACTCACCTAGAGCCAGACATCCTGGAATGTGAAATCAGGTGGGCCTTAGAAAGCATCACTACAAACAAAGCTAGTGGAGGTGATGGAATTCCAATTGAGCTATTTCAAATCCTGAAACATGATGCTGTGAAAGTGCTGCACTCAATATGCCAGCAAATTTGGAAAACTCAGCAGTGGCCACAGGACTGGAAAGGTGTTTTCATTCTAACCCCAAAGAAAGGCAATACCAAAGAATGCTCAAACTACTGCACAATTGTACTCATCTCATATGCTAGTAAAGTAATGCTCAAAATTCTGCAAGCCAGGCTTCAGCAATACGTGAACTGTGAACTTCCAGATGTTCAAGCTTGTTTTAGAAAAGGCAGAGGAACCAGAGATCAAATTGACAATATCCGCTGGATCATGGAAAAAGCAAGAGAGTTCCAGAAAAACATCTATGTCTGCTTTATTGACTATGCCAAAGCCTTTGACTGTGTGGATCACAATAAACTGTGGAAAATTCTGAAAGAGATGGGAATACCAGACCACCTGACCTGCCTCTTGAGAACCTATATGCAGGTCAGGAAGCAACAGTTAGAACTGGACATGGAACAACAGACTGGTTCCAAATAGGAAAAGGAGTACATCAAGGCTGTATATTGTCACCCTGTTTATTTAACTTATATGCAGAGTACATCATGAGAAACGCTGGCCTGGAAGAAGCACAAGCTGGAATCAAGATTGCCGGAGAAATATCAATGACCTCAGATATGCAGATGACACCACCCTTATGGCAGAAAGTGAAGAGGAACTAAAAAGCCTCTTGATGAAAGTGAAAGAGGAGAGTGAAAAAGTTGACTTAAAGCTCAACATTCAGAAAACAAAGATCATGGCATCAGGTCCCATCACTTCATGGGAAATAGATGCGGAAACAGTGGAAAATGTGGCAGACTTTATTTTTTGGGGCTCCAAAATCACTGCAGATGGTGATTGCAGCCATGAAATTAAAAGATGCTTACTCCTTGGAAGGAAAGTTATGACCAATCTAGATAGCATATTCAAAAGCAGAGACATTACTTTGCCAATAAAGGTCCGTCTAGTCAAGGCTATGGTTTTTCCAGTAGTCATGTATGGATGTGAGAGTTGGACTGTGAAGAAGGCTGAGCACTGAACAATTGATGCTTTTGAACTGTGGTGTTGGAGAAGACTCTTGAGAGTCCCTTGGACTGCAAGGAGATCCAACCAGTCCATTCTGAAGGAGATCAGCCCTGGGATTTCTTTGGAAGGAATGATGCTAAAGCTGAAACTCCAGTACTTTGGCCACCTCATGTGAAGAGTTGACTCATTGGAAAAGACTCTGATGCTGGGAGGGATTGGGGGCAGGAGGAGAAGGGGACTACAGAGGAGGAGATGGCTGGATGGCATCACTGACTCGATGGACGTGAGTCTGGGTGAACTCCGGGAGTTGGTGATGGACAGGGAGGCCTGGCGTGCTGCGATTCATGGGGTCACAAAGAGTCAGACACGACTGAGCGCCTGAACTGAACTGATACACTACTATATATAAAATAATCAACAAGGACCTACTGTATAGCACAGGGGACAGTACTCAATACTCTGCAATAACGTGAATGTTATTGCTAAATGCACCGCTGAATCGCCTTGCTGTACACCTGAAGTCAGCACAACATCGTAAATCAGCCCCGCTGTTTGTGTAGCTGCCAAGCCCTGTCCGGCCCTTCTGCGGCCCCGTGCACTGTAGCCAACAGGCTGCTCCGTCCACGTGTCTCTCCAGCAAGACTATGGGAGCAGGTTGCCCTTTCCTTCTTCAGGGAATCTTCCCGATCCGGGATTGAACTGAGTCTCCAGCACTGGCAGGCAGATTCTTTACCACTGATCCACCAGTCAACTATACCCCAATATAAAATAAAAATTAAAAAAAAATAAATTAAGGAATATGTTATACCCAGAAAGAAGAAAAAGCACATACCTATAGCTCCCAACATCATCACTACTCGTTGATCGTAGACTTTGTCTACACTGAGTGTTTTTGTTAAGTAAACAGTTGTAAAATAAGAACTGGTAATTTTATTTCATTTTTTCCTAACATCATAGGGACATTTGCACATCATCTTCACACATGAAATTATTGACGTTGCCACCAAATCTTGGTCTTGAAGCCAAATGAAAAATAGAGAGACAGGGTTTGGAGGAGATAGAAAGGTGATTTTACTCTCAGCCAGCAGAGAGGGGGACACAGTGGGTTCATGCCTCAAGAACTGTACCCGCTGCCCCCTGCCCTCACCCATGAGGAGTCCAGGGGTTTATATAAGGCAAGGGCTCATGGTCAGGAGTCGGTGATGAGGAACAAAAGGGATAGGATCTTGATTCCTTCCTTGTTTCAAGGACAGTCATAAACTGGCGTCAGTCACCCAGTAACTGAGTCTGGCAGTTAGGCGGCTTGGCAGCCTGATGTGTAACCACAAGGGGAAGCGTGTTGTCAGGGTAAACACCAGATAGGGGATGCACTTAGCACAGAGTCCAAGGAGAAAATGTGACCTGTAGCTCGTGAAGCGTTAGGCGGCAGAAAAGCAAACTTAGTTACAGACACGCAGCGTTGGAGCCCTTAAAGCAAAAAGACGAGGAACGCTCAGGCCTGCTCACTGTGCTCTGTGTCGTCTTTGTCCTCAGGAAGGGGAAAGAGAAAGCTCATTCCCCTCTTTCCTTTTCACTACAACATTAGCGATGATGATGGCGGCAGGACGGGCTGGTCCTCGCTCCCTGCCCCCCATCCAGCTCTGCCTCAACATTGGGGTCCCAGGCTCACTGAGATGCTGGGCCTTGAAAGCACAGACGTGAGAGCCACACAGAGACCGCTTCCCACACTCCTTCCAGACTCCACTTCCTAGCTCCCCCTACACACACACTCCACATAAGTCCTGTTCCTACATACCACCCCCCATCCCACTAGGCTCCTAGTGGCCCTGTCAGCAGACTAGTGGAGGCAGGGGAGCGGCCCAGGGGACCAGACGGGTCAGGGTGGTCTCGAGAGCTGGTTCTCTGGTCTGACATCAACGCTGCTGTTCCCAGTGGTCAGGGGCCTCCGTCAACCACGGTACCAAGTGCAAAGTCAAGTCCCAGAGCTAAGAGGCTGCAGGAGGTGCAGGTGACCAGGAGGTGCAGGTGACCGGGAGGTGCGGGTGACCCGGAGGTGCAGGTGACCCTGAGGTGCAGGTGACCCCGAGGTGCCGGTGATTGGGAGGTGCGGGTGACCCCGAGGTACAGGTGACCGGGAGGTGTGGGTGACCTGGAGGTGCGGGTGACCCTGAGGTGCAGGTGACCTGGAGGTGTGGGTGACCCAGGAGGTGCGGGTGAACCAGGAGGTGCAGGTGACTGGGAGGTGAGGGTGACCGGGAGGTGCAGGTGCCCCCGAGGTGCAGGTGACCGGGAGGTGTGAGTGACCCAGGAGGTGCAGGTGACCCGGAGGTGCTGGTGACCCTGAGGTGCTGGTGACCGGGAGGTGCGGGTGATCGGGAGGTGCAGGTGACTGGGAGGTGCGAGTGACCCAGGAGGTGCAGGTGACCCTGAGGTGCAGGTGACCTCGAGGTGCCGGTGACCGGGAGGCTGCTGCCCTTTAGTGAGGCTGGGGGGTAAGGACTGGGCTTGGCAGCTTCTATGTGTGCTGGAGAATGTGGGAAATGAAAACAGTAAACTCAGAGCTTAAATTTCTAGCCCAGGAGACAAAGAACCAGGAAACTAACTGTGCAAAGAGTTAACAGGCAGGCCCACCTGTCCCCTTGAGAGAGCCGCTGACCTGCTCAGGAGGGACTCCCGTGAGGCTGGCCCTGGGCTGGAGCTCGGGGAGGGTCCTTGGGGAGGAGGAAGGCCTCGCTGCCTCTAAACATCTGTGCAGAGTGAGGCTCCTGCCAGCGGAGCACTTCCTCTGGGGGTCTGGAACCTTCCCCAGGCACAGCTGCCTGTGACCCCCACCCTGACCCCCAGTAAAAGCCCCAGGTGCTGCGTGTCTACTGGGCTCCTGGGAAGACAGCACCTGCTGGCTGGTGGCGGGGGTCGGGAGATGTCCCGTGTGGGGCGGGGCTCTGGAAGCTCATGCCTGGTCCTCGGCCTGTCCCCACCTGCCTCTTCCTCTCACTGATGTTGCCTTGCATCCTTTCTCTGTCCTGAATTTCAGCTGAGTTCTGGGGGTCCCCCCAGCCAATGTGGGGGTGGTCTAGGGACCCTGATACAGTCACAGACTGCCCAGCTGAAGACCCCAGCACAGCTGCCCTAAGAGAACTCCTCTCCTGTAGGCACAACAGAACCCGGGTTTCTAAGAACAAAGCCCAGGGTCCGGTCTGGAGTGTGGCCGCGTGGCAGGAAGGTTGAGCAGACCACCTCTCCTGGTGAAGCTGGGACCGGAACCCCTAAACTCTTCCAGGTCTTCTTTGCCAGAAGACACCCCATTGCAGGGAAGAGGCCAATTCTGACTCCACGGTGGAACTGTTTGACTTGCTTTCCATCGCTTTTGTTATTAGGATCATACAGAAGGGCCTGCTTCCGAGAATCCTGCTGCTCCACCTGACTAAACCAACGTGCCTTTGCTCAGAACCCGGTCCACCAGTAGACGGCAGGAAGGAAGAAATTGACACGTCCCCTGCCTGAGGCTTGCCATTCTAGGAGAAGTTTGCAAGGTTAATGGCCTTTTTACTTTGCTTCTCAGTTCCCCCATCTCTGATCTATAAAAGAACCTGGCATCCAGACCCCGAAAAGATGGTTATTTTGAGGGGACAGCCTGCTGTCTTCTTGGTCAGCTGGCTTTCCGAATAAAGTCGTTTTCCTTGTCTCAACACCTCATCTCTCAGCGAGCAGAGCGAGTGTGGCCTTGGTAACAATCCTTCTTCCCTATCTGGGGATCAGTACCCCACACCTGGGCAACTGTGATGTTCACCCCCTAAGTAGCTGTGTTGCCTGGAGACACTTCATCACTGCAGGGAAGCTGGAAGGTGCCAGTCTGGAGACACCCTACCTTCCTGCCGTCTCTAGGCTCAACAGTGACCTGTGGGCAGGGGCTGCTGGTGGCTCCCCAAGGGTCCCGTCCTGCCTGCCTGTCCCTGGGGCAGCCCTGTGATTGCTCTGTTCCTGCAACCTCATCAGACTTAGGCTGTTTCTCTCCTGGTAGAAAGGAAGTGGTTTATTTTGGGAAATGATGTTGAATTCAGTCCTAAACATCTTCATTCTGTGCAAAGACAGCTTTCTCCCATTTGATCTCTGGATCAGACTCCCAGAAGTGGACGGACTCCTGGCCGTCTGCCAGGGTCACAGGCGCCCTCAGTCCTCTGGGTGGGATGAAGCCAGAGGTTTGACGGTTCACGGAGGTGACGTCTCTTCCTCGGCCCTTTATAAAGAGGAGCCTGAGTGCCTGTGGCAGGAGCCCCTCAGGCTGCAGGGCCGGGCGAGAGCAGCTGCAAGGTAACTACCAGGAGGGCAAACACCCGGGTCCATCCTTAAGTAGTTCAGAGAGATAGGCTGCCCACTTCTGAATCGTGGGCTTAGCCCCAGAAGGACGAGGCCACTGACATCGAAGTTGCCATGAAAACACTGAGAACTTGTCTTTTTACCGGAGCTGTTTTCCTGGGAGGTGCCCACTTGGGGGTGGCGGGGGGAGGCGGGGATCTGGGGAGGCGGGGGTCTGGGGGCGGCAGGGGGAGGCAGGGATCTGGGGCTGGGGCGTCTCACCCGTCTGGCTTCCTCCGGCTGCAGGTCGCTGGGGTCGCCCTGGGGAAGATGCCGGCCCGCCTGCCACCTGGGCTGGTGCTCTGCCTCCTGCTGGTGCCTCTGGCAGGTGGGGGCCGCCTGTCGTCCTGTGCTGTCCCGGTGGGCGGTGGGGTCCCGCCCGGGGGCCTCGGGTGACTGCTCTCCCTTCCCTCGCAGGGGCCAAGCCGGTGCAGGAGGAGGGAGGTACTGTATGGCTCTTGTCTCTGGTCTCGTGGGTGGTGTGGGTCTTGTTTCTGGTCTTGGGTGTCCAGTCCCGGCAGAAGGGGGGGCCGGGTGGCAGTCACGCTCTGCCGCAAGCTGGTGAAGCGGAAGCCCTGGATCAGCTGGAGGTCGAGCCCCACAGGGAGAGGGACTGGAGCCCCTTCCCTGGGGACACACTGGGCAGGGGACCCCCTGCACCCCCAGGACCGGGCCTGCCCACCTCAGACTCCCCATCTTGGGGCAGAGCGTCCAGGCCTGGGGACCAGGGTCTCCTCTGGGCCCCCCCTCGGGCGCCCCCACATCCCACCATGGTGTCTCCACCAGCTCAGTGTCTCCAGGACGACAGGGCCAGACCCCCCTCCCCTGGCCCCGGTCCCCTCCTCCGCCCCAAGCCAGGGGCTCAGAGGGCAGGGCCGACTCAGCCCGCTTCCCGGACGACCAGGCGCTGTGCCCCCGGGCACCGCGGGCTGGCCCAGCCCCTGAGCCGGCTGCCTCCCTCCAGACCCCCACGCCGAGCTGCCGGCCATGCCCTACTGGCCTTTCTCCACGTCTGACTTCTGGAACTACGTGCAGCACTTCCAGGCCCTGGGGCCTACCCCCAGCTGGAGGACATGGCCCGCACCTTCTTCGCCCACTTCCCCCTGGGGACCACCCTGGGCTTCCATGTCCCCTACAGAGAGGAGTGAGCATCTGGGCCAGGGGCCCCACCCCACAGGAGCTGGGCGGCCTCGTCCTCAATAAACTCCTGACTTGAGTGCACCATACCCACGGTGGGTCTTGGTTTTCTTTGGAGAAGCGGCTCCGCTCAGCCCTTCTTCCTCTCGCTTGATGAACCAGCCTGGCCCCTCTTGACCATCAGGGAGCTCAGACAATAGGCTCTGTCCACGGAGCACCAGCTGCGATTCTCCCCCATCCTCCCACTGAAGCTAGGAGGGGCCCTGGAATGCAGGTGGGGAAACTGAGGCACACAGACACCAGGCAACTGCCTGGCTTGTAGACAGAACCCAGATCCTGTCCAGGCAGGCTTGCCCTAGGGCCCCCACCTTTGGCCACCGAGCTGGGCAGCGAGCAGACTGAGGGGCCACCCTGGGCTGGAGGCCTTGCCCAAGCACCATCCGTCAGGCTGAGCTCACCCTAGGGCAGCTGGTCTTTGAGGATCTCCAGGAGCCTGGGCGCTGGGTCTGCAAGCAGAAGGCCCCCAGAGTGTGACCACCAGGGCCGCAGGCTCAGGGACTTGGGGGTGGGGGGCGTGGGCTGCCCATCCTGGGCCCCGAGCAGCAGAAGGCCTCACGGACAGCACGGACAGCATGTCAGGGACTGCCCTCCCACCCTGGGATAGCTGCTCTATGGTGGGGACCCCACCGGCCAGGTGCAAGAGCTGCAGGTCACACTTGGTCAGATGGTGAAGAAACTGGTTTCCTGGGCTGCAACCAGCTTTCCTTTCACAGTAAAACAACAGAAAGCGCGTTCTATTTAGCTTCCACTGTTGCTCAGTTGCTGAGTCGTGTCTGACTCTTCTGTGACGCCATGGACTGCAGCCCTCCAGGGTCCTCTGCCCATGGGATTTCCCAGGCTAGAATGCTGGAGTGGGGTGCCATTTCCTTCTCTAGGGGATCTTCCCGACCCAGGGATCAAACCTGAATCTCCTGCATTGGCGGGTGGATTCTTTACCTGGAGCCACCTGGGAAGCTCATTTAACTTTAGACACCAGTTTTTGTGCTAGCATTTAACCACAGAGACTAGCACACGTAATGAGAACTGTGTGAGGTCTTGCGAAACTTGTGTGCTGCACGCTATGTTCGGTGGAAATATGTGATGCAAACGAATGTATCCTTGGGCAGTTTCAAGGCCTGCCCTTTAGCATATGAAGCAGGAAGGTCACTCTGAGAGCTGTCTCCCCGCCTCTGGCACAGACACCAGGCCAGGCGGGGAAGGGCCCCGGAAGGGTGAGGCGGGGAGGTGGCCATGGTGCCCACGTGGCGGCCTTGAGACCACCCACTGGCTCCAGGTGTCCAGCAAGGCTTCTTGCCCTCCCCTCTGCTCCACCTCCTGTGGTCACGGGCAGCTTCCCTTCCCGTCCCCCAGCTTAAATTCTCAAGGGCAAGAGTCTGTTGGTGATGTCAGTATTTTTCCCCTGAGCTAGTTAGAATTTGGTTTCTGTAAATTAACTGCAGACACACAAAAATCCCTGGCTCCTGTGATAGCCCACCTGTGGCGACTGGGCCTCAGCCAAACACACACCTTCGCCCCTCTGGACAGCAGGCTTCCCTTGGCATTGACCTGTGTGTTAATTCATAAGTGTGTGTGTGTGTGTGTGTGCGCACGCGCGTGTGCGCACCCATGGTCATTTACATGCCACTCGGAAGTTCGTGCTCCCAGTTACGCTGAGCATTGGAGAGTGAAGGTCCCAGATGCCCCAGTAGGCGGCTCCAAGGACCTCACCCCACGTGCCCCCAAAGGAAGGTCCCAGGGTGCCCTGGCTGGAGCTGTGTCCACACAGCTCTCGGACACACCCACAGCTGCTCAGGACACACGGTTGAATTCCATGTCTTCAAGGCCTAGCTGCCCTTCTCCTGTTCTCAGAAGAAGAAACCCGCATCCTCAAGCCACCCTCGGCAGACACCCTGCCTGCCTGCCCATGGCCCCGGGAGCAGCTCACTCCCGCTTGGGACTCAGACTTCGCTGTGACCCCGTTCACCTGAGCGCACACAACTTCCTCTCTCCTCTGTGCGCCCCTCCAGTCTCCCTCACAGTCAGAGCCCCCTCTTCCCACCCCACAGCCCACTTTACCAACAAGCACCACCCGCAGCCACTGTCTTCCCGCCCCTGCCTTGGTCGACGATGGCTGCGGGGCCACACGCCCACGGTGCCGAGCAGGCAGTGCCCATGCTGGCTGAGAAACACGCGTGACCTAAAAGTTCAGAACCGTGTTTTATTTGGCAGACATGTTGCTGTTGTTCCCTTGCTAAGTCGTGTCTGACCCTTTGCGACCCCATGGACTGCAGCACACCAGTCTCCCCTGTCCTTCCCTATCTCCCAGAGTTTGCTCAGATTCATGTCCATTAAGTCAGTGATGCCATCCAACCATCTCATCCTCTGCCACCTTGCATCAGGTGGCCAAAGTATTGGAACTTCAGCTTCAGCATCAGTCCTTCCAGTGAATATCCAGGGTCAGTTTCCTTTAGGATAGACTGGTGGGATCTCCTTGATGTTCAAGGGACTCTCAAGAGTCGTCTCCAACACCACAGTTCGAAGCGGCATTTCTTGGGTGTTCAGCCTTCTTTATGGTCCAACTCTCACATCCATACGTGACTACTGGAAAAAACCATAGCTTTGACTAGATGGACCTTTATAGACAAAGTGATGTCTCTGCTTTTTAATACACTGTCTAGGTTTGTCATAGCTTTCCTTCCAAGGAGGAAGCGTCTTTTAATTTCATGGCTCCAGTCATATTCGATAGTGATTTTGTAACTCAACAAAATAAAGTCTGTCACTGCTTCCACTTTTTCCTTGTCTATGTGAACAAATTTCACTTTCCTGCATTGGAGAAGGAAATGGCAACTCCAGTATTCTTGCTTGGAGAATCCCAGGGACAGAGGAGCCTGTTTGGCTGCTGGCTATGGGGTCGCAAAGAGTTGGACATGACTGACGCGACTTAGCAGCAGCAGCATGTGAACCAAGGGCTGGGACTGGGTCCCACAATCTTAGAAGGGTAGACCATACCGAGGCCTTAAGCTGGAGAGACAGCCTCCCAGATCACTTTGACGGGCTGTCCTGAAGAGGTAAGGGAGGAGCCAGAATATATATATTTTGGAGTTTTTGCCAAAAAAGACTAGGTAGTTGGAACATGAGAAAGAGTACTGTTGATTAAAGAAAACTGGACATCTCAAGTTAGTGAATTTGGTGCTTCTCTATGTTTGGGAAGATACAAGAATCTGGGCTTACTGAATCCACTGCTCTGAGTGCACCTCAGCTATCCGGGGCCAGCATCCTGCCTTTCTTCCTTCTGAATCCCCTCTGGGTGCAGGGTTGGGGGCAGCTGCAGAGGCCAATCGGAGAAGGCAATGGCAACCCACTCCAGTACTCTTGCTTGGAGAATCCCAAGGATGGAGGAGCCTGGTAGGCTGCAGTCCATGGGGTCGCTGAGAGTTGGACACGACTGAGCGACTTCTCTTTCACTTTTCACTTTCCTGCATTGGAGAAGGAAATGGCAACCCACTCCAGTGTTCTTGCCTGGAGAATCCCAGGGACTGGGGAGCCTGTTGGGCTGCCGTCTATGGGGTTGCACAGAGTTGGACACGACTGATGCGACTTAGCAGCAGCAGCAGAGGCCGATGGCCCGATGGCCTCAGGTCGTTTATTTACGATATGACACCGCATTCTCTGTCCACACCTCTGGCCTGGAGCACTCATGAATAGGGCCCTTTGACTCTCAGAGGACGTGGGCTGGAAGTGATCACTGGCAACAGCCTGCAGCCTGCTGTGCCTTGGGGTCCCCCAGTCTGCCCTGTCCTTGCTTCACCTCTGCGGCATCACATGCTGGTTCCCCTCTCTGTAAACATTAGCTTCCCTGCGCCCAGCTCTCCTGGAGACCTAGCCCCTCCACGGGAATGGGGGCTCCGCGCTTTGAAACCACTCAGGAGGGGAGCCTGTTGGTGCCACGGACCCCAGCGTCCCTGGTCTGACTTTCACTCAGGCACTTGAGGTGACTCGTGTCGCAATGATACTGGGGGCTCACCCACACGTCCAGTCACTTCTCCCTTCTCCCTGGTCCACCCACGCCCGACCCAGGCAACAGTCCCAGCTCAATCCCTGTTCAATTCCTGTCTCCCTGCAGCCACCCTCCCCTCCCCAACCCCTACTTCTCCCACAGCCCAGCCCCCTAAGCCCACCCACTTCTAAACCTGTCACTCAAATATCTCCGATTCTCCTTCTGTACCCTCTTCCCCCTCCCTCTTGCCCTCCCTTCTCATTCACATTCTTTTTAAAAAAACTTATGACAAAATAAAGATAATGTAAGATTTATTATCTTAGCTATTTTTGAAAGGCATTAAGTGCATTCACACTGTTATGCAACAATCCTCACCCTCCACCTCCAGACTAGCTCCTTGTCCCAAACTGAAACTCTGTCCCCAATAAAAACTAACTCCTCTTCCCCAGCCCTGTCCTATTTTCTGTCTCTATTAATTTGATTACTCTACAAACCTTATTTAAGTGGAATCATATTTGCTTCTTGGTGATTTCACTGAACATGGTGTCCTCAAGGTTCTCCCGCATTGCAGAAGCAGTCAGAATTTCCTTCCTTTTAAAAGCTGAATAATACTGCATTGCATGGATGCACCACATTTTGCTCAACCATTCAAATGTTGATTCATACCTATTTGAGTTGCTTTCACATTTTAGCCATTGTGAAGAACCACATTTTAACCATCGTGATGAATGTTGCTGTGAACACGGATGTACAAATACTATCTCTTCGAGACCCTGCCTTCAGTTCTTCTGATTATATGCCCAGAAGTGGAATTGCTGGATCATATGGCAAATCTGGCTTCCCAAGTGGTGCTAGTGGTCAAGAACCCACCTGCCAACACCAGAGACGTAAGAGATTTGGGTTCGATCCCTGGGTTGGGAAGATCCCTGGAGGAGGGCATGGCAACCTACTCCAGAATTTTTGCCTGGAGAATCCCGTGGACTGAGGAGCCTGGTGGGCTAATGCTTGGCAAATCTGTTTAATCCTTGAGGAACCTCCATACTGTTTTCAAGAACAGCTGCACCATTTTACATCCCAACCAGCACTGCACAAGGGTTCCTATTTCCCCACATACTCCCAACACTTGTTATTTTCTGGGGTGCTGATAGTAGCCATCTCGATGGGTGTGAGGTGGTATCTCGTTATGGTTTGGTTTGCATTTTGCTGGTGAACAGTGATGTTGAGCATCTTTTCATGGGTTTATCGGTCATTTATAAACCTGCTTTGGAGAAATGTTTATTTGAGACCTTTGCTGACTTTTTAATGAGCCGCTTTGTTTTTTGTTGTTGCATTTTAGGAGGTCTCTGTACATTCTGGATATTAACCTTTTATCAGATACACAGTTTGCAAATATTTTCTCCATTCTCTGGTTGCCCTTCACTCTGCTCACCACTCGCATTCTTTAATGGGTAATTTCTTGGGCACCTATCTGTGCCAGCCCATTAGGGCCAAACTGACTGTGGTGGCAGGCCACCGTGAAGTCATCAAGCAGCTTCTCTTACGTGCTGACAGGCAGCCAAGACCCTGTCCACCCCAGGCCAGACCAGGACTGTCCTCCCCGCAACCGGCCCTAATCAAGACGAATGTAGGAGGGGACCATAGAGTTGAAGGTCCTCCGGAGTCTAGACTCGCCAAATGGTGTTGGTGGTGATGGGGAGGGGGAACCATAGAGTCGGCCGCCCTCCAGCGTCTAGACTTGCCACGACGGGGCACGCACCGGAAGAGGCAGTCAGCGGGCCGGAAGTGAGCCAGGAACGCTGGGACTGTGTGAGGAGATGAAGCCGGCGGTGGACGAGATGTTTCCCGAGGGCGCCGGGCCGTATGTGGACCTGGACGAGGTGAGGCGGGCCGCGCCGGGCCGGGCAGGAGCGGCTCCACGTCCAGCTCTCGGGCGCGCTTCGGGTCCGGGCCGAGAGAAGGCAGCGGCCCGCAGGGCCCCGCGCTCGCCCTCCCCGCGGTGCCTGCCTTAGCGCTGGGCCCCTGGGAAGCCTGTGGAAGGCGGCCGGTGCTGAGGCGAGCGTCGGTGCCCGCCGCCTGGAGGGCACCCCTGGGTGTGGGCCCCGCTCTGGAGGGCGTGCTGCCGGGCGGCGGGGGCGAGCCCACGTCTGGGAGGCGGGGAGGCGAGGGCCCGGCTGACGGCGGGGCTCGGGAGGGAGGCGGGCACCCGCCGGGGAGCGGGGAGAGGGCCGTTTGTGGGGGCCGTGCGCAGCGCCGTGCCCGGTCCTCCCCTGCTCCAGTGGGTTACAGGAGGCTCCTGTGGTGCTGGTGTTCCGTGGTCTCCAAGTGTCAGGCCAGCTCCCCAGGGTCAGGGCCTCCGTTTCTCTTTCTTACAGCCCGGGGCGGGGGGACAGCCCCAGCCTGCGTGCTCCTGGAGATAGCTACGGAGAGAGTCATTGCCAGCCCCAGTGTATGGGGAGGTTGGCGGTGCAGGTTGTTAGAAGCCCTCCCACGGCTTAGGGGGGTCGGCCAGCAAAGCCTTAGGAGTGCAGCTGACTGCAGCCAGATGCCGGAGGCCGTGCTGGGTGGCATGGGGACGGGGGAGGGCGTCTAAGGGAAGGCACGGTCATACGGTTTAACGTGCGGGCCAGACCTTTAGGTGCCTAAGGGAGAGCGGGGGATGAAGCCGGGAGGTGGGGGGAGATGGGGGCGCGGGCAGAGGGCACCAGACCTTGAATTGCTCCCCGCTGTCCTGGGATGGGTGGGCTCTCCATACCCAACTCCAGGAGGCTGTCGCGCTTCCGCTAACCCTGCTTCTCAGCTCTCACTCCAGGCGCTGCCTTAGGCAGGTGTGGGGTCCCTGGAAGGCTCTACTGTGGGGGTGGTGGGCTCCGCAGATGGGCAGAGAGAGTAGGGTGGTGTGAACCGAGGAACAGGAAGCCAGAAGAGGGTGTGAATGAAGGCCAGGCCTCCAGGGGCCAAGTCCACACCGCTGTCACTGCAGGGCTTCCAGTGGTGTGCAGGGTGGGGGGTGGGGCTAGCTCACTGAGGAGAGAAGGGAGGCCTCCGAGAACCCTGGTTGCTGAGAGCAGCCGCCCGCAGCTCTATGGGGAACTCAGGAGGTGCTCAGCTGTCTGAGCCGGAAGAGGTGGACAGACAGCCTGGGGGGTGCTGGGAGTCAGGGTGCAGAGGGACCAGGGTGCCGCCCCCAGAGGCCTCTGCTGTCGTGTCCCCACGTGACCTGAGAGGCTCAGAGTCCTCATGACACCGCCCAGCTTTGGTACTGACATTGTTTTACTGCCCACGCTGAGGGGTGGCCGGTGATAGAACCCCCACCAGAAGAACCCCAGGTCAGCAGGTCAGTTTCTCAGGGGAAACGGCTTAATTCTCAGAAGAAGCAGGGGGCATGGAGAGCAGAGGGATCGGTGGGCTCAGTGGGGCCTCTGTGGCCAGGCCAGTGGGGACAGGAGCCCCCTCCCGTGGTGTGTGCAGGAGAGCTGCCGTCCAGGCAGGATTCTCTGTAAAAGGCATGGAGGAGCCTAGGACCCCAAGACCTGAGGGGACCTTCCCGTCATTCCTCCAAATGCTGCCTGCCTCCCCCCTGCTCCAGCCACTTCCTTCCCTGGACTGAATTTGGTCCCTGACCTGGACACTTTCTGCCCAGAAGTGGTATGGGGCCTGTGAGGCACTTATCCTTCATTCTCTCTGAACACCCCGCTGACATAACCTTTCCTTCCCCCAACCAGGCAGGAGGCAGCACCGGGCTCCTGATGGACTTGGCAGCCAATGAAAAGGCAGTTCACGCAGACTTTTTTAATGGTAAGGATGCCGGCATTGGCTTGCCTATTTCAGCCGATGTTTCTTTTGCAGGTTATGGGGTGGAGCAGCTTCAAGAGATGAGTGACGTGGGTTGTGGCCAGGTTCTCTGTCGTTCTTGGACTGCGGTGCAGCTGTGGGAAATGGGCTACCCTGTTTTTCAGGAGGGAGAGGAGCTCCTGTCCCGCGTGGAATCTGAGCCCAAGACTGTGGCAGCGTCTGCCCACCAGGCTCTCTCCGCGCTCCTGACGGCTGTGCTCTGGGCTCCTCCTTTCGCCCGGGTGCTCATCCCCAATGCCTGTGCGGAGCAACAGTGCCCTCTTGCTCCCCCTGTGCCTCTTCTCTGAGACCAGCAGCTGTTCGTGTTCGAGTTCGGTGCTAGTTTGAGGAACATGGGTGGAGTTTTACAAAATAACAGTGAAAAACGAACTTTATAGGAAGTCTTCATCCACGTTTGAGGGGGTATTTTCTTGTTCCCTTCCGATTTCTTAGGGCATTGTTCCTACAGATTTATTAATCCTTACCGAGGGTTAAATCGTAAGTAGAAACACAAGACCGCTCTCTCAGGAGAGTTCAGTGGTGTTTTCTCTCTCATCACTTTCTTTCATGCAGGGTGCCTGTGACTACAAAGAACTTTGGTCACTGGTCAGTGGCAGCTAGGATTTTATCTTGCCCTGTTGGTTTTTGCTGGCCCCAGACCCCTCTCAAACCTGAGCCCATTTTCTCTGTTCTGTTCAGGCCCCCGTTGGCTGAACAGAAAAGCCAGGCTGTGTTATGAGGACAGGAGGTGACATTTGGGCCCCTGGAACTGAGTAGCATTTAAGTTCTTTAGGGGAGTGGGTGTGGGGGCACGGGGTGCAGAGGTCTGAGTGTTCTCCAGAGTCACTCGTGAGCCTCACCCGGGCAGGAGTGTGTGCTCGCCAACCCGGCACGACCCAACCTCACTCCTCCTCTGCCAGCCTGGGGGCTTAGAGGCAGTTGGCTGTATCTAGGGTTCACGTTCACGGATTTTGGACAGCAGCTCTTTAGTTCTGACAGAAGCTCTGTGGGAGGGACCCAGGCCGCCTTGCCCGATGAGCACAAGAGCGGATGAGGGCCTTTCTCCCGCAGAGGCCAATTCCTCGGAAAAGGGAAGGAGCTCGAGCTTGGCTCGGGCATGCTGCCTGGCAGGTTGTGACGGCCCAGCATGTGGGAGGCGTTTCCCTGCCAGGAAGCCCAGTGGCCTGTGGAGGGGCTTGTCCTGAGCCCTTTTCACTCACCGAACAGACGGCTTTGATGGTCTCTTGTCCCCGAGGCAGTGGGTTCTAGCCCTGAACCGGGCCCGCTGTCTTCACTCACGTCTTACAAAACAGGAGCGTCTTCGAGAAGGGGCGGGCCGAGACAGCTCCACGATGGGAGCCTGATGGGTGGCACGGTGCCTCCAGGGGCGCCTCCAGGCTGGGTCTCAGGAGGCGGCACCTGCAGGGGGTGGGGGTGCCTGGCGCCGCCGTCCCGGAAAGCAGCTGCGTGGGGCCTGGTGGCCCTCTCGCTGGTCCGTTACTCTGCACATCCTCAGTGCATGGTGCGTGAGTGGGATGGTAGTGCTTTTTCCCTCGTTGTGAGAGTAACACCCGTGGTGGAAGTTTAGAGAATTTACACAGAAGTACACAGAAGGGCAAAAGAACCCTGAACGAGGTTTTACCCCGGCAGATGCAGTGCACCCTGATTTTGCGGCGTTTCTTCCAGTGGGAATGGGCTCGGGTTGTGATTTTCAAGCTAACTATAGGTCCAACCCTTTTAACGGGAGTCTCACGGGCTCTGAGTTCTCACAGCGCTCCGTCCCTCCACCACCTTCCTCCCACCCACCCCCCCGCCCCGCACCCCCCTCCCCACCCCGGCCCCAGCATTTCCACTCTCAGGCTGCGAGCCTCCGGGGGCTTCCGCCAGCCGCCCCTTCACCTCCACGCAGCGTCAACATGAGTGGGGCCTGGCCGTGCTCACAGGTGCGGGCTCTGCCCTGCACAGTCCTGGCTGTGAGGGTCGCCCACAGAGTCCAGAGCACACCGCGTGTTTTCTCGAGGTTGTCGTCTAAATGGAAACCAAACTAAAGGTGCCCGCTGGACCGCTGTCCTCTTGGGCTGCGTCAGCCCTGGTTGGGTAAAGTTGGGAACCCGTCACGGAAAGTCATTTATCAGATTGTCTTCTGTTTTCTCTCTGGTTTTGAACGACCGCATAACCCCTTTATGTTATGTTCTCTGTTATTGACCTTGTGTGACCATCAATTTGTGGTTTTATTCATTTTGTAGATTTTGAAGATCTCTTTGACGATGATGATATCCAGTGAGGTGTGTCCAGCGGTGCGTCTGGCTGAGCTTCGCCATGTGGTGGTGTGGTGGGGCTCCTTAAAGGACAGTTTCATGTGGTTCCAGAGAACTTGTGGGAATTGCTAGAATTTAGGAGATGGTTAGCCAAGAAAGAGAAGAAGGTTTTAACCATCTGGAGGAGGCCTGTTAAACTCTGAATGTGGCCAGCTTTTGTCCTTAACTTCAGTTAAAATAAAGTGATGTTATTACTTACAGGGTAACTTTGATTCTTGCATTTTGAGTGAATGTTACAATCCCTGGACATCTGCGTATGTATGCCCCTGTGTGTGTTCCATGCTAAGAGAAGCAGATCTCCTCATAGAAACACACACTGTGCTTTTTGCGTTATGACCTTGAGTGATTCTGACAGCTCACAGTTGCTGAGGTGGTGCTTGTGTGAGACCCTGTGAGACCCTGCTCCTGTCCCGTGGGCTCCCCCGGTGGGCCTCGTGTTCGGCTCTGACATCAGAGCAGCTGCTGCCCCCAGACCTGAGGCTTGAGGAAACAGGCAGCTTGGTGATGACTGAAGGAGACGCCTCCCACCTGAGAAATGTGTGCCTCAGTCCATTTCAGAGGAGAGCCTAGTGTCTCTGGGGGCAGTTTCTTACTGGTCCATCTCAGCAGCTGATAATGGCTGTGAACACTCGGATCTCACATCAGTCTTGAGGAATGTGTCTTTGATCAGGAACAACCCAGGGCACACGACTTGGTGGTTCCCATAGCTCCGAGCAGAGCAGAGCCGCTTAGTGGATGAGTCAGGCTGTCCCTTCTCACTGTGAGAACCACCAAATGGAGCAGCCTGACGGCCTGGCTGTGAAAGAGCCGTGTTTACTGAGAATCATCATCTCGTGAGTGCCGAGTGGGCTTCTGCTCTTTGCATGCCCCTCCTGGTGGAGCTCGGCCCCCGGCAGGGAGGACCAGTTGTCCAGGGCAGCTCAAGGGGCCAACATGAGGGCAGCATCCCAGTAAAGGCCAGGTTAGGAGGGCCTGGGGACCCCATCACGGGAGGCCCTGCCCTGGGACCCCAGGCTGCTTCCACATTAGACTCTAACGGCAGGGCTTCCAGCAGGAGCTGCACGGCCTGACTCCAGGGAGAGGTATCTCGGGGTCTGTTTTTGAGGTCACATACTGGGCAGTCCGCTTTACTCAGTGGGCTCCTTGGAGCAGGCCCGGAAGGCTCTGTGGGGAAGGACGGGGCATTTGGCCATCAGCAGTGGCCGCGGTTTGGTCTGTGAGCTGTGAGGGCTGCACCCATTCAGGCCTCAGGATTGGGAAGGCCCTTTCGGACAAGGGGAGGTGCTGGGAGGAGGATCCCCGCTCGTGGCCATGGCGAGGACTTGGAGAGTATTGTCTGCTAAGGTGGGGTGTCTGGATCCTTGTTGAATTGCAGGTTCTTGGAAGTGAGAGCTCCTAATGCAGGGAGCCTGTCAAAACCACGTGAACAAGCACGTGGGTTATTGGGGTTGAGCTCTGGGGAATTTGGGTTTGGGGAAGAAGTTGGAGAAAGAGCTGTTTTAATGCTCTGAACTGTGAAGACTAGTGGAGGCCTTTGGAAGAACCATCTGCTCTCCCTGCCCTTACAGTTCTCGGTCTTCCTGGGTAGAGGGAAAACATTTGTCCCTCAGCCTCTGCCCCGGCCGCTTGTTTGAATGGAAAGGGGCTTACGTGCTCTTTATCAGGGCTCAGGAGACTGCCGGGAGAGGAGGCTGGCCTCCACACATGCGAGCAGCTGGGTTAGGGACACTTCCAAAGCAAATGACACTGTCAGGAAGCAGCATTACTGACTTCAGGAAATTGAGGGCTGTGAGTTCTGCTTGATGTCAAGATGAGAAAAAGGTGCTGAAATGAAGAGCCCTTTTGTCCTTCGAGAGGCCAGAGGCCAGGGCTCCTCCCCCGGAGCTCCTGTCCTGTGGAAACGTGGTCTTCTTGTCGCACACGTGACTTGGCCCCAGGTCACCCAGCGCTTGGGGGGCAGAGGGGTGCCAGCCCTTGGTCAAGGGCTGCATTCTCTCACCGAGACCAAAAACAAAGCCAGGAGACACTCAGCATATTAAGAAGGAAGACAGGAAGCCTGGGTCCCAAAGGGCTGGACTGTTAACATTTGCTGACGCAGAGAATGTTTATAGACTGGTACCAAGGAGGCACGCACTGGAGATTGATGGGCACCGAGACGCCAGTTTGCAGAAGAACCAACTCAGACGGCCAGGGAGCACTTAGAGGTGCTCAGGGTCACAGGAAGTCGGCGAAACGTCCGCTGAGGCAGCAGGATGCCACTTTGCTTGCTGGAGGGCAGAGGCTTTGTGATGAGGGGTCCCATGCCGGCGGGGGTTGGGTGGGACTAGGGGAACCGTGGTCTCTTTGGAAGAGATGCAGTGACAGTGATGAAGACTGGAGAGACCCAGCAGAACCCAGACACGATGTTGATTCTAGTGTTTTTCCTCTGGGAAACAATATCGAGACTGAATGATCACGATGAGGAAGTGATGGTGCAGGCACGCCTCGGGGAGCCCTGCGTCCCCTACAGAGTGGCCTTGGGCCTGGGGGGCATTACATGGGCCCCTGTGGGTGGGGAGGCTGAGAGGCAGGAGAGGGGCTGTTACCTGGCATGTTTATACCTGTTCATCTGACGTACAGACTATTTTTTGGGGCTCCAAAATCACTGCAGATGGTGACTGCAGCCATGAAATTAAAAGATGCTTACTCCTTGGCAGGAAACTTATGACCAACCTAGACAGCATATTCAATAACCTCAGATATGCAGATGATACCACCCTTACGGCAGAAAGTGAAGAAGAACTAAAAAGCCTCTTGATGAAAGTGAAAGAGGAGAGTGAAAAAGTTGACTTAAAGCTCAACATTCAGAAAACAAAGATCATGGCATCTGGTCCCATCAATTCATGGGAAATAGATGGGGAAACAGTGGAAACAGTGTCAGACTTTATTTTTTTGGGCTCCAAAATCACTGCAGATGGTGACTGCGGCCATGAAATTAAAAGATGCTTACTCCTTGGAAGGAAAGTTATGACCAACCTAGATAGCATATTGAAAAGCAGAGACATTACTTTGCCATTAAAGGTCCATCTAGTCAAGGCTATGGTTTTTCCAGTGGTCATGTATGGATGTGAGAGTTGGACTGTGAAGAAAGCTGAGCACCGAAGAATTGATGCTTTTGAACTGTGGTGTTGGAGAAGACTCTTGAGAGTCCCTTGGACTGCAAGGAGATCCAACCAGTCCATTCTGAAGGAGATCAGCCCTGGGATTTCTTTGGAAGGAATGATGCTAAAGCTGAAACTCCAGTACTTTGGCCACCTCATGCGAAGAGTTGACTCACTGGAAAAGACTCTGATGCTGGGAGGGATTGGGGGCAGGAGGAGAAGGGGACGACAGAGGATGAGATGGCTGGATGGCATCACTGACTCGATGGATGTGAGTCTGAGTGAACTCTGGGAGTTGGTGATGGACAGGGAGGCTTGGCGTGCTGATTCATGGGATCGCAAAGAGTCGGACACGACTGAGCAACTGAACTGAGCTGATGCATGTGTGCAGGGGTCCCTGTGGCTCAGACGGTAAAGAATCTGCCTGTAGTGCAGGAGACCAGGGTTCAATCCCAGGGTTGGGAAGATCCCCTGGAGAAGGGAACAGCTACCCACTCCAGTGTTCTTGTCTGGAGAATCCCATGGACAGAGGCTACAGTCCATGGTGTCACAAAGACATCACTGAGCAACTAACACTTCCATGGATGTGTGCAGGGGCTTCCCTGATGGCTCAGTGGTGAAAGAATCCACCTGCCAATTCAAGAGACATGGGTTTGAAAGATCCCCTGGAGAAGGAAATGGCAGCCCACTCCAGTATTCTTGCCTGGGAAATCCCATGGACAGAGGAGCCTGGAGGGCAGTAGTCCATGGGGTCAGAAAAGAATCAGAGACAGCCTAGTGACTAAACAACAACAGATGCACATGTGTAGGGACACCTCCTCCTGTGCGCCCAGCTTGGCCTGCAGGCTGTGATGACATACGTGTGTGTGTGAATGTTTCAGAAAAGACGGCGCTCCCAGCCCTGAGGGGAAGGGCAATAAATGAGGAGCCCTTGAAAACCAGTGTACAGGTGTGGGGGCAGGTGTGGGGTTTGTGGGGGCAGGTGTGGGAGCAAGTGTGGGGAGTTGTGGGGCAGGTGGGGGGGGGTTTGGGGGCAGGTGTGGGGTCAGGCAGTCAGGGGCCTCCCTTTCTGGAAGAGGAACTTGTGGGGAACCGAGACTTTGAGGTGAGTGGGAGAAGAGGCCTTAGGAGAGGGCAGGAGAGCGGCCCAGGTGTGTGTAGGGCCTCGAGGTGGGAGAGTGGGTGGCCATCAGGGAAGGAGAGGGGGCTCCAAGCCATGAGGGGCACGGGGGTGGAGGGCAGCGCTCAGGAGGCTTTTCCTCCCGTCTCCTGCATCTGCCCCAGGCTGGTTCCAGTTCTGCAGCTGAAGTGGAGCCCGAAGGCCTGGTCTTTGTCGTCAAGGACCAGTAGCTGTTAAGGAGGGACTGATTTCCCGGCTGGATCCCTGAGCCTGGAGCCTGGAGAGACACAGCGCTGGGGCGTGTGTTCAGCGGGAGTCTGCCCTGCACTGCAGTATTTTCTGCTCCGCTGAGAACTGGCTTGCGTCCTGACAGCACAGAGCTGACTCTGTACCCCTCAAGGGCACTTGGGGTCTGCAGGCAGGTGGAGGCTTCCTGCAGGAAGGCGCCTGTGTGGGGACCCAGGAGATGGCGCCAGCCAGCAGCCCTTGGCCAGTGCTGTGGGTTTTGCTTGTTTCTTTTTTTTTTTTTTAATTTCCTTTGACTCAACTTTAGCATTTATTTTGCTGAGACAATTTTTCTGTCACTTGGAGGGCTCAGTTCTGTCTCCAGCTGTGTCCAGAGCAGTTAAGTAAATGTTGAAGGAACCTGCTGGAGTCCTTGCTGAGACAGGAAAACCACCAACGTGCCATGAAACGACATTTGAAGCAGTTGGCTGGATTTTTTTCTTTACTTAGTATCTTGCTGATGATCATAATAATGCCCCAAAGATGCCTTTCATTGAGAGCCAGCTTTGAGCACAGCATTTATATTCCACCAAGTCCTCTGAATGTTCCAGAGAGGAGGGTCACGTATTATTCAGTTGCTGGTAAATACACCGAGGCTCATGGAGGTGACAAGCCCTCCCCGAGCTGGCCCTCCAAGTGGGGTGGAGTGGGCTTCGTCCCAGAGCCATGGAGTGTTCCTACTTTAGACATTAGGCAGGGGCCCTGGTTCTGCCCTCTAAGACATGGGAGCTGGAGGAAACTGGTTAACACTCCTGCCTCCCTGTTTCTCATCTACACAAATGAGGGATATAAAGACACCCAGCTCAGTTTCTTCTCAGCAAAAGATAGCATTGAGGAACAGCCAAGCTGTAGATGGGGGAGCATTGCAGTACAGGTCCTAGCAAAGGGCTCATTCAGAATATATGAAGAGCTCCTACAAGCCAACAGTAAAACGCAGACAACCTAAGCAAATGTTGGCAAGAGACGGGAAGGGGAGATTTGCACAGAGACACGCACTTGGCCTCTGAGCATCTGAGCTGATGCTCAACACACAGCGGGGTGACGGAGCAACGTTCCTTTCCCACTGACTAGAGTGAAAACTCACGCGTCAATCGATCAAGTGCCCCCCACCCCTGCCCTGGCCCGCCTCCACGCCCAGGTGACTTCACTGCAGCGTGAACTGTGTTCTTCACGCATCGTGGTTAATAGGCCCAAAGTGTGTAGTCAACACACCCGCCTCGCAGAGCAGGCTGTGAGCCTGGGTCAGGGCTGGCTCTGCTTTACTGTGGATTGTGGGGTGGGGGGCTCCCTGCTCAGGTCTTTACCTCATTTTATCACTCATCCTACAACCACTCTACAGGATAGCTCTTGTTACTTTTTCTTTTTTAAAGACTCTGTGTTAGGCCCTGAAATTTGCCCCCTATTCATAGGTGATGTCTGCGTTTGGTTTCGGTATTAGGAGAACACTGGCCTCGTAGAATGAGCTGGGAGTTATTCCCTCTGCTTCTGTCCTCGGAAAGAAGTGCTAGAGAACGGGCATAATTTCTTCAGCATCTGGTAGGACCCACCCGATTCCCGTCTGGGATTGGGGTTTTCTGTTTTGGAAGGCTATTCACTACTGTCTTCAGTTTCTTGAAAAGATACAGCCATAACAAGATTGTCAATTTCTTCTTGTGTGAATTTTGACAGACTGTGTCTTTCAAGAAATTAGTCCATTTCATCTAAGTTATCAAATTATTGGGCATAGAGTTTTAGTATTATTTCATTATCCTTTTATGTTTTTCTTTTTTTAGCTTTTTTATTGGAATAGAGTTACTTTACAATGTTGGGTTAGTTTCTGGTACATAGTGAAGCAAGTCGTCTGTGTATACACATGTCTCCTCCCTCTTGGACCTCCCTTCCTCCCTGCCCCATCCCACTCCTCTAGGTCAACACAGGAGCACCGAGCGGGGCTCCCAGTGCTTTGTTGCGGGCTCCCACTAGCCATCTGTTGTACACATCGTAGTGTGTATATGTCAATCCTAATGTCCAGATTCATCCCACCCTCTCGTTCCCCCACTGGTACCCACATGTCCACTCTTTGCATCTGTGTCTGTTCTTGAAGATGAATGGATAAAGAAGATGTGGTCAGTGAGTTCAGTCACTCAGTCTTGTCCAACTCTTTGTGACCCCACGGACTGCAGCACGCCAGGCTTCCCTGTCCACCACCAACTCCCGGAGCTTGCTTGTAAACTCATGTCCATTAAGTTGGTGATGTCATCCAACCATCTCAACTACTGTTGTTCGTTTTCCTCCTGCCTTCAATGTTTCCCAGCATCAGGGTCTTTTCCAACGACTCAGTTCTTTGCATCAGGTGGCCAAAGGATTGGAGTTTCGGCATCAGCCCTTCCAATGAATATTCAGGACTGATTTCCTTTAGTATTGACTGGTTTGATTTCCATGCAATCCAAGATACTCTCAAGAGTTTTCTACAACACCGCAGTTCAAAAGCATCAGTTCTTCGACACTCAGCATTCTTTATGGTCCAACTCTCACATCCATACATGACCACTGGAAAAATCATGGCTTTGACTAGATGCACGTTTGCTGGCAAAGTAATGTCTCTCCTTTTGAATATGCTGTCTAGGTTGGTTATAGCTTTTCCAAAGATCAAACGTCTTTTAATTTCATGGCTTCAGTCACCATCTGCAGTGATTTTGGAGCCCAAGGAAATAAAGTCTCTCACTGTTTCCATGTGGTACAAAATACAATGGGATATTATGCAGCCACTAAAAGGAATGAGATCAGGCAATTTGTGAGATGTGGATGGACCTAGAATCTGTCATACAGAGTAAAGTGAGTCAGAAAGAGAGAAACAAACATATATTAACATGCTTGTGGAATCTAGAAAAATGGTCCAGATGAACTATATTATCCTTTTGTTGTCCATGGTATCTGTAGCTACATTCTTTTTCTAATTTGTGATATTAGTAATTTTTGTCCTTTTTATTTTTTTCTGTTTTTTTTTCTTAGCTTCCACAGTGGCTCAGCAGTAAAGAATCCACCTGGCAATGCAGGAGATGCCAGCTGCTGCTGCTAAGTCACTTCAGTCGTGTCCAACTCTGTGCGACCCCCCTGACTGCAGCCTACCAGGCTTCTCCGTCCGTGGGATTCTCCAGGCAAGAACACTGGAGTGGGTTGCCATTTCCTTCTCCAATGCATGAAAGTGGAAAGTGAAAGTGAAGTCGCTCAGTCGTGTCTGACTCTTAGCGACCCCAGGGACTGCAGCCTACCAGGCTTCTCCACCCATGGGATTTTCCAGGCAAGAGTACTGGAGTGGGGTGCCATTGCCTTCTCTCGCAGGAGATGCCAGAGATGTGCGTTTGATATCTGGGTCAGGAAGATCCCCTGGAGAAAGGAATGGCAACCCACTCCAGAATTCTTGCCTGGAGGATCCCATGGACAGAGGAGCCTGATGGGCTACAGTCTATGGGGTCACAAAAGAGTCGGATATGACTTGGCCTTAGCAACTAAATGACAACAGCAATATTTGATATGTTTAGTTTTTTCCTTCCAGTCCATGATTTGTGTGGTGGGCTGGTGACTGCCAGGGTGGCCTGAGGCCTCTGCCTCCTGTCTCACGCTGCTGTTTGGGTCTCTCCCTCGAGGACTCTGTTACTTCCTTCTAAGGAGTAGAACATGGCAGAAGTGATGCTGTGATTCTCCCAAGAATAGGTTAGTTATGTAATGTAAAGGCTGTAGCTTCTCCTTTGACCTCTTTGTCTCTCTCTCCCCTCTGTCTCTCATCCTTTCCTCTGCAGTAGAACAGCTTTCACACCGTCAGGATGCTCGGGCACCACGCAGCGAGGTTGTGGTGTAGCTGGGCATTTACTCAGTACTCCTTTTGTGTCTTTCAGTAACAGTTACAATTTTATTTCTAAAGGTAGTGTGTATCATTTGTTACATTTATTCATATATGCCTAGGGATTTATATTATATTTTACTTTTTAAATATTTAATAATATGATCTACAATAGCATGAGAATAAACAAATAGCAGAATAAGACGTAGAAGTGAAGTGAAGTGAAGTCGCTCAGTCGTGTCTGACTCTTTGCGACCCCGTGGACTGCAGCCTTCCAGGCTCCTCCGTCCATGGGATTTTCCAGGCAAGAGTTCTGGAGTGGGGTGCCATTGCCTTCTCCAGGGGATCTTCCTGACTCAGGAATTGAACCCGGGTCTCCTGCATTGTAGGCAGATGCTTTACCCTCTAAGCCACCAAGGAAGCCCTAGAAACAGACCCACATATGCAGAGGCACTTGGTTTATGATAAAGATGACAGTATACAGCAGTGGGGGAGAAACATTTAAAAAGTGGTCCGTGGGATAACCATATGAAAAAATAAAGCCATTCCTATATAAAACCCCACAAATTTAATAACATGTGAATTATAAGTTCTAATATAAAAGACTAAGCAGAAAACAAGTTCCCAGGAAACATAAAAGAGATACTTTTGGATCTTGCATGGACAATATTTCTTTAAACATGCTGCAGAATGAAGTAGCCATGGAAAAAGTGCCTGATAATCTTATTAAATTTAAGAACCTCTGTTCATCAAAAATAATTTTAAAGGTCAATACAAGTATAAATATAGAAACCACAAAGTAAGAGAAGATATTCAGAACTCATGTAACCAACGAAGGGCTCATATCAAGAATAAGAATTTCTATGATCTTCGTGAAAAAGAAAAAATCTGGCAAAACATATATGCTTCCTCAGAAAGAGCATTCAGTTTGCTGCTAAATATGTGAAAATATTAGCTCATTAGCCACTAGAGAAGGGGAAAACTTCCTCCTTAAAAAGAATCGCAACTTTTCTCATTGGTAGACTTGTATTACAAAAAGACAGTGTTCAATTGTTATTATACTTTGAATTTTGTCAAAAATATATACATTTCTTTTCTCTCCTGTTATGTGTAAGTAACTATGAAATATATTTAGGCCACAAATGCCTAAAATTTGTTTTTATAGATTTTACTGGCGTATAGTTGATTTACATCTACGGTGCTAGTTTCAGCTATGTTGTGTTACTTTACCTTGGGTGTACAGCACAATGATTCTGTTATCCGTATACTCACTCTGTTGTTACTCTTACCTGTGCTGATCGTTGCACTGTATGGAGTATAGATCCCTGTGCTGTACAGCAGGTCCTTATTAGTCGTCTATTTCACATATAGTCATGCATATGTATCAGTCCCAGTCTTCCAGTTTGTCCCTCACCCCTTACCCCCTGGTGACCATAAGCCTTTCTGTGTCTGTTGTGGTCAGCACAGCAGGTAGGAATCGAAAGTGGTTGACACACAGTTTGGGAAAAAGCAACTAGAGACAGAATTAAAGTTTTAAAGATGGGACCGGGGAACTCAAGACCTCGTGGGTCCAGAGCCCTGCTCCTTGGAGCCACATCACTTTTATTTAGCGTCTTGGCAAGCAGAAAGGATCTGTGTGTTACGATGGAGTCGGCCGCCTGTGTCCTCGGCCACGTCTCCCATTTTACTGATTACTTTAAACTGTCCTTGTTATTTTCTTGTGCAAGGGCTATCACCTGGCTGGAGGTCATGGACCCGCATATGCCTTGGGAAAACATGGTGTGTGCAGAAGCAGCGTGCTGAACTTGCGCTGACCAGGCGTTCCAAGGTCCACACTATGTGTTTTTCCTTAGCTTAGCGGGGAATGACAACCCCAACTGATCAACCTGATGTACTTTTATTTGGGTTATGCTTACTGCTATATTTTGCTTTTATTCTTTTCCCATGGTGATTTTCTCATGGCTTGAGAAAGTCACCAGGGGCTTCCCTGGTGGCTCAGAGGTTAAAGCATCTGCCTCCAATATGGGAGACCCGGGTTCAATCCCTGGGTCAGGAACATCCCCTGGAGAAGGAAATGGCAACCCTCTCCAGTTTTCTTGCCTGGAGAATCCCATGGACAGAGGAGCTTGGTAGGCTACAGTTCACGGGGTCTCAAAAAGTCAGACACGACTGAGGGACTTCACATGGTGATTTTCTCATGGCTTAGCCAAAGCAATAGGTAGCTGACTATTAACCCCTGCATATGTCTGAGAATCTATTTCTGTTTTTTTTTTTAATGTTCAAAATTGTTTATTTAAAAAATAAAAATGAAAGTTGGAATGGTATATGACCACATACCCAGCAGAAAGGCTAAAATTGATAAAGCAGACAATATGGTTTGTCCCCATTAGACAGTGGGCCTCCCTGTGGGCTCAGCTGGTAAAAACTGTCTGCAATGAGGGAGCCCTGGGTTTGATTCCCTGGGTTGGGAAGATCTGGAGAAGGGAACAGCTATCCACTCCAGTATTCTGGTCTGGAGAATTCCATGGACTGTATAGACAATAAAGCTTGTCCATGTTAGATAGCATCACTAACTCAATGGACATGAATTTGAGCAAACTCCAGGAGATAGTGAAGGAAAGGGAAGGCTGGCATGTTGCAGTCCCTGGGGCCTCAAAGAGCTGGGCATGACTTAATGGCTTAACAACAACAAATGGCTTGTCCATGATGGTGCACAGCAACAGGGACTCTCATGCACTATTTGTGGGATGAAAATTGCTTTTCCATTTTGGTAAAACTGTAGAGTTAATCAAAAGCAAGAGCATTCAGCTCCTAAGAATGCCAACAGTAATTCACTCATAGCAAAAGACATGTAAAAAATTTTGTAGAAGCAAGGAGATCCAACCAATTCATCCTAAAGGAAATCAGTCCTGAATATTCATTGGAAGGACTGATGCTGAAGCTGAAACTCTAATCCTTTGACCACCTGATGTGAAGAACTGACTCATTTGAAAAGACCCTGATGCTGGGAAAGATTGAAGGTGGGAGGAGAAGGGAACGACAAAGGATAAAATAGTTGGATGGCATCACCAACTCCATGGACATAAGTTTGAGTAAACTCCGGGAGTTGGTGATGGACAGGGAGGCCTGGCATGCTGCAGTCCATGGGGTTGCAAAGAGTCGGACACAACTGAGCAACTGAATTGAACTGAATTCAATAAACTTGAATGGCCATCAGTGGTAGAATGGATAAATTATGATATTTTCATATGGTGGAATCTTATGTAGTAATGAAAAATTAGAACTACTATTATGGGCAGTCACATGGGTTAATCTCATAAATATGTTAACCAAAAAAAAAAAAAAAAAGCACACAAGATAAACTGGATGATTCTATGATGCTATTCACTGAATGTTCACAGTAGGCAAAACTAATCTGTGTGTTAGAAGCAGGATTCCCGCTAACCCTGGTAGGCAACGAATAGAATGAGGGGAGAAGATCTTGTGAAAATTGGGTGAATTTCTCATTCTCAACCTGGGTGGTAGTGAACTCCCTGAATGGATATGATTTGAGTATTTTTTCTGAAGATATATCAAAATTGTACATGTGTTTATGCTTCATGTCTTCCATCCTGTGACTTGGAAGGTGGTGCTGTGGCTGGGGTCATCCTCCCTAACAATAGTGTCATCCGTGCCCTTGGTGTGATGGAGCAGGAGCCCAGGGGTGCTTCTGTCCTCAAGTAGAACCACCACGTTCACCAGACCACTGACCTGGCTCCTCCCTGACAGGCCCTGCTTGTCAGCCCTGAGCCACTGAAGCCAAGCCTATTCCTACTCACCCCTACTGACCACGGGGAACACCTTGGCCATTATCATCTTGAACAGATCTCTTTGGTGGTATTGAAAGTGGGCTGAAAAAGGTCAACTGGAGGGCCCTCAGTGGACGGTCATGTCCTGCCAACAGGTGATGGTGAAGTCCTGCATCCCAGGCGGGGTTAGGAGATGGAGGTATGTTGCATGCAAACACCTTTTCTTCCAAGTTTGATCAATGCACATATATCTGACTTCTTTCCTACCAAAACCCATGGAATGACCCAGAGAACCATGATACACAAAGGGGACAAGACCCGCCCCTGCCTCCTGCCCTGTTCATTCAGTCTTCATGTGACTTGAGTCACTGCTCCTTCTTGCAACATGGAGAATTCTGGTTGCAGAGCATCCTTGTCCATCTCTGCATCTCACACATAGTGAATGTCTGCTTCATAAATGCCTTCAAGCAATGTGATTGAATAAATGGATCAGAGTCCTCAAGACATCCCATTCCATTCAGAAGTGGAAGAGGTTTGAGGGGCTCCTCATGGTTCACTGTCTCTGAATTCTCCATCCAGCCCTCAGGATACTGGATGTCCCCCTCTGGTCACCCTCCTTCACATGGCTGTGTGTCTCTGCCCCAGTCTCCGCAGAGCATCCTTCACGTCCTTGTTTCTCAGACTGTAAACAAGGGGGTTGAGCATTGGGATGACCAGGGTGTAGAAGACAGAGACCACCTTGCCCTGCTCCATGGACTCCACAGCTCCCGGCTGGGCATACATGACAAAAAGTGTCCCATAAAAGAGGGACACGGTTGTCATGTGGGAGCCGCAGGTGGAGAAGAGCTTGTGTCTCCCTCCTCCTGAGTGCATCCTCAGGATGGTCACTGTGATGTAGCCATAGGAGGTGAGGACCACGAATGTGGTGCCCACGATGATGAGGCCACAGATTCCAAACAAGACCAGCTCATTGAGGGTTGTCTCAGCACAGGCAACCTGGATCATAGGAGGCACATCACAGAAGAAGTGGTCGATGTGGTTGGAGCTGCAGAATGGGAGGCTGAATGTGAAGCTGGTCTGCAGGATGGAGTTGAGGCAGCCCCACAGTAGGAGCCCAGCACCAGGCGGGCACAGACCGAAGGGCACATGGAGATGGGATAGCACAGGGGGCTGCAGATGGCCACGAAGCGGTCATAGGCCATCACAGCCAAGAGGAGAGTCTCAGAGGTAGCTAGCAGGGAGAAGAAGAAGAACTGGGTGGCACAACCTGCAAAGGTGATGACCTTGGAGGAGGACAGGAAGTTGGCCAGGGCCTTGGGGTAGATGACAGATGAGTAGCACAAGTCTAAGAAGGAGAGGTTCTTGAGGAAGAAGTACATTGGGGAGTGCAGACGGGCATCCAGGGTGATGACCACGATCATGGTGAGGTTCCCCAGGACGGCCACCATGTACAGGGCCAGGAACAGAGCAAAGAGCAGGGCCTGGGTCTGCAGACCACCTTCAAATCCATCCAGCACAAACTCCTGCAGAGGCATCACTGAGAGGTTTCCATTTCTGTGGGGTGACATGGTCTTGACCCTTTGATGACTCACTGCCAACTGACCAAGAGGCCACCAGCTGCCCAGTTCTCCCTCCAGATGAGCTCAGGCTGACCTGAAAGGGCAGTATTGCCTGTGACTCACAAATTCATAAATATGCGTGGAGAACTCACTCTGTGGAACCCTCTGAGTTGTTAGCACAGGGGTGGGGTGAGTGCCAGGAGGGTTACAGAGCTGAGTCTCCAGGGCAAGAATGGAGTTGCAGCCCCCTATCTCCTCCTTTGAAGTAAATGCTCTCCTCCCCTCAAGGATGCTCCTGAATTTTGCCATTTCCACTCTCTGCTCCCATAGCTAATCCTATACTTTCTGTTCCTTATAAAATCATTCCTTGATTTCAGAAACGTTTACTGAGGATGCCCGGCCCACCAGGACTTGACCTAGTGATGGTTTCATCTCCAGGCCAAACTGGAAGGAGAGCAAAGACCCGCCATCACCAGGCTAATGAAGGTGTTTTGTGTCTGTCTCCCCTGCAGATTCTGAGACCCATCTCAGAACCATGGCCTCTGAGCCTGGACCACAGTGGCATTTCATCTGCAAAGCTCTCTGCACCCTTGAGGTTCTCATGGGGCTTTCTGCCCATGTGCAGATGTTTGCCAAATCATGGAAAAGGAACAGTCCAACTTTGAAGAGACGGGCATGCCCTCCTTATCATTGTCACTGGCGACTCACACTCCATGCTCTGCAAATCACTTCAGAACAGCCTCTTCCATTTGGAACTATGGAGATCTGGGCTTCTGTCTGTTCTCTGGAATTCTCTGAGGTCTTTCTGCTCCCTGCCTTTGTCACAGCACAGACCGTTCAGAAGGTCAGAGCAGGGCTGTGCAACAGATATAAGTTGGCCACCGTGTTGATTCATGGAGCTGCTGTGCTGACAGGGGCGTGGGTGGAGGGGTGGAAGGGGGTCTGTACTGTATCCTGTTGGTACTAAGTTGATGGATCCCTGCTGCCCACCCCGCAGGGATCATTCACATGTAGTGGGGACAGATGGCTAGTGTGGTACACCTGTTCAGCCCCACACCCCAAGAAGCAGGTGTTTCTGTGGTGAATTCAAAGATTCTGTGCGGGGAGCGAGCTCCACCCGTGGCAAAGGTCATGAGGAAGGAGGCTTGGCATACGCAAAGGCAGGATCAAGCCTCAGGAGTCTCCCTGGGAATTCTCGAGCATCTACCCCCCAAACCAGAGTCTGCCTACTTTCTGCTTTGTGCTTTCACCTACACCTCTGACTTTATGGGGGGCTGTCCCCCACTACCTCTCTCTGAAAAAAGAGTTGGCTTACAGCTCCAGTTAATAATTCCTGGGTGTGACAGTGTTTCAACCTACAAACTCCTTTGGAAATCCTCTAGCCTGCCTGAATAGGTTTTTTCTGCCACATGTGATTGTTCAGAGCCTCCCAACTGTGAGAGGGAGATGTTCTAAACTGTCTAAACACAGATTCTTTTGAGTAGTTAAAAGATTGATTAGAAATTGTATTGAGAAGGGTTTTTCACTTATTGGGCCAATGTTTGCTGCTAAGTCCCCATACCCCTTACCTACTGTGTCCTTGGCAGTATATTGATTGATATAATGGGTGTATAGAAATGTAAGTAGTAGCCTCAATGTTTGTAACCTTGGACCCTTGAGTTAATTCTTTTCTTGATTGAGCCCGCCTCACCTTTGCCCTATAGGAATGCAGCTTTGTCCAATGCTTTTTTGGAGGCTGGTGCCTGACTTTGGAATAATCACCTTTAGAGAAAGATAAGTTTCTTAAAATGTTAACAGGCCTCCTGGCCAGAAGATGATGTAATTCACCTGAACTTTTGCATATGATAAGTTTGAAAGCCTGGCTTCGATTAGGACCAGGAACTGCTGTCCCTGCATGACTCCACCCCTTCCCCCACTATCCTCTATGCACAACTTAAGGTATAAAAACTACTTTGGAAAATAAAGTGCGGGCCTTGTTCACCGAAACTTGGTCTCCCCATGTTGCTCTCTCTCCCAAATTCTGGCTGAGTCTCCATCTGGAGCGCGGAACCCACCATGCTTACTAATTATGCCTGGGCTTCTAAGGTCCGACTGGGGAGGCCTCAGTGTCTCCTCTCCTTCGGGAGAATGGAAGGACGCCTGCGGCCTACGTAAGTGGTGCAAGCTTCTTGTCTTGAAGTTTTATTGGTCTCCCGCGTAAACCAAGCTACTCAGCCTCTTTTCTCCACTGAATTTTCCTACTGAGCTATCCTCATCCTATTACTCTTTATATCTTTGATAAAATATTTAAATAAATAGGTCGCCGACGCAGTCCCCGCTTCGAATACCCTGGATCAGTGGGGGCTGGTCCCCGGCAATTCTGAGTTTATGGTTTTGTGCTCAGTATTACTTGACCATTTCTCTTGACAAGCCCTTAGCAAGATAAAATAGTGACTCCTCCTGGTAAGCTGAAAACAAAGAGAAATTTCCATTTCCAAAGCCAGGCTCTTTGTTTGTTTTATTGACCAACAAACAAGCAGGGGGCTCCAGTCTGCTGAGGTCACCCAGGGTCATCCATGGGCATTGGTGACATGAGGAAGCCTTTAATCCGAGCCTAAGGGATGCACTTGATGAGGTCAAAGCAGCTGGACACTTCTCTGCAGTGGCACATAGCCTGTACTAACAGTCGGCGCTAACCCTCCTAACTGAAAGTGTGGTCCAGAGACCAGGAGCATCACCACCACCTGCGAGCTGGTTAGAAATGCAGATGCTCCAGTCAAACACACCTGTTGAATCAGAACTTGCTACTGAACAAGTTGCTCAGAGGACTCATTCACTGGCTAAAGAGGCACTGCTTTCACAACCTTGAAGCTGAGGTCGGGGTAGGGAGGCAGGACATCACTCCAGCTGCTGAGAACAAGCCCTGGCTGCTTACTGTGGACAGAGCCCTGCTGCCCTTACCCTCCTGCAGCCCTGATGGGTGCCTGCCTTGACCTTACCTTTTCCAGGTGAGGGTCATGACACACCCAAGTGCACACAGCCAGGATCTGCTTTCCCAGGGCCTCCCAAGCTCCTGATCCAGGTCTGTGCTGATGAAGACCAGTGGACACTGAGGACTCCTGCCTCTCCCGCCTCTGGCTTCCTGTGCAGTGAACCAAGGGTGGGAGGGGGCACTTGGGTTCCCACCAAGAGTCTGGCTGCAGGAGGGCTCTGGGGCTTGGTGCAAGCAGAGAAGGGGATGAACTCAGCTCACCTGCCCCTCTACATCTTGTCCCATCGTCTGTGAGGTGCCTGGACCCTGTGGATTCTCTCCACCTGCCACACCTGGGACTTGAGGCCACAAATGGCCAATTAGATGAGACTTGGGCTCTGAGTGCACTGGGACTCACAACTCCCTGGGTCCCAGGAAGCTGCAGTCCTGAGGCCAATCTTACCCTGACCCGCCTCGGCCCAAGGCAGGGGAGGCGGGAAGCCTGAGGTCCTCAGGAAGCAGTGGGGGCCAACAGGGGAGGAACACAAGTTAGAGGGACCCAGTGCCCCTTCTCTGAAAAGTCTCCCCAGGCAGCCAGTGTGATCTCCTGGCCCACAGCCCCTGCTGTCCTCCACCTCCACCCTTGTATAGTCATGAGGAGAGTGGCATGCAGGAAGTATTTCCCTGGGGCAGCAGCACAGCTGTCTCTATGCTTCAAGTGGCCATGCACTCAGTCCATAAAGAGTAAAGGTATCTTCTTAAAAAATATTTTAATTTGGAATAGAAATAAAAACCAAAGTACAAAAGTGGTGCATGTTTAATATAAAAAGACAGTATATAAATAAAAGCCTGAAAAAGTTGTTCTAAGAAAAAGAATGCTGATGTGGCTCAATAATTATTATACAAAGTAGGGTTCAGGAAAAAAAGTTTATAAAGAAGGATTTTACAAGAAAAGTTAAATTCAACTGGATAATGTGAAAATCGTTTCCAAGGCAAACCATTCAATATCACAGTAATCCAAGTCTATGCCTCAACCAGTAACACTGAAGAAGCTGAAGTTGAACGGTTCTATGAAGACCTACAAGACCTTTTAGAACTAACATCCAAAAAAGATGTCCTTTTCATTATAGGGGACTGGAATGCAAAAGTAGGAAGTCAAGAAACACCTGGAGTAACAGGCAAATTTGGCTTTGGAATATGGAATGAAGCAGGGAAAAGACGAATAGAGTTTTGCCAAGAAAATGCACTGGTCATAGCAAACACCCTCTTCCAACAACACAAGAGAAGACTCTATACATGGACATCACCAGATGGTCAACACCAAAATCAGATTGATTATATTCTTTGCAGCCAACGATGGAGAAGCTCTATACAGTCAACAAAAACAAGACCAGGAGCTGACTGTGGCTCAGATCATGAACTCCTTATTGCCAAATTCAGACTTAAATTGAAGAAAGTAGGGAAAACCACTAGACCATTCAGGTATGACCTAAATCAAATCCCTTTTGATTATACAGTGGAAGTGAGAAATAGATTTAAGGGCCTAGATCTGATAGAGTGCCTGATGAACTATGGATGGAGGTTCGTGACATTGTACAGGAGACAGGGATCAAGACCATCCCCGTGGAAAAGAAATGCAAAAAAGCAAAGTGGCTATCTGGGGAGGCCTTACAAATAGCTGTGAAAAGAAGAGAAGTGAAAAGCAAAGGAGAAAAGGAAAGATATAAACATCTGAATGCAGAGTTTCAAAGAATAGCAAGAAGAGATAAGAAAGCCTTCTTCAGCGATCCATGCAAAGAAATAGAGGAAAACAACAGAATGGGAAAGACTAGAGATCTCTTCAAGAAAATTAGAGATACCAAGGGGACATTTCATGCAAAGATGGGCTTGATAAAGGACAGAAATGGACCTAACAGAAGCAGAAGATATCAAGAAGAGGTGGCAAGAATACACAGAAGAACTGTACAAAAAAGATCTTCACAGCCCAGATAATCACGATGGTGTGATCACTGACCTAGAGCCAGACACCCTGGAATGTGAAGTCAAGTGGGCCTTAGAAAGCATCACTACGAACAAAGCTAGTGGAGGTGATGGCATTCCAGTTGAGCTATTTCAAATCCTGAAACATGATGCTGTGAAAGTGCTGCACTCAATATGTCAGCAAATTTGGAAAACTCGGCAGTGGCCACAGGACTGGAAAAGGTCAGTTTTCATTCCAATCCCAAAGAAAGTCAATGCCAAAGAATGCTCAAACTACCGCACAGTTGCACTCATCTCACATGCTAGTAAAGTAATGCTCAAAATTCTCCAAGCCAGGCTTCAGCAATATGTGAACTGTGAACTTCCTGATGTTCAAGCTGGTTTTAGAAAAGGCAGAGGAACCAGAGATCAAATTGCCAACATCCACTGGATCATGGAAAAAGCAAGAGTTCCAGAAAAACATCTATTTCTGCTTTATTGACTATGCCAAAGCCTTTGACTGTGTTGATCACAATAAACTGTGGGGAATTCTGAAAGAGATGGGAATACCAGACCACCTGACCTGCCTCTTGAGAAATTTGTATGCAGGTCAGGAAGCAACAGTTAGAACTGGACATGGAACAACAGACTGGTTCCAAATAGGAAAAGGAGTACGTCAAGGCTGTATATTGTCACTCTGGTTATTTAACTTATATGCAGAATACATCGTGAGAAACGCTGGACTGGAAGAAACCCAAGCTGGAATCAAGATTGCTGGGAGAAATATCAATAACCTCAGATATGAAGATGACACCACCTTTATGGCAAAAAGTGAAGAGGAACTAAAAAGCCTCTTGATGAAAGTGAAAGAGGAGAGTGAAAAAGTTGACTTAAAGCTCAACATTCAGAAAACAAAGATCATGGCATCCTGTCCCATCACTTCATGGGAAATAGATGAGGAAACAGTGGAAACAGTGTCAGACTTTATTTTGGGGGGCTCCAAAATCACTACAGATGGTGACTGCAGCCATGAAATTAAAAGACGCTTACTCCTTGGAAGGAAAGTTATGACCAACCTAGATAGCATATTCAAAAGCAGAGACATTACTTTGCCAACAAAGGTTCGTGTAGTCAAGGCTATGATTTTTCCAGTGGTCATGTATGGATGTGAGAGTCGGACTGTGAAGAAGGCTGAGCGCCAAAGAATTGATGCTTTTGAACTGTGATGCTGGAGAACACTTGAGAGTCCCTTGGACTGCAAGGAGATCCAACCAGTCCATTTTGAAGGAGATCAGCCCTGGGATTTCTTTGGAAGGAATGATGCTAAAGCTGAAACTCCAGTACTTTGGCCACCTCATGGGAAGTGTTGACTCATTGGAAAAGACTCTGATGCTGGGAGGGATTGGGGGCAGGAGGAGAAGGGGACGACAGAGGATGAGATGGCTGGATGGCGTCACTGACTCAATGGACATGAGTGTGAGTGAGCTCCAGGAGTTGGTGATGGACAGGTAGGCCTGGCGTGCTGTGATTCATGGGGTCACAAAGAGTTGGACACGACTGAGCGACTGAACTGAACTAAACTGAGTAGAAAATGTAAATGTATAAATCAAAAACTGATGGAATTAAAAACGTAGTCATATGTCCAAATCATAGTTGATATTTTGTATACCTCTCTTAGTAATTGATAAAACAATTACCAGATAATAAATAGTATGTTAGAACTGAATTAAAATATCAACCATATGGACCTACTTGACATAAATAGAACAATACACTCAGCAACTGTAGAGTATATGGAAGCACATGGAAGATCACTGTATGAAGGTGAATAATATCTTCTCCCCCAAAATCATCTACTTTGGAATGCAGAATGTGACCTTATTTGGAAATAAGGTCCTTCCAAATAAGTTAGCATGAGATCATGCTGGATTAAATGGCCTTAAATCCAATGACTGGTGTCCTTTTAGGAAGAGGAAATGACACAGAGACACAAAGACACAAGGACTAAGGGCATGAAAGACTGGCCAGAGGTTGGAATGGTGCAGCAAAGGGGAAGGAAGGAATGCCAAGGATACCAAGAGCCTCCAGGAAGAGGCGTATGTTTTCCTAGAACTTTCACGGGCAACAGACTCTGTTGATAGCTTGATTTTGAACATCTATCCTGCAGGCCTGTGAGAGAGTAAATTCTTGTTGCTATAAGTCACCAAGTTTGTGTTACCTAGTTATGGTGGCCCTGGTGACTGACACAGGAGGGTGGTGAGGGAGTTTGCTTTCACCCGGAAAGGTCAGCAATACACCTTCACTCTCCTGTCTCAGGGCTATGGCACCCTCTCCAGCTCTAATTCAAAATGCACTCTGCAGGATCTTGATCACATTTCCCAATTCTTCCATGTTCTAGTTCACTTATTTCAATTGTTTTAAAAATGAAATTATGCCCCCAACTACTTGTGGCATCTTCTTTACAGAGACTTTTAGGACACTTCCATTTCCTTTTTTAAATTTGGTTTTTCAGTAATGAAAATTTTGTAATGGACATTTTCCCCCTCCAAAGTGTATATATTTTGAAGTGGATTCCTGAGTAGAAAGGTATATTGTTTCTCAAACTCATTAGTTCAGTTCACTCGCTCAGTTGTGTCTGACTCTTTGCGACCCCATGAATCACAGCATGCCAGGCCTCCCTGTCTATCACCAACTCCCGGAGTTCACTCAAACTCACGTCCATCAAGTCGATGATGCCATCCAGCCATCTCATCCTCTGTCATCCCCTTTTCCTCCTGCCCCCAATTCCTCCCAGCATCAGAGTCTTTTCCAATGAGTCAACGCTTCCCATGAGGTGACCAAAGTACTGGAGTTTCAGCTTTAGCATCTGTCCTTCCAAAGAACACCCAGGGCTGATCTCCTTCAGAATGAACTGGTTGGATCTCCTGGCAGTCCAAGGGACTCTCAAGTGTTCTCCAACACCACCATTCAAAAGCATCAATTCTTTGGCGCTCAGCCTTCTTCACAGTCCGACTCTCACATCCATACATGACCACTGGAAAAATCATAGCCTTGACTAGATGGATTTTTGTTGGCAAAGTAATGTCTCTGCTTTTGAATATGCTATCTAGGTTGGTCATAACTTTCCTTCCAAGGAGTAAGCGTCTTTTAATTTCATGGCTGCAGTCACCATCTGCAGTGATTTTGGAGCCCCCCAAAATAAAGTCTGACACTGTTTCCACTGTTTCCTCATCTATTTCCCATGAAGTGATGGGACCAGATGCCATGATCTTCGTTTTCTGAATGTTGAGCTTTAAGCCAACTTTTTCACTCTCCTCTTTCACTTTCATCAAGAGGCTTTTTAGTTCCTCTTCACTTTCTGCCATAAGGGTGGTGTCATCTGCATATCTGAGGTTCTTTATATTTCTCCTGGCAATCTTGATTCCAGCTTGTGCTTCTTCCAGTCCAGCGTTTCTCATGATGTATTCTGCATATAAGTTAAATAAGCAGGGTGACAATATACAGCCTTGATGTACTCCTTTTCCTATTTGGAACCAGTCTGTTGTTCCATCTCCAGTTCTAACTGTTGCTTCCTGACCTGCATATAGGTTTCTCAAGAGGCAGGTCAGGTGGTCTGGTATTCCCATCTCTTTCAGAATTTTCCACAGTTTATTGTGATCCACACAATCAAAGGCTTTGGCATAGTCAATAAAGCAGAAATAGATGTTTTTCTGGAACTCTCTTGCTTTTTTGATGACCCAGCAGATGTTTTCAATTTGATCTCTGATTCCTCTGCCTTTTCTAAAAAAGCTTGAACACCTGGTAGTTCACAGTTCACGTATTGCTGAAGCGTGTTCATATTAATCTTACATTATGGAGGTTCTTTTTCTTGCATCTTTTTTTCTTTCTTTCTTTTTTTTTTTTTGTTAACCAATTACTCTACTCAAAGGCTGGAAGCCTTCCCTTTTAAGAGGCTCTGGTTGTGGGACTGAAGCAGTCTATCACGTGCCCTAGTGACACAGTATTGGCTAAGGGTCAGCAGGGAGGTTATCCATGACAATCCTTTTCCTCTGCAGTTTCTTCACCAAGTCTATGTGTCTGGACTGTCCACAACTTTCACAAGGACAGGCATGTGAATTGTTCTTGCTGTAAATCATTCTTTCCTTTCACTGTTCTTGGTGAGCAACTGCATCGTATGAAATTCTTCCTTCTTTATCCACTCATCTGGCCAATTTTCTCTCAAAATGATTGTACCAATGAAGAACATCCAGCAATGTGGGAGTCCCTGTTTTCCTCATCCTTCAGCCTTCTGATGGATAAGTTAATCTCTTCTCTTTTACTTTAATTTGATTTCCTAACTGCAAATGAGTTCCAGTAATTTATCAAAGTATTTTCATTTGAGTTTCCTTCTTTTTCTATCATATTTCTTTGCCAATGGCATTGAAAATGGGCTGAAAAAAATCAAAGTGGAGGCAAGGTGCCCATCGGTCAAGGCTGATGAGCGGCCAAGAGGAGATGGCAAAGCCCTGTATCCTGGTGGGGTCGGGGGAATGGAGGTACATTGTGTTTGAAAATTATTATGGATTTTCCCTTTAAAATTTGTATCAGTGTGATACAACATGCCCAATTCCACATTTTCTACAGAAATACAGTTGAATGACAACATATTCTATCTATCATCTATCTATCTATCTCTTTCTCTACTGAGAGAGAGAGAGAGGGATGGGGAAGAGGCGAAAAGAGGCAGGATAGAAGATCACTTCAGAGCTAGAATGTAAGTAAACACTATCAAAAGAGGTGTTTTTAGAAAATCAACCACTGTCTACACCCCATTAACAGAATGAAGGATAACTCCCCCACAACCCCCTCCCCTACACATGATCATTCAACTGATTCAAAAAAAGCATTTGACAAAATTCAACATCTTGACATAAAAAAACTCAGTGTAATAGTAATAGAAGGAATATACCTAAATACGTGTACCATGAACTTCCAGATGTTCAAGCTGGTCTTAGAAAAGGCAGAGGAATCAGACATCAAATTGCCAACATCTGCTGGATCATCCAAAAAGCAAGAGAGTTCCAGATAAACATCGATTTCTGCTTTATTGACTATGCCAAAGCCTTTGACTTGTGGGTCACAATAAACTGTGGAAAATTCTGAAAGAGATGGGAATACCAGACCACCTGACCTGCCTCTTGAGGAACCTATATACAGGTCAGGAAGCAACAGTTAGAACTGGACACGGAACAACAGACTGGTTCCAAATAGGAAAAGAAGTACGTCAAGGCTGTATATTGTCACCCTGCTTATTTAACTTCTATGCAGAGTACATCATGAGAAATGCTGGGCTGGAAGAAGCACAAGCTGGAATCAAGATTGCCAGGAGAAATATCAAGAACCTCAGACATGCAGATGACACCACCCTTATGGCAGAACGTGAAGAGGAACTAAAAAGCCTCTTGATGAAAGTGAAAGAGGAGAGTGAAAAAGTTGGCTTAAAGCTCAACATTCAGAAAACGAAGGTCATGGCATCTGGTCCCATTACTTCATGGGAAATAGATGAGGAAACAGTGGAAACAGTGGCAGACTTTGTTTTTTGGGGCTCCAAGATCACTGCAGATGGTGACTGCAGCCATGAAATTAAAAGACGCTTACTCCTTGGAAGGAAAATTATGACCAATCTAGACAGCATATTCAGAGAAGGCAATGGCACCCCAGTCCAGTGTTCTTGCCTGGAAAATCCATGGATGGAGGAGCCTGGTAGGCTGCAGTCCATGTGGTCGGTAAGAGTCAGACACGACTGAGTGACTTCACTTTCACTTTTCACTTTCATGCATTGGAGAAAGAAATGGCAACCCACTCCAGTGTTCTTGCCTGGAGAATCTCAGGAACAGCGGAGCCTGGTAGGAGGCTGTCTATGGGGTCACACAGAGTCAGACACGACTGAAGCAACTTAGCAGCAGCAGCAGCAGGTAGCATATTCAAAAGCAGAGACATTACTTTGCCAACGAAGGTCCGTCTAGTCAAGGTTATGGTTTTTCCAGTGGTCATGAGAGTTGGACTGTGAAGAAAGCTGAGCGCCGAAGAATTGATGCTTTTGAACTGTGATGTTGGAGAAGACTCTTGAGAGTTCCTTGGACTGCAAGGAGATCCAACCAGTCCATTCTAAAGGAGATCAGTCCTGATGTTCTCTGGAAGGAATGATGCTAAAGCTGAAACTGCAGTACTTTGGCCACCTCATGCGAAGAGTTGACTCATTGGAAAAGACTCTGATGCTGGGAGGGATTGGGGGCAGGAGGAGAAGGGGACGACAGAGGATGAGATGGCTGGATGGCATCACCGACTCGATGGACGTGAGTCTGAGTGAACTCTGGGAATTGGTGATGGACACAGAGGCCTGGCATGCTGCAATTCTTGGGGTCGCAAAGAGTCGGACATGACTGAGGGACTGAACTGACTGACTGACTGACCTAAACATAACGAAAGCCATATATGAAAAGCCCACAGCTAACTTCATACTTGATGAAAACCCAGAAGCTTTCCCATTAGGATCAGAAACAAGACAGGACGTCCACTCTCACCATGTCTATTCAACACGGTACTGGAAGTCCTAAGCAGAGCAGCGAGGCAAGACTACAATGGTTAATTTCATGTTATATATTTTTTGACCACAAAGAAATCTTGAAAATTGTAAATAATTGTCAGTGTACAGTTCAGTGTCTGCTCAGTCACTTCAGTCGTGTCCAACTCTTTGCAATCCCATGGACTGATTCTCCAGGCAAGGATATTGGAGTGGATTTCCATGCCCTCCTTCAGGGGATCTTCCTGACTTAGGGTTCAAACCTGCGCCTCATGTCTCCTGCGTTGGCAGGTGGGTTCTTTACTGCTAGCACCACCGGGGAAACCCACTTAGTTCAGTAGAGTTTTGTATATCCACATTTCTGCACAACAAGTGTCCAGAATGTTTTATCTTGGACTCACGCCCCCTTAAAAACAATTCTCTATCCACCCCCACCTTACCTCACCACTGAGAACCACCTTTCTACCTTCTGTCTCTGTGAATGTGACTACTTTACTGCATGTTAGAATCATACAGCTTTTGTCTTTTTGCGTTTGGCTTATTTCAGTAGCACGATGTCCTAAGCTTCATCTGCGTTGCATCTGGTGACAGGATTTTCATCCCTTTTAAGGCGGGTGCCTTTCCATCATATGTATGTGCATCATTTTGTTTATTATCTCATCCACAATGAACATGCGGCTTGTTTCTACCTTTTGGCCACCACAAATAATGCTGCTGTGTACTTGGGTTTGCAAATATCTCTTAGAGAGCAGTATTTAATTATTTTGGATACATACTCAAACGTGGATCATGTGGCAATTCTTTTTTTTTTTTTTTTTTTTTGGGAAATTCTGTACTGTTCCCCATAATGGTTGCATCATTTTACTATCTACCAAAAGTGTATAAGGGCTCCAATTGATCTGCATCCTTTACAACACTGGTTATGTTTTTACCTGTTTTTCTTTTTTGCTTCTAATGCTAGCCATTCTCACGGATGTAAGTGGTATGTCCTTGTGATTTGACTTGCATTTCCTCAGGGATTAGTGATGACGAGCATCTCCTCATATGTTTGTTGCCCATCTGTAGATCATCTTTGGTGAAATAACTATTCAAATCCTCTGCTCATTTTTGACAGGATTATTTGTCTTAAGTTGTAGGGGTTCTTCACACACTCTGGATGTTACCCCATATCAGACACAAGAGTTGCAGTCATTCTCTCCCATCCCACAGGTTGCCTTTTCATGCTGTTATTTAAGTCTTTAATGCACAGATTTTAAAGTTTAATGGAGTCCCTTGTGTCTCTTTGCACTTTTGTTTCCTGTGCTTTTCAGTTATATCCAAGAAATCATTGCCAAATCCAAGCTCATAAGTATAATGCTATGCCAAGTATATTTTGGAGTTCAATGACTAGTTAACAAGGAAGTCAAATTATAATCATCCAGTAGATATGTACCACTGAGAATCTACTCTGTGGAGCTAGCATACAAAACGTTGTATAAGATGAACAAAGTGAAAGTGAATTGCCTCTAACGTTGTACTGTGTTCATCACTACAATCTGAAATGTAGGTAATTTAGGAAGAAACAATCTACAGTTTTCTGTTTTTTTTTTTTTCTTGTTTGTTTATTTTACATTTCTCTTGCAGGCTATTGTCAAATTTTTGTTCCATCTAAAGTCAGACCTTTTATTTATTCCTAATTCAGGATAGATGCTGTTTTACTATGGAATCTTAACTGATTTCTTACTATGTATAACTTTAAATTCTACAGAATTAAGATAAATCTACACTTGTGCATGGAATGAATATATATTATACGTATGCATATTCCAAATTTGGATCAAGTAGAAGACCTAAGAATATTCCTGTAACATTCCATGGAATGACGAAAAAAATCACAGCAGACAGACAGAGGATAGCGCGTGTGAGAGGGAACAGCTGCGGCATGAGACGACAACAAGGGCTGTCATGGTGAGGCAGAATATTTGGGGAAGCCTCAAGTAACAGTTTGTTATCAGAAGAATACAACGATCTATGGCAGACGTAGAACTAGTTTTGGAGCCCAAAGACAATGTGAATAGGAATCCAGCAGGAAGCTTGGAGGCGGTTCCACTTGAGTAATGGGGAGCAGCAGTCTGACAACTTAGCTGCCAGCCCCTCCCCCTGTCCCCCAGAGCAGGGAGAGAGGGGGGTGGAGAGCTGTGATCAGAGGGGCAGGGCACGCCCCCTGCCCCTACAGGAAACAGACCACCCTCCCGTCCAGAGGACCACCTCCTGGGAGTGACCATGGGAGTGGACAACTCTCCCACAGGGAGACACGATAGGCCCTGGGTCCAGGCTGTGTGTTGGGTCCATGGAGCAGGGGCCTGGAGCTCTGAATGGGGAGGTCAAGACTCCCAGCTGCCCCAGGGAGTGTGGGACAGACAGCCAGGGAGCTGTGCTTCTACCAAGAAACTGCTCCCTCTCTCTACCCCCTGCTCTCTGCAGCAGCACCAGGACCTCCATCCTTATTCAGAGGTGTTGGTGCTGACAAGGCTCCATTTCTTAGGGTCACAAATAGTCAGGACAGTATCACCTGTCAGGTTGGATGGTGAACTATGGGTGTCAGGCACCATGTTGACTCCCTGGGGCTCCCAGCTGCTGTCTGAGGGGAGAAACCCAGGACAGGGAGCACTAGGAGCCTCTGAAGCAGGAGCACGGGTGCTCCCTGCTGCCTTGTTGGGTGGTGGCATCAGTGAACAGAAGGGGGAGGGGAGGAACAGCCCCGCTGCAGGATTGAGGGGGAGCATGGTCTTCCTAACTCCCCTAATTGGCTGTGGGGATGCCCAGGCTATCACCAAGGAAGGGGCTGGGCTGAGTGTCCTAAAGCCCCCAGCTAGTTGTCCCAGGGTAGATTTCTGGGTACATATTTACATTAGATTCAATAAAGAAGTGAAGGGATAAGGTCAGAGAGTTTGTCTAGTCCACATACCTTCACCAATTGATGTTGAACTGGGACGCATACTGTGCTTCAAAGACTCCCAGTTCATGACTCTGCCCACCATTACACAAACTTCAAGTTCAGTGTCTTGCCCCACTGTGGGCCATTAGATTTTTGGTGGCAAACAAGATGCCTTATTCATCTCTGCATCTTACACTTGTAGTGTGTGGTTCATGATGTGCTTCAAAGAAGGGTTGGATAAAATGCTGGGTGAAAGAATGAATTAGCTGAATAAAGAATGAATTCCTCAAACCAAATCCAGTGCCTCCCCTCAAGTCTTCTTGTTCAGCCCTCAGGACACTGGGTCTCTCTGGTCACCCTCCGTCACGTGGCTGTGTGCTTCTGGCCCAGTCTCCGCAGGGCATCCTTCACGTCCTTGTTTCTCAGACTGTAGATGAGGGGATTCAGCATTGGGATGACCAGGGTGTAGAAGACAGAGACCACCTTGCCCTGCTCCACGGACTCCACAGCTCCCGGCTGGGCATACATGACAAAAAGGGTCCCATAAAAAAGGGATACGGCTGTCATGTGGGAGCCACAGGTGGAGAAGAGCTTGTGTCTCCCTCCTCCTGAGTGCATCCTCAGGATGGTCACTGTGATGTAGCCATAGGAGGTGAGGACCACGAGTGTGGTGCCCACAATGATGAGGCCACACATAGCAAACAAGACCAACTCACTGACGGCCGTGCTGGCACAAGTGAGCTGGAGCAGGGGGATCACATCACAGAAGAAGTGGTTGATGTGGTTGGAGCTGCAGAATGGGAGGCTGAATGTGAGGATCGTCTGCACCCCAGAGTTGAGGCAGCCCCCACAGTAGGTTCCCAGCACCAGGCAGGCACAGACCAAGGGGCGCATGGAGATGGGGTAGCTCAGGGGGCTGCAGATGGCCACGAAGCGGTCATAGGCCATCACGGCCAAGAGGAGAGTCTCAGTCGTGCCCATCATGGAGAAGAAGAAGAACTGGGTGGCACATCCCTTAAAGGTGATGACCTTGGAGGAGGACAGGAAGTTGACCAGGGCCTTGGGGGCAATGACAGATGAGTAGCACAGGTCCAGGAAGGAGAGGTTCTTGAGGAAGAAGTACATTGGGAGTGCAGATGGGCATCCAGGGTGATGACCACGATCATGGTGAGGTTCCCCAGGACAGCCACCACATACAGGGCCAGGAACAGAGCAAAGAGCAGGGCCTGGGTCTGTGGGCCACCCTCAAATCCCTCCAGCATGAACTCCTGCAGAGGCATCTCTGAGAGGTTTCCATTTCTGTGGGATGCCATGGCCCTGAGCTGGGGGACATGTGGCAGAGAGCAAGGTGGGGGCAGGGAGAGGGAGGAGGTGAGGGTCACAAGGTCATACTGTCTTGGAGAACAGGGACCCTTCAGCACCCAGTCCTCCAGGTGAGCTCAGACTGACCTGAAAAGGCAACATTTTCTCCAATTGGCTAATTCACAAATTTGCAGGGAGCACTCAGCCTGTGGGGACTCTGAACAGTCACTATAGGGTGGGGTGGGGTGCTAGGAGGGTTGCAGAGCTGAGTCTGGAGTGCAGAAATGGCGCCACAGCCGCCTGTCTTCCCAGCGACGCTGCCAGCTTTCTGCTCTTTTCTCACGTATCTAACCCTGCACGTTCTGCCCCTTCGTGTACTCTTCATTAATCTCAGAAAAGTTTCCTGGGTGCCTCTGCCCACCAGGTCTTGGACAGGCCGGGAGCAGGGCAGGGGCCAGGTCTCTAATGTGGCTGTTTCAGTTTCTCTCCCCTGCACGCCTAGATTCCCATCTCAGCATCACTGCCTCTGAGCCTGGACTGGGGCATTATCTGCGAGACGAGTCCAGGGCTGGCCAGGCAGGAGGATGTCCCCACTTCCCCTGCTGAGAGCAGACCTGAGTGCTTACTGTATGCATGGCCCTGCCCCCTTACCCACATGGTCTCCTCCCACTCCTGCAGCCCTGAGGGTGGCTGCCCTGACCTTACCTTGTCCAGGTGAGGGCTGTGATTGCCCAGCCCCACACAGCCAGGAACTGCTCTCCCAGGGCCTCCTGAGCTCTTGACCCAGGTCTGTGCTGATGATAATCAGTCAGCACCAGGACACCTGTCTACTGCCCTTTCAGCTTTGCCTTCCTGTATAGTGAAGGGAGAATGAGGGGGTGCCAAGGAGGGTGTCTGGGGTCTCAGAGAGCCTCAGACTGGTGCCCCAGATTCTGGAGTGGGAACTACTGGATCTTGGAGGAAGCTCATCTGCTCTTCCATGCCCTGCCCACACCTCTGGGTCACTCAGTGGGGCAAGGTGTTCTCTACCTGCAGGTCTGGGACTCAAGGCCTCTGATGGCCAATTAGGTGAGGCTTGGGCTCTGAGTGCACTGGGAGCCAACCCCCAGTCCCAGGAGCTGCAGTCCCAAGGCCAATCTTCCCCTGACCCCTTTTGACCTAAGGCAGGACAGACAGGAAGCCTGAAGTCTTCAGCAAGCAGTGGGGAGCCAACAGGAGAGGAACACAGACAAGTTAGAGGGACCCAGTGCCCCTCGTTGGATGGGTCTTCCCAGGGGGCAGGTGTGACCTCCTGGCCCTCAGCCCTCACTCCTGCTCATCCTTGGAGGTTGTCAGTGTGAGGAAGGGGGCAGGTGGGCAATCTGTGCCCAGGCCAGCACACGGCCCTCTCTACTCCAGACTTAGAGACTCTGCCTCCACAAGCCTGAAATGTGGGCACATCCTTACCCCCTTGAATAATGGGAACGTGGAAATGGACTCTGAATCCCCTCTGTTGTTTTTGTTGTTGCTGGCATGTCTAAAATTCTCCTTGTGTGTGTGTGTGTGTGAAATTTCAGAATAAACACATGCTTGATGAAATTCAAGAATTAAGATGTGATATAGTACAATGAGGACTTCCCAGGTGGCGCTAGTGGTAAAGAACCCACCTGTCAATGTAGGACACGCGAGTTCCATCCCTGGGTCAGGAAGATCCCCTGGAGAAAGAAATGGCAACCCACTCCACTATTCTTGTCTGGAAAATCCCATGGACAGAGGAGCCTGGTGGCTAGAGTCCATGGGGCCAGCAGAGTCAGACATGACTGAGCAGTTGACCGCACAACGGTACCATGGAAATGCATTTTCCTTTGGCCCCAGTAAAGCCTCGCCTCTCTTAGCAGTTGGGGGTGTCTGCCCAAGGTCTGTCTGCACACGTGAAGCCTTTCTTTTGGGATCTTTGTGTGAATCGGGTCATGCTGTCCTTAGCTCGCGGTTGGGGCCTTCACTTAACAGACAGCATAGCAAGGGGGTCTTCCTGGGTAGGTTCTGAACATCTCCGCGGTGTTCCCCTGTGTGGGCGCAGCCAGCGTCATGGGTTTCCTAACCCTAACTCCCTCACTCTCCTTCCTCTCACAAACCACAACTCAACCTACGTTCATTCTGGGCTCCTACTAATATTTCTGTGGGCTAGGGTCCTACAACCACATCACGGGTCATTATGGCATAGACAGCTTGCTTTGTCTTTATTTTTTTATTAATACAGTCTATTTCCTCCAGAAATGTACAACTTATTTTCTTCCAATGGCTCACAAAGATTTGAATTTCCTTCCCTCACCATGGCTCATCGTCATCCACCCTGACATTTGCACACTTAGCAGGCAGGTAGTGCCTATGAACGTGCTGGTCGCTCAATCGTGTCTGACTCTGTGTGACCCCATGGATGGTAGACCACCAGGCTCCTCTGTCCATAGGATTTTCCAGGCAAGAATACTGGAGTGGGTTGCCATTTTCTTCTCCAGGGGTTTTCCAGACCCAGGGACTAAACCTGGGTCTCCTGCATTGCAGACAGATTCTTTACCGTCTGAGCCATCAGGGAAGCCCAGGCCTCTATTTCCTTGTGAGGCTGCATATTTTTTCACGTATTAATTTTTTGACCATTGGCATTTCTGGGACTGGTTTCCTTAAAATGGTGCCCTGGGTCCTTGCTGCCCAGCTTTCAAGAGAGCTGTGGGATGGACCAGGCACCCCCATGAATTCTGTTATAGCCGGAGGAGGGACCTGGGGGTGGCTGAGCCACACCTGAGGTGGGGGGTCCCTGCCCCAGACTGAGAGCCCCATCTTTCTCAGTAATTGATAAAACAAGAAGACAAAGTTGGTAGTTATATATTATAAATGATTTAAAATATCAGCCATCTGTATGTCTTCTTTGGAGAAATGTCTGTTTCGTTCTTTGGCCCATTTTTTGATTGGGTCATTAATTTTTCTGGAATTGAGCTGTAGGAGTTGCTTGTATATTTTTGAGATTAGTTGTTTGTCCGTTGCTTCATTTGCTATTATTTTCTCCCATTCTGAAGGCTGTCTTTTCACCTTGCTTATAGTTTCCTTTGTTGTGCATAAGCTTTTAAGTTTAATTAGGTCCCATTTGTTTATTTTTGCTTTTATTTCCAATATTCTGGGAGGTGGGTCATAGAGGATCCTGCTGTGATGTACGTCAGAGAGTGTTTTGCCTAAGTTCTCCTCTAGAGTTTTATAGTTTCTGGTCTTATGTTTTATGTTTAATCCATTTTAGTTTTTTTTGTGTGTATGGTGTTAGAAAGTGTTCTAGTTTCATTCTTTTTACAAGTCAGACCAGTTTTCCCAGCACCACTTGCTAAAGAGATTGTCTTTAATCCATTGTATATTCTTGCCTCCTTTGTCAAAGATAAGGTGTCCCAGGTGCATGGATTTATCTCTGGGCTTTCCTTTTGTTCCATTGATTGATATTTCTGTCTTTGTGCCAGTACCATACTGTCTTGATGACTGTGGCTTTGTAGTAGAGCCTGAAGTCAGGCAGGTTGATTCCTCCAGTTCCATTCTTCTTTCTCAAGGTTGCTTTGGCTATTTGAGGTTTTTTGTATTTCCATATAAATTGTGAAATTATTTGTTTTAGCTCTGTGAAAAATACCGTTGGTAGCTTGATAGGGATTGCATTGAATCTATAAATTGCTTTGGGTAGTATACTCATTTTCATTATATTGATTCTTCCAGTTCACAAACATGGTATATTTCTCCATCTATTAGTGTCCTCTTTGATTTCTTTCACCAGTGTTTTATAGTTTTCTATATATAGGTCTTAGTTTCTTTAGGTAGATATATTCCTAAGTATTTTATTCTTTTCATTGCAATGGTGAATGGAATTGTTTCCTTAATTTCTCTTTCTATTTTCTCATTATTAGTGTATAGGAATGCAAGGGATTTCTGTGTGTTGATTTTATATCCTGCAACTTTACTATATCCATTGATTAGTTCTAGTAATTTTCTGGTGGAGTCTTTAGGGTTTTCTATGTAGAGGATCCATTCTGAAGGAGATTAGCCCTGGGATTTCTTTGGAAGGAATGATGCTAAAGCTGAAACTCCAGTACTTTGGCCACCTCATGTGAAGACTTGACTTATTGGAAAAGACTCTGATGTTGCGAGGGATTTGGGGCAGGAGGAGAAGGGGATGACAGAGGACGAGATGGCTGGATGGCATCACTGACTCGATGGACGTCAGTCTGAGTGAACTCCAGGAGTTGGTGATGGACAGGGAGGCCTGGCGTGCTGCGATTCATGGGGTCACAAAGAGTCGGACACGACTAAGCGACTGAACTGAACTGAACTGATGTAGAGGATCATGTCTTCTGCAAACAGTGAGAGTTTTACTTCTTCTTTTCCAATTTGGATTCGTTTTATTTCTTTTTCTGCTCTGATTGCTGTGGCCAAAACTTCCAAAACTATGTTGAATAGTAGTGGTGAAAGTGGGCACCCTTGTCTTGTTCCTGACTTTAGAGGAAATGCTTTCAATTTTTCACCATTGAGGATAATGTTTGCTGTGGGTTTGTCATATATAGCTTTTATTATGTTGAGGTATGTTCCTTCTATTCCTGCTTTCTGGAGAGTTTTCATCATAAATGGATGTTGAATTTTGTCAAAGGCTCTCAAAGATATTGAGATAATCATATGGTTTTTATTTTTCAGTTTGTTTATGTGGTGTATTACATTGATTGATTTGTGGATATTGAAGAAGCCTTGCATCCCTGGGATAAAGCCCACTTGGTCATGGTGTATGATCTTTTTAATGTGTTGTTGGATTCTGATTGCTAGAATTTTGTTAAGGATTTTTGCATCTATGTTCATCAGTGATATTGGCCTGTAGTTTTCTTTTTTTGTGGCATCTTTGTCAGGTTTTGGTATCAGGGTGATGGTGGCCTCATAGAATGAGTTTGGAAGTTTACCTCCCTCTGCAATTTTCTGGAAGAGTTTGAGTAAGATAGATGTTAGCTCTTCTCTAAATTTTTGGTAGAATTCAGCTGTGAAGCTGTCTGGACCTGGGCTTTTGTCTGCTGGAAGATTTCTGATTACAGTTTCAATTTCCATGCTTGTGATGGGTCTTCGCAGCAGTGTTTATAATAGCCAGGACATGAAAGCAACCTAGATGTCCACCAGCAGATGGATGGATAAGAAAGCTGTGGTACATATACACAACAGAGTATTACTCAGCCATTAAAAAGAATACATTTGAATCAGTTCTAATGAGGTGGATGAAACTGGAACCTATTATAGAGTGAAGTAAGCCAGAAAGAAAAACACCAATACAGTATACTAATGCGTATATATGGAATTTAGAAAGATGGTAACGACAACCCTCTATGCGAGACAGTGAAAGAGACACTGATGTATAGAACAGTCTTTTGGACTCTGTGGGAGAGGGAGAGGGTGGGATGATTTGGGAGAATGGCATTGAAGCATGTATAATATCATATATGAAATGAGTCGCCAGTCCAGGTTCAATGCATGATACTGGATGCTTGGGGCTGGTGCACTGGGACGACCCAGAGGGATGGTACAGGGAGGGAGAAGGGTTCAGGATGGGGAACATGTGTATACCTGTGGCGGGTTCATGTTGATATATGGCAAAACCAATACAATATTGTAAAGTTAAATAAAATGAAAAAAAAAAAATCAGCCAAGCATACTTTCTTGGCGTAAATAGAACATGACATTCAGAAACTGCAGAATATAAATTCCCTTGAAGAACGTGGAGCATCACTGTGGCAAGGGGAACAGTGTTACAACCACCCTCCTCCCCAAAAACAGTGTCTACTTGGAAATTCAGAAAAAAAGTGAAAGTGAAAGTCGCTCAGTCATGTCCAACTCTTTGCGATCCCCTGGACTGTACCCCTCCAGGCTCCTCTGTCCATGGAATTTTCCGGGACAGAATACTGGAGTGGGTAGCCATTCCCTTTTCCAGGGGATCATCCCAACCCAGGGACTGAACCCAGGTTTCCTGCCTTGTAGGCATATTCTTTACCAGCTGAGCTACCAGGGAAGCCCAAAGGGCATGTTGCTTCCCCATCAGGGAATTAAATCCAGTTCTGTCACATGACAGGCAGGGATACTCAACCACTATACTAAGAGGATGGCAAAGTTGCTCAATTGTGTTCAACTGTTTGTGACCCCGTGAACTATATAGTCCATGGAATTCTCCAGACCAGAATATTGGAGTTGGTAGCCTTTCCCATCTCCAGGGGATCTTCCCAACCCAGGGATCGAACCCAGGTCTCCTGCATTGCAGGTGGATTCTTTACCATCTGAGCCAGCACGGAAGCCCAAGAATACTGGAGTGGGTAGCCTATCTCTTCTCCAGGAGATCTTCCTGACCCAGGAATCAAACCAGGTCCCCTCCTTTGCAGGTGGATTCTTCATCAGCTGAGATACCAGAGAAGTCCTGGTAATTCAGACTATTACCCTATTTGGAAATAGGGTCTTTCCAAATGAATTAGTTAGGAAGAGGCCATACTGGATTAGAAGGACCCTAAATCCAAAAGACTTCCCTGGTGGCTCAGACTGTAAAGAATTTCATAATATGTTGAGAATTTTGGCATCTATGCTCATTAGAGATAATAGTTGGTAGTTTTTCTTTCCTGTTGTGACCTTTTCTGGCTTCTGTATCGGGGTACTGCTGGACTTGAACGAGTTTGAGAGTGTTCCCTCTTCTCCAACACTTTGAAGTTGCTTGAGAAGTATTGGCATTGATAACTCTTTAGTGTTTTGTAGAATTCACCATGAAACCATCTGGCCTGTGGCTTTTCTTTCTTAGAAGGTTCTTCATTACTGATTCAATCTTCTTATCCATTTTTGAACTTTTTAGATTTTCTGTTTTTTCCTAATTCAGTCTTTGGAAGCCACATGATTGTGAACTTGCCCAATTTCTTGCAGGCTGTCAGTTTTATTGGCTTATAACAGGTCATAGTAATCTCTTAAAATATTTTGCATTTTTTGTGTTGGTTGTAGCTTCTCCTGTTTCATGCTGCTGCTGCTGCTAAGTCGCTTCAGTCATGTCTGACTCTGTGCGACCCCATAGTCAGAAGCCCACCAGGCTCCCCTGTCCCTGGAATTCTCCAGGCAAGAACACTGGAGTGGGTTGCCATTTTCTTCTCCAATGCATGAAAGTGAAAAGTGAAAGTGAAGTCACTCAGCCGTGTCCGACTCTTAGCGACCACATGGACTGCAGCCTACCAGGCTCCTCCATTCATGGGATTTTCCAGGCAAGAGTACTGGAGTGGGGTGCCATTGCCTTCTCCATGTTTATTTGGGCCTTCTCTTTTTCTTAAAGTATCTGGCTAAAGGCTTATCAATTTAGTTTATCTTTTCAAAGAACCAATTATGGTTTCATTGATCTTTTCTATTTTTTTTTTTTTACTCTGATTTATTTATTTCTGGCCTGATATTTTAAAAAGATTTCTTTGATGTGGAACCATTTTTACAGTCTGTGTTGAATTTGTTACAACATTGCTTCTGTTTTATGGTTTTTGTTTTTTTTTTTTTTTGGCCCCAAGTCATGTGGAATCTTAGCTCTCCAACCAGGAATCAAACTTGCACCCTATGCATTGGAAGATGAAGTCTTGACCACTGGACTTCCAAGGAAGTCCCTGGTCTGACTTTTATTATTTTGTTTCTTCTAGTAAATTTGGATTTTGTTTATTCTCTTTTTCTATTTTCTTTTGGTATAAAGTTGGATTGTTTATTGGATATTTTTCTTATTTTATGAATTAGTTTGTATTGCTATAAACTTCACTCTTAGAACTGTTTTAGCTGCATCACATAGATTTTGGATTGATGTGTTTTTTTTCCTTTGACTCCAGGTATTTTTAAAATTTCTTCTTTGATTAATTCAATGACCTATAGGTAGTTTAAGTGAAAGTGAAAGTGAAGTCACTCAGTCATGTCCGACTCTTTGCGACCCCATGAATTATAGCCTACCAGGCTCCTCTCTCCATGGGATTCTCCAGGCAAGAATACTAGAGTGGGGTGCCATTTCCTTCTCCAGGGGATCTTCCTGAGCCAAGGACTGAACCTGGGTCTCCCACATTGCAGGCAGACGCTTTAACCTCTGAGCCACCAGGGAAGCCCATAGGTGGTTTAGGAACATATTGTTTAAGTCTCTGTGTTTGTCGGGTGTGTGGCAGTTTTATTTTTTTGCAGTTGGTTTCTAGTTTCATACCTTTGTGGTCAGAATAAAGGTGTGTTATGATTTCAATATTCTTGAAGTTATTGAGACTTATTTAGTGGCCTTGCATGTGATCTGTCCCAGAGAATATTCCACATGCACTTTGAAGAATGTGTATTCTGCTGTTTGGGGATAAAATATCCTGTATATAGCAACTCATTCTATCTGGTATAATAGGTCATTTAAAAGCACTGTTTCCTTACTGATTTTCTGTGACATTAAAATAAAAACAGCAATGTGATAACTACTTCACAAGTATTAGAATGGCTACTCTTAAAAACAAATAAAGAAAAGAGGATAGGCTGACTAGGAAGTGGAGAAATTGGAAGATTTTTGCTCTGTTGATGGGAATGTAAATTGATACAACTACTATGGAAAGTACTTTGGAGATTTTCTCCCAGATTAAAAACCATTTACTATATGATCCAGTAATTGCATGTATGAACTTAGAAAGCAGTATCTAAAAGAGATATTTGGACAACAGGTGAAAGGTAGAAGTACCCTAGGTGTTGAATAGATAAACAAAATGATAGATGAATAGATAAGCAAAATGTGGTGTATATACATGATGGAATGTTATTCAACCTTTAAAAATGAAAATATGTTCATTTACAGCAATATGAATGAACCTTGAAAAAATTATGCCAAGTGAAATAACCAGAGAGAAAAAGGCATATTCTGTGTTTTACTTACCTGTGGAATTGAAAGTAGCCACTTTCATGGAGATAGAAAGTAAATGTTGACTATCAGTGGAGGAGGTGAGGGGAAAATAAGGAGTTGTTGCTGAAGGGGTATGCAGTTCAGTTTTGCAGGATGAAATTTTCTGGAGATCTGTTACACAAGAAGGTGAATATATTGAGCAATACTAAACTGTACACTTATGATGGTTAGATGGTTGGAAGGCATCAGTGGCTCAATGGACATGAGTTTGGGCCAACTCAGGGAGACAGTGAAGGACAGGGAAGTCTGAAGTCTGGTGTGCTGCAGTTCACAGGGTCACAAAGAGTCGGACATGACTTAGCAGCTGAACATCAACAACAAGCTGTACACTTATAATTGGTTACAACAGAAATGTTATTTTAAACACAATAAAAATTGTTAATCTTTTAAAAAAGTAAGGAAACAGAATTAAAACTACAACATGGTCTTCAAACTTAAGATGTTTATTCTACACTTAATTAAGATAACTAGAGCTATGTCAGGTGTATTTCAGAGTACAATGGCTAGTTAGCACTGAACTCAAATTATAATCAGCCAGGAGATATGTGCTGAGAACCTGCAATGTGGCACAGGATGCAATGCATGTAGCAGAATTAAATAACCAAATGACAAACTACAGCCTCTGACATTTTCCTATTTGGAACCAGTCTGTTGTTCCATGTCCAAATTCTAAAGGGTTGCTTCTGACCTGCATAAATGGTTTCTCAAGGGTTTTAAAAGTCATGCTTTCCAGATTTTGGAGAATTTCTACTCCATTGACTATCTGATCCACACACTCAAATTTATTCCAAAGTCAAATTAATGCAGAAACTAGATGTTTTTCTGGAATATCTCTATAATTTTTACATGATCCATGAGATGTTGTACTATTCTGAAGAGAAAAATGTGTTTTCTTTTCTCATTTTGGATTCAGATTCTATGTGCATTCTTAGTCACTTATTCGAATGGACTGAATCTTTGTGAAGCCTGGACTGAATTTTGATCATTTCTTTATCCTGTGGGATTTCCATACAGCAAGAATGTGGAGTAGTTTGAGCATTCCCTTCTCCTTTGGGATCTTCTCAATGGATCAAACCCAGGTGTCCCTTTTGCAGTCCAGGACCACTTTTCTGATCTGAGGCCCAAGGGAAGCCCAAGAATATTGAGTTACATAATGATAATTATCTGTTCTCAGGGATCTTCTTTTAGGAATTGAACTAGGGTCTCCTGCATTGCAGGCAGATTCTTTCCCAGCTGAGTCACCAGGGAAGGCCCTAAGATATTATAAGTCGAGGAATTAAGATTAAGATATTATAAATCCTGGAATATCCTTTTGAAAATCCACAGAATGAAAGAAAAATAAGAACCCCCATAGAATGATACAGGACAAATGAGAGGAGAGAAAAAAAAAAAGGGGCAGGAGGGGAGGAGGAGGGGCAGAGAAGAGGAGGAAGGAGGAGGAGGAGAAAGACTAGGAGGAAGAGGAGGAGGACCAGAGGAAAACGAGGGGCAGAATTTGGAAGATGGAACAGTCGTGTAGCATGAGAAGATACCAAGGCATGCCAGACGTGGAGCAGGACACCATGGGAACTTCTCAAAGAAAGAAATTCATTATATTAGACAAATACAGTAATATATGTCAGCATGCTCAGAGATGAGACAAATGGGGACAAGAATCAAGCAGAGACCTTGGAGTAGCTTCCTACTGAGTAACTGAGCAGCAACCAGATAAGTTAGCTGTCAGTCTCTCCCCACAGTCCTCCCGAGCAGGCAGAGAAGGAGATGGAGAGTTGTGGTTAGAGAGGCAGGACACATCCCTACTGACCATCCAGGGTAGAGACCACCCCTGTGTCCACAGGGCCACCTCCTCATGGTGACCATGGGAGTGGATGACCCCATCAAAGGGAGGCATAATGAGGCCACTGGGATCTGAATCCAGGCAGCGTGTTGGGTCCATGGAGCATGAGGGTGGAGCTCTGAATGGGCAGGTCAAGACAGAGGGTCCAGGATCTCCCAGGGAGTGTGGGACAGAGAGCAAGGAGCTGTGCTCTCTGCCAAGAAAGGGCATCTTCTCTCTCCATATCCTGTCTCTAGGGCAGCCATCAGAACCTTCAGAGATGTTTGAGCCGATAAAGCACCATTTTCTGTGATCAGAAGTAGTCTGGTTGTGTGGTAGAAAGTCGCTGGATCTTTGGGTATGAGACATCCACATTGACTCCCTGGGGCTCCCAGCTGCTGTCTGAGGCGAGAAACCCTGGACAGGGAGCACTAGGAGCATCTGAAACAGGAGCACAGGTGCTCCCTGCTGCCTTGTTGGGTGGCAGCATCAGTGAACAGAAGGGGGAGGGGAGGAACAGCCCCACTCAGGATTGAGGGGAAGCATGGTCTTCCTAACTCTCCCTAATTGGCTGTGGTGACCCAGGCTATCACCAAGAAAGGGGCAAGGCTGAGTGTCCTCAGGTTCCCCTTCTAGGTGGTTCAGGGGAGATTACCAACCTCATATTTACAGTAGATTTAGGGAAGGAGGGATAGGAATGGCCTGAGAGTCTATCTACTTACATACCTTCACTGGAAGTTGTTGAACTTGGGACATAAATTCTGTTTCAATATTCTGTTCACTGCTCTGACAGTTGTGTTATTCAAACTTCAAGATTAGGGTCTTGCCCCATCATTCACCATCATTTTTCTGGTGCCTTATCTGATCTCTTCATCTCACACTTGCATGGGGGGCCCATGATGTGCTTCCTCAGTGTTGAATGAAATGAATGAAAGAATCACTTGGATGAAGAACGAATACTTCCAAACAAACCTCTGTCTCCCCCAGAGCCCTCATGTCCAGCCCTCAGGACATTCTGTCTCTTCAGTCACCCTCCTTCACGTGGCTATGTGCTTTTGGCCCAGTCTCCGCAGGGCATCCTTCACGTCCTTGTTTCTCAGACTGTAGATGAGGGGGTTGAGCATCGGGATGACCAGGGTGTAGAAGACAGAGACCACCTTGCCCTGCTCCATGGACTGCACAGCTCCTGGCTGGACATACATGACAAAAACTGTCCCATAATAGATGGACACAGCTGTCAAGTGGGAGCCGCAGGTGGAGAAGAGCTTGTGTCTCCCTCCTCCTGAGTGCATCCTCAGGATGGTCACTGTGATGTAGCCATAGGAGGTGAGGACCACAAGTGTGGTGCCCACAATGATGAGGCCACAGAGGCCAAACATGACAAGCTTGTTGATGGCTGTGTTGGCACAAGTGAGCTGTAGCAGGGGAATCACATCACAGAAGAAGTGGTCGATGTGGTTGGAACTGCAGAATGGGAGGCTGAATGTGAAGCTGGTCTGCAGGATGGAGTTGAAGCAACCTCCACAGTAGGAGCCCAGCACCAGGCAGGCACAGACCAAGGGTGCATGGAGATGGGGTAGACAGGGGGGGCTGCAGATGGCCATGAAGCGGTCATAGGCCATCACAGCCAAGAGGAATGCCTCAGTGGTGCCCATCATGGAGAAGAAGAAGAACTGGGTGGCACATCCCTTAAAGGTGATGACCTTGGAGGAGGACAGGAAGTTGGCCAGGGCCTTGGGGGTGATGACAGATGAGTAGCACAGGTCCAGGAAGGAGAGGTTCTTGAGGAAGAAGTACATTGGGGAGTGCAGATGGGCATCCAGGGTGATGACCACGATCATGGTGAGGTTCCCCAGGACAGCCACCACGTACAGGGCCAGGAACAGAGCAAAGAGCAGGGCCTGGGTCTGAGGACCACCTTCAAATCCCTCCAGCACAAACTCCAGCAGAGGCATCTTTGAGAGGTTTCCACTTTTGGGGGGTTGCATGGCCCTGCACTGGGGGACACGGGGCAGAGAGCAGAGAATAAGTGGGAGACAGCAAGGGGAAGTCAGTCTAAGTCACCAAATCATTTTCTCTTGGATAACAGGGGCCCTTCAGCACCTTACTGTTCACTGACTAAGAGACCACCGGCTACACAGTTCTGCTCCAGATGAGCTCAGGTCGACCTGAAATGTAAACATTTCCTCTGATGTACTAATTCCTAAGAATGCTTGAAACACTCACTCTATGAGATGGCTCCAGGGGTCCTGCTGAGCTGAGAGTCTCCAGCCTAAGGATGGCTTCCATCTCCCTGTCCTTGTTTTGCAGGACATGCTCTCCCTTCCCATGGGGATGGTCCTGAGTGGTGCCATTCCTGCACCTGCTCAAGTATCTAATTCTGCACCTTCCACCCCTATTTTACTCATTTTTAATTTTAGAAATCATTAAGCACCTGATGCTATCAGGAACGGACCCAGTGATGGTTCTAACTCCAGGCCCATCCGGGAGCAGACCAGGGACCAGCCCTCACCAGGCTAAAGTGAAACTATGTCTGTCTCTCCTGCAGACCCCGAGACCTATCTCAGCATCTTTATCTCTAATAAGACTGTGATGGCAACCAACAACAGAGTCCTCCACATCCTTGAGAATCTAAGGGTTCTTTCTTGCAAAGCCCAGATGTTAGGCAGTTCATGGGCAGGGGAGAGCCCAGCTGCATGGTCTGAGAACAGCAGGACAGGGGCTGTGACACATTCAGGACATGGCATTTCCTCCCCCATCATTACTTTTGTGCCCCTGGCGCCTCTGCACACCCCATGGGGTGATTGCTTGGAGCAATGGGAGCCACCAACACGGTCACATCTGCTCAATGACTGGGCCCTCCTGCTGGGTGCTGCTTCCTGTCCCTGCCACAGCCCAGACCTCCCTTGTCTGCCTTGAGCAGGGCTGACCACCACACTTTCACTGGACATGGGGACCAGCTGCGTGATGGCCATAAGAGTGGTTGAGGGGAATCCTGCCCAAAGATGGAGGAATGAAAAAGGAAGTTGGACGCTGAGCCATCATGCTTCCTTGGAAGGCAAGCAGATTAGTCAGTGGGTGGAAGTATATTTCAGAGCAGATTCCACATTTTGTAAAGGTCAGATCTGCAGTGTCATGGAGCTGGCTCTCTTTGGATGGAGTGAGTTCCCTGGCAGTGGGGATATACAGGCAGAGGTTGGGTGGTCAGTGGTATCTGTGGAGGAGAGATTACCCCAAGCTCCCCTAAGCAGGGGAGGTAGTCTCTTAGAAGGTAGTCTGAGAGGGTCCATACTTCCCCAAAATGGACAGGTTGATTACCGTGAAGGCTGTCCAGTTTCCCTCTCCTGGGAGACTTGACTCCAACCATCACATGAATGAGATGGGACAGTATGACTTGGGATATCTAGGCAGGTTCACGGTAATATTGGTTTGGAGCCAGTGCTAAAAGTGGAGTTGGTCACTGCTGTACACTCCGTGGCTGCCCACCCCTTTGCTACCAGCCCTGACCTGTGCACACACTCACATTCACCAAGGCCAAGGTTTTGCTTCCATCTCTGCCCACACCTTGCTCATACATACAGCAGAGCCACTGTGACCAGAGTGACTGTCTTCTCCCCACCACCCCATGCTGGCTGTCTTGCTCCTGTGTCCACTAGTTTTCCCAGCTTCCTGTTTCTGTTCTGTTTCCCAAGACCATTCATCCACCTCAGTGGCCTTAGGTCATCAAAACAGTGACCCTTAGGATGCCTGGGGAAGCACATGAGCAGAGATCGACATCTTCATCTGGGAAGTCAAGCTTTTGGTCTTTTAAAAAAACAAACTCACACATTCCTTTGGTTGTTGAGATAACTCAGTGTGACTGTAGTGCTGGCCTCAGTAAACCTGCCTGTGAGTTGAGCCTGATAAATGCCCTAATGGGGGAAGCAGAAGAATCCAGTGTTGTCTACAAGCCTCTGTTTTTAAAGACTGTTATGCATCTATTCCTTGTAAACTGTAGCTTATCAAGTGTGGTCTGAGGTCTGATAGCAAGAGCATCACCTAAAGCTGGCCAGAAATGCAAGATCTCAGGCCACTGAATTTAAACCTATGGTGATACAAGACCCCCTAATTATTTCTACTGTTGTTAAAGTCCAGAACTTCTGCCTTGACTGGCCCTGCCCAGTCCATGGGGCTATAGGTGGTGATGTGTCCAGGTCCAGGCTCCCAGGACTCACCTGTCAGTGATGCTGACCACAATCTGTTGAGTGGTGATCACACTGCTCCTGTGATGTCAGGAGGGACATGACCCACCCAGGACCCTGTGCTCCCGGGGAGGACTCCTGACCCAGGTCTGTGCTGATGATAATGATGTGGTGCTGAGCACCCTCCTCCACCCTGTTCAGCTCTGGCCTCCTGTCCAGGGAAGTGGGAGTGGGGAGGGCGCAGAAGAGAGCACCTGGGTCACAGTGATAGGCAGGCCACGTGCTCCAAGTGCCTGCTGCAGGAGGTGCTTGGCTCTTGGTACCAGCGGAAGACGGGCTCAACTCACCTGTTACTCTGTCTTGCCCCCTCAGCTGGATAGTATTCATGGCAGCTGCATCCTTGGTCCCTCTGCTGGGGAAGATGCTCTCCACTGGGGACAGCTGGGACTCTCATCCTCAATTGGCCAATTAGGTGAGACTTGGCCTGGGAGTGCACTGGGACTCCCAATTCCCTGGATCCCAGGAAGATGCAGTCCTGTGGCTAAATTTCCTCTGATACATCTCTGTCCAAACCAGGAGGGGCATGAAGCCAGAAATCCCTGTGGGAGCACTGTGGTCCACCAGACAAGAAGCAAGTCGTTTTAGAAGGACCAGTGGCCATCTTGGAATGGTCTTCTCAGGACTACAGGTGTGGCTTCCTGGCCTGCAGTCCTTCCTCCTCTGCTTCATCCTTGTATGTTGGTGTGATAAAGAGCGATGGGAAGGACTCTGTGTCTGCAGAAGCTGCAAAACACTTTCTCATTTATAATGTGGCCCTTCCCTCAATGCAGGTTGAGTAAGCATATCTATTAAAACAAAATATTTTAATCCTGGACAGAAACCCCAAAACAAAGTATAAAGGTGATATATGGTTAATATTAAAATATAGGAAGTGTGAAAGTAAAAAGTTGGAAAATGTAGTATCATAAATATCCTGAAAAAGCCAAGGCTGCTGTATTTCAATAATTATCAACAAAGTAGATTTCAGGAGAAAATTTTGCTCATAAAAGACATTTTAAAACCCATTAAACATTTTTATTTATTTTTAATTGAAGATGATTGCTTTACAATATTGTGTTGGTTTCTGCCATACATCAACATGAGTCTGCTATAGGTCACATATGTCCCCTTCTTCTTGCAACTCCCTCCTATCTCCCACCCCATTCCCCCGCTCTGGGTTGTCATAGAGTCCTGGTTCGAGTTCCCTGAGTCATAGGGCAAATTCCCACTAGTTGTCTATTTTACACATGGGAGTGTATATGTTTCCATGCTACTATCTCCCTTTGTCCCACCCTCTCCTTCCCCCACCCCATGTCCATAAGATTGTTCTCTTCATCTGCGTTTTCATTGCTGCCCTGCAAATACGTTCATCAGTGCCATCTTTCGAGATTATATATATATGGATTAATATATGATACTTGGTTTTCTCTATCTGACTGACTTCACTCTGCATAATAGGCTCTAGGTTCATCCATCTCATTAGCACTGAGTCAGATGCATTCCTTTTTATGACTGAATAATATTCCATTGTATATATGTACCATTGCTTCTTTCTCCCTTCATCTGTCAATGGACATCTAGATTACATCCATGTCCTCAGTTCAGTTCAGTCACTCAGTCATGTCCGACTCTTTGCAACCCCATGAATCGCAGCACGCCAGGCCTCCCTGTCCATCACCAACTCCTGGAGTTCACTCAGACTCACGTCCATTGAGTCAGTGATGCCATCCAGCCATCTCATCCTCTGTTGTCCCTTTCTCCTCCTGCCCCCAATCCCTCCCAGCATCAGAGTCTTTTCCAATGAGTCAATTCTTTGCATGAGGTGGCCAAAGTATTGGTGTTTCAGCTTTAGCATCATTCCTTCCAAAGAACACCCAGGACTGATCTCCTTTAGAATGGACTGGTTGGATCTCCTTGCAGTCCAAGGGACTCTCAAGAGTCTTCTCCAACACCACCGTTCAAAAACATCAATTCTTTGGCTCACAGCTTTCTTCACAGTCCAACTCTCACATCCATACATGACCACTGGAAAAACCATAGCCTTGACTAGATGGACTTTTGTTGGCAAAGTAATGTCTCTGCTTTTGAATATGCTGTCTAGGTTGGTCATAACTTTTCTTCCAAGGAGTAAGCATCTTTTCATTTCATGGCTGCAGTCACCATCTGCAGTGATTTTGGAGCCCCTGAAAATGTCCTAGTTGTTGTAAATAAAGCTGTGATGAACATTGGGGTACATGTGTCTTTTTCATTAAAAGGACATATCAAATGAAATCGGAGAAGAAAATGGCAACCTACTCCAACATTCTTGCCTGGAAAATTCCATGGACAGAGGAGCTTGGCAGGGTACAGTCCACAGAGTCACAAAGAGTTGCACGTGACTGGGTGACTAACACTGACTGACTCATAGTAAAATATTCAATTTTCAGTTCTCAATATTCAAATGGATGATGTGAAAATTTTAAATTTGTTTGAAACTAAAAAAGATTAAGTATATAAAGGAAAATCTGACAGAATTAAAAAGAATGCAAACATCCAAATCATGGTTTATCATACTGTCTCAGTAACTGATAAGCAAACAGAAAAAATGTAGTCATATGTTAGATTTAATTCAATATATTACCTAAATGAGATTATTGGGTATAGATAGAACACTATATTCAGAAACTGTAGAATGTAAATTCCCCTGAAGCATAGAGAACATCACTATGATAAGGTGAATAGAGTCTCCCTCCAAAAAAAATGTCCACCCCAAAAATCAGAAATTGATCTTATTTGAAAATAGGGTCTTTCAAAATGAAGGTGTTATGATGAGGTCATGCTGGATCAGGTGGACTGTAAATCCAATGCCTGATTTCCTTATAAGAGGAGGAAAGGACACAGAGACGTAAAGACACAGAGACATAAAGACAAAGGGCATGAAAAGACCCTCTTACACTGAGGTTAGGAATGCAAACAGTACAGCAACAGGGAACAGTGTGCCATTCCTTAAAAACTGGAAATCTGCCAGCACCTAGGAAAAAACCAGGGAAAGAATTTTTTTTTTTTTTTAAGAAATTTAAAAGGCAGCAGGAACTGCCTAAAATCAGCAGATAATGGACATCTATCCTGAGGACCTATACACAATGGAGTAGGTTCCTGTCGCCATTAAAAAGGCCAACTTTTGAATTAGTTCTAATGGCCCTGATGACTGAAATGGTAGCCTAGAGCAGTGAGGGAGTTTGCTTTTACCTGGCAAAAATACCAGCAATATACTAATCTCTCTGGATCTTAGGGATGGTATCACCTCTCCAGCTCTATGTCAAAAAGCACTCTGCAGGGACCTTGATCACCTTTCCCAATCCTTCCAGGTTCTAGTTCACTTATTTCAGAATGGCATTGAAACATTAAAATATCATGAAAACGATACCAGGTTCGATAATTGGATGCTTGCAGAACTGGGACTTTGGTAGAGGGACATTTAGGTTACTTCATTTTTATGTGTTTTTTTTGATATTTGCAAAAACTAATACAATGGATATTTTTTAAAATAAAATTAAAAAAAAGAAAATAGGATCTTTCAAAATGAATCTTGAGTACAAAGACATTTTTAGGTGGACTCAAAATCAATGAATTTTTATAAGAGTTAATTTTACATTATAGAGACTAAAGACAAAGGGCATTTCTTCTGTTCTTATTCATTTTGCCATCCCCTTACTCTACACAACTGAAAAGATAAGGCTTCTCTTTTAAGAGGTCCTGGTTCCATGGGACTGAAGCAGTCTATAAGGTGCTCCATGACCATGGTGTTGTCTAATAAGGTGAGCATAGAGGTTACCCTTGCCAATCTCTCTTTTCTCTTCTAATTCTCTAGAAATATAGTTTGTCACCTTTCCTTCCATGTTCTATCCAAAGCAAAACATGAGGGGATTTATTCTTCCTTATAAATTTAGTTCTCTAGCATTTTTGTTTCTTCAATAAGTGCAACTGCAATGGATATCTTATTCTTTCCTACATTAACAGTTATCTGACCACTTTTCTCTCAAACTGATTGTACATTATAGAGACTGCAATCAGCAGTGTTCTTATTCATTTGCCATTTACTCACCATACTGAAAAGATCATTTTCTGAGGTCCTGGTTCCATGGGACACAGTTGCATTTTGTTTTAATTTGAGTTTCCTAAATTCACAATGAATTCTAGTAACTTTCTGAATTATTTTGGCCATTTGAGTTTCCTTTCTTATTGTTCTTTTAGACATTTGACAAAACTAGTTTCAACTGTTTGCCCATGGACAGAGGACCCTTTTCTCTCAAACTGATTGTACCAATGGGCTGCAATCAGCAGTGTGGGAGTCTTTGTTTTCACCATATTCCCTCATTTTCTGAGTGTGTTAAATACATGTTGCTTTGTTTTAATTTGAAATTCCCAATTCAGCAATTCTTTCCTGGAGAATTTCAGGATTATTTTGGGTGGGCTGAGTTTCCTTTCCTATTGTTCTTTTAGACATTTGACAAAACTAGTTTCAACTGTTTGCACTAAAACATATCTAGCTTTTTTTCAGGAATGGTCCCTCTTGCTTTTTCTTTTTAAAAAGTCCTCTACATATTCTTTGACAAAGAACTGTACAAAAAAGATCTTCACAACCCAGATAATCACAATGGTGTTATCACTCACCTAGAGCCAGACCTCCTGGAATGTGAAGTCAAGTGGGCCTTAAGAAGCATCACTATGAACAAAGCTAGTGGAAGTGATGGAATTCCAGTTGAGCTCTTTCAAATCGTTTTAGGAGGATGCTGTTGAAAGTGCTGCACTCAATATGCCAGCAAATCTGGAAAACTCAGCAGTAGCCACAGGACTGGAAAAGGTCAGTTTTTATTCCAATCCCAAAGAAAGGCAATGTCAAAGACTGCTCAAACTACCGCACTATTGCACTCATCTCACACGCTAGGAAAGTAATGCTCAAAATTCTCCAAGCAGGCTTCAGCAATATGTGAACTGTGAACTTCCAGATGTTCAAGCTGGTTTTAGAAAAGGCAGAGGAAACAGAGATCAAATTGCCAATATCCGCTGGATCATGGAAAAAGCAAGAGAGTTCCAGAAAAACATCTATTTCTGCTTTATTGACTATGCCAAAAACTTTGACTGTGTGGGTCAGAATAAACTGTGGAAAATTCTGAAAGAGATGGGAATACCAGACCACCTGACCTGCCTTCTGAGAAATCTTATGCAAGTCAGGAAGCAACAGTTAGAACTGGATATGGAACAACAGACTGGTTCCAAATTGGGAAAGGAGTACATCAAGGCTGTATATTGTCACCCTGTTTATTTAACTTATATGCAGAGTACATCATGAGAAATGCTGGACTGGAAGAAGCACAAGCTGGAATCAAGATTTCTGGGAGAAACATCAATAATTTCAGATATCCACATGACACCATCCTTATGGCAGAAGAAGAACTAAAGAGCCTCTTGATGAAAGTGAAAGAGGAGAGTGAAAAAGTTGCCTTAAAGCTCAACATTCAGTAAACTAAGATTATGGCATCTGGTCCCATCACTTCATGGTGAATAGATGGGGAAACAGTAGCAGACTTTAGTTTTTGAGCTCTAAAAGCACTGCAGATGATGACTGCAGCCATGAAATTAAAAGACACTTTCTCCTTGGAAGGAAAGTTATAACCAACCTAGACAGCATATTAAAAGGCAGAGATATTACTTTGCCAACAAAGGTCTGTCTAGTCAAGGCTATGGTTTTTCCAGTGGTCATGTATGGATGTGAGAGTTGGACTATAAAGAAAGCTGAGCACCGAAGAACTGATGCTTTTGAACTGTGGTGTTAGACAAGACTCTTGAGAGCCCCTTGGACTGCAAGGAGATCCAACCAGCCCATCCTAAAGGAGATCAGTCTTGAGTGTTCACTGGAAGGACTGATGTTGAAACTGAAACTCCAATACTTTGGCCACCTGATGCGGAGAGCTGACTCATTTGAAAAGACCCTGATGCTGGGAGGGATTGAGGGCAGGAGGAGAAGGGGACAACAGAAGATGAGATGGTTGGATGGCATCACTGACTCAATGGACATGAGTCTGTGTAAGCTCCAGGAGTTGGTGATGGACAGGGAGGCCTGGAGTGCTGTGGTCCATGGGGTCACAAAGAGTTGGACAGAGTGAGTGTCTGAACTGAACTGGTCCTATTTTAGAATAAATTTGTTCTGCTGTACATAAATTCTACCAAGAATTAATGGCATTGATTTTAGAGTCAAGATAGTATTTAACTTTGGAGGACAAGAAATGGGATTTAGAAAAATTTCTTTGTCTGTGTTTGGGTGATGGAAAGATCCAGAAGTGGATTTTATTTTAGTATTTTATATATTATATAATATTAGTATAAATATGACATTTGTATTATAACTAAGCACTCATAAGTATAAATATAAGTATATTATACAGAAAGCATAATATTAGTATGGATATAAATATTCGTGTCTTCCATTCTGAGACTAGGAAGGTGGATGCTGTGGCTGGAGGTCTGGATCATCATCTCTAATGACAGTGTCATCCATGCCCTTGGTGTGATGGGGCAGGAACCCTGGAAACATCTGACGCAAGTGGAACCACTGCATTCTCATCAGACCACTGACCTGGCTCCTCCATGAGAGACACTGTTTGTCAGATCTGAGCCACTGATGCCAAGCCTATTCCCACTGAAATCAGTCCTCCAGGTGGAAATTTGTCCGTGTATTTTGATTATTTCTCAAACAATTCTCTTTGATGATGGTAGTGAAGGTGAGTTGACAAGAGTCCAAGTGGAGGCAATGGGCCCTTTCAGTCAATGCTTATCATTGCTCGATGGGAGGTGGCAAAGCCCTGCATCCGGGTGGGCTCAGGATGAATGGTAAAGAGTATGGGGAAGGTATTATGGTTTTTTTTTTTTTTTCTGTGTGAAGTTTGAGTCAAGGTGATACAACAAGATATTTATTCTCTTTCCTACTAAATAAGTGCTTTGATGACAACAAACATTTATGTGCATGATACATAAAAATATGGGGGGAGGAGAGAGAAAATAGTATTACTGACTAGTATGTAAGTAAATCGGAGAAGGCAATGGCACCCCACTCAAGTACTCTTGCCTGGAAAATCCCATGGACAGAGGATCCTTGGTGAGGCTGCAGGCCTGGCATGCTGCGATTCAAGAGTTGGGCACGACTGAGTGACTGAACTGAACTGAACTGATGTACTTTCCAATTTCACTTTCAAATCAAAGACTGTAACTCAGTACATTAAGAGGATGATGGGGGAAAATTCCAAGATCAGTACTCTTGCCTGAGAAAATCCCATTGTATATTAAAAAACAAATAGAAAATGAAAGAAAAAGTTCAACTAAATGAAATCCACATAGGAACTTCCACAGCTAACATCATACTCACTAGTAAAAGCTTTTCTTCTAAGATTAGGAACAAAATAAGAATGTCTCTTGCCACCTCTATTTAACATAGTACTGGAGGTCCTGACTAGCAGCAGCAGCAGCATGAAAAATACATAAAAAAGCTGATAAAGAATTTAGAAATATGATGCTTTTGAACTGTGATGTTGGCTGGATGGCATCACTGAATCCCGATGGATGTGAGTCTTCAGTGGACTCCAGGAGTTGGTGATGGACAGTGAGGCCTGGCATCCTCTGTCATCCCCTTCTCCTCCTGCCACCAATCCGATTGCATCAGGGTCTTTTCAAATGAGTCAACTCTACAAATGAGGTGGCCAAAGACTGAGTGACTGAACTGAACTGAACTGATCTCATTCAGAATAAATACTTGCAGTCCAAAAAGAGTCTTCTCCAACACCACAGTGATGTTTTTGGAATCAAAGACTGTAATCCATACAGTATATTAAGAGGATGATGGGGGAAAATCCCAAGATCAGCTCAACTAATGCAGGTGAATGTTTTAAGGATTAAATCCTTTTAATTGTATATTAAAAAACAAATAGAAAATGAAAAAAAAAGTTCAACTAAATGAAACTTTTTCACTCTCCACTTTCACATCAAGGAACTTTCCCACAGCTAACATCATACTCACTAGTAAAAGCTTTTCTTCTAAGATTAGGAACAAAATAAGAATGTCTCTTGCCACCTCTATTTAACATAGTACTGGAGGTCCTGACTAGAGCAGGTAGGCATGAAAAAGATATAAAAGAGGTCCAAGTTGATAAAGAATTTAAAAATATCTATATTTACAGATGACATGATATTATGTATACAAAACCCTAAATATCCATGAAAAATCTGTTAGAAATACAAAATTTAGCAAAGTGTCAATATATAAAATCAATACATTAAAATGAGAAGCACTAATATGCACTATTAATGAACTACATAAAAAGGAATTAATAAAACCAATCCATTTACAAAAATATCAAAAAGAATAAAATACTAAGGACTAAACTTAGCCAAGGGGATAAAAGACTTAGGGATGTAAAACTAGAAATCATAGCTGAAAGAAATTAAAGGTATTCAACATAAATGAAAGATATCCCAAGTGCATGAGTTGGAAGATGACAATATTACCTGATGTGTTCTGAGATTCAATGCAACCTTTATCAAAATCACAATGTTATTTTTTCTAGAAAATGAAAACATTTTAAATTCATATAGAGTCTCAGGAGGCTATATGACCAAAACCAACTTGAAAAGAAATTTGGGGTCTCAGACTTCTTTATTTCTTAACATAAAAGCTACAGTAATCAAAACAGTATGGTATTGGCACAAAGAGAGACTGGTTGAACAATGGGGCAGGATAGAGAGCTCAGAAGTGAACCTTCATGGTTTTAGTCAAATGACCTCCAACAAATGTCCCATGGAGAAAACACAGCCTCTTCAATAAATGTCATCGGAAAACTAGCTGTGTATGTACACCAGTATAAAGCTGGCCCCTTTACTTTGCATCATGAACAAAAACCACCTTAAAATGGAATGAAAACCTAAATGGATGAGCCGAGTCTCTTAAATCCATGGAAAAAACATAAGAGAGAAGCTAATAGTCTTAGGTTTAGGCATGGTTTCTTGGATATGACACCAACAGGATATGAAACAAAAGTGAAATTGACATGTGGGATGATGTCAAACTTAAAAACGTGTTTGTTAAAGACTTAAATATTAATAACAGTGTGGAAAGGCAAGCTGTGGGGTGGGGGAAATGTTTGCAGATGTCCAATAAGAGGATAATATTTGGAATACATAAAAATTACTACAGTTAAGCCAATAACCATATTTAAAATTTTCATATTACTTGAAGGCATTTCTCTAGAGATGATCTACAAATTGCCAACAAACATATAAGAAAATGCTCAAATCACTAATCATTAGTGAAATAAAAACAATAAAGATATAATACTTTACAATCATTAAATGGCTGACATGAAAGAGAAAAGAACATGTGTTGGCTATTATGTGGAGAAATTGCAATGATTTTGCACTGTTGATGGGAAGAAAAATGGTGCATCTACTATAAAGAGTAATATAGGGTTCTTCCCAAAATTGAAAAAGAATTATTATATGATGCAATAAAACATCTAAATAGATACTAAAAAAAAAGAAAAGAAAGAAAAGAGGTAGTCTGTCTAAGAGATATTTGCATGCCCATTTACATAGCAACACTCTTCCGCATGGTCTAAAAGTGGAGGTAACCCAAGTGTTCCTTGGTGGATGAAGACGGAAACAAAATATACACATGTGATGGGATACTCTTCAGCCTTAAAAAGGATGGAAATACAGTCAGATGCTTCAAAATGGCTAAATCTTGAGGACACTATGCCAAGTGAAATAACCAAACCCCCAAAAGACGAATGCTGTAGGTTGTACTTTTCTGGAGTATCTGAAGAAGTCACATTCGTTAGGACAGAAAGTAGAATGGTGGCTGCCAATGGTGGTGGATAATGGGGAAACAGGGAGTTATTGTTTAGGGGCATGGAGTTTCAGGATTGCAAGATCGGAGATCTGATATACAACAAGTTCAGAGATCTGATTTACACCAAGGTGAATATGCTAAACACTACTGAACTGCACGCTCAAAACTAGTTACAACAAAAAATGCTATTTTTTTGGATTATAAAAAGGTAGAAACTTATAAAAGTTAGTATAGAATCAACGTCAAAACTACAGTATGGTCTTGAAGTGTAATGTGTTTATTTTCCACTTAAGGACAATAAAAAAACTAGAGCTGCATCATGCATATTTTGGGGTTCAATGACTAATTAACACTGAACTCAAATTGAAATCAGGCGGTAGGTTAGGTGTGAACTAAGAACCTACTGTGTACCAGCAGCTTGCAAAGCATTAACAGGATAAAAAGCCAAATAAACCACTTCTGACACCTTACAGTGATCTTCAGTGTAAAGATCAACCAGGGTAAAGCCAACCTGCAGGGTTTTAAAAATAATTCTCTTTAACAGTGTTTGAGAATTTCTACTCAATCTAATATCAGACAAGCTTTCCTGGTTTAGTCAAATTTATAATTAAGGATCTTCTAAGATCCACAGATTCCTTTCTGTTTGTACCATTAAATGGACATAATGATGAGAAATCTAGAGTCACATACAATATATTGTGCTTTTTCTTTCATTTGCAAATTGAAATGAAGTATTCCATGGAGTGACAAAAATAAAATAGATGAGAGAGAAAGAGAGGAAGGAAGAAAGATTAGAAAGAAAGGAAAAAAGAGGAAGAGAGTGAGGAGAATAAAAGAGATGAAGAAAGAGAGAGTAGGAGAATAGAATTATATAATAGCATGAGATGATAAGGAGGCATGTCATTTGGGAATGGAAAATTGTAGGCACTCCTCAGAGTGAAGGCATTATGTGAGAGGAATACAGTAATCTATGGAAGACTCAGAATTAATTTTGGAGCCCAAAGATGAGACAATGGGATCAAGAATCCAGAAGAGACCTTGGATTATCTACCCCTTCAGTAATGGTGATCAACAGTCTGATGACTTGGGTGTTCTAGCCCCTCACCCACAGTTCTCCTGAGCAGGAGAGCAGGGAGATGGAGAGCTGTGATCAGAGGCAGGGCACATCCCCACTGACCATACAGGGTGCAGACCATACCATGTCCAGGGGACCACCTTCTGGTAGTGACCATGGGAGTGGATGACTCTAGGAGAAGATGACAAGGAGGCCATTGGGCTCTGAGTCCAGGCTGTGTGTTGAGCCCAGGAAGCAATGAAGATGGAGCTCTGAACAGGCAAGTCAGGACTGAGGGTCCAGGCTGCCCTGGGAGAGAGCAAGGAGCTGTGCTCTCTGCCAAGAAAGTGCACCTTCCCTCTCCTCACCTGCCTCTGCAATAGATACCAGGACCTTCCTCCTTATTCAGAGATACCTGTGCTAACAAAGCATCACATTCTGTGGTCTTAACTAGCCAGGACACTGTCACCTGTCAGGCTGGGTTGTGAAGGATCAGTAGAACTGTGGATTTAGGGCATCTCTGGGGCTCCTAAGGGGAGAAACCCAGGACAGGGAGCACTAGGAGCATCTAAAGCAGGAGCAGAGGTGTTCCCTGCTGTCTTGTTGGGTGGTAGCATCAGTGAACAGAAGGGGGAGGGGAGGAACTGCCCGCTGCAGGACTGAGGGTAAGCATGGTCTTCCTAACTCCCTGTAATTGACACCCATGTTATCACTAAAGAAGGGGCAAGGCTGAGCCTACCAATGCCCTCCTTCTAGGTGGCCGAGGGGAGAATGCAGAGCACATATTTACATGGATTCAGTGAAGTGAAGTGAAGGAGGAGGCATCAGAGTTTGTGTAGTATCATGTCTTCAGTGAAGGATGTTGAATTCTGACACATATGCTATTTCAGAGACTCTCTGCTCACCACTCTGCCCACTCTGTTACCCAGACTTTGAGATTGGAGTCTTACCCTTTAAGGATATTAATTTTCTGTTGGCAAGTAAATGCCTTATTCATTTTGCATCTCACACTTGCAGTATTTTTTTGTCCAGGATATGCTTCCAAGAAGGATTAAATAAAATATAGGATGAAACAATAAATTAAATGAATGAGGAATTAACTCCTCAAACTAAACCCAATGCCTCCTCTGAAGCCCTGTTAACCTGCCCTTAGGAAAACCAGTCTCTCCAGTCACCCTCCTTCACGTGGCTGTGTGCTTCTGGCTCAGTCTCCACAGGGCATCCTTCACGTCCTTGTTTCTCAGACTGTAGATGAGGGGGTTGAGCATCGGGATGACCAGGGTGTAGAAGACAGAGACCACCTTGCCCTGCTCCATGGACTGCACAGCTCCCGGCTGGGCATACATGACAAAGATAGTCCCATAAAGGAGGGACACGGCTGTCATGTGGGAGCCACAGGTGGAGAAGAGCTTGTGTCTCCCTCCTCCTGAGCGCATCCTCAGGATGGTCACTGTGATGTAGCCATAGGAGACCAGGACCACAAGTATGGTGCCCACAATTATGAGGCCACAGAATGCCAAACATGACCAGCTCATTGATGGTAGTGTCAGCACAGGCAAGCTTGAGCAGAGGCGGCACATCACAGAAGAAGTGGTCGATGTGGTTGGAGCTGCAGAACGGGAGGCTGAATGTGAAGCTGGTCTGCAGGATGGAGTTGAAGGAGCCCCCACAGTAGCAGCCCAGCATCAGGAGGGCACAGACTGAGGGGCGCATGGAGATGGGGTAGCGCAGAGGGTTGCAGATGGCCACGAAACGGTCATAGGCCATCATGGCCAAGAGGAATCCTTCAGTGGTGATCATGGTGGAGAAGAAGAAGAACTGGGTGGCACATCCTGCAAAGGTGATGACCTTGGTCGACAACATTAAGTCAAACAGGGCCTTGGGGTAGATGACAGATGAGTAGCACAAGTCCAGGAAGGAGAGGTTCTTGAGGAAGAAGTACATTGGGGAGTGCAGACGGTCATCCAGCGTGATGACCACGATCATGGTGAGGTTCCCCAGGACATCCACCAAGTACAGAACAAGGAACAGAGTAAACAGCAGGGCCTGGGTCTGCGGGCCACCCCCAAACCCATCCAGCACAAACTCCTGCAGAGGCATCACTGAGAGGTTTCCATTCCCATAGGGTGACATGGCTCTCAGCAAGGCAAGAAGCAGCAGACAGCAGAAAGCAGGTGGGAAGCAATGAGAAGAAGCAGGTCAAGGTCACAAGGTTGTATTCTTTTGGAGAACAGGATCCTCTCAGTGACCCACTGCCTCCTGACTAACAGACAACTAGATACTCACCCTTCTTCTAGATGAGCTCCAACTGACCTGAAACATAAAAATTTCCTCTAATTCACCAATTTCTAAGTATGCCTGGACCATAAATAAGGCCAGGTACCAAAGAATTGATACTTTTGAATTGTGGTGCTGCAGAAGACACCTGAGAGTCCCTTGGGCTGCAAGGAGATCAAACCAGTCAATCCTAAAGGAAATCAACCCTCAATATTCATTGGAAGGACTGATGCTGAAGCTCCAATACTTTGGCCACCTGATGCAAAGAACCAAGTCATTGGAAAAGACCCTGAGGCTGGGAAAGGTTGAAGGCAGGAGGAGAAGGGGGCAACAGAGGATGAGATGGTTGGATGGCATCATCGACTCAATGGACATGAGTTTGAGCAAACCCCAGGAGACAGTGGAGGACAAGGACACCTGGCATGCTGCAGTCCATGGAGTCGCAAGGAGTTGGACATGACTTGGTGACTGAACAGAACAACAGAGTATGATTGGAGCCCTCACTCTGTGGAGGACGCCCAGTGTTTGGTATGAGATGGTGAGAAAGTCAATTCCTAAGCAGGTTGATAAGAAGTCTGGGGTCCCTGTGGAGGAGAGAGGGGTCTGGGGCTCTCAAAGAGGAGATAGGGGTCTGGAATTCTCAAGGAGGAGGAAAAGGACAAATGCTTTTTTCCTACATTCCTTAGTAAAGGTTATATAACAACAGTGTATCCTGCTTGAGAATCTTGAGGATAGTTTCTCCTTCCTGAAAACCTTCTGGCTGATCCTTGTTATCTTAAAAATGTAAATTATGGGAGTGGGTCTAGTAAGATCCTTACAACCTTGAGACATTCTTTGATTTATTGTAAAACCAATATAAAAGTATATACCTCCCTTGCTTAGACTAGTGAGGGGGCACTCTCCATCCCCTTCTGATGTCCATGTCAGAACCTTTCTCTGGCCCTTTTCTTACTTTAATAAAACTCTGCTACGCAAAAGCTCTTTAGTGATCAAGGCTTGTCCCTGGTCCCAAAGCTAAATCTTCTTCTTCAGAATCATGAATCCAACATTGTTCATTGTAAGCTATCATTTTGGGGGCTCGTCCAGGATCTTCAGGACAACATAAGAACTCTCAGAGCTCTATCTAGACTCTCTGCTTTCTCAGTATGCACATTTTCTGTTTTACTTTACTAACTCTTCTGTGTGCTTTTGTGAATGAATGACACGCCCTGTGTGAAGCAAGTGATGAGCCCTGCTCTGTGGTTTCACAGGCTGTGTAATGACTGATGGAAGCCCCAGAAAGGGGAACATTGTTGGGGGTTTATATTGACCTGTCAATGCCAAGAGACACCAAACATCCCTGCGAGGGATGACCAGAAATGGGCAAAGCATGTGGACCAAACTTTTCTTTCTCGGTCACCTTTTCCTGGTCTCTTTGACCATTTCGTAATTGCGTGGGAAATTAAACCTACTAACATAATCTGTCAGACCATAAACTTTCAAGGGACTTATGATCTATGCTGTTATTGTGTACTTTTACTTAGACCCCCTCTATGGGAGTGCTTAGCCTTGTCAGAAAGTTACTAGGAGCATATATGGAGCAAGAGGGAACTCTGGCTCCAGCAGCATGTTCGGGAACTAGGCAGAACTCTAGCTCCAGGAATATCTCTCAGGCTAGAGGTCACTCCCTTGGCTGTCTACCTCAGGGGCCAGAGTCCTAAACGTGAGTCTTTGTCATGGCTGTGCCTCCACCCTATGTGGATAGAAGCGCTGCTGGTGACCATGAGGTTTTTGAGGACACAGATCAGGAATTGCAGGATCTGGTCAGATTGGAAGTGCAATGGGCTCCTTCCTTTGCTAGTGCTGTTAGTGGACCAGGGGAATGAACTGGAAGGATTGGTCCTAGAAGCTTGAGGACAAAATTCACGTTTTCCTCACTGGCCGACCCTCCACCACCTCTTTTCCTATCACGAACACTAGCGTGGTGACGCTCAGAAGGGACGTCTTGATCGTTGTTCGTCCCTTCGTGACTCACCGCTTCTACTGCAGTCAGGGTTGTATTCAGGAATGTGAATGGCACATGGAACGCGGATGCTTCCCACAGCAGTCCTAGCTTGGGCAACATTCCGGGACAGCTACTCTGTTACATTCTGGGTGGCAGCAGAGAAAAGGCGAAGTCAAACAAAGATCTCGGTGGTAAGGAGCTAGAAATCAATCTGGGATGCCATCAGGTCTACCCCTGGTGCGGCTCCACCCCTCCTCAGTGGAAGAACCGGAGGGATGAGTAAGGCGCCTGTGTGGGTAAGGGACAGACTACGTCTGACCAGGGAAAAAAGCTTCACTTGAAAGTCTGTCTACACCCCCATTTAGAGCAGGGAGGGATGCCTCCGATGGAAAGAAGCCATGGCTGTGGATGCCGCTTTTTTCTCTCTTACAGATGGGAGCTAGCAGTTCCAAAACCACTCCTTTAAAATGTATTTAAAAAAAAAAAAAAAAAGCTGGGACAAGTTTGATCCCTACAGTTTAAAAAGACACACCTGATCTTCTTCTGTGATATTGAATGGGCACAGTATCCTTTGGAAGACAGGGAACACTGGCCGGTTAAAGGGTCTCTCAATTATGATACTGTTTTACAACTAGACCAGTTCTGTAGAAAAGAAGAGAAAATGGGTACAAGTACCATATGTGCGGCTCTCTATCTCTCTGTGAGATATTCAAGACTTGGGTCCCAAGGGTGCAGATTTCGGTTTGAAACTTTCAGTTCCCCCCAGTCCTCTTACTTTGCCCCTGCATCTGGGGTTCCCAATGAACAGGCTGAGAATCAGGACACACTTCCAGGAGGGGTTGCCTCAGTCTAGGTAGAAATTAGCACAGTTCCAATTGTGGTCATGACTATTGGAGGATCCAAAAAGCACATAGAAGTCTTTATGGGACTAACCTTTACTTTACGAGCTTCCTTAGAGAGATATAATACATGTCTTGGGACAGATGCTGACTCCTGACTTGAGAGCTCGAGTTCTGAGGGAAGCTACTACTTTTGGAGATGAATGGCTTAACGTGAGATAAGGGGAAAGAGGGAACATGAAATAGCCCTCCTCCCTACTGGGAGCCAAGCAGTTCCCACGACAGAGCCAGACTGGAACTATAACATGGCTAACTGGGATCAGAATCACTTTGCCAGACATATTCTTGAGGGACTCAAGCGAATACACACTAAGACTTTATGCTAAGTTGGCTGACATAGAGCAGGATGAGAAGGAAACTCCTGGCAAATTCCTAGATAATTATGGGAGGCTCTCTGCAAGTTTACTGACATTGATCCTGAAAATGCAGAGGAGGAATGATCTTAAAAGATAGGTTTCTCACTCAGTTGGTTCCAGAAATCTGCTGTAAGTTACACAAACAGGCGTTCAGACCAAATCAGTCTTTAGAAAAACGGTTGCAGCTGGCTCAGACAGTATATTACAGTAGAGAAATGAGGATAAACGACAACAGACAAGAACCAAAGAAAAGACCCAGGCTGTAGTCATGGCTGTGAGAACTGCTATGAATCAACCTGAAGAGAAAAATGCCCAGAAGGACCCAGGTGAAAAAGTGTGGACTTATTATCACTGTGGAGAGGAGGGGCATCTCAAGTGGGATTGCCCTCAGGCATCTAAGCTGCCCCTGGCTCCATGTCTGGTCTGCAAAGGACCACGCTGGAGGAGAAACTGCCCTCTGAGGCATAGGCCCCAGGGGTCAGACTCTCCGGACAATCAGGACTGAAGGTGCCCAGGGTCCCCACACAACCCCCCATCCTAATAACCCTTGAGGAACCCTGGGTATTAATAACTGTGGAGGGCCAATCAGTCAATTTTCTTTTTGGACACTGGGGCAAATTTCTCTGTCCTCACTGAAGCCCCTGGCCTGCTTTCCTTCCAATCCACTACTGTAATGGGACTATCTGGACAAGCCAAATGTTATTATTTCAGTCATCCTTTAAGCTGCAACTTGGACTCTGTACTATTTTCTCCTGAGTTTCCATTCGTGCTGGAGTCTCCCTCACCCTTTCTGGGGAGGGATACACTGAGCAAGGTCCAGGCCTCTGTTTACATAAATATGAAGCCTGCTCCTTGTCTCCTATTAATTGAACAAAATGTAAATCCTAAAGTGTGGGCTGATGGAAAAACTGTGTGTCGAGCACAAAATGCTGTTCCTGTCTTTTTCAAGCTCAAAGGCCCTCACCTATTCCACATCAAAAGCAGTACCCACTGAAAGTTTAAGGAAGGGTTAAAACCCATCACTGAGAATTTAAAGGGCAGGGGCTATTAATTCCCTGTAACAGTCCATGCAACACTCCTATTTTGGGTATACAAAAATCAAATGATAAATGGAGACTAGTTTTATGAATAATAAGATTTATGAATAATCTTATTATCTAATAATAAGATTTATGAATAATAAATGAGGCTGTGGTTCCTTTTACTCATGTGCCAAAAGCAAATGGATTTTCTTGCTTACGGGTCTGGGTAGACCCTTTTACTGGATGGATTGAGGCCTTTCCCTGCTGTAATGAACAGGCTAACGAAGTTATACAAATTTTAATCCCTGAAATTATTCCCAGGTTTGGGCTGCTGCAGAGCCTCCAGAGTGACAATGGCTCCACCTTTAAAGCTGCTGTAAGTCAGCAGGTGTCAAAAGCTTTAGGAATAGAATATTACTTATATTATTACTGGAGATCCCAATCCTCAAGAAAGGTTGAAAAAACTAATGACATTATGAAGAGACATCTGCACAAATTAACTTGAGAGACATAGGAAAATGGGCTTAAAATTCTACCCATAGCTTTAATGAGGGCTTGAACTGTCCCCCAAAAGGAGGGACTGTTCCCCTTTGAATGTATTTATGGAAGACCCTTCTTATGCACAGACATTGTTATAGACCCTGAAGCCTTAGAATTAACTATGTGACTCAGCTTTCAGTTTTTCAACCTCCTCATCAATTGAAGGCTTCCCATGGTGGGTTTCTCCACTTCAAGGGAAGGACTTTCTTCAACTCTGTGAATACCTTCACCACCAACAACAATCATATGTGATGCCTCTTCTTGATCTGATGACATCTAACAATCCTAAGATGGACTGATATAACTTAACTAAGGACATAATGTGACTTTTAATTTTAGAATTAAAATTTTATGTTTTAACTTGGTTTAATGACTATTTTGCCTTACATCTGTAACTGTAAAATGGGGTTTGTTTCTAATCGTCTGAAAGCTCTTAAGTTACAGATGGCTGTCCGGGTTCCTACAAGTGCTGTAGCCTCCCCAACTACTACTGGGGCCGCTGGTCAAAGACCCTCCTATGAGGGTTAGCAGAATATGTTGCCTCAACAGTTTAGGGACTATGCCCCTCAACATCAGGAAGTAGTTATGGAATGAAAACAATGCCCCTTTCCCTTGGCAACATAATTCTCCTAAAAGAAAAGGGGGGAATGAGAGAGTCAATTCTTAGGCAGGTTGATAAGAAGTCCAGGGTCCCTGAGGAGGAGAGAAGGGTCTGGGGTTCTCAAAGAGGAGACAGGGGTCTGGAATTCTCAAGGAGGAGGGAAGGCCAAACTTATTTATTTTTTTTTCTTCTGTATTCCTTAGTAAGGATTATATAACAGCAATGTATCATGCGTGAGGACAGTTTCTCCTTCCTGAAAACCTGGCTAATCCTATTATCGTAAAATATAAATTATGGGAGTGGGTCTAGTAAGATCTTTACAACCTTAACACATTCTTTTGACTTATTGTAATAAGTAATTAAAAAAGTATATAACTCCCTTTCTTAGACTAGTGGGGGGTGGGCACTCTCCATCCCCCTTCTGATGTCTATGTCAGAAACTTTCTCTGGCCCTTTTCTTACTTTAATCAAACTCTGCTACACAAAGCTCCTGAGTGATCCGGGCTGGTCCTTGGTCCTGAACTTAAATCTTCTTTTTCAGAGATCATGAATCTGACATCGTTCACCATAGGCTGTCAATGGCTCAAGAGGTCCTGCTGAGCTGAGAGTCTCCAGCATAAGGATGGCTTCCATCTCCTTGTCGTTGTTTGGCAGGACATGCTGTCCCTTCTCACGGGGATGGCCCTGAGCTGTGCCATTCCCACACTGGCTCAGATATCTAATCCTGCACCTTCCACCCCTATTTTACTCATTCTTCATTTTAGAAATCATTAGGCACCTGATGCTATCAGGAACTGACCCAGTGATGGTTCTAACTCCAGGCCAGTCCGGGAGCAGATCAGGGACCAGCCCTCACCAGGCTAAAGTGGAGCTGCGTCTGCCTCTCCTGCAGACCCTGAGAGACAGACCCTATGTCTCTGAGCATTTTTGTCTCTGAGATAAGACTGTGGTGGCAAACATCAACAGAGCTCTCCACATTCTTGGGAGCCTAAGGGTTCTTTCTTAAAATGCCCAGAAGTTGGACAATTCGTGGAGAGGGGACAGCCCAGCTCCATGGTCTGAGAACAGCAGGACAGAGGCTGGGACACATTCAGGACGTGAGCAAATCCTCCCTGTCCTTACTCCCATGCCCCTGGCACCTCAGCACATCCCCTGAAGTGATTACTTGGAGCCATGGGAGCCACCAACACGGTCACATCTGCCTCAATGTTTGAGTCCTCCTGCTGAGTGCTGCTTCCTGTTCCTGTCACAGCCCAGACCTCCCTTGTCTGCACTGGACAGGGCTGACCACCACACTCACATGGAACATGGGGACAAGCTCTATGATGGCCAGAGAAAATGCTGGAGGAAATCTATCCTAAATAGGAAGGAGTGTGGAAGGCAGGGGACACAGAGCTATGGGGCCCCTAAGAAGTTGAGGGCATTAGTGAGAGGGTGAGGTCAATCAGCTTTAGAGCAGTTTCATATTTTCTAGAGGTGAGATCTTTGTCATCCTGGAACTGGCTGATTTTGGTGGGAGTGAGCTCCCTGGGAGTCAGGGTGTGCAGTTGAAGCCTGGTTGGTTAGGGGCTCCTTGAAGGAGTGGTGATCCTCCCAGCCTGAAGTTCTCCTAGAAGGAGGCCTGAGAGAGTTCATTCTTTCCAACAGTAGAAGTGTGCATGACCATGTAGGTTGTCCAGCTTTCCTCTTCTGGCAGAGTTGACTCCAACCCTCACATGAGAGCAGAGGGGACAGTCTGGCCTGGGGCAGGCAGGGTTCACTCTGATATGTGTTTGGAGCTGCTGCTAAGAGTGGAGTTGGTGGTCTGCCCTATGCTCCATGGCCAACCACCCTGGCCTCCCACCCTTGGCCTGTGGAAGCAGTCACATTCATCATGACCAAGCTTTTCTGTCCGTCTCTGCTTACCCCCTGGTCATACGCACAATAGATTCACTGTGACCAGAGTGACTATCTTTTCCCCACCACCCCAGGCTGGCTGTCTGCTCCTCTGCTCCTGGGGTTCCCAGCTTCCTGTTCCTGTTCTGTGTTTCCCAGGGCTATTTGTCCACCTCAGGAGCCTCGGGTCATCAAAACAGTGACCGTTATGGTGCCTGGGGGAGCACATGAGGAACAATTTGCATTTTCATCTGGGAAGCCAGTCTCTCAGTTTGCTTTATAAAAACATACTCACACATTCCTTTGGCTGTAGAGATGACCCAGGTGGCTGCAGTGCTGGCTTCACTGAATCTGTGAGTTGAGCCTGAGAAATGCCTTAAGGGGGTGAATCGGAATAATCCAGTGTTGTCAGAAGCCTCTGTTTATAATGACTGAGTCCTGAGTCCTTTCCTAATATATCTAGTTATCATGTGTGTCTGAGGCCCTACAGCAGCAGCAGCATCTAAGACCTGGTCAGAAATGCAAGGTCTCAGGCACTGAATTTAAGATTGTATTTATTCAAGGCCTCCTGATTATTTCTACTCTCATTAAAGTTAAAACCCACATTTATATAACACCCCCTGATTATTTCCACTCTCATTAAAGTTCAGACCAGTGGTCCTGACTGATCTTGCCCAGAGCAGTGAAAGGTAGGGGATCGTGTTGTTCAGAGTCCAGGCTCCCAGGACTAATCTGTCAGTGATGCTGCCCATGTCCTGCTGAGTGATGACTGCAGTCCTCCTGTGATGTCAGGAGGGGCATGGCTCACCCAGGACATGTGCTCCCGGGGAGGACTCCTGACCCAGGTCTGTGCTGACGATAATGACGTGGTGTTGAGGATCCTGCTCCCTCCTTCACCTCTGGCTTCCTGTGCAGGGAAGTGGGAGTGAGGAGGAGGCAGCAGAGAGCACCTGGGGTACCGGTCAGAGGCAGGCCATGTGCTCCAAGTGCCTGCTGCAGGAAACTCTTGAGTTTTGGTGTAAACAGGAGATGAGACTGGCTCAATTATACCTGTTACCCTCAGCTAGGTAGTATTCATGGCACCTGCATCTTTGGATGACTCTACTTCCAGCTGTAATTCGAGGGATTCGAGGTCTCAAGTGGGATTCAAGGTCTCAAGTGGCCAATTAGCATTTGCTTGAGCTCTGAGTACGCTGGGACTCCCAACTCCTTGAGTCCCTGAAACATGCAACCCTGTGGCTAACCTTGCTTTGATACATCTCAGCCCAAAACAGGAGGAGCAGGAAGCCTGAAATTCCTCTGGGAGCACTGGGGTCCACCAGGTGAGAAGCAACTCAGAGGGACCCAGTGGCCCTTCTTGGAAAGGTCTCCTGAGGCTGCAGGTGTGACCTCCTGGCCCACACCACACCATTCTCCTTTGCTTCATCCTGGCGTGTTGGTGTGACAAAGAGTAATGTGCAGGGCTCTGTGTCTGCAGAAGAAGCACAACCCTCTCTAAGTCATAATATGGCCCTTCCCTCATTGCAGGTCAAGTAAATGTATCTGTTAAGATATTTTAATCCTGCACTGAAAAATCAAAGCCAATTTATAAATGTGATATATGATTATTAGAAAATTATAGGAAGTATGAGAGTAAAATCCTGGAGAAAGTTGTGTTATGCATATGCTAAGGAAAATGAGGCTCTTAAGGCTCAAAAATCATTAGACAAAGTAGATTTAAGGGAAAAAGTTTGCTTATAAAGGATATTTCAAAATAAAAATGTTCAATCCACATGGATTATCAGAAAATTTAAATTTGTATACCACTAAAGAGACTTCCCTGGTGGCTCAAATGGTAAAAGTATCTGCCTACAATGCAAGAGACTTGGGTTGGATTCCTGGGTTGGGAAGATCCCCTGGAGAAGGAAATGGCAACCCACTCCAGTATTCTTGCCTGGAAAATTCCATGGACAGAGAAGCCTGGTAGGCTACAGTCCATGGGGTTGCAAAGAGTCGACAGGACTGAGTGACTTCACTTCACTTCACCACTAATGAAGATTTTAAACATATGAATCAAAAACTGACAGAATTAGAAATGTAAACATCAAAATCATGATTTAAATTTATCATACTTCTCTCAGTAATTGATGAAACAAATAAAAATATTGCTGTCATGTATTAGACTGATTCAAAATATGAAACATGATATCACAAAAACTGTGGAAAATTCTTAGAAAGATGGGAATTCTTAAAGAAATGCCTCCAAAAAAACCTGTATCCAGGTCAAGAAGCAACAGATAGAACAGGACATGGAACAACAGACTGGTTCCAAATTGGGAAAAGAGTACATCAAAGCTGTGTATTGTCACCCTGCTTATTTAACTTCTATGCAGAATATATCATGGGAAATGCCAGACTTGATGAATCACAAGCTGGAATCAAGATTGCTGGGAAAACTGGGATAACCTCAGATATGCAGCTGACACCACCCTTATGGCAGAAATTGTAGAGGAATTAAAGAGCCTCTTGATGAAGGTAAAAAGGAGAGTGAAAAAGCTGGCTTAAAGCTCAACAGTCAAAAACAAAGACTATGGCGTCTGGTCCCATCACTTCATGGCAAATAGACGGGGAAACAATGAAAACAGTGACAGATTTTATTTTCTTGGGCTCCAAAATCACTGCAGGGGGTGACTGCAGCCTTGAAGTTGAAAGATGTTTGCTCCTTGGAAGAAAAGCTATGACAAACCTAGACAGCATATTAAAAAGCAGAGACATCACTTTGCTGACAAAGGATCGTATAGTCAAAGCTACGGCTTTTCCAGTAGTCATGTACAGGTGTGAGAGTTGGACCATAAAGATAGCTAAGCACCGAAGAATTGATGCTTCTGAACAGTGGTGTTGGAAAAGGCCCTTGAGAGTCCCTTGGACTGCTGAAATAGCTGAAAGAAATTAAAGACAACCTAAAAAATGAAAGAAAATCCATGTACTTGAGTTGGAAGAGAACAAAATTACCCAGTGTGATCTAAGCTTCAATGTCACACTTTCAAAATCACAGTTAAGTTTTGCAGAAAATGAAAAGTACATTTTAAAATTCGTATGGAGTCTCAAGAAAGATCAATAGTCAAAACAATCTTGAAAGCAAAGTTGGAAGTCCCAGACTTTTCAAAGAAATTTATGTATTTTTAGTTGAAGGATAATTGCTTTACAACATTGTGTTGGTTTCTGCCATACATTAATGTGAATGCTATAAGTATACACATGTCTCCTCCTTCTTGAACCGCCCTCTCACCTCCCACCCCACCCCACCCCTCTAGCTTGTTACAGAGCCCAGTTTGAGTTCCGAGTCATACAGCCAATTCCCACTGGCGAACTGTTTTTTATGTGGTGATGTATGCGTTTCCATGACACTCTTTATTCATCCCGCCCCTCTCTCCTCCTCCTGTGCATGTCCGTAAGTCTGTCCTCTAGGTCTGCAAGTCTGTCCTCTATGTCTGCACCTCCACTGCTGCCCTGCAACTAGGTTTATCAGTACCACATTTTTTAGGTTCCACATATATGCAGTAACATACAACACTTGTTTTTCTCTTTCTGACTTACTTCACTCTGTATCATACACTCGAGGTCCATCCACCTCATTAGAACGGACTCCAATGTGTTCCTTTTCATGGCTGAGTAATATTCCATCGTGTATATGTACCACAGCGTCTTTATCCATTCATCTGTCTATGGACATCCAGGTTGTTTCCATAGCCTAGCTATTGTAAATAGTGGTTCAATGAACATTGGGGTAAGTGCATCTTTTTCAATTTTAGTTTCCTCAGGGTATATGCCTAGTAGTTGGATTACTGGACATACGGCAGTTTTGTTTCTAGTTCTTTTTAATTTTCTTTTTAAAAAATACATTTATTTTTAATTGATTGATGATTGCTTTACAATATTGGCTTGATTTCACCCATACACTAACATGAATTAGCCATAAGTGGGAAGTTGAAGAGAGAGGGGACATGTGTACATCTATTCCTAGATTTTAAGCAATCTCCATACTGACTTCCATAGTCACTGTATCTATTTACATTCCCACCAACAGTGCAATAGTATTCCTATTTCTCCACAGCTTTTCCAGGATTTTTTGCTTGTGGATTCTTTGGATAATGGCCATTCAGACTGGTGTCAAGTGATAGCTCATTAGAAAGAAAGATTTTTAAAGATCCTGTCTTTTACACCCAACCCCAACAGTCTCACTCTAAAGAAGATAAAGCTAATGACTTCCCTTACAAGAACTCATGACTAATGGCACTTAGCTATGAAAATCTGTTATTTCTGATTCATTATGAGCACTGAGACAAGATTCAAATATTCGCAGAGAAAGAAGCATAATGCACGTTGTGATAGTGAGCACGGCATCCCAAGCTGTCTCATCCCAGGAATTAAATGAGGTCAGCCACATTCATCAGCATTTGCTCCACTGTAGTATTGTAGAAAGTCTCAAAGTCATAAAGAATCTTCTTGTGTTCTTCAGTAGCAAAGTTTATAGCCACACTTTTCCTCCCAAATAGGCCCCACCTGCCACTTCTGTGAACATCATTTTCATGATTGGTAGGTAGATCATAGTTTATAATCAGTGACCCTTATTGTATATCAGTCGCACAACCCAGCAAGTCAATAAGAGATCAGAACACAACTTGATCCTGATCCGAGTTCCCTCATGATTACAACTCTTTCCTTGTGATTTATGTCACCATGCACAGAAGAAACTCTGAAGTCCCTGCCATGCATTTTCTCTATGAGTCAGTCTACTTTGTGCCTTGTGTTGAGAAAAATAATGGCCTCTGTAATCGTTAGTGTCTCATACAAGTCACAAAAGTATGTCCAACTTTCATTTCTCTCTCTCAACATTAATATAAAATTGTTTGATTCCTTCAGTTCAGTTCAGTTCAGTCACTCAGTCGTGCCCGACTCTTTGAGACCCCATGAATCCCAGCACACCAAGCCTCCCTGTCCATCACCAACTCCCAGAGTTCACTCAAACTCATGTCCATCGAGTCAGTGATGCCATCCAGCCATCTCATCCTCTGTCGCCCCCTTCTCCTCCTGCCCCCAATCCCTCCCAGCATCAGGGTCTTTTCCAATGAGTCAACTCTTCACGTGAGGTGGCCAAAGTATTGGAATTTCAGCTTCAGCATAGTCCTTCCAATGAACACCCAGGACTGGTCTCCTTTAGGATGGACTGGTTGGATCTCCTTGCAGTCCAAGGGACTCTCAAGAGTATTCTCCAACACCACAGTTCAAAAGCATCAATTCTTTGGCGCTGAGCTTTCTTCACAGTCCAATTCTCACATCCATACATGACCCCTGGAAAACCTTCAAGGGTCAATTATTCCTTTTTCACCAGAATTTGAATTGGGTTTCTCATGAATTTTGGTCACTTCCAACACAGCTGTGGGCCTTGTGGCAGAAAACAACATCACATGAATATTTGTATTTAACTTTTGAAAAATTTAATAGATTTAATCCTTAAACCCTCAGCTCAGTATTTTATGTGCTTCACCCAGAACAAGCATTTTGACCCATTTTGGAAAAAGATAATTGTTTAACACATCAGAAACTCTCCCACGTGTACCAAAAACAACATTGGTGCTTCTGCCTGCAGGTTTGCATTTTATTTAGAACATTGGCTACACCAATGCAGACATGACAAGTTGCTCCCACATAGTCTCTAAGTGCCAGAATTACTTTTTGTATCTGTCAAGCCAGTTCTCTGGCAGGGACCAATGTTGTGCTTGGGTCTCCTGGAACTCAGTCTCCAACCATTGAGCAAATGTAGCTGTCTTGCCAGTACCTGACTGAGCTTGATAATCACATCATACTCCTTAATACGTGGAATAAGAGCTCTGCTGAATAACTCATGATTTCTCAAAAGCATAAGCATAGGTGCCCCAAATAAGACATTCCTTAAGTTCATATTATCGGTGTTATCAACAGCCTCATTCCAGTTGCTCTCGATGACACCAGTGGGTCCACTCCCTCTGGGTCGTGGTCACCATGTTCTCTCTTGTTATGATCTATGGAACTGCCAGACATGATCTGAAGAGCCACTCAGCGCCCAACTGAAAGGCTCTCAGCCTTCTCACTTTGGAAACATAATACAAATCTACAGTAATCAGAACAGAATAGTATTGGCACAAAGGCAGATTGTAGAGCAATGGAGCAGAATACAGAGCTCAGAAATGAAGCTTCATCAATTTAGTCAAATGGTCAACAAGTGTGCCAAGATGACTCACAGGGAAAAGGCAGCCCCTTCAACAAACGGCATTGGAAAACTGGCTGCTTATGTGAAAAAGCCTAATGTGGGCCCTTACCTTGCTTCATGAACAAATACTAACTTAATATGGATTAAAAACTTAAATGTATGGCCTAAGTCTCTTAAACTCCTGGAAGAGAACATCTGAGAAAAACTCAATAACCTTAAATTTAACAATGATTTTTTGGATATGACACCAACATCATATGAAAAAAAAAAAAAAAAAAAAGGGAAAATAGACACATGTGACTACATCAAACTAACAATGTGTGCATTAAAGACTTAGGTAGCAGTATGGAAAGGCAACCTGTGATCTGGAAGAACATGTTTAAAATGTTATGTCTGATAAGAGGATGATATTCAGAATACATCAGGAATTACTACCATTAAATGAACCAATAACCTAAATTAAAATGTTCATGTTACTTAAAGATATTTCTCTAGAGATAACCTACAAATTGCCAACAAACATATAAGAAAATGCTCCAAATCGATAATCATAGGGAAATATTAAAAAACAACAAAGAGATTATAGCTCACAATCATCATAATGGCTGACATGAAAGAGAAAGGAGAAGAACATATACTGACTGTTATGTGGAGAAATTGCAACACTTTTGCCCTTTTGGTAGGCATAAAAATGGTACAGCCACTATGAAAAGTAGTATAGGGTTCTTCCTAAAATTAAAAAAGAATTCCAATATTATGCAATCAAATATCTGGGTATACAGAAAAAAATAAGATAAAGAACAAAACAGCAGTCTTTCTAAGAGATGTTTGCATGCCAAAAGGTGGAGGCAGCCCAAGTGTCCCTTGCTGGGTGAAGAGATAAACAAAAAGTTGCACACACATGTGATGGAATAGTATTCAGCCTTAAAGACGATAGAAATCCTGTCACATGCAGCAACATGGGTAAGTCTTAAGGAGACTACGCTAAGTGTAACAACCAGATGCCAAAGACCAATGCTTTACGTTTTACTTACCTGGGGCATCTGAAGAAGTCCCATTCGTAGAGACAGAAAGAAGAATGGCGGCTGCCAGTGGTGGAGGTAAGGAGGAAACAGGGAGTTGTTATTTAGGGGGATGGAGTCCAGGTTTGCAAAATGGAAAGTTCTGGAGATCTGATACACACAAGCTGAATATGCCAGACACTACTGAACTCTACAGTTGGGAGGATGCCCTGGAGGAGGAAATGGCAGCCCATTCCAGAATTCTTGCATGGGAAATTCCATGGACATAGGAGCCTGGCGAGCCACAGTCCATGGGGTTGCAAAAGCATCAGAGAGACTTAGTGACTAAACAACACCACCTGAATAGCGACTAAACAATAGGACTTAACTACACTCAAAATACAACAAAAGTTATTATTTTTATTATTATTTTGCTTTTAAAAGGTATAAACTTCTAAAGTTCACCAAAATATCAGCATCAAAACTACAATATGGTCTTCAAATGTAATGTGTTTATTGTCCACTTAAGCACAATAAAGAAACGAGCTGTATCATGTATATTTTGGAATTCAGTGACTAACTGACACTGAACTCAACTTACACTCTGGCGTTAGATGTGGACTGAGAATCTAGTGTCTGCCAGTAGCTTGCAAAGCATAGTATGGGATGAACGACCAAGTAAACCACTTCTCACATTGTATAGAGATATTCACTGCGATCTGAAATATAGTTTTACGGAGAGGTAAAGCCAACCTGTAGGGCTTTAAAAATAATTCTCTTCCAGACTATAGAACAATTTCCATTCTGTCTAACACTGGACTCAATTTTCCTGATTTGTTTGAAAGTGAAAATTAATGTTCTACTGAGAACCATAGATTCCTTATTGCTTGTACCATTAAAATTTACATAATGATGAGAACTCTACACTTGCATACAAAAGATTGGGATTTTTCTTTTTCTTTAGAAATTTATAGTAAGATATTCCTTGGAATGACAAAAATAAAGTGAGGGGAGAAGGAGAAAGGCAGGAAGGAAAGAAGGGGAGGAAATGAGGAGGAGATGGAGAAAAAAGAGGAAGAAAGGAATGCAGGGAAAGAGAACAGTATCGCAGCATGGCACTATAAGAAGGCATGTTATTTTGGGAAAACTCCTCAAAGAGTAAAAGTCATCAGATGAATACAGTAATCTACAGCAGACTTAGAACTGATTTTGGAGCCCAAAGATGAGACAATACTATCAGAGTCCAGCAGAGACATTGGAGTAGGTTCCTATTGAGGAATGGTGAGCAGAAATCTGATGACTTGGGTTTTGGCTGCTTGCCACAGTCTCCTGAGCAGAGACAGCAGGGAGATGGAGAGCTGTGATCAGACAGGAGGGCACATCCCTACTGGCCCTACAGGGAAGAGACTAGCCCTGTGTCCACAGGACCACCTCCTGGGAGTGACCATTGCTGGGAGCCGGTGAGGCATTCCGCTCGTGACAAAGGTCATGAGGAAGGAGGCTCGGCATACGCAAAGGCGGGATCGAGCCTCAGGAGTCCGCCCGGATATTCTCGAGCATTTTCCCCCCAAAAACCAGAGTCTGCCTACTTTATTGCTTTGTGCTCTCACCTCTGACTTTACTGGGGGCTGTCCCCTACCACCATCTCGCTCTCTCTGTCAAAGAGTTAACTTACAGCTCCAATTAATAAAGTTCCTGGGCAATTAGGAGTGTTTAAATCCAAACCCCTCAGATGGCTCTCTAACTCTCCTGACAAGTTTACCGGGACTCCTACAGCTATGCATACGATTGTTTACAGTCTCCCAGCCTCGAGAGGCACGGGAAGCTTAAGATATTCAAATAGCTTAGAGCCTCTCAGAGAGTTAGAAACTGTCAGAATAAACTAGTAAAGGATTTCATTGATGAGTCAATGCTTGTTGCCAAGTTTTCACATCCCCTGAATTGTATCCTTGAATATGTATTGATTAATAGTTGGTATGTAGAAAAAATAAGTAGTGGCCTTGGTGTTAGTAACTTTAGACCCTTAAGGTAATAAATTCTTTCCTTTGTTGTAAACCCATTACACATCCACCCTATAGGAATGCAATTTTATCTTCGGAAGATGGCACCAAACCTTAAAATAATTACTCTTAGAGAAAATAAGTCTTTGTTGGTAAGTCCTTGTCAAGAGTCATAAAATGTTAATAGGCCTTCTGGCCAGAAGATGATGTAAATCACCTAAACCATTTGTATACGATAAATTTGCAGGAAAGAAACCCTTGTTTTTGATAAGAATCAAAGACTGCTGACTTTGCATCCCCTATTAACCTCTATATGTAACTTAGGGTATAAAAACCCCTGTTGAAAATAAAGCTACGGGCCTTGCTCACCAACGCTTGGTCTCCCCATGTCATTCTTCCTTTAACTTCTGGCTGAAGTCTCCATCTGGAGCGTGGATATCCTCTGCGACCACTTATTTGCCTGGGCTTCTAAGACCCACTCGAGAAGGTATCTAAGGTGGGGCACCTTCCGCTATTCGAGAGGGCGCCTGTGGCCTCCATGGTCAGAGCTAACCTGGTGTCACGGGTTATATTGATTTTCCGCGTAAACCAAGCTACTCAGCCTCTTTTCTCCACTGAATTTTCCTACTGAGCTATCCTCATTCTATTACTCTTTATATCTCTAATTACCATTTGAATAGGTCGCCGACGCCATCTCCCCTTCGAATACCCTGGATCAGCCGGGGCTGGTCCCCAGCAGACCATGGGACTGGATGACTCTACCACAGGGAGACACCATAGGGATCTGAGTGCAGACTGTGTGTTGGGTCCACGGAGCAGGGGCCTGGAGCTCTGAATGGGGAGGTCAAGGCAGACGATCCAGCTGCCCCAGGGAGTGTGGGACAGAGGGCCAAGGAGCTGTGCTTCTGCCAGGAAACTGCCCCTTCTCTCTCCACCCCCTGCTCTCTGCAGCAGCACCAGGACCTCCATCCTTATTCAGAGATGTCTGTGCTGACAAGGTCCCATTTCTTAGGGTCACAAGTAGTCAGGACAGTGTCACTTGTCAGGTTGGATGGTGAACTTTGGGTATCAGACATCCACGTTGACTCCCTGGGGCTCCCAGCTGCTGTCTGAGGGGAGAAACCCAGGACAGGGAGCACTAGGAGCGTCTGAAGCAGGAGCGCAGGTGCTTCCTGCTGCCGTGTTGGGTGGCAGCATCAGTGAACAGAAGGGGGAGGGGAAGGACAGCCTGCTCAGGATTGAGGGGAAGCATGGTCTTCCAAACCCCCCTAATTGGCTGTGGTGACCCAGGCTATCACCAAGGAAGGGGCCGGGCTGAGTGTCCTAGAACCTCCCTACTAGGTGGTCCAAAGGAGATCACTGAGCACATATTTACGTGGACTCAACAATGAAACGAAGGGAAAAACATCAGAGTTTGTCTAGTTTCATACCTTCACTGGAGAGCAAGGAGATCCAACCAGTGCATCCTAAAGGAAATCAACTCTGAATAGTCATTGGAAAAAATGATGCTGAAGCTGAAGCTCCAATATTTTGGCCACCTGATGCAAAGAGCTGACTCATTGGAAAAGACCATGATGCTGGGAAAGATTGAGCACAGGAGCAGAAGGGTGTGACAGAGAATAGGATGGCTGGATGGCATCACCAACTTAATGGATATGCGTTTGAGCAAGCTCAAGGATATAGCACAGGAAAGGGAAGTCTGGCGTGCTACGTTCACAGGGTCACAGGAATTGGACACAACTTATCTGCTGAACAACAACAACAATATCTTCACTGGAGGATGCTGAATTTGGAAATATATTCTCAGTCAAAGACTCTCTGCTGATCACTCTGCCCACTGTATTACTCAAACTTCCAGATTAGAGTCTGACCTTTTAAGGATATTAATTTTATGTTGGCAAAGAAAATGCCTTATTCATTTTCCATCTCTTGCAGTTTGAGGTCCATGATATTCTTCCAAGAAGGCCTAAATAAAATGTTGGAGGAAAGAATGAATTGAAAAAATGAATTACAAGAATGAGGAATAAATTCTTCATATTAAACCTAGTGACTCCCCTCAAGTCCTCTTGTCCAGCCCTCAGGACACTGTCTCTCTGTCCACCCTCCTTCATGTGGCTGTGTGTCTCTGCCCCAGTCTCCACAGAGCATCCTTCACGTCCTTGTTTCTCAGACTGTAGATGAGGGGGTTGAGCATCGGGATGACCAGGGTGTAGAAGACAGAGACCACCTTGCCCTGCTCCATGGACTGCACAGCTCCCGGCTGGGCATACATGACAAAAAGGGTCCCATAAAAGAGGCACACGGCTGTCATGTGGGAGCCACAGGTGGAGAAGAGCTTGTGTCTCCCTCCTCCTGAGCGCATCCTCAGGATGGTCACTGTGATGTAGCCATAGGAGGTGAGGACCACGAGTGTGGTGCCCACGATGATGAGGCCACAAATGCCAAACATGACCAGCTCATTGATGGTAGTGTCAGCACAGGCAAGCTTGAGCAGAGGCGGCACATCACAGAAGAAGTGGTCGATGTGGTTGGAGCTGCAGAACGGGAGAGTGAATGTGAAGCTGGCCTGCAGGATGGAGTTGAGGCAGCCCCCGCAGTAGCAGCCCAGCACCAGGCGGGCACAGATCGAGGGGCACATGGAGATGGGATAGTGCAGGGGGCTGCAGATGGCGACGAAGCGGTCATAGGCCATCACGGCCAAGAGGAATGCCTCAGTGGCTCCCATTAGAGAGAAAAAGAAAAACTGAATGATACATCCCTCAAACGTGATGACCTTGGAGGAAGATACGGTGTTTGCCAGGGCCTTGGGGTAGATGACAGACAAGTAACACAGGTCCACAAAGGAGAGGTTCTTGAGGAAGAAGTACATTGGGGAGTGCAGACTGGCATCCAGGGTGATGATCATGATCATGGTGAGGTTCCCCAGGACGGCCACCACGTACAGGGCCAGGAACAGAGCAAAGAGCAGGGACTGAGTCTGCAGACCACCCTCAAATCCATCCAGCACAAACTCCTGCAGAGGCATCACTGAGAGGTTTCCGTTTCCTTGGGGTGACATGGCCCTGAGCTGGTGACACAGGACAGAGAGTTAGGAGCCAGTGGGAGGCAGTGAGAGGGAGCAGGTCAGGGTCACAAAGTCATCCTCTCTTGGAGAACAGGCACCCTTCAGTGCCCAACTGCAGGGCAAGTAGATACCACTCTTCTTCCTGATAAATACTAGCTGATCTGAAGCATAACCATTTCCTCTGATTTACTAATTACCAAGTGTGCTTGGAGCACTCACCCTGTGGGAGACGGGGCATTTACTATGAGAAAAGACTCAAGGGGTCCCGCCAAGCTGAGACTTTACTGTGTAAGGGCGGCTTCCATCTCCCTGTCCTTGCTTTCAAGGACATGCTCTCCCTCCCCACAGGGATGCTCTTGAGCTGTGCTCTTTCTGCACTTGCTCAGGTATCAAATCCTGCACCTCCCACGCTTTATTTACTTATTCTTAAATTTCAGAAATTGTTACAGACTTCATGCAATCAGGACATGACCCAGTGATAGCTCTATCCTGGGACAGGCTGGGAGCAGGTAAGGGACCAACCCTCACCAGGCTTGTGTGGAGCTACGCCTTTCTCTCCTGCAGAACTAGAGACCTAACTTAGCATCTTTGTCTCTGAGATATTTTCTTGATGGCAACCTCAGCTGAGCTCTCTGCATCCTTGAGAATCTAAGGGTTCTTTCTTGTAATGTCCAGATGTCAGCCGATTCCCAGAGAGGAGAAAGTCCACCTCCATGGCCTGAAAATCAGCATGTCAGGGGTTGTGACACAGTCAGCGTGTGGCATGTCCTCGCTCATCCTGACTTCCATGCCCCTGGCTCCTCTGCACACCCTGTGGGGTGATTGCTTGGAGCCGTGGGAGCCACATTACGGTCACGTCTGTCTCAGTGACTGGGTCCTCCATCTGGACGCTGCTTCCTGTGCCTGTCACAGCCCAGACCAGGGCTGAACTCGACACTCACATGGGACATGGGCACCAGCTGTGTGATACCCAGAGGGGAGGTCAGGGGAGATGCAGCCTAACAAGGGAGGAGTGAAGAGGGAAGGTGCACACCACAGTGCCTCCCAGGCCTAAGAGGAGCATCAGTGGGAGAGCAGAGCCGATTTTAGAGCAGTTTCATTCTTTAGAGGTGCGAGCTGCAGGATCACAGGGCTGGCCGCCTTCAGAGGGAGCGCCCTCCCCAGGAGTCAGGGTGTACAGGCAGCAGCTATGTGGTCAGTGGGGCCTGTGGAGGAGCGACAACCACTACACTCGCTCAGCCTGCAGTTCTCTTAGAAGGTGGTCTGAGAGAGTTCATGCTCTCCAACAATAGAGCACACAGGAGAAAGAATGGGTTGCCCATCTTTCCTCTCCTGGCTGGCCTGACTCCAACCCCCACAGGACAGCAGAGTGTCAGAGTTTTCTAGGGTTGCCCCGGCATTGTGACATGGGTTAGGAGCTGGTGGTCAGAGTGCAGTTGATGGGATGCCCTACACACCTCGGCTGCCCACTCCTTGGCTGTCCTCCCATCCCTGTCCTGTGCACGCATTCACATTAGTCTCAGCTGAGTTTTGCTGGACTGGAATGAGTGAATTAAACTCAGGTGACCGTTGTATCTACTGCTGTGGGCAGGAATCCCTTAGAAGAAGTGGGGTCACCCTCCTAGTCAACGAAAGAGTCTGAAATGCACTACTTGGGTACAATCTCAAAAGTGACAACGATCTCTCTTCATTCCCAAGGCAAACCATTTAATATAACAGTTATCCAAGTCTATGCCCCAACCAGTAATGCTAAAGAAGCTGAAGTTGAATGGTTCTATGAAGACCTACAAGACCTTCTAGAATTAACACCCAGAACGATGTCCTTTTCATTATAGGGACCTGGAGTGCAAAAGTAGGAAGTCAAGAAATACCTGGAGTAACAGGCAAATTTGGCCTTGGAGTACAAAATGAAGCATGGTAAAGCCTAACAGAGTGTTGCCAAGAGAACATACTGGTCATAGCAAACACCCTCTTCCAGCAATATAAGAGAAGGCTCTATACATGGACATCACCAGATGGTCAGTACTGAAATCATGTTGATTATATTCTTTGCAGCTGAAGATGAAGAAGCTCCAAACAGGCAGCAAAAACAAGACTGGCAGCCGAGTGTGGCTCAGATCCTGCACTCCTTATTGCCAAATTCAGACTAAATTTGAAGAAAGTAGGGAAGACCACTAGACCATTCAGGTAAGACTTGAATCCCTTATGATTATACAGTAGTAGTGACAAATAGATTCAAGGGATTCGATCTGACAGACAGAGTGCCTGAAGAACTATGGGAGGAGGTTCATGACATTGTACAGGAGGCAGTGATGAAGACCATCCCCAAGGAAAAGAAATGCAAAAAGGCAACATGGTTGTCAGAGGAGGCCTTACAAATAGCTGAGAAAAGAAGAGAAGCTAAAGGCAAAGGAGAAAAGGAAAGATATGTCCATTTGAATTCAGAGTTCAAGAATAGCAAGGAGAGATAAGAAAGCTTCCCCAATGATCAATGCAGAGAAATAGAGGAAAACAACAGAATGGGAAAGATTGAGATCCCTTCAGCAAAATTGGAGATACCAAGGGAATATTTTATGCAAAGATGGCCACAATAAAGAACAGAAATGGTATGGATCTAACAGAGGCAGAAGCTATTAAGAAGAGGTGGCAAGAATACACGGGACTATACAAAAAAGATCTTCATGACCCAGATAACCACGATGGTGTGATCACTGACCTAGAGACAGACACCCTGGAATGCAAAGTCAAGTGAGCCTTAGGAAGCATCACTATGAACAAAGCTAGTAGAGGTGATGGAATTCCAGTTGAGCTATTTAAATCCTAAAAGATGATACTGTGAATGTGCTGCACTCAATATGCCAAGAAATTTGGAAAACTCAGCAGTGGCTACAGGACTGGAAAAGGTCAGTTTTCACTCCAATCCCAAAGAAAGGTAATGCCAAACAATGTTCAAACTACCACACAATGCACTCATCTCACATGCTAGCAAAGCAATGCTCAAAATTCTCCAAGCCAGGCTTCAAGAGTATGTGAACCATGAACTTGCAGATGCTTAAGCTGGATTTAGAAAAGGCAGAGGAACCAGAGATCAAATTGCCAACCTCTGTTGGATCATTGAAAAAGCAAGAGAGTTACAGAAAAACATCTACTTCTGCTTTATTGACTAAGCCAAAGCCTTTGACTGTGTGGATCACACCAAACTGTGGAAAATTCTTCAAGAGATGGGAATACCAAACAACCTGACCTGGCTCCTGAGAATTCTGTATGCAAGTCAGAAACAACAGTTAGAACCAGACATGGAACAACAGACTGGTTCCAAATTGGGAAAGGAGTACATCATGGCTGTATATTGTCACCCTGCTTATTTAACTTATATGCAGAATACATCATGAGAAATACTGTGCTGTATGAAGCACAAGCTGGAATCAAGATTGTCAGGAGAAATATCAAGAACCTCAGATATGCAGATGACAACACCCTTATGGCCAAAAATGAAGAACCAAAGAGCCTCTTGATGAAAGTGAAGGAGAAGAGTGAAAAGCTGACTTAAAACTCAACGTTCATAAAACTAATTTCAGGGCATCCGATCCCATCACTTCATGGCAAATAGATGGAGAAACAGTGGAAACACTGGCAAACTTTATTTTCTTGGGCTCCAAAATCACTGCAGATGGTGACTGTAGCCATGAAATTAAAAGATGCTTGATCCTGGGAAGAAAAGCTATGACTAACCTAGACAGCATATTTGAAAGCAGAGACATTACTTTGCCAACAGAGGTCCATCTAGTCAAGGCTATGGTTTTTCCTGTAGTCAGGTATGGATGTGAGTGTTGGGCTATAAAGAAAGCTGAGCACTGAAGAATTGATGCTTTTGAACTGTGGTGTTGAAGAAGACTCTTGAGAGTCGCTTGGACTGCAAGGAGATCCAACCACTCAATCCTAAAGGAAATCAGTTCTTAATATTCATTGAAAGGACTGATGTTGAAGCTGAAACTCCAACACTTTGGGCACTTGATGCGAAGAACTGACTCATTCGAAAAGACCCTGATGCTGGGAAAGATTGAAGGCAGGAGGAGAAGGGGACGACAGAGATGGTTGGCATCACTGATTTGACGGACACGAGTTTGAGTGAACTCCGGGAGTTGGTAATGGAACAGGGAGGCCAGGCATGCTGCGGTCCATGGGTCAAAAGGAGTCAGACATGACTGAGTGACTGAACTGAAATTAAGCTTTTTTATGTCTATCTCTGTGTACCTCCTATTCATACACACAATAGAGCCACTGTGACCAGAGTGACCATCTTTCCTCCACCATCCCAAGCCTGCTTTCTTGCTTTTATGTTCCCTGTGGTTCCCAACTTCATGTTCTATTCTGTTTCCCAGGGCAATTTGTCCACTTCTGAGGCCTTGGGTCCTGAGAAAAGTGACCCCTAGGATGCCTAGTGAAGCACATGAGAAGCAATTTGCATTTTCTTCTGGCAAGCAAGATGGTTTTTGAAAATAAACTCACACATTCCATTGGCTACTGAGATACTGCAGTGGGGCTGTGGTCGCTTCAGTAAACCTGTGATTAAACTTGATATGTACCTTCCCCTGTGTAGCAGAAGAATCCAGTGTTGTCTGCAAGCCTCTGTATTTATTGACTGGGTCCTGTGTCCTTTTCCTTGTACATTTAGTTAGGCAAATGCAGTCTGAGGCCCTATGACAATATCATTACCTAGAGCTGGTCAGAAATGCAAGGTCTCAGGCCACTGGATTTAAGTCCATGTTTATTTGGGACCTCCTGATTATTTCTACATTGTTAATGTTCAGACCTGCTGCCCTGACTGACCCTGCCCAGTGCAGTTGGGAAGTGGGCAGTGATATGTCCAGGTCCAGGCCCCCAGGACTCACCTGTCAGTGATGCCGACCACGCCCTGCTGAGTGATGCCCGAGGTGCTCCTGTGATGTCAGGAGGGGCATGGCTCACCCAGGACCCTGTGCTCCCGGGGAGGACGGGACTCCTGACCCAGGTCTGTGCTGACGATAATGATGTGGCACTGAGGGCCCTCCACCCTGTTCAGCTCTGGCCTCCTGTGCAGGGAAGTGAGGGTGGGGAGGGCACAGCAGAAAGCACATAGGTCACAGTGAGAGGGAGGTCAGGTGCTCCAAGGGCCTTCTGCAGGAAACTCTTAGGTCTTGGTAAAAGCAGAAGGTGGGGATGGACTCAGCTCACCTGCTCCTCTGTGTCTGTCCCCTCAGCCCGCTGGCACTCACGGCACCTGCATTTTCGGGTCCCTCTGCTGGGAAGATGCTCTCCACTTGGCACAGCTGGGATTTGTGGCCTCAAGTGGCCAATTAGGTGAGACTTGCCTCTGAGTGCACTGGGGCTTCCTACTCCCAGGGTCCCAGAGAGATGTAGTCCTGTGGCCAAACTTCCTCTGATACCTCTCAGCCCAGAACAGGACGGTTAGGAGTGACTCCCTGAAATCATTCTGAATTACTGAGGCCCATTGAGCAAGAAGCAAGGCAATTTAGAGGAACCCAGTGGTCTTCCTTGGAAAGGCCTCCCCAGGGCTGCAGCTGTGACCTTCTGGCCCACAGCCCTTCCTTCCTGTTTCATCCTGGTGTGTTGGCATGACCAAGAGTGATGTGCAGGACTCTGTGCCTGGTGAATAAGCACAGCCCTTTCTCGGTCATAAGGTGGCTCTTCTATCAATGCAGATTGAGTAAACATATGTTAAAACAAAATATTTTCACCCTGGGCAGACATCCAAAACCAGATTATAAATGTTGTATATGGTTACTAGAAAAACATAGAAAGTTTTATAGTAAAAAGTTGAAGAAAGTTGTGTTATGAATATCCTTAGGAAAATGAGGCTCTTATGGCTCAGTAATTATTAGACAAAGTAGATTTCAGGGAAAAGTTCGCATATTATAAAGGGATGTTCAAAATGAAAATGTCCAAGCTGGATGATGTGAAAAATTTAAGTTTGTATACAAAGTATGAAAATTTAAAATATATGAAGTAAAAACAATGAGAAGAGATGTAAACATCCAAATCATGATTATATTATCACATTTTTCTCAGTAGTTGATGAAATGAACCAAAGCATTGCTGTCATGTGTTACACTGTTTCAAAGGGGTGGCTCTATGGACCTGCGTGGCAGAGATGCAGCACTACACTCAGCAGCTGCGGAATATACACTCCCCCGAATCAGACACAGCATCAGTGTAGTTATGTGAATAGTGTCTGCCTCCAGAAATGAGCACCCAGAAACTCAGGATGTGGCCTTACTTGGAAATAAGGTCTTTCCAAGTGAATTAGTTAGAAAGATGTCATGCTGGATTAGGTGGGTCCTAAATTCAATAACCGGTGTCCATCGAAGAAGAGGAAAAGGCACAAAGACACAAGGTCAAAGGGCATGTAAAGATGGGACAGAAGTTGGAGTGACGCACGAACAGGGGAAGGAACATCAGCGTTGCCAGGAGCCCCCAGGAAGAGGCAAGGAAGAATATTTGTCTAAAGCTTTCAAGGGCAGCAGCCCCTGCTGACAACTTGACTTTGGACATCTATCCTTCAAGCTTATGAGAAAATAAATTCCTATGGCTGTAAGTCACCCGCTTTGTGTTAACCAGTTACGATGACTCTGGTGACTCTCACAGGAGATCAGAGAGGGTCTGCTTTCACCTGGCAAGGTCGGCAAAAACCTTCACTCTCCCAGCTCTCCCACTCTCCCTGGGGTGTATCACCTCTCCGCTCTATGTCAAAGTGTATCTGCATGGATCTTTATCATCTTGCCCAACCCTTCCATCTTCTCCATCACTTATTTCAGTTGCTTTAAACATGAAAACATAACTGAATTCGTTGTAGAATCTTCTTTAGAGAGACATTTATATTACTTGCTTTTTATTTGGTTTTTCAATAATGAATATTATGCAATGGACATTTTTCCACCTCTAAAGTGTATAAAGACATATTTTTTCTAAACCTCATTAATTTCAACGTTAATCTTACATAATGGAGCCTCCTTTTCTTCCCTCATTATTCCGTTTTGTCATCCAGTTACTCTACTCAGTTGTAGAGATAAAAGCCTTCCCTTTCAAGATGTCCTGGTTTCAGGGGACTGTTGGTGTATAAGGCGCACCATTACCAAGGTCTTGTCTAACATGGTGGGCACAGAGGATTGTCCACGCCAATCTCTCTTTTCTGTTCTAGTTCTTCAAAAATCTAAATGGACTACATACATAACATCTATGGGAATAGGAGGTTGGTTTTTGTTGTTGTTGTTGTTGTTGTTGTTGTTTTTTCTTTTGCTGTAAATCATTCTTGCCTTTCACTTTTCTTGGTGAGCAATCACGTCGCGTAAATTGATGTTTATATGTATCTGGGCAATTTTCCTCTCAAAAAGATTATGCCAATGGAGTGCTATCAGCAATGCACGAGTCTTAGTTTTCATACATCCTCATTTTTCTGTGTGTGCTAAATCTGTGCTGTTTTGTTTTAATTTGTATTTCCCAGTTGCCAATGTGTTCTAGTAACTTTTTCAACGTATTTCTGGTCATTTGGGTTTTCTTTCTTATTTTCTATTAGACATTTGCGGAAACTTCAGTTTCAATTGTTGCACTAAATGGAATGATTTAAGACATCTTTCTCTCTTCCTCCTCAAAGTCCTCTACATATTCTTTGACATGGTGCACCTTCTTTTACATTCAGTTTTTTCCCTTGAATTTATAGCATTGATTTTAGAGTCATGAGAGTAGTTAACTCTGGAGTACAAGAAATGGAATTTAGGAAAGTTTCTTTGTCTTGATCTGTGTAGTGGTGAGTTTCAGGAGTGAATTTCACTGTATAATGTTTTTATATATTCATAAATATAAGATATTAGCACAAATAGAAAGACCTATGTATTCCATTCTGAGACTAGGGAGGTGAATACCGTGCCTGGAGGTCTGGGTGACCGTCTCTAATGACAATGTCACCCATACCCTTGGTGTGATGGAGCAGGAACCAGGGAAACATCTGACCCAAACGGAGCCGCCAGATTCACATCAGACCACTGACCTGGCTCCTCAATGAGACATACCATTTGTCAGACCTGAGCCACTGAAGCAAAACTTGTGCCAGTGACATCAATCGCACCACGTGGAAACTTGCCCACCTATTGTAGTTATTTCTCAAGCAATTCTCTTTTGTGATGGTGGTGAAGGTGGGCTGGAAAGAGGCCAAGTGGAGGCAGGAGTCATTGCTTCTTGAAAGTTAAGGCCTTTCAGTCAATGCTTATCATTGCTTAACGGGAGATGGCAAGGTCCTGCATCTGGGTAGGGTCAAGAGAAATGGTTAAATATATGTTGAAGTCATCAGGGACATTTTCCTGTGTGTAATTTGGGTCAAGGTGATACAACTAGACAATGTTTATTTTCATTTCTATAATAAAACTCCTAATGACAACAAATTTGTGTGTGCAATAAATAAACATATGAGGGGAGAGAGAATAGTATTACTGAGTAAATGTAAATAAATATTATAAAGGCATGTGATGCTTTGGAATTCAAAGAATATAATACAGTACATTAAGAGAATGATGGCAGGAAAAGTCCAGGATCGTCTCAATTAATACAGTTAAAATTTGATAAAAATCAACACGTTTTCATCATGTATATGAATGTAAGCAATTATATATATATATATATATATATATATATATGAACAATGTGGTTTATGTATGAATGTAAACATTGATATATATATGAGCTGTGCTTATTCACTCATCATGTCTGACTCTTTGCAAACCCATGGCTTGCAGCCCGCCAGACTCCTCTGTCCATGGGATTCCCCAGGCAAGAATACTGGAGTGGGTTGCCAAGCCCTCCTCCAGGGGATCTTCCTAACCCAAAGATTGAACCCAGGTTTTCTGTATTGCAGGTGGATTCTTTACCATCTGACCCAACAGGAAAGTCCATGATATATATATATATATATACATATATATATATACATATATATGTGTGTGTGTGTGTGTGATACATATAAGATTTTCCTATAAGATTAGGAACAAAGTAAGGATGCCTGCTCTTCCCACTTCTATTCACTGGAAATCTTGGCTTCAGCAATTAATCACGAAAAAAGATATAAAAGAGATCCAAATTGACAAAGAATTTAAAATATCTCTGTTTACATATGATGTTATAATATATATCAGTCAGACAGTCAGGCAGTTCAGTCCCTCAGTTGTGTCTGACTCTTTGCAACCCCATGAATCGCAGCATTCCAGGTCTCCCTGTCCATCACCAACTCCCGGAGTTCACCCAGACTCATGTTCATCGAGTTGGTGATGCCATCCAGCCATCTCATCCTCTGTCATCCCCTTCTCCTCCTGCCCCCAATCCCTCCCAGCATCAGGGTCTTTTCCAATGAGTCAGTCTTTGCATGAGGTGGCCAAAGTATTGGAGCTTCAGCTTCAGCATCAGTCCCTCCAATGAATATTCAGGACTGATTTCCTTTAGGATTGACTGGTTTGATCTCCCTGCAGTTCAAGGGACTCTCAAGAGTCTTTTCCAACACCACAGTTCAAAAGCATCAATTCTTTGGTGCTCAGCTTTCTTCACAGTCCAACTCCCACATCCATACATGACCATTGGAAAAACCATAGCCCTGACTAGACGGACCTTTGTTGGCAAAGTAATATCTCTGCTTTTCAATATGCTATCTAGGTTGGACATAAGTTTCTTTCCAAGGAGTAAGTGTCTTTTAATTTCATGGCTTCAGTCACCATCTGCAGTGATTTTGGAGCGCCTGAAATTAAAGTCTGACACTGTTTCTACTGTTTCCCCATCTATTTCCCAGGAAGTGATGGGACCAGATGACATGATCTTCGTTTTCTGAATGTTGAGCTTTAAGCCAACTTTTTCACTCTCCTCTTTCACTTTCATCAAGAGGCTTTTTAGCTCCTCTTCACTTTCTGCCATAAGGGTGGTGTCATCTGCATGTCTGAGGTTATTGATATTTCTCCCGGCAATCTTGATTCCAGCTTATATATACAAAACCCTAAAAATTCATTAAAAATCTATTAGAAATAGCAAATTTACCAATTTGTCAATATACAAAATTAATACATTAAAATCAGCAGCATTACTATGCATGGTCAATGAACTGTGTGAAAAGGAATTAATAAAGTGAACTTATTAAAAAAAAAAAAAAAAAAAAAACTACTAAGGACTCAACCAAAGAGACAAATGTAAAACTAGAAGCCATAGTTGAAAGAAATTACAAGTAATTAAAAAAGCAAAAGATATCCTATGTGGATGAGTTGGAAGCTGTTAATATCACCTACTGTGATCTAAGGTTCAATGTAATCCTTATCGAAATCGCAACTTTATTTTTTGCAGAAAATGAAAAGCACATTTAAAAATTCATATGGATTCTCAGGAAAGACCGAACAACTAAAACAATCTTGAAGACAAAGTTGGACATCTCAGACTTCTAAATCTGAAAACATATTACAAATCTACAATAATCAAAGCAGTGTGGTACTGGCACAAAGACAGACTTATAGAACAGTGGTGCAGAACAGAGAGCCCAGAAATGAGCCTTCGTGGATGTAATCAAATGATTGAAAACAAATGTGCCAGGACATCTCCCTGGGGAAAAGACAGCCCTTTCAACAAATGGCTTTGGGAAACTGGCTGTTCGGTCACTTAACCTTGCATCATGAACACAAACTAACTTAAAATGGATTAAAATCCTAAATGTGTGACCTAAGCCTCTTAAACTCCTAAGTAAAGCTTAATGACCTTAAATTTTGCAATGGTTTCTTGGATATGACTCCAAAAGTATTTGAAACAAAAGTAAAAATAGATACATGGGACTCCATCAAAATTAAAAATGTGTGCATTAAAGACTTAAATAAAAGTGTGGAAAGGCAACCTGTGGGATGGGAAAAATATTTGCAAATGTTATGTCTGATAAGAGTATAATATTCAGAATATAAGGAATTATTACAATTAAACAAACCAATAACCTACTTTAAATTTTTCATATTATTTAGTTTGGTGAAAAACTAATTGTGGTTTTGGATTGTGGATTTTAATTCACATAACTGGGCGCAAACACATCTTTATTAATCAAAATAGCCACCTTTACAGTCAATACATTTTTGCCCTTGTGAAGTAAGTTAACTTTTTTCTGTAGCATAAAAGTCCACGCTTTAGGATCCAACAAGATCTTGGAAAAAAAGCATTTTCTGCCTCCTGCTGGTTGTGGAAGCATTTTCCTTGCAAAAAGTGGTTGAAACGATCGAAGAATCAGTAAATTGGTGAGAGGTCAGGTGAACATGGCGGATGAAGCAAAACTTTGTAGCCCAAGTGGTTCAACTTTTGGCACATTGGTTGTGTGACATGTGGTAAGGCGTTGTCCTGGAGAAGAATTGGTCCCATTCTGTTGACCAAAGCTGGTTGTAGGCATTGCAGTTTTCAGTGCATCTCATCAGTTTGCTGAGCATACTTCTCAGATGTACTGATTTTGCCGGGATTCGGAAAGCTTTAGTAGATCAGATGGGCACCAAACCACCAAACAGTGGTCGTGATCTTGTTTTGGTGCAAGTTTGGCTTCAGAAGTGCTTTGGAGTTCTCGGTTTAACCACTAAGCCGGTTGTTGCTGGTTGTTGCATGAAATCCATCTTTCATCACATATCACAATCTTTCTTCAGAATTTATTTATTTTTAATTGAAAGATAATTGCTTTACAGTATCGTGTTGGTTTCTACCAAACATCAAAATGAATCAGCCGTAGGTTTACCCATGTCCCCTCCCCCTTGAACATCCCTCCCACCTCCCTCCTCATCCCACCCTTCTAGTGAGAGGGTAACGGGCAGGAAGTCTAGGGGTCCCCAAGAGGAGGAAACAAATTAAAAGTGTCAGACTTTTTTCCCCTTCTCTATACAAATCAAAAGGAGGTTTCTGTGGTGACCCAAGGACTAAAGGGCAGGTAAGACCAAGGAGGGTCTTGGAATGCAGGAATGGAAAATCCAGACCCTTATCATCCTTCCCTCCCCCATTCTGTAACTATTAAAGGATTGCAGATCCTCCTGAGCAGTATAACCTGTCTCCCCTCCTATCCCACACAGGGAGAAGGTATTTGCCTTACTCTTCTCCCTGCCCCCCCACCCCAGTATACGTGCCTTATCCAATCAGCAAATGACCCACAAGACCCCCAAACCCACTCCCTGTACCCTGGGTATAAAAGAGTATTAAGGACCCCTGTTCAACGTTGGTTCTCCCTTGAGCTGGACAGCTGTTCTAACAGCATTTTCCATTCTAATACACTTTATTTCCCTCTCATTCTGTCTCATGTCTAGAAATTCTTTTCCAACCCTCTCCCAGACCACGACAATTTTAGTGGCCCTTATGGTGACTCGGGGTCTCTTCCCCACTTCCTCACTTCTCCTTTCTCATAGGGCCCCCCTGTGAACAGGTGAGTGCTGTGGAAGTGTTGCAGGAAGGAGGACCCCTTCCAGGGCCCAAAACTGGGCTCTTGTCTAACATTCGGAAATGAATTGTTGGAGGAGACACATGTGCTGACAAAGCAAGGGATTTTATTGGGAAAGGGCACCCGGGTGGAGAGCAGTAGGGTAACGGAACCCAGGAGAACAGCTCTGCCGCGTGGCTCACAGTCTCGGGTTTTATGGTGATGGGATTAGTTTCTGGGTGGCCTTTGGGCCACCACTCTAATCCAGAGTCTTTCCTGGTGGTGCACGCATCACTCAGCCAAGATGGATGCCAGCAAGAGGGATTCTGGGAAGTGGACGGACACGCAGTGTCTCCTTTCGACCTTTCCCGAACTCTTCTGGTTGGTGGCGGCTTATCAGTTCTGGATTCCTCATCAGGATCTCCTTTCATAAAACAACTCATGCAAATGGTTACTGTGGTGCCTGGCCAGGGTGGGCGGCCTCAATCAGTGTGCTTCCCCTAACAGAAGCAGCTGAGGGGCTCTGATCAGTGTCAGCCTCTGGTGTGTCCAAAGGCCCTGCTGCTCAGTGCATGCCAGTAGCTGCCACCCGAATGGGTGAGGGGCTCTCCTTTTTCTTCTTTCTAATTGAGGACTGCTGCTGCTGCTGCTGCAGGCTCCCCAGTCTCTGGGATTCTCCAGGCAAGAACACTGGAGTGGGTTGCCATTTCCTTCTCCAGTGCATGAAAGTGAAAAGTGAAAGTGAAGTTGCTCAGTCGTGTGCAACTCTTAGCGACCCCATGGACTGCAGCCCACCAGGCTCCTCCCATCCATGGGATTTTCCAGGCAACAGTACTGGAGTGGGGTGCCATTGCCTTCTCCAAAAGGCAATTGAGGACTAGGCCAACTGATGTTGTGTGGGCACGGGTCAGGCACCTAAAAGCCCTTAGGGTGCCTGCCACATGAAGACTTCCATACGAGGATAAGGGGGACATGTAACAGGGGACATGTAACAGATCAGGCTGCAAGGGCATCCACCCCCAGCAAGACAACTTCCGACCGCCTTGTCAGGCACATAGCGGTTGGGGCAAAGCAGAGGCCACTGTCCCCTGGCCACCACCTCCCCGATAGGATTGTGAGGTGTATTCCTCAGCCTTCTTCCCTGTCACTTTCACTTTTCCCCCTTTCAGTCCAGATTGATTTACAGGAGCCTAGGTGTTGCCTGTGAGCCACCCCAAGAGTGTCTTCCACGTTTCAGGGAATCACCAAATGGTGTCACCCGGTTGGCCTGGGAATCTGTCTGTCTCAGCCCGGGGTCACACGGTGCCCTAGCTGCATGGTCCTCAGGGGTCACCTCTCACTGTCAGACGTGGCTGTTGGGATGGTCGGCCATTTTGGTGCCATTAGTCGCACGGAGAGTTCACTGGGACAAAAGGGACACCTTTCTGTCAGCCGGTGACTCTCAGTACCCCATTTTATGGCAGGTAGGCTGAGTGGGTTCTGGTACATCCTGGGAGCCTCTCTCAGACTCAACCCCTGGATACATTCTCAGAAACTGGAACATTTTCACACGGCTAAAGGCCTAGCCCCAGGACAAACTGGGGAACCCCAAAAAATGGCCTCTGAATGGCACACTAGCTTTTGCCAAGAGGAGGTAAAGGACTCAGGATTTCCTTACGTTCAGTCCTTCATGACCCTCAGTCAGAATCCGGTTTGAGGACTCATGCTGCATGTGTCTCTCTGTTGCCCCCTATCTCCTGTCCCCTCTGTCTCTCTCGATCAGATTTCCTAGCCACCCCTACTCGACTTTTCATATCCACATGATCTCTAGGGAAACATTCTGAGCTTCCCCTTGGTCCAGGTCTTTCTGCTATATTCAAAAGCCTGAAGGATCAAAAACTCTCCTAACTTTCAGCAGATGAATGGATAAGAAAGCTATGGTACATATACACAATGGAGTATTACTCAGCCATTAAAAAGAATACATTTGAATCAGATCTAATGAGGTGGATGAAACTGGAACCTATTACACAGAGTGAAGTAAGCCAGAAAGAAAAACACCAATCCAGTATACTAACGTGCATATATGGAATTTAGAAAGATGATAACAATAACCCTGTGTGCGAGACAGCAAAAGAGACACTGATGTATAGAACAGTCTTATGGACTCTGTGGGAGAGGGAGAGGGTGGGAAGATTTGGGAGAATGGCATTGAAACATGTAAAATATCATGTATGAAAGGAGTTGCCAGTCCAGGTTCAATGCACGATACTGGATGCTTGGGGCTAGTGCACTGGGACGACCCAGAGGGATGGTATGGGGAGGGAGGAGGGAGGAGGGTTCAGGATGGGGAACACATGTATACCTGTGGTGGATTCATTTTGATATTTGGCAAAACTAATACAATTTTGTAAACTTTAAAAATAAAATAAAATTGTAGTTGAAAAAAAAATCTAAATGTGGCTTAAATGGAAAGAAAAAAAAAAAAAAAAAAAAAAAACTCTCTCTAACTTTCTAAAGAATCCCCTTCTAACTGTGCTTATCTCTCATGTGGGGAGGGAACCAAGCTTCCCCCTCTCCTGAACATCCTAAAGAATTCCCTTCTAACTACCCTTCTAACTTCCTGTTTCTCAGGGTCGGGGAGGACCATGCTTCCCCCACTCCTGCAAATTCCCTGAACCCTTCCCATTCTTCTGATGGGACAAAGACCTCCCTTCCACCAGAGGGGACAATCCAAGATTTTTATCAGCTGAACTGCCCATGATATCAGAGTCAATTTGAGTGCTATTTGATCTATAATTTGTGTATAAAACTATGACTACAGAAAGGAAAGATGGCTTTTGGACACAGGATGGCCATGATATTCTTTAGACCCCAGAGAAAGCTGGTTAAAATAAAATTTTTTCTTGACAACTGCAAAACCGGTTCTTTTTGCATATGCAGTTAAAAACAACTAGCTTGTTAAATGCACTAGTTGAACCTTTGGACTGAGGTTCGTGACATTGTCCAGGAGGCAGGGGTCAAGACCATCCCCATGGAAAAATGCAAAAAAACGCAAAATGGCTGTCTGGGGAAGCCTTACAAATAGCTGTAAAAAGAAGAGAAGCAAAAAGCAAAGGAGAAAAGGAAAGTTATAAGCATCTGAATGCAGAGTTCCAAAGAATAGCAAGAAGAGATAAGAAAGCCTTCCTCAGCGATTAATGCAAGAAATAGAAGAAAAGAACAGAATGGCAAAGACTAGAGATCTCTTCAAGAAAATTAGAGATACCAAGGGAACATTTCATGCAAAGATGGGCTCGTTAAAGGACAGAAATTGTAATGGACCTAACAGAAGCAAAAGATATTAAGAAGAGGTGGCAAGAATACACAGAAGAACTGTACAAAAAAGAATCTTCACGACCCAGATAATCATGATGGTGTGATCACTGACCTAGAGCCAGACATCCTGCAATGTGAAGTCAAGAGGGCCTTAGAAAGCATCACTACAAACAAAGCTAGTGGAGGTGATGGAATTCCAATTGAGCTATTTCAAATCCTGAAAGATGATGCTGTGAAAGTGCTGCACTCAATATGCCAGCAAATTTGGAAAACTCAGCAGTGGCCACAGGACTGCAAAAGGTCAGTTTGCATTCCAATCCCAAAGAAAGGCCATGCCAAAGAATGCTCAAACTACCACACAATTGCACTCATCTCACACGCTAGTAAAGTCATGCTCAAAATTCTCCAAGACAGGCTTCAGTAATACGTGAACCATGAACTTCCAGATATTCAAGCTGGTTTAGAAACGGCAGAGGAACCAGAGATCAAATTGCCAACATCCGCTGGATCATGGAAAAAGCAAGAGATTTCCAGAAAAACATCTATTTCTGCTTTATTGACTATGCCAAAGCCCTTGACTGTGTGGATCACAATAAACTGTAGAAAATTCTGAAAGAGATGGGAATATGAGATCACCTCACCTGCCTCCTGAGAAATTTGTATGCAGGTCAGGAAGCAACAGTTAGAACTAGACATGGAACAACAGACTGGTTCCAAATAGGAAAAGGAGTACCTCAAGGCTGTATATTGTCACCCTGCTTATTTAAATTATATGCAGAATACATCGTGGAAAACTCTGGGCTGGAAGAAGCACAACCTGGAATCAAGATTGCTGGGAGAATATCAATAACCTCAGATATGCAGATGACACCATCCTTATGGCAGAAAGTGAAGAGGAACTAAAAAGTCTGTTGATGAAAGTGAAAGAGGAGAGTGAAAAAGTTGGCTTAAAATTCAACATTCAGAAAACGAAGATCATGACATCCAGTCCCATCACTTCATGGGAAATAGATGGGGAAACAGTGGAAACAGTGTCAGACTTTACTTTTTCAGGTTCCAAAAGCAGTGCAGATGGTGACTGCAGCCATGAAATTAAAAGACGCTTACTCCTTAGAGGAGTCCATGACCAACCTAAAGAGTCAGCACAACTGAAAACTGAACATTACTGAGACAACAAAATCCAAACAGACAGAGATCTGATTTTTCCAGTGGAGATTTAAATGTGTCTCTTGGACTGTGAACCTGAGCCCCAAACTTTTTTTTTTCTGTTTTTTTTTTTTGCTCTTGAAAGTCCCTTGGACTGCAAGGATCAAGGTCTCTGGCAGATCAGCCCTGTGATTTCTTTGAGGGAATGATGCTAAAGCTGAAACTCCAGTTTCTTTGGCCAGGCATTTTAAGCATTGACTCAGTTCAAAAGACTCAGATGCTCCGAGGGATTGGGGCCCCAGGAATTGCAGAAGGGGACGAGGCCTCCTGTCCATCACCAACTGGATGGTTCATCACAGACTCTATCCATAGAGTCAGTGATGCCATCCAGCCAGTTGGTGATGGACAGGAGGCCTGGTGTCCTGCAATTCATCCCAGCATCAGAGTCTTTTTCAATGAGTCAATGACTGAACTGAAGTAAGTTGTTAAAAACCTGCCTTTCAGCTTTAGCATCATTCCTTCCAAAGAAATCAAAGGGCAGATCTCCTTTGAATAGACTGGTTGGATCTCCTTGCAGTCCAAGGAGAAATTCAGTCTTCTCCAAAAAAAAAAAAAAAAAACAAAAAGTTTGGGGTGGGGTGGATCAGCTTTCTTCACATTTTAAATCTCAAGATCCATACTGACCACTGGAAAATCATCTGTCTGTTTGGATGGACCTTTGTTGGCAATTTAATGTCAGTTGCTCAATATGCTGATCTAGGTTGGTCATGGACTCCTTCCAAGGAGTAAACGTCTTTTAATTTCATGGCTGCAGTCACCATCTGCAGTGATTTTGGAGCCCCCAAAAATAAAGTCTGACACTGTTTCCACTGTTTCCCCATCTATTTCCCATGAAGTGATGGGACTGGATGTCATGATCTTCGTTTTCTGAATGTTGAATTTTAAGCCAACTTTTTCACTCTCCTCTTTCACTTTCATCAACAGACTTTTTAGTTCCTCTTCACTTTCTGCCATAAGGATGGTGTCATCTGCATATCTGAGGTTATTGATATTCTCCCAGCAATCTTGATTCCAGGTTGTGCTTCTTCCAGCCCAGAGTTTTCCACGATGTATTCTGCATATAATTTAAATAAGCAGGGTGACAATATACAGCCTTGAGGTACTCCTTTTCCTATTTGGAACCAGTCTGTTGTTCCATGTCCAGTTCTAACTGTTGCTTCCTGACCTGCATACAAATTTCTCAAGAAGCAGATCAGGTGGTCTGGTATTCCCATCTCTTTCAGAATTTTCTACAGTTTATTGTGATCCACACAGTCAAGGGCTTTGGCATAGTCAATAAAGCAGAAATAGATGTTTTTCTGGAAATCTCTTGCTTTTTCCATGATCCAGCGGATGTTGGCAATTTGATCTCTGGTTCCTCTGCCGTTTCTAAAACCAGCTTGAATATCTGGAAGTTCATGGTTCACGTATTGCTGAAGCCTGTCTTGGAGAATTTTGAGCATGACTTTACTAGCGTGTGAGATGAGTGCAATTGTGTGGTAGTTTGAGCATTCTTTGGCATGGCCTTTCTTTGGGATTGGAATGCAAACTGACCTTTTGCAGTCCTGTGGCCACTGCTGAGTTTTCCAAATTTGCTGGCATATTGAGTGCAGCACTTTCACAGCATCATCTTTCAGGATTTGAAATAGCTCAATTGGAATTCCATCACCTCCACTAGCTTTGTTTGTAGTGATGCTTTCTAAGGCCCTCTTGACTTCACATTCCAGGATGTCTGGCTCTAGGTCAGTGATCACACCATCATGATTATCTGGGTCATGAAGATCTTTTTTGTACAATTCTTCTGTGTATTCTTGCCACCTCTTCTTAATATCTTTTGCTTCTGTTAGGTCCATTACAATTTCTGTCCTTTAACGAGCCCATCTTTGCATGAAATGTTCCCTTGGTATCTCTAATTTTCTTGAAGAGATCTCTAGTCTTTGCCATTCTGTTCTTTTCTTCTATTTCTTGCATTAATCGCTGAGGAAGGCTTTCTTATCTCTTCTTGCTATTCTTTGGAACTCTGCATTCAGATGCTTATAACTTTCCTTTTCTCCTTTGCTTTTTGCTTCTCTTCTTTTTACAGCTATTTGTAAGGCTTCCCCAGACAGCCATTTTGCGTTTTTGCATTTCTTTTCCATGGGGATGGTCTTGACCCCTGCCTCCTGGACAATGTCACGAACCTCAGTCCAAAGGTTCAACTAGTGCATTTAACAAGCTAGTTGTTTTTAACTGCATATGCAAAAAGAACCGGTTTTGCAGTTGTCAAGAAAAAATTTTATTTTAACCAGCTTTCTCTGGGGTCTAAAGAATATCATGGCCATCCTGTGTCCAAAAGCCATCTTTCCTTTCTGTAGTCATAGTTTTATACACAAATTATAGATCAAATAGCACTCAAATTGACTCTGATATCATGGGCAGTTCAGCTGATAAAAATCTTGGATTGTCCCTCTGGTGGGAAGGGAGGTCTTTGTCCCATCAGAAGAATGGGAAGGGTTCAGGGAATTTGCAGGAGTGGGGGAAGCATGGTCCTCCCCGACCCTGAGAAACAGGAAGTTAGAAGGGTAGTTAGAAGGGAATTCTTTAGGATGTTCAGGAGAGGGGGAAGCTTGGTTCCCTCCCCACATGAGAGATAAGCACAGTTAGAAGGGGATTCTTTAGAAAGTTAGGAGAGTTGGGTTTTTTTTTTTTTTTTTGCTTTCCATTTAAGCCACATTTAGATTTTTTTTTTCAACTACAATTTTATTTTATTTTTAAAGTTTACAAAATTGTATTAGTTTTGCCAAATATCAAAATGAATCCACCACAGGTATACATGTGTTCCCCATCCTGAACCCTCCTCCCTCCTCCCTCCCCATACCATCCCTCTGGGTCGTCCCAGTGCACTAGCCCCAAGCATCCAGTATCGTGCATTGAACCTGGACTGGCAACTCCTTTCATACATGATATTTTACATGTTTCAATGCCATTCTCCCAAATCTTCCCACCCTCTCCCTCTCCCACAGAGTCCATAAGACTGTTCTATACATCAGTGTCTCTTTTGCTGTCTCTTTTACAGGGTTATTGTTATCATCTTTCTAAATTCCATATATGCACGTTAGTATACTGGATTGGTGTTTTTCTTTCTGGCTTACTTCACTCTGTGTAATAGGTTCCAGTTTCATCCACCTCATTAGATCTGATTCAAATGTATTCTTTTTAATGGCTGAGTAATACTCCATTGTGTATATGTACCATAGCTTTCTTATCCATTCATCTGCTGAAAGTTAGGAGAGTTTTTGATCCTTCAGGCTTTTGAATATAGCAGAAAGACCTGGACCAAGGGGAAGCTCAGAATGTTTCCCTAGAGATCATGTGGATATGAAAAGTCGAGTAGGGGTGGCTAGGAAATCTGATCGAGAGAGACAGAGGGGGACAGGAGATAGGGGGGCAACAGAGAGACACATGCAGCATGAGTCCCTCAAATCCGGATTCTGACTGAGGGTCATGAAGGACTGAACGTAAGGAAATCCTGAGTCCTTTACCTCCTCTTGGCAAAAGCTAGTGTGCCATTCAGAGGCCATTTTTTGGGGTTCCCCAGTTTGTCCTGGGGCTAGGCCTTTAGCCGTGTGAAAATGTTCCAGTTTCTGAGAATGTATCCAGGGGTTGAGTCTGAGAGAGGCTCCCAGGATGTACCAGAACCCACTCAGCCTACCTGCCATAAAATGGGGTACTGAGAGTCACCGGCTGACAGAAAGGTGTCCCTTTTGTCCCAGTGAACTCTCCGTGCGACTAATGGCACCAAAATGGCCGACCATCCCAACAGCCACGTCTGACAGTGAGAGGTGACCCCTGAGGACCATGCAGCTAGGGCACCGTGTGACCCGGGCTGAGACAGACAGATTCCCAGGCCAACCGGGTGACACCATTTGGTGATTCCCTGAAACGTGGAAGACACTCTTGGGGTGGCTCACAGGCAACACCTAGGCTCCTGTAAATCAATCTGGACTGAAAGGGGGAAAAGTGAAAGTGACAGGGAAGAAGGCTGAGGAATACACCTCACAATCCTATCGGGGAGGTGGTGGCCAGGGGACAGTGGCCTCTGCTTTGCCCCAACCGCTATGTGCCTGACAAGGCGGTCGGAAGTTGTCTTGCTGGGGGTGGATGCCCTTGCAGCCTGATCTGTTACATGTCCCCTGTTACATGTCCCCCTTATCCTCGTATGGAAGTCTTCATGTGGCAGGCACCCTAAGGGCTTTTAGGTGCCTGACCCGTGCCCACACAACATCAGTTGGCCTAGTCCTCAATTGCCTTTTGGAGAAGGCAATGGCACCCCACTCCAGTACTGTTGCCTGGAAAATCCCATGGATGGGAGGAGCCTGGTGGGCTGCAGTCCATGGGGTCGCTAAGAGTTGCACACGACTGAGCAACTTCACTTTCACTTTTCACTTTCATGCACTGGAGAAGGAAATGGCAACCCACTCCAGTGTTCTTGCCTGGAGAATCCCAGAGACTGGGGAGCCTGCAGCAGCAGCAGCAGTCCTCAATTAGAAAGAAGAAAAAAGGAGAGCCCTCACCCATTCGGGTGGCAGCTACTGGCATGCACTGAGCAGCAGGGCCTTTGGACACACCAGAGGCTGACACTGATCAGAGCCCCTCAGCTGCTTCTGTTAGGGGAAGCACACTGATTGAGGCCGCCCACCCTGGCCAGGCACCACAGTAACCATTTGCATGAGTTGTTTTATGAAAGGAGATCCTGATGAGGAATCCAGAACTGATAAGCCGCCACCAACCAGAAGAGTTCGGGAAAGGTCGAAAGGAGACACTGCGTGTCCGTCCACTTCCCAGAATCCCTCTTGCTGGCATCCATCTTGGCTGAGTGATGCGTGCACCACCAGGAAAGACTCTGGATTAGAGTGGTGGCCCAAAGGCCACCCAGAAACTAATCCCATCACCATAAAACCCGAGACTGTGAGCCACGCGGCAGAGCTGTTCTCCTGGGTTCCGTTACCCTACTGCTCTCCACCCGGGTGCCCTTTCCCAATAAAATCCCTTGCTTTGTCAGCACATGTGTCTCCTCCAACAATTCATTTCCGAATGTTAGACAAGAGCCCAGTTTTGGGCCCTGGAAGGGGTCCTCCTTCCTGCAACACTTCCACAGCACTCACCTGTTCACAGGGGGGCCCTATGAGAAAGGAGAAGTGAGGAAGTGGGGAAGAGACCCCGAGTCACCATAAGGGCCACTAAAATTGTCGTGGTCTGGGAGAGGGTTGGAAAAGAATTTCTAGACATGAGACAGAATGAGAGGGAAATAAAGTGTATTAGAATGGAAAATGCTGTTAGAACAGCTGTCCAGCTCAAGGGAGAACCAACGTTGAACAGGGTCCTTAATACTCTTTATACCCAGGGTACAGGGAGTGGGTTTGGGGTCTTGTGGGTCATTTGCTGATTGGATAAGGCACGTATACTGGGGTGGGGGGGCAGGGAGAAGA